>NC_053519.1:4285000-5485000 GCF_016920715.1 Anopheles arabiensis
AGGTATTATAAGGGATTCAGAATTGCGTTCTACTAGCTTCAAATTATTGGAGTAGGAATATCTTGACATTTGTTTTTATCTTGACGCTTAGGAACTTCCCGCCTGAAAGCCTGACACACCTGTAGACATCCCACTGATCCCAACACTGATCTCAAGGAAAAAAACGTACTAGTCGCCACGCAACTCTTTCCCGGAGTTCCGGGTCATGGACGCGTCTAGACACTAATGCAACGTGTCGTGCCGGCATATAACAAAAAAAAAACCCTTTGCAAAAACCCAAAACAAACCAAGTTCTCCTCGTTGCTCCACGGTGTAAACTTCTGTCCAACACGCCCAAAATTAGGCAACACGGCACCGAACGCGTGTCGCACTTATTCCGTTCGCACGTTTTAGGTCGCGCAATGCAACGGTAATTCCTAGGAATGGTTTGCCCCTCGACAACTCCCCCCGGTTTCCCTCATTCCAGGGCAGTAGCTAGCCCTGCTTAACGGTACGTGAAGCAATACTACACCCGGGAGGTAACATGACACCGGTCTCACGTCCCCTCCGTCCAGCAACCGGCAGTCAATAAATCCCCCTTCTGCAGGTTCCACGCAACGACCATGTTGCCAACCTGTTTGGCGCGTAATGCGTTTTGGGGGAGTATAGGGTGCTTTCCTCAGCAAAAATTAGACCCGCGGTCGCAATTTCGTAACGAACCTTACCCCTTTTCTGTTGCTGTCTCTTGGGTAGAAAGAACATTGTGTTTGCACTTCGTTCGATTCTGACCAATGCGTTTCGGTTTTGCGGGCGCAAATTGATGTTGCGTACCCGGTTCGTTCCATTGCTACGCTGCCTCCTTTCCAAGAATCTTGGCCACTGTGTGGTGTGCTTGCTCCACTGACCACGTCACTGTCCACGAGGTCTGCAATAATAATTCTAATTAATTTCGGTGCACAACTCATCCGGCCAGGCAGCACCAGCCTACATTACATTTCCCATACATTTCCCAAGGCAGCTCCGAAGGCAGTCTCCGGGAAGTGTGGAGAACGCCAGCTCAATTTCCCCGGACCGCTGGCCCTTTCGGACGATTGGCAGCGAGGTGCCCCTCTTTTTGTTTTGTGAACTTCCACCGCCTCTATCTCCTGTCTTTGTTGACAGTACATCGATGCGACATCGGAGCCGCTTTCTCACTAACTTCTCCATGTTTACGTTGCCTCATTTGCGGCGATTGCCTCACATTAGCTTCCCAGACTCGCCGGGCCGGGCCGTGTTTTTGTTTGCGTCGTCTCGGTGGATCTGGCGGACCCGCCGATCGATTTCCGCTTACAGCAGATGGCGGGCGTGAGAACCTCGGACGGTTGGTGGGTTTCCGCGCCGCTGCTGACTGCTGCTGCGGAAGTCTTGAAGCATTCGCGGGAAAGTGACCAACACTTCCGGGTGGATTGCAGTTCGAGGGAAAGCGGTTGCTGCTGCTGGAAGGTTTTCCGTCAAAACTGGTGACAAAACACTTTATCTGAAGTAGCACAGTGTGTTTGTTTGCACCCCATCGGAGGGTTCTGTGTGGGGGAAAGACCCTGGGGGGTGATTCACTGCAGGAGCAGTACACAAGCCGGTCGGCAAATGGGTGACCAACAACAGTTTGTATACAAACGATCATCTTTCGTCATAGTTTGACGATCTGCGGGACAACCGTTTGTTGACAAAGATGCATGACTAAGAGCTCGTCCGGGGTTACCTTTTTGTTTACTAACATGGGCATTAGTGCGAAGGTATGAGACGTTTTGTAAATAAAGTCATTTAGCAACTCTATCTTAGGTTCTAATATTATAGAATCGCAAAACGTAAAGTAAGAGACATTAAAGACTCGCCAGCTGTTTCATCCTATTAATTATTCTTAACCATTTCATAAGTTCCACGACACGAAGTCCCCAAATTTTGCGACAGCGACCCGGTGCAGCGCCTCTTATCGCAGAACTTTTCTCTAGACGTATCCATAACAGCAACAACGGAAGAATGGAGCACGCAGGGAAAGAATTATGATCCCAACGGTCGCATTACGTTCGCAGGCTTCGAGAACAAAACAAACCCGGGGACCAAAAGGGAACCGGATTCACCGCCAAAGATGCGTACATCGCGTCGCATCTACCAAGCAGTGTTGGGTTGTTTTGTTTTTGTTTGGCTGCTTCCACCCGACCGCTCTGTATTTTAAATGTGCATCGGCTGCAGTTTTCTGCCTTTCTTTTGTTGCGTTCGGGAAGCGCAGAAGGGAAGCGACGACTACTGGCAAAACGAAACAAAAAAACAACCGAAAATCAAAACAAAACCATCGATCGGCTTAATGCAACGCAACGAAACAGCTTGAAGAAGAATTCAAAAAAAAAAGCAAACACGGCATCGGGACCGGCATCATTCTTCCGCGCCATGGGTTGGTTCCAAAGTTTTCCCATGGTGCAGGCGTCCTTAACCTTATCTGCGCCCAAACACCACCTCCTCTGGTTTGCCGCTCCCCAAAACCAAAACAAACAGCTTCGTGTGGGCAACCGGCGGAAAGGGCCGAAAAGAATCGCCCCGATAATTGGTCTATTATGTTTGTAGCAATGAATGTTTCGCGCGTTCATAAACCAATCGATCGGCGATCCTAAATCATTTCGTTGCCCGCAACCTTAGCGACAGCCGGCACCGCCACCGACGCTGGCGTTTATCCACCTCGCGCGGGAGGCGTACTGGGAAGAGAGAGATAGAGAGGAGAGAGAGAGAGAGAGAGAGAGAGAGAGAGAGCAAAAAATGTCACACCTTGTTTTGTTGTTGCTGTTTGGTTGGTTTGGCCAAAGGCAACGCATTTCGCAGGAACAATTCTTGACCCGGCTGCTTCTTCAGCGGGCGCTTCTCTCGGATGATATAATGATTCTACGAAGATTGATCCCAATTAAGGGAGTTCCTCTGACAGAGAGTTGCAGTTGGAGAGTTTGGTAATTAGCATAATACGAGGAATTTTTAAAACATCAGACAACGCAATCAAATCGTTAACAGTACATTGCACTTCCAGAGAGCTCCAAGTGGGCAAGATGTCACCGGGATATTGAGCAACGCACTGCTCCAGCAAAATTCCACCACCTTCGAAAGCCAGCAGCTCCCAACCGACCTCCCCAGGGCTGGGTCCTCTTGCAGGCTCCAAAATATGAGCCGACCTCGGTGGACGTTTTCCCACCCATCGAAAAGCCCGTTCGAAGCGAGGAAGCCCTTTTTTCCAGTTGCTCGCAAATCAGACGGTGCATGCGAAGAAACCAACAAACCCAAGGGAGAAGGGAACGGGAAAGACCAAGAATTGAAATCCACTTTGGCACACAATCAGAATCGAATTGTCAGCTTGGCAAAATTTATCGCAACCGATCGGGGAGTTAATTATCGGCGCGGAATCGCCGCCCGTGCGCAGCCACACACACACACACACACACACACACACACACACACACACACACACACACACACACATGCGCGGTGGTCTTTGTTCGTGTTTTGCGTATCCGGGTGCAGCTCCCCTTTTGAGGACGTGAGGGAGAGAATTTGAGGTCACACACATAGTCGCAGCGAAACGCTGATCGCTATCGGGTTAAGTTTTATTGTTGTTACATCAGCCCTCACAAAAGGGAGTGGGGGGGGGGGAAGGGGGTTTGCGAAGGACCCGATGGGGTAGGCCCTTACGAAGGGGTTCCGCCAAACGACGCCGGTTGACGGCGATGACGGCGTTTCAATTGCGCTTCCCGGGCCCAAGCGACCGTGCGGACAGCCCCCGGGAGGAAGAGCCGACCACCGGCAGCGCTGACAGCGTGTTTGGGCTCCTTTCGTTTCGTTTAGTTTCGGTGTTTTTTTTTTTAATGCTCCATTTCGCTTCCGAATACCGTTCAATTGCTGCACCGTTGGTTTTGTTGTTGGTGTTGTTGTTGTTGTGCAATTGAAGGTTGGTGGCCCTCATTTTAAACATTCCACTCTCTCGCTCGATGTATGTGTGTGTGAGTGTGGCAAGACATTTACAGAGCAGCATTTTAGGACTTAAAGGGTGGGCACCGTACTCGATGCCGATTTTGATCTTTTTTTTGAGATCATCCTTACTTTCCTCCCGCCGCTACGCAGACATTGTAACATTAAACTGAGGTCTTTTGGGCGGCACATGGGTCAAACCCGGGAGCGATTTGAAGATGTTTTACATACTCCTACTGAGCAGCTGCACGTGGAGAAAGTTTCATAGGCAAAACAAAACACAAAAACAAAAAAGCTTGAAGTCGTCCGGGACCTAACATATTCAGCAGCTAGATGTCGTAGGCTGGAGCTGTCGATACGGACTTTGGTAAGGGATTTACCAGTAACCTGTCGCAGCGCACACAACAGGCAAACTGGCTGCTCGATGCAAATCAACAAATCGAGCAACATAATGCAACCAGCAACGCTCCCTTCCCTTCCCAGGACCCCAACGGGCCTCACACAAAACAAGAGGAAATGGACGCTGAGGAGTTCGCGCCGAGTGGCAAGATCGTGAGCTAATTAATTATTCATATGCGTTTTCATTGAATTTTGCCACTCTCCAGGCCCTCCAGACCTCCTCCTTCTCCCGCCAGTGTTTTGCAGCTTCGTTTTGTTCCGCATCGGCGCACACACCTGGAAGTGCGAAAGCCAGTTTGTTAGAACCACCGTTGTCTGTGTAGGATATTAGAAATGTTAAACAGAGTGAGCAAACGCACACACACACACACACATGCCGTTTCTCTTCTGTTTTTTTTTTTTTTTTTGTCGCAGCCCTTTTGCCCACTGCAAGCGCACGCAAAAGCGGTGACCGAGGCGGAAGGGCGGACAAACTCCGCGACTAGTCTCGGGGCTATTCTTCTAGCAAGGCTATAAATTAAAATTGGATTTCAATAGGCTATAAATACTTGTACCGATGTACCCCGGGCGCGCGCCCTGTTCAAAGGGGGGGGGGGGGGGGGCGATGCGAGGGCGATGCTGCCTGCTGCTGTTCATTCGTTTGCGTTTGCGGCCTGGAACCTTCGTCTCACGCGGATAGTGGTGGGAGTACGAGTCGATCACACCTGCTCCAATGTGTTCTATGAGGCTGCGAGGGGAGCAGGTGGTAACAGGTTTCCCATTCCCTTCGCCAGCTTTAGCTTACGACTGTACGTAGGAGAGAGAGAGAGAGAGAGAGAGAGAGAGAAAGAGAAAGAGAAAGAGAGAGAGAGAGAGAGAAGGCGAAACGCGCACAACAGAAAGATTAAAACCCGACGTGTGGTGGACCGATGTGGGAGGGCGCAAAAAGGGAACTCCGGTATGGGTGGGCTCCAAGTAAAATGCACCGTAATACATGTGTCTTTGTGTGTGTGTATGTGTGAACTGTTTTACTTTGATTAGAAATGTTCTTTCTAGCGCTTAGCGCTTTGTAAATGAGGAGAGGAATGCCACGAATATCCAAGGGACTGCTAATTAGTCCGCACCTCACGGGACACAGAGTGTTAGCTCCTTCCGGTAGATTTCCAATGAAGTGGAGGCAAAAAACTTGACCTGACGCTGCAATCTACTTGATTGTCAATTTCAAGCTCCAAAATAATTAAACATTCTGAAATGTCACAAACCAAAGTCATTCGGAAGTTGACCTCAGGATGTTCTGGAAATCTGGCTCAAGCTAAACTATGTAGAATCCAAAAACCATCGGAAGTATCTTGGAATATTGATGTTGTTCTAAAAAGTTTCAACAGATTTCCAGCTCTAGCTAGACCAACTTGCTACAAGTGAAACAGGAATTCTGAAACATTCCCAAATAAGTCTGTGGAACTATGCGGGGACATTGAAGTCTGGAATAGAATCTTCAGTAGATGTAAAAGATTCCCACCTCGACGAGTAATTCTGAGATTCTTCAAAACTATAGCCTATTCGCCGTGCCTTGAGCTGCTCCTGTTAGTTTGAAATCTTCACCACCTCAATTTCTAGCTCACATCTTTTTCAACCTTTCCCTTCCAGCTCCATGCTCCTCCTGCGTGGTTTCGTTCGCAAAAAAGAAAACCAAACCTCAACACTGCCGTACGCCCTCGCACGCCTAAAAAAGCTTACTTGTTTCTTTTTTTCTTCTTCTTTTTTTATTCGTTCGCACTGCTCCAAATGTTGCGTTCCCACATGCCTCTAGCGGCCCGGGGTTGTCCGAGGTCAGGGTAGCTCCTTTCGACGGGGTGCAATTTACATTTCACTCCTGCGCACACTTGCCTCCGAGGGTCATCCATCGGTTGTGATCTTCGAACCTTCGGCGAGCCGGATGGCGCAAAACCATTCCCGCCGCCGAACGAAGCAGATAGTTCAATTACAGTTCCTTGCGCTGCCTCACCTACTGCCCTCTCCCAAAACCGAACCGAATTAATCGCGTGCGACAGTGCAAGTGAGCAAACGATTCTCACGTCACGCCACACGCCGCCCAGGCTAACTGACGCCTGTCAAACGCGCCGGAGAGGAAAAATCGGGCGATGCAGTAGGAAAATCTGGCTGCATCCTGGGGGTTGGAGGGGAGAGAGCCTCTGCCACGCCAAATTTCTTCGCACGCCAAACGCATGCCGGGAATAAATCGAAGCAAAAAAGAAAATGTAGGAAACCCTTCCCGGGAAGCTGTGTTTAAGCGTGCCCCTTTCCGCTCCGTAACTTCCACCCTTTGCATGCGTTCAATTTTCCACCCCCGTTCTAGAGCTTTTCTCGCACGCTCATGTCACGCGTGTATGCAAAAACACAGCCCGAAGAACCGGCCCGATTCGCACCTCCCGATGCCGCTTCTCCGCTTACCGGCCTTTACCGACAGCAACGACGCCCGTAGCGTAGCGCGTTTTGTGGCGTGGAAGGAAATGAGGTGGAAAATCGGCCTCCTCCTCCTCCTGCTTAGCAAGCCTTCGGTTCCGCCTGCCGGTGGAGGATGCGCGAGAAGCTGCAGCACGGTCGATTAGGGTTTTTGCGGGCTAGGAATAATCTTTTCCCATCGCAAATCGCTAACGATTCCCGCCGTCGTTTGCTGCGCTGCCGAACGAATGCCGGCGCAAGGGCGCAAAGGGAAATGGTAGCGAGCGGGCGGGCGGGTTTTTGTTCTATTTTCAAGCGCTAGCAACATCCCGCCACACCACCCGCCCACCCATCCCATTTCCCATCCGCGCAAAACAGGCCAAACACATTCGCAAAGCGGAGTGCAAACAGCTACACACGATTATGTTATTTTATGCGCCACGTTGCTTCTTCGATTTGATGTTTTCTTAGCACACGTACACACACACACACACACACGCGCGCTGCGGAGAGATGCGAGTCACCCACACCCAGGCTTATTGGAGCAGAGGGAGCACTGCAGCATGATGCCGGCAAATGCTTGCGCGATTTGGCCTGTCCTGCTGCAAGCCGCGAAGCGCGTTGAAGCGCACCGAAACGAAGCCGGGGAGAGCGGCAACTGGGAGACTTAATTTTGCGTTGCGCTTGCCAATTTACTTGCCCTCCTTGCCTCCCTGCTCGCTCTTCGCGCGCGAAACACGCAGGGAAGACGCTGCCCAGGCCCAGGTAGAATTCGTGAATATATGCGCGCCACGGCCACGGCGTTTGATGGGGCGACTCGATGAAGTCTTCTCGTCTTAAGGGACTCAGTGTGTGTGTGTGTGTGTGTGTGTGTGCCTTTCTTTTACCGTACTTTTGCTCGTCGCGTGTAATCATGTGCAGGACATCATCTGGCCCGGCGACAGCCAACGGGGGACATGGGGATGGGTCCGAGAGATCGTTGGCGGATCTTGCTGGAGTCTTCTTTTTTATTTTCGTCTTGGTGCAAATTTCCCTGGGATCCATCCACGCCGTGAAACTGATCCACCGATCGATCCATTCTGGAGTACGCTCTGTGTGTGTGTGTGTTTGTGCATTGTGCATTGCTTTTACTTTTGCTTGCTTTCGTTTCGGCTTGCCAGCAAACCCGCGAGCATAACCCGCGCGGGGTTAGCAGACGGCAGACGGGACATTGGGGTGAGATAGAAAAGCGCTCAAATTATCGAATCAAGAAGATCTAATTTTCCAGTCGTGCCCGACCATTACCGTCTGAACTGGGGTCCCCCAACCGCTCTGTTGGTCGCTCGGGTTCATTTTCCACTCTTTTTTGTTTCTAGGCTGGTTTCTCTTCGTCAGACACTTTTCGCGGCTGGACTAGTTCGGCTAGAGATCACCAGAAATCCATCACTCTGGAGTTGCAGTTGTTTTGGATTTTTATGCACACAAAAGACTTGGAATTGGTTGGGGTGAAAGTAGACGAGCTGGCTCCAAAGTTTTGTTAATATCTACGCACACCTTAAAGAAGTCCAAACAACATGCAGGATATTTCGACGAGTTGAAAGTGACTCATGCACGCAACAAAACGTGCAGCTAGAATACGACATCCACATATCAAGATCCTAGATGTTGCAAGATCCAGATATTAATCGAAAGAAATCATTTCCACCAATGCCTGGACAGCCAAAAGGCCTAATAGTCTCAAGTCATTTGAGACATTGGAAGATCCCGAAAAAATATATTTTTATCGTTTTGTGAATATTCAAGATCCCAACAGCTAATATGTCAAGTTCATATTTTAGGTTCTAGTAGCCTGAGAATCAAATATCACCTTAACATATCTGATGTCTTTGACTACCTGTTAACATAGGGATATTGCAGATGATATTTTGGGAGGCGCTAAATGTAAATCACTGCAAATTCTTGATTCAATTGTGTAAAAGAGTAACAATTCATTATTACCACACATGTTGGAATTTCAACATCCCAGATCACCAAAGGTTTGAACCCAGATCACCTATTTGTTTTCAATTTCTCAATTTCTCAACATTATGCGTTTGAAGTTGGTCGTCATCGGGTGCTAGAATCAAACAGGCCAACATCTACAATCGCTTCCAACGTCCAAAGTTTCCTGGGTCGCACCTCTAAAACCCGGCCATGGTAACCGTGTAGTGGGAAGGAGTTTTAATTACACCACATTCACAAGGAACCTTGCCGATGCCCAATCCCACAGTGCAGAGCCCGCAAGCAGCCCGCGAGATGTCAGCCAGCCAGTACGACAGCCTGTCTGGCGGCATCGACATCATCATCACCATCATCATCGATGGTCGGCAATAAAATCATAACTGCAGTTTGCCGGGCCACAAAATTACGACCCAGCGTCCTTTCCCGCGCCCCCAGGGATGACTCAATACAGCCACGCACGATTCGATTTATGGTACGCGACACGCACGACAATACGCGAGCAACGATCGCCATGCGCGCTAGCATAAAGAGCGTGTAAATGATATGCCCATAAGGATCAGCTCGGATGGGTTGCGCTCGTTTACGTTAACGCAGGCCGCACAGGAAAGGTGTCAACGTGCGGGCACAGGGCGGCTCACGAGCTGACTCATAATTAGACGGGGAGACTATAATACTGGTCGTTCGCGGTTATGGTTGCGAATTGAGAAATAAACAAACAGCCAAACCCATGCAGGAGAAGTTATAAATGCACCAGGCGATGCAGGAAGATGGTCAAGCATAGCATATATATTATATACTTTTACTATAGCTTTATAGCGACCGTTGTGCCTGGTGACTTTCCAATCCGCTTCTTGGGGAAGCTTGCTGCACTAAAAGTGTCTGCTTGTTTACATTTATGGGAAGGTTGGTAAAGACGAACAGTGCAGTAAAGATGGAAACTTGTCATAAATACACAATACAAGTAATTATAGAATAACTCAACAAGGTAGCATCCAAACTGAAAGTATGACAACACATTTGAGAACATCGTTGGAGTGATATCTGCAAAATTGGTTAAATTTATGAACAAAATACATTTTAAATCGTTCGTGTCCTTGTGGATTTAATTAGAGAACTACAGATCTTAAAGTCTTTAATATGCATTGTTTGTATTTTCAGAAGTTCTATGAATTGTATGAGCTGTCTTGATTACTAAGCCGAAAAGTGGTGAAAGAACGGCAATCAAGACATAAAACATCTTGTTTTCTGGTGGTTTAAGCATATGGACACTTAAAAGGAAAGGATGAACACCAAGATTTAAATTTTTTTTCCTTCTTATTTCTATTAAAGAGGAACAGAAGTCATAAAATACCTCAAGTAAGAGTAATCGGAAGACACAAGCCATCCAGCGACTGGAGAAAGCATTGCAATAAGCGAGAAACGAAGCACCAGTCAAAATAGCAGTCTTACGTACAATAGGAGACTCACTCGACGTTGCTGAGGCATCTCACCTAAACCAAAATCTTGCAACGATTTGGAACACTTTAGTCAACAAAAACAAGATACATTGATATGACATCGTTCAGGCATATATGAGAGATTCTATAGGATTTCAAAGATCATAGAGATGAATTTGGACATAAGGCCTATTCCATAACAAATCCATCAAACTTCCTGTGGTCACAGACTTGACTAATTTGCTCCTTGAGTAATAATGGAGTAATGTCAGCTGTTAAGTCCTAACGTTGCAATAGTGTCTTAGATTCTACATTCAACGCGTTACGCGTTTAATTCCTAAAATGACGGCTGACCGAACTGCTGATGTCTTCGGATCACCTCAACCGCGTTGCTCGAGATCCCGAATGGCACAATGAATGCGTACATCAAACGAAGAAGTTCACATTATTTTGGGGGATTTTGTTTACAGAATTCCCAAAAAAAACCCCGAAAACACACAGAGTCCTAGCAAAGGCGTTTCGTACGGATACTGCGAAACCCTTACGTGAGCACCCGGGAAGTGATCGTAAAAATGACTATGCCAAGGAGGTACAAAATAAATACGCAACTCCATCGCAACAGCCTTGGCCAGCGCACGCAACCACCGCTGGGACGAAGCGAGAGAAAAGGAGAGACCCAGGGAGTGTGTGTGTGTGTCTGTGTGTGCGCGAGCGCGCACGCTGCACGACAAAAAACATTAGTTTGCGCACGATTATTCTGCGTGAGACATGATTAACAAGACAAGATATAATAATAAAAAAGTGCACTTTATGGGAAGCGCTGCACCGAGCCCACGGCCCGACGATGAAGGTGGAAGGTACGGCAGTGAGCAGGGCTCGGCAAGGGTTGCCGACCCACACGCCCTCCTCCCATTCTAGCAAAGGGGAACGCGCCCAAGACTGGCCTGCTGCTGCTGCTGTCGTTGCTGCTGAAACAAAAGCGATGGAAAAGAAAACTGAGCACTTTGAGAGCCATTGCCAGCGGTTCGTGGTTCGTGTTTCGTGGAAATCTTTGTTACCAGCGTGGGTAGACCTCCTCACCCCTACCCAGGTCCAAGATAAGCCAGATGCCGTTCGGTTGGCCTTCCCGAGCGCCCTTTTACCAGGGAGTGTGCGTGCTCTATTGGGGTGGGCCTCCCGGGTGCATCCGAACTCGGCAAGCCCTAGCACGATGCACCAGCACAATGGGGAGGAGCGGGGGGAGGGGGGGGGAGCGTTCGGCAAATCCGCTGCTACCTGAGACGGATCTAGGCGAAGGACCTGGGCTCAGGGATCGAGGTAAGAGACAGTGGCGAAGAGAAGGGAAAAAATGGAACGGGAGGCTGGATCACGCTTTTCTCATGAGATCACCCACACGACGCTGCCCCACTGGGCAGGAAGAAAGGCTGGAAGAGGGGAGGTGGTAGGGGTAGAAGCGATGTTCGAACGCGAACGCGAGTCATGTCGAGCGCGTTTCGGGCGGACCGTGTGCGGCCCGATGACGATCGTTGATAACGGGGCCCGGGCAGATCGCGCCCGGCTGCAAGTACCGTGAGAAATGTGTGTGTGTGTGTGTGTGTGTGTGTGTGTGTGTGTGTGTGTGTGTGTGTGTGTGTGTGTGAGCGCGCGAATATGACGAACCCGTGGACCGCGTAGTTCCGGGTTTGAATGGGAGGGGTGCAGGGCAGGGGGGGAGGGGGAATTAGAAGGCCGAGAAGGAACACGCAGCGTGGACCGCAGAGCGAGAGCGATGGGGAAATCACGAATCCCCGCGACCCACTCCCCAGAGGAGATGATGGGGAGGTGCGTGGTAGAGGGAGAGGGGGGGAAGGAGCGGTAGTGAGTCTTCCGAGACGCATCGCTTCCCTGCCGCATCGTGCAGCATCGAGAGGTTGACGGCTTTATCAGACGGTCGCTGTGAGTGTTTGGGGGCAGTCCGGATGCAAGAACGGAGACCCACGGCGTCCTAGGCGCGCTAGTGGTGTTGATTAGCCCCGTTGTGTCTGTTCCCAGGCGACATATATTCGCTCGGAGGAAGGGGGTAAGGAGGTGGAATCGATTAACAAAAACTACGCAGACGGACAGATAATGCGTGTGACGTCATATCGAATGGTATCGTGCTTTCATGTGTAGCTGAGCTACATCACTCCTTCCGTGTTTGTTCAAATGCCAAGAAGAGATTGGTTGTCCACTTTTAGAGGAAGGTTGACTTTTAGAGACGACTTCTAAAGTGTCAGTGATGTCTATATTCAATTCTGTTTACTACAAATTGTGGGGCTCACGGTTTGACAGTTCAAACAATCTAACCTCCTATTTTATAGACCTAATCATATTTCTAAGTCTTCTAAGAGCTTGAGTACGTCTGTCTGCAAGAGATTCAAGCCGAAGTATATTGCAACGCGATTCGTAGTATGGCATAGGGCATTGGGTTCCGCCATCGATTGGAGAGCGAATCTTGAGAAACGTCGTCGACACCGACGAGTGTCGTAGCATATGGGAACTGCTAATGAGCTAGTCAGCACTTTCAGACAAACTGGATCGTGAAAATCACTCGATTAGGAGATATATTAACCCTAAAGATCTATTAGCTCTAGCGATAACCGACTCACAATGCTCGTTTAAAGATAATTTGTTATCCCATGAACCACAGACAAGGCCCCATACAAGAGAGGTATGAAACATGACAGGATTCGAGAGCAAGTAATCGAACCAGTTAGGATGGCGGTAACGATAAAAAGAACACCACTGAACATTTCTCTGTACAAAGACGTAATTGGTTGCAAGAGAACACCTCAGAGAATAGTAATCAAGAACATCTTGAAACCGTAAGCCGGAGTCAGTATCATTGCTAATTTTGAGAATTAGTTTCAGGTCGTCTTCATAAAGTAAATATCCTTCTGGCGGAAGAATAGCAATAGGATGTCACTGATAAAAAATAAATAGATAAATGTGGACTTGAAACGCTACTTGGAGATACACCTGAGCAGGTGTAAAACAGCCGAAGAGATCCAGTCTTGATGCAGATTGATCTATTTTGTAGAGATGATTTGAACCACTATACTAAAAACTATTGGATTATGTTTTTAAAGGTCTAAATAACAGAAGTTTATGTGGAACAGTATCAGAGGTGCCTTTGATGGTCGTGTAAATAGTATCTACTTGTAGTCCAGAGCCTAGCGAAGCCAACCTGAATTCCCCATAGCGGGGAAGCACAATGACAGCGTTTTCCAAGATATTGCGCGGACTTTAAAAGCATTGTACGCATCTTGGAGATCAATTGGCATGTGGCATGTGCCAGATTTCATTTCCATTAAGCAGCGGAAAGCATTAAAGGCTTATAGTTAATACTTCACACAATTGATGACGCATTTCACGTAGCTGAGGACGCAGGCTAGCAGCGCCGACTTTTTAAGAATTCCACAAAAACCTGATGCTAAACCAAAACCAGTGGCTAAATGTGTGTAGTATGTAAAATACTCATCCTATGTCCCAACCTGTTACGCTATTTCTTCTATTTTGGTAGTGTAATCAGACACCAAATTACACATTTGACATTTGCTGACACAGAAAGTGGTTGGGGAACAATCCGTTACAACAATCATCTTATTTCGCTAGCAGTATATTAAAATCCAATAATTGTATGACGTCAGGTCTAGGGTCTTTTTCTATCTTATCACTCTTCAAACCCAAAAGGCAGCGCCCTCTGGCAGGTACGCTACAACACTTGCGATGTAAACAAAATCACACACAAAAAATTAAATCCACCGCACCGAACCAAGAGAATATTGCATGCGTTGCTCTTGTTGTTGTCGTCGTCGTTGTTTTCGTAAGTGAATTATTAATATCGATTTCACCATTTTTCTGGGCCGGGTCGTGCTGCTCCCCGTGTGCCTGTGCTGGAAGCGACCCGACATCCCCCCACCCCCCGGAAAGCAAGCGGGCGGAAAGAAAAACTGCATTTTGAAGATGCAAGGAAAGCGCACAAACAAAACACCGGCACGAAGACGGCATCGGTCCCATAGTGCACAGTCTTTCCTCGCGTGGACCATAAAACAGAAACGTTGCAGGTGGTGGGTGGGGGGGGAGCGCCAGAGCAACCCAAAACGACGTTAAAAGTGAGAAGATACGGGCTAGCCGCGGGCTAGTGGAAATAAAACTGGCAACAGCATAGATGGCAAGATGGGTGGGTGGGTGTAGGAAGTGGAGAAGATGGGACATGGCCAACTCCAAATAAAACCTAAAATGCAGTTTGGAGCGCGCGAGCGGCATAAATAAGGCAGCAGTAGTTGCTTCCGCTGCCCGGGGAAGGATTTTTCGCCCTCCCCGCCAGCAAAGCCCTTTCCGGTGCCGTACGGCCCTAGGTATGTAATTTTAAAAATATATCCCCACCGTCCTTCCTCCCTCTCAAATTGTACACCTTTTCCGGGACTTTCATTGGTGCTCGCAAGAGAGAAAAAAAAAGAATCGTGCCGGAGACAAACATGTCGAACGCACGGAGCCGCCCCACCGGCCAGCAGCAAGCCAGTCCGAAGTCCCAAACCCACGTCCACGTCCGCTTGGGTCGTAAAGTATAACGAAGCACGAGATCTTACCGTCCGAGCAAAACCGTCAAAGGGAGAAGAAAAAAAACACACACACATAGTAGGAGTCAAGCACGCGCACACACACACACGTAGGTCGTCTTCGTCATTCACCGAAACAGTGCACTGCTCTGGGGATGCTGAATTGGCAAAGAAAAGCGCAAAAAGGGAGCGAACGGTGTCCCCCGGTGCCATAATATCCTTTATTACTGTGCTCGAGCTCTTTATCTTCCGTCTTGGCGCACACACAAACACACACACACTGCACACAAGCAACTCTGCTTGCTGACTCACTCACTCTCTCTCTCTCTCTTTCCACCTACCAGTCTGTAACTCTAGAGAAAGAGAACAGAACGTACAAAAAAACCAAGATGACTTACCAAACAACAAAAAAGACTGCAAAAAAAATCAAGTAGAGGGCCAAAAACCCGAACCTAGCCCAATACAAAATTTATTACATTATGCACAGCATCCCCAAGGGCCCCGGACACAGATCAGCGGGGTCCGCGGGACGCAAAGTTCTTCGCTTACTGCCTCAGCAGCTCGGAGCGTCGCCTACCCTACCGTGCGCGCCATGCACCGCCATCTTGATTGCCGACTCTATATCGGTGAAACGATTTTCGGTTCGTCTCGGCGGTCGCTCCTTCGTCCCGCTCGTGCTCCTTTCGTGTAAGAGGTTAGAAAAAAAAATGCACGGACAAAGAAAACCGCCTCGGCTCGGAAGTTCAAGAAACGCATTTCCGCAAAATTGAACCTGGGAGTGAGGGGGAAAGTGCTGGAGTTGGATGGGGGAAGGCTGGGAATGGACAATCTTAAACGCTCTCGGCTCCCCTACCAAAGTAGCAGCGGAAGGCTGTCAGGAGGCATGCATTAGGGAACGAACCGTCCCGTACCGGCATCGTCGGATCGAAGCCGTCGCCGTACCCCAAAGCGAAGGCGACTGGACAGGCCAAAGGAAGCGGGTGTGGATTTTACCGCCTCCTAATATCAGACTAGTGATGGTAGGTAATGTTGGCAAACATCTGAAGTCGAGTCTGACTTGGAAAATTTGAGAACCGAATCCGGAAGGTACAGTCCGCCCAGCATTATCCGGAGCCGTGTGGAATCAGCTGGAGCAGTCCGGAATCGACCGAAGACGTCCGGAATCGGAGTCTTCCGGAGTCGGCCGGAGTTGTCCACAGTCATTTGAAGTTGTCTGGAGTCATCCGAAGTCGGCCAGAGTCATTAGGAGTTGTCCAGAGTTATCGAGAGTCATCCGGATCTGTCCGGAGTCTTCAAAAATTGCCCAGATTCTTCCAGAGTCAGCTGGAGTCGCCCGGAGTCGTCCGGAGTTAGTGAAAGATGACTGATGCAATGTTTTTGTGGTCAGGCATTTCGTTTCCGAATCCGACTCCTGCTGGCTCCGGTCGACTCATACTGCTATTCTAAGAAAGAAAGCGAAGGAGGACAACTCTGGACGACTCCACCCAACTCTGGACCGCTCCAGACGACTGCAAACATCTCCAAACGACTCTGACTCCAGACGACTACGGACGACTCCGGATGACTTTGAGCGACTATGGACAACTCCGGACGACTACGACTCCGGATGGAACTAGTGGTTCCGGTTTTACCAGGTTTGGAATCGGACTAACAATAGCAGGAGTTGGATCGGAGTCGTGGGTGCGCTTCAGAGAGCACACCACTATCGCTGCACGTGCTGCACTCAAAATAAAACTTGTAACAAAGGCAGCGTACGGGTTAGTCGCCTTCGCATGCGACACATGTCGAAACAGGTCCAGCAGCCAGGAGGTTTATGCACAAGTGCACTAGAACATAAGGGGATAGAATTTATTCTTGACCACTTAATGACTCCTCCATCCCTTAATCATGTAATGTAATTGAATAGATCACAACGAAACACCAAAAACGAAAACAACCGACGGCAAGCTTAGAAATCAATTTTGACAGCAAAACCTTTGAATGTACCATCAAAGCAAATTACCGACGGCCGGCACTAGAACTCGCCCGCGTCCTATAAACGCCAGCACACAAAAGCACACCCCAAACACTAAAACAATAAACAATTGCTTCACAAACTGGCGTGACGGGTCCCTGTACCTCCCACGTAGCAGATAGAGCATCGACGGTTTGGACAAAAGTTTTAGTAGTGTCGCTCGAATTTCTCCGCCATCTTGAATGCCGGCACGGCACACACGTTCCCGTGTAGTAAAAAAGGATACTTCCTGTGTTCTAGCTGCCCGAGCCCGTGGGGTTTTTTACGATGCCCTCATCCAGCGCTCAGGAATCCAGGGCGGATCGTAAAACCTGCAAAATGGCCGCCCATGCCCACAAGCAGTAGCGTATTGATATGGGGCGGGCGTTCACCGTTAAGACACCGCGGAAAAGAGCGGCGGAAATCGACCGCGTCAACCCGCCCCGAGTCAACCCCTGCGCAAAGACGAGGGTGAGCGTAATTGTTTCATTCCTGGAGCGGAGCGGGCGGGAGAGTAAGCCGTTGCAGGTCCGCTCGGAAGAATACGCCACGGGTTTTCCATTATGTATCGCCCGCATTCACCTTCTCCCCTCCCAAAGGGTGCGCTGGCAGCGACGGCAGGTTGTAAATTGTGACCTCGGCTTCATCTTTGGCTGGGCACCGTCGGCTAGCTGACACGTGAAGCACAGACTGTCAAGCCCCGGGAACGGAGGTGGGGAGGGGGAGTGGTTGGGTTGCAATTTTGGCTGCTGCCGGGTCGGATAAGCAAGTTTTACGACTATTGGCTTCATTTTGGAGCGTGGGGGAGGTCTTTCACGTCCCGGCTCCAGTAATGAATGCCGACTCCTTCTCGCCGTTTGGGCCGTTTTCCCGGGGCAAACAAGGAGAGGGGGGAGTCTGTGGCAAATGGCATGAAAAATTCAAACTCATCCTCATTCTCGCCCCTCGGGGGAGGGTAGGAGACCGGGCCTGACGGTGGATTGTCAAACGATGGCAGCGAGCGAACGGATGCATAAAGATGGCCGACGTGCACCGATGGGAGAATTTGATCACTTTGGAGCTTTGCAGCGGGCTGAGACAGCGGGCAAACCCGGACGCAGGAAAACCACGGGGCTGGGTAAAGGAGGGCGTTGTTTTCATTCATAAATTTAGCAGCAATGGCAAGCGCTGCCGGTGGTGGCTGATGGCCGCGTGATTATGTTGATCCGCACTGGGACCTGGGGCTTGGGAAAAAGGACGTGACCCGCTTCCGTAACTTTCTTTGCCAACGTTGATGCGAACGCCTTTTAGACACTAAGACAGAAGCGGAAGTCCCTCAGAAGGCTCGGAAGTATTCAGTAGAATACAATTTTCAAAAAAAAAAAAAACATTGATCCAGCATTTAGAGAGACCAGACCAGACGCGAATGTCAACTGACGACCAAATCGACCTTTCCTGATGTTTTCACGCCACGATTGCTTTATGACAGACGGTCTGAAATTGACATCATTCGGACTCCACAGACGAAAAACTGCAGTGTCCGTTTTCCTGCGCGGTTCAACTGAAAATTCCAAACTCCAGACAACGTCCAGCAATCAACAAGCAGACAGGGCAGTCCCAGGGCGACAAACAAAACAGATAAAACTTTAAGCCTTTCCGGAATACTGTTACAATATAGAAACCGATTCCCCCGCCATTTTTCGGATGGGTACCCTAAACCTGAAATTGAGAGCCGACCAGATGGAGAGGACCTTCCGAACGAGGATCCTCCGTCGTTGGGGCCTCCCGTGCAAGGCGCCGAAGCGCCGAAAATGTTGGACGACAACCGTTCGGGCCAGTTTGATAGCTTCCGGTCGAGACAGACTGTCCACGGCGCAGCGGGCGCGGAACACCGATGTCACTCATCGGTGACATCTGCTCGTTCCTGTCGCAAGCGGAAGTCGAAGCAAACGTCACCCGACGTCTGTCCGGTGCTGCTATCCTGTTGATTATTCGCCTCCAACACACACACACATCCTGCTGTCGGACTTTAGCCGTCCTGGACGAGTGCAGAGACTAATCCGATTCCCACTCACTCCAGCGCTCTGTCTGCGTCAGACACAAAAATCATTCACACACACCGAAAAAAACGCGGAATAAAAGCGAACGTTCGGCATACACGTCCGCGGCTGCTCTGTTCATTAATGGCTCGACCATTTCGGACCAACTCGCTCAGGACGCTGTCCAGGACGCCCGTGCCCGGCCCGGGACACTGTGCGGCTGAAGTGCCCACTACATAGTAGCAAACTGTTAAGCGTTGATGTGCTGGTGCTGTTTTTGTTTTTTAATTTCATTTTGTAATGGCCGCACCAAAGCAAACCCCGAACGCCGCCGTTAGCATCATGCAGGAATACCAAAAAATCTCCGGCAGGAAACAGCACGATTAGCATTAGCGCTGCTGGCGTGATCCTCTTCGACCGACGCGCTCACCTTCGGCTGCTATGTGGTGGCTCGAAAAAACGCTTCTCACACATACAGCAAAAGCAGCAAAACTATCGAGCGGTCTCGTGCGGATATCTACACCATTTAGCCAAACCATCTGGTCGTTGGGACGGTGGTGGTGTAAATCTGGTCCCTCCCAGTGGTGGTGGTGGTGATGGTGTGCAGCGACCCTGCTCCACTGTGCACTGAATGGGCCAGATAGTTCATCATCCTGTCAGAATCACACCCAGCAAAAAGACCGACACAGGCACACACAGTACGAGGACGATACTGAAACAAACCCAGAGCCGGTGAATGGCACGGGTAGGACGCAGGGAGAACAACAACAACAAAAAATGGTTATCATTCTACAGAAGCAAAACGGTAGCAAACCGACGACGCATCGTTTCTGTCCGTCTCTATCGCTCTCTTTCTCACTCTCGCTCTCCGCGTGTGTGTGTGTGTGTATGGGATGGGACGGTTTTGGTTTTCGGACGAAAAACGATGATTGATATTCAAATTTAAATTCCGTGCTGCTGCTGGAGAGATGTTAGCGTGGCACGAGATTCGGGGCCGGTGGTGATTTGCAACACGCCAAAACACGCAACGCGCTGTTGAGTGGGTAAAGGGTGTAGGGAGTGATTCTGCTTGAAAATGTTTAAAACACTTGCTTAAAGCTTATCATTGGCAGTAGAACCTTTAAATAAGCGCATTTGATTTGGGTTTAAGCAACGATCAATAGCCGCAAGGAAAGGCATTCGCGACTATTTAAGTAGTCGCGTTATCGAAAAGCCTGTCATTGCTAGGGGGACGGTTCGTATGATGATTGAACCCACGAAAGATATATTGTTAGGGCGTGAATCTGATCGTACGCTCAATGACCATGAATCTGAATGAGTCTTGATGAAGATTCAATGAATCTGAATCTTGATTGATTCTCAAGGTTCATGAATCTCAAAAGGTTCAAACATTTCTAAAGATTCGTGAATCTCAAAGAATTCATAGAGCCTGAGCTTCTTTAACGACAGGCATTTCAGTTGATGATGATGATGATGATGATAATGATGATCGCGCTAATTCAATATCTTGACAATCATACATCTCGTAATCTCTCTCTGGAGATGCACAATTCGGTATGAATTGATTAATCTTTATAGATCCATACATCTATAGAGATTCATGAATCTTCGGAGAATCGAATCGGTGATACGAATCATTCATGTGAATGAATCTCAACGTAAGACGACATGCGATACGAAGCAAAAGGCATCAAATTCAACTGTAACATTTGGAACAGTTGTAGTACCAATTCTATTCCTTTCTAACTCTATTGGTTTCAAAAAGCCAAAGGACAAAACACAAGTCTCGAAAGGTTTATGGAAGACCAGGAAGTTAGTTGGATGAATTACGTTTCTAATGATGATGCTGTCAGAACACTTCAAACGGATATAAGGGTCAGATATTCAGAATCCTGTAAGTGAATACTTCGAATAATTTATATTTTCAAATAATTTCCTCTTGCTACAACTCTACAATAAGAATGTGAGGTAAAACAGCAAGTAAAAGTAAAGTAAAGTAGAAAAGTAAAGCGACAGGAAGCTTCAAATTATGCTGAAAATGAAGACCGAGGGATAAGTCGCTACATCACTTGGCGTTCGATTCGACGGGTGGTCAACGGTACCGGCCAAACAGTAAAATAGTACCTGTGACAAATCCACAAACATATCACGGGCCAGAAATCACAAGCAATGACTCCAAAACTCTATGCGATCATTTTAGGCGAATTTTGGCTGAGATTCGATATGACACCCAAATCTTCGAACCGGTCAGCTGGGTGATACTGTATCCCTGAGTAAAAACTACAATTATTCAATGTCAGCACCATTTTGCGCAAATCTTGGAAAGCTTTGAGTTCGTTTTAGTAAGGAATAAAAACTGTCCAACCCTTCCGTTGGGTCGCACAAATCTAATCACTGTCGTTTTTATATTTATACATGGTATACCGAGATGTTACAAGATATCTTAATGTTTTGAAGAAGCATAGCTAAAGAGTGTCTTTGACGAGATATGGATAGAGTTTTCCGCTAAGTGGTCCAAGGATATATGAGATATATTGATGTTTGATGTCCAAGCTGCTCGATTATTCCATTCTTCTTCACTCGACATCCCAAGAAGCGTATGTAAGTGTTGCTATATTTTGCAAAATTATTGTAACAGTTTATGTTTTGTACAAAATTGTCCGTTTCTTTCGCTAAAAATCGATTAAGAAGATGATGAAAACGTCATCTCGATGTCCCAAAATAGATAAGAATGCATTGGATTGCTTCCTAGCCTAGTTGTCAACTAAACATGAGGACAAGTGTGTATGATTATCTCGTGTGGTGTTTCTGCACAAAGATCAAACTGTTGTATTGATATTGATAACCACTACAGCCCGCAACTCCCGTTAAAAAGGTATGCGGATGAGGTTTTCTCGAACTTATATTTGGAATTGCAACCAATAATCCCCTACAAACTGTTTCTTAGTTGACATTAGGTCTGAAATTCTAATAAGAAAATGATGTTTTACTGTACAATGCTTTACATTACGTTAAAAATCTCGCTCTGATTCTTCTGTCGAAAACAATTCCCTCCAATGACTGTCACTTCCGCTTGTAAGCATGCAACAAACTGCTCAAGATCGACCTCCTTCCTCGCCCTATTGCGTGCACGTTGCTGCATTTCTCGGTCGCACGTTTGCGCTACGTTACCACGCTGCTACGACGTCAGGCGTCATTGATTAGTGTCCCGATACGCACAGGACCCCCTGTATGCCATGGGCCACCAAAAACAGAAAGAGAGAGAGAGAGGGAGAGCGAGCACGCAAGAAGATGGCGAATAAAACCAAAACCAAATCCAAAAAAAAAAATGCAACATACACACACACACGCGAGCCCGCGGCCCAAATGAAGAGTGAATGCTCACTCACCGTGTCAGACATAATGACGCAAAAATAATTGAGATGAAGCGAACCCGATAGCGCACCGGTGTAGAGGATGGGTGAGGGTGGGGGATGCCGTGCGATTCCGGGAAGGAGAACCGATCCGGCCACGGCTGGACCCTATTTGCAGACTCCCGGTTTGCCATGTGTGTGTGTGTGTTTTGATCACCGATGACAGTCATCCGTCGCCGTGGCCACCGGCTGTGTGTATTCTTTGGCTTCATCTACTTCCCTTTTGCCTGTCGGTGGGCCAGTTCTTCGCGGCAGGAGTGGGGATGGTTAAGGGGGGACCGGGTTTGTCTGCCTGTTTTGCATATCTCACCATCATCACTTCACGAACTTCACCCGGGACGCGACCCACCCCTTGTGGCACTGCCAGGGAGCGTTCAGCCGTGTCGGGTGGTCTTCTCCAGGAATCGCGGCTGCCACCGGATGTGGGTCCTGGGTCCTACGCTCCGTCCTATCGTCCGGCCAAGCAGTACAGCAGAATGAAGCCACGTGAGCACTCCAATGAACGAGATACCAGGTACAACATAAACTCTAACCCACACACACACAAACAAAATTGTAACGTGCTAAACCGTCCACCCGCAAAAGACGACTTCGTTTCAAACTTTATGTCTGCAGCACAATAAACAAAAAAATAACACCCAAAAGAGTGTCCCAGCTGCAGGGCGCACGGGATCTGCCAACATGCGTCACACACTGTAGCACACACACACACAAGCGGGCGCAACGAAGGGCCCTATTACCTTGATTAACCGCACCGTACGTGACCGGGTGGCTGCGTGCGGGGACCCAGAACCCCGGTCCCGGACGGTTGGCACGGAAGCGTAGATTGTCCACAGGTACCACTTAATTTCTGCTGGTGCTCGTTTACCCTTCCTGGGCATCTCCCCACCTCCATCCCGGTTGGTCATTAGGCATACATTCGGGATCGGCGCACTGATACGGGGTGTTCCGCGAAATCCGCCAACGAATGCAGCACGAATCGTGTCTGGAGTGGACGCCAGAAGTCGAAGTACATTACCGACACTTCTTGAGGGTTTTTTTTTTGTGTGCGCTGTACTGTGTGTGTCCGTTTGAAGGTTCAGTCAATTCTTTGGAGTTGGTGAGCGGTGTTGTATGAATGAAAAAAAAAAACGAGTACTGAAAACCTTTAATGAGTTCTGACGCGGACGCGAAGATTCGTAGCTACCTCAGGGATGATACTCGGAACATGCCGAACAAAATGGCAAAAAGGGCAAGCATCTTTTCAAGTGGCACGCATCCTAGATGCTTTAGTTCGCACTTTAATTTTTCCTTAAAAGTTGACCCAATTTTACCGTACACACACACACACAGGTGGTAAGGATTGTTGAAGCGTAAGGTTGCAAGCCAGCCAAACCGAAATCCCTGGAACAAATCCCGCGCAAAACTTTGCCTTCTGGGGCTGGCGTGGGTTGAAACGTAACGCAAGGGAGGGGACAACTTTTGCCCAACAGCGTGCGATCAGGGAGCGCGTTAAAGTTTCTCCCTTTCTCATCATCACCTCGCCTTTCCCTTGCTGCAACCCCTTCTAAAAGGCAAAAATGGGATGAATGATCTTGAACTCTTTTTTGGTTTTTTTTTTTTGCCGCTCCACAATACGAAACAGTTCTCTGGTCTGGTTCGAATGCTGAAACCGGGCGTGAATGTTTTCAAGCTAGTGCAGCATCCTTGCTGTTGCTAATTTTGAGTTTTAAAGATGCATTTGCAGTGTCCTTTTTATTGGTAATAAGGACATTGCATCCATTGCTCAGCAAAAGAAGTACTGCCAAGACGGCTAAAAAGTAGTCAAATTAAATTATGCACTCGTAATTTACAAAACATTACCCTTTGGCGGCATTTCCACGTGGCCATTCACCTTATTTTTCCTATAATAATTTAGAGAAAGGATTGGATTGAATAAAAAGTTGTTGAAGCATTTTCTACAACAAAAACGAAGAACAAGCCATCCACAAAATCAATGAAGGGAGATTTTCATTGCCACTTTGTTGTAGTTCCAACTGCCGCTGTATTTCACACCGTTTTCCGCAGTCGCAAAAGCAGCTTAAGTGAGCCCGATTGCATACATTTAGGCTGCAGTGTGCGAAGTATCAACTTCAGTGTCTTCAAAATTTCCTTCCAAAAAAAATATAGCCAGTTTCATAAGATTTGGATGCCATTTTTGCAGGACCACAATTTTCTTCCCCTCCTTCCTTCACCACTCACACCGGGCCCCCTGTTTGCATTTCCGTCTGCAACGCACCCAATCAACCCCGGCCGCACGTAATCTCGCCCGCCAGCCAGGGGGTTAAAATCGGCCAACAAAATGGCGTCCAAATTGTGTGCGTGCGTGTTGGCTGCACAGCTGCACCGCTGCACTTCAGTTTGCGCATCCAATCCCGGTACGGCGGGCTGCAGCCCAGGGAAAAACCAACCCCCTTGTGAAGGAAGGAAGGAAAACAACATTCAAAAACCGAGGGGCGAAAAGGCAGCGCTGCGACATGCGTTTGTGCGTACGTGTGGGTGTATGTGTGTGTGTGTGTGTGTGTGTTCCTTCCCTTTTTGGCCTGCCAGGTTTATCCGCGCTGCTCAAACCGGGTAAGGGCCGTCCGCCCAACATGGCGGAATTCAGTACAGAACAAAGAGCTACGTTTTTGGTTGCCTTTGCGAGCAACGGCTAAAGTTTGTTTGATAAAATAAAGATTTTTTTTCACTTCACTTCTATATATATATTCTATATCCTCGTCCAAAATATTATTAAAACTCTTCGATTTTAAAAAGTAAAATAAAAGTAAAATTGCGAAAAATGCAACCAACAAAGTGTTTCCCCCGAAACCCTAAGCCTCTGTTCGATACAAATGACGGGCTTTACCGTCTTTTTTTCTGGTTTCGTTTATATAAAGTACAGAACTTTTTGTGGGTCGGTGTGTGTGTCCAAATAAAAACGAGCGAGCATTTAAGGAAAGGAAGAAAATACTAACAAACAAATGTAAGCACTAACGAGGAAAGAAAAATTAGATAAAAAGAGAAAGAGATACAAAGGCATGAAAATAGAGAGTAAGAGAGAGAGAGAGATAGAGAAAGAGAGAGAAAAACAACAAAAATTGATTGGCAAATTTCTTTGCCCTTCCTTCCATTGCATTTTCCAGCACCGGCTCACTTCCCACACAAACGCAGCAGCGCACACAAAAGCAACCACAACAAAGCGGAAAGGATCAAGAGTCCTTCAAACAGTGGATGAAAGCTTCCCGGGATGGGAGGGGGAGGGGGAGGGATTGTAAGTTGTTTCCTCCCACTGCCTTCCGTTCGTTCCGTTCGTTCGTTCGTTTGGCCGAATCATTGATGAGACATTAGCACAGAACTTTGTTCTTTGTACCTTTGGTGTGTCTTTGGTGTGTTTTATTCTATTTTATTCTTTTTTTTTTCTTTTTGTTCTTGGCCAAGGATAATCATTCCACTTTCAAACCGGGTCGTGATTTTATTTTGCAATTGCAAAAAACCCTCCCAAAAAAACATGGAAAATAAATCGGGTGAAAAAAGAATAGAAAACACTAATCGAACGTACGAGCACACACACGAAACGCACCCCACGTGAATAAAGACGAACGCGCTTCCACACTAGCCGAAAGCTTTCCCACTGTGGCAACGGAGGGGGGTCAGGTGGAGTACGAGAAAGAGAGAGAGAAAGGGAGAGAGAGTGATAGAGAGAGAGAGAGAGAGAGGCAGGCGCATGAAGGAAAAATCCACCCGCTCTTTCAGATGCACCCGGATGGACGGAACAGAAAAACAACCCTTCCCGGTCCGAGTGCGTGCAACAGAGCTGACATGCGTTGCATGAGAAAGAGAGAGACAAAGCAAGAGAGCGTCTATGTGTGTGTGTGTGTACGAGTGCGCCCGGCACTGCATCTTGCCAAAAGGGTGCCACGCTGAGTGCAGCCGAACGTGAATGGGAAAATAAAAATGTAGGGGAAGGCGCACAGCGCGCTGGACGCGGGCCACGGTACCGAAGCGCCCACCCCGGCTGCCGGTGCGTGAGTGCACTCCGTGGCGCGCGCGCGTGTGTGCGTGTTGTGCGAGCGAATGCACTATAGGGTGCATGGCGCAGGGTGCAGCCCCCGCAGGTACGTGCACTGCGGGACAAAGCAGCGATGCGCTGCACTTGCGGTGGCTGCGTTTTTTTTGGTGCTCACTCAGCGGTCTTTGGGCCGCGGCCACACCTCCCGGGCGCGCTGATTGGTCGGCCGCAAGTGCCACTGCCACCACAGTGCGGTGCAGTACATACAGTAGGGGGTCGATGAGAAAGAGCGCACCAGAGCGAGACAGAGGCGAGTGCAGTTTTCGTGCAATCGCCCTCCACCCCGTTAACGAGCACGAGGAAAAGCCATGTTTTGGCCAGTGTGAGAGAGAACGACAGAGAGAGAGAGAGAGAGAGAGAGAGAGCGAGAGAGAGAGTGAAGGCGGGGTGGGAAGCAAAATTTGGGAGCTTTTTTGTTTTGATCTGGACGCATCTGGAATCGCCGATCGGCTTCAAAACTGTGGAACGGGGTGATGGAGGCGCGGGGGGGAGTGGGGAGGAAGGGGAGGATGGGAGTGGCGAGTCGAGAAGGTGCTGTTTTTTTCTGCTTTGTTTTGCAAGTACGAAAGGAAAAGCACACCGAATGGGGGGGGGGGGAGGGAGTTTTCCCACCCGAGATGCAGCCCTTTGACACGGCTGCGAGAGCGACAGAGACGGAGAGGGTTTTGGGTTGCACATAGACTGCACAAGGACACAGTGAGTTGATAAGTATGTGGAACAGGAGCCTGTGTTTTCGTTTGTTTCGTTTGTTGTTGTTTTGTTCATTGCAATAAGCTGCCCCTGTCGGTATGCAATTTTGCGCTTTAATAAAAAGGGCGAAACAAAACAATAAATAATTTCCAGAGCATAAGCATTGGGTCCACCCTGCGGAAGGTAAGTCCACCCAGCATAAACCAGAGCCGTTTGGAATCATCTGGAGCTATCCGGAATTGCCTAGAGTCATCTGGAGGTGTCCAAAATCGTCCGGAGTCGTACAGAATCGGGAGTTGAAGTTGTCCGGAGTTGGAGTTGCCGGAAGTCGTACTAGTCGTCTGGAACTATCCCAAGTCATTCGGACTTGTTCAGACTCACCCAGAGCTGTCCGGAGTCATTCGGAGTCGTCCGGAGTCGAAGTCGTCGGGAATCGGAGCCGGCCGGAGACGACCGGTACAATATTTTTTAGTCAGGCATTTTATCTCCGACTCCTGTTGACTCTGGTCGACTTAAACTGCTATTCCTAGAAAGAAAGGAGTGTTTATGATGTGCAGGTGCATAGTGAAAAAATAAAATAGAAATTCACCACGAAATGAAATGTCGATTCTGGCCGACTCAGACCCCGGATGACTCCCGGACGACTCCGCCTGACTCCAGTACACTCCCGACGATTGACGGATTGGCATTAGCCGGGGTCGGATCGGAGTCGTAAGTGCGATCTAGAGAGCAAATCACTAATCTCAGTCAATAGACATTTGCCGTATCTTGCATCTTATATTAATCACCAATTACAGACTAGGAATGGGCCTGTGGTACACTCATCAACTGGTATGGATTGAATAACATGCCCGTTGTGGGTTCAAGCCTCATTTGGATTGTTTATTCGGTTACGTGATACTGAAGAAGTATCGAAGGCCTATCTATTCTGGAATCTGTTCTCTGAAACCAAAAAACGATATAACCTCACAGTGACATGAAGAAGAAGAAGAATAAGAAGAAGAAGAATAAGAAGAAGAAGAAGAAGAAGAAGAAGAAGAAGAAGAAGAAGAAGAAGAAGAAGAAGAAGAAGAAGAAGAAAAGGAAAAAGGAGAAGAAGAAGAAGAAGAAAAAGAAGAAAAAGAAGAAGAAGAAGAAGAAGAAGAAGAAAAAGGAGAAGAAGGAGAATGGTTTATAAAATATGATATTCGAGACGATGTTTGTCTTATTTGTTCGAAAGTGTCAAACGGTGCACCTCCGTATATTGAACTCTATAGGTTGGCTCGAATCTGATATCTTGATCGATAGGTGACAGAGTGTGTGACCTTAAATGATTTACCAGTATGTAAATGATAACAATCCGGATGGTTACCTTACCTTTTGGAGCAATCGAGCACGAAGACCTCCAACTCAAATGCACCTTTGCATACATTCAGGCGTTTCAGCACAACTCATCTAAATGCTCTTTGCATAGTGTTTCCCCGGGCAACTTTAAAAGTTGCAATCGTACACTGCCGCCGTTTCCCGCTATCCAAATCGTGCAGTTTATCCAAAAACTCCATTACAAAAAAATATTTTAATACATCCCTTCCAAACACCTATCAACTCGTGTGCCACCCGGTGATGGTGATTTGTTTTGTTTTGGTTGTGTCCCGCTTCTTTCCTTTTTGTTTTGTTTTGCGTGTGTGCGTTTGTTACTGTACTTTGTTGTTTTTTTTGTTGTTGTTGTTGTTGTTGTTGTATATTTCACGTGACGTTTCGCAGGAATAGCCTATTTCCCTCCCTTACCGCTCTCCATCCCGTTGCACCCGATCGTCTAACGCGTCGCAAGAAAAACGAAGCAAACGGCTCCTTGCGCTCGGCTGGCTGACTGACAGCCCGCACCACTACCCCCACCGAGCACGCAAGTAGTGCGCAGCAGTAGTGGTACAGGGACGAATCTCCTCCCCCCCTTCTTCACCTTTCCCCATCGTACCTTAAATCTGGGTGGGAAAAGGTTTTTCGTGCTTTCGTCATCATCGTTACGGCGGGCGTTTGGCACAACGCCAACTACATCTCCTGCCCTGATGTAACGTGCCTTTCCCACCCTCTCCTTCTCTCTCTCTTTCTCTCTCTCTCTCTCTCTCTCTCTCTCTCTCTCACTCGTCTCGTACACCCGTCTCACAGCTCTAGTGCATTGTTTTTCTTTTGCTTTGGGGTTCGTTTCTAGCGAGAAGAAATTATGCGTTTTCTCCACCATCAACGTCTTTTCCATAGTCATCTCCTTCTCTCTTTCACTCTACACACACACACACACACGTGATGTATGGTTTGGATAGTGACATGCATCGATCCACCATGCTCCAAGGATACGGTTGGGGGGGTGGGAGGCGGAGGGAAAAACTCACATACTCCAGCTCAAGCTGCCCAATCATCATGTGCACCGCGCCGCCTTTTCCCCGTTCGAAAGGAACGTCATTCGATTTGTTTTTGTGTCGTGCCGTGTGCCGTTGCCCTTCCTGGCGCCACCCAGGCACCCGTTTATGCGTCGGACCTATCCTGCCCCACACTCGCACGCACACACACACAGGCCGGCTCGGTGAGGCGCGCCATGCGCACACATGCACTGCACTTCGGACCGCATCGACCGGATGCAGCCTTCTCCCCGCAGTGACGTGTGTGTTGACGATAGCATGCGAGCTTCCCGCGCACACCCGCTGCCGCAGTGTGGGAGTATGTGAGCGCTGGGAAGGGTACACGCTGTGTAAGCACGCCACCAGCTAGCCGTCCCTATTGCGCCTGCAGCAGCTTCTGGACACGCGCAAAAGCGCATACGCAGCTCGCGCCCTGACCCGTACGCAATGCAACCAATTTACGATGGCGAGTGGTGGCGATGGTGGTGGTGGTGCCCGAGAGGTGACAAAAACTGCACTCGCTGTCCAACCAGCAACAGCAACAACCCGCATCCGCCCTCTTCCTAGAATTTGCGCTGCCGCAGCGAAACGAAGCAAACGGCGGGGAAGGATATTGAGTATTCTGAAACAGAGCGCAAAGCGGCCCTATATACTACCGGGCCCAACAGGCGCGTACATGTGTGTGTGTGTGTGTGTGTGTGTGTGTGGGTAAGTCCGGTAGGATGTTCTGCTTCGAGCCAATTTACCCTTCTTCTTTTTTTTTTTTTTTTTGGCCGATTATTGGGGGTTGGTGCAAATGGAAAGACATGCACGGCCCAACAACGCGTGCGGCACAGGACGCACAAAGCATCCAGGAAAAGCGGAGGATCCATTTTGTGTGTGAGTGTGTGTGTGTCAACACACAACAAAAACAACACAGCAAACACGATAAGAACGTTCCGGTCCGGTTTGGGAAAGTTCTGCCCAAGGATGAGGCTCCCTCCTTGGCCCTCCCGCTCGTCGCGTGCAGCGCTGTCAGCCATCTGGTCGCCATCGGTGCGCACTAGCCGTCTCGTTCACTCGCAATGCCTGCTCGAGGGGAGGCGGGGGGGGGGTTTGGATTGCATGTACCGTTGCTGTAATACATCCTTTCTGGACCACTCAACCACCACCACCCCAAAGACCGAGAAGTTCGTGCGCACCGATGGCTATGTGGTGCGGTTGCTGCCCTTTTGTCGAACTTCTTCGACTCCCATCGATGTCCCCGGGACGGGATTTTCGGAGTTTCGGACAGGTCAAACAATCACACACACACACACACACACACATACTGAGAGTCTCGAACTTTCCAATCCCACATAGTAAAGAGGAGGACAAAGGAAGGGGGAGAGGGGGTTGGATTAGAACCGACCTACCCTTGCGTATGCGTTCCACCACTGTGTGCAGTGATGCGTTTTTGCGTTCCTAGTTTCCCAACCTTCCCCCCTTTCAGCAGGGAGGACCGGGTGGACATTGGAGGTGTTCCTCCACCCGGCATCCATTAGCCCTGTCCAAGCCCGGCCAGATCCTTGACGAATCCGGGCAGCCGAACGGCTCGTAAAACTCGTTACTCCCTTATTTTTTGGAGGCTTTTGCTGCCGCTTTTCCCCGCAGCAAGGGAGGCCCAGCCGCGGAAAGGGAAAACTTCTGACCTCTCGCACCTTCTCTTTCACACACACACACACACACACACACACACACACACACACACACACACACACACAGGTACTGTTCTTTTGCCCAGTGGTGTGTTTGCGTTTTTCCGTTTTTAGCGTGGTGCTGCGGGTTTTTTAGGGTTCACCTTTCGGGTTTTTTGTTTGTTTGCCATTTTTGCCTCTCTGCGAAAAGGGATGGAGCTTCAGGCACCGGGCTGGGGATTGTTCGGGCCGTTCGTAAACCCGGTAGCCATTTTGTTGCTGCCGGGTGGCATCGATGGCGAAGGCGGTGGAACCTGGAATACGGTAAAGGCACCGCCTAGAGGCTTTGCCCGGAGCGGCACCAGCCGACAAGACCCCGGCCCGAATTGGCAACGCGCTACCGTATTGGACCGATTTTGCTACGCAGCCGCTGGGTGGAGGGGCGGGCAGAGCTCCATTAAATTTTCATTCCATCCCGAGGCCTCCCCCCACTCCCTGCGGCATTCCAAGAGCGAGCGTTGCGGCGAACGCAAAAGTGGCATACGCGATAGTAACATCTTCCCGTGGCTGTCGCTCTGTTCGTACCCCCCCCCTCCTCCCTCTTTGTCGGGGGTGAATTTTCTTTGCTCCAGTTTTCCATCTCGGCTCAACCGAGTCTAAAAAGTTTGCGCGCCCTGTTGTCTCGCCCAGCAGCCTTGCGTTTCCATCTGCGCGTGCAGTTGACCCGGCCCCGGGGTTGACCTTTTTGGCGCGATGGGGGAGGATTTTTGGGTGGGGAGTTTGTTGTAGTATGCGCGCCCACATGCACTCCGGCACTGCCAGCGAGAACAAAGCGCCGTTAAGCTGGAAGTCATCGGTGTTTTTTGCAGCGACATGCACACAGAGACATTCAAACGCAGCCATGTACAGACAAAGGTAACATAAACAAAGTCATTGCCACCCGTACGGAAAAAGTGTCCCGGAAGGATCGGGAACGGTGTGGTTTTGTTGCTGCGGTGCCTGGTGGATGGGAAATATTTTGTGCTTAGGATAAAATCTACTCCCCCCCTCCCCTCTTCAGCACAAAAAAGGAGCAAAAAGCTGGTAGGCGGACACAGTGTGGGCAGAAGTGCAAAAGAGCAAGAGTAACACTTGCCCCTACCGGCAGCCAACGCAATCCCTTTTTTAGACAGTTTCTCAGTCAGTAGAAGGTTTCGTGGGGCGTGGGTTCTTCCAAAATTGATACCCAAAGCAACCATGTTCTCGCTATCTACCTCTCTCTCTTTGTTGGTATCAATTTGTATCATTCATCCGGCGTAAAACGAAGGATTTGGAAGCAAATGCGTGGAGTTCTGTATTGCCTTAGTCCCGCAAATGTAAAGTCTGGTTTTGGGGTGGATTGGTCCTTTTACTCCCTACCCACTCGATTACAGATGCTCGACAGTTACCTGGTAACGGATCTGCATTCATTTTGAAGCATTCATCCCTTCATTTTGAAGTACAGCCCGACGAATCGGCCCTTAACTCTTTCCAACTGAATGCGTTTCCCAAAAACCGGGATTGCCATTGATGAACGCTCCCAACTTTCCCGAAGCTGGCTTGTTTGCGTAACCGGGATGGGTTTCTCACCCTGGTTCTCTCGCTGGGCCAGTAATGAAACGATGCTGGTCGCCACCAAGCTAAGCTAACCAAACTTATTCGCCTTTGCCTCCGCCCAACCGGTGGTGTTGGGCAACACGGCCCTCCGGGCAGCACAAATAATCAATTCTATGCCCTCGCCTGACTGCTTCGACGCTCTGGAGCTGATGGTGGAATTGTCTTCTGCATGGTCAGCTTTCTTTGCCCAGAAGTGTGCAGTAGTACCGTCACTGCTGGCTGCAAACTAGTGGTGTGCTCTCTGGAGCGCATCTTCGATCCCGATCCAACTCAGGATATTGTTAATGCGACTCCGACTATGGCAAAACGGATTCACTAATTCCTCTCGAAGTTGCAGTCTTCCGAAGATGTCCGGAGTCGTCCGGAGATGTTCGGAATCGCCCGGAGTTGTCCGGAGATGTTCGAAGTCATCAGGAGTCATCCGAAGATGGCCGGAGTCGTCCGGAGTTGCTTGGAGTCATCTGGAGATGTACGAAGTCGTCCGGAGAGATACAGAGTCGTCCGGAGATGCCCGGAGTCGTCCAGAGATATTCAGACACGTCCGGAGATGTCCAGAGTCATCCGGAGATGTCCAGAGTTAGCTAGACTAGGGTCATCTGGAGTCGTCCGGAGATGGTCCGGAGTTGGTTGGAGTCATCTGGAGATGTGCGGAGTCGTCTGGAGATGTTCGGAGTCACCCGGAGATGTACGGAGTTGTCCAGAGATATTCAGAGACGTCCAGAGAATTTCGGATTCCGGAGTCATCTGGAGTCGTTTAGAATCGTAATCGTCCGGCGTCGGTCGGAGTCAGCAGAAGTCCGAGCCGGAGAGGAAATTCCTGACCCCAAAAGTATTGCTCCAGACGACTTTGGAGAGACGATTTTGGCCGACTCCGGACGACTCCAAACGACTGCAGACGATTCCAAACGGCTTTTTGTCAACTGTACCCATCACAACTGCAAAACCTTCCTACCCCAACCGGACCGTACGCTCTAAAACGCTGCAGGAATCGGGAAGCTCTGCTGCTCTGACAATCAGGAATCATCCAGGAGATGGGTAAGCGGTCGGCTGAAATGCTAAAGCTTCCTCTTTGCACATGGTTTCTGACCCTTACACTCCCACTCAAACGCACTCACACAAACACACAACCCTGAGTTGTCCAAAAAGGCTGGACACACTCGCCACCCCTCCCCCTCCCCCGCACCCGACCATTGGCTCGCACTACGGAAGCCAACAAAAGCACGCTCGTCGCCAACAGCACCGGTGCCAAAAACAATGAAGCTGACGCGCATCGTCCGGTGCCGTTCGTGCTCTCATCCTTTCTTGCACGAGCTCCGATTTTCCGTTCGGAGCAGCAGCAAATTCGAACCATTCGATGCATAAAAGCCAAAACCAAACGCCCGGCGCTGCGATGGACCTGGCAGGAGAGCAAAAGCCATCTCGGGGACACCAGGGTGACCTTTTGGATCGATTGTTCTCTCCTACTCGGGTTTTGTGTGATGTGAAGTCTTATCAATCTCGCCGGAATGCCTTCTGGCAGACCTCAGAAGTTGTGCAATTCCTATGTACCGGAGCTCTCCGACAGTTCGATAAGTGAGAAGGACAATTAAAGACACCCAAAAAAGGAGTAGTTCAGGGTGTCCCAGCTAGCAAACAAAGAGTTTCCAAACCTGCACCAACATCTTTTCAACACAAGGGCTTTAAATCCCAATCTCCTAGAGGTACATCTCGTACGTCCTAGTGCAACATCGCACACCATTACCGTAAAATTGAAACCTTTCCATGCAGCTGGCATGTTTCTTACCTTTCTTTTTTCGGTGATCTCCTCTAGGCTTCCAGGATGTGTTGGTTGTTGTTTTTTTTTACCATACCCGTTCCTTTAAATTCCTAACCCTTACCCCAAGGCAAGCGCCGGCAAAGCGGGAAAGAAACGGAACGGCCCTCCATCCCCATATGCTCACCTGCTCGGTTGCAGTTTTTCTCCGCTTTTCCTCAATCCCACGTTTCGTGCTGCTTCTTCCCGCTCTACGAAGGTGTAAGAAGCTGTTTTTGTTTTTTGGAACATTTCGTACACTGCCAGCCCTCGACGGTGTATGTGTCTGTTTATATGCATGCAGCGAGCAGGAGCGTGTGTTTTTCGCACCAGGCCAACGGAGCGTTCCCATCGTCACAAAGAGGACCGTCACGTAGGGGATGCAGGGGCGGGGGGCATCTATGGGATCTTGCTACATAATGGCAGCCATGGTACGAGTTTTTCGGCAAGTGCATCCAACCCATCCCCGAGGGGTCGGGACAGCGCACACTGGGCGGGAAAAACGGGCACGGGGTAAAATCTTCACCAGGCACTAACCGGCCATTAGGGCTAAAGGGTTTTTCTATTTTCTCTCTCTCTCTCTCTCTCCCTCACTCTATTTCGATCCAGCTCCTGCTGGGGAAAAAGGAAAAGAAAAACAACAACCACACACACACACACACGCGCGCTCGCTGAAAGAAAGAGCGAACACGAGCAGAGCAAAGCGAGACAGAAGGAGCGGCGGCAGCGAATGGAATTTGTGGAGGGTCGTGCTGGGGGCTGGGAGATTGATTTTCGAAACGCCATGTTTTTTTCTTCTTCTCTCTACAGTTTCTTCTTCTTCTTCTTCCCATTGTTTTTCACTCTCAGGCCATACCCGTTATCTCGCCGGGGTTGGGCGACAACGGTTCAAAGGTAAACGGCAAAAAGGACGAAGATTTGCGATGGCATCCATTGGATGGGGGGGGGGGGGGTGGATGACGCTGTGGCTGTCATGTGTGGGTGGGTGTGTGTGTGTGTTTGTGGGAGGGAATGGGAAAGCCCTACGCCATTTTTGTGCCATCGGGCGCCATCAGCGGGCCTGCCAGTCGCCTGCAAAATCCGTGGCTCAATAATGGATACTGATTGTGGCATCACATTCGCCAGCGCTAAGCCAAACATTTCCATTCACCCACACCTCATCCCCCCCTCCAAGAAGAGGGAAAACGTAATGTGTGTGTTGCCGAACCGGGATAGGACAGGTTGGCGAGATGCGAGCGTTTTAATAATTCTGTAGCTAATTCCTTCCAAACAGGAACAGGCGATTGACACAGGCGGAAAGCACTGCAGTAACTGATCGCGCGACTATTGGGCAACGGATGCGCTAAGTGCGGAAACTGGTACCGCTCAAACGAATTCCAGCAACACTTTCAGACAGCACCTCCACCTCACCCATTATCGCTAGAGCAATTCAGTGGATTTAATGCAGTTTCATGCTTGGCCGGAATCTGAACGATAAAAACAAACCCAAAAATAGGTCCTCAACTTGCCCGATGCTCGATCAACTGTCGCAGTGATAAGTGGAGAGGAAATCGCAAATAATTGTAGCAACCTCTCCGCCCGTTACTGCTGCACGGCACTGAAGGTGGACGACAAATTTTAAACGCAAAGGCCGTCGCGCCTTCCGACACATCCTAACGCAGTGCGATAATAAGACGTCAGCGCGACAACTGCGAGCCCTTGATTTCTCGCTCGTCCTCTTTTCTGCATTCGGAAAAGCATGCTAAAGGACCACAAACAAACAAAACATAACGCCACCAAGCGGTGAGCGCAAGAAGGGAGGGAAGAGGAGCATCGGTGATTGATTTGTGCCCTGCCAGCATCTGACATGCAATGGGCCAATTATGCTGGCGCATCGCGCCATGCCAGCCAGCTTTGTTTTCGTCGTGGTGGTCGGGCCAGGCGCCCACAATCAGCAAATTCAATCTGCACGCATTTTTGGACCTTCTGACAGACAGCTGGCGATGGTAGCTGGCGATGCTGCACGATACAATACTATCTGTAATCTGCACCGTGCGCGTCAGCGGTGTTCCGGCAGCGCCTGTCACTTGCGGACTGGTGAAAAGGTTTGAAACACTTACTTGCGACTATGCCATCCACTCTGCGTTTGTCCGAGGACGTTCGCATTATTTAATAATAGTCGAGAAGAGGGAAGTGTGAGTGTGTGTGTGTGTTTTTTTTTTTTGGAATTTGGGACCTACAGGAGTAATCTTGCAAATGCCTTCTAAACTGTTTTGTTTTGGGTGGAGTTGTTTTCACTTTAATGGAAAGATCTTGCTGACTCAGAGATCGGAAATGAGTTATTAGTGACAAATGACTAGTTACTCATAACTACACAGTGCGATATTAAAATAGCACCACCATTCTTTTATTCCACACACTGTGGATTTCTCTTACCGATTAGAATTTTTCAGTTCAAAGTGTTAAAATAACATGTTTGTTACCATTCAAGCGCATTACTTTAGCACAACCGGACACTCGTCATGTTTTTATTGAATTTCTTCATATCATGTCCCTGGCCATACTGCTTTTTAATTTTCCATAATTGCCTTAATGTACAAGAATCAATTTAAAATGTGTCTGACCCTTAGTAGGCTCTAATGTCACGGTAATTAAATATTTTCTGTAGCTCAGTTAGCCGCCGGAGGCATTCTTATCAGTTTTAATGAAACAAAAACCTCTTCATTATGATTTTTTCGATAACTCTTATATCTCTGGCTCAGATGCATTGAAGTGCATCGAAATTCATTGTAGAAGAAGTTATGAACTTTGGTTTAATCCATTTCATTAATTCTGGAGTGCCTGGGTAAATTGCGTTTGATTGCATAGAAATATGTTTTTAAACATTTGTAATACAACAAAGATCAAAGTTAATAACAAAACCACGATATTTGATGATAGATGCGTCCAATGCCTTCATGGCCGTACGGGGAAGATCGTCTAATCGCGCAGCAGTACTTCGGAGCAATGCATCTACGAGTGCAAGAGAAAGCCCGCACCCAAATCCCATTATCAGAAAGACCGCTGTACTGTCGGTCTAGAAGGACACTGACACTCAGAATTGGATGATCGGACCTTAAAAGACGTTAAGATCGAAAAAATGTAGTATGTATGTGAAGATGTGAGGATTATCAACGAAATTTTGTGACTATTCGGAACATTTGAATCTGTAAAAAAAGATCACATCCCAAAAATGTCTCAAGTGTTCGTTATATGTAGCAATACGGCAGACAGTGGAACCCCTCATAACGAGTTTAATCCGTTCAAATGACTCACTCGTTATTATTATTATTATTATTATTATTTATTTCATATTGTCAGCCGCCTAGGGTTTCACAATAATATGTCTTACAAACTAAGGAAGAAGGAAGTGTTAAAGATGGGAGGTTGATGATAGAGACAAGGACTCAGAAAGACGAGAGCGAAAACTGGACAAGGGGACGTGGTAGTCGAACAAATCATGAGCTTCATTAAATGCTGCGCAAGCTCTCAAAAATGGATCTCTCTGACCAAAAACAGAACGGCGGGAGGGGATAAAAATGGGAGGTCTGTCGCGGAGACGACGAGAAGGGACGTAAATAGGAATGGAGCTGAGGAGCGAAGGAGCATCGATATTGGAAGTCAGGAGGCTTGCAATGAAGTAAGACTGCGCGTGTGAATGCCGGGATTTGATTTCCATCAAGCCCAACATACGACAGCGGAGAGAATATGAGGGCACAGGTGCATTATGTCCGTGCAGAATTCTACGAATAGCGATACGCGTAAACTTCCTCTGCACTCTCTCTAGTCTCTGCATAGCGACACCTCCAGCCGGGGTCCATTGCCCCGGTGTGATAGTTCAACAATTATTGCAAAAAAAACATATTGGTGTTATTTTAATATCACGCAGTGCAGTGCTGCATTTGATAAAAATAAGTAAAACACCAGTGCCTAGAAAAATCGGTGGATCTAATGGTAGGTAGAATATATCCTGATGTTGAGATTCACTGATGTAATAGACATTAATTAGCTACTCTTCGCAATGAATGACTTGCTTTCCTGTACTCTTTACTTATACGTCAGTAAAAGGACGAAGAAGCGATGTATTTCAATTTTAACGTTACTAACTACTCTTCCCAGCTACAGTAACAAATGCATCCTCTAGTTGTTGAATCGGGATACAAAAAAAATGCGAACCCTGTAATAGGATATCCAAGTATCTGCCTTGCTGCGGTCGTTCCACACCGCCAGGAAGCTGGAAGCTTTTGTTTTGCCTGGGCATCTCCTAGTTATGGCGACTGATTCCTGCCCCTCCAAAAGTACACCATTTGTTTGCTGGCCTTGCCATGGCGGTTGAAGCCACTGGGCAGAAGCAAATGCCTTCCCCAGGGTGGATGGTGTGCATCTAGGGTGGAATATTAATGAGCAGTGAGCGGCTGGCTGAAAGGTGCATTTGCTCACAGACATGTGTGCGCGTGTGTGTGTGTGTGTGTGGTTTTAAACCAAAACCCTCTGAAGAAGCAACAAAAAAACCGCTCGCTTCTACGGTAAAACTTTAATGAGCAGCACCGGTTCAGATCCCGGTGCTGGCGCTTCCGAAATGCAACGTCGAAGAAAGCGTCGAACACAGATACCAAACGTCAACCTGAGTGCTGCCCAATTCCCGCTAGATGGCGCCGTACCTACGGCTGCCACGGCTGACAGGGAACGATCTGTTTGCACCATCGTACGTGCAGCTACCTTAGCCGTAGCTGACAATTTTAATTTACGAAGCATCGGGGGAAGCGCCCGTGTAAATAATTGATGTATCGTTCGGTGCGGGCAAATGCACACAGCTCCGGGTTTTCCGGTGCAAACCCATCGATAGGAAGCTCTCACATCGGCATCGGCGAACCTTTTCCCAAGCATCCAGATAAGGTGGCCAAGGAGCGGACAAAAAGGGCTGTGGAATGCCGAGGTGCGGTCCACTGCACATCGGTTTCATCCGGTAGCCTTTGCTTGGGACAGTTTCGGGTCGTTGCTCGTAGAGTGGGTGCAAAACGCATTCGGGCGTACCGTCAACACACTACCGCCCCGGTATCTCGGGCGTTCCCATCGAACCCCGGAAGCAGGATTACCAATTACAGCATCATACTCACCGTCCATGCCCGTTGCCATGGAGCAGGCGAATCTATACCACACCAACACCGACACCCGTCGTACCCCGTTCCGGAAGTTCCTGTACGAGCGAAATAAATAAATAACCACGGTGTGCCAAAAACGCAAACTGGCAAAACCACTAACACCCTCCAGCCACACTGTCAGTGCTGCCGTGCCGTGCTTGAGTGCGCAGACACTTTTGCACAATGTACAATGTAAAATCGTATACAAATTAGTCTATACCATTCGGGGGAGAAATAATCTACTGCCCGACGGACCCAAGGACCCACCCACTGGAAGGTGGTGCGGACCGCCGCACGCCGGGTTTTGCAAAACTTTTAACAACATGTGTACAATGCCGAGCCATTGTCTACTCCGTTTCTCGCTTCACCTACTCTTGCTGCCCATTTGTTCACACATTTGTTTCAACCCAGAGGAGATTTTTATTTTGCGTGTGTAGTACTACAGTAACACTTCATATGCAGTGGATAAGTGCGTCCTTACTGCTTCGCACTTATAGCGGACAGTATGGTATCGATGAAGTTGGTCTCACTAAGCGCTCGGACCAGCCGCTGGAGAGTGCTTGGGTGGATCGCTTTCTTGCTGACGGATGGATCGTTTTCTTTCCCGTCCGTGCCGGTTGCTTCCGTGGCCAGTGTGCTGGAAGTTCTGGACGGAGTCGACATCTCTTGAGGCTGTGCTGTGAGGTCCTCTTGGGGGGATTCAGAGTTGTTTTCAGTTTCTGCAGCTAGTGTATTGGACTTCTCGCTATCTTGAGATTGAGCAGCTTCCAGATTGGGTGGTTGCAGAAGTTCATCTTCAGAATTATCAGCGCTCTTTGGTGCTTCAGGTGCGCGAGAATTGAAAGATTCGGAAGGACTCGACTCATCCTTAGCTTCAGATTGACCTGAACTTGCATCCAGGTTGGTTGGAAGCTCATCGTTGGACGTATCAGCACTCTTTGATACTACAGGTACGAGAGTATTAGAAGTTGCTGAAGGACTCGGCTCATCCTTAGCTTCAGATTGAGCGACACTTGCATCCAGATATGATAGTTGGAGAAGCTCATCGTTAGAAGTATCAGCGCTCTTTGGTACTTCAGGTACGAGAGTATTAGAAGGACTCGATTCATCCTTAGCCTCAGATTGTGCAGGCTGCAGAAAGGAGTCTGTGTCTTCAGCTACAACAGTGCGAGATGTTTCGGCCTGGGGCGACTTCTCGCTATCCTCAGGTTGCGTAGCACCTGCCTTTGATTGGAGCAGATTGTCGGTGGCCCCATTGGAGCTGTTGGGATCTGCTTCTACCAACGGACTGGCAGCCTCTTCAGCTTCTCCAGTACTCCTCTTATGTTGATCAACACCCTCCTTAAGTGGGGCAGAGCTCTCTGCACCTTCAGGCTCAACTCCAGAAGCTTCCGATAGAGTCAACTGCTCACTGTTTTCAGATTGTGTCGTACTTGCTTTTGCGAGCGTCTCCTGAACGGAATCCTTTGAATCTTCAGCATTCTCTACCTTGGAACTACTTTCACCATCCATGGTAGGTGTCGCGTCTTCAGCTTCCACAACCGTCTCAGCTAGTGGTGCTAGCTCTTGATCCTGTTCCGCGCTGTTAGCAGCAAGATCCGTATCAAACAACGAGATCTGATTGTCTTGCTGTTCTTCAGCCACATCTGGAAGCGTTTCAACGGTTGGCGTAGGTTCAGCCGCAACCGCCGGAGCATGCACCATAACCAAATCCACAAGCAGCGGGTGGACATCCCTGACGAATCGCCCCGGCTCATTATGACTGCGGCGGTGCGTGTGAATCACTAGAAGAAGAAGATGGTAAAGGTACGCTGCTCACACTTGGAAGAACGCAGGAACACTTGTGCACTTACGTAGAGCCGCATCCAGCTGGTGTTGAGATACCGAACGTGCCTGAACAGTATGGGTTGCTTTCGATTCCTTCTCCAAAGGTTCCTGAGCCTAGACATATATTCAAGCATGTAGTTCACCATAACCCAGATCTTAAAAGTAAAGTCACATACCGTAGAGGCTGCGGATTGCTTCACAGTATTGCCGTTCGTAGTCGTCACCGGCTCTTGCCCGTCTGCCAGCTCCTGTTGGGTCGGTTTAGCATCTTTAGGCAGCTTCTCTTCCTCATCCTGCGAGGACGAGCCTTCTGATGATTTCGACACATCTTCAACGGTCGCATCCACGGCGTACAGCTCCGGCGCTACGATCACTAATCCACGGAACCGGGGGCTGGATGGGTACTTAAACACCTCCACGTCTTCCTCGGCAGCGGTAATCTCGTTGGGTTCGTCTTCCTGCGGTTCCTCCGTGCTGCTGCTCGCACCAACAACCACCACCTGCTCGCTCTCCTCGGCCAGCGCGTCATCCGAGCTGCCGTACTCCTGCTTCAGCACTGCCCAGAGTTCGCCAAACGCCGGCCACCCGTAGCAGAGCTCCACGGCGTGGGCCGCCACGACGCACGTGTCCGCACCGAGCGCCCGCAAGTCCTCCTCACACCGCTTGGCTTCCTCGGCACGTGCCACCGTCCACTGTTCGGCCGTTTCCGCGTCCATCAGCAGCCGCACCCGGTCACACAGCACCCCGGTCGAGACAGCGTACAGCCCGAGCCGCAGCACGACGCACCGCAGCAGCGCGGCACTGTCGCCCTGCCGTAGGAATGTTTCCGTCCTTACGCACGTCTGCAGCTGGCCGTCCTCCACCTGCAGCATCGTGGCACAGTCGCTCACCGCGCGCCGTATCTCCTGCCCGCACGGTGCCACATACGCCGGGTGGGCAATCAGCTCGCCCAGCGCGTCGCTGTAGCACCGGAACGACCAGTACGCGCCGGCACAGCTGTCGGCTGGCGGGGCGGGCAGGTCGGCCACGCAGGCGCGGGCCTGCAGCAGCGAGTCGGCCGGCGCCTGGCGAAAGAAGCGCACCAGCGCCCGCTCGTTCAGCCCCGTCTCGTCGTGCCACCAGCGGGCGTTCAGGCCGATGCAGCGCAGCAGACAGTTGCTGCCGCAGTTCAGCGGGACGGCCGCACTGTCGTACGCGTACAGCGATTGGCGCGAGATGTTCAGGTACCGCAGACACTCCAGGTAGGCCTGGGCGAAGCTCTTTGTGTCGTAACCGTGGCCGGTAGCGGGCGCGCCCAGTATCAGCGCGCACTGGGCGCCCAGCAGCGCTAACAGCAACCAAGCGCGATAAGTCAACATGTTGGCAGCTACCTAGCCCGGCACTGCTCCAGCACCTTGAGCTCCGTGAGGTGGGCCGTGATACTGATGGGGTGGCGCAGCCCGCTCACCACTATTTATAATATGCAAGCACAACGGGGGTCGTTCCGTTTCCGGCTCAAGGTCACTCGATGCCTCCAGATCCTCCAATCGGACAGACGGCGTGAAGGGGAATGGCAGTTCCGATAGGACACGTTTCACCCTGCGCCCGCAGCTGCTCGTGGGGCAGAGGCACGCACCAGCTACGCCCCAAGTTCCGGCACAAAGGCCCTCTGCATGCTCTGGATCAAATGTCCGGCTGGTCAGCGCGGGCAGACAATTTAACCTTCTGCAACAATACAACACAGCGCACAACGTCACAACACTCTACAGCTCGCGTGGAGTGCTCAGACTCCCCCCCAAAAAACGTAGGTCAGTAACGTGATGCAGCCGTTCCAAACTTCCCGATCTCAACGCCCCCTCGCTCCCTTCGGAAAGAAAGGTCGAGTGAACGACAGACCTACTTCTACCATGCCATTTTGGGGAGGAAGAAAATAAAACGGAGAAGAACGAGTTCAAGATGCTGCTTTACTTTGTTTGCTGTACGGCGGCGTCGCCGCACCCGCCAATAACGTCGTCTTCTTAAAGCCATTAAATCATCCACACCATCGACGGTGCATCCCAAGAGCAAGTGAGTGGAGCATCCAACAAAAGCGTCATCGCGCCTCCCTGCACAGTCTGCATTAACATTAAAGCATTTTAATGGAAACCCCGAACATATTTGCCCACCATTTGGGACATAGAGGGGGGATGAGAGGGGTGAGGGATGAATGAGATGAGGTTCCCAGCCAGTCATTCAGCCACCTCCTCAAAACCTCCACCGCTTCACTAGCTTGGGTGAAAACTTCTTCCTTTGACGCCGTGCAAGCGCTCACAGCTGAGCAGTTTGCCAACTCCAGACAAGAAGTCAGCGAAGAAAGTCCCACACACTCCTGATGCGATGTCCTGCTGTGTGTTTGTGTATGTCTGTGTGTATGAAAAGGAGAGTAGAAGCACACAAGAAGCGTGAGTTACTGAGCAGCTCGCCCTACCAAACCGTACACCGGAATAGACACGTCTCGGCAGGGACGGTTCGCGAACCGCGTTCTAGAGTTGTATGTGTGTGGGTCGAACTCCGAAAAACTCAATAGACAGACACGGCGGGGAAGTGGGCGATAGCCGCAGATCGGTGGCCCTCCCACGGTAGACACCGGAGACCGGAATGGTGCCCCAAAATGTCGGCAGAAACTTTTCCCCGGCAGGCGGCAGGGGCAAGGATGCGAGCGGCAGTGCCTGCCATCCGGTCCACCAGTAATGCACCAGCACTGCGACGTGATGTGGGGTTAGACGATTCCATTGAGCGAGCACAACTACTACCTCGATGGGTGACTCTGATGGTTGAAGGAGCAAGAAAGGAAGAAAGAAAGAGAGAGAGAGAAGAAAGTGAAATAAGTAGAAGGAGGAGATTCGAGACATTCGCTTCTTCTTGGGTGCGTGTGTGTGTGGGTGTACTTGAAAATGTATAAGCCAATCCACCAGTGCTGCTTTCCTTGCGCTAGAATTTCGCCCAAATTCTCGATACTTCCAGGACATCTGTCAGGCACAACGAGCAGGGAACTGAGGGCTTGGGGTCAAACGTCTTGCCGAGAAAGAGGAACAGCGCTCTTCGATTATTAGACTTGTTCCTTTCCTAATGCGACCATTTGTGCTCTGCTGGTCTTGTTTATTTTTGAGCGTGCGTTTTGTGAGTTTTGCGCAATCCTGGTTGAAAGACTTTGGCAGGACTTCGCTTTACGAGCGTGTTTGTTTCCTTTCTGGACAATAGATCTCTCCTAATGTCTGAGTGCTGGCAAAGACATACCAAGGATATCTATAGCACAAGGCTGAAGTAATCATTCACGTAGTGGACGTGGAAGTTTGTTTGATGATCCATTCGGAGTTCGGAGGAAATTCGAGTTGTAACTACCGAATTGAAGTTATAGCATTGGGAAAGTCATTTACATAGATCTCGTTACAAAAAAATTTTGTAGAAAGGGTTACATGTCGATGCTACGAATGTCTGGAGCTCGAATAGTACTGAATTCAAGAATTCTGAGCTTTATCCATATTGCGTAACCCTAAGTAGTCACAGCGAGCAATGTAGGACAACAGATACTAGCTAACTACGATGTGTGTGCTTTAGTTGAATAATTTGTTGAAGGAGCCTTACTTGACTAATATTGTCTAAAGTTCAAAGATCTGAAAACTAATATTTTTCAAGACGAGCTATGAGAATGGAAGCAAAAAACCAAAACTACCTTATTTCATATTGAGAGCTTCTCGGAGCGTGAACGCAAAACTAAAAGCCCTGCTCCGTGTGCTGCCAGTCCTAAAGCGGTTACGAGATCCTGTGGGCGAAAAAAAAACAAAATTTCAACAACACCATGCACACCTCGTTACATCGGAACCAGCAAAACATTGCTTTCCATCCCGCAATCGCGAACCCGCGCCACGACTTGCCGCGGATTACGATTTAATCGTCACTCATTGCACTCGGATGCACACGGGTTTTCCCGAGCACACTTCCTCCCACCAATCCCTCCAGCCTGCTCCTTCTCCTCCACCGCGCGCACAAATCTTCCCAAACTAGCTGCTACTTCAAACGGGCGCGCTGCAAACCCAAGTGAGTGTGAGCGAAATGTTCACCCTGCCCACAGATTCTCGCGCGGGAAAATAAAAATTGCTTCTTTGTCACCTCGCCCGTGTGTGCTTCGTTCGTCTGTGTGTGTGTGTGTGTGTATGTTTTGTAGTCTCATTTAGCTTTCGCGTTTGCCTCTACGGCGCGTGTATTTCTAGGCACTGCCCAACATACTGCAACGGAACAGAGTCACCGCTGGCGCTAGAGCAACTACAAACGCCAAACCAGACACACACACACACACACACACGGTGATCCACAAAGTGGAAACAAATATGTGATGAGGGGCATTTAAAAATAAAAACCCACAAATCAACGTTTTTCAGCCACTCGCTGCTTACGTTCTTTTTTTTTTGGTCTTCTACTTGTTGTCTGCAGTTTGCACAGCGCTCCAGTCTGGCGTGTCAGTGCATCCGCGAAAAGTGCATCCACGTGGTTGGGCCAGAGTGGCTTTTCCCCTCTTCTCCTCCTCCTCCTCTTCTACCTCAGCAGCTGAAGCTGCCCAGTTGCCCTGCATAATGCAGAAATGCATATGCACACCGTTTGCGGAGGTGTTTGAGCGTATCATTGGGGACTAAATGGTTCCTTTTTTTTTGCTGCTGCTGCTCTTGTTTTTTGTTGTTGTTGTTGTGCTGTTTCGGCCACTACCGAGCAACCATCCTTCTATTTTCTTTTTTGTTTTTTTTTTTTGCGCCCCACTCTCTCCTGTTCTCTCTTTTTATTGCAGTTTTTTGCTTCGCGTTTTTGCCCTTTGTTTTTCGTGTTTTTTTTTTTCCTGTTCGTTTTGCTCCCTTCCACTCGAACGCCAACAGCAGCCTATTGCATGGAACGCTTTGGCTGGCACTTCCTTTGATGATAGAAACTTTAAAGTGACCGATTTTGCTACTTCTATTTACGCTGCCTCCCTTTTCCCCGATTGCACGTGTCCCGCGTCGCATCGCAAGCAGCTTTGTGTTTTTCATTTTGTGTTTCGATTCGTTTCGATGCACGCTAAAAATGGCTCAGCCCTTTGGTGTGTGTGTGTGTGTGTGTAGGTGCTTTTTCCTTTTTTTTCTTTTTTTTTTGCACAACCCAGAGGATGACGTCGATTACCGTCCGGGAGCCCGGGAAAGAAGCAACCGTACCGTAGGATAAAAACCCCCAAACCCCGAAAGCGTTCATTATAATGCAACGCGCGCGGTTTAATTATCCGTAAAATATACTTCGATCAACGGGCCCGGGGGTACGGCCGGCGGGGGCATTTGCCGAAGTGCACCAGCTCGGGTGGAAAAAAATGTAATTAACGGGAAACGGGCGTGGCGGATGGCGGAGAAAATAAGGTCCAGCTCCAGAGTGGGTGCAAGTTCGCCCCGGTAAAAGGGCGGGCAAGCTGGGGCAAGTGAACTGAACGTCGCATCAACGCCGACAGTGTCGTCCACATTTGCTTGGCTGGATGGTCTGGCCTGGGTGTCAGTTTAAGCATACCAACCAAGGTGCGCTGGCTGTGGGTTAAGATCGCTTCACACTACAGGGAAATTGAGCTCCAAACATTCGGAGATTTCTAGGTAAGAAAACATTAGCTCTGGACTGAAACCTACTGCATGCTAAAGTTGAAAGGATGTCGGGATGTACTCTTTTTGTAAAGAAGTCTCATGAAACCTCAAACTTGGTTCCTAGTGCTTGAAGCTCTTATACTCAATACTCTATCGTTTGTATAGAACGTCTCTGAACAAAACAATCTTCCACGGAAATCCTTTGAGAACTACGACATAGCGAGCTCCCTTTCGTTAGTTATCTAGAATTTTCGTCATGGCGAACGAAGACATCTGTGTGGTCATGTTTTTAGGATTTGCCTTCGATTGTTATCAATTCCTCTTCAGTTTTTTCGACAAAAATGTTTGAGTAGCCCAGAGAAGTTCGAGATGCAGCTGATGCAAAGCAAAGTCTATTTAGGCCGTGCACAAGGACAGAGGAGGGCGTTGTAGGCTCAAATTGAGGCGGCAAGATGACGTGGAGGCGTCCGCCATTAAGATCGGGATAACGGATCATGCAGACGAAGGTGCGAGATCGTGAGCGGTGGCGAGATTCGGACACTCTTGAGGCAGGCCAATAACGCAAAGCGGTTGTAGCGCGGGATAAGTAAGTAAGTAAGATCCAGCTGGGCGATGTTGTACCGGTTCGCGGACTAAGGTGTCATATCCAAACTCCGCCAAAATTCGCCTAAAATGACCGCATTGCGTTTAGGAATCATTGCTTACAGTAGCGGCTTATACCTGGGTCTTCGTTTTTAGCTTCCTTTGGAACCTCCAGTCGCCAGAACCTCCAGGGTTGTCGACCATTCGGAATTGAGCTTTTTTTGAAGCTCTAATTGTTGTCTAAAAGTGCCAAGATGTTGTAGATGCCGGAAGAGCGTTTGAGATAGAGTTTGACTGATAGAGGTGTCAAATTTTGTAAGCTATCTCATGAGATACTATCATTGTAATTGCAATTGACGTTTTGTTAGCGCCTTGGAACTCCTTACGATATCTTAATGTACCTGATATCAACTCCAAACACAGCTTTTAATATTCCCAGCTTTTCCCACACGAAAGTCATTACTTCAGGATGACCTTGGAGAAGTTCCCGCTTTAATGAAACTCAATGCTTTAATTCTTTTTTTAATGAGTGATGTAATTCTGTATAACTCTGCTTAGGTTGCTTAGGTCCTACAACATGTACATATTTCTGAAGCAATCTTCAAAATCTTGGACAGATATGATCTTGAATTTCCTTGACGATCTCAGAAACTATTGTCTACTATTGATTAACTGTGCACAATTGTAAAGAAGCCTCAATGTTTAAGCAACTTCTACAGCTTCAGCAAGGTCTTAATCTACTGAACTCCAAAGACTTCGCTTTAATGTTCTCCTGTTCGCCTGTGAAGCTTCAACATCCTCGAAAGACGGAAAAATTAAACTCCATAAACACTTGCAACGCTCTGAAGGTTCTTTTATTCACCGATTGTTTCTAGACAGCCAACTTGCTCAGACCAATCTGCACTGTTCTTTAAAATGAACCAATAAGCGTAGCGAGTGCAAATTAAATAAGACAATCCCAATTGCTCCACTGGACCCCCTTTGTGCAACTCCGCTGCCCTTTCCGGTAAGCAATCGTTTTTCGTCGCTACAATCATCTCTGCCTTTGCAAACACTTCCTCAGCAAAAGGGCCGCCAACAATGAGTCTGTCCGCCGCTGCTGGTGATTGGCGGAAGCCGTAAGTTGCTACTTCAATTGAACCCACGGTCGTGAGCGCCTGTAATAAATAATGCACCATCAATTCGGGGGTTTTTTTTTGTTGCTTTCGCCCGGCCCGCAGTTTCCCATATGCCCGCAGGCACCCGAAGCCAAAGAAAATGGTGCACAGTTTACGACGAAAAATTGTCGCCCATGTTTCGAAGTGTCCAGCATGTGTGGGTGTGTGTGTGTGTGGAAGGCAGCTCGACACACACACAAAAAAAAGCGTCGAACCATGCTGTAGGTGAAAAACACATCAAATGAATCCGGCGCGAATATTTTCGTGTGAGAAATGCGAGAAAACGCTGGCTCATTTATTTCCCCCACTTTAGGGAGGGTGTGGGTTTGTGGACTGTAGAGGAAAACATAAAGGGACTTTCGGGTTGGGGGTAGAAAAACGTTGAAGCGTAAGAAAATCCGGACCGGATCGATCGTGTGGGTGTTTCGAGCCATTTCTTTTTTTGTATGTTTTTCCTTTTCTTTTGTTGTTGGTCGATGCCTTACCCAGCGGGACGATAACGTAATGCTACCGAAGTAAAAGGAGGTCAGCCATAGAACACACACACACATATTGCAACAACAAAACAAGAGGAAGACTAAGAAGAGTGGTGAAGATTTTATTCACACTCACACACGCACACATGGGAAAGAGCGTGCAGAAGCGACGAACCGGCACCGGGGGGAGTGGGGGTGCAATTTTCGGGGGCTGGCGCACGGGCAGGATTTGAAGAACGGGCCCAGCGACGGAAGAAAGCACGTACCCGATTTTCGTCGAAGACGGCCCGGGCGGGTTACGTGACCTACCGCAAATGTTCTTCCGTTGAGTGTGCGCGGATGCAGCGTGCGACGACACCCTTTCATCAAGGTGAGATAATAGGTGTGGGGAAGGGCAGGAGAAACCAAAGGAAGGGGGGGGGGGTCCGGGAGGAATGGTAACAACGAAATAAACCCCTCCAAAAAATAGAGAAAAAAGCTTACGGGTAGAACGCCACCGTCTAGTTTTCGCCTCGCCGCGAAGGATATTAGAAGACGAGCTTGTTGTTGTTGTTGTTTGGCGGCTTTTGTTGGAGAGCATACTTTTTGCTCAGCTTTTGGGCGCTGCTTTCTTCAAAGTAAGACAACGGTGGAGGGTTTTTTGTGTCTGTTGGGTGTAAAGAAAAAACACTGCGAGATAAAACGGAAGGATGTGTTCAGCATCGTCTCGGGAAGGTTTTCGATTAAGATTGGATGTGTTTTTCTTTCTTTCTTTTTTGGAGAGTGTTTATTACAAATAGGAAGCAAACCACATTACGAACCGTATAATGGACATCATGATACCACCACATCGTTAACCATCAAGCGTAAATTAAATGTTTTGTAATGCTGTACTCTCCAAGTCATCGTAATCGTTTAATGCCTCTATTACACCGTGGCAGGGAACGTGTCATTCAAACATATTTAAACCATTTTCGCTGACGCACAAAATCTGCAGTCGATAAGTGCGAGTAACCCAATTGACGTTTGACAAGCACGAATAACCAGAAAGCAGAATAAACAGAAAGTCAAATTTACGAGCACACCAAATATTGGCGCTTTTATCACACTTGATCACACACAAATCGCAACAATTTCAGGCGTATCGAGTACTAATCGAGCAGATATGGAAAAACAATTGCGAGCAAATGACTCCTGGGAAGCTTTAGAGCCACACATTTTTAATAGGGAAAAAATCAAACATTTCCTTTTCAGCACTCATAAGTGCTCGGTCAGCCCGACACAAACAACAGCAAGTGGCGGCAACCAAAACAGTTTGCAAGTGCTTTTTTTACTATTGACCTTTCTCTGATGAACGTTCCACCGCACAATGGGTTACCATAAGAGCAATGGATGGACATTGGATAAGGTGGGGTTTTACTTTCTTTGATTTTTATGTATTATTTGTCAATTTATCAATCTTCCAATGTGCTCTACTATATTGGATATGTACTAAACCCACTGTACTAAAACATTGAAGCGGGCAGTGTAGTAAAATAATTTGATAATATTTAACACTCAAATGTCAGCTAAATAGGTGTGTCTGTGAATGTGATTCGTGGTAAGAATCAATTTCATCAACTCAGTTGTACTCGCACGCACATACATTGTAAGCGAAAGAGTAAAAAATGAGCAAACACTGTTATTATTTAAATGCTTATAATTTGAAAAGAAGCAGCTAGGAAGAGCTGAAAATGTCAGGAATTTTAACAATATATTGATTCAATAACTTGCTTCAAAAGTTTTAGGAGGTGTGAAAGAATACAGTAAACATAATGCGAAGTCTCTAAGTTTTTAACAGATTAAAATTTTCAGATTTTTTTTTAACTTATTGAAAAATAAAGTTCGAAATACAACTAATATAGTCGTTGCCACTTAACTGTGGCTGTAGCTCATCTACAATTGTTTTTAAGGCACCAATTTTGAACAGCGGGGCACAGTGTTTGCCTCTAAATCATCAATTTTTGACTGTAAGTCAATTGCTTTGCTTACAAAATTGAACCTTATGTCTGAATCTGTGTGTTCCAAAGCTATTGATTTTAAGTTAAGTAGATAATTTAAAGTATTTTAACTTTAACAATTTTATTGCCAATGTCGGAGGATTCAATTGAGTAAAAAAATTGGCATGTGTTTTCAGATGTAAACAATGGCTTTAAAAAATATTTAATTTCATTATTTTTTCACAAAAATTAAATATCAAACATGTGGTTTTGTAGTGTTTTTTCATGTCAAATAAACCATAAAAATAAAAAAAAAAACCATAAAATACTTTGTAAATATATCATGATTCCTTCAAGAGACAAAAAAAATTGGCTTAGAAACTGAAATACGATTGTTAGAGTAAAAAATGTAATGCCTTGGAGCCAAAAGAAGCGAAAACAAACCTTTAAAAAAATATGTGTTTATTACCATAATTGTTTGTTTTAATGTAATTAAAATTGAAGACTTTCAATTCTTTCAACGTTGATACACATTTTACACATTTCCCCAATTCAAATATTCATAACTCTCAAACTAATGGGTGAAAATGTGTTAAATATTGAATTTATACTAAATAAGGGTTCTACTTTTAATAATTCAACTTGTTATTAATTGTTTGGAATACATCTTTTTGAGCCCAATGTCCGCCGTTAGACTACCGTGCACCGTCTTGCCCGGCTACAAATGCAGTGTTTGGCGCCGGAATTACGCAAAGCACAGCAACGCACGTTGCACACAACAACAAGAAAAGCAAAAAATACACACACAAACGCGCGATAACACAATCGCGTACAGCACGTGGCGCGTGCGGCGCTGCTACTGCGGCGTACGCATACGCGGCGTTGCTACTTAATTGATTGATTAATGGGCAGCAGCTTCCATGTTAACAAGGGGCACACACACACACACACACACACACACACACACACACACACATGTTCCACGGGGCAAAGGGCCTACCATGCCATCCCTGCCCACCGGCATGTCCGGCGTCGCATTCCAGTGGCAGGAAGCGGCGGTAATACGCGACCGTGTACGCAGCAGAAAGAGCAAACAAAGTAATGAAATAAAGAGCAAAAAAAAACACACACACACGTTGTCTTACACACACCGGGAGTGTTTGCGGCTATTAATTGTACACGGCCCCATTTTACCCCTCCCCCCCCCCCCTTCCTTCTCCCGACCGTTCCAGGCATTACACCTTAATGTGTGTGTAGTTTAAATGTTTCAATTAACTCAACAATATAATTAACCGACGCACGCGCGCGCCCTTTTGCAACGCACGCCCTTCTCTCTCTCTCTCTCTCCGCACACTAAGGTTGTTTGTCATATTTCGCTTCACACTACGTGCTTCTGCCCTCGGGGCAGGGTCCCAGTTCCGGCCCGGAGCGTCTCGATGCGTCTCGAACGAGAAAGCAGCGAGACGAAATTGCAACAAAACAATCAAGAACGGCCACCAACCTGGGCTGCGTTTGTATGTGTGTGTGTGTGTGTGTGTGTGTGTGTGTGTGTGTGTGTGTGTGTGTGTGTGTGTGTGTGTGTGTGCATAAATGATAGAACATAAGCAAGCATAATGTTGGCAGTAAATTGAATCTTTGCTCTACTTTGGTAATAGCAAAACAAACGCAAAAAAGAACCACCCGTAAGTAGCTAGCCGCGTTTCGTTCGCTTCGCAATCTTCGTCTGCTGATGCGTCGAACGTACCCGCGTGCGTGCCTCAGTGCGCGGTTTGATAGTGTTTCACCTTCCTGCCCCTTTCTACCATCCCCTTTTGTTTTCGGTGTTTATTACCAACAGGCCAGCCCACCTCCCCTACCTCGACGTGTTGGTATTTTGGATGGGGGCCCCGGTTTATCATTATTTCACCTGTAGCGCAAATAATTGACGCCACACCATAATTAATGCTCCGGCGCCTGCTCGGCGTTCCTCGGGGCGCGTGAGTGCGTTCAATTTCTGCGCAGTGCTGTGGTGGTGTGGTCATGGTGTGGTCATCTACATTCTGCTGCTGCTGCTGCAACGGGAAGATGCCTTTCGCTTTTCCGATGCCCGATTCACACGCAACGCACTCTCCGGGGCTACCTCTCCGGGGCCTGCTACCAAACTGCCCGGACAGAACGTACGCATGGTGTTTTATGGTGCGTGAGAGAGAGAGAGAGAAGAGAGAGAGACAGTAAGAGAGACAGCTCGATGGTTAGACTAATTTATGGTAATTGAAAATGAATGTCGGCTGGATCCGATTCAGTGCACGATACGGTAGCAGCATTGTCGTAGGCTTTGCTATTCTTCTACAGGACAGGATGAATTCTAAGCAGCTTCAGCACGCAGCATAAAAACAGTGTCACAGTGTTGAGTTTCTTACGAAATACCACAGTCTTCTATTAGCGTGTGATTACATAATTAGTGGATGAAAATAATTGCCATCACTGCTCAAAACCTGTAATTTTGTCAATACCAAGATGTTTATCAGACATGTTGACATGATTGTAAGTGAAGTATTACCTTATCAGCCTGATCAGATGCTCCATCCATCGATCAACAGACAGTGATCCGAATAGTGGGATATAAGGTCCCATTTCAGTGTTAAGAAGTGTATTTTTTACAAGATTTTACAAGACCTTCGTGGTCTGTTAGCTACAGTTTATATGGCACGATTTTTTTTACCTATCAAATCATTCCCGTTACTTTTAATCGGCCGAAAATAACTTCCTCAGGCGCTCCAAGTATCTGCTCGATGTGTTTGTGCAGTATCTTCATCTAGCATTTAGTCTCTTGTAATACATCCTCAGATTTTCAAACCGGCCTCTTAGTTGGCAAAAATCTGGAGTCGACTCCGATCCCATTCCAAAAATTTTGGAACCGATTCCGGAAGGTCCGTCCAGCATTAGCCGTTTGGAATCACCCAGAGTCATCCGAAATCGCCCGGAGTCGTCCGAAATCGCCCGGAGTCGTCCGGAGTCAGAGTCATCCGGAAACATTGTGAGTTACCTGGAGTCGTCCGGAGTCGGCAGAAGAAGAAGAAAGCACAGTTTAAAAAGTGCATCGGCAAAGTGAAAAGAGAAAAAAAGACTCCAACTCCGGCTGACTCCGGAGAACTTCGGACGACTCTGAACTTCCACGCGACTCAGACTCCGCTTGACTACAGCCGACTCTGGACGACTTCGGCAGAATGCGGACGACTCGGGACGACTCCAAGCGGCTCTGGATGACACTGGACGGCTCCAAGCGGCTACGGACGTCTCCGACTCCGCTTCCGGATAAATTGCACTCCGAACGACTCCAATTCCAGACGACTCTGACTCCAACTCTGACTTTGCTTCCAGAAGACTCCAACTCCAACTCGGGGTGGATCTAGTGATTCCAATTTTGTCGGAGTCGAAATCGGACTAAAAACATCTGCAGTCGGATCAGAGCCGAGGGTGCACTCCACCGCTAGTCCTCATCATAAACTTCTACCGCAATATGATGGTTTTCGGCAGACTCGATGCTGTCAACAAATAAAGCTGAACTCACTTTTCTTTACAAAAGATACCATTTTTGAAACATTCAAAATCAATTATACATTCACTGTAATACAATATTAGGTACTATAATCATTAGGTATCGGTCCCCCCAGGGTTTGAGGAGGGCCCCAAAAAATGAACCTAACCCCGTTTACAAAAAAATGTGCATCTCAATCTTTCTTTAGTTTCTAACCCCCTAAACAACTGCTGGCTCGATACATCAGTAAGATCTAAATTCGTGTGACTGCTTAGGGCCTCCACGCGTGTAAATCCGCCCCTGCTAATAAATATTTTTTCCTATAGATCTACGGACCTTGATACCCCCTTTTTATTTTACATTACATCAATAAAAGGAACTCAAGATGTGTAGATTTCTTCCTTCAACTCGTTGATGTTTGCCTGTATTAATGGTTCCGAGCTGACATATTCAATCTATGTTTTTACGTTTCTTGCCATCTACTTCATACCTCGTAATGCTCCAATACTGGTAGTGCTCAACATTCCGAGCCACTTCCATTCTGCACAGAGAGTTCAATCACAATTACGAGCTGCTTGATTAAAATTACTGCCGAAGGTTCGCTCGCTCGCTCAGCGCCAAAAGCGAATGAACCGAAACTGCACAACAGACCAATATTGAGGGACTGAAGGATGCTTTACTAGCTGAACTTAAAAAGGGCCATTATGCAGCACTTAATATTGGGAGCAATGGAAGATACCATTGAGAGGAAAGTTGTATGTTTATGGTCGCATTCCTACCCAGAATTGCTTGATTTCATTTACCGGATAACCCATCAAGATAACAACATACATTCAATCACCATATGTCACAGGATGGTTTGAATTGTTGGGGCTTTCAAGAGCTAAATTCAACCCTATCAATTAATTTTTCAACACACTTCAATGCTGTTTTGTCGCTGACAACTCAAACCTCAACATCCGAACCGATCGCGTCGGAATCGGACAAGCTCTTCGGTATCCGTGGCTCCACGTTATTGCCACTGCAATGTATTCCAGCAACTACAGGGCCACAGCACATCATCGGTCATCTTCTCTCGGTCCAACACGCTGCCACTGCCAGCCGTGTCGTTTCCCTCTTCCCAGGAACCATCTAACTCCGAACTTCAGCCATCCATCCATCAATCCAGCGCAGTGCCGAAGATGTCCGGCAGAACGACAAACGGCTACAAACATGAAACCCCTTTTTTGCATTAGACGATCGAGCGCACAGTGGGACAGGGATACAGGTATGCAAATTTTATTACATTTTAATTTACATACATCTACAATCTGCAGCAACAACCAAAACAACAACAACAAAAAATCTTAGGCACACGGCACAAAAACTGGGCAGCTGTTTCGCATGCTTCGCTGGTCGGTTGCCTGGCTACCGCCACCTTTTCGGGATGGCGTTGGAAAAATGCGCTGCCCGACCTGTTACTTCACGGTCACGGTGCTCATGTTGCCCACCACACACACACATACGCTGGGGAGGGTTGTGCTTTCAGTACAACCGAACCGAAAGGCTAACCGGCCCTTCCGCGCGCGCTTAGCTGTTAGCCAAAAAATTAGTTTTTCATGTTTTTGTTTTGGTGGGGTTTGTTTTTTTGTTTTTATTTCATTTTTTCGTGTTACGTCTGCGCGCGTAGACATACGAGTTTTGTGGCTTGTCAGTCGGCGTGGAACACACGGGTAAACATAATGTATGGCTGCATATCTTGCAGCGGAAATCAAGTGCCTCGGTGTCTGCCCGGAATGTGCCCTCCCCATCGCAAGCGCAACACAGCAGACGAGACTTAGAATGGGTTTAGGCCGAAGGTGCGGTTGCTTTTAATGCATTTGTTTTTTGGCAATTCATCGCACTGGAACTGAAAACAAGACAGCAAACATGGGACCGACTGTCATTGCTGTGCCAAGACAACACAAGTTTTCCCGTTTTTCGCTGACCTCTTCCCACACGACAACGTCAGCACGGGGGTCAGAGGGAAAGCTCTCGGTGCTCTTGCCCGCAGGACACAATTGATTGATCTCTTCCCTCTTCTCAGAGAATAGCAGAAGGAGAGCATATGTAGCCCGTCACACACACACACAAACATCAGACAATACGGTTGCCATCCCTAGGCCCGGTTTTTTGTGCAGACGATGTATGTAAATTAATTAGAAACTTGCGCAAACATAACGTACGACCCGATACTGGAAAGTGGAAAGGTGAAGTACCGGCATGCCCAAGAAACATTTCCTGTGCCTTTTAAACTTAAACATAATCTAAAGAATGCTAAGCCACTTAGTTTTAATGTGTCTTTTTGAGAAAATAAACAGCTTTTTTAATTGTAACGTCTATTAAATGTTCTGAAGAGGCTTGTAAGATTGTGCGATAAAACTAAAACTGTGGTTTTGTTGGTTGATTTTAGCCGTTCTGTCATTGTAATCTTAAGCACGCGTTAATGTTTTTCATTTCAAACAAAGACGGCATGATGTGTCTTTTGGGCATCTTTCACGCGGTGAATACAGGGTTTTCCAAGTCACTTTCGAATGTAAATATTGTTATTCACCGCATGTAAAATGTTTTGCAACAGCTGTCAAATGGTTTATTTGTTTCAAAATGAAATTTCAGCTTCAAAACATGATTTGCAACACACAACAAAATGCTGTAAAACTCAATCCAGCTTGAGACGTGTTGAAAATCATGCTGTAGAACTTAAAAATTATTATGATGGAAATGAAATGTCAGATAGATGTGGAACAACATTTTGCATGCGGTGAATAACAATGTTTACATTCTAAACTGACTTGGAAAACCCTGTATGCTATTACACTCTGATATTTCATTTTCATCATAATAATTTTCAATTTCTTCAGCATGATTTACAACACTTCACCTGTGAACGGGCGATGAGTTCCGGCTTCAAACCCCGGTGAAAAAACGATGGCCCGTTCAAGTGTTGAAAATCATCCTGAAGAAATAAAGAAATCTTATGATGGATATGAAATGTCAGATTGATGTTGAATAATATTTTGCACGCGTTGAATAACAATGTTTACTTTCGGAAGTGACTTGGAAAACCCTGTATTATTTGCCCATTAAGGCATGAAGGAAGGAAACTCGGGAATAGACTGTACTTGGAATAGGAGTTGCATCTCAAATACTCCGATAATACTAATATGATAAGAGAGTTCGTGTTAATAGTTATTATTCTACGATAAATCATAAATGAGTATAGTAGCGCGGGAAGTAAACAATAATTCGTGCAACGAACCTTAAAAAATTGGAACCAAAAATTCATAGGCAACCAAAATAATGGGAAACCCTGAGTAACGAGATGGACTCCAGGGAATACATCTCAAATGGCCTCTAGGTGTGATTAAAAAAGTCCTTGTGAGCTTAGGCCAGAGGTCTTCAAACTACGGCCACCGAGAGCCTATAACGCGACCCGCGATGACTTTGTAAAGGTCAGAGAAAAAAAATTCAATAAGTATTTTCTTATAAAAATGAGATTTAAACATTCATCCATCAGCTAAAGGTAACGTCAAAATGGCCCTCAACAACGATATTTATGAAGCAATGTGGCCCGCTAAGTGAAAACATTTGGAAACCTCTGTCTCTAGCCAATGAGATCCATTTTTATAGACATGATAGTCCAATATGTGTCCGACATGACGAAATGTTCGTTAAAACTAAAAATTAACATGCATTTCTGCTCATACTCGAGCGATTTCTTGAGATATATGTCATGATGACATTCTGCAATCAATCTCAAACATTATTATAACATATCCATACCAAGAAGCTGTATTTATTTTTCTTTTCGTTTCACATCTATATCACAAAGTCTATAAATGGATAAACGTGTAGTCGGAACCGAGTTCTATGGATGGACCCTTTTGTGAGCTTTACTATAGTCTTATTAGGCCACACAGGACCAACAAATGAAAAAAGAAACCTTATCAAAATAATCGTAACAATATTGTTCAAACTATGGTTAGATTGCAAATGTTCCTTGGGCAGTGGTACAGCTGAGGTGAACCTGTACCATGCCGTACGCTCCCAACGGCCGGTAACGGCAGAATGGTGGTCACTTTCCCTCACGCCCTACGCCAGCGTCCGCACCTCGTCTGCACCTGTTTGAGGACCATTTGCTCCAGGGGAAAACACTTTCCAGCCTGCACTGGACTTGTCCAATAATTGAAACGTGCATGTTGCATGAAGCAGTGCAGGGAAGGGGAGAAAAGCGGGGCTTTCGAAACGGGCGTGATGAGCCGCCGTATGATGAGGCGGCCAGGCCCACTGGACGGGATCGCTATAATTCATGGAGCGATCAAATTATTATAAACGCAGCAACAAAATGAATGAACACATACACACAAAGCTACACATATACACGGCTCGTTGGCTGTCCATCCGTTGATGGATGGCGGTGGATGGATGGAGTTGTACGGTGTGAAAATGGGCACCCCCATACGATGCACCTCATTTTCCATGGATTGCCTCTGATCGCGCTGCTGCGGAAGGAAATGGGGAGGAGGGATGAAAGAGAGGCACTAGCCGCGTCACGCTAGTTTGCAGCACGGTCTTCAGGCTCCACATTATTGGGGGACCTCGGTAAAAAAAACAGGGGGGGAAGCGGCCCGGACAGTCTCCCGTCCGACCGAATCTTTGACCTTCCCCGAAAGTAGCCCGTTCCGTTCCGTTCCACCTCCTGAATAGTGGGGAAGTTTGACCTGAAAGGAGGGGAAGAACGGACCTGTATTCCCGGTCCAGAGAGGCTCGGTGCGATGTAGCGTGAACCGTGAAGATGATCTCCGTGTCTGTCGCCCTTCATCTTTACATTCTCCGTCGTAAGGTCTGGTTCTTGCGACCAGAAGACTCGTAATTCTAATGCCCCTTTTTTGTGAAGAAGCTCGTTATTTTAGCGAAGGTCATTAAATTACGATTGAACTACACCAGCGTTTTTAATCAATATCGTTTCGAGCAGCAATAGAGTACCACAGCACAAAAATAAATCAAATCGAACACACAAACCCACAAACAAAACTCCAGGATTCGCTCAACGCAGCGCTAACGGAGCAAACAACCAAAAGCCCAGGAGTTTATGGAGAAGCGACACACAAAAAAAGGAAGGGAGGGTAATGGGTGAGTCAACTTTCCGGTCACACGTTCCCGAAACAGTTCAGCTAGGAATGGGGACCGCTAGGGCCGTTGGGGGAGTAGTGGTTTATATTTCGTTTCCATTTTTGGGCAGCTTCGATCTTTTTTTTTTCTTTTCGGTCGGGCAGGGGGCGCTGACGATGGCCACACCGTGTGGCGGCCGCGCCGAGAATCAATACTTTCGTCTGGTCGTTGTCCTTTGTGTGCCGCTTGGGAGAACGCCGGTTCCAAAGTCCCGGAAAAGGCTTGACAGCAGCCCGCGAAAACAAGAGGCAACACCGAAAACTACGATAACTAAACCCCACCTGGAGAGTGGTTGAGAGGAACATTTTTGAGAGGAGAGGGGGGGGGGTGTTGGGCGGCACAATCGGGACATCGATGGGTAAAGGTTTGCAACGTTTTGTGGAAATGTTGAATTAAAAAAAAATAAACAAGTAATTTTTAACCATCCATAAATGACGTAACGAAATTTTCCTACCAACTTTGGGTCCTTGCGATTACGAAATATAGCACTGGAAGATGGAAATTTAACAGGACTTCATGCAGGTCCTGGACCTAATAATGCATCTATACCGGTCCTGGAACTGATACTGACGGTCATACTGATCCTGAATTAACTCCCAATTTTATTTTGTTTCTGAAACTGTACCAGAACCAGCGCAGGATTTAGTTCGGGTCTGGAACTGATACAGTTCCACTTCCTATGAAGAAACTGATCGACAAACCATATTCATTAGTACTTGTGGAGCATAGGAATATCGTAGGTTTTAGCGTTTGAATTCAGCTCAGGAAAAAGCGTTGGAATTCCGGATTCAGAATAAAACCTGAACCTAATCCTGGTCTGGAACCGATAGAATTATATCCAGTAGTACTTGTGCAACATAAGAATAGCGTAGAAAATAGTGCATTTTAGAACATTTACTGAAGTGATTTTGTTCCTGCATGGAATACATGGTGAGGACACGTGAGTTACGAAATACAAACAAATAAAATGTTCTGTCACTGACAAAACAACAACTCCATCAGTTGTCTTACGAGCGTAGCGTAATTTATGGACGGCCCAACATGGTCCTCCGTGTAGGTATGATTGAATGGTAGGAGCGTCATCGAGAAATCCCAATACCTAGTACTGTAGTTGCGAAGTTGCCATGTAACGCTCCACGAACTGGCCGGATATCCTGAGCCCGTCTATTCTCAAACCTTGCGGACGCAATAACTCCTGCAGTTGTGCGATGACACTGCCAAAGCTATACCAACCCGATAAGACCATCGTTCCCCCGCTCCCCCACCACCATCACACACACACAAAACAATGGACAAACCTCCGAGCACAGGGTATTGAATTGGCAGGAATCGGGTTGGTGCCCGATCACACTGACTTGCACGTACGCATTGTTCGGAGGTGATTACGGCCCGATTCGATTGCGTCATCTGTCACGCTAATTTGACCGAAAAAAAACAGGTAATTGCTAAAGCCAGCGGAGGTCTTGGGATATTGATGTGAGAGGTTGATTGGTGGACGCTAGCAGACACACCAAACCTCACGTCCAACTGTACCCGGGCACAAGCGCCGAGCCTGGAACGCAAAGCTGGAAGGCACAAAAAAGCCTCTTCCCTTTGGAAACTAGTTGCATCACGCAAGGATGTCGCTTCCTAGATGGGCACCTGAAACTACAACAAAAACAGCAGTTCTGAGCAAGTCCAATATCGCGCTCCGCTGGTAGTATATGAGTCAAGGTCAAGCAACGGCAGTGACAATTAGAAAACTTGCAGCAATCACGCCAACCGAAGGAACCTAGAACCTGTTGGAGGGACCCAACCTAGCATGTCATCCACTATTAACTACGCTTGGAGGTCACAGCAAGAGGACGGTGGTGTGGTCCCGAAACAACGCTGGTGTAGGCTGTTGGTGCTTGCCCCACTGCACCACTTGTTGTTGGGTGCGAGCGGCTGTGGAGCGAGGAGCCGAATTGATTAAATAGAGGAGCGGACGACTACGCCGTTGCGGTTAAACGCTTATAACGCTACGAACGATTAATTCTGCTTCCCCCAAACCTCTCCAGCTGGAATAGAATAGAATAGATAGTAAACAATCGAGGCTAGTCGGCAGGCAGGAATTCTTGAACATCCCTCCAAGGTTCAATGGTAGGTGCTCGTGCAAAACTTTGTTAGGAAAAAGGCTTCCAACGGAAAAAAAACCCCGCGTTTAAACACAGCACAGCACACTGGTCCGTGTCTTGCGGCAGGGAGGATCCGTTAATGATGTAGTTTGAGTCGGTTTTTTTGCGGGAAGAAACGGAAAAGCCGACCTACCTCCAGCTCTCAATGGCGAAGGTCAATCATTCTTTCAAGAAGTTCCGAAATGCTTCGTTTGCCTTTACCTTGCCTTTTGTTTGATTATACTTCTCCCCTCTCCCGACTGTCTTCTTTTCCTCTTGCTGCTCCTCTTGTGCCCAGACATTGACAAAGAGTGATGGACGGGAACGGGGAGCGAAGCCCAAATTCGGAAGCGGTAGAGTTCCCCGGGCACAATTTATTGCCACTGCTGCGAGGGAAATTGGGTCTTGGCAGTCGTCCTGCAACGTTCCTCATTCGCGGTGACGTCTTGAGCGCCGGCCTGTTCGCGAGTTGGCGACTCCCGCTCCAACTACCCCCCGCCCCGGCAATATTCTCAATCAGGCGGCACACCCGAGGAAGCCGCACGATGGCTTTTGGGGTTACGATTATTATCATCAAGTTCGTTTATTATTTTTATTAGTATTGTTACTGCCGGGGCGCTTCGCCCGCTCCCATTTGTCATTAGCTAGTGGGAGCATCCGCGGCAGTCGCGTTACTATTATTAGTTTACCCGGCTGCCTCGCCCTCCCTCGGTTCCCTGTCGCGCGTGTTGATTATGAGAGGTGGGTTGTGGCTTTTGCGGGAAAACCTTGGAACTCCTGCCTGCCTTTGCGGGGAAGCTCAAGGCTTTCCGGGGTCTTTTTTTTTTTGAATACCAAGACCAAGTCGAAAGAATTTTTAACGTTTAGACTATTCGGGTAAACCATGGAAGGGAGTGAGCATGATGGGACGAAACGTTCCGACATTCATCCGAACGAAAGTAGCAACGAGGCTCGAGCGTCTGGTGCTTGTACACAGTCGGTCCGGACGAACCGGACGGTTTAGTTCATTGCTTCCGCTCATCTCGAGCAGTTCGTTCAATTAATCTCGGCCCCACCCTTTGCCCAGCATGGCACTGGTCAAGGGCGAAGACAGCCCGCCGCGACCGCCGGCCATCGTGTCGTACGCGTTCGAGAAGGAGCTGATCAACAGGCAGAACCGCTACATCCGGCTGTACGACAGCTTCCTGCCGAGCCTGAAGCGCGTCCCGATCGCGATCAAGTTCTGGTCCAAGTACGACTCGACCGCGGCCGGCCGCAGCGGCCTGCCCAACTTCGACCGGTACTGCGCGCTGGTGGAGAAGACGATTGCGGAGGGACCGCGCGATCGCTACCCGGAACCAGTCACCGAGAGCCAGTGGTACGTTCCTGGCCTGGATATTCGACCGACAGCAGCAGCTGCTCTCATTCTCCCAATCCTTTTTCCAGCTACGGTTGGTACTGCGAGCCCTGCTACCGGTACGAGGGGCGCGACATCCACCTGCTGTACCATCCGAAGAAGCGCTCCCCGATCACGTTGGTCGGGGAGAAGATCAACGCGGACCGCATCACGCAGCGGCCCCGCTTCACCGGCGTACCGTTCAAGCTCACCTCGTAAGACACCAGGCACCAGCGAGCAGAAACATCAAATCCAAGCCAAGAACTACAGCGCCATCTACTGTCTACTGTTTAAGGCACTCCCGTGGGTTCGGGTTTCGCTTTATTAGTTTTTTTTTTTGTGTTTGCCGCGGTTGTGCATTCTAGGTGTCAGTGGTAAATAAATAAGTAATTAAAACAAAACAACAAACAACGTGCGCGTGTTTAAGCTGATGCGAGTTCACTCGGGTGCGTGTTGCGCGGGTTCGTTGCCTATCGCCGGGGTCTCCGTTTCGTTCGCAGCGCTCGGCGTGTTGCTGAGGTCCAGTTTCGCTTCCTCCTGCTTTGTGGGCGCGGTGCGTGGTGTCTCTGCTGGTGGTGGTGGTGGTGGTGGTGGTGGTGGCGATGGCGGTCCAATGTAGGTAAGGAAGACGGGCAGCAGTATGAGTCCGTGGGCGGCCCCGACCAGCACGATGCACAGGTACATGCGGAAGTAGAAGATCTGGAAGATCTGCGACTTGGCAAAGGCGAGCACGATGATGCCGGCGAACTTGGTGAGCGTGATGCCGGAAAACACGGAGCTGCCGGTGCGGACCATCGCTGCGGCGGACCGCTCGAGCCGGGTGCCGTGCGCCAGCCGGTACGTGCGCACGATGTGCGAGATGAACTCTACGCCAATGCCGACGCTCTGTCGAAGCAGTGAGAAGTGGTTAGTGATAGTTGTAAAAAAATACAAAAAATGCCGACAGGGACCCCACGGTACGCACCATCACCAAGTTGACCAGCGAGATGGCATTGAGCGTAATGTTCCACAGCCACATCAGCCCCATCATGTTGAGCACGATCAGGAAGACCAGCAGTATGACGACCAGGGCGGAGAGCAGATCCAGCCCCGTCACCAGAAAGGTGACGACGAACACGGCCGCCAGGGACAGGCCGAGCGACTGCAATGCGTCGCTCCAGATCGTCAGATACTGCTCGTAGAACACGTAGAACACGCTGTACGGGAAGATCTCGACGCCGGCCTGGCGCTCGTCCAGCATCTGCTGGATGTCGGCCGCAATCAGGCGGGCCTGCTCGAGCGCCGTGTAGAACTGGCGCGACGTCACCGCGGTCGTGTGGTAGGTGGAAAAGTACGAGTCCTGTACGTTCAGCCGGCCGTCCCGATCTAGCAGGTAGTTGAGGGCGCGCGAGTAGGCCGCCCGGCCCGCCTTGGCGCAGTTCTCGTCCGGCAGGTCGGACAGGAAGAACTCGAGGTAGCGCTCGAACTGGGGCACGGTCGGCCGGATGCCCGTCTCGTCGTACTCCTCCGGGCAGGCTGGACAGAAGACGATATCTGTTGTGAGCGGAGCAAAAGAGCAAATGTCGTTCATTTGGTATGTGCAGAAAGGTGTTCGGTGCATTTGATTCAGATTCAAAAATTTGGATAAATCTTTGAAGTGATTCAATGAATCTGAATCCCCAGAACTCATGTACCCAGAAAGATTTATGGAGGTTGAGCTTCTTCTTGTTCTTTTTCTTGACATAACGACCTACGTGGTCATTAGCGATTACCTACGTGGTAATGCCAGATAGTCTATTCTTGCTATGGGTAGACACTACATGCGAGGCTTGAACCCCCGACGGGGATGTTGTTAAGTTGTGCGAGTTACTGTACCACGGGATCGCACAAATTGAATATCTTGAAAATCGTTAATCTGTTAAGGTTTATGAATTGTCGGAGATTCCTGAGTCTTCAAAGAATCAAAAAGCTCTGGAGATTTATAACATATTTATGAATTCTTGAATCTTTGAAGTTTCCTAAATCTTTGTAGATTCATAAGTCTTTAGAAATTCGTGAATTTTTGAAGATCCGATTCAAGATTAGAATCACTTATCGCTACAGATTCATATAAATGAAACTCAAGCAAAGATTCATGCAACACAACACTAGTGCTGTAGGGGAACATATGAGAATACTTACTGCTGGCACAGAAGGACCCGTCCGTGGGATTGTACTTGCAGCAGGACTGAATCGCCAGCCAGTCGATGTAGTCGTCGAGCCAGGACGAGGCGGGTCTTGCAATGTGTGTCCTACCGAGGGAAAAAACAGAGATATCCCCAAGCGTGAGTGCCTAGAACTAGTCAGAGAGTCACTCTCAGATGCTTACGTTTCCGGATAGAGCGAGGCTTGGTAGAGCTTGGTGGAGATCGAGTCGTCATTGCACAGGATGCCACCGCACACCAGGTTTTGGTGCTGCACGTCGGTGTAGTTCAGGCCGGCCTTCACCACGAAGTAGACGGGCGGCCCCATCCAGAACAGCTCAGCCATGAAGCGGAAGTACTTGACCACGTGTGAGTCCTCCGCCATCGACAGCTCCTGGTCCAGTCCAGGCTCGATGCTCGGCACCACCATCAGCGACAGCGAGCCCCAGACGAGAAACAGGGCCAGCACGGTCAGCCGCACCCTCGGCCGCAGCAGAAACGGCACGTAGAATCGCTCCACCACCCGCTCCAGCCACCCCGGTCCGTCCGGGGCGACCGGTTTGTCCGGGTTCTTGGTGGCGCGCACGCAGCACACCAGATCGAGCCGGCCCCGCTCGACCCGCTTCTCATCCAGCGCCATCAGCGCGACGAATGCCGAAATCTGCAGCAGAAAGTCGACCAGCAGCGCGACGGTCGCGTACCAGGCGAACGTATTGACAGCCGGCATCGGTGACAGCGCACCGATCGCAAAGCAGCAGCACTCGCTCGCCGAGGTCAGCAGAATCGATGGACCGATCTGGCCGAGCGCTTCGCCGATCGCGCAGGCCGTCTCGGGCGTCCGCTCCCGGTCGATCCGGTTGAACGCGTGCACCAGCATGAAGATGTTGTCGACGCCGACCGCCAGCACCAGGAACGGGATCACCTCGATCGTGAGCATCGTCGTCGCCAGCTCGAGATAGCCGAAGAACCCGAGGCTGCAAGCGACAGACGCGAGCACCACCACGATGCCGCCGACCGCCAGCACGATGCGCGAGCCGTGCAGAAACTGCCGGAAGCCGCGGATCTTCCCGAGCGAGAAGGTAATGTACACGAACATCACCACGTAGCTGATGATGACGGTGTACATCTCCGCCTCCGACATCTCGTCGATGCCGTCCTCGATCGAGCGCTCCGCCGAGTAGGCGACCTCCATCATCGGGTGCTCGAAGTCGCGCATAAAGTCGACGAACCGCTGCTCCCACTCGAGCGCCGGCCCGAGCTCGTCCTTGTTCGCCTTGTTCTCAACGAGGAACGTCAGCACGACGCCGGTCGCGAGTCGAAAGTCGGGGTTAGCACCGGGAGCTGGTTGCGGGAACCCACCAACCGCGACGCCCGGCTCGATGGGGCCCCCGTACGTGCCGAAGCAGGACGGCAGGTAGGCGTTGCGCGTGCAACCGTTGATCTTGTCCAGATAGTTAACCACGAATCCGTTCAGGTCCGTGCCGGTCCGGTTGAATTCCGCGAGACTGTTCTTGAAGTAGCCGAACACGCTCTGCACGGTACACTCCGATAGTACGGTCTGCGCACCAACCTGCGTCATCGGGGCGAAGCAGATCTGCTCCAGACCGCGCCCCTCTGCCTGGCCGAGCTGTTCGATTGTGGTCTGCAGCTTGAACACCTCGAGCAGAAACTCCCGGTCGTAGGCAGGTCCGAACGTCTGGTTGCCTTCCGCCGTCGGGTGTATAAACTAGGGATAGGGGTACAAGACAGATTGGAGTATAGATTTCAGAATAATCACTAGAATGCATGTTGAGGAGTCGTTTGAGTCACGAATCAAATTCTGAATCGGAGACTTCTGGAGAGGTTGAAAGTAATAAGAGCCGCAATATAAATGGATCTAAAGATCTGTTCAAATACTGTAAGTCTCCCAAGTTATTTCATCACCTTTGAAGATTCGTAAATTTCTGAAATTTCAATGCAGGCTTTCTTATCCTACACCATTGGCACACTTTCTTTGCATTGTTGAGTCATCGACTTTCTGTAACCTTGGGGAATAGACTCATTAATGCCTGGAGATTCTTGAACCGAATCTAAGCAGATGCAGACACCTTGGAAGAGATCACAAAATCACTGATTCAGATTGATTCCACTCCCCAACTCTTTCCGACACGCCCATTAAACCGCATTTGCACTTACGAACTCTTGCCGCGTCGGCTTGATGAAGATCTGCTCGGTGCGGTAGAACGGCGAGAAACGCGAATCGAAGTAGTCTTTCTCCTGGCGCGCTCGACTGTCCGGCGCAGCCCACAGCTCCACTGGATCGGTCGTTATGATCAGGTACTGTATGCCGAACGCAAGCCCTCCCACGATCCACGAACATATTGCCAATATCAGCACCGGATTGCGGGCACAGACTGTAACAAAAAAAAGAGCACAAACCCCCAACTAGCTGTAGACGGACTCGGGTTTGATCTGGTGCGTGTGTCAAGAAGAGGTTGAAGCTTCACTTACAAGTACCCCAACGTGTAAAGGTACGCCCTAGCGCCTGGTTGACCGACGGGAAGCCGCCGAAAAAGGAGGGCAGGTCGGGCAGCTGCTGCTTCGCGCCCTCCTTTCCGCCGAACAGCAGGGCGAGCACGATGCACGCGAGCCCAATGCCGCCGACGACGACCGCGACAGTGAAGGTGACCCCGTTCAGGTCGCCCACCATGAAGCCCGGATCCTTCGGCTGGGGCGGCTCGCTCGTCGGGCAGCTCTCGTCGCAGTCGACGCACGAGCAGGCGTACGAGCCGTCGTACGCCTCGTTACAGTGCTTCACCTCCTGATTGAAGCGCTGCTCCGGGTCCTCCTCGTACAGGTAGTTGATCTCGAACGGCACAAACTCGTTGTCGGCGGCGCCCATGTACTGGAACCAGCGCTCCGCCGTGCAGCCGGCCGCCTCCCAGTAGCCGCAGCCGACGTCCATCGCGTACTTGCCGCTGGACGGCAGCACGATGCCCTTGCACGAGTCGAACGTGTCCTGCACATACTGCCGGTCGATTCGGTAGTCGACCCGATTCACGTACGCGCCGGTCGTCGGCTCTGTGTACGCGGTCAGGAACCGGCTCTGCTCAGGATGGCAGGCCAGGCTGCAGATGCTGTACAGCATGTTGGTAAGACAGGTGGAGCAGCGACTAAACAAGCCCTCCGCCTGCTGGAAGTTCTTGTCCATCTCCAGCACCTGGCTGGTCGCGCAGCACACCGGCGTATCGTCGGCGGGGAACATCCAGCCGCACCGCCGGTGCATGATCTCGATGGCCGCTGCGTTGGTCAGTGGCTTCGGCGCCATCTTCACCGGGCAGTTCTGCGCGTGGATGCCGATCTGGGCGCACACGTCGTGCATCACGCAGTGGTAGCCTTCTACCTCACCCTGGGTTGCGGCGGGTGGGACCACCACCACCACCGCCATCACCAGCAGTAGCAACATCTTCAACGTCCGAGCACCACTCATCACTACTATCCCAGGCTAAGCCTCCGTCTCCACTTACATCAACACAAACAGCACACTCCAGAAGCACTTGACACTCTGTGCGAAATGGACACTGTCGATGACCTGTGTCCTGTGTTGATCGGGTGACTCGATGTATAGGCGTTGATCGTTGAACAACTTCTCGGTCGGGGATCGTGCGCTGCAGATGACACGATCGCCACGCTGGTTGGCAGTGTACTGGAGTCGTCGATGGTCGCCACCGCCGGGGTATAGCGCGACTGGGCAATCCGACGGACCATCTGCCCGGTTCGGTTTGAATTGACCAATTTAATCGGGTTCGTCCGCGAGATAGCGCAATGAGGCAGAAAGGCATCGATAAGATTTGTGCCTTCCGGGCGTCAGGTGTTGTAGGCAAACAGGTGCCGATGGCTGCATTATCGTTGCCCGACTACAGCCCACTTGAGCGTTTTTGTCCCACCTCGGTATCTCATCGAGCGATGATTCGTCGGCATTGTTGACGCGTTACGCGGACGATTCTTCACCCCCGAAACGCACTAATATGACCATTATCCCAAATAACATCAACGGCAACAACAAATGCGAGACTTTGCACCTACTCTAAGCCCGCCAGTACTTCCCCAGCCAATTCAATGGAGTTGAGCAATTGCCAAACAGCGATAAAGCGCTAACCAAAAACTCGTTAACCCAGTGACTAGAGCAAAACACCAGATTACCAATTGTCTTTCGCCCGTTCGATGGCAATCATTCGCTACCTAGCAGTGCCTTATGCTAGTTGCGATCCAGCGCCCAACCGCCAGATCCGTACAGATGGAAAGGCTTTCAGCGATTGCTGTTGCACCACTGTATATCTGATCCTCCCACTCTCCTCTCGCAGCCTGTCTATCTAATCTCCCAAAAGCATGCAGCATACAAAAAAAACGCAATCCTCTGCTGTCTCCATCGCACTCGCACGGCCTCACCCCGGATGCTTTTCGACCGCAGCGGATTCCATGGTACGAATTCACAATCCATCACCACTGTGTAGCTCTACTGCTGGCCCGAAGAGACGTCATAAATAAGCGATAAGTCAGACACTATCATGGCCGATGCATCTTATCGCACCTGTCCCTACCTCCCCCTGGGCCGGCTGGCCGGCCCGGCCCGACAGGTAATCGGCGGATCAATTGCGAGTGTTACGATAATCACAGCAATATATAACAGTCCACCTGGCCACCGTCAACACTCGATGTGAAGCGCAACGCCGCATGTCAAACACCTTTCTACTGGATCAAGTGGGGGATCAACTATTTGCAGCAGCTGCGCCAGCAGAAAACTGAAAGAGCGGAAGAATAGCTGCACAGTAGGGGAAAGTGGCGTGGAATAGGATGATTGCACGTGATCATAGCTAAAATAGGACATGCTAAGCCATTGAGGTTGATATAATGAACTGCTTCAGCTCTAGAAACAAAGCAGTGTAGCTATTCATTATCTTGCTTTCCGCAAAAGTGTTTGGATTTTGTCGATTTGCTGAAACCTGATTAACGGCAAACAATCTTTTTAGTTAATAGAACCCAATTTTAGCGATATTCTAGGTCCTCATGCACATATCTCTTAAAGTCTGGACTGCGTAGTCAAGTTGTAGCCGTTTAAACCATCCTGTGACGTCTTCTCCCTCATCTTTCAACAGCTGCATGTTCCATGAGATGGTTGATGAGAATGTTCTGCCTGAGAGAAATCCACAAACCCGTTACACTGATTAGATCTGATAGGATGAGCGAATTTCTGCTCTTCAACGGTCTGCTCTTCAACATCGCCCTGAAAGGTGTCATTAGAAACGGGAGCCTAGACAACGACAGCCTTCATGTACGATATTCTACCGGTATTTCCTATTTCTTGACTTTGCGGATACCTTCGACATCATTGGCAAGATTACATCCAAGGAGTGTGAAAGGAGACAGGTGACCAAAACTAGAAGCAGTCAGAATTGGATTGCAACCAATGCGGCAAAATCGAAGTACCTGCTTGCCGGAGACACAGACCATCTGGGAATCAGTTTAATAGTTGACAGCGACATCCCCGACAGGAGTTCTGTTATCATGGTAGTTACTTCGGAAGTTACTTCGGAAGTTACTTCGGATAAAGATATGTGCCGTGAAATCCGCGAAGACGCATTGTGCAGGAGAAGTCGTGCATACTATGGGCCGCCATGTGATGAGATCCAGACCGCATGAAATGTGACATATATCGCACAATGATTCGTCCGGTGGGATTCTATCGACACGAGTCTTGGACCTTCCGAGCGGAGGATGCAATGGAGTTTGGAGGAGAAGGATGACTGTTCGGCGAACCTGATATCTAGACGGTAGCGAATGCATGTTATGAGGATGTCAAACCAGCGACAGATCTAACGGTAGGCGGACTAGACAGTTGCCTAGGGCCCGCTGATTTAGGGGCCCTGTAGAACAGTAGGTACTATACGTACGCAGTATGTATAATAGTGTACAGAGTACTAGCTCCTGAAGGATGGATGTGAGGACCCCAAGCCTGGCGAATCATTTGCCCCCCACCCCTCTTCCTCGTTAGTTAAGAGTAGGGTTAGGGCCGATGATTGTTGGGGCCCCATGGCCGTCAATCCCTGAGCTCCCCCCCCCCCCCCCTCACGGTTTACAATGGGGAACATCTTATCGCGTAGGGCCCCTGGTACTCTAAATCCGCCACTGTACCGGACTTATCCCCCACCAAAAAGATGTTCGACAGCTATTCCCAGTTCAGCACTGGGGAATAGCGAATCAAGTGACCTGTTGGAAATCGGAAATCTGCAAGGATGGGAGGCTGCATCCAGCTACAGTCATCAAGAACTCAAGCATCTGGAGCATCCTGTAGAATAATTGTTGACCGGGCCATATCTAAGAGGTGCTAAACTCCTATCGATGATTCTGAAATGCACCTGTATCTTTGCACATGGCCATCACTGTTAGATATACACATCATCCATATATGCCGTTTTGATGCAGAAGAAACCTATAAAGCGATCAAACAGGTCATAGAGAACATTGGAAGGCAGAATCATGGGGAAAACATACTGCATATGGTGGTACTCTAAGTGATGATTACCTTTACGTTGGTCCTCTGAGCTCTCTCTAATCCAGATTATACCCTAGACACCTGTACTTTTCAGTGTTTTTCTTCGTGGTGTTTTTTTTTTTATTTTAACGTTTTTTTTCTAATGTCCTGCTCCTGCTTAGTTCGCGGCTGTAATATTGAACAGACAGCCGGATAAACGGCGTTCCACTACACGTGCCGCCGGAAGCACTTTGGAAATCCGTTAATTTGAATGCGAAATCTTTCTGCTTGCAAGAAGTGCACGAAACATTTCAAGCCCCATGAAATATTTCACCCGCTCCGCAAAGCTTTCGGTGAAGCTTTTCATACCGCCAGTTGCAGCTTTCACAGCTGTGCACGATCGCACCAATACAGGAGTGCGACCGAGCAATGTGAACAGGTTTTAGGGACAATTTTACACACAAACCCTCACACACACCGACAAGGGCATTGGAACCGTGGTCTACTCCCAGCTGTCACTCGGTGGAATGTAAACTTTGGGCCCCCTCCCCGTCTCGGAAACGAACGTCTCAGGTGTGTACGGGAAACGATAACAAACAACAAACTTCACGCATAGATCGTCTTATCAGACACCAATCTCGAGTGGCACGGGAAGTTCCGGCTGTTTGTTCCCCTCGAATGATGGTGCTGCAGAACTGATACAAGGCCACTGGCACGGAACGAGCGGGCAGGGGTGTGTGTGTGTGCATCGCAATTCGGAGTCGCCTGTACACCCGCGCGGGGGCGACACAATGGCTCGCCATCGTGCTGTGCTGACCGATGCGACATTTCACGCCGAGGTCAACGAGGTGGGCAACCAGCGACGGCACCAGCCAGCAGCCAGCAGCGTATCAATGGACGTGGGCGGCGGTAGCAGTGATGGTGGTGGAGGTAGCAGTATTGTAAACAAATCCCTTCCGGAAGAGGACAAGATCGAGGTACTGCCGGACGAGGCGGCGGAGGCGCGGCTGGGCCACGGCGACGGGCTGTACACGCCCGCCGGAAATCCGCTTGCCAGTGTGGAGGACCAGTTCCAGTCCGGTGCGGTGGGCGGCGTGAACGTAAGCTTCTCGCAGGTGAGTCCCGTGTAATGTGAAATGTGTGCTTTGCCCCATTTTCATCGATTCCTTTTTTCTCTTTTGCCAGAGTTTCCGGCGCTGGTCGAGCAACTTTGGGCGGAGTGTGAAGAACAACAAGCGCACCGTTTATAACAAAACCATCCGGCTAATGCCGTCGCGGTTACAGAAAAGTTCGTTTGTCTTTTCGGCGTCCCCGTTTTTTTCTAGCACCACTTTTAAACGGTTGCCCTCCTTTTCCTCCTCCCTCTGTAGCGCTCTCGATCGACGGCGACCTGATCACGACCAGCGCGTCCGACGTGGACCACATCACGATGGAGCTCGGCCAGCGGGAGCAGCTGATGGAGGACAACCCGGTCGCGGAGCAGCTGCGCATCGAGACGATCAAATCGATCGCGCACAAGATCTCGACCAAGCGCCAGATCCGGGAGCAGCTGGCGCGCACCGTCCACCGGCGGGCGACCCGCGCCAAATCGATCGGGCTGCTGCGCCGGTACCGGTACGGCGCGAAGCGGTACGTGGCGCGCGCCGCCCGCTTCGCCCAGTGCTTCGTCACCAACTTCGAGCCGTTCTATGGCAGCATGAAGCAGATCGAGGGCCACTTCGGCAGCCGGATCAGTGCGTACTTTAAGTTTCTGCGCCGGCTGCTGGTGCTCAACCTGGTGCTGGCGCTGTTCGTCGGCTCGTTCGTCATCTTTCCGCAGCTGCTGGCGGGGCCCGAGGGGCCGGCCGCCCGGCAACCGTTTCAGCTGCGCGATCTGCTGACCGGTGAGGTAAGCGGGGCAGGAGCACGGCTCTTGGGGTGGGTCCTCTTTACCGTCGTTGATTTCGGTACGGTTTCCAAACACCGATCGTTCACGACCGATTGTTTCATTCTGTGCAATGGTTCGCCAATGAACTGATTTTTGGTTCATTTTGGGCCAAAATTTGTTCACTTGGGGACCGTTCATTTCAGAGTCATTCTGGTTCATTTTGATTAATTTTATATTCATTTCATGACATTTTTGTTTCCTGACTCGTACTAGATATTCATTCTGTGTTTATACACTTTTAATTTTGAAAATACATCAAAGAGGAGTGTTATACGCATGCAACTATAGCCAAAAATTTAATTTATATCGATCGATCGTTTGCAAAATCTAGAGTTACTCGTGGAGTAACTGGAGCGGATCGATCGATCGTATATTAAATGTATGCGTTGGCACATTTGTAGGAAATGGTAAGATTTTACATAAGATCTGCTGTAAACAAAACTCGTCACCAGGTTGTTAGAGGAACATGACATGCAAATTCAAACAAACCAATGAATTCTTCATTTTAGTCTAACAATTATGTTTTCAAAATGTTCCTGGTTTTAAATCGGTTTTAGAAGGAAAAAACATACAGCATGGAATATTTGTTGTAGCCGTCGTTATAACACAAAATTTAAAATGATGTTTTACAGTCTTTTTCCGAGTTACGCGGTTTGTGCGTTCCCGAGGCACCCGCGTAGGTCGAATTTCGCGGATTTTTTTCCAAAATACAATTGATTGCTGGCTATTTTTAATTCTATTTAGTACTTTTACAGCCATTGCCAACTACTTTTGGCTCTAAGGCATCATTTTTTGACAGTGCGCATCAATTTTTGACTGCTGTATCAAAATCATGATAAATTTTTTAAGGTATATAAGCAGATTTTTGCCAATAGTAATTGTAAATTACATAAACAATTCCAAAAACCGTGTAATTTGATTGTTTTTGAGACAAAATAATTTCAGAAATTACGTAAAATTTTGTAAATAAACCGATTGATTCAATATTGATGCCTTCGAGGCAAAAATTGTGACACGCTGTCAAAAATTGGTGCCATTGACAAAAATAGACAAAAATAAGTGAGTTACGGTCAAAATTTAGCGGCAAAATAGGCGTAACTCGGGAACGGACTGTACATATAACTGAAGTTCATTTTTGTCGATCAAGTTCATCGCAAACTATCGATCATTATCGATCGTTGGTCAGAACAGGGTTCAAAGACTCATTTATGTTCATTATGCATGCTGCGAAAGCATTTTTCTTGTGACGATAGTCTTGTTTGCCCCTAACCATATGTCCCTTAATACAAGTTATTTATCTGTCCGTAATGCTTACACACTGTAAACGCTGTGATAGGATGTGCTTGTGGGGTAAGTAGTGTCCTGGCCACTTTAAGTGCCTCACTCTAGGCCATTGAAATTCGCTACATCCACTCTGCTCTGCCGTGCGCGTCCAATGCTCAACATTAATATCGTTTTCTCTTCTACCCCATCCGTTCCAGGGCTACCTGAGCGACTCGGTCATGTACTACGGGTCGTACAGCAACCGCTCGTTCACGCTCGTGCCGGGCACGGCTGAGTACAGCCTGCCGCACGCCTACTTCCTCACCATCACGATCCTGCTGCTCGCCACGTTCGTGTTCGTGTCGGTCAGCATGGGCCGCGCGTACCGGATCAGCTTCATCGAGTCGAGCGCGACGGTGCAGAACATACTGACGCACAAGATCGTGTGCTCGTGGGACTACGGCATCGCGAACGGGAAGGCGGCCCGGCTCAAGCACGCCACCATCCTGACCGAGCTGCGCGACTATCTGGCGCAGCGCAACCGCACGCCGGCCCCGGTCGGCCGCTGGCAGCGCCTGCGCACCGAAACGCTGAACGCGGTGGCACACGCGACCGTGCTCGCGCTGATCGCGGCCGTTGCCGCCTGCCTGTGGGCGGTGCTGGACCGGTTCGGCCCGGCCGACCACTTTGCCGCCTGGTCCGCGCTGTACGTGTCGCTCGCGTCCAACGGCACGATGGCAGCGCTCGGGTACGTCTGCCAGCTGCTCGGCCGGCTGGAGCGGTACCGGCACGGCGCGACCCAGCTCAACATCAACCTGCTGCGCCACTTCTTGCTGCAGCTCACGATCGTGGCGGTGCTGTTCGCGCACTGGCTGACCACCCGTCCGCCGACCGGCTGCTGGGAGACGGCCATCGGCCAGGAGCTGTACCGCTTGCTGGTGGTGGACTTCTTCATCTCGACCGTGCTGCTGAGCGCGGTACGGGGCGTCCGCTACCTGCTGCACGCCCGGTACGGCCCGGCCCGGGGTCGAACGGGCCCGCTCGCGCCCTACCTGACGCCGCCCCCGTTCTGCATCGAGACGCACAGCCTCGGCCTGGTGTACAACCAGACGCTGCTGTGGTTCGGCGTGCTGTTCGCCCCGCCGCTCGTCCTGCTGGTCGCGCTCAAGCTGCTGCTCGTGTTCTACGTCAACAAGTGCGAGCTGATGTACCTGTGCCAGCCGCCCGCCCGCCTCTGGCGCTCGAGCCAAACGCAGACGCTCTTCCTGGTGCTGGTGTTCGTGTCGCTGTTCGGCGTGCTGCTCACGCACGGCTACCTCATCATGCAGGTGCCGGTGAGCGAGGGCTGCGGCCCGTTCCGCGGCACCCAGTACATGTACCAGCTGTTCATGCAGGGCATCCTGAAGCTGCGCGAGGAGCACCTGTTCTGGCGCGCGTTCGTCTACATCACCAAGCCGGCCATCATCGGCGGCGTGCTGCTGACGATGGGCGTCGCCACCTACTATCTGCGGGCCAAGTCGCGCGCCCAGATTGCGAAGGTGAAGCTGCTCAAGGAGCTGCTCTGCCTGGAGGCGAAGGATAAGGAGTTTCTGCTGGCGAACCTGAGCAAGGTGGCGCGCGGCAAGGACTGTACCGGCGAGCAGCTCGACCGGATCGAGCTGGTGGGGGGCGGCCGGCTGAACGGGCCGGCCGACCGGTACTACACCGATCCGTGCGCCACCTGGCGGTACGAGGAGTCGCCCCGCAAGCCGGACGCCGGCACTGGGACGGCCAGCGCCGGGACGACCAACTCTACCAGCAGCTCCTCCGGCTATCAGCGTAAGTTTTTTTCTTCTTTTGTGTGCTAATTGTTGCACGTGGACGCCTCCACGCCATCTTGCCACCTCACCTTTGGGCCTATCACACCTCCTCTGTCATTGTGGAATGGTGGTGAGAACTCGGAATCAGACCTTCCCGATTCCGTGTTCGGAATCAATTCCGGAGCTGATCCCTATGCTGGAATCGATGCCGACTCTGGGGCCGAGTCCGGAGTTGACTACGGAATCAGAATCAGCTCCGAAATCAGAATCGACTCCGGAATCGAAATCGACCTGAGAATCGCAATTTGCTCCGGTAACGATATCAGAATTGACTCCAGAATTCAAATTAGCTCCGGAATAACAATCAGTTCTTGAATAAGAAGTTGTGAAATAAGAAGCTTAAGAAGCGAAATCATTGGATCCAAATCCGATTCAGGTGCCAATTCTGATATCGGAACCAATTCCGGAAGCGATTATGATTCCGGAGCCAATTCTGGAATCGATTTCAGAAACCTTCAAATCAAGCCGGATTCGATTCCGACGAAAACTTCATTTTTCCCAACACTTCTGTGTACGGCCTAAAAACACTTTACTTGGGCTGGGTCGTCCGCTTCCATACGTACATTATGGCCAGCCCACCCAGGGTCGACTGGAGAACTTGAAGCGCTGCACGATAGTGAGGTCACCGTACATCTCGTATAGCTCGTCGTTATAACGACTCCACCATTGTCCTTTCACACCTCAAGTATCCTTCTGAGCATCTTCCTCTCAAACGCGACCAAGAGGGTTTCGTCAGATGTGGGCAGTGTCTATGTCTCGGAGAAGTGAGTACCTGTACTATATAACTACTATATAGTCCCAGCTTCGTTCGTCGCGATAGGTGGTTCTTTGAGGTGAACTGATTTGTCACATTGTAGAATGACCGGTTGGCAGTTAACATCCTTGCGCCTTGATGCCACCATCAGTTTGGTCTTTGCCTCGTTTATCTGTAATCCGAGGATCTCTGCCGCCTGCTCGATCCTTTGATATGCTTCTGCTACATAGGAGAACCGCAGACCAATGATGTCTATATCATCAGCGTATGCCAGGGTCTGGGTTGACTTATAGAAGATGGTTCCCGTAGTCTCCACTCTCGAGCCACGAATGACCCTCTCTAGCGCCAAGTTCAACAGAAGACAGACAAGCCCGTCCCCCTGATGCAGACCTTTGGTGGTTGCAAAAGGCGCTAAGAGTTTTCCGTCCACCTTCATCTGGCAAGTGACGTTGGTGATAGTCATTCTCAACTAGCCTTATCAGTGTGGCCAGGATTCCAAAAGAACTCATAGCGTCGTACAGTTTTATCTTGGTTATATCATATCATATGCAGCTTTGAAGTCAATGAAGAGATGGTACGTGTCGTGTCTGTATTCTGCCATCTTCTCCAAGATCTGCCGCATGGTGAGGATTTAATCAGTGGTTGATTTTCCGTTTCGGAATCCTCTTTCATAGTTTCCGACTATCGGTTCGACGTGAGGGACAAGACGAACCTGCAGGATTAGGGAGAATATTTGAACTAATGTTTACTTTCCATTTTGTTTTTGTTTTTTTTTAGGATTCGAAGATGAAGAGCAGCTGCGCATGAGAAGAACCTGAAACGCCTCCGGGAAGCATCTGCTGCTGCGGGAATCAAACAAACACAGCAAACGGTCGTTCGAAAAACGATGAGTGACGTCTCACTGCAGCTTACACTTTATTTATTCAAATTGCCTTTCGCAACATCCGCGACCAAATCGATCAAAACTATTTATTGAGCTTTAATGTGCAATCAGCCGTCGCTGGCACGGTGAGATATGGAAATTGTGACGCTACTTTTATCCCGGTCCCGATAAAATACTTTTAATCTCGTTAGACGAATGTAATGTAGTTCAGGGTTTGGTGTTACACTACCACAATCCGGACGACAAGAATAGCAATGATAATATAAACAACCTTATATTGGCAGAGTAGCAGCGAGCTGAAGCTTTCTTCCACGCCTTTCTTCCACATCCGATACATCTGTTTCGTTGAGATATCGATCGTTCGATCGTTTGTGCTCGGCGTTCGAGGCGAGGGTCGTAAAACGCGTGACGCGTGTGTGCAGGACTCCGTTGCAGACGCAATCGATAGATAGATAGAAAGAGCGAAAGAGTATGAATCACTTACAACACGCAGGGGGCACAATAGTGTGCCTTATTGAGGACCGTTAAATGACGTTATCAAGCTCCTGTGTAACATTTTTCCAAACAAACGACCCTGACGTGTCCCCTGTGAGGTTGGGTCATTTGATAAGGGTGAGATATGAGTGGTAGGGCTTTTCTATTACCATCACAAATTAGCACACTCTCTCGCTCTCTCGTTCTCTATCACTCTTGCGATGCAGCGATAATACATTCTAGACGGCAACTGCTACCGACCGACCTAATCCAACCCCGATGTATTTACACACACAATGTAACGGCCACGCGACGCCAGCCGGTATAGCCAACGGGGCCACCAGGCTGCAGCGACATCTTGCCGCCGCCCAGACGAGTCAGCATGATTTGCATATCGTAAAACAAATCGCGAAGGAAAACGCGCGCATCCCCGGAATATTTATAAATCTCAACCGTCCGTCCGTCCGTATTTGTGTGTGTCTCTATCTCTCTCTCTCTATGTGTATTGTTGCTATTTCCAAGGCGACTGGCGTGGTGATGGGGGGGGGATGGTTTTGTATACAAAGTGGTAAACAAACACACCGCGCGCTCGCCTGAATCGTCTTATCCCCTGTAGCCCCTCAGCAAAATGCGCCGGTGTTGCGACGGCGGAAGCAACTGCAGCAACAACAGCCTGAAAAAGACCCCCCCCCCCAGACAAGGTGTGAATAGCGCGACACACGCAATGACAAAGCAATGGCCTGGCGCTAAAACTTTGTCAGGCGCCTTTGTGCAAACTTTTGCTGGGCTTCGGTCTTTTATTCTTTAAGTGCCAGAGTAAGAAAGGGTTTTACACTAGAACGGCCAATGGTAGCCTGCTTCTAGGGGGCTTACGACGGGATATTAACTCTAGCTGGGATATACTAATGTGGATTTACCGGTCCTCAGGCATAAGCGTTGGGTACTTTTGCATCTTCACTGTCCCTTCTTTCTTGGTAGAGAGCGAAGGATCAGGCAGGAGCATGGGGTAGAGAACGATACATCCACGTAGCAAACAGAACTCGTGTAAAATATCTATTACCGTATTTTAGCGTGTATAACGACCTCCCTTGAAAATGACGAAATATTTTTGAGAAAAAAAAATTAATTTCGTTACAATCCAAAACAACAACAAAAATCCATGTTACCATGTTGATTGATCCCTTTTTTTTAGGTATTTTCTGAACATGTTTAGTTTTCGACATTTTGCATAAATGGGTCCTTTTTGTGAATTTCAATCATCAATTTTAAGAGCACCAATGTGATCAATTGTTTCCTCAGTTTCCAAACCTCTTTCTTTTCCTTTAGGCTTTTCCTTGGCAATACTTCTTGCTTTTATTTACTGATGCGCACCAGACTACTTTTGTAAGTTATTGAATGTAATGTCTTAGGGGTAATCGAAAAGTTATTACCCATGTATATGTAACATACCTACATTACTACATACCTTATTTGACAGATCCCCGGAAGAATTGATCGGAATTGCATATGAAACATAAAGAATTCTATGCCGAAGACATTGTGTTTTTTTTTGCGACGACACGCTCATGTTTGGATTATGTGGTTCTTCCTCAAAAAACACCTAAATTCTCCTTATTGGCAAAATCGCGTTTCTATTCCACTCCGAATTCCACAATGTGATGTGGCCTCTCAGATTCAGACGGGCTGCTCAGATAGGAGAGTGCAAGCCGATAGATGTTCGCTGCGAGGAATTTTGGGACCTACCAAGATCCTAGAATCAAAATCCAAAGACATCCTGTGATGCATAATTGTTTCCATGCAAAACCACCAGTTTTGTTGCGCAGTTGTTTTGCTTCAGATGGCTACAAAGAACATTGCTTTGTAATTATCAAAAGAAGAGTTTAGAACCTGTTGGGCATCATTCGTCTTTATGGCTGCGATGACAGACTGAGCTGCTTTTACAAGTATTGCTTATGGAATTTGAAAGATACTGAATATTTGAGGATGCACAATGCCAACAAATTAGTTTGTAATGGGTCCTAGAAGACTCAATTATTCCTGCAAACTGGGCCGTTTTTTGGAGAACAAAGGTTGACTAGACTGTCACTAGAAGTAGACATATATTCTACGCTTGTAACATGCCCTATCAATTTCCCCAGGGGTTAGGGATCGAACCTTTGTCGCTTGCCTTTGCTAGAATAGTCCCCAGTTTTTCCGTTAGGACCACCAAACACTTTGCAAATGCTGCTTTGTCCTAGCTAAATGCAAACCCCCCAAAACATTCGCACTCTTGCGGTCGTTCTAGTGCAGTTTAGTGCCGCCACTTCCTTCGCCCCGCCGTCCACCGTTGTTGCTGGTGTGATGTGTGATGCTCTCGTAAACCAACAGCTCTGTTTGCGTGTGCGTACGGATGCGCGCGCCCGTATGTGTGTGTGGTGCAGGCTTTTGTATAGCGGTGTAACGCGGTGTGGGTAACGCGTGCGCCTTCGCGTGCCACACACACGTGCCGTCACACGTTCAGGGTTTTTGGGCGATTTGTTTTTTTTTTTTTTTGTTGTGTGTGCTAATGTTTTGCACATCGACCGACCAGTGTGTGTGTGTGTCACGTTTTGTCAGTGCAGCGTGCAATGTTGTGGCGATGATGATGATGTTGATGATGGATGATATACACAGCAATGCTCCTTCCCTCCCTTCCTTCTCCGTCTTCATGGGGGAGAATGTGAGAATTACCGACACGAACACGCCGCTCAGCGTTCAACCCGTACGGCTAAACACACGTGGAAACACTCCAAGAGCACGCACACACACACACATGATGTGTTGGAGGAGGAGAGGGGTGGAAGGGCGGGAAGGCGCCAACACACCGGGGAATGCGAACTGCAGAAAAAAAAAACTGCCCGAGAGCAGCGAGAAACAGCCGGCCGACGGACACATCCACACGACGGCTAGTAAGCTCACGGAAGTCTCAGCAAGCGGGTCCCCCCGAACCCCGAACTCTAGAAGTGATGAGGGTAAGGGGCTTCCCTACAGTGTTAGAAAAGTGTAGCTGAGGAGGGGTTGGAGTGGAAAGCTTTGGCGTTTGGTTCGCATTTTTCTCCCGTCCGGCTCCGCTTTTATTTTGCTGACGGTGGCTCCGTCTTGGAGCCCCTTTGTGGCTGTTTACGTGTCAGACTATGAGTGCGTATGCATGTGCAAGTGCAAGTGCAATGCCAACGTGTCCCGGCATCTCCACCCACTTCCTGGAAGGGTCGCCTACAATAACATTGCCCATTAGCGCGTCCCGTCAATCAAACCGCACCATTAAGTGCCGTTTAGAGTTTAGAGGTGGTGCGACAACAAAAACCAAAAACAATTACAATCCCCTGCTGCAAAGCTTGTTTGTTTGGTTGTTTTGTTTCGCTCGCACCTCACATTCGCATGTAGTAGTGCATCGATCAGCAGCCCTCCTCGACATTCAAAACCGCATTTGAGCTTCAAACGCAATCAATTCCTCTCGAGATGGCGTCGATAACGCGCACTGTATGTGTGTGTGTGCGTGTGTTTTTTTTTTTTTAGAAGTGCCCCACCCCCTTCCCCTGTTTAAGGGCTGATAAGCGTGTGTCAAACAATTCGAACGACTGGACTGGACGGAATCAAATATTAGTCAAATTGGCGTTGTGTGCGTGCGACTCCATCAGCTGATAGTGCGTGGCAGCTGTATGCGACAGAAAAGGCAGAATGCGTGTGTGTGTGTGTGTTTTTTTTTTCTCCCATAGACACACACACTGCACTGCATTTGATGTTTGTGCATCCAAAAGAGCGACCTTGTCGCAATACCTGTGCGACCAAAGCGAGTCGTAATAGTGTAATTGATACTGAGAGAGAGTGAGAGAGAGAGCGACGGAGGCAATGGAATGCAGAGATGGGGAAGGAAGGGAATTGTTGTTTTTTGTTTTTTTTTTACTCGCTCCTCCTCCCGAGGAGCCGAGATGAGTCATTTGCACAATTGCAAATTGCATCGATTGCACCCCGCACACAGAACCAAACACCGTCCACGTTCCGTTTCTCAAACTCCGCCAAGCACAGTTTTTTTTTGGCTCGATTGGCTCAAACACATGTTTTTGTTTTACGAATTTTGACCAAAAGTAGGTCAAAATAGCTGTGGCGACGGAGTGAAAGTCGAAGGAAAGATCATTTCATTGCCAGCAAAAGTTTCGAGACCGGCCGCAGTGAAAGTGCTCCCAAGCGAGCGGATGGAAAAGGGAAGAACCATAAACAAGTGGATAACCGATAGCAGCGATAACGAGAGCGAGGCGCGCGAGAGAGAGAGATGCTTAGCGAAGTGAGAATGATGTGCGAACGATGGATGTAAAACGTCCAGAAGCGTCCGATTAGAACGCGTGAGTAATCAGTAATGGACGAAATTAACTACGAACGGAGCGATTGTGTCATACAGCATAGAGAAAGAGATAGAGAGAGAGAGAGAGAGAGAGAGAGAGAGAGAGAGAGAGAGAGATAGAGAGTATTTCGGATGCTTAGCTGATGATTTAATATATATCTCGCATCAAAAGAACGGCCAACAAAAAAAGGGTCAATCTGGAGCGATATACAGGGTTTTCCATTCCAATTAACAACTGTCCACAGCAAGGTGTTATAAATGACAAGGTTAAGTTGTTCAGAGCAAAATGACATTTCTCGACTTGACATTTCTCTTCCGGGGGCTCCGGTATAAAAATCTAATGAAATTTGTATGCAGAGAGTGACAGATGTCCCCCATAATGTCGCCCAGCAAAAGCGATAAAAATCAACCTTCTGACGTGTGTTTTCGAAGACGACAATTGTGAAATTGAAATGGACAGTGTACCAAAAACGGCTTGACATGTTTGTAAGTGGTAGACAATCGTGTTTTTCAAATCGAAGATTGCTAGTAGACTGTGGACAGTTGTTAATTGGAATGGAAAACCCTGTAAGATGTACAAGAGCGCGAGAGTGAGTTGATCTAAAATTCCACACACACGCAAGAAAAAAACAAAATCAAATCAATAAGAGAGAGAGAGAGAGAGAGAGAGAGAGAGAGAGAGAGAGAGAGATAGAGAGAGGCGCCCCGTGGAGACTCTGACGGTTTCATGCAGAGAGGTATACCATACGGTTTCGAGAGATTCCAGTCCTTCTCCCTCTTCCCGGCAATGCGTACGGAAGATTGTGGACAGTGTGCGTGTAAGGTGTAGTGCGCTGGTAATGCAAGGTGACGCAGTTCATCTCGGCGTCATCCGCACGTTCCCGCACCCTGAGGTTGGTCCTGTGTCTTCGCTCCAGTCCGCCGGGCGTACCAGTCGCGCCCTGTGTCATCTCCAAGACGCGACACTCTTTGCATTCTCGTCCGTGAACCGACAACCAGACGCACCAGACCGGGAAAGTTTCCCGGGCCTCTCCGTGTGACAGCTTCCAGTCTTCCCTCACGCCCTCCTAGCAGGATATCTTGCGCTCCCGCAACAGCTGAAAACGCACTCCACCGGCCGTCAAACGGCCCAGTGTGGACAGAGCTGGCAGAGGAAGTCTCTTGGAAATCGATAAAATTTCACTCCATCCCCCCAAAACTCTCTCAATTGCGTCGTCCAGTCCAGCGGGTGACTTTCCACCCATTTGCCATCGTGGTTTGGTGTCGGCTTTGATGTGTTTCTTTCGTCTCTCTCTCCCTGTGTGTGTGTGTGTATGTGTGTTTTGTTTTGTGTACTTGTGCAAAGCCGTAGTGCTCAAACATCTGGTGCATTTTCAGTTACAGCGTTTCGGAGCCAGCGTACGGTGTGTAGTGTAGTGTAGCGCTCTCCCTAGTCAAGTACACAAGTGCGGGCCAAAGTGTCTCCGAAACATTATCTTACGAGGCTCGAAACGCAAAGCGCAAACACGATTCCTCGGTTGTTTGTGGTCGCAAACCTGTTGAAGTGGGAGGATACGGTGGCTTCGTCCAGTCCATCTGCGCGTCTTCAACCTCACCCGAAAGCGGGGGTCACAGCAAACCAGAGCCGGCCGTGAGCAGTGCTGCCCTTCTTAGCTGGCGTGCGCGATGACCAGCACCAACGACTACAACTCGCGGAAACGGTTCGCCTTCGATATCGACATGGAGATTGAGGCGGAAACGACATCCAAACTGAAGGCAGGTATGTATCCCAGTATTTTCTCCCAGCCCCATGCAGTGGTGCGGTGGTCAAGTAGTTGCAGGCTGCAGCTACATGCCCGACCGGGCCTAACAGCTCCTCCAAAGTGAGCTCCTCTCGAGTATGGTTGACACGTTTGTGTTCTGGTATAAGTACAACCACTATTCACAGATAACCAAGTCCTCCAACAACGTCGGCACCTCAAACTACGATTGTTGTGGTTAGTAATTAAGGAGAAGTTGAAGATTCTGCAATCAAATGTGAAGAGCTAGTTGCCCCATAACGTCTCCAATCCAAACAGGCTTTGGAAGATGTTCAATTGCGGGCATCTGCAAGGGATTACTTTCGTCCTGTTTTGAAGTCTATTCCAGGAAATCAAAATACACCAAACATTTGGTATTGCCATTGCCACTATCAGAGACTAGTCAAGAGATTTCTCCAGAGATCTGAACCTGGAGATCTGAATTCGTTCAATGTCCGAATGTCCCATAATGGAACCAGTCCAGAATAGATTTGATGTCACGACCCTGCTCTACGGGGGTGCAATAGCGCTACACGGAATATCCCATATGTCGCCCCTGTGCTCTCACCACCCCTTGTGCACACACGCTCGGCATCTGATCCCGCACCAGTGCCTATCCATACTCCATTAGCTGCATTAGTTGTTTTTGTTTTTTTTGTGAGCGCTAAATTTAGGACAGTTTTGCTGGTATTTCGATGTGCCATTGCCTCCAATCATTTCCATTATGTTTATACAGCACCGGAGTGTGGGGGGAGAATGACACACACACACACTTCGGTTTGGTTTGGCATTCGGCCGACAAATGGGTGCGAGCTTATCGCTTTGATGTGTCGTCGTGGTGGCGTTGGGCGGCCCTTAAACCTAAACCAGTGGGTAAACCAAGGCATCGCACCTACCCAAAAAAATGAACGTCTAACGCGAGTGTGTGTGTGTGTGTGTGTGTGTCGGTTGGGATGAAATAAAATGGTCAATAGAGGGGTCCGTTAATAAAGCCATAAAGCCGTCGGGTGTGGAATGTTGTCGGGCGGGGATGGCTCATTCGGGCTTGATAACCTGCTCCAATGTTTCCCATCAATGGCCTGGGAATGGAAAGCGGGCCACTCATTTGAATAACACGACCTGTTGGTGAAGGTTGCCTCAACGCATCTTCGCAACGCGAGGGCCCAGCGATACCCGTACACCAAGGACATGGGAAGGGCAACGACGTTCCAAAAACCGTTCCACCGTCTTCCAGCAATTCCTGCCGGTGCCGTGAGCGCATTCAATCAATCAATCAATTTTGATCGTTTTGTCATTTGGAAGTTGTACTCGGGGCGGTACTTCCAACCGCTTGTGCGTCAAGTGCCCAAACACGCTACCCAAAGCTGCCAAGACGGAGGAAACGCAGCGTCGGCAGAACGCAGCAAAAATCCGCCGAGTCCACCGAAAAACTGCGTGCCTCCCCGACGTTGGGAGCGCAGAAACGCCCCGTCCGTCCTGTGTACACGTCGGCTCCATTTGTCACGCTTGGTGACGCTTGGCAAACGTTCAACTGTCAGATAGAGAGAGGTATGGGGGGCTTAATATCTGACACCATCGAGGCAAGGAATGCACTCGCACTACACACACACACACGTATTGCAGTGCACATTAATTAGCAGCTAGGCGTGGAATTATTCCGCAAAACACACCGCGCACACAGCACGCAAGCAGCGTCGGGGGACATGGACGTGCCCTTTCGGACGTAAAAAGGCGGGCGAAACATTCTGCCCGCGTGCCAAAAATGGCAAACAGGGCCCCCTGCGGCCCCCTCTGTATCGCTTAATTGTTACCGATTCGAGGTGTTTGCCGGCGATTAATCGAGAAACCGCACGATGACACGATGCACGATTAATTAGCGCGAATCGATACGGTTAATCCGGACACGGACGCTCGATAACGCCAGTGGATCGAATAAATAGAAAATCCTATGCACTGTGGTACGTCACACACACACACACACACACCCACTTTTACCTGGTTGGAGATGACCTTCAGGGTTTTTGAAATTTGCCCGCGCGTCACGTTGAATAAATGGCAGAACGGCAGAAGTAGATGCAGACTGCCAAACTGCTCTGTGGCTAGAATTACCATCCCCTTCCACCACTCAGCAGTTACTAATGAAGACAAGAATTGAAATTCGAACTGAATTGCTATGTGTGTGTGTTAGTGATGATAAACATGAAGTTTTGGTCGGGATCAATTTCGACTAGCCCCAAAGATTTCTGGAATCGATTCCGGATTAGTAAATCCAGAATCAGTTTCCGAAATTGACTTCAGAATCAGCTCCAGAAGCGGAATCGACTTCGGAATTGGTTCCTTAATCAGCTCCGGACTCAGAATCTGGAACTTCTGATTCCAGAACTGAATCCGGAGTTAATTTAAATTCCGGAACCAATTATGATTCCGATTCCGGAACCGATTTCAATTCCAGAGCCAATTTCGATTCCAGAGCTGATTTCGATTCCCGAATCTAAATTGGCTTCTGAGTCATTATTGAAATCCGGAATTGAAATCGGCTTCGGAATCAGCTCCAGAATCGGAATCAACTCCAGAATCGGAATCAACTCCAGAATCAGCTCCAGAACCGAAATCAACTCCGGAATCAGAATCGGCTGTGAAATCGGAATCATATAAATCATACTCCTTGAGAATAGACGGTTAGGTCCTATGTAGCCACGATCTATTCTCATGGAGGTTCCGGAACTGATTTCAATTCCAGAACTGATTCTGATTCTGGAGCCAATTCCGGTTCCAGAACCAATTCTGATTCCAATACCGGAGCTGATTCCGGAACCGATTCCGAAGCCTATTCCAATTTCGGAATCAGAATCGGTTCCGGATTGACTCCGGACACGGAATTGGAACCAGGTAGTTCCGGTTCAGAATTCCCACCACTAGTGTGTATCTGTGTAGTTTGTTGTTACTGGAAATACCCCTGATATGGCCCATTGTAGCCAAAACAGTACTCCTGAGCGTCGCTACGGACGTCTAATTGCAGAATCAAATTACTCGCGAAGAGAGCAGAGCGGTTGATTACTACGTCCGTTCGGCAACATTGTGACACGGCAAAAGTCTAAAAAAAGACACCCGAAAGATTCCCCGACGACCCTTCCCCAAAATGCCGGTTGCTCTGCAGCTGCAGCATGCATCAACCTGTGCCTCACCTCGAGATATCCTGTTGCCATGGAGCTACTGCCACCCCCGTTTTTCGTGAACAGCTGCCGGAAGTTGTTGACCCCCTCCCGGTGAGAGGCCGGTTCCGCAACGGCAACATTCGTCCGGACCGAACCGGCTGCCAGTGTGGCCTGGTTTATTTCAAAGTAAACAACCGACGAACACGGTGACGACGACGCCGACGAGACGCAATTTCGCCGCCTGCAAAACAAAGATGCTGTTTTTGCTCTTTGTTCGGCTTAAGTAGATCAGCTGAAGTACCAAGGGACGCGGCGAGGACGCAGGAACATGATGAGGCACCCACTGTTTAGATTCAGAAGCAAAACAAACTTCGCTCCATGGGGATTGCTGGGATGCCCCGATGGCATTGCGAGACGTTGGGATATTCGTTCGGAAGTTCATTCATAACAATGTCATCCACCGCCCCTCGCTCTGGCCATTGTGGGACGAGTGGGGTGACCTGAATAGACAGCGCACACAAACATGATATACTGCTTGAAGATATATTGCCTCGCACACCACGCTTGCCCTCCGCACAAACGTTCGTGTGAGACCCGTGAGACCCATCGTGTTTCTGGGCGAACGGTGGAATGTTTTATCAATATCTCCAAAGCGCACCATACAACCAGCCAATGACGCCGGTAGCACGCTCTGTATGTGTCTGTGTGTGTGTTGCGACTTCTGGTGCCAGCCGGGTCAGGTCACGGTGCAAGTGAGAAAAATCCTCACACGCTAACCCGGATTGATTGGAGGCTACCAAAGGACCTACCCGTGGACCTAAGGTGGGAAGAGTTGTGAACGATGAAGAGCTAGCGCACTCACCTGCCCGATGCCAGTGCCCGATGTGACGTTCAGCCGGCACATTAGCCCAGCCCGGTGCGAGAAGCGGCCCTTTCGCCAGTCGAAAACTTCCTCTGCAGCCCGGCAGCTGACAGCATGCTGTGGCGATGGGTGTCAGCCGTCAGCTCGGTGTTACGTAAAATGGTGCTCCAGGAGTGCTGGAGATCGGCGATACATCGCAGCCAGTGCTTGGAAACGGCGTCGACAAGAACCTTCGGACAGACTTCGGAGTGGAGACTGCGAAAGTACACGTGTGGCACGAGGTGTGACGCTCGCTTAGAAACGTTCACGCGTGCGCACGCCCTTGCTTATGTGTGTGTATGTGTTTGCGTCTTGCAAAGAAAGTTGAATCAGTGCCTCAGATTGGTCGTACTGCGGTACACTTCCCGTATTGCGCGTCCTGCAACGATAAGCGCCCGGGAATAGTAGGATCACCAGTAAAGAGGGTTCTCTACTTTGCTCACCCTCCAGCAACAGAAGTGATAATAAAATTATCTTATCGACGCTAATTGCGCGTGCTGGTGGTTGGAGGATAAATCGCCCGCCCGCGGCCGAGGAAACCGAGTGGTCAGTGCCGATCAGTCGCTCTCGTGTACGTGTCGCGGTGACTTGTCCAGGCTTCAAACCCGGACTGTGTTTGTTGATCAGTTCCGCCGGCTTCAGCTCGGATTTCTCGGACATCGTTTGCTCGTGCACTGTACCGCTGTCACGACGCATCCTCCATCCCCCGGCAGGGAGAGAACCTTAAGAGAATCCGGCCCGAAACCGAAGGGGGAGAAGATACACGAGATCTAAATTTAGGACTTCGCACCCGAGTAACCTCCGACGGAACCGACGCTTCCCCCCCCCCTCGCTCTGTGTTGGCCATTGGCACCGAACCAGACACACACACATACACACATACACATAGACACACATGCACGGCTGACAGCTGACAACGGCAAACACACGGCGTCCTACCTACCGTTTGCGTATCTACAACTCAGGGTTTTGTGTCTGTTTCGCGCTCAACCAACTGCTCGCGACCGGCGAAAAGAAGGGGATAGGACCTCTCGCAAGGGGTAGCGTTGTTGTTGTTGTTTTTTTTTTTTTGTTCTCAGTAAACTCGGCAGCAGTCTGCCAGTCCGGTTCGGTCTGCGCTCGCTGACGGCGATCAAAGATATCTGTGGATTTCTGTGACCATCGTGTGCGCGCGTTCTACCGCCTCCTGAGGTTCCTGAGGTTGTTCGGACTGTGTGTTCTGTGTGTCTGTTTGTTTGTTTGCTTTGGCTCGCTCTTCCGGCCAGCAAATTCCAGTGTTGCAGTGTGCAACACTCGTGTGTGTGTGTGTGTTTTTGGAAGTATTTCGTGAGGTCACAAGGTGCGCTAAAGATGAGTGCTCGCGGTGTGCTGCTGAAGTGCGATATGAACTCGTCGTTCGATCAACCGGATCCGGCAATCATGTCAATGTCGCCCCGATCACCCGCCATCCTGCTCAACGACTTCTTCTCACCGGAAGGTTAGTGTTTTTTTTTTCATTAGAGCGAAGGTGGGCGCATAAACGGGAGAGAGATCCATCTCTTCTTTCTCCTGTTCCATCTCCATCTCCTTGCTTTCTTAGTAGCCGCCGCCATGATCATGATCCGACATGTAAAAAATGTCGGATTCATTAAAAACAGACAGAGATTGAGCGTGTGTTTGTGTGCGTTTGAGGCAAGAAAAGTCAGGAAGAAAAAGGCAAAGCAGTGTGGCAATAAAACAGCACGTTATTAACCACCGCGTTACAAAATGGGGCAAATTCTTCACCGAGATCACAACCAAAACCCGCAGCGACGCATTTCGCAACACGATCGAAAAGCAAGATGGCGTTCGTTTTTGTGTTGCTACGAAATGCGAGACTATGTCATCATCTCCAGAGAGCGGTGTCCACACGAGTGTCTGACTGAGTGTGGTTGTTGTTGGAGAGTCTCTTGTTTACTAAGCGATAGGTCCCAGCTAGTGATGTGCTCTTTGAAGCGCACCCACGACTCTGATCCGACCCTGGCTAATGCTAGTCCAATTCCAACACTGGCAAAATCGGAACCACTAGTTCCGCCCTGAGTCGGTGTTGTTAGGAGTATTTCGGATTCGTTCGGAATTATGATGATGATGATGATGACCCACCCTACAAAGGATTGAGATGTTCGAAATATCTTGCAATAATTTGGTAAAGCTACAAATATTCAAACGAGTAGATGTTTGAGAGCTGAGCAAAGCATAAAGGTATGACGAGTTATTAGCCCGATCAACACCAATATCATCATCACATAGAAAAAAAATATCATCATCACCTAGAGTTGACAATTGACAATACATTTAGACTACATTAGCTCTAACAAATTCAGAGCACAATTTTCTGAACTCAGATAACGAACCAGCATTGACAATTTCCTGTGGCATTCTGTTGTAATACTGGATACCTTTGTGAAACAAAGAATTTCTGGCTCCTGCAGTCATATAGTTTGGCACTCTTGGAGCATTAGCTCCCCGTGTAGCGTAATTGTGAATGTATACTCCTCTCACGACTCTTTGCGTAGGATATGAAGGTAGACGTCTTTTTATTAGATTATCAATGAATATCATTGTCTGATACGTCACTCTCTGTGTCTGGACGACTCCGGATGACTCTGGACGACTCCAGATGAATCCTGACGACTTCAAGAGGCTCCGAGAGGCTCCGGATGATTCCAAACGGCTCCGGATTATGCTGAGCGGAACTTACTTCCAGAGTCGGTGCCGAAATTGTTGGAGTCGGATCGGAGTCATCTCCGGATGTTTGCCAACTTTACCCATCACTAGTCTCAACAGCGTGTACCGCTCGCCGGCCCTTAATCAGCATCAGGGGGTCGCTTCTTATCGCTTCTCTCCGCTCAAGCCTCGCGATGGCCATCTTTGTTTACTAGCCACACACAGGAGACAGCACGTAGCACGTCGATGCAAGCGTTCGCTTCCGTCCGTTTTCCTTCAATTCCCCGCCGATGATGGGTTGGAGGCTCGGGACACGGACAGTCTGCTGCAAGCTGTCGGTACTGGTGGACGCCCCGGACAACTATTGGGTTTTTGTAGCCTAGCCTACTAGAGTCTAATTACTAGCCAGAGCACAACCAAACACGCCATGAACCAAAGGAAAAGGGAGATAAACTTTAACAAGCAGGACTCGCGCACCCTGCTGCAGGTGCTCGAGGACCAGAAGCTGATGGAGGCGATGAAGCAGTCGCGGCTGGCGCTCGAGGGCAGGGCGTCCTTCGCGCCATTAGCGCTTGATGACGCCGACGAGCTCGGTACGGCAAAGGAGGGCGAAGAGGACTACAAACGTAGAACTAGTAGAGCCTAGGGGAAGCTGTTTGCTTGTTTTTGGTTGTTGTAATAATGTTTACCTTGTTACCGTCTCTCTTCCTCTTCTCGTTCTCTCTCTCTCTCTCCACAGTACAGGGTAACGAGTCTCCGGCGGGACATGCCGGTGCCGGTGGAGGCGGTGGCGGCGGCGGCGTCGGCCCTGCCGGTGTACTTAGCGGTGCACTCAGCCTGTCCCAGGAGGATATCGTGGGCGTGCTGCCGAACGAAATATCTGCCCCGTACGAGGTGCCCCAGTTCCCGATCGAGCAGATCGAGAAGAAGCTCCAGCTGCAGCGCCAGCTGAACGCCAAGTAAGTTCTGAACGGGAAAAAGAAACCAGAATAACAACTAAAAATGCGTTGCGCAATTGAAGGGACTGGGTCCCTGGGCAAGCGGTTGGATGTCGAGAAGCCGATAATCGAAAGACAGTGGGTGGGTGGGGCCAAAGATGAGCGATGAAGGTTTTGCGTTTTAGCGCCCTCCCGGGGGAGAAGCCATGCTACTCCAGCTTTTGTCTTCTTCGTTGACATTGAAGGCCACGCACGCACGCGACCGTACTGGTACTGCTTGGCGTCATTCGCGTGTGAAACAGGGCTGCCAGGACCCAGGAAGGGTTTGTTTGTGTGTGTGTATGTGTTGTGGTCATTTAATCCAATTTAACAAAGGAACGGTCAAACTCCCCCGGCGGGCAAAGGACGGCAGCCCACACGGCCAGTGCGTCTCGGCGAGCGATGTTGGGCAGTGCGAGCGATACGAAGAAATGGCTGTCCGAGCGCGACCTGCTACGGTTAGTGTCGGTGTTCCGAGCGTTCGGTGGTGCCTCCTGTTATCTGTGTGTTTGGGGTTTTGTCTGGAGAAATTCGTCCGAAACGCGGATTCCGTGTGCCAAAAACAGCACCGCGGAAAGTTACAACGACCTGTTGGTTATGGGCTACGGTTTAATCTTGGAGCGCTTGGAGTCGGGCACGTCTGTCAGTCTTGCCTTGATAAGCATCATTCAACACACACACGTATACGCGGGCGAGGTGATAACGACTCCACAGACTCCACCGCGAGACAGAGCGCGCATCACATCAACCAAACTACCCTCAGTTGCAAAAACATATCCCTTCCGTGTGTTTTGTGTGCGTGAGTGTGTGTGTGTGTGTGTGTCTGGCTATTTTTGCACTCGACCTGTGCACACACCGTGTCCCACAAGCCCTGGGCTGTCCCGTGCGGGTGTCGGGGACGTGTTGATAATTAGTGAATTGGAAAATCGCTTGACCGATCAATTAACCAATCGATCCGTGAGTGGTGGTGTGCTGGCTACATAATGCCTTCCCACCTTCCCACAAAAGCCCCAAACCCCGGCCCATCCCCATCATCATGGAAGGGGTGGGTGACGCTGGTATACAGCTCAGTACAACACACCGCACGACACACACCGCGCTCAGTACGGTCCGGCAGCTCGAATCGTGCAGTCGTCGTGGTGGTCGCCGCCCCTGCTTCGTGCGTCCTGTGCCTGAACTCTCCTTTTTCTTCTTCTTCTTCTTCTTCTTCTTCTTCTTCACACACACACCAACATACAGGGTGATGGAGCAGGATCGGCACTCGATCGCACCGGAAGTCCACCCGGACGAGCAGCTGCCGTTCGACGAGCATGACTTCGTCGCCCACTTTCAGCGCGTGTCGATCTCGGGCGAGGACACCAGCGGCGTCCCGCTGGACGATCTCGAGCGGGCCTCCACGCTGCTGGTGAAGGCGCTCGAGCTGCGCGAGAAGTACATGCGCAACTCGCACCAGGCGTTCCCGCAGACGACCGCCCGCTTCCTCAAGTCGACCCACTCGAGCACGATCACGCACCAGGAGCGCAAATCCATCGCGGGTAAGTAGGCTGGTGATTGCGGGGAGGGGTGGGGGGTTGATGGGAAAGGGCATTAGGAAGGTGAAGAAGGGTGAAGGCCCACGAAGCAATTAGTTTTTAGAGTTAATGTCATTAGGTTTTTTAATCTTTTCCAATTCGTTTTTTCTAGTTTTATTTTCTTCATTTGAAATTCTCCTTTTTTTTCCTCTTTCTTACTTGGTGTATTTCTATTTTTTGCTTTTTGTTATCTCTCTATCTGTTAGTTGTGTTATTTTCTCTTATTCTGTTGTGTGGTCTATTATGAGTTTTCTATCTTTTTGTCACAGTGTCTTACCCATTTCCATTATATAGTCTTCTTTTTACTAGATAGTCTGTTCATCTAGTTTGTTCGTCTTTGTTGTGCTCTAATTTCCATCGCACCGTTTGTTCTCTTCCCTTGTTTTTTAAATCCTCTTTTTTTCTTAATTTGTTTGCTTAACATGTTTCATGCAAGTACCTTCACTACCCCAATATTCCGGTTTTGTTGCTCTGTTCTGCAAGCGGACACCGACACAGCAACGGACATCTCCGTCCCGTTTCGGTCTCTTCGGTGTGGGTTGCGTAGCTGTAGTTCCCTCTGTTGGTTTTGTTTTTTTTTGTTGTTGTTGTTGTTGCACTGTAATCTAATCGCCCGAGAAGCCGAGCCGAGATTGAGCTAGCATGAGATTAGCCACTGTTTGCCTGTTTCGCTTGGGACACCAGGCAGTGCCCCCAAAAGGATGTCTCGCCATTTAGGATGTAGGTCGCCCCGACCCAAACGACTTCGTTCACTGACCGAGGATTTTGTTTTCTTCTTCCTCTTCTTTCCTTATCTCACCACACACACACACACACACACCATCCAGACCATCCAGTCAATCCGCCCCAGAGCACGCAGTCGCCGTGGGTGGTGGAGATACCGGAGGATCTGAACTACAGCATCCGCCCGGTGCACGGCGTGTTCGAGGTGTTCCCGACGGCCGAGTCGACCGAACCGCTGCCCTACCAGTACACCCGCCTGCCCGACTTCGTGCAGGACATGCAGATGATGTGCTCGATGATAGCGGACGGGCCGCTCAAGTCGTTCTGCTACCGGCGGCTCAGCTACCTCTACTCCAAGTTCCAGCTGCACGTGCTGCTGAACGAGCTGCGCGAGCTGGCGTCGCAGAAGGCGGTCCCGCACCGGGACTTTTACAACATCCGCAAGGTGGACACGCACATCCACGCGGCCAGCTGCATGAACCAGAAGCATCTGCTGCGCTTCATCAAGAAGACGCTGAAGAACAGCGCGGACGAGGTGGTGACGGTGACCAAGGGTACGCCGATGACGCTCGCGCAGGTCTTCCAGTCGATGAACCTGACCACGTACGACCTGACGGTGGACATGCTGGACGTGCACGCGGACCGCAACACGTTCCACCGGTTCGACAAGTTCAACGCGAAGTACAATCCGATCGGCGAGTCGCGGCTGCGCGAGGTGTTCCTCAAGACGGACAACTACCTGAACGGGAAGTACTTCGCGAACATCATCAAGGAGGTGGCGAGCGACTTCGAGGAGAGTAAGTACCAGAACGCGGAGCTGCGGCTCTCGATCTACGGCAAGTCGCCGGACGAGTGGTACAAGCTGGCCAAGTGGGCGATCGACGGCAACGTCTACTCGGACAACATCCGCTGGCTGATACAGATACCGCGCCTGTAGTAAGTAGTGCTGTGGAGGGGGTGATGATGCCTCATCATCCTTGTTTTTTGTGTGTTTTTGTTTCTAGCTCCTACCAATGAGATCATTCTTTCTTCTTCACTTTTCCATCCCACTCCGCCCACAGTGACATCTTCAAGACGAATCAGCTGATGAGCTCGTTCCAGCAGATACTGGACAACGTGTTCAAGCCGCTGTTCGAGGCGACCAACAACCCGAGCAAGCATCCGGAGATACACACCTTCCTGCAGTACGTGATCGGGTTCGACTCGGTGGACGACGAGTCCAAGCCGGAGAACCCGCTGTTCGACGGAGACGTCACGCCGCCCGCCGACTGGACGGACGTGGAGAACCCGCCGTACGCGTACTACATCTACTACATGTACGCGAACATGACGGTGCTGAACCACTTCCGGGCGGCGCGCGGCATGAACACGTTCGTGCTGCGGCCGCACTGCGGCGAGGCCGGCCCGGTCCAGCACCTCGTCTGCGGCTACCTGATGGCGGAGAACATCTCGCACGGGCTGCTGCTGCGCAAGGTGCCGGTCCTGCAGTACCTCTACTATCTCGCCCAGATCGGCATCGCGATGTCGCCGCTGTCGAACAACTCGCTCTTTCTCAACTACGACCGCAACCCGTTCCCGGAGTATCTCGCCCGCGGGCTGGTCGTCTCGCTCTCGACCGACGATCCGCTCCAGTTCCACTACACCAAGGTAAGGCCAGCGGACTCATTCACATTGTCCTTTGCGCTCACGCGTGTCTGATCACCACCGTTCTTCTCCTGCAACAGGAACCGCTGATGGAGGAGTACAGCATTGCGGCCCAGGTGTGGAAGCTCAGCTCGTGCGACATGTGCGAGCTCGCCCGGAACAGCGTGCTGATGTCCGGCTTTCCGCACAAGATGAAGCAGCACTGGCTCGGGCCGAACTATACGCGCGAGGGCGTCGCCGGCAACGACATTACGCGCACGAACGTGCCGGACATACGCGTCGCGTTCCGGTACGAGTCGCTGCTGGACGAGCTGGCCAACATCTTCAAGGTGAACAACGAGCAGAAGATGCAGTACGCGTCGCAGCAGTAGGTGCGGGAGGAGCGCTCTCCTCCTAACCTCCTCCATTCATTGCGCACACGCTTGGTGAACAGATCATCCCACGGTTTTGTTGTTTTTTTTTTTTACTTCCTGCTTGTTTGTGCTCGGTGTTTGCTACTTTTCTTCGGTTCTTCTTTATTTTTTTCTCCTTCTTCACACGAGCATCCGAGTAGGATCTTCCGTTGTTCCGATGATTTAGGACACCTGAGCGCAGCACCAAAGCGGGCATAACCTAACCGGAAGAGGCCACCCTCTCAATCGCGCAGCTCGTTCTGTATGCGTGTCTGCGCCTATTCTCATTAATTGTAATTTATAATACAAAACAACAGCAACCACATAACCGCCACAAACCAAAACTTTAAGAACCAATCGATGATAAAAAAAATCACTCACACATACACAGTTACACTATATAAACAGTTAATAAAATGAAATTATATACCAGTCTATATTGATAAAGAGAGCAAGACACAGAGCATTATATGCAATTAATAGGGGAAGGTAAGTACAGACTAACGATGGGTTAAGTTGGCAAAAATCAGGAGTCGACTCCGATCCGACTCCGACAATTTTGGAACCGACTTGGGAAGGTAGGTCCATCCAGCACCACCCGGGACCTTTGGAATCTTCTTGGAGCTGTCCACAGTCCAGAGAGTCATCGAGAGTTCGGAGTCTTGCGGAATCGGCGAGAGTCGTCCGGAGTCGTGTGGAGTCGGCTGGAGTCGTGTGGAATTGGAGTCATCCGGAGTTGTCCGGAGTCATTCGGAATTATACGGAGTTATCCGAAGTCATTCGGAGTTGTCCAGAGTCGTCCGGAGTTTTAATCGCGCGTAGTAGCAGTTGTCCGTAGCCGGAGTCATCCGAAGTTGGAGTTATTCAAAGTTATTCGGGGTTATCCGGAGTTGCCCAGGGTCATCCGGAGTCGGAGCGACCCTGCATCGGAGTCGTCCAGAGTCGGAGTCAACCGGAGTCGTCCGGAGTCGTGTGGAGTCGACTGGAGTCGTGTGGAGTTGGAGTCATCCGGAGTTGTCCGGAGTCATTCGGAATTATCCGGTATTATTCGGAGTTGATCAGAGTCATTCAGTTCAGTTATCGCAGTTGGAATCGGATTAACTGTTGTGATATACGCGCTACTTAACAATGGCCAACAACGCGCGAAGGGTTTAAGCGTAAGATGAGGATAAAATCCGTGTATTCACAAATATTCTTTGCCCGCCTGATTGCCCGTACCGAGTGCCCGACCGCCACTCGGTTCCCGTTTGATGCCCTCTCATTCTCCCGAGAGACCCGACCTCCTACACTCACACATCACACGAAGACCCTTGCCTGTCATCGGTAACATTAACATTAACGATAGCCGGAGTTGTGCGGAGTCGTCTGGAGTTGAAGTCTTCTGGAGTCGGTGTTGTCGGAGATGAAACCGGATTATCAATAGCCGGAGATGTCCGGAGTCGGTCGGAGTTGTCGGAGATGGAATTGGATTGACAATAGACTACAGCTGTAGTTGTCCGGAGTCGTCTGGAGTTGGAGTCTTGTGGAGTTGGTGTTATCAGAGTTGGAATCGGATTAACAATAGCCGGAGTCGTCAATGAAGGAATTGTAAACGTCGCTTCCAACACATCGTAGAATGCAGAATGTAAAAATCTATTGAAACATCAGGCATTAACAGCAGATGTTGCTCTAGATCAGAGGTTTTCAACCTTTTTGCATCTAGATTTGATTGTGGGGGTACAGTCCAGTTATTGCCCAATTAAAAACGTCAAATTCCCCACTTGGGAGAAATTTCACAACGGTTGAAACCCGCTGCTCTCGATTATTCAAGGTGGAAATGAAGCAAGTCTGCGGCCGAAGCATGTTTGGTGGTTTCAACTTTATGATCTTTGAAATCCCAAGGCATCTGTTATCTATTCCTCAACGATGTCATATAAATATCCCTGCTTCTCGTTGATCTAACACAAGAGCATGTGGTCCAAGTCGTGACAAGATATTGGTTTTCGTGAGATGCCTCGTCAACATCGAGCGAGTCGTAGCATACCGTATGGCTGCTATTTTGACCCGCTTCTCGCATATTGCAATGCCTTCTGTAGTTGCTGAATGTTTTATGTCTTCCGATTATCCTTACTTAAGGTGTTTGATGACATCTGTTCATCACTAATTGATATAAGAAGAAAAATATAAATGAATAATGTCTATGTCCATCTGTCCCACTTTGATATCCGGATGCTTAAACCACCAGAACACAAGATTCTGTTTTTGCTTTAATTGCCGTTCGTTCACCAGTTTTCTGCTTAATAATCACGACCACTCATCAGTAGTTGTGAAATTAGATCCACAAAAGTGCGAACGATTGAAACATTGATTTGTTGATGAATTTGACCAATTTCTACAGCTATCATGCCAACGATGCTCTCAATTATGTTTACCTACCTTCCCGCTAGACGATTCTAAAAAAAACTTTACAGAAATACTAAACGCAAAGCTTGTTTGTTTGATTTTGTTTTTTTTTATTATTTCTTTTGCATTCGTCCGTTGTCCGTTGCACGGAGCATTTGCAAAAAACAATAGTAGTTGATTTATACATGAATACATACGGCATAGTTTCTATTGATTGTTGTGTGTTTGTGTTTGTGTGTTTGTCCTGCCTTGCGTGCGCTAAAATACGTCGAAACGAAATGGCGCGACCCACAACCCGCTCCCCCAACAGGACAGGAACCGCTCTTTGCTTCGGCCAGTCACAGAATGCTGCCCACTGATTGACGATTGCACTACCTTGAATACATTAAATCGTGACTAAAATCTTGCCCCCCCCTGCTTCGAAGGGCGTTTTGAGTGATAAAATTAAAACAAAACTAAACAAAAACCTATAACACAGTAACGCTAACACATGGAGGCTGGGCGCTGGGCTAGTGGAGAGGCACGTTCGCCTTGTCCGTAGTGAGCCCATGACAAAAAATGCACATGAAAGTACCTGCATGCACCGTTCTTTAAATAAAATCTATATCGTTCCGCTTGCAAATTGACGTATGCGCTTTAAAAGGGCGAATTCATGCCGAGCTTGGTGCCAAAGTCTAGTCTTGCACGCCGTATGTAGCGATTGTTGACCCTAAAAAAGCAAAAACAAACACAGAGAGACCAATTATTTCCCTTTCGCAACTCGTCCAGACTGTGCCACTCACTTGATTTCCTCCCACTTGAAGAACTCGCTCGCGGCAAAGGTGACGAGCACGGTCAGCACGATGCCGAGCACGATCGGCCAGACGCGCTCCATCTCGCGCCACAGATGGTCGTCGGTGCAGAGCTGCAGCACGGCCAGCCCGAGATGCACCAGCAGCAGCAGGGCGACGACCGACACCCAGCAGAGGTTGGTGAGCGGGCTGCGCTTGAAGCAGTTGTAGTCGCGGTGCACGAACGACGCCGAGATGGTGACGAAGTGCAGCACGATGCCGAGCAGTATGAAGGAGCGGGCGACGTGCAGGTCGCCCGCCAGCGCCCGCTCCGTCTCGGCCGCGTCCCGCTGCACCACGGCCCGGGTCGTGCCGGCGGACGGGGCGTCCGCGAGTGATCCAGCGCCACCGCCACCGCCACCGCCGGCAAACAGCTCGATCGGGTGGGACAGAAAGGTGCAGTAGGCGAGCACCAGCACCAGGATGGCGAGCGCAAACTTGATGCCGTAGCACCACAGCACAAACAGCACCAGGCGGGAGCTGAGCGTCTTCTGCTTCTTGCCCGTCGCCCGCTTCATCAGCGCCGGATCGGGCTCGACGCGCAGCAGCGTGAGGGCGACGAGCGGCACCACGATGCACATCAGGTAGAGCGCGTGCAGCGGCACGACCATCGGCGGCAGGGACAGGATCGCGGTGACCGTGTTCATGATGGCGAGCGACGCGCCACAGCACGCCCAGTACTGCACGCAGCTCCACAGGCCGGCCATGAAGCGGCGCGACAGCTCGATCACCGCCACGATCGAGATCGGATCGTCCCGGCAGGTCGCGATCGAGCAGGAGATCGAGTTGAGGATGCGGCTGAGGTAGACCGGCGAGATGGTGTTGCACCGATCGGGCAGCGGCCCCTCCCAACGCTCTTTCTGTTGCTGGTTTTCGTCGCTAGCACCACCAGCATCGGGCCGCAACCGGGCCCGGTTGTTGTAGATGTTCGACTCGCTGTACGCCGGGTACTCCTGGCAGACCTGCGGGTAGAGCGGCTCGATCGCGATCGAGCAGTCGCCCTGCAGGAAGATCTCCGAGTTGGAGTTGGAGGCGGACGAGCCGAGGCACACCACGATCTCGCCGTACTGCTGCATGATGTTGAGCATCTCGCGCGTCGCCTCCGCCGAGCAGTCGGTGAAGAGCGACACCAGCAGCGGCACGTTGTCCACGTGCTCGAGGTGCGGCCGGATGTTCTCGATGCCGCGCGGCAGCTTCGCCCGGTTCGACATGTCGAAGTTGATCGGCGCACTCTGCTCGGTGCTGTCGGTGAGGCAGCTGAGCGACCGGCAGTGGCCGCCGACGCTCACCGCCTTCCCGTGCTTCGGGTCCTGGTCCTCGCCGCCACCGCCGGACGACGAACGCTCGCTCGGGGCGGGCGAGGTGCGGCCCGGGGCGCCCTGTCCCGGCTCCAGCAAGCTGTTCGTGTCCGGATTGGAGATGGCACACGGGGCCGACGAGCTGAGCGCCCTGGACGACTCGAGCGACAGCGGCACGTCGAGCAGCCGGACCCGCTCGGGCCCCCCCTCGAACGGTTCGACTCCCGTGCCGGACTCGCCGCACTCGCCCCGCGCCGGCGAGGACGACCGGCTGTCCCCGTCGCTCAGCAGCGAGATGTGACAGTTCCACCCACTCTCCAGCCCCATCTTCTCGGAGAACACGCGCGACCGCAGCTCGTTCTCCTTGCTGAAGTGCACGAAGCGGATGCAGGCCCGCTCGAGCCGCTCGATCAGCTGCACGATGTCGGTCTGCGCCTGGTACTGCATCGTCACCATGCCGATGAACACCTGGTGGCACTGCATCCGGTAGCACCCGTCCACGTCCGAGATGTCGTCGTCCCGGCTGTCGTTGAACAGCAGCGAGTCGGTCGAGATGGAATGGTGCGCGAGCGGGGCCACGCTGCCGCCCCGCGGCCCGGCCGTCCCAGCGATGGTGCTACCACCACCGCCACCCCCATCGGCACCATCATCCACGTAGCCGCCGATGAGCGACTGATGGCCGGTGGTGCCGCCGCCCCCGGTCACCACCAGGTCGCTGTAGTTTTCGCGCCGATACAGATCCCGCCGGTGCTTCGTCTCCGGCGGCAGCTCCAGATAGGCGACGCTGCCGCCCGCCTTCGGACCCCCGGACAGCGCCCCGCTGATGCCGTGGCGCAGGGGCCGGTACGCAAACGCGGTACAGTAGGCGGTCAGGGCGGACCGCTGGTAAAAGTCCTGCGCCCGCTTGCGCTCCTTCTCGGTCAGCGGCTGCAGATCGTGCCCGTCCCAGTAGTCGTCGCAGCAGTCCAGCACGATGTCCGCCGTGCCCTGGGTCAGCAGCTGCAGCGAGCCGTTGTTGATTTCGCGCATCACCACCGACAGCGAGTGCGGGAACGGCACCTTCACCTTCGTCGCGAGCTGCAGCGACCGGGCGAACCGTATGTCGCGCCGCACCACGTCCGGTTGCTGGAAAGGGGGGGTTAAAAAATAGGGAGAAAGTGAGCAAATTGTTCGTTTTTTGTTTGGTCGCCATTTTGCAAAACATGTCACACGCACCAGATGCCGGTAGCTGGAGATTTGACCCTCGAGCTGGAAGATGTCCCGGGCCTGGGGCGAAAATCCGATCTGCTTTGCCAGCTCGCACAGACAGCGCCTGCAAGGAGAGAGGGATGGGAAGCGTTTGCCGAACGACAGGGTATGCCGTAAAACAGCACACACACACACACAAACACACACACAATCGAAAAAAGTAAGTATAGTTGTACTGGAATGCAAGGCACACACACACGCGCACGCAGACACACACAAAAGGTTTTTTTTGGTTATGAAATGAGGATTGATTGTTGTTTTTGATTGTTTTTTTTTTGTCCCTTCATTGTAGAGTTTCTCGCCTCAATCACAGAGTTTTTGAAGGAAAAAAATTGTACAAATAGTTATGCATTGAGCATTGAGCAAAGGGAGAGAAACCCTGTAATGAATGGAATTCGGGGTTTTTGATCAATTGCTTCCTAATTTGTGTTGTATGCTCCCAATCTGCCAATAATAAAGACCTCTAACACACTCAATCACACACACACACACACACACACACACACACACACATCAAGATCGCAAAATGTCCAACATCGTGCAGAGCGTAACAGCGATTGATACAGTGAGAAACATTTGTTTAGGAAACGTTAAACTCCCATTCATTATTTTGTTATCGTGCTCCACAACACACATACACACATGTACATATATATTTATACTACAGTTACGTTTTATCTATGTGAAGCAAAACGACCAACGAGAACAACAAATACAAATAAAACACATAATTACATTAAAGTTACAGCAGCCAGCACGGAACGGAAATCGAACCAAAAAACGCATCTACGTCACGCATTTCCATTCGCTCTATCTACACTGCGTTTCATAATGATAAACTTGCCTAAATGTTATCCTTTTTTAAACAATTGTTGAGTATAGAAAAATATTGTAAAAAAATCACTTTTTCTATTGCATTTGAACAGTACATTGGCTAAAAAGCATTTATAAAAATGTATAAAATATTCTCTGCAATATAAAATAACATGAAATGTACGTGTTTCAAAAACCTCACCAGGTAATTTTAATGTAATTGACAGTACAATTAAGGTAGAGCTGCACCACCATGTAGCAAATTAAATTTAAGCTTATTTGACTTCAATTCAATATGTTTTTTTAAATTACAAACAGGATCGTACAGGATTAATTTTCCAATCGATTTACGAATGTAAACATTGTTTTTCATCGGATTTAAGAAGTTATTCCACATCATACTAACATTTCATTTCCATCATTATAATTTTAATTTCTTCAGTATGATTTTCAACACTTCAACGGACGTTAACGTTGTTATTCACCGCGTGCAAGATGTTATTCCACATCACGCAAATATTTCATTTCGATTCTAATAATTTTTAATTTCTCCAGCATGGTTTTTAGCACTTCACTATCTCTGTATGTATTACAGGGTTTTCTAAATCACTTTCGAATGTGCACGTAATTATTCACCGCCTGCAATATGTGTTTCAACAGCTATCAAATGGTGTATTTGCTTCTAAACGAGATTTCAGTAAATACATATGATTTTCAACACATCACAACGAACTGTCCAACTCAATCCAGCTTGAGGCGTGTTGAAAATCATATTGAAGAAATTAAAAGTTATTATGATGGAAATGAAACATTAGATTGATGAGGATTAACATCTTACGCGCGGGAAATAACAACTTTTATATTAGAAACTGAACTGGAAAACCCTGTAAAATTGTATTAAAAAAAGAAGAGCAAACAGGACAGTGACAACCTTGCACAATTACTGGAATATTGTCCTTGACGAAAAAATCACAGAAAACATGAGATGAGAAAGAATGATTGCAGGGTTTTTCAATTGAATAAATAACATTTTTGCCATTAAAATTCAACACCTACGTTTTAGGTGTCAATATTTTTCACGTCAATATTTTGGTCCGCCCATTTCCATTCGATGTCAACATTGGCTGCTTCGATGTGGTTGTTGAAATTGCAACAGAAAACGTGTGGTTTTATTCAACATTTTCCAATACTCAAGGATTGTCGAAAATGGGTAAAAACTACGTGCGCCTATCATTATGAAACGCAGTGTAGAAACGTGAAAGAAAGGAAAAAAAGACATTCCAACAAAAGTGTGTATGTGTATGTGTGTGTGTGTGTGCATGGGCTACGAAATGAAACCAGTTGAAATATGTTTAAATGCAAAGCAAAATAAAAACATTGCAATTGTGTGTGTTTCCCCCCCTTTTTGTACCCCCAAGAAAGAAAAAAAACAATCTGCACTATGTAAACAAAACACACAAGTTTCCACAAACACTAGTGCCCCGAGTTAATGCATCGTGAGCGTGAGTAATAAGAGTACAATTATTTAACACTAATGGCGGTTAAGACGGCGGAAGCAAACGGTTAGCAAACATCTATTTAGTGACCGTTGGTGGAAAAAGTGAAGAAAGGAAAAGAAGAAACGGAAATGTAAAAAACGGAATGTAAGGTGCAGCAGGAAACAGGGGGAAAATAGAGCGATAAATAAGGTAGAAATAAACCAACGTGTGACCAATAATGATTAGAAACGCTCGGACGGAACTTTAACCAAAATGAATAGAAGAAGAGAAAAAAACACAAAACAAATCAGACTCTGAAATTAAACAGAAAAACCCAGAGCTCGGTCCGCGGGAGGAAGAGTCATCATTTACCTACACGCTCACGTGGTACATTCTTGCAATGCAAAATTGGGTCTTCATCTATACCGAAGAGGAGGGAAGAAAACGTGTAATGGTGAAGTAAAGGATTTGGCAAACCATAAAAAAAACGATACGGAACGATATGATTCCGCTTTGCCGTTGGCTTTGTTATGGGACATGTTTTAGGAGAGGGGTTAGAATGGAAAAGAATGGAAGAGAAACAATAGAAAACGGTTCAACGACAGAAACAATCGCGAACGCTTGATGTAAACTGGATTGTTGATGACGTAAGCACAGGTCGTCCAACAGGGTCTGGATGAATCCTTAATAAGCAGCGCTCTCTATCGGTAAGAAGTATCATTAAGCTCAGCATAATTCACCAACCAATGGCGACAACAAGCTGATTTTGAGACGGGGACAGAGGCAGGGCTTCTCTCTAGACCAATTGGCGCAATTTCATTTTCAATTCTAATGTGTCGAATGGACAAAAAACGCTACGGCTAGAGAGTAAACCCTGCATGGCGATGGGATTTGTAGCGAGAGTAGAGCCGAGAGGGGCGAAAGAGGGAAAAAACTCGATGCAAGCGAGAGGAACGCATCCGATGAATGAAATAATATGGTGAAAAGAGGAGAAAGAAAGAAAGAGAGTAATAAACACCAACAAAAAAAAACTAGACGTTGGTATGTCTAGTACATACCCATGCATAAAGCAATTCAAACTCGACTCAACAATCGCATACCGATTGGTGACCGGAACGAGATCCTTGTCGAGCATCGCGGCCGCCGTCACGTGCCCGCAGAACTTGGCGTAGTGGGCCTGCGTCAGCGGGCAGCACGTGTTCACCAGGATGGCGATACCTGCCCGCGGGAACAGAAGAGGAATCGGATTCGGTATTAGCCGATCGCGGTTGGCGCGGACACTCAAAACGACTAGCTACCTACCGAGCGGTTTCAGCGAGGTCAGATGGTTCTTGAAGTCGTGGTCGTCGAACTCGAGCTTGAACGGGCTGTGCTGGTCGTGCGTGAGGTCCAGCACCTCCGCTATCGCGCCGAGCGGTTCCTTTTGCGAGCTCTGGCAGTGGTGGACCGTTGGTGTTTTTTTTTTAGGGAAACAAAAACAAGAAAAGATGAAAATAAATTAATTAGCGCACGACTGTTTTGAACGCATCGACAGTTTTCGTTCCCGAGCCTCTAAACACCGGTTCTAAAACAGCGCACATAGAACGACCAACGAAACGAACGAACAGAAAACGTGTGTGTAAAAGTGATAAAAAAAATGGAGTTTTTCTTCGGAATCGATTCCGGCTAGCTCCGAAGTGCGCTGGAATCGATTCCGAATAGTAGGTCCGGAATCAGTTACCGGAATCGTTTCCGCATTCGCCTCCAAAATCGGAATCGGCTCAAGAACTACCTCCGGAATCGGTTCCGGATTCGGATTCGGAATTGGTTCCGGGATCCATATCGGTTCCGGATTCGGATTCGGAAACGGATCCGGGATCAGCATTGGTTCCAGAATCTGAACGGGCTCCGGAATTGGAATCGGCTCCGGAATTGGTTCCGGAATTGGAATCGGCTCCGGAATCGGAATCAATCCAGCAAATTGCAATGCCCTGCTCGATTGCGATTCCGCAGCCGATTCCGATTCTCGGATCGATTCCAGAATCGACTCTGGAAGCGGCTCCGAAGTCTGCTCCGGAATCGGAATAAATTCCAACATTGGAATCGGTTTCTGAATTGATTGAGGTCCGATTCCGAGCTCCCACCACTAGTGTGTAAGCAGAAACGGAACGTACAACGCGATCAGGCAGAAGCGGGACGTCCCAGCATGGTTCTGATAGCTTTTTCCGTAACTTGCGTAAGCGAGCACAGCAATAACAGCAAACGAACAACTCTACGAACATTTGCTAAACGTGTGTGTTTTTAATAACAACTCCCTTAATAACTTTTTGCCATCAAACAGATTGGTAACGGACATAGCATGGTAGATTAAAATTGAAAAAAAACAAAAACATTCCAGCTAAAACTTCCCATAATCTATGACACTAAACAGTTCAACACAAACAGAACACACACATACACACACAAAACATTGGATGTGGTTTAAAAACAAAACAAACATAATTTCACAAATGTAATCAACAGGAACTGCTACTACACATAATACATACAACGCTGGCTTGAAAAAAGCAATGCCATGGTTTGAGTGAAAGTTTTATTACACACAACCAGCACAGTCAAAAGGCAACAGTAATAGAAAACAAGAGTGGTGTAGAATGGAAGGAGAAAAAGGTAAGCAAACAAACAAATCAAAACAAACGACTGTAACAAAAATATATTTAAAGATTAAAAGCTTAGAACTGTTTTAGAACAAGAAGTTTATCTTAAAAGGAAACAAACATTAGGAAAAACATCGCGTACAGCTTGCCAAGACCTGCCTAACCGTAAGAAGGAACGACCAACGATACCAAAAAGGATCCAAAAACGTTCAAAAACACGGAGAACGTGAGCAAGAGACAGACAGCAAGAGATAAAGAGAGAGAAAGAAAGAACAAAAACGAGACAAAACACTGTTCTGGCCGGCGGTCACACGAACACGACGAAACAAACAAGTGTGTATTAAAGTACATAAAGAAACGAACAAAAAAAAGAAAACAAACAAACGGGAAGGAAGTAGTGGTAGTTAGTAAACAAAGATACTGCCTAGAAACGTATGTAAAGAAACAGGAGATCGTAAAGATAAAACTATAAAGGAAAAAAACACTATTAATCACCAGCTCGATGATATGTGAGAGTGGGTGGTAATGCTCCTGGCAGCACTGTAAAATAATTAGGTCGTTTTGTTGTTGGTCAGATGGTAAAATCAACGTTCGGCACACGGGCGCTTGGAGTGATGGAGAGGGCGGGGAGGAGGCCGGTTTAGGAGAGTGGGCGGTGGAGTTTTGCGTTTGACTTTTTTTGTTGTTCGTGCAGCATGAGGTAGGCGAGCGCAGGGTGAGGCTGGGAGATTTGAAGGTTAAAATATGTCTTCCGTTTTTTTTGAAGTTATGTAATTTCCCCTTCCAAATCTTTACATATTTTACACATAACTTCCCTGCCTCCTTTGGAATGGATTAAAATGAACAATCGAATCAACGAATGCCAGCTTGTACCCAGTGCTGCAAAATGTCATAAAAACATCGGGCTGAAACAAAATGTCATGTCAGCGTTACGCACTCAATTGTGATACTCAGAGGTGATACTCAAAACGATTGGTGTGACCAATATATGCGTTGTGACATTTTTGCGATTATCGCTTGGTCAGTCATTTTTTTCATGACATTTTTTTTACTTTGATCAGCTCTGCGAAATGTCACTGACATAGTCATGAAAAATTCCGACTTAAACTAAATTTTGTCAGCGTCATGTGCTCTACTGTGATGATCAGAGCTGAGACTCAAACAGTTGTTGCGACCATCACTGTGCCGTGACATCACGTGACATTGTGTGCAACCAACTCTTGGTTAGCCACTTGGTCGCGACACTTTTAGTCGCTGATCATCACGACAGAAATGGGAGATATGCGGTGCGTGCGAGTGGTTCCAAGCAACAAAATGAGCATGGTTTCTCGCTCTGTTCAACCCGACAGACCATCAAACCAGATAGAGCGAGAAAGAATGCTCATTTTGCTGCTTGAGATCACACGCCAAGTATATTCCAAGAATGTTGTGATTATCATCGCCAGAAAATGTTGTGACCAAGTGAGTGATCAATAGTTGGGTGCTAAACAAAATGTCACCAAGCATGTGATTGGTCCACCAACAGTGACCAACAGTGGGGCATGTCATGACGTACTTTCATTTAGTATCAGCAATGAGCATCAAGCTACCACGGATATGTTCATTGTTATTGTTATCGTTGGTGAACATCTCGTGATGCTCATGACATTTTGCAGCACTGACTTGTAACCGTACAACGAAACTGAAACAAACCAGCATCACCCCGTCCTGATGGGTTTATCTGCGTGTGTGTGTGTGTGTTTTTGTGGTGTAAGAAGAAAATGCACGAATGAATGAAGCAGGGGAAAAAGTGGAACAGATAGTGGACACGATCCAATCCAATTTGCAATGAGCGATGAGGCGGCGAAAACAAACTAAACTCTGAGAGATGAAATGGTGCCAATCGACAGTGGCATAGCGGGACCGTGCTCGCGAAGAATGGTTCAGTGGTGCAAAGGGTAAAGAGACAGAGAGAGAGAGAGAGAGAGAGAGAGAGAGAGAGAGAAAGAGAGGAAGGACAGGACGTAGAATGGTCGGATGGTCAACCGGCGTACCTGCGAGTTGAGGCTGCTCTGCTCGGACTGGTCCGTGTTGTGGTCGCCTTCGCGCGCATTACGCAGAAAGAAAACCTTCTCGGCGGTCGGGTTCGGCCAGGACAGGATGCCCTTCTTGTCGACGCAGCACAGGGCCTGCGAGAAAGAAACCTTGAGTTACTGAGCTCCATTCTCCACCATCCATCAGTCCTCTCCTTACCGTAATCGTGCCGAGCACCTGCACGACACTAGCACTGCGCCCGAGCAGCTCCGATCGGCCCTTGAGCAGCTGCCACCAGTAGAAGAAGACGGTGCGGCGGGGCAGCTTCACGTGGTCGAGATCGCACGTGGGCGTGTCGAGATCCTCGGCGAAGGATTTCTGGGCCTGGGCGCGCATCACCGCCTGCGGGATGGACAGGAGCGTCTCGAGCCGCGCCACGCCCCACAGATTGATCGCGACCCAGAGCAGCGGGAAGACGAGCGGCAGCAGCGGCAGCACGGCGGCGGTCGGGTTGAGCAGAAACACGTTCATCCAGTTGGTCGGCAGCTTGCCCTGCAGGTACAGGCCCACGTTCCGCAGGATGCCGATCGAGACGGTGAGGAAGAGGATCAGGCCGAAGCCCCAGCGCTGCAGGCAGCGGGACACCAGCAGCTCCCGCTGCTGGTTGATGATCGTTTTCGGGCGGTCGAGAAAGCAGTCGAGCGATTTGCGCAGTATGTCCAGGTACGGCGTCGCCTCGACCGCGCACACCAGGTCAGGCAGGGGCGACCGGGCGATCGGCTTGACCGGCGGCTCGGTCGGCTGCTGCAGCCCATACGTTTCGCCACACTTGAAGCGGCGCCCGCGGCCCCCCACCTCCCGGCAGGTGCCGGGCGACACCTGCCCCGGCCGCATCACGATGTGGTCGCCCCGCACCAGCAGCGCCCACGGCAGGTTGACGATCCGCCCGTCCCGGTATGTCCACTGGAGCGTGACGCACGGCGAGAGCGGGCTGCACAGGTGCGGATAGTTGTCCACCGTCCAGTCCGGGCAGAGCCGGACGCCGAGCCGGATCTCGTGCAGCACCGTGCGCAGCTTTCGGTAGATCTCCGTCCGGCGCAGGTTGTTCTCGCGCACCACCAGCGCGATCGTGAGCAGCAGCAGCACCAGCAGCAGCCCGGCCGACCAGTAGTACCCGGTGACGGTGAGCGACAGGGCACAGAGCAGCGAGGCCAGCACTGGGAACCAGCCCAGCGGGCTAGTCGAGCTGCCGACCAGCGACGAGCGCACCTTCTCCGCCCAGTGCTGGCGCCGGTAGCGCTCCTCGTACCCGCGCAGCATCGACTCGATGTCGTCGTGCAGCCGCTGGAGCGCTTCCGCCGTACCGAGCCCGGGCTGCTCGTTCGCTGCCGGCTCGCACGATCCGGCCACCATCGCACGGGGTGGCCTCTCCTCCTTCCCTCAGGGATGTTGCGGCGCCTAACGATCCGCTCCGTTCGTTCGCTTTCCTTCGCTCGCCCGGCCGATTGATGCCATCCAAAACACGGAGTTGGGCGTCAGGGGTTGGTGAGATCGTGGCAGGGCGCTACTCTCTGCCACCCATCATGCCCGTCACGCAAATCCTGTTTCCAACAAAGCCTCAATCACGGTGCACGGTTCGGCAGATCTAGCAGGATTGTACGGAGAAGACACACACACACACAGAAAAAAAGGTAAACAAACGCTCTGCTTGAGGATACACCCGGCCCGAAGGGGTTTTGGGTTTTGTTCTCACGCCTGCCAGTGTGTACCGTGCCGCACGCGCACACGTACCGTTGTTCCCGTACGTCGGTATGGAAACTTGTCCCAGCTTTTCCTTCTTCTGAAATGGTTCACTATTGCCCTGCGGAAAAAGGGTCGTCGTTTTCCCTCACTTGCTCACGGTCTCACTGATAACAAACCACTTTTCCACCTTGACAGTGCCGCCCTCTGTTTACATTCGCTGACTGACAGCCGACCGCTCGCTGCACATTGTGGTGCTATAGCGCCGGGTTCAGTTCTTCGTGCGCTCAGTTGTCAGGTTTTTGTCCAATATTTCAACTCATATTCTTTTTCGGAGGCATGCAAACATTTTATGTTATGTTTTATTTCACTTTTTTTTTACATTTGAGATTTAAAATAATGAAAAATATGTTTATATACATTGCACAACGTATATAAATTACCTTTGCTGTCTCGTTCCTCGGCAGTTGCAGTAGTTTTCAAACCCCCCAAACCGTCAATTCTTACTCAATTTCAACAATATCCGCAACGTAGTTTTTACAAAAGAAATATATTAGCCTACCTATCATATCCATGCATTTTTCAGCAGGCGGAATTCCGCGGCCGTGAAATCCCAGTCCGTGTATTTTCGGAATAAAGTCAATCGGATTTCCAAAATCAGATGAATAACCAATCAAAATCCATTTGGTTACTCGAGGGTAGCCAGTTGCCAGTTTGTCAATAATTCTCATCAAAGTTGAGAAAAACAAAACTCCCTTTTTGGTTGTGTTTACAATCACAAGCGTTATTTTTCGGTGTGTCTGGCAACGGCCTGATGGCGATCAAGAGCTTCCTACAAAGCCACCTTCTCTCTACTCCACCTTGGGTGAAGCTGCTTCGGTTTGACACGGGCGTCAACGCCATCGTAACGCGCAGCGGGCCCGTTCAACTGACAGGTGGAATGAAATTTGAGTTTGCCAACCGCCATTCGCGAGTTTAACGTTCTTCGTGCGACAGGCGTCTGCTGGGGCCAGTGTGATGCGAGCTTGTTGTTTAGGTGCTGCAGTTGTTTTTTTTATTGTTGCCAAGTTTATTTCAGTGCTGTGTGGACCAATTTATCAACACGCTAACCAGCCGCTACAGCCACAACGAACCCGCGGTCGTTAGCTACATCCAACACAAATTGTTTTGATCGCAGGTTGAGAACGGTTGTCCGTGCGCTTTCGCTTTTCACACGATGAGCAAACCGACGCGTCCATCAGGTAACGCCATTTTCCCGCCTCCATAGCTACCAAGCAATTTCCAGTGCAATCAACCCTCACAAACAAACACCAACACACATTTTCAGAAATTAAGCTGCCCCAGCGCGAGCCCACCAAGGCGCCGGGTGCCGCCGCCATGCCCGGCCCGGAGAGCGTGAAGGTAGCGGTGCGCATCCGGCCCATGTCGCAGTCCGAGCAGGCTCGCGGCTGCCAGACGGTGGTGGAGCAGGCGGCCCCGGGCGCCCCGCAGCTGCTGGTGTGCGGCGGCCGCACGCCGTCGGACGTGTTCTCCTACAGCTACGTCTTCCCACCCAGCACGGTCCAGTCGCAGCTGTACGAGGTGGCCGTCTCGCCGATGCTGCACAAGCTGTTCGCCGGCTACAACGCCACGATCCTCGCGTACGGGCAGACGAGCTCGGGCAAGACGTTCACGATGGGGACGCACTTTGCCGGCGAGGTGGACAGCAGCGTGGGCGTGATACCACGCGCGATCAACGACATCTTCCGGCTGATGGCGGACGGGACGGCGGAGGTGGCGACGCACGTCGACACGCGCGTCACCTGCTCGTACATCGAGGTCTACCAGGACCAGGTGTTCGATCTGCTGGCGGAGAAGCCGGCCGGCACCGAGCGGCAGCCGGTGGACATACGGGAGGCGGTCGGCGGCGACATCATACTGCAGGGGCTGACCGAGGTGGCGGCTGGCGGCGTCCAGTCCGCGTTCGACTGTCTCGCGCGCGGCTCGCTCGGCCGGGTGGTGCGTGCGACCGCGATGAACAACGTGTCCAGCCGGAGCCACGCGATCTTCACGCTCACGCTGCACCATACCGCCCGGGACGATCCGGCCGTGGTGACGCGCTCCAAATTCCACCTGGTCGATCTGGCCGGGTCGGAGCGCTCCAAAAAGACGGACACGACGGGGGACCGCTTCAAGGAGGGGGTCCAAATCAACAAGTGTCTGCTGGCGCTCGGCAACGTGATCACGGCGCTGGGAAGCAGTGCGGGGGCGGCTGGCAAGATGCACATACCGTACCGCAGCTCGAAGCTGACCCGGCTGCTGCAGGACTCGCTGGGCGGCAATTCCTACACGCTCATGATAGCCTGCGTGTCGCCCGCCGACTACAACCTGTCGGAAACGTACAGCACGCTGCGGTACGCGAACCGCGTGTGCAAGATCAAGAACAAGCCGATCGTCAACCAGGACCCGCAGCAGGCCCGCATCAAGCAGCTGGAGGCGATCGTGCAGGACCTGCGGGTCGAGGTGATGATGCTCAAGAGTGGGCGGGAGGGTTGTCCACCCACCACCGACAAGGATGGCACGTTTCGCGTGCCGCAGCCGGTCCACTCGCCGCTGGTGCGCGGTTTGACCGAGACGCAGCTGCTCCGCTCGCCGCGCAGCAGCGAGGCCGGGTCGGCCAGCGACCCGTCCGCCGGCTACCAGAAGCTGCAGGAGGCGAACCGCTGCCTGCAGAAGCAGCTGCAGGCCACGATGCACGAGCTGGAGGTGCACGAGGAGCGCTCGATGCTGGCGGAAAAGCTGCTCGAGGACATTGAGCAGCTGCTGGGGCGGGAGGCCCAGCCGGGGGAGGATGGTCTGCGGCAAGAGCTGGCTCGGCTGCTGGCCGCCCACCAGGACGAGGTGTACTCGCTGGGCAGCCAGAGCGCAGCGTACGGGCCGCCGCTGTCGCGGATGATTCGCCTATCCACCGCCGGCGCCGGCGTGGACGATCCGCTGCGCACGGAGGAGTTCGAGCGCAAGTCCGAGTTCCACACGCAGCAGCAGATACGCATACACGGCGAGCTGACGCAGCTGAAGCGCGAGCTCGCGCTGAAGGAGGAGCTGCACCGGAAGTGCCAGGGCAACAGTGCGGCGGTCCAGTCGTACACGAGCAGGCGGGAGCGTGAGCTGACCGAGCAGCTGCACGAGTACGAGGGGCAGATGCGCAGCCTGGAGAGCCAGCTGGCCGAGCTGAACGCACTGCTGGACAACACCAAGGCGAGCGAGAAGCGCTCGAAGCTGGCGGAGGAGCGCCGGCGCAAGGTGCAGCAGCTCGAGGCGGAGCTGGCCGAGATGCGGCAGAAGAGTGCGCGGCAGGCGAAGCTGCTGAAGCTGCACGAGAAGGACGCGGAGCGGATCGCGGGCCTGAGCTCCGAGATCCAGCAGATGAAGGCGACGCGCGTCAAGCTGCTCAAGACGCTGCGCACCGAGAGCGAGAGCTTCCGGCAGTGGCGCGCGAGCCGGGAGAAGGAAATTACGCAGCTAAAGGCGAAGGACCGCAAGCAGCAGTACCAGCTGCAGAAGCTCGAGTCAACCTACTCGATGCAGAAGCGCATAATGCAGCGCAAGATGGATGAAACCATCCAGGTGAACAAGCGGCTGAAGGCCACGCTCGAGCGGCAGCAGCGCAGCAAGACGGCGGCGGGTGCGCGCGACCGTGCGGCGATGCGCGGCGCGGAGGCGGCTCGCTGGGTCAAGCAGGAGCTCGAGCTGATCTGCAACACGGTCGAGGCGACGGTGACGCTGAGCGTGCTGCGCGCCCAGCGCGCCCAGGAGGTGAAGAAGATCAAGCAGATGGAGGGCCAGTGCGCCGAGCTGCCCGAGGGCGGCGCCGAATACCAGCGCCTCCGGCAGGACATCCAGCAGTGCCAGCTCGATCTGGACTACCGCAACGCGCAGATCGTCGACCTGCAGACGAAGCTGCACACGATCGACACCGACAGCCAGGTGGCGGCGTTCGGCGAGGGGCTGGCGAAGCTGCCCGAGGCGCGCGACGCGTTCCAGCGGCTGCTGGAGCAGCTGGTCCAGACGCACACGCGCCTCATCGAGACACGCTTCCAGCTGGTCGATCTGCAGGCGACGGGCGACTGCCAGGAGGAGGAGCTGGCGCAGGCCCGCGCCCAGCTCGAGGCCGCCGACCAGCAGTACCGGGAGGAGGTGGTGCAGCTCGAGAAGCGGTACGAGGACAAGCTGGCCCTGCTGCTGATGCAGCGCACGGGTGGAGCGGCGGCGGCGGCGGCGGCGGCGACCGCCGCCCCTACCAACGGTACCGGGGCTGAGGGGGAGGAGGTGGAGGAGGAGGCGGGTACGGGCGCCGTGCACGAGGAGGCGATCCGGCGCATCGAGCAGCTGCGCGACGAGCTCGAGCTGTACAAGCGGTCGGCGCAGATGCTGCGCAGGCAGCTCGACGAGACGACCAAGCGGCCTGTCCGCAAGCGCCGCATGCCGAACCATCTGCTCGACCCGGACTTTGACACCGAGCTCGACCTGGAGTTCCTTGAGGACGAGTACTATCAGGCCGGTGGCTCGGATGACGACAACCCGGAACTCGATCCTGACTTCCGCGGCACACCATTGCACAAGCGCAAGAAGGTAAGCCCCAGCAACCCGTCCGTTAGTCCGCTAGTGTCAATGATCGCCTACACGGACTTAACAACCCGAATACACCCATCGTAGTTTCAAACCTAGTATGGCTTGCCCGTAACCTGTAAAAAATCTATAAATCTTTTGGTCATAGATACTACGGTTATGGTGCTTTTCCTGCGTTACGCCATGCGTTAATGTCTTTTTTTTCTGTTCTTGCTTCCCTTTCGCTTTGCTTCCAGCAGTCCATGAGCATTCGCGAGGGACTCCTTTCGAGCACGATCCAGAGCAACGCCAGCACCGTGGGCAGAGCGGCGACCGGCGGTGGCAGTGCCAGCTGCTCCTGCTCCGGCAACTGTGGCTCGCGGCGCTGCGGCTGCCACAAGCAGGACAGCCTGTGCGGGGCGAGCTGCAGATGTCCGCCGACCTGCGTCAACCGGATCGGTGAAGGTGATCCGGCGGCTGCGCTCGATGTCAGCGATGGCAGCACCGTCGCCCCGGTCGAGGACACAAACGCTGCTGCGAACGCAACCGTGGACCGTCCGAAGCAGGCGGTGGTGGACCAGCCGGACAACAAGGAAAACCGTACCGATGGCACCTTCCTCATCCCGAACGAGCTGACGCAGGAACAGCTGGAAGATCGGTAAGTGGCGCGCAAAGGGACGTTTCATCTGCATGGTGTACAGACCTATTGATTCGTTTGTTTTTTTTTTCTTCTCCTCTTTGCAGAGAGAAGCTGGACATTCTCGAGTACGTCGCCAAGTACCGGAAACGCAGGCCGCTGCTCGACATTTAAACGCGAACGAGACCCGCACACGCTGGACGTTTCATTAGTTTGTAGCTTCATTTTTCATTGTTTATTATTGTGAAGTCTATACAGGCGCCGCCTGTTACTATTTCGTTTGATATATTTTTGACTTGAATTGTAGTGGGTTACTCTCTGTTAATTAAGCAATGTGACGTCGTATCGTCGCTTTAATGAATGTAATAATTTTTAATGCAACTAGACTGTTATCGATCTCTGCTGGTAACTGTACAGACGACAAATGCACTCACTAAGCGTCGATCACAAATCCATTGACCAGAACCAGCGGAATCATATTTTTGTGTTAATGATAAAAAGAAAACGCTTCCTAAAGTTCTTGCTCATTTGTTAATATTTTGGCAAAGTTTTACTTTTCAGTTTAAAAAACATTTTGTTTTTATTCTTTTTGGCACTTAAACTTTAGCGTAAATAGATGGACTGGTAGGCCTTTCTCTCCCTCGTCTGTCAACAACAATCATCCATAAGCAACAATATCCCTCCGATCCAAGTTCCTATTTTGTTCCCCTTTTAATACGTAGCATACACACACATTCACAAATTCGCTTAGGTTTTTTTAATTTTTTTCCTAATTAATGAGCAAAATTTATGCAGCATAAAATCTTAAATATTTCTATACTAGCAAGCTTCCGATTTACATTATTAAGTTTTTTTTTTCAATAAAATAATATTAAACGCTATTGTATTACATGCATTGGATATGAAAAAAACAACAACTTTTGTTTTGCATTTTGCTTTCGACGCATGAAAACATTAGACTGAATGTTATAATGACTACACTTAGCTGTTTAGTTATAGTATTGTAATAAACGTTGGTGTTGACGGCGGAACTAGGGCCAGGTCACACGAAGGAAAGGCCTTCAGAGTTCTAAACGCCAAGACCGAAGACGGGTTTATGAAATAAAGTGGGTTGGTGCCCTCCAGATAGCTCCTTTCAGCTCCTGATATAACAAATTGTACCTTAAACGTTCCAGCTAGCATTTTCGTGGTGGTAACCTATGCTGCGAAAGTGGGGCAATTGCTACAATTACCTTTCGGACAGGGCAGAGTGACCCAAGAAACAAATCCTAGGAAAGGCTAAGAAATTTAAAAGAATACCTTCGTTACGGTTCTGAATTAAGGCTGAAGTTTATGAAACAAAATCGATTCTTTTATGCGAACACGTTTGGAAGTGTTAAAACGTGTCCCCGTACACGTATTTTAAGAGCGCTGGTGTCGAGTCGTGTGAAAAATACATATATATTTTTATAAATCTATGCATTGGTCTTTTTTCTATTCTGTATGTTCTCCGTAAGCATTGGGCCGTTGCCAAAAAAGGAATGTTTATTTAGACCATTTATCTTGTTCTCATACGATAAGCTACAATTTAAAATCTACTCAAACTCCTCCTCACAGCCGCTGCTAACGCAATAACACAATACTGTATTGTAACCCCGCATAACAACTACCGCCTGTAACGAGTTTTCGCATAAGAAGCATATCTAAATAGTCGACAAATACCTCTCATAACGAGCAATATCCTTTGTGGTCCTGGTGCGTTTTTCGGTGCTGATATTAAATCTTAAGAAATGCATCAGCTGACCAATAAAAACTGGGAACATGAAGATCTACCAGAGCAGTGGAAGCTGCATGACAGTCACCTAGTCTACAAAACAGCACCCAGCTTGGTTGGAGGCTTATTCACCACCGACCAAATTTTTACTCTTCCGAAGATCCTCCAGAAGTGTCGAAAGTGCCAGATCCCTACGCACCACCTGTTCATCGACTTCAAGGCGGTCGACGATACCATAGACTCGAACGAGCTATGGATCATAATGAAGCGGTACCACTTTCCTGGGAAGTTGATTATGCTGTTAGAGGCCACCATGAACTGTGAACCATGAACTCTTTAACATCGCCCTGGAAGGAGTCATTCGAAGCGTGAGGCTAGACAAAGATATTCGTGGCATAAGTCTCTCCAATTTCTTGGCTTCGCGAATGATAGCGAAAGTGTGTGATGCGTACACCCGACTCAAACGCAAAACAGCAAGAATTTGATTGAGAATCAATGCAACAAAACCGAAGTACCTGCTTGCCCGATATTCAACACAACGGAGAGGCAGTGAGGCCTGCTGGTGGTAAAAGCTGACGTGATACGTTGCCTGGTGCATGTTGTGAGGATGTCGAACTCCAGAAGATGTTCGACAGCTATCGCCAGTTCGACAACGAGACGCAGGGGAGCGCAGCGAGCTCGATATCTGGATCAGCTGAAGCAAGCTACCTTATGTAGATGGATGGGAGGCTGCAGGCAGGGACCGGGCATTCGGGAGAATTATTGTTGACCGGGCCATATCACGACGACATGCAACGTAAGCAGAACAACAAGAGAGAGAGAGAGAGACAGAGAGAGAGAGAGAGAAAATAAAGAGAGAATCATCAATGGGTTTTTTTAAATATCAATACGTATGGGTTAACCGAGTGTGACCAATGCGAAGCCTGGGTAGAATTCGTTGGTCTCGGCTTTCCATGGTGTCATGTTTGTTTAGATTTTTCGGAGGTGTGGTTGTTGTCCATTGTGCCAATATGTTTCCCAGTGCATGCGAACAATACTTTGTGGTCCGGTTTACAAAATCGCTTTTGGCCAGTAAGCGTGGAGTTTGATGGGGGATTTTAACCTGCCAATATTTGCGAGCTAGGCTGCTCTTTCGTTGCCACGAATACCTAGATAACTGCGTATGGGGACACAGTCTACTCGAGGCTTGAACCAATTACGGGCATGTTGTTAAGTCGTACAGCTTGACGACTGTGCCACCAGACCGCCAGAAAAAGAAGTACCCCGACAGACAGAAAAGTACTAACCCTGGTATGAAAATCTAAATGGACGAATAGATTATTGAATACGCACGATATTGCCGTTATGGAGTCATTTGATCCATACTGTGTGTAGCTAAAATCCAGTCTTCAAAATTGCCTACAAGTTGGTCGGTGTAAGCTAAAAGTTTCTCCAGTATCTGGAGTGCATCTATGTTGCTGCAGAGCACGCCAGCAATGAAGAGTACTTGAACATTTCTACGCATAATTTCTAGTGTTTCTAGAGACCTAAAAGATGACAGCGCGAATGATAGGAAGGCTGATCCATCATCATGATCATGACCCCTCCAGGGAAGACAATGTATGGCCGTAACGTGTAATTTTTCTTCGTATTTGCTCAATTCGCTGCTTCCATGTTCCGACATACGGACAAGGCACGACGGTGCCGTACTCTAAAATCAGTCCAACTAGACTACAATATAGCGATTTGAGGCAGCTAGGATCATCACAGACCTAGGCAACTTCTAACATAAGCCCAAAGTGTTCTTTTTGCTCATCGAATGGTCTCCTCGTGGTGTGCTAAAAAGTTGAGTCTGGAATCTAGGTCTAGGAATCGCCTAGGTCGCGTGCCTCTATTTTCCGTTGCAAAATTTGTCCATCGAATATGATCCTATCCTATGGATGAAGTATGATGCTCGTAAATCTTGTTCTAATGATCTTGGTGTTATCTCTTGAGAAGGCTCCTTACGAAGATCACCATGTGGATATCAAAGCTAATCGGTAACTATGAGCGGAAAAGCGGGCTTTACACAAAGAAGAGGGTTATGTTCGGTTTAAAGTGAGAATTGATGTAGTCCAGCAAATTGGAGGCAGCATACAAGATGAAAACACCCATACAAACAATTCCGTTTAAAGAAAAACAACTAAGAAACACATTCGAAATCGTAACCCGACGGTATGAGTCATCAGCGGTCGCGATCACAGCTGTGCCTTTGGAGCCACCGTCCACCGTTGTTGCTGCCCATCTCCCCTCGCATGAATCGCTCAGGTACACGCTCAGGTAAATGCAACAAATGCACTGGTATTGGTGGCAAAGGAAAGAAATAGAGAGAGAGGGCGAGAGATAAACCCGAGCACTTCAAAGTGTGTGGAATTTAGCCACGTGGTGGCGCCTGCAATTATGACGCCGCCGACTGCTCCCCACTCCTCTTCCTCCTCTCTCTCTCTGCAATTCCTCCAATTCTCTGAATCGCCCACGAACATCCGCGCGAAGAATTCGCCAGTCGGGAAGGTCGCCTCAAAATGGAGAGAGGGAACTGATCGTGAACTTGCAGCTACTGTACTTAGTGTGTGCTATTGTGTATATGTGTATGTTTGTGTTTGTGTCAGACTCATTCAACCCCCTGGAACAGTGAGAACACCAACAACAACAACAAAAAAACAAAAACAAAAACAACGAGAAAAAAAAACTCTTTCCGGCCTTTTGCTTGAAACGTTTGCCGTCTCCCCATGGCTTGGTTCTACGCGAGTTGAGCAGCCCTGGCCCGGTGGAGGGCTCATCTCTCGCATGCCCGTTCCCTCATCAGAACAGTACCCCTGGAATGATAGAACAAAAAAAAAAGAACGGATACACACAATACGCTTCAAATACATCCGATCGGGCTGCAGCCACCGTTGCCCTTCATAACCCTGTACGAGAGTGTGTGTGTGCGTGTTGTTGTGGGCAATCATCCCCCATCCCCCTTGCAGGCAGCATTCAAAGCACGCGCGCAAGTGATACGGCGGCAAAGCAAACAACACCCCTTCTTACCTGTGTAACACGCACAACTCGCTCTCTCTCCTTCTCTTTGCGTCTGTTGCACAAGAAAAACAAGCAACTGTGCGGTACAGAAAGAGAGAAAGGAGTGAGAGAGAGAGAGAGAGCACGCTCACTCCACGCACACCTTTTGGCGTGTAGAGGCGATCGTGCGGGACCTAGAACACCTTCGCGAGGCACCCGAGGCTACCGAAACAAGCACACGCGCGCGCATGCAGCATGCCGACCACGACGACAATAGAGCGAAGGTAAATGAATGGGCCAGGGGGGGGGGGGGGTGGGAAGAGCGCTTTCAAAGCCTTCTCTCGTACAATCCCCCCCAGACCCACACACGCAGTGACCAGGCAGCGCGGTGACGTTTCGGTAGCGACCGGCCCGTTCTCAGCGCGCATTTGCAGTTCGGAAGTACGATCGGTCGGTTGATTTTTGTCTCTGCGCGCCCGTCCCAAGCCAACACTGGCTTAACGTACCGGTGTATCTTTACCTGTGCGGGTGTGCGTGTGTGTGTGTGTGTATCTGTGTGTTTATTATGTGTTTCTTTGACATCTCCCGCAAACCGAAACAAGTGCAAATTCGGAGTTTTTGGTTAGTTCTCGTGCCACGGGTTGTGATTTCCCTGGAGTTCCTGGAGTTGCAGGCGGGGCTGTTGCTAAACACAGAGTGCAACGCAAACACCTCCCAGGGGATCTGCTATCAATGCTCAGAGACGAGCGAGTCTTCAAAAAACCTCAACCGTTAAATCCTGAACTAAATCCTGAACTCCGATCGGTTGTAGATATCCCGGAGGACCTAATCCCGGAGAACCTAATATCGTATTCCAGCAGTTGTGTGTTCTCCATCAAACAGCTTCCCAAATATCCGTGTGTGTGTGTTTGTGTGTGATCTACTACGGCAAGAAGCGAAAGGCCACTGCGCTCTGTCACTGGTTTGGGTTGCGAAAATGAAACATTGGATTTGGACGACCTTGCGGCAGTTGGCGAACCGCGAACCTTCGTTTTGTTCGTTGAAGCTCTGAAGTGTTGGATACAGTTTTTTGGAGGAATATTTTTGAATTTGAAGCAGAACATTCTAACATGCCTGGCCAGCTGTGTGATTCCTGTGTGAGACACGGCGTGGGCTCGATGACTCAACGCTCAACGCTTGAGGTGCTCGTGTAGAAATTCGCAACTGTTGGGGTCCAGGTTGTGTGGAAAATGCAACACAACTGCAGTTGTGCTTTCAAAACCCTCACACTCTCTCCCACTCTCTTGCTCTCTCTCTCTCTGATTGATGGGCTTATTCTAATACTTTTTCTCTCTCTTCTTGTTACTGTCTCCCACCTTCGTTCTACTCCCTTCGCTGGGCCAGCAGGGCCCCACACACTTGCCCGTATTGAGCAGCAGCGCGCTGTCGCGCATAAACCCGCGCACGTTCTGTTTTGCTTCTTTACCATCTGCGTGTGTGTGTGTGTGTGGTTTTGTTGTTAAGTTTTTTTTTTTGTTACTGTTGATGGTTTGCTAGAACTACAGCATCCACAGCTTAATGTCCGCCCGTGTGCGAGGTTTTGAGAGGGTGGAGGGATAATACAATTGGATAATGGCCGGGACCCAATTATGATGTGTGTGTGTTCCGGCTTTTGCGCTCTTGATTGTGCCCGTTTCCCCCCTTTGACGTATGTGTGTGTGGAAGTGGACACAGTGTCAGGTAGGCAACAACTGGCCAGGGGCACGATGGCGGATAAGCTAATAGGAAGGGATTTTATCAAGTTGTCCCCACTTGGCGGCTTGATTGTGGGGTTTTATTTTGTGTGTGCCGCTCGTACAGCCACTGGCAACTGGCCGGTGGCCAAGTGAGTCAAGCTGCGTGCCAGCGTGCCGGAATCAACAACATCATCATCGTCATCATCATCGCCGTCGTCGTTTGGTGGCACCGGGCGTTAAACGATGACTAGATGACCAACCGGGACGGTGCTCCGATGACTCACGCTTCATTTCCGTTCCGTTGCAGCAGTTTTTTTTTTGCAACCCGGAATTCAAAACATCCGGAAGTTGCATGGGATATTGTGGGAGTCCTCCGGAATTTTGGAACGCAACCAGGAGCGCTTAGTGACGAGGGAATCTCCAACTCCGAGCAGGATCTTGAAACAGCGGGGAACTTCCGAGGAACTCCAAAAGCAAAACAAAGCGTAGATTTTAATGTCATCCAGCAAAAACACCTTTTTTCGCTTCTCAGCGACCCTGTCTGTGCAAACAGTCCAGATAAAAACGGATTAGTGCGAGTCGTCATATATCATCCCCAACACACATACTAGGGCCTGGCAGACATCAAGACAAACAGTGCGCTGCATACCCGCTGGCCCCGTCGTCAATTAGAGCCTGCGCTAGGACCGAAATCTGTCGCACTTAGTGGCTGTTAATTTTCATCCGTTAGCACGCCTTCGCCACTCATTAGTGGCTGGGACGTAGCGTGTCGGAGCGTGCGCTACTCTGCTGTTGAGTACAACGGGCACAACAGGGAATCTAGAAGTGGAAGTTGAAGTTACGACTAATATAAGACTCAATCGAGCTTTCCCGGCTAAGGCGTTCCTTGAAGTCTCCGAAGTTGTGGCTACTGTGTGCGATCGGCGCGTGAATCAATCAATCTCGCTTTAGTGTGGGGAATTTTCTAATCCCCGGGGACCGGTTGGACGGAAGCGAAGACAGAGAGGGAGAGATAAAAAAAAAACCGGTACGTGCCACAACGTGGACACAACACCACGTCTTGGATAATCCACACATTCGGGACGCTTCGAATTTGACGCAACCATAGGTGACAGCAATTGAGAGCAACTTCTTCATTCCCACGCTGAGGTTAGGTAAGGCAGCTGGAAATTCGGCAGCAGCAGTGGGCTCTGCCTGCTTGTATCGCAGTACCGACCCAGAGGGTCACAGACGGGGCGTCATATTTCTGGGAAGGATGCCTGACAGGTGGAACAAGCCTTTGCCGGGCATCTTCTCTTATCTTGATCTCTTCCCCGCCATGACAGAGAACTGTTCCGCGGGTGTGTGTGAGAGAGGTAAAAAAGGGCATGACAGCGCCATTGACATTGGGAATAGCTTCAACAAACAAACAACTACCGGTCGGATCACGTGTGTGCTGGTGATGGTGGACGCCCCCGGAAGTACGGGAGTTTTCTTGACCAACCCAATCCAGCTGGTGTTGCACGTGAGTGTCCCATCGCAAAAGGGTTCAATCGGACAAGAAAGAGCTCTGCCCTAGGTACCACCCCTCTTTTTACCGACAAAAGCGCACTGTGTGGGTCTTCCTTTTGTGCCTACACACGCACACACATCTTCAAGGTTTTGTCATACTACGTGTTTGTCCCTGTGTGGGCCTAGTCGTGATTGTTTTCTTGGAAGGTAGCGCCGACCGACAAAGACGTCGGCCGTGCAGCCGTGCTGGAATGCAGTTGCATCGATTCATTCGCGCCAGTTGCGTCGAATCGGGCTGCCTACCTCGTCTACCTGCCGGACGGTCGCGGGACGCGCAACGGTGTCGCTCTGTGCGTGATACGTGATTAATACGCGGTTTTTGCTGTGTACGTGTGCGTGCCCGCAGCCCCACAAAGCGACAGTGTCGCTGTGTGCGCTGCTTTGCTTACCGCGCGGTGACGTAAAACGCTGCTCGTAGTCCTTCGAGCCGGATCGCGCAGCGTTGGTGCATTTGTCCTACAGTTTCGTCCATCAAAAATCGGATCCGAGTCCGCAACAATCAAACCCACCGTCCACCCGCTCACCGTGTGCAAAGCACACGCACATGCGAACGCAAAAAAAAGGGTCAAATTGGTTTGCTGCGCCCTCTCTTCTCCCCCCATCACCTGCTCCTCTGTCTACCCTATTCTTGGGGGAGGTGTGTCCGTTTTGTTTTCTTTTTTTTGTGTGTGTTTGTTTTGTTTGCTAATGCATTGCTAGCGCCTCTTTCTTCTCTCTCTCTCTCTGTCTTCTTTCTTTCTCGTTCGTCCACAGTTCGACGCCGTGGCTTCTCATGTGCGCTTTATTTTTAGTCACCGATCGGCCTGAATTGGCCGAGTTCGATTTTGCCCCGCACCTCTCCCAATCGTTGTGCCTTTATGGCTGTTTCCCCTTATCGTCCACCACTCTCGCTTTAGTTCCCCAACAGCCCACCCATCCCCATTTGTTCGCTAGTTTGCATTGGGAAGAAGGTGAAAGTGATTTGACCATTGGTTTTTTTTTTTACAAAAGACAAATATTACAGCCCAACTGCGTGTGAAACCGTTTAGCGACCTTGAAACGAAAAGAAGTGCAAACAAAAGTGCAGTGAGCAAACAGGCGAAAGAACAAACAATCAACGACATTTTTTTTTTTTTTTTTGCAAACCAGAGCAAAAGAACGAAAGCAACACTACGAAACGAAACACTGAGAAAATAGAACAACAAAACAGTGCAATAACGAGCAAGCGACACCCAATGAACAGCAAGCAAAGCAACAAGCAAACGATGCTGCCGGGATCGTCCCTGGTGCTGCTGGTGGCGCTGGCTGGGCTGGTGATGGTGCTGCTGCCCGTCGGCACGGTGCCGGCCGTCCACGCCCAGCAGTCGGACCGGGCGGGCGCACTGATCGAACCGAACGACGCCCTGTACGATGCCCGGTACGCGCGGATCGCGAAGGAGAAGCGCGAATCGTCCCGCCGCCTGGCGACGACCGAGGAGCACGGATCGGAAGAGTTCTACGAGGTGAGTAAGGAAGTTGTCGCGGATGAGTCACTAGTGAGCAATGGCATGGGCGGGTTGAGCGGCTGCAGTACCGCGCATCCGGTCCCGTGAGCGCCATTCGCTCCCTTATAAGGTGGCTCGAAGGGGGTGGGAAGGTTGTGGGGAGCATTGGGACCGGGTGGATCGTCGCGCCCTGTTTGTTTGACAATTGTGATTATGTGGCATAACACTCGGCACTGTTCGGGAATGGAAACAAGGATGCATTAATCTAGCAAGCGTTATGCATTATGACTCATGCTGGATGTGCCGGAGCCCCTTTAAAACACAGCCCTCCTACACACACACACACAGCATGAAGTGGAGAGAAACATAATTTCTCCTTAGACGCGCGACACGTTGGCGACCTGTTGGAATGTCTGACACACGCACTGTTGCCACGGCGGTGACTAATGCCCCGTAAAGTATTAATGCGAAGCTGCTCATGTCTGAACTTGTTGAAGGGCACACACGTTGTGTGTGTGTGTGTGAGTGTGTGTGTGTGTGGGGAGGGGGGGGGTGTATAGAAAGGGTATTCCCTCCAGGGTTCTTGAGAAACGACGATCCATCAAACCGCTTTGATAGTTTAATATCTCGCAGGTGAACCGGTACAGCGGTCAATGCGTTTCAGTGCATTTGCCACTCGACCGATAAGATAAACGAGGCTCTCCAGACGCTACGCGAGCTGCTGCTGCTCCCACTGGAATTGCTTCATCCATCCCCCGGTTAGAGATTGGAGTGTTGGAGGAAGAAGTAAGCAACACGAAAGTATTAACTAGACAAGCGGATTGATTTCCATTTCTGCCACCAATGGCGCAGTGCAAGCGGACTGGGGGTTTTTTTATGTCAATGTCAGTCGTATTTTTGCTTTACAGTAACTATGGCATTAAAAAGGGCAAACGATCAGGCTTCTAAGTCCCGCGAAATCCCAGGGAATATTTTTACAAATTTGACGGTTGTTCAAAATCCTGCACATTTGGGTAAATCAAAAGAGCATCTTTCAACAACAACAAAAATCAAGAAGTACTGCTTTGAATGTCAAGGATTGCAGTGTTTTAGAAAGGACATTACAGGTTTTTTTTTTACAAAAGTTCTCATAGCTGTAGAACACTATATTAACTCTTTCTAACGTGAAATGATCTTTACATAATGGGAATCGAACTCTATAGCACCCTTGTTGGACAAATTCCGTCGACAAATAGAAATTTCCAAGCAGCGTGTGCCATACAGTACAATTTCCAACATGTGAAGTTAATTTCCAATGAGAAAAAGTCAAGGAAGTGTCCCACAAGTATGAGAATCCCTAGAAAACCCTCTAAATACCCTTTTTTAATTGCCTTATTTAGAAACTTATTGAAATATTCTATTGAGTTATGGCAATAAATAAAACAAAATAATTGTTAAAAAGTGTCAAATCCTTACAGGGGTTTTCAAGTCACTTCCGAATATGCACATAACTCTTCGCCGGCTCTAAGAAGTGTTTTAACAGCTGCCACATGTTGCATTGGCATTACAATAAAATTTCAATTCTTACACATGATTTTCAACACATCACAAAGAATTGTCATGCTCAGTCCTGAGCCTGAGAAGTGTTGAACATTATGTGGAAAAACTGTAATATTGATGCAAATGCAATATTTGACAGCTGTTGAAAAACATCCAGCAAGCAATAAAAATTGTTGTTGACATTGGAAATTGACTCGGAATACGCTGTAACATGGTTAGAGGTATAGATTTTAGTGTATTTGTGCTTTCCAGGCCGTATTTTCTGTTATAATATTATTGCTTATGTTTTTTTTTTAGTTTGAAACTAACGTTTGTGAAATAAGAGTTTTCAGAAAGACTTACAGCAATGCACTCAGTCTCAGAGTTTTTTTAAAATAAATAATACTTTACATTTCCATTGTACTGTGCCAAAAGCAATGCTTAGAATTCACTGTACAGTTTCCTTGTGCTGAAACTGTTAGAAACCAGTGAAACTATCAAAATACAACTATTTAGTTTGAATTTTAATAATTTTTAAATCTAAATAGAACACAAAATCCTTCTTCGAGAGAAAGTGTTAAGCTTTATGTACAATATATTTTTATCCCCGTGGTATAGTTTCAGCCACTAAGCAGACTTGAAGCTGCATAAAAGCAAACCTGTCGGTCTATTGCATCTGTCATCGAATAACAAAACTTTCATTGTTTAGATGAATGCCAAAGTTTAAAAAAATAATCAACCCCATGTCGATGTTGCTTCCTTCCCGACACAAAACGGGGCGCACGGGCAAAGTTGTGTGCTTGCCTAATGCAGCAACTCGAACACATTGATTGTAGCACATTGATTAGTGCGCGGCAGGTGTGTTAATTTGTGTTAATTTCTGCCACCAATTAGCGAGCCTTTTGTGCTACGTGCCTGTGCGAGCCTAAATAGGTTAGGTTAATTAAGCCATAAGCGCTTGCCTAATGGAGTTGTGGGAAGTGACACAGCTGCCAGCGAAATTGTACGTAGAGTGCTGTGCCATAACAATGAGCTCTAAATCGTTCTTAAAAATGAGCTGCGCTTATAGTAAAGGCGCAGAACTCGCGGCATAGAATGACGTCTCATAGAATTATCTTCCAGAAAGTAATAGTCTCTTCGGAGGAGTTCAAGGATATCATTTTTTATTTAACATTGGTGATTGTAGCAAGGTAAACTGGTGGCAGAAACAAATTTGGTCTGAATCAAACAAAGCAACATGGGCAAAGTTGTTTTTGTAGTTTTGAATTTTGTAAATTTTCAAACACATTGAGGAATTCGTCACGAGGGGTCTTTATACACGTTAAAATATAGTAGCTCGTCACACCTTCTCAACACATCACAACCGATACGTAACGCATTTGAAGCTGTTCCATGTCCACTTACCGCCAATAAATTACTTACCATAAACGGGCGGTAGGTGTGTGGTGTGCATGTTTTACGACGTATAAGTGCGAAATAGCCGGTAAGCGTAACGCATTGCGCACATTATCGCGCGCGTTCGCTATTTCTCTTTCTCTCTCTGACCAAACAAACGTTTGAAAGCGTTGAAACCTAGACGCTTTCTTTAAAGTAAGGGAAACGGAGCAAAATGGGTACTCTTTAGTTAAGCATTATTTCACAGCAAGACTACATTCCAAGACCCAAATGGAAGTTTCGCATATTTTAAAGATATGGCATTTCTATACTACTAGTCTGAAGAAAGCAGGGCAATTGAATGCGTATTCTCATTAATATAACAAAAAAAAATATAACAAATATGCTTCACTTGGGACAAAATGGGCAGAATATAAATATAATATTGATTATTTCGTTAGGATTCATTTCAATCAATCTCTCATTGAGATTCATTCAAATGAATCTTTAGCGATGAGTGATTTGAATTTCGAATAGAATCTCCATTGATTCATTACTTTATAGAGAGTCATGAAATTTTAAAGATACATTAATCTCCAACAAGTCATAGATCGATTAATAAATCTCTAGACATTTATGAATCTTTAGTTGTGTATGATTTTCAAGACATTCAACCCCAGACTCAGTGACTTCGAATTCGAATCAGTCGCGATCCGAACGAGTCTGATCGAGTCCGGGTGAGTTTTAAAATAGTCCGGGTGAGTAAAAAGTAAGGTTAGTTCAATTTCAAATAACAAAAAAAAAATTGTTATACTGTATCGTACATATTCGATGCCTTACATGAAAGTGAACGAACATCAATAATTGCCTGACCGATAATGGATAGTCATTTTTGGGAATTAACAATTGCAACGTCAACCTAAACTACTCGCCCGGGCGCCCGGATCTGACTCGTTCAGACCCATCCAGACTCATCCGGACTCATCTGGACTCATCCGGACTGATCTGGACTCATCTAGACTCATCTGGACTCATCCGGACTCATCCGGACTAATTCGGATGCGAAATCTGATCCTGGAGTTGACTGATCCGGACTGATCTGGAGTTGATTCCGGTTATGATTCATCCGGAGTCGGATTCATATTTTGCACACCGTAGTCGGAGTTGATCCATGACTCCGATTCGGATTACCCATCACTTCGTGGTACTTTCCAACAAGTCTCGAAAGATCGTATAGCCAAGAAGAAGTATAAGAAGAAACTCATGCTCTATGATACGTTTGAGATTTATGAAGCTTTTGAGATTCATGAAGCTTTTAAGATTTAATAATATCTTGAGAATCGTGAATCTTTTCAACCGAGATTCAGATTCATTGAGTCAATTCAAAGATTCACTCAGATCCATGAATCTTAATCAGATGTACCCAACACTAGTCACAATAGCATAACGTTTTCCATACATCGCATCACGTATTACATTTTTTTGAGGTTTTCTGGTGGTTTCAATCCATAGAAAAACAGTAGAGCCATAAAATAATGTAAGAATTGCTGTGTTTCGTAGCAAAATTCGCATGACATTGCCCCGCTTGTCCCTATTTATCGTAGCTTCGTGCAAAGAGTGCAGCCTCGATGATTTGATTTGATTACACCGTATCTACTCCAATGCCTTTGTTATGTTGAGAAAGAGAAACTTGTTGGAAAATAAACTATCTATCATGAATCGGAATGGCAACAACAACAGCACAGTTTTGCCAAGCAAATAAAAAGCCGAAAAAAGCTCCCCAAGGGTGGCGTACTTGCAGCCGTGTCGCGCGCGCGCGCGCCCATTGATAAGAGTTCGTCGTACCTTGCACAACAGTCGCACGAAGCGGTCGGTCGCCCGAAATGTTGGTCAAGGTGTCAAGGTAGGGAAGCCGGCCGCCACCGGGCCACAAAATAGGTCGCGGTGCGTGCTCGGCTCGATTTCGTTACGTCAGCGGCGCGATTTGGAGCCGAACTGGCAGCGCCTGTGCAGCCAGCCACGCTTATCTTACGCTTTAACAGTGTTGTTCCAATGCTAACTAGTGCGATCGAAACTGACCAATACGTTTCTTCCTACCCCTCCCTCTTTTTTCCTCTTGTCACTGCAGCTTCCGATCGAATACGCCCTGCAGCTATCGGAGCTGAACACGTCCGCGGACATCCTGCCGCTGCTCGATCCGGACTCCGTCGACAGCCGCATCTTCATGGACGGTGGGGGTAAGTGGTGACCATCTTTTTATTATATTTTATTCTCCTCTACCTCCTCTCACGAGCTTACCCTTGTTTTCTCTTTAAAAAAACACACACACACAGAGTACAGTGGACGGGACATTGGAATGGAACCGGTGGCGGCATCGTGCGAGCCGGACTCCGAGCTGGTCAGCCTGCGGCCGGAGAATCTGACCAGCTCCCGCTACTACTACTACCCGAGCTGTACGCGCGTGAAGCGGTGCAGCGGCTGCTGCAACACCAAGCAGCTCGTCTGCGAGCCCACCGCCAACCGCACCATCCTTTACAAGGTGAGTGCGGCTCTGCGGCAGCTTCGACGCTCCACAAGCGCGTCCTAAGCGCTCTTCGCTACTGCATTGTTTGCTAATCCTTCTCCCACTCCTCCGCAGGTCACCATACTGGAGTACCGGCCGAACAAAAAGGATCGCTTTTCGCACCGCGAGCTGGTGCCGATCGAGGAGCACGTCCGGTGCAAGTGCCAGTGCCGGGTGAAGGCGTGGCACTGCAACGAGCGCCAGCTGTACAACGCGAACAACTGCCGCTGCGAGTGCACCAACCGGGCGGACCGGGACGAGTGTGCCCTGGAGAGCGACAGGAAGCAGTGGAACCCGGCCACCTGCACCTGCGACTGTCTGCCGCGGAACGAGGACTGCACCAGCGGCTCGCACTACGACCGCAACGCGTGCAAGTGTGTCCCGGTAAGCATTAGGCGTCGCATCACCGCCTCCGCATCGGCGGTCCGGTACTCCCCCGTCGTCGTCGTCCTCAGTGTCGCCGTCGTCGCCGCCATCGCCGCCGCCTACCACCATTAATGTCACCGTAGTTTAGTGTTTTGCGCAACAGACATTGTTTTTTTTTCTACACACACCACTCGTTCCTTGTAAACGTCCTTGTTATCCCCCCTATGTTATCTATTTAGCCGCAATTGCCATACCGATGTCGATGGTTGGGAAGTATCTTCCCCAGTTCCTTACATATAGTTTGTTAATGAAAAGTTCCTTATTTGATACGCGTGTGAACTGAACACCCGACCCGATTGCACCTCTGTTTCACTTCCGTGAACTTAGGTCCTAAACCACTCCTCCCTGCACAGTAGAGATGGGAACTGCAAGCTTCTTTGGTAGTGCTATTACATTCGGTACCTGGTACAGGTAGTCCCCGAGATACTTTGAGCAAATTTTGCTGACTTGACCACTTCAAGTGTCCAAAAAGTATCCTTCAATCAGAATCATATTAAATAGCTAATTCAGTGCTATTTCACCGCTTCTAGCCAAAAGATTTTTGGATATTTTGCATATAGTGGGCTATAACTACCCACTATATGCAAAATATCCAAAAATCTTTTGGCTAGAAGCGGTGAAATTCGACTTTGGCGGAAAACTGGGACTTTCAGACATTTACCCAGATACACTAGCGCAACGATCTTTGCTGTCCTGTAGCTGGCTCTTACATTTCATAGCACTGTCGTCATGCATTTTTATTCGTATTTGATCTAATGAGCTTTTCACGTGTAACTCTGTGATTTTTTTGGTAGAATTTAGCTCTTTAGGTTGCAAAGTTTGACCGATCGCTGCCCTAGGGCAATCCGAGGTTCAGTTTTTGACCCATAACTCCATATAGGATGCTGGTCGATGCATCTCTTTCGGAGCTGACAAATGAAAGTAGGTAGAAGAAGTCTTCACTTGACAGCTACCTCGTCCAGTTTGGTTGTCTACATTTTGTGTGGGATGCTGCATCCCATTCACAACCTTCCATTTTTTAATTAAACTCATTAATCAGACTCTTAACAAAAAAGCACCAAAAATCCTGAACTATTGTGAAGAATTAGACGCAACCAAAACAGTTCATTCTAGGGGTAAAACCCTTGTACTTAAATCTAAAATTAAGTCTAAAAAAATCTCGAACAGAACACCAACACAATTGAAACTAGTCGTCAATTTCACCAACCATTCACATTGAGCTTAGTGTGCGTGCTGTATACAAATGAACGAGGCAACTGTCAAACCCAAAATATTTTTGTATTAGTGCCAAAATGAGCTCTGCAATCAAACCTGTATCCTCTATGGACTTTGTTTTGACCCACGATAACCTCTGTCAAAACGCACTTTGACGTACCAGAATTCTGAATTCCAGCTACTAAATGTAGTAGCACCATAACTGGTTCAGAATTGATGTTGTTTGGATTTTTTTTCAACTAATATTTGCTTACATAAAACAAGAGCTGTATGGAAAAGAATGACAGCTGGAGTAAACAGTTGCTAGCTACTTACACCACATGTCACTCTATTCCAAGAAGGTAATTAGTATCTTTTTACTGATTACTTCAACCCTTTTTAATTCCGACAACTAGCTACTGGTAGCTACTGGTAACTGTGGAGTTACTTTCAAACATTCGCCCTGTAACCTGTTGTTACTTTTTATTTCCCAAAGCCCATCCCATCTCTACTACAAACACACACATACGCCGCGATAACACATTTATGCATTCAGTTTGCACATTATACATTTTATTTTAGTTTTTTGTCTCGTTTGTTTTCGTTTAGATTGTTTATTATATGTTTTTTCTCTCTCTCTCTCCCCTTTCCCTCGTTTTCTCTCTTTCTATCTCTCTAACTGTCTTTTTTCTTCATTTTTCCATGCACATGCACATCCTTTCTATTCGTCCATCTTTATCTATCTCTCTCTTTCTCTCTCTCTCTCTCTCTCTTTAAACCGGCCAAACATGTCCTTGGTGGTCAACGCCTCTCACTAACAAACACCTTTCACTTCGCGCGCGCCTGCGAAACCCATCGCTATGTCTCGGCTATCCTTTCGAATCTGTACTCGGCGACGCGCTCCACACGTGGTGTTTGGGACTTACTCTGCGGTGTAATGGGATCGGGGGTTTGTGTGCGTGTGTGGGCGGGTGCGACTATGCTATGCTTTCTACTGGGGATTTCTCACAGAACGATTTCTACGCCTACGATGGGGTTGCATCGTACTGGGACCATCAGAAGCAGCAGCAGGAGCAGCAGGAGCAGCAGCAGCAGCAGCAGCAGCGACCCATTCCCCTGACCGGGTAAACGCGTGTGCGAATGCCGTGGCTGTAGCGTGGAGGGGGTAAAGGATGCTTCCCCGGGAGTTTTTTTGTTTCTAGTACCAAAACCGTTACCGATCCTTGGTAGCGCCATTTATGCCAGTTACTGTACTTAGCTGTAAGCGATAGTCAATGTTTTTTTGGAGTAGATATAAACACACACGTAGAGAGGGATGCACAGAGAGAGAGAGATATTGAGTGTACGAGTGAGAGAGAGAGAAAGGGAGACACACATAAATAAGTAAAACACGGCAGCACGGTTCCGGGTCGGCGTGCATGAAGGTGAGCTAATAGTTTGTCGGGGTGGTGGGTTTGGGTTTGGGTTGTTTCTAAGCCTTCTAACAAACGAGAAACACCCAGTGGTCTAACAAACTCTCGTAACACTCGTATTTGCCATCCCCCCCAAACACTAACGGATAGATGGGAGTGTGTGCGCGCGAGAACAAAAAACAACATCGGATATGATATGGTGGTAGGTGCAGCCTGCTTTCGGAATGTTCATACGCCTCGTTTCACCCACAGCACTACACCCCGTAGTATCGCTCGGTAGTAATGGTGGAAGGTTGGAAGGCCGGGGGGGGAGGATATAGTGGCACGCGGCAACGCTTCTGACGAACGAAGACGACTTACTGTATAAAAATGTATAACACAGGGACAGGGTTTGCCGGACTGTTTCCTATTATTAGAGAGAGATAGAGAGAGAGATACAGAGAATAAGCGTAAGGTCAGTGATCGACAACCGATAGGGAAGAGATAACACTATCTGGCAGCTTTCCAGAGTATAATTCCCTATTTTAAGCTTCACACTTATACAGTAGAATCCCTCAAAGGGTATTTCAAACTGGTGATGGGAAAAATGAAGCTTTCTGTATCGATTCTGCAATTGGTTCCCAAATTGGAGTCGACTCTGGAATTGGAATTGGCTCCAGAATCAGAGTCGGTATCGGAATCTTCACAAGAATAAGCTTTTGGGTCCTATGGTGCTATGATTGCTGCAAAGAACCCAAACTTTCTTGTAAACGAGCCGGTGATACCGGGATTGATTTCGCTTCTGAAACTTCTGATTTCTTCATTCCAGGACTGATTTTGGCTCCGGAACCTGTTACAATTCCGTAACCGATAGCTATTCCGGATTCAACTCTGATTGCGAAACAATTATTGATTCCGAAACACTAGTCGATTCCAAATCCTAATCCAATTCTAATTCAATCAATTTTGGATCCAATTCTGATTCTAGAATCGGCTCTATCATTTCAATCGGTTCCAGAATCTGATTGGAAATTGATTCCAGATTTGATATCGGAATAAACTCCAGAATCTAAATCGATTCCTGAAACGAAATCACTTCCAAGACATTGAGTTTGGTATATTTTACAGTTTTTTAAGGCTTGTTCAAACAAAAACAAGCTGAGCGTATAATGCTCGAATTCAGAGATTCTTCAAATCCATGATTCTAGGCAATGAAACATTGATTTAAGTTTTGTTAGGAAAACTAAAAGTACTTATCTGGAATCCCATGCTTTAAATGACCATTTGATAGATAATTGTCTTGATACGCAACATATCTTTAACATCTAAAATTGTAGCAAAAACAAATTATTTTGATTGAAATATTTCATTGAAGCTGAAAAAACACCATTACACCTAACTGCCATACGTTGCCGATCACTGTAACCTTGTAGGAAAAGCTGCCGGCCTTCAAACCCCGTCCCTATCTACTCTCTTTCTCCTACTCCTCCTCCCTTCGGATGTACATGCGCTCTTCCCCTCCCGTGTGTTTGCTAATCATGCCCGGGATTTGGATGCTGCTTAACAATCCCTTCATAACCTAGTATCATCAGACCCTCGCTACCCCGCGCTAGTCACGCAAATCAAAATAATGCTGTTCTGTGTTTTTACTTTCATGGTCCCTTTTTATGCTCATCATCCACCACCAACCATCGGGTGCCACATACCTGCCACATCACCACATCTGCCATCCCTCCCTCCCCCGCCCTGCGTTTCATCGATTGCATCGGTGTGCCGGTGCTTTCTTTTCTTGAATTATTTTGCTACCGCAACGCGCATCAATCGCTTCCGCCCGACAGAACAAGCCCTGGCCGGGGCGGACGTGGAACCAATCGCTGGACGACCGGCGGCGCCTCATCGTGAAACCGATCCCGGTAGTAACCGATCCGTGAGCGGAGTTGCTGCCATCAGCGGGCCCTGCCCCTTCCCTGGCGTCCACAATCATCATCACAGCAGCAAAGAAGCAGACGGTCAAACCAAACGTAAGGAACCACCGGAAGGACGCGCGCGAAATTTGGGCAGGCACACTCGCGGAATGTTATTAAGTTATTTGTTCGCTCGCAAAGCGCAGGGAGAAACACATCGCAGGGACACAGGATAGGGCGACCTACCGGCAGGGCAGTCAGCGTAAACTTTGTAGGAAGCCGCACAGATAGGATTGTTTTTTTTTTTTTTTGTACAGTAGGTTTTTTAGCTCAGCTCAAGATGGCGGAAAATGAGCGCTGGTGCGAAATGTGCTAACATGATGGAGAGGTAGGAGCAACAGTTAGGCTGCAAATTGTTTGTAGTCTATGATTGCAAAGCACTATTTTTGGCAAAATTTCTCAATTCAATTCAATAGGGACACACCATTTAGATCAATCTTTCAACTCTGCGATAAAATGTTTGTAGTACAGTTTGTTCTTTGCTCCCAAATAGGCCTCAGTTTCGGCTAGACGAAAACTTCTTCCCAGCTGTCTCGATCTGCTTCACTTTACGGTTGTTATTAATAATTTGGTGGATTTTTGTAATGTTTTGAGCGGTAAATAACTCGTTTGGGGCTTCCTCAGTGCTCACATCACCATCCGTTTATACATAGTATTCCAATGCTTGAATGTTGATTTTGGGGTGTCTGAAAACTCTTCATAAAGACTTTTTTCTGCAGTTGTATTCTTCCCTTCAAACACAAATTGTGTAACAGACGGTACAAACTACACACAAAATGGGTTAATTTCTTCCAGTGCTATCTATGTGTTAGGCAACACAAACTTCAGCCGACCTGATAGGACAAATTAAGCGAAAATGAAAAATAATGATAGACGAACTTCCATTTACGGTCCGGAACATAATCAAAGCACGCATTAGTGCTTGTTTTCCAAAAAAAAACCATCTTGAGAGAGAAAGAGAGAGAGAGAGAGAGAGAGAGAGAGAGAGAGAGAGAGAAACAAAGCAAACTATATAGTTATAGGAAGAGACTACACACGAAAGCTAGACGACGAAAATCGGCATACTATGCAGATTGCATTTTTTATTTTTTTTTTGTTTTGTCGTATCAAGCTCATCAAAGTAGGAGGCAATATTGTTAAGTATCATATAAAAAGAAAAATCACGATCGAACATGTACAACGTAAACACAGACGCGCCGGTTTCTGTTTTCCCTTTTGATCCGATACTGCCGATGACTTCCAAGTATTGACTGCGGGCATTATTGCAGGAATCAGGTAGTGGGTTTCCCCACAAACCGGAGCAGAAGCTGCTGTCGGGACATCTTTTCTGAACGATCCTCTTCTGTTGACTTTTTCGGCTACGAACCTCTTCTGGCTGCATTGCTGAAAGATGGTCCTGAAATCATACTGAGCATCTGTTCCCACTACACCATTCTGGACGTGAACTGCAAGATGACGTTCGAGCTGTCGGATGCGTACGCAACGAGATCATCGCAAGCCCTTATCATCCCGACTTGATAGGAGCATGTTATGATAACCTCGTAGAGACAGGAGGGCACCCTTCCTGGAACAGTCATATCTTCGGACAACGACATCTAGGCTAGGGAAAGGGGGTCACGTCTCCGGAGATCTTTGCAGGCCTCTTCCGCAAGACCCCACGAACCAGATGACGCTGAGAGCCTCGGACAGCTGCAGTCTCGGGGATTGGAATTTCGAATTTGGAAAACGGATGGCACACGCTGACCGTGCCGCCCACAAAACCTGTTCACTTCAAACAAACGCATCTTCAGAACCAACCAAAGGTTGTGTTTTGTTTTGCGAGCTAACTATATAGCCGAAGCTATAATATAATTCTTGTTTATTATATCGTACTGCAACAGCACTACCGAATGGTGCAAGAACTACTCTGGCGAGTCTTTTCCGCTCTGGCGAGGGGACGAGTGCCTGGTAGACGGAGCGTTTGGGCAAATCCTGCTACCCTGCAGCTGGCGAGACCGATATCACGTTTGCTTTACATCTTCTTTAATTGCGTGTGCGTGTGTTGTGTGTGTGACTGTTTGTTCGATTCTCCACGATGCAGACTCTCAACCGTGCGCTAGAGTTGTTCGATCTTACGGCTAACGCTATTTACATGTGGACGCTGGTGACGGCTCCGGCAAGTCAGTTCGGGCTGCCCCAGACGCGCTGCTCGATCCATTCCAGGTACCGGGAGACGCGCGTGTAGATGCCCGGCAGGGAACTGCCACAGACGGCCCCGGTCGACACCACGCCGACCAGGTAGAACTTTTGCCGGACGGTCATCACGAGCGGTCCGCCCGAGTCGCCCTGGCACGCGTCCGTCGTCTCGTCATTAACCTTCTCGCCGAGCGCGCACAGCTGGTCCTCGCCGAGGCTGATCTGCTGGTTGACATCCCGGAATCGCTGCACACACTCGTCGAGCGGTATCTCGTACACCGTGCCCTTCATCAGCTTGTCCGCGCGCTGGCCTGTTGCGGTTTTAGGAACGGGGTCGGACACAAAAACAAAGAGTTTAGATATCGTTAGAATTGCCTCGATGTAGCCTGTCCTTTGGTTAGCTGTAGCCTGGAGCATGCAAGATTCACTGATTGGCTGTGTCCTGAGTTGCTCGAAATTATTGAATTGGATTGGATTCAATTGGATTCAAAATTGACAAGCTCATAGCAAATTGCTCGAATGCTAAAATAAAGAACTCGTTACAGATTCTAAATACTCCTTCTACCAAATTTAAAAGCAATATAAAAGCTAGCTCTCGAAAGATGTCAAGATAGTGGTGGAGCGCCGTTTATCCGGTTGTCCGAGTGTCCGGGCGAGGACAAGTCCCTGACGAGCTCGGATAAACGACGCCCCGAATAAACAGCTACCAGCTTACCGTCGCCGTCGGCGCCCCAACCCATGACAGTCAGGTTGATCGACGGTCCAATCTCGGGCCGGTCCGTGTTGAGACAGATCGGCTCAACGTCCTGCTGGTAGGTGACGTTCTTCTTCAGCTCGATCAGCGCGATATCGTTGCGCCGGGACTTGTGGCCTTCGTGCAGGTGCACCTGCTTGATCTCGTACACGTCCTTTTCCGAATCGTTCAGTTGGATGAACCCGATCTCGACCGTGACCGGGTTCTGGTCCTTCAGGCAGTGGGCCGCCGTAAGCAGAAACCGGGGCGCGATCAAGGACGCCCCGCACCGGGTGAACTTCATCTCCTCTTCCTCCTCCTCTGCACGAAAGTTGACGAGCGCCACGAACGGGAACTCGCCGCGGAGCGCCTCGATCGCGCCGCCAGATATATGGTCGGTGAAGGTGGCCGACGCGCTGGTGAACCGCTCGCACTCCTGTTTGGCGATGCGGGCCGTGAAACGATTGCTCGTGCCGTCGCCGGTGCCAGGTGCCTCCGTCGGACAGCAGACGACCGGATCGTTGCCGCTGAACTCGCACCGGGCACCGTTCGCCCGGATGCCCTGGGGACAGTCGGCCGCCTTCTGGCAGATGCCGGTCCGCATGCCGGGCAGCCCGCACTTATCGCCCTCTATAGAGAGATAAAACGAGAAGGAAGAAAAGAGAAAGAGAGAGAGAGAGAGAGAGAGAGAGAGATAGAGAGATGTATGAGTACGTGGATAAAGGATCGGGGTAGACGCGTCGGCACAGGAAACCGAACGACACCCGGAAGCGGAACCGTCGCCTTGATGCGACATTCGTCATTGCCGCAGAATGACTCAACTCCCTCGCAACCGCAACACACTACTTTATCACCGCTATTGTAACGCGCAATACCAAACACATCCAAAACCTCTTCCTATCTCTCTCCCACACTCACACACACACACACACACCATATAGAATGTCAGGATCGGTTGGGAAGCTGAAATTGCCCGCACTCCTGGTCACGGCACCGAGCAGGATGACGAGGACGAGCAGGCCTGCCTTTGCGCCGACCGGCGGCACGACCCCAACGGCCACCGACCACCGTGTTGCGCATCGTCGTCGTCCCATGGTGCGCCTAGAGCTGTCGCGTTTTGCACTCTGCGCTGTTTCGCCCCAGAGCGAACGAATGGCACGGGCGCGGACGATCACAATTCCCAGGGACACACACAGTGACAGACGGACGGACGGAGTCGGACAGAGCAAAACCGGACGGGTGGCAGCACACAACACACAAAGACAACCTCCGCGCGAGATCCGCTCATTAGCACATCAGCTTCGCCAGGCTGCACCAGTGCTAACGCGCGATACGTACAGTGGTGGCAATTGGTGCAAGCGCACAACACCACAAAAACTCAAAATCAAGTTTATGTCGTTAATGTCCGCGGTTGACAAGCGATTGGAGTGAAACGATTCATTACAAACCGAATGTCTTAAATTTGATTGTTTTAGTTTTTACACGAAATTATCGATATACGTGACTCTAGCAAAACCATTATTACACCGTTTTCGAGTCGAAATTAACAATGTTAACCTGCTATTGAACTAGTAATGGGAAATACGAATCTAGAGGGTTCAGAATCTCAGACTTCCAATCCCAATATATTATTTAGAGCAAAATTAATTCGTTACCTGAGTTGGCGCAGCGCCACGGAGGTGCCAAATTATTGAAAAATTTGTCAACTTTGTTAAAACTGCTTGTCAACTGCAAACAAGAGCTTTTCTCGGGGCCGCGTCAAAAATCGACACTTGAACGACAAAAAGCGCAAACCTCTGAATATCATCGATATTTTGTTTCAGAATTACTAAACACATACAGAATTCAAATAGAAATATGTATTTTAGGAATATTCGCATAGAAATCGGGCAGTACTGCGCCAAAAAGCTGTTTGTTTACGCTTTTTTGCCAAGGCTTTCCCGTACCACTACTGAGCTTGGCTTTCAGTGACTTACAGATTACACATAGCAGGATAGTAAGTCCTACATATGGGGGCACGGTCAATTCGGGACTTGTATCCGTGGCATGTTGTTGACTGATCAATGTTCAGACAGGCATCAGGAAGGTTCAGATCGACGTGAAATGTGTGCAGTCTTTCTCCGAGATACGCGAGCAAAAGACATTCGCGTAACTCGTTTTTTTTTCTTGGTTAAATCGAAAATCATGTTTTTCAGCCAAAAGATCGTTGGTAATTCGTATAGATAATTCGGCAATTGCTGTCTTTACAGCAATGTCGAACTTTCAGCAATACAGGGTTTCCCACGATTTATTGGTCAGTTCCCATGATTTTTTGGTGCGTTTCCACGATTTTTTATCGTATCCCATAGAGTTTTGGTTCGTTCCCATAATGGATTGGTATTTTCAAATTGGATATCAATAAATTTGGACCAAACAATTCTGGTAAACGACCAACAAATCGTGGCAACGCACCAAAAAAATAAGGGAACCCAATGCAATTTTTGTTGCATTCTACAATTGTTGCTGAAAATTGTACTGATTTGATATATTCATTCAAATTCGCTTTACTTGAGTGTCGAGCGCAACTCGCGGACAAATTGTACTTATAGTCGAACAATGTTCAACAGCCGCTTAACAACGCCTTTAATGGGTTTGACTTTCGGAGTGGCACGAAAATGGCACGAATTTAGAAGACTGATTACCAATGATGGTGAAATTCAGAGACAAAAACAGGCGCACACTTATAGAAATTTCAACCACTGTATCTACCGGTTAGATTGGATTAGCTCTACATATCTCCCTGTCGCTCTCTCTCTCTCTCTCTCTCTCTCTCTGTCCCACACACACATACAAGCTCCGTGCCTGCAACGGAGGACATTCAAGCCGGATGGAGCTTGTGAATCCCGATTGGTGTTAGCGATAAAGAAGCGAGCGTGGCCGGTGGGCCGATCGTTATCAGAACGCGCTTGACATTATAGAACCGGTAGAAACACACACACACACACACACACACACACACACACACACACACAAACACACACATGACCAGCGATTCGTCCGTCCATTCCACACCTGGTTGGGGCTGTTTCCTGGAAAGTTGGACCGGTTCCAGTTTGGTGGATCGCTTTCGGTAACGGAAGGCCAAAACCGGATTGCCTCTGTGTGCGTGTGTGTGTTTGTTCTTTGATTGGTTTGACCGCAGCACCAGCTAGAAGAATCGCAATGCCGGCGAACGGTGGAAAAGAGCGGGAAGATGCGTTGCTAGCGCTGCAAGACCTCCGCCCCCCCCTCCCCTCTCCACCTATCCAAGCGGTCCCGCACAAGAGATGTCCCCGCGTCACACACAATTGCGGAACAGGTTTTTGCTCCCTTTTTGCCGTTTTGCTGCTGCCGTTACGGAACTTTCAACATCGGGCGGACGGGCGGGACCTTGGGCCGCTCGTCGGTGTACGGCGGGGAACCGGTTAGTGGACAGAGCGCAAGCACACACACACACACACACATACACACACACACACGGTTGTGGTGAGTGTGATGCGCATCGGGGTATGATGTGCCGCTATGGGTTTGACCGGTTGACGGGCGGGTTTTTTTGATCTGGCCGTGAGGCGGTTGATTGCGCTGGACACACACACACTATCCGGTCTCTGTCACCGTGATTCACTCCGAACACGCACGCACACACACACACACACAGAAACACGGGCACAAACTTACCGTACAGCACGCTATCCATGAAGACGGTATCGGTGGAGGAGCTCCCCTTTTGCGCCACTGCCACTGAGAGGCAGAACAGCGGCAGCATGATCGCTGCTATCCGTGGCCGGTTCATCATTCTCCTTGCTCCTTTCCTGCCTTTGTTTTGCGGGAGATCGTTTTTTTTTGTTTTCCCCTTCCTTTTTTTGGTTTTTGTTTTTGTTTGTTCGGCCTAACCTGACGTGAGCAGGCGCGCGCGCGCGTACACAACACCGCGCGACAAGCGAGCAAGCGAGCAACGGGCACACACCAGAGCGCTACCGAACACCGCACGGAACTGAACGGAATCGGCCCTGAACACACATGCTGGCACGACCAACCAAACACACACAAGTACACAGACACACACACACACACTTACGCACACGATCGATCTGATCCGGCAAGGAATAGAAGGGACGCCGTGGTCGTGTGTGCAACCGGCTCAGATCTCCGAACCAAGAGGCAAGGGGTAAGGAGGTGTTGCAGGAACTGCGTTGGTGGTGGTGGAGAGGGGGTTTAATTCACAGGCTCAAAAAACTAAGCACTCCGTTGGGTCCGCATTTTGGGGTTATCGACGGTTTTTGGTTTTTCCCCAGCGCCAACCACAAAACCCCTCTTAAGACCCCCCCCCCCCCCAGCCGGTACGATTGATGCAAATTCGTGGCTATCGAGGGATCGTTCGCGCTTGTGGCAAAACAAACACCACTGCAGTGTCCCCGTTTGCGTGCGTTAACACCACAAGTACTGATAACCCGATCGTTCACCGAGCAAAAGAGAAAAAAGAGTGAGATAAAGAGATAGAGACACAGAGAGAGAGAGAGAGGGAGAGAGAGAGACAGAGAGATAGAGAAAGACAGAGAGAGACAGAGAGAGAGAGATGCCGGATGAAATGGAACTGCAAATGTGGTGGTGGTGTTAGTAAGCGGATTACTCTCAAATAATCCTTAATTGATAATGATTGCAATCCAGCCTAAAGGTGATGGTGGGTCACGTGACAACACCATTTGTCGAGCCGAACCAGGGAACCGATTCCAATTCCGATCGCCGCAAGCAACTCCAAACCTGGGAGGAACCTGGAATCGTGGATGCGCGTAGTTTTGCGGACCTCGACATGCCGAACCAGTTTTCTTCAGAGCATAAGGACTAAAAACTTCAAATTCGACTCAGAATCACAATCCAACACAGTTTCGATGATCTTCTTCTACCATTTTCTAACGTTCATTTGCCTGGCGCAACATAGGCTCTGCCACACGCTACCTTTTCACACTAATGAAGGCTTGATTTATAATTTGACCGAAATGCCAGTTCTTGACTGAGGGATAGGATGTAAAAAAAAACACCTCCAGACAACGATTTAATGATTAATAGCACTACAATTCACATCAAATTTTCAAATATTGTGAATGCATCTTTGAAATACTCATACTTATCCGTGTAAGCATCATTCCTGGACCACGCAGATGTTTGTTATGAGTTTCCGGGAATGTCCAGTGCCTGATTAAACGGCGTTCTACTGCAAACTCGTCGAACTATCAGTAACTACAGTGAACTCTCTCAAATCCTCAAAAGTCCGACCGAGCTTAACACGGATCAACGTGCTGCTACAGAGTAAAGAGGAAACCACGTTTGGCATCCTTTGAACATTTTTTTCGTGAAGTATCATTCCAAAACTCATCTTCAAGAATTTGGAAAGCCAAATCGCATATCCCGCTTAGAGAGTATTCGCCTTAGGAAGATACATTAAGCCTGAAGAGACAAAACGTGTATCGAACCTGGACGGGACTATCAAAATGTTCATCAAAAAGAAACATTTTACCTCGAAGCGACTACATCCAGGCGAGATTTCACTTGAGTTATAAAAACTTGGTGTGAACAGATGAGTTTTAGCCGTAACTTTGGTTTGTATTGTTGGAACCGGTATATGAGACTATCATAGTCACATCCTACACATGCCAAACACAAGCTAAGCAGAAGTTAGATAAGAATGCAAAAAAACATACTATTTTAATCCAGAAATGGGCTCAATCACTATCTCCTTCGGATTGTATGTCCAGATTGAGCAGTTTTCTTGTCAAAAGGCGAACTAGATGCGAAACGTTACATCTCTAATCGTATCAGTTTAGTTTTATCGGTTTTGGGAATTGTTTGGATAAGGGACTGGTGGAATTTGACTGCATCCTCGTTGAAGTTGCGCGGGATGTCCCAGAGAGCTGCAATCTGTAAGGTAGAAATTATGCACGTGGGAAATTCTTGTTGAGTTGGCTGAGGTCTTTGAGAAGCATCTCACTTAATATCAGACTTGATTGACCCAGTTTGATCAAGTTGTTGTAGCATGCCTTGTAATGAGAACAAATCCCAACATCTGCACTATGCTGGTAGCTTCCGTATCAATTATGAGTAATTTTGTTTTATTACAAACGAGTACATTACACCCTAGATAAATCTTGCCTTTAGTTTGGGCATTTTGTTTTGCGATGTGCGACGTGCGACGACGGTCACACGTCCGGCCACACGATCGATTCGACCCAGTCGAGGTAGCGCGCCACCTCGGTGTAGATGCCCGGGATGGGCGATCCGCACGAGTAGCCGCTGGACGTGATGCCGACCAGATAGTGGCGCCCGTCCACGTTCAGCGCCAGCGGGCCGCCCGAATCGCCCGGACAGGTGTCGGCCACCGTTTCGTTCTGCTCGTTGCGCCCGAGCGCACACAGCTGGCCGGGATGCAGGCCGGTCGGGTTGCGGCGCGTCCGCGGTATGCTGGCGGCGCAAGCGTCCCGCTCCACCAGGCTGACGTTCGCCTTCATCAGGCGGGCGGCCGGCTCGGTGTCGCCCGGCTGCTGCGTGCCCCAGCCCTGCACCGAGAGCGGCTGGCCGGCCAGCGCCTCCAGCCCGCCGCCGCCGGTCGCGTTCGTGTACAGGCAGACCGGCTCGACGAACGGCCAGTCGCCGGTGACCGGTTCCGCCAGCTCGAGCAGCGCGATATCGTTCTGGTACGTGACGGCATGGTAGTCCGGGTGCGGGGTCGCCTGCCGGATCGCAATGTCCAGCGGCTCGTCGACGGTCCGGGCCGGCTGCAGCTCGAGCACGCCGAGCCGGGCAAAGACGGGCCGCTCGCGCAAGCAGTGCGCAGCCGTCAGCAGAAAGCGGGACGAGATGAGCGAGGCCCCGCAGCGGAACAGGGAGGGCAGGCTGGCCTCGGTCCCGTTCGGCGCGCCGTACCCGAGCGCCGCCATGTACGGGAACTCGCCGAACTGGGCCGCCACCCCGTTGAAGATGTGGTCGGCCAGCCCGGTCCCGTTCGGGAACTGCTCGCACTGGCGGACGCTGATGCGCTTCGCCACCGTGCCGCCCTGGAGCCGGGGCTCGAGCCGCACCGGGCAGCAGACGATCGGGAGCGACTGGTTGAACGAGCAGGTGACCAGCTCGTGCAGTGGCCACGGGCGCTCCTGCGCCCACTCGCACTGGTTCGCCGGCCGGCAGAGACCGGCCGTGCCGTTCCGCAGCTCGCACGCGTCACCCTCTGCGCAAGGAGAAAGAGCACAAAGTCATCGCGTGGTCGTCGCCCCAAACAAGGCCCGAACCTTCCCAACTTACCGTACAGCATCGGGTCGTCCTCGAGCAGGATCTGGTCGGCGGCCAGCAGCAGTACGTGCCCGCCCAGCACCGCCAGCAGGGCCAGCGTGACCCGCCACTGCCGATCATCTGCGCCGATCATCGCTCCTGATAGCTGTGGCCGTTCCTGCCGAACTGTCACCTGCGGAACTTAACCCTGACAGGCTTGACAGTTCGGTTTGGCTGATGCTGCTACTGCTGCTGCTGCTGCTCCACGCAAGGTCGTCCGCGTACCACCAAACGACCCTCCACAAACACACACACGCACACAGACAGAGAGGCGCGCGTGCAAACACAGCTGCCCGGTGGGGGGAATTTGCGGGCAATGGAATCCCTCCCGCGCACACCCTAAATCGATGTAAACAATCGATCCGACCCGAGCTCACGCACACCGTCACCGGCCGAGCTCGATGCTGTTCGATTGGCGCTCCAAACCGGCCGACGCTGCGCAGCGAATTTAGCGGCAACCGTACGCTTCTTCGACGCAAACAGTCAACGCGGTACTGTGACGCTGGCTGACGGGCCGCAGGCACCAAACGGGCCAGCCCGAACCCGATGCGTGCGCCTGTGTGTGCGTGCCGCTGTTTATTTATCGCGCAAATAGCGCAGGCCGGCTCCGAATTTGCCTTCTCGCTCCGACCGAGAAGCGGCATCTACAGCATCCCTCCCCTTTCCCCTTCCCGCTCTCCCGCGCCGCCGAAACCGTCACGGTCACGGTAAACGAACCTTGAGCGGGGCAAGGCTGAAGAAGACCGACCGCGAATGCACAAGAAGGGGATTGATGTAGCTTCAACAACAGTGGTTCCGGGTTTTTTTTTTGTTTTTTTTTTGTTTTTTTTTTTTGGAAATCACACTGCTGAAGTTCAGTCCCTGGAGATGTCTTCTCTGCTCGCTCGAGCCTGTCCGGCCTCCTTCACGGGTCCTTGACCTAGTGCGGCAGTACTTGAACGGCCTTCATCCAGAATGCGCCCTCTACTACGTCTTTCTCCTCTGATGCGTGACGGCTTGGGAGAGAAGGCAATTCCAAGGACCAACAAAAAGCAAGATAAGCGGTAAGCGTCTAGCTACTTCAGGGGATGTCACAAGCTCCAACAGAGTGACCTCCCCATTTCAAAGGAAGAAGTCTGAGTTCACCCCATAGTTCTGTGTGCTCTGCATCGACTTCATCTAGCGAAACTGTCATTGTAAATCATTGTTAAAGCAGACCAGCAAAAGCATAGAGAGGTCACAACGAACGAGTGGAGCTCAAGTGGAGCTAGCGGAGCTCATCTGCAGCTCAAGAGTCGTTCTGTTCGCTTTTCAAAACGCTACATTGCACTAGCTACGAGTAGCTGAACTTCGGGCGGGATGGATGGAATGAAGAAGACTGCACGCCAACGAACTCGCCTTATTCTCGGGCAGGAGCCTAAGTGTACTTGCTGGACAGTTGGATGGGAGACGGCGTTGCATAAGCAAACCGGCACTGAACGGCCGTTGTACAAACGCAAACGTAATCAAGCGCTCTGCTCTAATCGCTCAAACAGGGTCTCAGCGGGTCACTGAGCATCCTGCCATCCCGCTCAAACGTGGCCTCTGACCAGCTTTACCAGGCCACACAAATATCGCATTAACACACAACCACAACAACAACAGCCACATCACCTCACCAAGAAGACGATTCGGTGCCTTCTGTCGGCAGGTTTGAGCGCTTCAAAACCGGGCGGTAGAACAAACCAGTTTTTTTTTCGCCAAACCCAGTCCAGTGGAATCGCCCTCTCCACTTGAAAAACGCGTGATGGCGTCGGCCCGATCACACTTCTACAGTGCAACTATAGCTGGTGGTGTCATCTGGTGCCCGCTAGCTCAATAGGCTAAGCCGAGAATGTTGCACAACATGCTCTGGACGGGGGGAGGAGAGGTGCAAAGAGTTGAACTACGTTGCAGGAAACTTTAATATACTTTCCAGTGTGTCTAGGGAGGGTGGAGTTGGGGAACGATGTTCGGGGTTTTGGGTACAGTACGTCTCTACGCCATCACCGTCTGCTTCGCTTGAGTATTGCTTTCTTACCGTTGCGCTCTTTCTCTCTCTCTCTTTCTCTCTCTCTCTCTCTCTCTCTCTCTATCTCTCGCTGTATCTCTCTACAGCTATACAAACGTCCTCCAATACAGTCCAAACAGTTGTGTGCAAGTCTACCTATCGTCCTAACGAATCCGTCCTATCTCCTAAATGCGAAGGCTCCGCTAGACCGACTAGGCCCACACGATGCTCTCGATCCAATCGATGTAGGCGGCGACGCGCGTCGACACGCTCGGCGTGTTGCTGCCACACCCGTTGCCGAACGAGGTAACGCCGACCAGCTTGTACTTCCCGTCGTCCATTATCTGCAGCGGACCGCCCGAGTCACCCTGGCACGTGTCGCCCACCACCTTCTTCTCTTCGTTTTCGCGCCCGGTTGCGCAGTACTGCGTCGCGACGATGCCCTGCGGTAGCTTCCGGTTGTTCTTCAGCAGATTGCTGTCGGCGAACGTCTGGTTACACTTTTGCCACGGTACCGTCGTGAGATTCACCTTCATCAGCTGGTTCGAGCGGAGGTTGCCTGCAACAAAGGGAGGGGAAGGGATCCGGTATCAGTAGTAGTAGTAGTCGTAATAGTAGACACAGTGGTCGTGGCGGGACTTACGGTCCAGATCGATGATGCCGTACCCTTCGGCGGTCAGTACAGTGTCTTCGGGCAGATCGCTCAGGTCGTCATTGAGGCAGATCGGATTGACGTCCGGTTCGTTTTCGATGCGCCGCTCGAGCTGTACCAGTGCAATGTCATGATAGTTCCGGTTGGTCCGATAGTCGGGATGCGGAAAGAACGCCTGTGGAAGGACGGGGCGGGACGACAACGATTATACCTGCCTGCCCGATGAAAATGGAGATTCACTACTAACTATACCTTTAGCCCAACCAGCACGCCATGGTTGCCGGGGGCGAGATTGTTCGTGCCCAGGATGGCCACCGTCGGCCGATCGTTCGTAGGTATGCAGTGGGCCGCCGTCAGCAGAAAGTCGGTCGAGATCATGCTGGCACCGCACCGGTAGCTGATGTTCTGCTGGGTTTCGTCGTCGGTCGGGTAGCCGAGGGCGGCCATGAACGGGAACTCGCCTTCGCTCGCCTCCTCCCCGTCGATGATGTGGAAGGTCAGCCGGGACGTGTACTTGGGCACCTGCTCGCAGGCCAGCCGGGACCGGACGCCCAGCGGGCGCGTCCCGTTCGTCTTGCAGCAGATCACCTCGGTCAGGCCGTCGAAGCCGCACGACACGCGGTCGGCGAAGCGGCGGTTCTTCACGATCACCTCCAGAAACCAGGGACAGTCGGTCGCATCGGTGCAGACGCCGGCAGAACCATCGCGCAACTCGCACGGATCTCCCTCTGTGAAGCGGAAATTGAGAATGTGTGAAAGAGAGGGAGAGGAAAAGCAAAGCCTCCGAAGGCTAGAACCATTAACACACGGAAGTGTGGTTGTGTGGGGCTAAGTACGCCCCAATGAGCAGGAATGGTAACTAGTTGTTTGCAAACGCTTGAAGTGGACTCCGAGCCGACATCGAACATTTTGGAACCGACTCCGGAAGATAGCGAGCCTTGCGAAATCGTTTGTCAGAATCGTTTGGAACCGTCCGGAATTATACAAAGTCTTCCAGAGTCTGGAGTCGTCCGGAATCGTCTGGAGTCGTCTAGAGTCGTCCGGAGTCGTTAGGAGCCGTCCAGAATAGACCAAAGTCTTCCAGAGTCATCGGCGGATTACATCGACCATCTCCGGTGAACATCGGTTGACTTCGACTCTGCCCGACTCCAGTCGACTTCAGACAACTCTGGACGTCTTCGGATGACTCTAGACGACTCCGACTCTGGAAGATTTTGGGTAATTCTGGATGGCTCCTAACGACTCTGGACGGCTCCTAACGACTCTGGACGACTCCGGGCGACTCTGGACAACTCCGGACTATTCCGAAATACTCCAAACTATGCTCGACGACTCTGAGCGTCTCCAGATGAGTTCGACTCCGGACTATGGAACGTCTCTGGGTGATTCCGCCAGAGTTGGACAGTGTTGGAATCGAACTAACAATGCCCGAAGTCGGATTCGTGAGTACGCTCCAGAGAGCACACCACTAGTGCAAACAACGTGCCAAACAACGGATTTTTACTCCAATCGTGTCTATGTGTGTGTGTGTGTGGCATCACGGGCCTATGCTTTTGTTGCGCCACAGCATCAGGGTCACACGGGAAGGTTATCATCTGTGCGCGCCGTTCTAACTTTGGCCGGGTCTGTGCCTACCTCAGGCTGCTTGCACTATTCGACCATTTGCATTCTATTCGCGAATTGTGAAGTGAAAATGGCACAGCAGCAACAACAACAAAAAGAAAAAAGAAAGTCGCACCTTATGGGAACAGGTTCAACTGACGATCTGCGATAAAAACCGGAATGTTCGCAACGTTTCGGAAAACCCCAAATGCACAAACAGACACACACACACGGGCGACTCCTCTGACATTCCCACCACTGCACCACCTACCGTAAAGCGTCTGGCAGAGGGCGCCGCCGGTCAGCAGCGCCAGCAGCAGCAGCAGGCCGATCGTCGTAGCGTGCCGCAACATTCCAGGTCGGCCTGTCTGTCTGTCCGTTCTAGAGCGGTGAAGTGTGCGCGTGCAGCGATCGTCGTGTTTGTACTCTGGGCTGTAACAATGCGCGCGGAAGTATCGGGCTTCGGGATTTCTGCACGGCTTTACCCCGACGGCGGGCAACCGGTCATTGGCCTCTCGCTCGCTCGCTCGCTCGATCGCTCGCACTCACTCGTACGCAGTCGCGCAACGGGAAGCCATCGCGTCCGGCGAATTTAGACGCGAACCATTGCGTCACGTTCGCGGGGATGCGACGAACAAAGCAACAAAAAAAAACAAAAACAGTAAAGCACTCGGGGCCCGCCGGCCTCTGCAAAATCACGTCCCGGGGGGAGGTGAAGACGACGTGCGCGAGTTAGAGGAAGCGGTACGGGTCCCCGACTACTGCTGGACCATCGCGTGCCACCAGGGAAGACGCACAAAGGATAGACGCCGGGTCAAGCTGCGAAGAGTAGCGAGGGCACAGGACATACAGATCGGCGGGGGGGATCTGCAACCGCACTGTTGATTGCTGAAGGTGGTGTTAGAGCGTCGACCCTATATCAATCGGGGTGTAATTGCGACAGCACTGGTGCAACACACAGCAGACGCTTTCGTCGTCGCGCGCACGCTCGCCAGCTGATTGAAGAGTTGACCTTCGAAATGCTCGCTCGTCCTTTCGGTTGATCGGTTGTTGGTGGTGGTGGTGGTGGTGATGGCGATGGTTCGTGCGTTCTGCTTCCCGCTTCGGGACGATCTGTGCCGACGAAGCTCACACAAGCGACTAACGGGTTTGCGTCGTGCGGCGACCGTGGCGCGCTGCTCTGCTCTGGCGAGGTTCGCTCTTCGTTTGGGGCATTTGGCGACCGGTTATCTGCGTGTGCCTGTGTGTGCGTTGTATGTTTTCGTCGCGAGGTGCTACTTCCGAACAGAGTGCCCGGCCTATGTCCCCCCTTATTCCCTCATCAATCAGGTCGCACGGTGCGAGATGTGCCCGAGAACCCCGTAAACCCTTCGGTAGCAGGTATTGTTTGGAAACAGTTTGCAGTTGTCTCAGTTGTACACGCCACCAAGTTGTACAATTAGGTTAGGTATGTTAGGATTTTGAAGATCTTACCAAGAGAGTGCAGAATTCAACGAGTCGCAAAAATCTGCCCCTATGAATTGTGAACCGGAATGAATTGTTCTATATATTCTAAAAACCGGAATCACTGATGTTCTAGAAAGTTCCAGTAAGTAGTTTGGTGGGATGTATAAATTTGGCCTTATTTTTTTTTATCCGAAGCTGATTTCAAGATCTCAGGATTCCGCACTAGGATCCATGTAGTAGAAGCGCTCTTATTCGGTATCCCAATACCGAGGATCTTAAAGTTTATGTGAAGATCTGGCTGACCTCTGCAAAGAATGCAGAATTTGTTATTGGAGCATCCAATATGTATGTTTGTGTTTTGGAACTATATACTAAACATAATGAGTCGTTTTATGTTCTCCGTACCCCAATCGCTCCCGAAGCCCTTAACGACTTTTTGAGATCTCTGATGCTGTCAGATGCATCGAGGCACAGCTACACTCAACTGCCTGAGTACGTAACAGTAACATCCTAATGTACCTGATGTATGTTGCTCTTTTCAGCTTTTCCAAGATATTAATTGCTATCCGAACCGGAAGTCATTTGAAGATCTTTGTGACACTGGACCCTACAGCTGAGACATAGCACCTAAAAGACTTCGATTTGTCTCCTCTTGCGAGAGATTTGAGAGAAAGAAACTGAAAATTACGTTGTTGAAAACAAGAAAACAAGTATCATAAGAGTGTTCAACCATCATGCTCAATCCGCCTGGAACAAAAACTACCATCCCAATAAGACCCACCTGTAACCTCAAGAGTTAGCAGTGTCTAATCAGGCGTGTCAGCACACAGCCTGCCACAGAAGTCAGAGAGTGGAGAGTTCGGCCAGCGGACCCGGACCACTCTCTCCCCCAACTGTTCAATTTGTTTTGCCACCGACTCCCGCGCGGGGAATGCCCCGAGAACCCCGGTGATGCCCGAGAACATCGGGCAAAGGGACCTGTTGGGGGGCAAAGGTTTAACACGTTCGATCGTCACGCGAATCACCGCCGCACGGTGCAAGGTCCGCAGAAGCGGGTAGTTGTCGGGAGGGATCGGATATTGGTTTGTTCTTGTGTAGCGAAACGGCGATGATCTTTTTTTTCGACTCATCATTGGGGTTTTTTTTTTTATTTGTTGATTATTATTTGTTGATTTACCGACTGAACGAAGATTCACAGCAGCATAACAGTTGTTGGATACAGAACACAACGGTAAAACTCTCTCTCATTACAACTAACCCCAAATGTGTGTCAGCAGAGTTTGAGAACGTCATGGTTTGATTGGTAGTGCCGTCTTCTTTTCCTCATTACTCACGATCACTTTTTTGTTTGCGTATCACAACGTTGTTGCGGCTGTTGAAGGAACTTTCCCAACATAAACAAACTGATACCTGGTACGATCCGGACAAGCTATACTCACGCACTCGGTGGCCGGAAGCAGCTTAGAGCTAAGGCTAAATTAGAGCTAATCTATCTCGGGGGAGTGGAATCCTCCCCCGGCGCAGAGAGGCTCCAATAGAATAATATCTGTGCGGCTCGTCGTGATGTCTGTCTTGCTGGAGCGCCCCACCCGTCATGTGCTTCCGTCCTCGGGCCACACGTGCGACTCGATCCAGTCCAGGTAGTAGGCGACGCGCGTGTACACGGACGGCGTGGATGAGCCACAGCCCAGCCCGAACGAGGTAACGCCGACCAGGTAGTACTTGGAGGAGCCCTCCTCGCCCGCCACATGGTACAGCGGGCCGCCGGAATCGCCCTCGCACGAGTCGCTGTACCAGTTGTCCTCGCCCGGCGCCCGGAAGCCCCGCGCACAGTACTGGGACGGCCGGATGCTTTTCACCTTGGCGAGCATGGCCCCGGCGTACGTCCGGTCGCACTCGGCCACTGGCACCGTGCTGAGGTTCGCCCGGAGCAGGCCGGCCGACGAGGTGCTCTCATCGGTTTGGCCCCAGCCGGCCACCTGCAGCACGATGTCCGGCCCGAACTCGTCCGTGTCCGTGCGGAGACAGATCGGCTGCAGAACCACGTCCATCTGGAACGGATCAGTCACCTCCAGCAGCGCGATGTCGTCGTACTTGTTCCGGTACTGCGGGTGGACGATAATGTTCTGCGTGCGAGATGGTTTAGAAGGAGCCGTTAGAAGACACTGCTCTCTGTTCTTGTTCATCGGTTACACTACCTTAATAGAACGATCCTGCACGTCGGCCGGCACCGGTGGCGACAGCAGATCGATGGTGCCCATGCGCGCCACCACCGGCATACCGTGCGGGGTGCGGATGCAGTGGGCCGCCGTCAGCAGGAAGCGAACCGTTATCAGGCTGCTGCCGCACGCCCACAGGTAGCCGGCGCCGGTCGGAGGGCCATCGTCGGCCGCCAGCGGCCGGTAGCCGAGCGCCGCTATGAACGGCACGTCGGCCTCCTGCGCCTTCGACCCGGCGATGATGTGGTACGCCAGCTGGGGCTGCGTCCCGTCGTACGTTGCGCAGGCCTTCACCGATGGCCGCACTCCCACCCGGCTGGGAAAGACAGGACGGATGTGCAAGAAGCGGATGAAACGAACGCCAAACGGCCCAAAACTTGGTCCAACTTACGATGACTTGGTCGGCGGGGCGCGACAACAGATGACCAGATCGTTTCCCTCGAACTCACACTTGACCAGCTGCTCGTAGGTGATCTCGTGAGCGCGCAGCGCGGGCCTTAGCCAGGCACATTCGGTCGCCCGGGCGCAGACACCCGGCTCGCCCGAATGCAACGTGCACGGGTCGCCCACTGCAAAGGGGAAGGTTTAGTAGTTAGTGGTGTTTTTGCTTAGAATAGGCTTGCGGGACCAACGCTCGAACACGACCCGCGTGACCTACCGAACCGCTCCTCGATGATGCCGCCGGTCAGTGAGACGGCGGCAGCAAGCGACAGCACCGGCAGCCAGCGGGCCATCCTGACACGCTTCGTCTTCGGCCGTTGTCCCAAACTGCTCTCGAGAACAAGAAAAAACACGTGGCCAGCACTGGTCGGCCCAAACACTGCCACCGGCACTGTCGAATTGATAACTGAGCAAAACGCTGCAGATGTCGCTGTCGTGTTCTTTCCAGCAGCAGCGGCAGCAGCAGCACCTACACACTTATACACACACACTGCCCATCGATTTGAATTTGCCGATGAAAGTGTGCGCCGACGATGGGGCGATGTTGTTGAGTAGTGTGGTGCAAGAATCGCACCGGGAAAGCAAAGATCGACCATCAGATTGGTGGATCATCTCCATAATGATCTCTCGCTCTCTCTCTCTCTCTATCTATCTTTCGATCTCTCTCTCTCTTGCGCACTCTCGTCCTAAATGCTTTTTATCGCTCACGCTCGCTCACACACTCGCTCGTAGCTCTCTGCGTGCCTACGTTGTTGTGTAGTTCGATGCGTTGCGAGCCAAACCGGATCGCCGAACAAAACAGTGAGTACGCGCGGCACAATACAACGAACCCACTTCCCTGTCCGTGCTCGGCGCGCGGATGGGGACATTTTGGGGCCCTCCTATCTACAGTGCGTTCTCCAACGATAGCCTTACCTCTCAGACATTCTATATTTTGCTTTCGGATAGTAACGTTATAACGGACTCCGCTACGCTGTACGAATTGTAGGAAGGAGTAACGCGCATTAACGAAGAATTCTAATAACGAAGAATACCAGAACCGGAATGGTCTATGGAACAATTCCAAGATTAGTATGGGGTCTGCATAAGTTCCAGGATCAGGATCATTTCGAAGATCTATATGAGTAGAAGATCAGTTATAGGATTGGTAATTGTTCCTTATCAGGGAACCTATACTCAGTATCATGTAACATGGGGCTGAGGCAAGGTGACGGACTCTCATGTCTGCTTTTCAATATCGCCCTGGATGGTGTTATCCGAAGGGCGGAACCAGATAACGACATCCGAGGCACGATCTTCAACCGAGCTGCCTAATTTCTTGGCTTCGCGGATGACATCGACATCATCGGCAAGACGTCAGCGAAGGTGTGTGAGGAATACACTCGACTCAAACGCAAAGCAGCAAGAATTGGATTGAAAATCAATGCGACGAAGATGAAGTACCTGCTTTGCCGGAGACTTAGATCATCTGGGAAGTAGTGTATTAGTTGAAGGCAAAAATCTCGAGGTGGTTTCTACTATCTTGAGACGGTCGTTACTTCGGACAACGACATCATCAGCGAAATCCGGTGACGCAATGTGCAGGAGAACCATGCATACTTCATCGACTGCTTAGATCCAGAAGACTTCGAGACCGCACGAAATGTGAGATATATTGATGAGACATTTTGATTCGCCCAGACATATGACTACGAGTCTTGCAATCCGAGCAGATAATGAAATGAAGTTTGGCGGAAAATGATGAACGACTAACTTACTGAGCTGTACGGCGAACAGGTCAGGATATCACGTAATACGTCCTGACGGTAAAGGCTGACGTGATACGATGCCTGGGGCATGTAATGAGAATGTTGGACTCAAGAAAACGTTCGACAGCGACCCCCAGTTCAGGGCGAGGTCCAGGTGAGCACAGCGAGCTCGATGACTGGATCAGATAAAGCAATCGACCTGTTGAAGATAGGGTGTCTACATGGATGAGAGGCTGCAGCCAGCGGGATGTTCGGTCGAATAATGTTCGGGAGAATAATTGTTGACCGGGCCATGTCATGATGTCGTGCTCCAACATAAACAGGCCAACGAGAGAAAGATATAGAGAGATAGAGAAAGGGAGAGAGATAAACATGTTCTGTACCAGTTTCAGAACCCGTATGAGTTCCACATCAGTTGCAGGATTCGCATGGAATCGGATTCAGTTCAGATTTCAGAATCGGACCTATGTGAGTTGAGGATCACTTGCAGGATTGGTATGGGTTCCGTATCAGTACTAGCACCAATAAGGGCTCCGTATCAGCTCTAGGACTCATTTGAGTTCCATGTACGTTTTACAACTGGTATAAGTTTCAAATCATTTCCAGGATCGATAAAGGTTTCGTACCAGTTACATTACCGATAACAGTTCCGTATCAGTTTCACAACCGATATGGAGTCCGTATCAGTTGCAGGACCCATATAGAAACTGGATCAGTTCCACAACCCTCACGAGTACAGGATATGTTGCGGGATTGGTCAGGATTTTAACACAAGTACCAGAACAGCAATAAAGCTAGAACATAGTCTCTAAAATCTATAGAACCTGTATGGTTTCAATTCAGGTACAGGTCCATAAAGAGTTCATCACTATTTCCTGAACAGGAATTGGTTTCTTTTTATATACACCTCTGAGATAAGGGCAGCTTGACATATCAGCTCTAACCAAATTAATCAAGTCAGCCGAGATACAAGATTAATTCGCTTCGAAAACATTTGCGTAACTGCGTAAGTGTAATATTATGTTACTATTATTTGAAATTTTAGTTAATGTTTTTGGTTTAAGCGAAGATTATAAATGAAACACCAATATAAAGCTAGGACTGTTATTTTGTAACGCAGTGTAGTATGATGTTGGGCGAATCGTCCGAAAAACAATAACAACAACAAAAACCGGTCCCACCCGCCAGCAGCGCATAGTATCAACACTACTATGCATGGAGGAGGAGGTTGTAAGGGAGGGGAGAGGGAAGGGGGAGGAGTACTGCGTATGATAATAGCCACACAGGTTCAAGGCCAGCAGGAAGGTAAGTGTTAAGGCAAGATTTCTGCACAAACATCCCGCAGTCCACAACAACAAACACGTCCCATCCCGGACGAAAACCGGATGAAGTTCTGGAAAATCCGGATTAATTAACGACCAGCAGCCTTTTATTTCGATCTCTAAATTTAGACCACAAACACACACACACACACACACACGCTCACAGTACCAGCGTCACCTGCAGCATGTTGACGATGTCGTCGTAACTGTCCTCCTGCGTCCGCACGCACAGGTCCACCCGCCGGTAGCCGCCGCCGCGCAGATCGACGTGCGTGTCGCGCACCTGCAGCCGGATGGCGCGCCGGAAGTGGCGGTTCAGCTCCGGTATGCAGGCCTCCTTCCCGTACGGCAGCTGCAGGTCCGGATCCATGCCGACCGTCACGTACGGGGCCCGATTGTCCAGGTACTCCTGCAGCGTGTACAGCTTCCGGTGCTGTGCATCGAGGTAGTCGCGCTTGCGATCCGAGTCGAACTGCGGATGGTAGGCGGTGAGCGTGACCGGACCGTGCGTCACGTTGCCCGGACAGTCCAGCTCGGCTGCGTCCGGGATGTCTGCCATGGAGAGCAAGGGGAGTTGGGGGTAGAGTGTGTTTAGTTGCGGCTGACCGTTAGCAGAGGCTGGCCGGCTGCTTGTACTTACAGTTTTGCTCCTTTCCACTGACAACGGTGGGAAAGAGGTGTAGCAGAGCTATAGGCAGGAAGAGGGACAGAGAGTGATACCAAGTACGCATGTTGTTTGGCTAGAGTGTTGACAAGGCTGTGGGACTGCTCGGTTGCGGGTGACACTGTCGACTGACTGGCCCGATTTCCGGTACTGGTTGGTTTGGTGGCACTGGCGAATTCATTGAAACGAGGTCATACGTACGTCGATGGGTGTCACGAGCGCGCTTTGACCATACTGCATGCTCAGCATGTTTGCAAATAGCTTTCGATTGTTGGGAGCTTGGTAAACAAATTATTTGACCACAGTTTAACTACCGTCCGTCATTGTTTTGTGTAGAGTTGTGCATTAGCGAGCGTAAATGGAAACAATTAATAATTACGTTGTCAGTAAACAGTAACCAGTTCCCACAGATCAAAGTACCTAGTTACTGACATGTCCGCTGCCCAAATTGGATTTGGACATTAACGTTCGAAACCAATTAGAAACCAGTTATGGATTCAAATGTATGTTCCAGGTTGTATGGGGTCTCGGTATGGGGTCTCGGGATCAGCTCCTGAAATGATATGGGTTCAGAATCAGTTCCAATGCCGATATGGGTTTAGGATCTTTTCCAGTAGAACATCACCTCCAAGACCAGTAATGATTTGAGATCAGATTCGAGTCTGAAACCTGTGAAAACAGTAGTTGGAAACAGTATCCAAAACGTTATGAATTTGGAACTGGTTCAAGGAACGATGTATCATTTTGAGGTCTGGAATTGGTTGAGATAAGCAGAAAAGATCCGAGACTGAAACCATAACCATAACAGTAACAGTAATATAAGGCCAGAACTCAGGAACTCAATTCCAGGACTGGAATAGGTTCGTGATGTACTTCAAGATCAAGAAAGGAAACAATATCAGGATCGTTATGGATTCGGAACTAGTTCCAAAAACGATATTCTTGATGATAATGGTTCGGAATCATTTCTATTACTGGAATGGGTTCGAGAGCTCCAACATCAGGAATGATGCAGGACATGTGCGGAAACAGTATCAGTATCGGAAACAGTAACGTTATGGATTCGGAATTTCTATTACTGGCATTGGTCTTGAGATGAGCTCTAAGATCAGAAAAAGTGCAGAATCTGTGCGGAAACAGTATCAGGAACATTATGGATTTGAAACAAGTTCCAAGAACTATATGGATTCGGAATCATTTCCAGTACCGAAATGGTTTTGAGATGGACTTCAATATCATAAAGGAATCATCAGATCCAAAACTGGAACCCGTTCGGAAACAGTACTGTTGTGGGCAGCCGTGCCGACCCCTGGACTTGCCGTGGCAGTTGCGCTGCCACCGGTCAACGTCCAGGAGGACGACAGTGTACACGCACACTGTCGCACACACTAAGCAGCGCAAGGCTTAGTGTGTGCCGAGCGCCATACAGGCAGAGTGTGTACGAAGGCCGATCGAGCAGGAGCTCTCGGCAGGGGCGCTCGGTGCGGCTGGTGCGCGGCCCATACAGTATACGTTTAAAGTGTTCGTTCATTATGCATTTTATTTATATCGTATGTTTAATAAGTGTTTTAATAAAAGCAAAAGTGTCAAACACAACAGTGGCGACGAGGATGGGATCCTCCTGCGTAAGGGGGATCCCAACAAGAACCCGCGGACGCCATCGCGATCGGGCCCATCTCGTTTTTGCTGCATCATCGCAGCGGCCATCGCGATGGCACGGTTCCCTGTGCTTTTGGGATAACGCGGAACATCGGGCCCCCACCGCCGCCAACACCGAGGCCCCCGGCTGCCGTCCCATCATTGGCGACCACATGGGCAGACGAACACACACTCTCGGCGACAAGGAAGGTCGTTGGGCTGCAGCCCCAGCAACGCCAGCAGCACCACAGGTGAGGCAGCTTTCCACCTTGCTGCTGGAACATCGGATGAGGGTCATTCCATCCAGGCTGCAGCCCCCAGTTTCATCGGGCGAGGACACATTCCGCCCAGCTGCAGTGATAACAAGGATCCATCGGCGACGAGCAATACCGCCCCGGCTCGAGCTCAGCACATCATCGGCGAGGCACAAATTCCGCCGCGGCTCGAGCCCTGCCTCTCATCACGGCGACGTAACATTCCGCCTCGGCAGCACAATATGGATCGGCAACGCAAAGTTGCATCGGCTGCATCACAGCAGCCCCACATCGGCGCGAACGCATTCCGCCAGCTGCAGCAGTAGCAGCACAGCAACCGGACGGGCGAGGTGCCATGCCGCCCCAGCTGCAGCCACCGTTTCCAGATGGGTAAGGACATATGTCACCCTGGCTGCCGCACAGTGTCCGGAAGGGCGAAATCATATTTCGCGCTGGCTGCAGTCGAACGGGCGTCGCCAAGTGCGCCTCGGCTACAGCCACAGTGTCTAGAGGGGACGAGGTAGCATACCGTCCCGGCTGCAGTCGAACGGGCGTCGCCAATTGCGCCCCGACTGCAGCCACAGTACAAAAGAAGGGCGATGAGCCAAAGCATCGTAGGAGGGCGAGGAACCATGCCGCCCGAGTATTTTCATCTCTGCCGCCCGTCATCGGAAAAAAAAATACATCGCTGCTGCCCTGGGGCAAGGATCATCATCATCATCATCATCGCGGCATCATCATCATCGCGGCACCTTCATCATCGCGGCATCATCATCATCATCATCATCGTTAGCATCATCGTCATCATCATCGCCGTCACACCATCGCCGCCGTCCCAGGGAGCGGCACAGCAGCAGCATCACCGCCGCGTTAGCGCCATCGCGGTGTGGCCCGAGAGCAGCAGCAAGCGCTGCTCAGCGCGCCAACATCGGGGTCCCCACATCTTGGCAGCATCGGCCGGAAGGGTTCACCACGCTGGTATTCCCTTAGTGGAATACCCCCGCGTCGGTTCGAGCCCTTCGGTATTAAAAGGGGGAGATGTTGTGGGCAGCCGTGCCGACCCCTGGACTTGCCGTGGCAGTTGCGCTGCCACCGGTCAACGTCCAGGAGGACGACAGTGTACACGCACACTGTCGCACACACTAAGCAGCGCAAGGCTTAGTGTGTGCCGAGCGCCATACAGGCAGAGTGTGTACGAAGGCCGATCGAGCAGGAGCTCTCGGCAGGGGCGCTCGGTGCGGCTGGTGCGCGGCCCATACAGTATACGTTTAAAGTGTTCGTTCATTATGCATTTTATTTATATCGTATGTTTAATAAGTGTTTTAATAAAAGCAAAAGTGTCAAACACAACAAGTACCCAGAAATCCAAAGCAAGAATTCAGGACCCATCGACATCAGTTCCAGAATCAGAATGAATGGGGAACAACTCGATGGCAGGATCAAGTGAAGCGAGACCTGACGGAGATCGGGTGTCTGCATAGATGGGAGGCTGCACACAGAAAACCAACAAAGATTTGAAATAAATATAGCTTTATTAAGTGTCAACTACATTGTTTCTAAACAATCCAAAACCAAAGCTCAGGAAGCGCTGCTACCATCTTCCATCATTGCTTCCGAACTGCCATAACCCCCCCGCTAGAACCCGTAGATGGCAGCAGTGTAGCTGAAGTACAGTGTACTGTACGCTTCGATCACGAGCCGTATTTGGCGCTGGCCGACACCGCCCGACACGACGTAACCGCGGCCCAGGGCGGTGCTCTGCTGCACGACCACCTCCACGTACGACACGACCGCGCCGACACCGGCCGTCGGGTACTGCAGATCGAGCCGGACGTCCTGGGGCGTCGGCCACGACTGCTGGTTGGACGACAGCCCGACCAGCCGCTCGCTGGCCGAATGCGCCCCCACACTGTACACGATCTGCTGGCGAGTGCTGCCACCCGCGAGCACCTCCGACCGGCGCACCGGCACGAGCGGGGTGACCTGGAGGTCCGGGTTGGCCCGCCGGAACGCCTCCAGGTCCGGCACGGTCTCGAGGGACACGTGCAGTACGGGGTCGGGGACGGGGCCGGCGATGACACCGCCGAACAGCTGGATCAGGGCGACGCCCAAACAGACGCACAAGACGGTAGACGACGAACGCATGGTTGATTTGTGCGGAGGAGAGCTGTAATACAATGGTAGCTAGACGTTCGGAAGCACCTTTTATAGGTGGCAGTAGATCTGGGTTAGTGGTTAGTGCAAACGGAAATGCCACTCGAAAGATAGCGCACTCACAGAGGGAATCGCGTCGGCGTCTTATCGCCACGAGAGCCAAGCCGGTACGAACTGCGTGAACAAAAACAAAAACAACAACAACAAAAAACATCCCCGTACCTGTCCACGCGATGGGACATTGAGCTTGAGTCACCTGCCCAGTCAAACCCGCTGTGATATCTTCGCGCCCCGTAATCCCTGGAATAGGAAGTCAATCAATTCGATCGCTCGAAGCCTTTGCGCCCTTCAGCGTAAAGTGTTTCGGTTGAAAGTGAGAGAGGTATCATCCTCTTTATTGCACACTTAACATCGCCACAACGCCATCCCGTTCATCGCCAGTGCCGGTTGGAGTGCGCCGGATGTCTTCTACGCCGGTGCCTAAAGCCTAGAGGAAGTTGGAAGAAACTTTGCCGCCCGGGAATGAAATGAAATGGAATCAACAATTTTGAAATAAAACAAGGGACATTTAGAGCCCCTCCCAACGCTTGTCTAACCATTGAGCAATTCTGGACCGGAGTTCGTTAACCTAGACAGAAACCTACGGGGAAGAGAAAAAGAGTCCACCAAAAATTCTGCAAATCTTCAGAAGAGAAAAAACCAACCGTTTGCACCGTCCTTTTGCGTCCTGCTGAGGAGCGTGTGTGTGTGTGTGTGTGTGAATGCTGAAAGTGTGTTAAATCCCGGATGCTAGTGGGGGAGGAGGACAAGGGAACTACGGCAATGGTGGCAGGGACGTTTTCCGCTCCGCTACCGGCTTGCGTTACCGTCTGCTGTAGTCCGGCTTCTTGGTGGCGGGCTGGTGGCGCTGGCGGCCTCCTCCGTGCTGCAGCTCCTTCTCCGGCACCGACCGGCTGCCGGTGGGCCCGCTCGTCGGCTCCCGGCCGTACTCGCCCTCCTCCCCGTACCCGCCGGCGCCACCGCCGTCCGGGCCGATCGTGTCCGCCGGCGAGTGGAGCGACCCGGCCCGGTCCCCTGCTCGGACGCCGGGCCGGAGGGGCGGCCGGCCGGCGTCGGCAGCGGGCCCCCGCACCGGCTGCCGGCGGGTCGGCCAGCGGGGGCATCGAGATGTCGTACTTCCGGGGGCGGCCGCGGGACAGATGCCGCCGCTTGAGAAACTCGTGATCGTCCACCATCCAGAACGAGCCGAAGTCGTCCTCGTACCGGACGAAGCACTTGTGCAGCGACAGGTTGGTGCGTATCGCGTTCTACACCAATTGAAGAAGAGGGAGGAGGAGGATGGATGGGGGGGGGAAGAGGAGAAGGAGGAGAGAAAAACCGACACAGTGAACCACGGCTGCCAGGACCGACCGTTTTGTCATCGTTCTACTCGGTTCCGCTAGCAGCCGAAGGTTAGCAGTGTGTGCTGAAGGGGACACGAACACTTACAGTGAGTAGGATATAGTCGACTCCTCGCCTCCATTTTTTGTTGTTGTTGCAAAGCAGACACGAACCGCGATGGCACGCCTTAGAAAATGGCGTGATGGCGGTTAGTAAGTCGTGCGCGCAACGGGAAGGGAGGAGCGCAGAGCATCTGTCATTGTTCTACGGCGGCAATGATGCCATCGTTCGTTTGCAAACAAAAATATCTAGCACATTCCTTCGCACAGAGCGAAATAGTGAGAAAGAGAGAGAGAGGAGAGAAATGGAGAGCACAAAAACAAAACCAAAATAGGTCGTACGATAAAGCCACGAACCGTTTGTAGAAAAATGGCGGCGGTGGCGGCGGCGGCTTGAGCGTGCTGGCAACACTGGCGACGATGGCGGCCGCTGCACGGGGCGACCCCGAGTGCGGCGGCGGCGGCGACGACGACGACCCGGCCGAGGCGAGCGTCACTGCCGGGGACGGTTGCTTCTTCTTGCTGCCCTGGTGTCCGGTGCCGCCCTGCTGGGAGGGATGGTGGTGGTGCTGCTGCTGCTGGTTGTGCTGCTGCTGCTGCTGGAACTTAAACTGCATGATGCCGAGCTTCTGGGGGCGCCGCTTGCAGAACTCGGCCTCGTTCACCGTCCACACGGCGCCCTTAATGTTTTCCACCCGCATGAAACACTTGTGCAGCGACAGGTTGTGCCGTACGGCGTTCTGGGACAGTATGGTTAGGAGGTCGCAAATGGTTTTTGAAAAAGTGACCACGGCACGGAAGTACCAACACTCTGAGCTATAGGAATCTCTTCGATTCACTTCGTGCACCCTTGCCGCGCTTACTTACCTTCCAGGTGGCCGCGTTGCGCCGGAAGTAGCAGAAAGTGTTCTGGAACCAGTTGTAGATTTCGTTCAGCGTCAGCTGCTTCTCGGGCGATTCTATGATGGCCTACAATGGGGCGGTAGAGGAGGTGAGTCAACAGGTAGAGAGAGTATTTGGTAGAGAGGGAAAGAAATATAGACCTTACCTGGCGGATCAGTGACGCGTACGTGAACGGTGGACGCACGTCGTGGCTGCGGTAGAACTCCCTGTTCTTGTGAACATCTGCGAAGGCAGGCACAAGAGAATACAATTTCAGTTGAACCAGCTACCTCGCTGTGTGTTTCTGCGTGGTGATGGGAATTTCGTTCCCCAACCTGCTCGGTACGTTTCGTTCTTTACATGGAACGTTAGAACCTTGATTTCTACGCTGTAGGACCCGCGCGTCTACATGTGGAGGAACAAAATCGGAACTCAAGCAACTACTGGAAATGGGGATTCACCACTCGCGAGCTACTTCAGAGTGAACGAGTTTCGAATGGCGACTTAAATTTGCGAACTCACACTCTAAGACACTAAAATTGCTAGTCAGCGCCAATCGTTGGTTCAATCTCAAACAATATTTGAGTACATCTCGAACGACTCAACAAGATGCCCGTCATGGGTTCAAGCCTAGAATAGACTGTCCCTCCATAGAAAGGACTGCCTATCCGGCTGCGTGGTACTGATGTCTCGAAGGCCTTCAATAGACCGGCATATCCGCGTTGGACGTTACGCCAAATAGAAGAAGAAGTGAGTTAAGTAACTCATCGCCAGTGAACTGCTCATCGGCGTGGACAGTTTGAGACACTCAACAATATTTAACTCTATTCGTGATGTGCTAGTCAGTGTGGAGAGTGAACTCATTGGAAAAGCTTATTCTACCAAAGCGCTCACGAATCAAGTGATGTTTTGCTCCTGAAAGAGTTACTTAACTCATGATTGATCGCTGAGCTACTTATCGTCACGGAGTGTCAAATCATCGTCTTCATTTTTAACTCATGAGTGATGTATTTCACTGTTGCTAATCGGCATTATGAGTTGATTCACCAATCTAGAACCAATCTAGAAAATACCTAACTTCTGAGTGAACTCACTGCTAACAATCACTTATTCAAGATTTCAAAAAAAAGGATGAAACCCACGAGTGATTTATTACACTGTAAGTGAGTTGTCTGTCAGCGTCAAGATTCAAATCACTCATCTAGATAGAACTCTGTCTAGAGAGTTACTTAAGCCGTGGCTCTGGCACCAATCGAACAAAACATCCAGTTAGAGCGAGGGGGTTATAGGGTAGGGCATCGTCATATATCTCGAACAAACAAGACAAACATCATCTCGACAAACCTGTCAAATTCCATACATTTGTGATGTCTGATGTCTTGTTCAATGACTGCCAGAGCGACGGATAACTCGTGATTGAATTAAGTAGCTGTGATTAAGTGACTGTGAGCTACTATTCGTCATTGAGTGATGTAACACTTAGCTTAGTCGTTGCTTAACTCTTAAAGAGACCAGTGAGTTACTGGTTGATGATGATACCCTGGCAATCGATTGAAGAGGAACGAATTTATCGCTAGGGCAATAAAATTTACAATGATTGAAGTGACTACAACATAGTTGGCCACTTTAGGTCCCTTCATCTCAAAACCCCAACACACGACTCCATATCGATCTGTTCCTTGCGCTCCTGTCTCAAATATTGTGTCTTTTTTACCTGTATTCTTAGTATTCTACAAAAAAAAACAAAAACTAAGAAAATCTCATCATAATCATTCAGACTCAAGTAATTCAAGTGTAACTAAAACATACGAAATACAACGGTTATCTTACATTACCATGGTCATCGATGGATTTTCTATACCTAGACTTAGTCGCACAACCAAGACCTTTTAAAGCTGTATAGTAACTGTTGATTAATCACATCGGTGATGGGTTGTATACCCAAAATTCCAAAATTCCAAACTACGGAAGGCAGGTCCGCTCAGCAATCGTTAGGAGTCTTTCGCCGGAGTTGGCCTTCGAAGCAAAGACCTGTCTACGAAGCGTACGTGCAAGGTAAAGGGCAAAAAAACACAACGAAATGAAATCCCTGATCACAAGAACATTACACCAGACGGCTTCGGACGACTCCAGACGAGTCCGAATAACTCCGGACGATTTTGAACGATCCCAATCTAGACGACTATGTCTCCGGACGTCTTTGACTCCGTTCGAAACTAGTGATTCCCATTTTGCTGGAGTCAGGTCCATTAAGTCTTTTGTATTTGGGCACCATGGTTAGGTAGATTATGCTCTGCCTCGTGTACCGAATCCATTGCAAAATATTATCTCCGAATCTATCTGCAAAACGAGGTAAAACGTCCACAGTTTAGCACCACACAGGTCTCTATCTGCTAAAGTCGTGAGAATTCAGATTCATAAGCAAGAAAAGGTGTAGTAAGACAGATATGAATGTACGACCCGATTGTACAGTTCAATCCTTTCCTCCAAATCGATATCATTTTCAAGCCTTGTGATTTTCAAGCCACAGTTTAGCACCACACAGATCTCATACTTCCATTCTGGATACTCTTAAGTCATGAAAATTCAGTTCCAGAACCCAGAGAAGGTTTAGTAGGACAGAAATGTATGTACGGCCCGCTTGTATAGTTACATCCTTTCCTCCAAATCAGTATCATTTCCCACTCTTGTGAGATCGCTAGCCACTTTCTTCATCACATCGTCAATTTGAAGAATGAAAGCGCACTATTAGCTTAAGATGTTTAACTTCTGAGGCTAGTCAGCCGAACTCACTCATCGCAATTAAACTCTCGAAGGAGTTGCCGCAACTCACCCACTCATCAAATTCACACCAAATTATTTGCCACAGAAGAAAGTCCACCGTTGGGAGTAATTACCATCACCAACATCTGTGTTCCCCTTCTTCCAACCCGCTTACCGTCCTGCACGTCCGGATAGTTCAGCTCTGGAAGGAGACGGAGAAGAGCGAGTCGCGATTAGTGTCGGTGCCGACAGCGACCCGGTGCCGAAAACGACCTACCGTCGCTGTCCTGGGGCGAGAAGTACTTGGGCCGGACCGCTCCACCGCCCTTGGACGACTTCGTGCCGCCAGTGCCACCAGTTGCCGCACCCAGCGACCCAGCACCCGGCGGGGACAGCGAATGTAGCGCCGGCTGGTGATGATGGTGGTGATGGGGATGCTGCTGCTGCTGCTGCTGCTGCTGCTGCTGGGCACCGTGGTGATGGTGTAGATGATGTGCCCCCCCGCCCAACCCGACGTGATGCTGCGGGTGGGTGAGCCGGACGCCCCCGAACGCACCCTGCACCATGTCGGCGGCCAGCTCGGCCGGAAAGCGCAGCCCGGCGATCAGATCGAACGGCCCGACCGGCGTAACACTCCCTCCCGGCTGGGCGGCGCTCGAGCCGGACGATGGCGGCTGCGTTGGTGGTGCCGGCGGTGGCGGCGGCGGCGGCGGCGGTATGGCCGGCAGCTGGGACAGAAAGGAGCCGCCGAACAGGGCGGCGGCCGGCGTGGCCCGCAGCATCTCGTTCTTCTTGTTCAGGTGCAGTATCATCGCCTGCAGCCGATCGCGCTCCTTCTGCAGCTGCAGGTGCAGCTGGCAGACGACCTCCATCTGGATGCGGGCCTGGGCCGCCGAGTAGTCGCCGTTGATGTGGTCCGAGTGCAGATGGCTGTAGAAGTCGTCGAACTCGTCGAACACGCGCTCGCAGCCGGGCCAGCGGCAGGCGCCCCCGCCGAACAGCGGGTGGATCGTGGTCGAGCCGGCCCGGGACGAGGACGACCCATTGCCCGGCTCGTCTGCAAAGCAAAAGCGTGCCACAGGGGGATGGTGTATTAGTAAAAAAGTTGCGATTTGTGTTTGGGGGGGGGGGAGCAGACGGAAGCACTGCCAGCAATCGTAACGCGCGTTGTTCCGATGGTTCTACAGGGACAGGGATGACCAGGCCGCACGTCCTCCAGGTGGGAATTGCTGCGAAAAAAATGGAACTTTAAAACGTGTTGATCGTGGCGACAAATTTTGGCTCGGGCGTCGAACTGCACCAACTGCAACGGGCGTGATGGCGTGTCTAGACGAAAATGGCATTCCTGCTGTGCGTTGCCCGCTCCCACACACACACACACACACACACAGACACATGGGCACAGCACGGCAGAGAGTTGCACTTTGGTGCACACGTCTGCGCTCTGCTCGAAACCGTCGAATTGCACCCCTTCCCACCGCTTGTAGGTGGGCCCCGAGGGGAAATCGGGATGCTGGACGTCTTCATCTTAAGCCTCCACCCTGCAAAAGCTGCGCTGCTCAAAGGGAAAAGCTGCAACGAACAATCGAACAGGCGAGTAGAGAAAAGCAGAACAAACATGTGACGACGGTGACTTTTGGACTTTCGGATGAACGGTTCCAGCGTCTGATAGAAGAATTTCTTTCTTCACACCACACACACACACATACACACTGGAAGGCAGGGATGCAAAACACACGGATGCACAAACTGCCATTTTGTGAGGGGAAATGATGCAGCAGTTTCACATTTATCCTTTGTTCACAGCACACAGATTCACACACAAAAACTGGAAAAATAGGCCACCCCAAGGCCAAAGCGTGATTTTGCGTGAAACAAAAAAAAGAAGGATTTGAAGGGTTGGGGGGGGGGGGAGAAAAGAGGGCCCGAACAACCCAGACGGCCGGTTGATTGGAGTGCCTGCAGGTATGCAACCCGCACGGTGGACAGTATCCTTCTGATGGACCGTTCTGCTTGCCCTGCACGGTCTTACAGCCTCTCTCTCTCTCTTTCTCTCTCTCTCGCTCTCTCTCTCGCTCTCTTTTCGATGCGCTCACAGTCTAGAAAAGGATGGTACGGGGCGTTCTAACGCGCAGACGCCAGAGCGCACGCAACCCGCCGGACGGTGAAAGGCGCCTACATGTATGCAATCGCTTGTCCGACGCGCTGCTGCTTCGCTTTGTCACGGCGAACAGGGGCGCTGCTCATGGAAAGCTGGAACCTGGAGCGCATCGACACTTTGTTGCAAGACCCTTAACCCTATCTCCCCCTCTCCCACCCCTCACCCGCAAAGGTCACACACAGAGAATGCAACGACAACAACAAAAAAAAGCAAGCACAATCGATTTAGTAATAGCTGTATATATATATATATATATACATATGTATATCTACATATATATTTTTGAGTTTTGTTTTTCTTTCTTCATTTCTCTCTCTCTCTTTCTCTTTCGCTCACACACACCCTCCTTCATTTACACAGTCACAGGTGAAATGTTTACAGTTAATGTGTGTGTTTTTTGTGTTTTCTTCTTTTTTGTGTTGCACTTAAACGTCGAAAAGAGCGTTTGTTACTGGCTTGTCACACTTCTTTGCTGTAATGATTTTTTTTTTTGTTATAATGTTTTCTGTCCTTCCTTTCTTTTCTCCCATTTTTTTTGTATTTTTTTTTTGTTTTCTGAGACATTTTGACCACAAACACACCTTTCTTTTTTCTTGCTCGTTCTGGCGGGAATGGGGGATGGGGAGGAATATCAAATTGGGATGCTCTTTTTTTGTTTGAATTGTCCACACACACACGCGCACACACATCCAGATACAGTGTTCGGTTTGCAACATTTAAAAAAGAACAAACATGTCTCGATTTTATTTTTTTTAAGTCAACCGATTTTCTTTCCTTCCATACACACACATTCTTGCACACACACACATACACACGCACAGACACTAATACGCGGGAAATATATCCGTGTATTTGTAGAACATGGGAATTCCAATTCCAACAACAACAGAAACTGTTGACAGAGCGGAACGGGGGAGGATCCGAGCAATTTTCCTTTAAAGGAAGGGAAGAGAAAAGGGTAGGGAGAGAGGAAGAGAGAAAGGCAAGGGGGGGTTGCGCTGCTTTTACCTTATGCATTTAGTTTTTTTTTTTGTCACAAACAGAGCGATAAGTAAGGACGTGGGAAGGGGTGCCGCTGATGTCCTTTGTCTACCACACATTTACTCCCTCCGCCCCATTAACTCGCGAGTTTATCATTTCATGTTTTTTTTTTTAATTTTTTAATCTTATTTTTTGTTTTTTGTTTCATCTTATATTTTCCTGTATTTTGACACACAAAGATAAGGACCCCCCAACAAAAAAAGAAAAAAAGATCGATCGTCTCTTGCTTTCCCATAACTGGTTGACTCTCACCCCACCCGACATACCCGCGCGATCCTTCTCTCCCGCACACACGCACACACAACACGTGTTTTTTACTTTACTTTCTCTCTCTCTCTCTCTCTCTCTCTCTCTCTCTCTCTCTCTCTCTCTCTCTCTCTCTCTCTCTCCTTATTTTGTTTTTTTATGTTTTGTATCCTTTGGATGAGCTTCCGTAACGTTTTTTTTTCTTTGTTTAATGTTTTATGCTCCCGCATAAAAGATGCAGGCGGGGGCGGCTGCCCGCTAGGACAAAGTGTTGTGGACACGTAGAAACGGCCCCACCCCCGCCCTGAAGTGGGTGGAACGTGACAATGGGGAAGAATGAATGAAATAAAGCCCTCCGCCAACCGGGCCACTAGCTTTTTGTTTTCTCTCTCTCTATCTCTCTCTCTCTTTCTCTCTCTATCTGTTTACATAATCTGCACTGTTTCTATTTACACTTACATTCGAGGGGTTGAGGGGGGGGGGTTGGAAAGGGAGCAAAAACAAATACAAAACAAAAAATAACACAACTTACATTTCCAATTGTTCTTGCGCTCATGATTTTGTTGTTTGTTTACACCACATAACCTTAATCAGCCCCACACACACACAGCTAACTAAATTTCGATTGTTTGTGTACGTGTGTATTCGCACTACTACTACTACTACTTACGCACACAAGCATGGGAACGACCGCGAACGGATTGCTCCTTGTGCTCCTGTGCCCGTGTAAGCCTTGCCTAAACTGCCCTATGTTGCTCTCTTTTTCTCTCTCTCTCTTTCTCTCTATCGCTTCCTCGCACACATACCCGCACCGTAACTTCCCCCTCTGTTTTTTTTGCATACAGCTTCCTTACCATATACATAACACACATCAATATATACACCCATACATACATACATACATACACACGCAGCTTCGAACGATCGTGTGATCTTCCACAGCAAAAAAAAAAACAAATCCTTCTAATAATAGTAATAATAATATTAATAATAATAATAATGCCAATAGGAGGAAAACCCCGAAGATCCTCCTTCCCTTACATCGTGTGTCTCGTAACTTGATGCTGTGTTACCCGCAATTTCCCACGCAAGTTGGTCGCTGCGAAGGGCGAGAGCGCGCGCACACCTAAAAGGTTCGAATTCGCAAGCTACTACACACACACACACACGTACACACACTTTACACGATCAAGTTGTAACGGTTCATACCTTCGTCTTCAAGAACGTAAGGCGGCAATTGTGACTGACAACGCAACGCAAAAGTATCTTTACACGCTTAAACCTAAATCTCCGCGAAACCCCTATCATGTGTTCGGGAAGCGGGGCGCTTTCTCCTGCGGCCCGACGGGAATGGGATGGAGAGAGATAGAGAGATAGGAAGAGAGAGAGAGAGAAAAAAACAGCACCCTAAAAAACGGACGGGGCTAACGGCAAATGCAACCGTCATTCTACCAACAGTGAGCAACGTCCTCGGGCAAACGGATTTCGGAATGCGGGTTCCGGGTGTTGCAACACGCAGCAAAAGGCTGCTGCTCCTGTGGCGATCCGATCAGACAGGGAATCGTACAGGAAGAGGGGGAACAAAGGGACTAGAGCAGTTTGGAGTCATATTAGGTAGTGGGAGCCGAATGGTATGTGACTAGTGAACAAAATACATATTTAAAAAACGGATAGCAAAATAAATTGAATTTAAAAGAAGAGCAGTGTGAGTGAGTGTGTGCATGTATGTATGTATGTGTGTGTGTGTTTGTGTGTGTGTGTGTGTGTGTGTGTGTGTGTGTGTGTGTGTGTGTGTGTGTGTGTGTGTGAGTTTGTAAGTGTGTGTGTGTGTGTGTGATTCATTCGAGCTTTTGCTCTAACCCTGAAGTGACGGAATTCGTTGTGTGTCGCCCCTGACGGGAGGGAAAATGATCGCTGACGTCCTAACTACTACATAACAACAACATTCTCTAGCTGGCTCTTTTCCTGATGCGCATATCTCTTTCTCTCTCTCTCTCTCTCTCTCTCTCTCTCTCTCTCTCTCTCTCTCTCTCTCTCTCTCTCTCTCTCTCTCTCTCTCTTTCTCTCTGTCTTGGCCTTATCCCTGTCTCCATACAAGTACTACTAATCAAAGCGGGTGCTGTATGTACGCGTACGCCGCCACATGTGCAACCAGCCAGGTGTAAAAGTATATAAATACATATTTATAGCAAAAAAGAAACTGCTCCCCCACCACCACCACCACCACCACCACTTCAGGGATGTAACAACGATCTCACGGGACGAGGGTGTGGGGATTGGCCGGGATGGATACGAGAAGAAGGGATTTGAGTAAGTGGTTCCCCTCTCACTGGTTTTTATTTTGTTGTTGCAGCAGTGTTGTTGCGCTTCCTCCACATCTGTGTGATGTTGCCGTGTTAAGTGCCGCTCGCCTACACTGAAATCTCGTAGTTCATGTCATACACGCTGGCGCGCTGGTCGGGCGGTGAGGTGTTGGTGGCGTTGGCTGCAGCGGCGGCGGCAGCTGCAGCGACGCTGGCGGTCGGCCCATTCGCGCTAGCACCGTTCGCGTTGGCCGGCCCGGCCGGTGCGCCGCCCAGCTCCATCGAGTCGGTCATTTCGAGCGCCCGCACGAACGACATCGGCCGCGTCGGGGTGGCTTTCCGCTTGATCGACGGGGACGGTGCCTGGGGACCGGCACCACCGGCCGCACCGGGCCCGTTCAGCTGCTGCTGGCCAAGCGGCTGCTGCTGCTGCTGCTGCATCGGTGGCTGGGGCGGGAAGACGGGCACGCCGCCCCGGAGCGCTGGGTGGTAGGCGCCGAGGCCGCCGGAGCCGCCCCCGAGCCCGCCGCCGGCGTTGGGGGCCATGGACTGGGGCAGGGGCTGCTGCTGCTGCTGGTGCGGTGCCGTCGGGCTGGGCGTGTTCTGATAGACCGAGGGCGGCGGCTGCTGCTGCTGCTGGGGCCCGCCGTTCGGCTGATTGAAGCCGGGCGACGTATCCTTCCAGAGGTAGACGCCCCGCTGCGGGCTGCCGGCCAGCTCGCGGATGTTGTCCGACGTTTGGTTGTTGCGGGCGTACGACAGCTCCGCCCCCTGCCGAACGAGCTCGCCCTCGGACAGGTACCGGCGCTGCGGGCTGCCGTGATGGTACACGACCGACGGTCCGGCATTGCTGCCCCTGAGCGCCTGCTGCTGCTGCTGCTGCAGCTGCTGCTGGGACGGTTGGCCTCCCGGGCCGGCTAGTCCGCCATTATGGTGCACTGCCATCGGGTACTGCTGCTGCTGCTGCTGCTGCTGCTGATGGTACGGATGCTGGGGGGGAAGACCTGTTGTCTGGTGCAGTGCCATCGACTGTGGTGGAAGTTGCTGCTGCTGCTGCTGCTGGGGCTGGAGCGGGAAGTCGTAGTAGTTGCCGGTCATGGTGCCGCTCCCACCGAGCTGCTGCTGCTGCTGGCCAACGCTGATAAAGTCGGGCCTTCTCGGTTGCGTCGGTGTGCCCGGGTTCGATCTAGCGGAGGGGTTTATCGAAGAGAAGAGAACAGAAATCAACCCGTTAGTCTAAACTGCGTTACTACACCGTGCATCGAGCGAGCAGCGTAGATCGAGCGAGCTTACTAATAGCTACTAAGTACTACGCGGCTGGCAGCTCTACTGAGAGCGAACTTGAGCAATCGAGTAAGAGAGAGAGAGAGCGATTAGAGTGTGAGCTAGAGAGAAAGAGAGAAAGAAAGAGATCGCAATAGATCGTGATAACGGCGACGGTGGCTCTTTTCTTTACTCTTTCTCTCTCATTTACCTCTTATCTCTTTCACTCCTCCACTCTCACTTGCTCTAACGCGATAAAACGGAACACTGGAAACAAAATACGAACGTGTACGTAACGAGCAAACGAGCAGAACTACCGAGACAATGTAAGGGGGGGGGGGGGGGGGCAAAAATCGGGCAACAAATAAGATACAATTGAAGAAACACAAAACGTATCCTCCGGGATTAGCCGCACAGACCATCGCAACGCAAACAGCGCGCGACGCAACACACACACAGACACACATGGGCTTCCGCGACTACCAAACCCCGCTGTCCCACACAGTTTACTACCACTACACGGACGCACGCAACCACCAGAAACGGACCAGTTCCGCAATCGCCAATGTCACATCCCACCTGACAAGCAATTAATAAGCCATAATAAGGTACTTTCGCAGGGGGTGTACGCTGCATGTTGACAGCGCGCGCTTTGACAGTTGGTTTGCCGCCACAGCTCTCGCCTGCCTGCCGCAACTGGATGAAACAGGAAACAAACACTAGCAGCGAGAACAAACCGGCAGCCATACAGGCGTGCGCCATTTTGGCAAATGACAAAAAAAAAGTTAAAATCCATAAAAGGAAAAAAAGAAAGAGGAAAAGGAATGTGTCAATGGCAGTTTTGTACAGTGTGGCGGCAATGGGTTTGGAAAATTTCAACAAACGAAAATGAAACAGTAACAAAATGAAACTACAAAACAGATAAACAGGGTAGAGCACAGCATGGTAGCAAAACAAATTGAACGGTACACAGTAAAGAGGGAGAGAGAGAGATAGAGAGAGAGAGAGAAAGAGAGATTTAATAAAAGAAGAGGAGGAAATGAAAAAACAACAAATACACATGAAAAACAAATTGAAAAGATTGAACAAGTAATACGAATAGAGCAAAGATACACAACAGCAGTAGAAAAGTAACTGTGCAGCAGAAATAGAAACAAAACGATTACGAACTGTCGAACTGTCAGACGAGGGACAGGGGGGGGGAGGTGGTTCTGCGTGTTGTTGTGTTTTTGTGTTTTTGTGTTTTTGTGTTTTTGTGTTTTTGTGTTTTTGTGTTTTTGTGTTTTTGTGTTTTTGTGTTTTTGTGTTTTTGTGTTTTTGTGTTTTTGTGTTTTTGTGTTTTTGTGTTTTTGTGTTTTTGTGTTTTTGTGTTTTTGTGTTTTTGTGTTTTTGTGTTTTTGTGTTTTTGTGTTTTTGTGTTTTTGTGTTTTTGTGTTTTTGTGTTTTTGTGTTTTTGTGTTTTCATTTGGGCGTAACATATTATCAGGTGGTAGGGAAAACAAACAGCAAAACTAACGAGGCAAATTTCAATACGCCCTTCTTCTTTTTCTTCTTCTTTTGCTTCCACTTCTTCCTCTTCTGCGCGTCTCTGCTTTTGCGTCTACTTCTACCAATTTGCAATAACAAAACTGCACTTCTACGCCTAATACGAGCGAACGTAGAAGAATGCCAAACGAAACACAAATACGAGCCTAGCGCGTACACGAACACACGTAACGCAGTAACGTAGTAACGCAAAACCGGTAACCGGTAACAAACACACTGCTTTTACCCACGTGATGTCGCCGTGTGAAGAAAGAGCGCAAGGGGTCAGGGGATGGGGATGGAGTTATGTGACGAGGCAGGAAGAAGAGCAGAACGGTTCGGCTTTTTTCATCTTCTTATAGTCTTCTTCTTCTTCTTTTCGCTCTTAGTGTTGGCAGTGTCCGCGCGTCTGTGGCTGCTGTTTTCGGTTTCAATTCGAAGAATGTACAACTGTCGGCTTGGATGAGATAAGTGGACGCGCAGGAGTAACGCTTCCAGTGATCCGGTGCGCGTGGTTTACACTAAGGCGCCATCTTGTTTTTTGTTTTCGATGCGTTCCACACATTGGAACCAGATTGGAGGGGAGGAGGAGTTTGTTGGGCCGGATGCGATACGGCAGGCTGCTAAACGGGCGCTGCTTCGAGTTTCCGTTGTTAGTTAGCTTCTGTGTATTTTTGTGTTACTCCTGTGAATGTGTGTGTGTGTGTGTGTGTGTTTTATTCCCTTTTGCGGACACGCGCGTTATTCGTGGTGTGCCGCAACCGCTGGGAAGCAGGTAGATTTGTATAATTTCGAAAGTTTTGCGTGTTTCACTTGCTTTGGCTTTGTTTTCGGAGCGCCGAGCCGCCATCTTTACGTCCACCTGTGGAGCAGGATTAGTGGAGCAGCAATAAACAGCGAGCAGTTGGATTCAATGTAATGAGTGGGTTGTGTGCGTGTGTTTTGCGAGTTAGTGGGGACGAGATTAATGGTTAAACGATACGAGCATATCAAACTTGCGCCCGCTGGCAGACGTTTGATAGGTCATCCAGGACATTAGAGGAGAGTCCCGCGGGTCCCGCGCGATTCCCGATACAGCTGCACATCTTTGAAAACCTTCGCTGCTCAAAAATAAGCTCCTTCATGACCTTAGATGGTTGTGTCAAAAGTGTACGTGTAGTCTATATATATATATATATATGGTTGGATGTATGAGGGCACTTACCTTCGCACGGGACTAGACATGGCTAGGGGTGTGGCGACACCGAGCGCCTTGATGCGTTGCTGCATGGTCGGAGTAGCCGACGATGGAGGACCTCCTCCACGTGGCTGCTGTTGCTGCTGCTGCTGCTGCTGGGACTGTATCGTAATCATCGGCGGTGGACCGCCGGGTCCACCGGGATGGTCGGGCGACAGTCCTTCGGGCGTGAAGCTGCGCGACGGATCGAGCCCGCGCTGCCGCGGATGCGGACTATGCCGCGGATGGTACATGCGCATGTGCTGCTGCTGCTGCTGCTGCTGGCGCGGCGAGTCGCCCCCGCTACCCACCTGGGACACCATGCCGCCGGGCCCGTCGAGCGGTGGCAGGAAGAAGTTGCTCTTGGAGCCGTGGCGCTGCAGCGGCGGCGTCGGCTCGCAGTCCCGGCTCTGGGAGGCCTGCGGTTCCATGTCGATGTCGGAGCACTCGCGACCCGGTGACAGCTGTGTTGTTGGAGCGGGGAGAGGTTTTTTGTTTATGATGGAGGAGCGCGTCGTGGGATTGTGGTGCGATCAGTTTGGGAGGAAACAGATAGTGCCGCAGCAAAGAGATCACGGGTTGAGGAAACAAAAATCGAGCCAGGGAACAGGGACGGACGTATGGGTATAGGAAGTTCAGGAACAGGCAGGGTATAAAAGAGAGAAGAGGGCGTAAGAGAGAAAAAGAACATTTGTTTACGCGCTATCCTTAGATTTTGTTTCTATTGTCATAGCATTCCATATGCTAAGGAAGTTCTGCATGGCATGAATGGTGCGTTTGACAACCATTCGTAACGCCAGGTGAATATGTAGCACAGATCGTCGCGTTACGATGGCGTTACGTGTAACGCCTGTAGATCGCAAAACCCAAGCAGCATGTTTTGTTTACAAACGCAAACATGGACGAGTAGTCCCTCTTATAAAACAATTATCATTGATCCAGTGCGGTCTACACTGTTTAGACGCTACTTGGGCGACACCCTGGGAACTAAAACATTGGAAAGCAAATTCCAGATTTCTAAAGTATTCCCATTTTTTTCTATTTATAATCGTGTAGCTAAAACCGCTGGTTGGGAACTGCAATAGTGGCAGGTAACGCTTTGTAACGCAACGATCGATGGTACAGCAACAAACTACTACTCGCACTAAGAACAGAGCACGCTTAAGTAGTACAACGAGCTAGAGAGAGAGATGTAACACATACACAAACCAAGCACACGCAATCACATACTCGCACATACACCTACATACATACATACATCCATACACACGCTCGGGGACAACTGTCAGTCAGAAACGTTGCAAACAGAGAAGAGCATCGAAACGTGCAGCGAAATCAGCGGGACGGCACGCACACAAAATAAGCTGCTTAAGCTAGAGTGATGACGTAACAAAATGGGGATGGGGGGGCAATGGAAACACCACACTACCATGTGCACAGAAAAAAAGCAACTACACAGCGAGAAAGGGGACGCTCAGGATTTGCGTTCACACGCAAGCGACCTTTTTTTGGAATGGGGAGAGGTAAGCGAAAAAGCAAGACGGAGGACACTACACACGAGTAAACCAAACGCACACACATCTGGACGCTTCAAATTGATTGCTATCCACCTAAACCGCTTACACCCACATAGCAAAGCGAGCTAACTAATGACTGACAGATATGGGAAATGAGATGGGTTGAGGGGGGGAGCACTGGGGCCGACGTTTACTAAGGCGAGGAAACACAAAATGTGTTTCCACCAACACACTAGCACACAAATTTGAACACATTGATTAACGAACTGCTCCGCTGATTTGCAACACGACTCTACACGCTGCCTTCAAATTAACTTCAAAGATTTGTTTTTTTCCTAGAAGGCTTGATTTTTTACTTATGTGTTTTGTAGTGTTGGTTTCGTTAAGATTCATTCATATGAATCTTCAGGGAAGGGTTATAGGGGACTATAACTACATGCCCGTCATGGGTTCAAGCCTTCCAGGTACCGTCTTCCCGTAGCAAAACAAACTATCCGGCTGTGATGTACATACCAAGAAGTCTCGAAATCATATATAGGCTGGCATGATCGCGTAGGTTGTTACGCCAAGAAGAAGAATAATAAGCAGCTCAAGCGCTATGAATCATTGGAGATGTATGAATTCCTACAGATTCGTAAATCTTTCGAGATATATGAATCTTGTAAGATTCATGAATCTCATAAGATGAATCTTTGAAATGCATGAATCTCATATGATGAATCTTTTAGATTCATACATCGTTTCAACCTAGATTCAGATTAATCGAATCATTCCAAAGATTCTTTATTAATTCTGAAACTGAATCAGATTGACCCAACACTAGTGTTTTGTACAGTTAAAAACGCTTCTAAAAGTTGATGAACGTTTGCATCGATGCAGATCTCAACAAGGACTCTTTAGCGTGAAATACTATTCATGTTTCTTTTGTGACGACTCACTTAAATTAGAGAATTGAATCCTACGCGGTTCGTGACTCAATGAGGCTAAGGTATAGGTTTTCACACAAAAAGTGTCGAATTAATGCGATGCACTGGGAATCATTTTAAACCACGAAGCCTCTTGTAATGTAATGCAATACAGTGCATAATCACTCGCTTTGAATCTTTACAATGATTCAAAAGATTTCAAAAGACTCGCAAACAGCAATTGGTTGTGATTCATTAGAAAAAACGCAATAAACTTCAAAATTCTTGAATGCATTGTTCCCAACTCTCTGTAACACTTAGCAAAGGCAAGCAAAGCCCATTGCTCGACGTAGCGGCAGCACTAATTACTAAACTGATACACACAAACAGAGCTTGCTTGCAAACATAAACACCCACAGGACGGCATCACAGTGTGGCATCGGGGTGGGAGGAGTGAACAGGAGGAACACAATGTACTAAGATTATTGGTGGATGGGGATGGCGGACAAAGGAGAGGTGGGCGGAGCGAGACACAGAGACGGCACACAGAGTCTCACTTACCTTCGCCGGTCTCGAGCACGGACGGACACAGCTGTATCGTTCCCCTACTTCCCCTACACCCCTCCTCTCCTCCCTCCATCCCTCTTAACCAAAGAGCTTATTTCTTCGTCCCGCGCCTTCCCTTCTAATTCCCAGACCTTTCAAGGAGCTCCCTTTTCAATTTTCGGAATTTGTCAAACAGCATTTCTCAACATTTTGCAGCGAAAAGAGTTTATTATAGCAGGAGGTGGAAACGGGTTTGGAGCTTTGTTGAAAGCATGTAGGAGTAGAGCACTAAAGCGCTAGGCAGTGTGGATGCAGATGGATGGGATGAGACGATGAATGAAGTTAAAACCAGGAAGCACCACCACAGTGGCTTGGTTAGTAAGGGGGAGGGGCGGCGGGAAGGAGCACTTCCTTATATTTTAGTGAAAATGGTACCAACAAATCCGAGAGCAAGTAACAAGAAAAAAAAGCACGAGCTTAGAAAGGCAAAAATGGCAAGCAAAAGCTTGAAGCAGAGAGGATCGGTAGCTACAGTAACGCAAAACCGTTACCAAAAGCGTTACGAGCGCAAAGCAAAGCGATTATCGGTGGTCGCGGTACAGCGCGCGTGGAATCCCACACGAAAGGCTGTCAACCAAATAGCTAACAACAAAAACAACAACAACAATAACCACAACAACAGCTAAAAAGCCCACTCTTAAGCTTCTTTGCGCCTATTTACACGCGCGCCTATTGCGAAAAGGGAAAGCCGAGAAGCAGCGGTAGTAAGGCGAGCGAGCAGTGAGAAGGAGCACAATCCCCCCACAGTTGAAGTTTACCTCTTCCGCACTGGTGCCCTGCCCGAGTGCCTTTAGCGAGACGGAATGGGATGATACGAGATGCACGTAATCCGCCGCGGACTGACCCCCGTCGTCGTGTCGTGTTGCGTGCGTGCGTGTCATGAAGGATGCGCGTGAGGGTGGGTGAATGGGTGTGAGATGCCGTGAGCGATGTTTAGGGGACGAGGGGAGAGGTGAAAAAAGAGAAACACACGTGAGATAAGGGTGCGCGCAACTGTGGTTAGTGGTGTTAGTACGGCAAGCGAACCCCCCCCGCGAGCGTTATTTTAGGCGAAAGAACGAATAACCGGTTAGGCGGATGATGAGTTTTAGAAATGGGACCAGTGACACCTATCACCAAAACAGTCGATACCAATTATCCACTGGTGTGGTTATATCGACCAACAAATGTATCAATTAGAATTCGATTAGAATTAGATGAGAATCACGTGATAATCACAACCGAAAACAATGATCATATCCGTGGCATCTGATACTCAATGAAAGTGCGTCATTATATGCCAAACGTGACATGCAAAATTCTGACTGACAAGCTGAACTTAAGGCCCTCATAAGCATAATCATGACTTTTTCTGGATGTGACACAATGCCACTGTTTCAGTCACCAACACTCATGACTGGATCGAAATTCAAATCAACTCACGAAAACAACTGTGATGATCAGAGATGATACTCAAATAGTCGATGGACCAAAATGGTGACATTTTGTTTAGCACCCAATTCTTGGTTCCTGGTTCCTGTCACTAATTTGGCCACGACATTCTTGGGATATACTTGGCGTGTGGTCAAATACAACAAAATGAGCATACTTTCTCGCTCTGACTGGTCTGATGGTCTGTCGGGTCAGACAAAGCGAGAAATTCCCTCATATTACCCATGACTTTTTTCATTCGAAATTTGTCATGACTATGTCATTGACATTTCGCAGAACTAATCACAGCAAAACAAAGTTAAGACAAAGTGACTGACCTAGCGTTGCTTGTTAAAATGTCACCAAGATCTATTAGAACATCACATCTGATTATCTCTGTATTGAGTACGTGACGCTCACATGGATTTTGCTTCAGACAGATTAGTTTATGGTCATTGACAGTGACACTTTTGCAGCACTAATTTCACTTACCGGTCGACAATACGATAACGACCAACATAAACACCGATCGAATGGTTTCGTCACCTGTGAAATTGGCGTTGTGTATTTTTTTTTTTTATTTTACAAATGAGCATACCAGTTGGCACGAAAAAGCAACTCAAAACTGTAGCCGGCATCGCTAATTAAACGGTTAAAAATTAACAGTCGTTCAATATTGCTCGAATTTGGCTTCACGAACGCATTGAATTCGTTTGTTAATTTCAACGACTGGTCCAAGGTCATCATTAAATAAACGAGCGTCAACGACTGTTAAAATGTGTTCAATTTTTCGCGATGCCGGCTAACAACAAGCCCATCGTGGGTTCAAACCTCATATGGGGATCATCCCCCATAACAAGGACTTCCCAGCTGCGCGGCACTGAATAAGTCTCGAAAGCCTTTCATTGGCCGGCATTTCCACGTAACGACAAGTAGAATCAGTATTAATTTATCATCATACGCGCATCTTAACGTTTTGTTTTCTTTAAATTCAATATTCCATTTACCATTAATATAACTCAAAAGCACAGCCTGCTGCGCGATACCAAATCTCCATGTTTGTAATTATATTGGTCGTTTATATATTTATCGACCAGTGGTTAACTACGTTTGCGATAGGTGTCACTATTCGTTACGTTCGTGGTTACAAGGCAAAAGGATAGGGGTGGGGGGGGACCATAGAGAGACAGAAGAGTCCCCATTACCAACAGGCAAAGTCACTGTTAGAGAAGAAGCTGGGATTGGGATCTGATTCTAAACAACCCTAAAAAGGTTAACCCGAATGTGTCAACGAGCGAAATCACAAAACCAAATACCGTACATCGGGATGAGGGCGCAAGATTGGACAAAATTGTTGAGTTTAACAAGGCAAACGGGTTAGAGCAATGGGGATGACGGTTAGGTAGAACGGCAACACCCAAGGGGTGCGAAAAATGTCAGCAGGTAAAACGATATAGAGAACGAGGCAGAGAGAAGAAAGAAATGGCACAGGAAGTTCGTGAGGGGTTTAGGAAAGGGTGAAGAAAGTTGACAACAACCAAAGAAACTAAACTTAAACACTATACTTAAAAAAACGAAAAAAAAAACAAAACTACCAACTGTGTGAGGAATGCCGCGCGTGACAGCACAATTTAGTCACTCGCCGCGCGCAAGGCCGTGTGTTTGGTCGGTGTCGATGTGTTTGGATATGGACTTTATATTTTGATTTTCTGTACGCTCTAATCTACACTGTATATATTTTTTTGTTTCTTCTTTTTTTACAACTTATCTAAGTCGCGCGTTGCGCGATTAAGATCATGCCGTCGTGATCTTGCTAGCCCGTCTACACTCATGTGCCCGTGTTTTGAGCGAAAAAGGAATGTGCAGTGGAATGTGTCTCCGGACTGTTCGTTTCGTTTCGTTCTTTCTGAGCGGTGTCAATTCTGATTCTTAAGCCGAACCGATTCTAGACAGAACAGATCGGAGCTAGCCGGAATCGATGCTAACCTAAACTTCTTTCGTTTTACCATCACTAGTTAGTTTCGCTCGTAATTAGTTCCTAAGCACCGCTAATAGCGTGTCGCTATTACTATTTGACTTGCCATCTTCCCGAGCTGGGCTGCGCTGCGTTCGTGATCGATTCCCTGAGAGATCGCACTGGCAATGGGCCAGCAGCAGAGCACCTAATTAAACTACACTATGCTAGCAGCAGCACAAACCAAAAAAACATCCCTGTGCTTGCTCCCCTGCGCCTTTACTAAACCCTTTGCGAAAACTATTCGTAACAAAACAGGCTAAAAACAATTAAATAATAATCGTTCCTGCTAGCGTTCCCTGTTCCTAGAGATGCCCTTTCATGCGCCTTAGACTAAGTTAAGCAAAGCCGCCTTTTTTACACGCTGTGTGGACGCTGACTGAGAGGCACGTGGTGTTTAGTGTGGAGCTGCAAGCTTGCCGCAACAACAACAACAACAGCGGTCCGAACACGTGGTAACAATTTCGTTTAGAGTTAAAAATTGCTACAACAACTCAACAGCAAAAGAAACAAAAAAAACCCTCCCGCACTGTACGGACGGTTTGTGTGACGTTTTGTGTAGATCGTTGTAATGGGGGGAGGGTTGGTGTGGAGATTGGAAGCTTTTTTACATTCTTTCTCGCCCGCTCCCTCTCTCTCTCTTCATTCTCTTTAGGCTCGATACACTATAGCTCGGTCAACTGATGTTGTGCAAAGTGCGATGAACGGCGTTCGAAACAACGGTGGGGAAAACGGGGAATGCCAAATGTGTAGCCATTTTGAAGATGGTACCAACAAAAAAACAAACAAAAACAGGGAAACCGGATGGCGGAGCGGATAACACACGGGGAAAAGGATGCGGAGAGAGGAAAAACAAAAGAAAGAAAATGAAAATAAACGAAACGAAACACAAAAATAAACGGCACGCGAGCATACCAGGATGGGGTGGTGGTGCGGGAAAGGAAGGAGGATGGGAGAGAAAAGGAATTGGAAAGAGAAAAAAAATATAAGTTTATATACAAAATGAGGAATAACACACACGAAACAAAACAAAAACTAAAATAAATGTTAACACAGCAGTGAAAGTATAGTGGAAGAATTGTGACAAGGGATTATAAAAAAAAATACACACACACACACACACAAACCACCTCGAGAGGAAAGCAGCGGAGGCGATACGAGGTAGGGGAGGGCGAGAATCCTGCATCAGGAGTTGGTATCGGGCAGGAAGAAAATGGGGTTAATGGGGCAGACTTTTCCAAAGCAAAACCAACAAAACAACAACATCCCCTCTCTCTTTCTCTCTCTCTCTTTCGCTCTCGATAGTGGACACACGATGGTTCAAGCGTTATGTAGTAGTGCGTCAATAAGTTGCACCGAGGAGGATACATTTAGCTGACCAATTTACATGACCGAAGGGAAAGAGACTTGATTTAAAAAAAAAAATCCGTTAAGAGGGAAAGCCACACCATAAACCAGCGAAAGGAAAACAGACCACACCAGACAGTACCTCACGCCCCCGATAGAAGACCGAAACCGAACCCTCACAGGACAGGGAAATGTTAAAACAAATGGAGTAGAGGAGTGAAAAGTGCACAATAAAGGCAGACAGAAAATGGTAAAAGTAAGGCTCAGCGCTCTACGTTACGTTAGAGTTAACGCGTAACGGCTGTTGATCACAGACCCAAGCAGCATTTTTTGTTTAACACCTTATTTAATCGCCCTGGATGAGCGAACTGATAGATAATCATGTCTTAATATTGATTATTTTTACGTGATAAAGGGAAAAGAAACAAATTTGAACAAAAAAAAAGGTTCAATAATCGTTAATAAAGATTAGATTCCTTGATAATTCATCAGTTTCAAAGAAAGGTAACATATAATCATTATCTAATTAAATTTTTAATCAATCAAAGTTATAACAAGTTTAAGGCAGGACAGTCCCATGGTACAGTCGTCAATTCCAACGACTCAATAACATGCCCGTCATGGGTTCAAGAATGGATGGGTTCAAGCCCTCCGTAGCAAGGATTGACTATCCGTCTGCGTGGTAATGAATTGTCTCGAAAGCCTGTACAGACCAACATGTTCGCGTAGGACGTTACGCCAAATAGAAGAAGAATAAATTTTAAAATTACTTTTATAAGAATTTCAATCATAAAAATGAATGTAATAATAAACAAAAAATATTTATTTGCCCATCCATTGCAAGACTAGAACATTGAAATCATAATCATTGTACAAAAGTGTTTACTTATACAGCGCCTTGTTTTTGCACTTAATTTCATTATTATTCAATTTATGCTTTAATTGAAAAGGTTATGAATAGATTAAAATTATTGGAATTGTAACTCCAATTTAAATCTTTAAGGGTTTTAGACCTTTCGATGGCTATTTCTGATAAACCGTAGTGCAATAATAAAAATATATAAAATTGGATCTAACTAGAAATTGAAGAATTCAATCTCGTTGATATCGAATAATCTTAAAACAAATAACTTATACGTTCATCACAGTTTAAAATATTTTAAATATCTAAATAATGTACACCGGTCGGTCACGTGGACAACAGTAAAAATGTTGCTTGGGAATATTATATGGCATGTAACGCTACCCCCAATGTAACGTAGAGGGCTGAGCCTCACTTTTACCCAGAAACCCACCCCCGACCGGCACAAAAGGTCAGCAGGATGCAGGTCGGGGCGAGACAGTGGTTAGCGCAAAGGTCAGAGTGTCAGCTGGAGAGCTGGAGCTGGAGTCAGCACAGCCCCATGGCAGAACTGGCAGAAGCCACAGCGCAGAAATGGTGTGTTACAACGGTTGTGAAGATAGAGTCTAGATTTAGGCGCCGCAGAGGGCAGATGATAGAGCGTTCTATTCAATATCGACAGCATTGAAGAACAGTGAGTAGTAAGAGGGATAGTAAGAGGGGCCCAGAAAAGAGTAGGGCGCGGGGGGAAGGTAGGCGGTTAAGAAACGAAGTATAATACTAAACAGTGGTAATCATAATAATAATAATAATAATAATAAAAGGAAAAGCCAAACATTCTACGCACCTTACTGTAATGACTGGATCCAACTGTACGTATACCGTGACCATTTCCATGATCCATATAGGTTTTTACCTGCGTGTGCCGGTTATTATCGTAGATGCCACCGCCCTGATTCAGTGCCTGCTGCTGTTGCTGTTGCTGCTGCTGCTGCTGCTGCTGGGAGCCGGGCCCACCGGTCGACATGTGCCGGCGGCCCGAGCCGGCAGCGTCACCACCACCACCACCGGGACCACCGTCGTTGGTGATGGTGCTGATCGATTGGTTTTCCTTGTTCGAGCGGCGGGCCACGTACTTTTGCGGCTTGAGCAAGCTAAAAATAGTACCGAGGGAAACATAAAGGGTGTGAGATTCGTTGGAAAAAAAACAGCTACACGAGCAGAAGTCTCCTAACCTCGGGTACTGTGGGCCGCACTGGGTGTAGCAGCAGTTGTTCCAGCAGCCGCGCGAGAACGGATTGTAGCCGCCCTTGAACTTGCCGGTCACCTGCTCGTTTGTGGTGCGACCGCGCGACACCAGCACCATGTGGAAGCCGGTCAGGCCGAAGATCGGTATGGCGAGCAGCGTTACGATGGCCATCAGTATCATGCTGCAAAGTGGTGGGACACCATGTGACACCACAATAAAATAAAATAAAATAATTAAAATCGAAATCCAAAATCGGCAAGTAGGGAAAGCACACTTACGCCACGATCGGTTCCACCTCCGTCAGCTTGTCCTTCTCCTTCTGCAGCACGTACACGAGCGACAGCGAGAAGATGCTCAGCATGTGCACCGACAGCGAGATGAGGAAGAAGAAAAAGAACCGATAGTTCCGCCGGCCGATACAGTTGTTCACCCACGGGCAGTGATGGTCAAACGTCTGTCGTGAAGGGGAAGAGAGAGAGAGAGCAAAGAGTTAAGAAGGCAGGTGGGTTACGCGGGCGCAAGCTTTCGACCTACCTCGATGCAGTGGTTGCACACGGAGCAGTGGGAGCAGCGTGGCGGCCGGTAGAATTTACACGTGACGCACCATTTCATCCGCACGGTAATGCCATTGATTTCGGCATTCTTGTACAGCGGCGCCCGAAACTCATCCTCCCGGTCTTCGTCTGGTGGTGCTGGTGGTGCGTGCGAGGGTAAACAAAACAGTTTTAATATGTTTTACTTTGAATAAATGTGCAAAAGGGGAAAATTTGCATTGCTGTCTTGCTCAAAGAATTTCATATTTTCTTTTATGGCTTTTTTGCACAATTCTTCCTTTTTCTGGTACCAGCTCTTTGAATGTTAGTTGTTTGACAAGTTACTGTACTCTCTCCTATCTCTATGTTTATAATGACTTAATCCATTCGGGGCTTGAACCCATATCAGGTGGCTTGATTCCTACTTGGTGCGTCGTCCCGTACGAGTTAAAATTGGACAAATTTTGCGAAGAATTTAGCCGGTCCACAGGGCAGTAGTTTAGGCCTATTACTGTTTAATTTATTTATTAACGACGTTGCAAAGGCAATGACTGAGTGTCCTGTGCTTCGATATGCGGAACGATTTAAAAATGTATTACCCCGTAAGATCTGCAAGTGCCTGTCAGCATTTACAGCATTTTCTTTTCACCTTTTATTTCGTGGTGTCTTGTAAACTGTTTATGCATCAATGTCAGCAAATGTACCGTTATTTCATTCACTTGTTCTAATGCTCCCATAACGTTTGCATATTGCGTGAAATGAACTGAATGTAATGGGAATTGGACTCTCTAGCACCCTTGTTGAACAAATCCAACGAGTCCAATTTCCAACGCATGTTGGATTCACTTCCAATAGGAAAAAGTCAAAGAAGTGTCCCACAACTATGAGAACCTCTGGAAAACCCTGTAATTGCACTTTGAATAGCGGTATCCGATGAGACAACAGGCAACATCTATCACCTTAACACCTCTATTAGTCAAACTCTAACCATGATGGCCAAAAAAGGGAACCAACCAACTAAAAATCGAGCACGATCAACGAATGACACCCCGTAGCGTCTTAAATGGCCTCCGTACAGAAGTCGTCGCAAAAGAACGATTCGGCGTTTTGGTCGCCAACATCTTGGCACTATTAGGCAACAATCAACGCATCGAAAGAGAGCCCAGGTTCATTTGTGAAGTTCCAAAAGAAGCTAAAAATGAAGACAGAGGTACAAGTGGCTACATTACTGCGTTATCTGGCCCGGGAGATCGATGCAACCCGCCAAACAGTGTATTAGTACTTGGGAAACATTAACACACATATCAGGAATTTTGGCAGAATTTTGACATGTCTAGTCCGCAAACTGGTACAACATCCGTCTCATGTGTTCCATCGAGTTTTTTTCTGAACCAACATGATGCAAAGGCTGTCGCGAAAACTTAGGATGCCTGCAAGCATGTCTTCCATATCGTGTAGCTTGACATGAAGTCGTGTTGTAGTCACAACGAATAACATACAATTATTACCATCTTTCCGATTATAAACCAACATCAATCTGTTCAATTCCCTTCAGGGTTTTCCATGGGTTCTCATTGGAGTGGGACACTTACTTGACTCTTTCTTATGGGAAGTGAACTTCATGTGCTGGAAATTTGACTCTATGGCACCCTTTTGGGACAGGCTCCTTGGAAATTGCTATTGGATTTGTCCAACAAGGATGCTATAGAGTCAAATTCCCATTACATAAAGTTCATTTCACAAAGAGATAGAGTCAATAAAGTGTCCCACAGCTATGAGAACTCCTGGAAAACCCTGTAAGACAGCAACACCTGTTTCTCTACTTTAGCCCTATATTCTAATCAAAACAAATCTCGCTCGCACACGATGTAACAGTCCGCAAAGAGCTAACCCACATCACGGGAGGATGGAAAATCTATCTCCTCACGGTTTTTCCAACTTCTAAATGCCTTAGCGACTCGGTAATGATTGCAGCCATGGTTTCCCTGCCCTTCGCTTACCCTTCGGTATCACGCCCGGGTCCATAAACGTTGCCAGCGTAAAGTTGGCGATCACGAAGAAGGTGATGACGGCCTGGTAGGCCGGCACCCACGGATGCCGGTGGATGTAGAACTGGCGACATCTGCAACAAATAAAACACACACAGCGCAATGAAAAAGCTGTACCAAGAGAATGGAAAGGGAGTTGATACGGGGGAGGGTCGGCCAGCGGCCAAGGATTACTCACGGGTACCAGAAAAACAGGAAGGTGGTGCTGAGCAGCAGGGTCCAGGCGAAGGTGGCAGGGATGTATCTCGTCTTCACGTCACATTTCGGCATTTTCGCAACACACTACGCGCCCGCCTGGAGCGGCTCCTTCGTCCGCTGCTCTCCCTCCGCACCGACAAAGGGTTGATTGATAGGGAGCGGTGTTTGTCGTACCTCGAACGGGGGTTGGCTTCCGTTGTTGGTTTTATTTTTGGCAATTGGTTCGATTGATTGTTGCGGGTCCCCGGGCAAGGAGGGACTTACTGGAACGTTCGCGTCATGCAAGCGGCGGGTGAGGGCCAGACCACCTCCTGGAGTAAACGTGGGTGGGTGTCTGTGTGTTTGCTGAGTGTTGATGGTCGCCAAAACTGTTGCCTCTGGTCAAGTTAACAAAACAAAAAAGCAAACAAACAGCAAAGCTGTGCTGCTGTGTGGACGCAAATCCGACCTCCGATAGAGGCGGACCCGTATCGAAATACTGATAGCTGAGGCAAAGTTCCGTCCCTCTCCGTGAGTATGTGTGGGCCTGTCTCTCACTCTCTTTCACACGCGCAAATACACGGGTTTCTTGCACTTGCACGATGTGCGCCCTTACGCGCTTTTTCTTTTATCTTTTATCACACACACACACACACTTCCGCTGTTCTGGTCTGTCGCTGCTACTGCTGCTTCGGCACACGGTGGTAGGGATGTTTCGTCCGAATCGCCGCCTGCCGCCCGTTCCCGGGGATAATCTTGCTGCTGCTGCTGCTGATGGATGACGGTGGATGGACGTTGCACCCAACCGTTGCTGGTCCGGTGTGGATCGGCACGACCCGACTGATTGTTATCTGCGTGTGTGTGTGTGTGTGTGTGCGAGCACCCGTAGCAGAAAGCCCATCGACGGCAGCCGAAACAGGAACCAACAAAAAAAAAAGGCAAGGAAAAAAAGAATAAAAGCAAAACATTTAAGATATTAGTGTCGTGCGGATTGCAGCCCAACAGGCGCGTTCCAGTATGCGACCGACGATTGGAACATCTTTCTCCTGTTGCATCGTGTTTTTTTCGGAATGGTTGGGTGCGGGAGGGAAGGGGGGAGTGGTTGAGGAGATGGTCTCTCTCGCTTTTCTCTCTCTCTCTCACACACTCGCACAATCTGAAGAAAAACACACACACACAAAGGGATGAAATAACGGCCCTACCCCATTTCACCGTTGGACGGCCACATACACACACACACTCACTCACACACCCAGAATCACAAAATGTTTAATTGTTTTTTTCTCGAAAAATACGTCAAGAAATTAAATATCTTAACACATTTTCCTCACACAAGGCGAGCCGAAGAGAGTGAGCCGACGAGCTGGAAAAACAGCAAATGCTCACACACGCACAATACACCCATACACCCACACATACACACATAGAGAGCGTTGCGATTTACACTGGGAAGAGCAGCTGGATACAGGCTTGCTGGCGGATGGATTTGGTTTTGTTATTTTTCACCTCTCTCGCTCTCTCTCTCTCTCTCTCTCTCTCTCTCTCTCTCTCTCTCTCTCTCTCTCTCTCTCTCTCTCTCTCTCTCTCTCTCTCTGTCCCTCTTCAACTCGCTTTGTTCTACCAAAGCTCCGTTTTCTTGGGCTGGTCCGTGTGTGCGGGCCAATGTCCACCGCGTCTGGTCGGTCTGGCGGATTTCCGCGTTGCGTGATGATTTTTCACATTCACACACACACATGCACACACACGCACTTAGACGAGCCCTTCATGCACACGGGCCAGATGCCAGCGGTGTTCGAAGGCGGTTTTCCATGGCTCTCTCTCTCTCTCTCTCTCTCTCTCTCTCTCGCTTAACGTGAGCAGAAGTCGTCGGCCGGATGAGCTCCAACCTTTCCCCGGCCGAAGTGTCGGGAAGCAGGGCGCCCTTTGAGTTGTTCCAACTTCGGTACCAGTCCCACCAAACAAGGGAGAGCATGTGGAGAATCTCTATCTCATCGCAGAGCTCTTGGCGGAGGTGTGCAAAAAGAAAAATAGAAAAATAAAGGAGTGCGTAACTTGACAGCTCCCACAGTGAGGGAATGCCGATGGACGCACACACACGAACGCCCACACACACAGGTTTAATGGAAAGGAAATGGGGAAACTAATTTCCATGGCCCTGTTATTTGTGTGTTCCAGTGTAAGGAAAACCCTTTTTTGCTTAAAAAATACAAAAAAATCACTCACACAGAAACGCCTGAGCGAGTAAAGGAATGAAAGAGAGCCTTTGCTCGCCACAAAATCAACTAGTGATGGGAAGAATCAAGGAATCGATTCCGGATAGCTCAGAAAGTTTTTTGGAGTCGAATCCAGAATCGCCTCCGGAATCGACTCCGAAATCGGCTCAGGAATCAGATCCGGAATCGGAATCGGAATCGACTTCGGAATCGGAACCGGAATCGGCTCCGAAATCGGAATCGATTCCAGCATCGGAATCGGCATCGGAATCGGCATCGGAATCGGCTCCGGAATCGGCTCCGGAATCAGATAAAAAACCAGGTTTGGAATCAGTTTCTGAACCGGAATCGGAATCAGTTCCGTAATCGATTCCGCCGTCGGAATTAGCTCCGGAGCCAATTCCAGCGTCGGAATCGGCTCCGAATTCGGCTCCGGAATTGGCTTGAGATTCGGCTCTGGAATCAGCTCTGGAATCAGATCCGGAATCGAAACCGGAATCGGAATCAGCTTCGGAATCGATTTCAGCATCGGAATTAGCTCAGGGATCGGCTCCGAATTCGGCTCCGGATCCGGCATCAGAATCGTCTCAACGGACCCAAGTCTGGAATCAGCTCCGGTGTCGACTCCGGAATCGGAATCGATTCCAGCTTCAGAATCGGCTCCGGAATTGATTCCGAACAAGGGTAGGTACGATTCCGAGCTCCCACCACTAAAATCAACCCCGAGTAGCAGCAACAACAACAACACCAAAACACACACACACACACACCGAAACGATGACTCATGATGCGTGCGAAGAAATGAAAGCACTGAAGTAAACGGGCAAACTCCCTCTCTCTTTCGCTCTCTTTCTCTCGGTGTTTCTCTAAAGACAAAACCAAAGAGGGAAGTTTAGCTATGGTTGATTGAATTTGAGGAGAGTGGAAAATTCTTTCCAGGCAAACATTATTCTTTGTTGTTGTTGTTGTTGTTGTTGTTGTTCGTTCGTTTTTCTTCCCCCTTCCCCCTTTGCTACCTTTCCTGCACGACCACAAAAAGGGTGGTGGGGAAGGAAATGGTTCCCGTGCCCTGGGGATGGGGTGAGTTTCTGCGAAGATGGTGTGATAATATTGGCCACTGAAGCAACAACAACAACAAGTAGCCCACCAGCACACACACATACGGACACATTTCTTTTCTTCACCCACACCCATCCGCAGAGGGAAGGCGCGCATAAGGGGGTGGAGAGCATCCGGATGGTTGAATTTTCTTTCTCTTCTTCACAAGACGCACACATACACACACCGTGACACGCATAAGGAGAGCGCACACAGCCACACACACACACGGCAAGGGGGGTTTCCTTTTAAAGAAGCTTGCGTATGTGTGTGTGTGTGCACGTTTGTACTGCTGCTCGGGCCATTTTTTCCGTTCCTTCCTCGAACGATCGATGTGTGCTAACGTGCGTATGTGTGCATGTGTGTGTGTGTAAAGGGGGAATGTGGAGATGTTTTTTTTGTGTGTACTGCAATTTTTGCCTTTTCCCAGTCCGCTCCAGAAAAAAAGCAGCACTCTCATCCGTCCAACTTCTCACCACCTCTCACACACTTCGTCACACACGTCGTCCTCTTCTCACGACCGGGGCTTTTTTTGCCCCCCTCCCACCGTTTTTGCACCACATACAGGTGTGCGCGAAAAACAACAACACTCACGCACTCGCCGCACGTGTGATGGCCGTGAAATTGGAGCCGTCCTGTGAGCCGTTCGGCTGCGGTGGCGGCTCACGCTCCTGGCTCCTGTACGTTTGATAGGGGGCTGAGGGGTGAAGGATGGGTTTGGCAATGACGAGAGAAAGAGAGCGAGCGCGCAAGGGAGCGAGAGGGCAGCGCTCTAAGTGGATCGCGATGGTCCCATGGTCACACAAGCACGCACGCACGCACGAACCACTTCTGTGCGTGTGTGTTTTAACCTTTTAAATAAACTAATAATTGCACGCACCAACCCACACACACACACACAATGTTTCTTTTTTTCCCTTTGCTCACCACTTCTATCTCTGGCGCACAGACACACACACAGGCACAAACACAAACGCACAATTTAGAGTTGAAGCAAAATGGGCAGCACCGTTCCTTTCTTGGGTTGTGTTGCCCTTTTCGTTTTGCTTGCGAGACACTGTCCGCCCTGGAGGTGGATTCAATTATCCCAAATCAGGCTCACCCGAGACCGCGTATGTGTGCGTACGTGTGTGTTGCGTCTGTTTTCTTTTCCTGGCCGATTTGGCTGGTACCTCTTCCACGCCCGGCCCAGCACAGTACCGCAACGCACCGTCGTCGTCCGTCGTCGTCACGCACGGGGCAGAAGAAGGGAAGAAAAAACACGCACACACTCTGTTTCGGAGACTCCACACACTGACCACACGACAGCAGCGCGCACCAGCGAAGGAAAATTTCAATGGCCGTCTGACGGATGGGGACACCCAGTGCGTTCGCTGCCAGCAGAGACACAGTGCCGTGTGTCTGTGTGTGTGCGACAGAGCGAGAGAGCGCAGGCAGCATGCGTAAAGGGCGTGCTGGGCAGGGCGCACCAGGAATTGGTGCGAAAAGGGAAGAGAAAGTGCAATGAGAGCAACGGAAAAGTAAAAAAAAACACCTCCAGAAATGAGAGCATTTGTCATGGAAAACCGTTTTTGCGTCAACGTCACAATCGAGGTGCGTCTGGGACGGTGAGCACCAGAACGCAGCGCTATAAACGGGCGGCGACGTTTTGGGACGGCTGTAATTTTTTGGATGGATTTGTTTCGTTTCGACAAAATTACTTTTAATTCGGGGTAGTAGCTGCTAATGGAAACTTAAAAACAAAAAAACAAAATCATTAAAACTTACTACGATTTTGAAATGTATTTTTTCTTCCAAAGGTTGTACCGTACAGATCCGTTCGAGCAGTTGTTTCGAGCACTTTTACTGCTCGACTGCCGATCACTGTCAACAAATTGTAAAAAAACAATCAAATTATTACCTACATTGGAGCTGTACTCACTCATTGGCGCGATTGCACCAACACGTTTCATAAAAAAATCTAATCTCTATAAATTATGAATTAACCCCATTCCAGGCAACCGGTTTCCAGGTAGCCAGCGACTCTGGAGGCTTGTAACTTTTGAATGCGAAATCCAATACCGATGCAAGATTTTGAAGAAATTTGAAAAAATTAATAAAAATTTCATAACTTTGCATGTATTAGTTCTACTCGCTATCTTTTTTAAGTTATAGCATTTTAAAGTTGGCAGGATTTTTTTTGAAACAAAATTACAAAACGTGAAAAATATTTTTTTCTGTACGTTACAACATTTTCACATCACAAGGGCTCTATTAGTTGTGAGAGCTGTATACTGCACGTCTTATGTATTTCTTTCAGAATTTTTCTATCAGCCATAAAAATGATAAAGAAGTTTCAATTTGAATGAAAACCGTTACAACACACCTGTCATCATAATTTTATGAAATGCGTAATTGCAACAAAAGCAAAAGTAAGTGATGTTAGACATACCTTGTAAAGAGACTGAATTTAATCATTGCGTGTACATTTTATTTGATATTTATGTCTTTCTACCAGGAAGGGTAATAATAGAAACTCTTTGTTATTTTTATTTACTCCGAAAAAAAATAGGAAAAATTTATATTAGTCGTGTAAAGGCCTTATCAGACGGAGGAAAATACTGTCATTCGATTTTGGAATCTATCCTTCAAATAGGGTTTGATTTGCTTCCGAGTAGATTTTTTCTATCAAAGTCTATAGAGCGAAATGAATTTCATGATAATGATGAATAAAAACAAAAAAATGGGAAACAACGAATGACTCTTTCGGATAAAGCCAAGAAAATCAATAAATTAAATAATAAATGTGAAAGGTCACAGAACAATGCTCTTGCCTTATTACACGTACGAGAGGCATTTTTGTGCCAAAGCCTAGGTATGACAGATAAATGCCAATCGAGAAATGACTGCATTTTCCTCCATCTAATAAGGCCTTAATAAGGCATTTAATGGCTGCTATTCCTGTCGACAGGATAATCCTAAGGTGAGTCGTGTTGCAAGGAATATGATTTTTTTTGGTTGCGAGTGGCAGGGTTAAATGTCACCGCAGAAACAGCTCGACGCAGCTCGCCGTTCGCTGGAACGCTCCTGCACCCCAGGGTATAAACCGGAGCATGCTGCTCGATGCGATTTGTTGCTCCCTTTTCATTCGCTCACTGTCACACAACAACCATTTCGCTCTTGCTCTCCCTCTCTCCCACCGTCGAGAAGAGAGTGAGAGAGAAGCTCAGCATAGGAGAAAATGGAGCAAAAGAAAAGGTTTGACAGCGTATCGTACAGCCCCTGCCCGAGCTGTTTGCATTTCCCTCATCTCTTGTCCTTCACGCTCTCTCACAAACACACACTCTTTCTCTCTCTCTTTCTTTCCCTCATCCTCCACTTTCCTGCGCGCAGCCGTGTGTCCCTTGGTGCGATCCGCTTCAACAAACGGCGTCCGAATGTTGTGTGTGTCTCCGTCGCGAAATCTCCATCTTTGAAACTGGCTGCGGTCCGCCATCGTTGCACATATCGCGGCGTTCCCAGCTTAGGCCACCCCGGTAGTTTTCGCGTGTGTGTGTGTGTGTGTGTGCGTTTGTGGGGCACTGGTGTTTTTGCTCCCCCACCCCCCACCCCTTTCCTGTCGTGTGAAACCGTGTGAGGACAAGCCAGCGCCGTTCGCCCGACCCTCCTCCTTTTCCGACGGCGCGGCGTTACCGTGACGATTCTGTTCTCCTCCCTCGCCCCTTTCCCTTCCTCACCTCCGCCGTGTGCGTGCGTGTGTGTGTGCTCAAGTCCGCACGTGCAGATGGCTTCCCCCGACGCCGCCCCCGGCCAGCGAAGGTTGTGAGAGGAGCGAAGAGGAAGGCTCGCCAGGACAGCCCCTTCTAGCCCTGCCAATCGCGGTTCCTCCCACCCCACCCTACTTCTTCAGCCGCATCATCGAGCAACAAACGCCCCCTCCCCCAAGAGCCACGATCAAAACCGCTCGCCCTCAAACACGCAGAAAGGAAACCGTTGCAGCAGCCTCGTCGAACAAAACTCACATCAACAATCAATCGCAGCGAGAAGGGTCCTGCGGGCGTGTGCGCGGGAAAGGAGGGAAGCGTCGTAACAACGGCAATCCGTCGGCAGCGGGCAGAAAAAGGTAAACAAATGCGTAACATCTCCCCCGTTCCCCATCGTTCCACCCACCCAGTATATAACCGTTGGTTTCTTCTCTTCATAGGCTCCCCCGCACGGTCGTAGGAAAAAGGACATGAAAGTACAAAGGCAGCGCGCAGTTTGCCGTACGTGTGTATTAGAAAATTAAAAAGGCAAGAAAAGGAAACGTCCACACTAGGAAAAAGGGGGAAAAGTGCACGCAAGTCACACGCAGAAGGCAAGCGAGCACAGAGTGTTGGACCACAAAACCACACAAAAAAACTATAACAAAACCACACTCAACCACCCACCCACAACGGCGGCGGCAACACTGACGACGAGGCGGATGGTGGGCGTGGTGGTGAAGGAGAAGGGCAGCAGCGGCAGCAGCAGCACCGGCTCGACCATGTCGCGCAGCGTGCGGGCGGAGACGCGCGCGAGCAAGAAGGATGACGTGAAGAAGCTGATGCTGTCGATGGACCGCGTCCGGCACTGGGAGAAGAAGTGGGTCACGATCGGGGAGACGTCGATGAAGATCTACAAATGGGTGCCGATCTCGACCAACGACAAGAAGAAGCCGGCGGCCGGTGGTGGAGCTGGCACCGGGGCTGCCGCGATTGGTGGGCCGCCCGGGTCGACCGGCGGCTCGACGGCGACGGCACCCGGCACCGGCAAAACGGGCGAATCGAACGGAGCGCCCGGTGGCGGCGGTGCACCGGGAGCCGGCGGGCAGGTGAACGGTGGCGGCGGCGCGAACGGTAACAGCAACAGCAACAGCAGCGAAAACAAGGAAAACAACCGGAAGCAGCTGCCCCAGCCGCCGCCGGCCGGTACGGACTCCAACTCCAACTCCAACTTCGGGCTGGCGGAAGACTCCAACACCTGTACGTCTCGTAGGCATTATGCACTTTGGCACACTCGTGGGCAGGGATCCGACTCCGGTTTTTGTGTTAATTGCCTGGAGTCCTTTGGGGGTCGGAGTTGCCTGGAGTCAGAGTCATTCGGAGTCATCCAGAGTCGATCTGAGTCAACAGAACCCGTTCGGTGCAATGTGCTTGTGATCAGGCATTTCATTTCGTTGTGTTTTATTGCTTTTTGTCTTTCACTTTTTGCGTGCACTTCGTATATAGACCATTGTTTCGAAGGTCAACACGGACCGACTCCTGAAGCCTCCTACTCCAATCGATTCCGGACTACTCTGAATGACTCAGAAAGATTCCGGATGACTACGACTCCGAACAACTCCAGTCGACTCTGGACAACTCGGGATGACTCCAGACGACTCCAGACGATTTCGGGCGACGCTGGACGACCCCGAATGACTCCAGACTACCTCAGACAACTCTGGACGAATCCGACTTCGAACTACTCCGGACGACTCCAATCGACTACGGACTACTCTGAATTACTCCGAATGACTCCGGTGCCAAACGACTCCGAACAACTCCAGCCGACTGTCATTGGACGACTCGGGATGACTCCAGACAACTCCGGATGACTCTGGATGACTCGGGATGACTTCAGACGACTCCTGATGACTGACTCCGGGAGACTCTGGACGACTCGGGATGATTCCAGAAAACTCGGGATGACTCCAGACGACTCCAGACGATTCCTGATGACTCTAGACATCTCCGAATGACTCCAAACGACTTCAAACAACTCCGAACAACTCCGACTTCGAACGTCTCCGGACGACTCCAATCGTTTCCGGGCCTTTCTGAATGACTACGACCTTGAACGTACGACCTTGAACAACTGCGGATGACTCTGGGCGATTTGGGATGACTCAATACGACTCCGGATGGCTCCAGACGACTCCGGATGACTCAAGACGACTCTAGACGACTGCGGATGACTCCAGACGACTTCGGGCGACTTTTGACGACTCTGGACGACTACGGGCGATTCCGAGTCGTCTTCGGATAGTTGCCAACTTTGCAGAAAAGGGAAATGACGTCTCCTTGTGCCGCCTTACTAATAGCTCCCATTGTTTATTTTCCTCCCCGTATTCTCGACAGGCTTTTCCATCGTGAGCGATTCCCAGGGCGCCACCGACTTCGTGTCGAACATGTTTTCGGAAGATTCCAACTCGCAGGGCAGCGACAGTGCGCAACCGAAGCGAGTCAAGACGGAGTAGAGAGCCCTTGGTGACGGGTGACGCCGCCCGACTCAACCCCCAAAACGCTCGACGCCCTAGGACAAAACAATTATATCCCCTCCCGCCTCCCGAGGACACCACACAGTCTCTTCGCTCCCCGTCATCACCACGCATATCCGCATGGTTCTCGGCACGGTGTCCAACCTTTGCTCCTGCCGCAGCGCACCGACGCCATATATCAAACGTGGCGTGTATGTGTGTGTGTGTTATTGTGTTGGACAGGAGAAGGATTACCAAAACAAACGCGAAACTGAATTGAAAAAAAAAACCGATGAACCACAGAGAGAAAAGGCCCATCTCTCTCTCACACACACACACACAAACAAAACACCGATCACGATGTACAAAGAGAAGCGGCCTGCCACGGGGGACCGGCCTGCTGAGACCCGCTGCACGACGACACACCTTTTCGTGGAGGGGAGCGGGTGGAGGGAAGAGCAGAGGGACGAGACAGGAGGCAGTTTATAATATTATTAGCTCGTAAGGACCGCCGGATAATAGGATAGGTTGTTTTTTTTTCGTTTTTCGACTGCCTTTGTTTTAAGTTCACGATTTCGTTCGTTTTTCGTTTCTTTCTTTCTTTTTGCTGTGTGTAGTTTTAATTTCATTTTCTCGACCCTACGACACGCTCTTTTGCTACCCCCGTCCCGTTTCTGCGCTATTCCTCCTTCTCTTAACGCCGTTAGTTATAGTGTAAGGCTTAATTGTGTAAATGGACCTTCTTTTTTTGCTTTAGCTTGTGGCGCGCGCGCCGTTGGAGTGTGCGTTCGTTTTTTTTAGGCGTTTAGTAAAAGAGGGCGTTATTGTGAAGCATGGTGCGCGAGATGTAAACGCGGACATGATGAATGTGCAACAAACGAAATCACGCTAAACTGCACACAGGAGACAACACACACACACACATTATTACATTAACCATTTCTTCTAAGACAGTCCCCTCCCCGCGCCCTTAATTACAAAGGGCAAATGAAATGACATTGGCAGGCAATGCGGTAGGGTTCTTCGAAGTACGGAAGCGCCTACGAGTTGGAGAGAATTTTGTGAGATGTACTTGATTGACGGTGGGAGTAGTAGGTAGTAGTGGTGCGGTGTATAGTGGCCAGGTACCCCGGGTAAGGGACAACAAAGCGGAGGGGGCAGCCGACAAAAAAGGGGGTGAACACCACCCCACACGCCGTTAAGGTGGGAATGGCCAGAATCGTCAGCCAAAAGATGCATTTATACACTTTCCTCCCCCCCCCGCCCTTCTTTCAATCCCCCCCGTTGCAGAGGGCACACTTCAGGTATCTCCCCCCCCCCTTCCATCCCTCTGTGGCGCCTGGTTCATATACCTAACGAGATACGGAAATTCCTGCATTGGACTTAAACAAAAAAAAAAAACAAACAAACAAATAAATCTCTCCCCCTTGTCGTAATGACGCCGATATGGAAGAAAAGCAATTTGTGTCGGGATTTTCTTTTCCACCGGGATGACATGAACCTGCAGCAGCGGTCGCGCAAAAGTTCGGCCCGCGGGCCAATGGCTGACTTTACAAGACGGGAAGAAACAATCACTACATCACTACATGTATCGTTCCGAATCCGAATCTGTTCTGTTCGAAGACCTGTATGGGATCATGATCAATTCCAGAACCGGTGTGGGTTTATGATGGGCTCCAGGATAGCTATGGGTTCATATCGATTGCAGGACCATAGGTTCAGTATTAGCAGTTCTTGAACCAGAATATGCAATGTATTCGAGCCAGGACCAGTATTAGTGTTGGGTAAATCTTATTCAGATTCACGAATCTGAAGGATTCTTTGAAATGATTGAATGAATCAGAATCTCGATTGGAAAGTTTCAAAAATCTCTAAGAATTCATGACTCGCAAGGAATTCATAAATCTCCAAATTTTTATGGAGCTAGAGGTTATTCTTGTTCTTCATCTTGGCCCAAAAACATACGTAGTCTATGGGAAGACAGTCCATGCGTGGCTTGAATTCAATAACGGGATCTTGCAAATTCAATATCTTGAACACCATACATCTCTATACTCATGAATCTCTAGAGTTGGATTAATAAATCTTTATAGATTCATATTCATCTATTATAGACATGTGAATCTTTGAAGACTCGCAAGTCTCTATATATTTATGATTCCTTGGTGATGTATGAATCTTTAGATAATTGATTCGAGATTTGAATCACTCATCACTTCAGAAACATTCGAATGAATCTCAACGAAATATTTATGAAACCTTACCAGTATGGGCTTGGCTTTGGTTTTAGGTCTTTTCAGGGGTCGTCATAAGTATCTCATTTTAACTGGGTCCTAAGAGGGATCTTTGACATTTATTCGCGCAGCCCTGTAACCTAGTCAAATGAACTAGTTCACATAAAAATTACTGTATATTTACGCAATACGGCCGAAGCCGTTCTTTCTGAATATAAAAAGAAAGATAAGATAGGAATCCTTCAAAATTCATATTTCTCCAGGGATTCATGATACTTCAGATATGTTTGCTTTATAAAATATTTTATTTGCCCAATCCCACCTAAAACATGCCCGTGGGTTCAAGCCTCGCATGGACCGTCTCCCCGCAGTAAAACAATCTATCCGGTTGCGTGATACTTGCCAAGAAATCTCGAAAGTCTGTATAGGCTGACATGGCCACGGCAAGAAGAAGAATAATGGGAAGCTCTAGCTCTATGCATCTTTGGAGATGTATCAATCCCTTGAGATTCATAAATGCCTAGCAATTTGTGAATCTTTCGAGATATATGGTTCTTTCGAAGTTCATGAACCTTTCCATCCTGCACGTCCTGCACGATTGAAGCCTTATGGGCTGGAGCTGAGTCCTGTTGAAAGCAAAACACTGTTTTAGTTTTCCCCAAAAAGTTTTTTTTATCGTAAGGCTTCAAATGGGGTTTGACAATCAAACACAATGGCAATTTCGCATTTGTCGATTTAGCTCCCGAAACCAGCTCAGATGATGGATTTTGATATCGCTCGAATGACCGAGATCATATACCATACTACCATTGCAGTTAGATTTAGTAATAGGAATTCTGGCACGTGGCTATCTATAACTTACAAAATGTGACCATTTTACCTCAAAATTTGTGAACAGTGAAATCTTTCCAAGATGTAGTCTCTTGCAGATGAATTGTTTCGGTAAAATGAACATCTGACTCGGTCATACTCCATACATTTTATGTATTTTCAACATGACATGCTTTCAAATAGCTGCATGTGCTATTTGGCAGCCTAGATACTTTAAAATGAATTATTGAATACCAGCAAACAGCAAAGCAAACACGAAAAGTCTTCGATTGGCCAGCGATTCGACTTTTTTGCTTCCCGACAGACCTAAGTCTAACAAAAAACTACCAGAGAATGTTGGCTGCTTGTTCAAAATCCTATTCATCGGTACATTTATAACCGAAACTCTTTTCGCGGGCCAGATCTGTTGCCGACCGCTACCCTATTTGGAATACTGGAATTTATCAGTCTGTTACTTTTCGGTGTAACATTTTGCAAAAAAAAGAGGTCCAAACAAATAAAACGCAACACCCGACACGCTTTCCGTGGGTTCATCACAAGTTTTCAACTTGCAATTTCGATACACATGTATTGTTGAGTTTGTGTGTGTGTTTTCTTTCCTTCTCTCTGACGCATTGATACTGATGAAATAGAAACCGAACAAAATGGGGAATTGATCGCAGAACCGGCAGCTTCACCGTCCCCGGATGGATCCGTAGTTGTCAATTGTGCGGGAATAATCTTTCCTTTTTTTCTAATTTCTAATTTCCCTGTTGTTACTCTGGGTAGTGCGCGCACACTTTCCTAAACTTCCTACCCACACACACACACACACGGCGGCGTACAAGCCTGTTCTTACTTAGCAAAACAATCCAAAAAACCGTCCTCTCCTCCTTTGTTCGGGTTTTTTTTTGCGGTTTTATAAACCAAAATCTGTTGTTCCTTCGCTCTACCTTTTTGTGCCATCTCCGCTCTCGCTTCGTTCTGGTCCGTCCCGTTGGTCCACACACAACAAATCACATGCACACATTGCTGCTGCACACCACAATTACATTGGGCACACTCGCACAAACCAAAACAAAAAACAGATGGAACGTTTTCCTCACAGCGATTGGACCCAAAATCGGGACGGGTTAGAGCAAAAGGGGCAAAAGAGCTGTCCTAACGAGCTATCTTTTTATATTCTTGTTTTTTTCTGTGTTTCTCTTTTAATGTGTTTTAGAAGGATCTTTTCACCTTTGCTCAGCGACGCGCACGTGTGTGTATGTATGCCTTCCTTTCTACATGCTAAAACCTTTCCACTGCCCCATACCATTCCCGCCAAATTGGATTTTGGAAAGAAAACAACAACAAAAAAGCGACAAACTAAAGGACGAAGAAAAGAGAAGTGATGAATGTTGGTGTGTGGGTGTGTGTGTTGCAGGCAACGAATTGTCCCTTCCTAGCTGCAGCAGGTCGCCGGCGTCGGGTCCAGCCCGGAGCTCTTGGTGATGGCGAGCCGGGTGAACTCCTCCGCGACCGTCGGATGGATGCCGACCGTGTTGCGCAGCACCTGCATGGTCAGGCCGCACTTGAGCGCGGCGGCAAAGCCCTGGATGACCTCGCCGGCCGCCGGCCCGAGGAAGTGCAGCCCGAGCACGCGCTGGTTGCCCTCGCGCAGCGCCACCGCCTTCAGGTAGCAGTAGCGCACCGAGCGCTGCGGCACGAAGAACTCGGTCGGCTTGTAGTAGGCGTGGTACACCTCGATGCCGTCCTTGCCGTGGGCGGCCTCGGCCGCCTCCTCGCTCAGCCCGACGCACCCGTACTCGAGCGGCGTGAAGACGGTGGTCGCCACGTCCGCGTAGTCCATGCGCTCCTCCGAGCCGCCGAACAGGCGGCGGGCGATGATGCGCCCGGCATGGATAGCGACCGGCGTCAGCTCCGGCTTCCGGTACAGCACGTCGCCGACCGCGTAGATGTGCGGCACGTTCGTCCGGTGGTCCGTCTCGTCCACCTCGAGCTTGTCCGACTTGCCGCCCTCGGCCGTGACGACGCCCGCGTTCGCCAGCTTGAGCGTGCCCGTCTCGGCCTGGCGCCCGATCGCGAACAGCACCGTGTCGAACACGTCCTCGCCGTTGGTGGCGGTGCCGGCCTCGTCCACTGTCTCGTACCGCACCAGCAGCCGGCCGTCCGGCTGCTTCTCGACCGCGAGCGGGCGCGACCGGTGATGGAACCGGATGCCCTTCTCCACCATCGAATCGCCCACCATGGTGGCCATCTGCTGGTCGAAGCCGCGCAGCAGGATCGACCGCACCATCACGCTCACGTCGTACCCGAGCCCCTTGAGGAAGCCGGCACACTCGAGCCCGATGTAGCCGGCGCCGACCAGGAGGGTGCGGCCGGGCGCCTGCGGCAGGCTGAAGATGTCGTCGCTCGTGATGCCGTACTCGGCCGCGCCGGGAATGTCCGGGTAGCGGGGCCGACCGCCGACCGCAATCACCACGTGCTTGGCGCGCAGCTCGCGCTCGGTTTGGTTCTTCATCACAGCCACCACCGTGTGGTCGTCCTTGAAGTAGCCGAGCCCGTTCACGTACTCCACCTTCTGGTCGCGCAGGTCCACCCGCGTCACCCAGTTGACCGACTTGATGTGGTTTTGCACCGACTCGGTCAGCGTCGCCCAGTCGTGCCGGATCGCGGCCGGGTCGGGCAGCTGCCAGCCGTACGGCTGCGAGTCGTGTATCGCCTCGCCGAGCAGGGACGCCTGGTGCATCAGCTTCTTCGGGATGCAGCCCACGTTCACGCAGGTACCGCCCAGGCCCCACTTGGTGCCGCGCGGCGATGGCTTCACGAAGTCCAGCACCGCCACCTTCGCGCCGAGCTGCACCGCCTGCTTGGCGCAGGCGAGACCGCCCGAACCGCCTCCGATCACCACCAGATCGTACTCATAGTTTTCCTCTGCAGAAACGAGGAATAGAGATAGAGAGAAAAGGAGAGATTAGCTTTTCCTGCTGTAAGGATCGCGCTTGAAGCGGAAAGAACACTTTGCGGAGGAACGGGATGTGCGCGAGTGTGTGTCTTGGGGCGACCTTTGCTACCTTCTCGCTGTGGTGGGCAAACGGTTCGATCCAAGGAGTGCAACAACTGCAGGAAAAGCAAGCGCTGCGCCACTACCCGACACAGCATGGTACTTCCCGCCGTCGTCAACATATCGGTGTCCGGCGGGGGGAGAAGAGCAAATACAAACGAACGAATACTAACGCTCCGCTGCCGCTGCCGCCGCCATGAAGAAGCGTGTTTGATTGTGCAAATGAACAACGAAACCTTCCTTTCCTACGAGAGCCGCACAATTTCACCGGTTAGCAACCCCAACAGCGCGACACAACTCTGTGCTTGCTAACGTCAAAGTGGTGCAAAACGTCAAACGTATAGCCGCGAAAACGTCAAACGCAATTCAAATTAAAAGCACAAACAAACCGTTAAATGAGGAAATAGCAGAACTAATTGCAGGAGGGAAGATTAAAGGTAATGTTAACCCCTATTTCAGGCAACCGGCTACACGGGTAGCCAAATCGATTTTCATTGTTTATTGCTCTGGTTCTAGGAATCCGATTGACTTGAAATTTGGAATGTGTGAGCGTGTAACAGCCATCTTTTTCCTGTATTTTTTCGTAGAATTTTTTAAGTACAATAAACCTGTTTTGAAGACATGATTTTTTGCAATACCCCTATTCCAGGCAATCTCGGACTACCCCCACGGGTAACCAGCGACTTTGGAGGCTTATACAGGGTTTTCCACGAGTTCTCATAGCTGTGGGACACCTAATGAACTCTTTCTAACGTGAATTGAACGTAATGTAATGGGAATTGGACTCTATAGCACCCTTGTTGGACAAGTCCAATAGGAATTTACAAGGAGCCTGTCCAAAAAGTCCAATTTCCAACATATGAAGTTCACTTCCAACAGGAAAGAGTCAAGGAAGTATCCCAAAACCAAAATCAACTCAAAAAAAACCTTTCAGCTTTGAAAAGCTTTGACATAAAAGCGGTAGCGAGTTGAACCATTCCATGCACAGTTATAGAAACTGCAATAGTTTATTCAATTTTCATCACAATATTGCATCGATATTGGATTACGCATTCAAAAGTTATAAGCCCTCAAAGACGTTGGCTACCCGAGTAGCCCGGTTGCCTGGAATGATGTGTTTTTTTTATTATTTTGGGTTGAAAGTGGCAGATTTAATCCGATCTGTGTTCACACCGTTGCAACCTACTCACTTGCGAACATGACGGTGGCCTGGGTTCGTATCAACCGCACACACTGTACAACATTTATAAGGCTCCGCGCGGGTCTCGCAAGCACGGCCGTCGCCATCGCGCTGTTGAGTTGAGTGTGTCAAGGTGTGTGCGTGTGTGTGTGCTATCGACACGACCGGCGATGATGATGCTTTTTTGGTGTTCCTATTGTCCCCACACCACACTCCCTGCCTCGTTCTCGCTCCTTTGTTGGTAGATAAGATCAGCGCCGGTGGATGGTGATGTCGCAGCGAATGCACGAATGTAACCCCCCGACGACACCACACAACACAGTGAGAAAAGGTTGAAAGATGTGTTTGCGTGTGTGTGCGTGATTTTCTTTCAATAATTGCGTGGTGTTACGCGCGGCCGGTAATCGAATATTTCTCAGCGCACACTTTCATGACCAATAGTACACTCACTGCTGGTTCGTACACACACTTTGCGGGGCACTGAGGGAAATTTGAGGTGAAATTTTAACCTCGCAAACACCACGTAACCACTAGCCAAAACCGAATCCAATGTGGATTGTTACATGAGAAAGGGAAAAGGGGGGAAGAAAATGTCTTCTTGCTGACCGTTTCCTTTGCGTTATTCAACACACACATACACACATACACGCGCACAGTCTTTAACAATGCTGGATAATTGGCTCGACGGAGCAGCGGACACCCCCCGGGGGAATCAAATGGTTGCGCGCGGTACGCAGCAGCAACTTTGCTAAAATGACAGCTGGACAGCTCCCCCCCGCAATAGGAAGCGACGGTGGCGCGGGTATGCCAAACTACACGACCGACCCTTGTCGACGACCAAAACAACGCACACACAGATGCTCGCACGTGCAGACGCGACACAAATACAGCGACATTGGCTGACGCAATTGTCAAACGCTTCTTTTCTCGCTCAAGGGGTCCGGCGTAGTCATAGTAAAGACGAAGTTTTCATCGGCATCGATTCCGGCTAGCAGCGAAGTTTTTTTTTGGAATCGATTCCGGATAGCAGGTCCGGAATCAGTTTTCGGAAGCGATTCCGTAATCGGAAACGGCACCGGAATCGGAATCGGCTTCGAAATCGGAGTCGGATTCGGTGTGCTTTAAGAATGGACGTTTAGATCAAATGATGCTACGCATTGATAGCCGCATAGAATCTATATTTACTTGGTAACGATCCATTCTCATGGAGATTGCCGCGGACTGATATACTGACTGATTGAAACTTCTTATTTCAATTCAAGAACTGATTCTCATTCCGAAGCTAATTTCAATTCTGGAATCAATTCTGATTCCGTTGCCAGAGCAAATTGGGATTCCCAGGTCGATTCCGATTTCGGAGCCGATTCCGTTCCCATTTTCAGAATCGGATCCGGAGTCGACTCTGGAATGTCAAATAATTTCCGTTTTGACCGAATGTTTAAAACTATTTCAAAAGGTTTTGAAACTGTTATATTCAGTTGAAATCATATCAAATAAATAATTAAGTGGCTAAAACCTCCCGTTAACTTGCAAAATTATACGAAAATTCGTGATATTATGGCTGGAAATCACGCGACTTACGCGGTTTTTCGCGGCCGTTTTCGGTCCTCATAACAGTCGACTCAATCGTTTATTTTTGCAAAAGACTCACGAATCTCGAAAGAGTCGCAACGGCCAGCATACATGAAAAGGGCATAACGTATCACCACTCAGAAATCGTTTCGACGGGACACAGAAAAGAGGCCGAGAATTGGCACGCAATGCATACAATATCCCAGTGAAAAGAGCCTACAGTAAAACAAAAAGAACTAGGATACAAAATAGTTCCAAATCGATACAAACTTCTGATGACGTGAAATCCAGCACAGCGGATAAAAATCTCTCGATAGATAGTCATCCAATCTATATAGACGCATCCATCATGAATGACTCATGAATCCTCAGAGTTATTCAGAGTTTGAGATACACCTTTGGACAGTCATGACTATTGAACAAGATTTTGTAAATCATAGAATCTCTTTAGATTTATGCATCTTCTACCCGACGCTCTGGCACCATTCGAACACGACATCGAAAAATCTATGACATTTGACAGTTTTGAGTCGTGTTTATTCCAGATGTCTGACGGTGCACCTCCACATATAACTCTAAACGTTTGTTCGAGTCTGGTGTCTTGTTTGATTAGTTTGAGATTCCATCTTAGTTTGAAATTCAGATGCATTGATTCACCAGGAATATTTCACTAAATACACTAATCTGTGAATCAGAGTTAACCACCACTAGTTCAATGTTTCTGTTGAGGTCTGACATGATTTTGGGACAAACGATTCTATCAATGTTTGTTCCAAAGATGAAAGATGACTTTCACCCAATTACGAAATGAACTTTGTGAAAGGGCTGATTGTTCTGGGTTGAATTCTCAACACAAACACGTGTTCTTTTTATGGTCTTACATGTATTTTGTTCATGTGCTATTGTTGACTCAATGAATAGCACAATCAAAGGATCATAGTTAGATAACATCTAACATACAATTATAAAAATGTTACACAATAAATGTTAATGAGTAACCTCTTTCTACTAACAGCAACCGTTCATTTCCGGAAAGCCATGTAGCATCATGTATCACTTCCCGCTCGTGAAGTACACCAGCGCAAATGATAATTGGAATATCCATTTACGCTCCCTCTCTCCAGAGGGTAGAGATAGTAGAGACTGTACGACACACACACACATCCCTTAATAATTTGCCTTACCATTGTTGGCGGTTGGCTGGGAAATGTACATTACCCGCGCCTCGTGCGCAAGGGAAAAACAGGGAGCCGTCGGAGAGACACTTACGGCAAACAACACACAGCAAGCAATTCCATCATTTCGTCATACTGTGAAGTAGATGAAGCGTGCATCAACCTTCACCCCCTCCCCCGCACCCTTCTCGACTGCTATCTTTAGTTTGATGGTGACTCCTGTTGCCACCACCGGATGACGGATCGCTCCATCGAGACGGTTCTCGATGGGCCACAAACCGCACCAGTCGGAAGAGAAAAACCCGCTGGGCACAATCGTATCTGGCAGCTCTAAGTTATGCGCGGAATGACTTGCACAAAACGTGCGCCTATCTTTACACACACACACATTCGCATTGACCTTCGAGGGAGGTGGTATGATTTCCAGCCCGCACTCCAAAGGCTAGTTTCACGCACCACGTTTCCCCCATCCCTAGAGGTGGTGGCGGTTGCCTAGTGACCGGGCGCGTCACAAACAGCAGGCGGTTCGTTCGGTAACTTTGTGTGGGGGAGCTCCGATCGAAACGGTCGTTGCATGATTCACGATAATCGGAACAACCGCCCCTCCCTTTACGTGCTGTGAGAGAGTGCCATCCCTTTTCGGAAGCCATCCAAAAACCTTGAAGCAGCACCGGATCGCACTAGCAAGGACACTGTGCTTATCGGCAAAGAGACACATTGTGCACAACGAGATATATTGGGTTATCTCAGCGTGAGCAATCTTTAATGTGTGTTGTTGGGTTGTTGCGAAACCCTTCAAGATAGTACGGTCGAGTTTTGTGTGGCACAAGGCACACAGGCGGCCATCGATAAAATCGAAATCAGTATCAGTCATTTGTCAATTGATTGACTTGACCACTTAGACCAAGCTACCGAGTGGATGGACTTTCTTTGCAATTGTTAAAGAGTCATCGCCGTCGATCGACTAATGCAAGCTCAAGGTTAAACACAAATCCGCTTTTTGCTGTTGGCAGTGCTGCAAAGCGTCACTATCAATTTCATTAAAAAACTAACTGAAACAACATCCATGTCAGCGTCACGTACCCAATTGTGATAATCAGAGGATATACTCAAAACGATTGGTGTGACCAATGCATGCTTCGTGACTTTTTTGCGACCAACGCTTGGTCAGTCACTATGACATGACTTTTTTTACTGTAATCAGTTCTGCAAAATGTCACTGACATAGTCATGACAAATCTGGCTGAAACAACATAATGTCAGCGTCACGAGCTCTACTGTGATGATCAGAGGTGAGACTCAAACAATTGGTGCAACCATCACATGCTTGTGGCATTTTGTGCAACCAACTCTTTAGTCACTTGGTCGCGATATTTCCTGTCGGTGATTGTCACGATGGTCAAGAGAGATCTGCGTTGCGAGTGGTTCCAAGAAACAAAATGAGCGTGGTTTTTCGCTCTGTTCAACCCGACAGACCATCAAACCAGATAGAGCGAGAAAGAATGCTCATTTTGCTGCTTGTGATCACACCAAGTGAGTGACCAAGAGATGCGTGCTATAAAAAAATGTCATCAAGTATGTGATTGGTCCACCAACTGTTTGAGTCTCATCACTGATCATCTCAGTTGTGTACGTGGCCTGATCTGAGCTTCGTTTCAGTCATGAGTGTTGGTGACTGGAAGCACTGTTCACAGCCAGCAAAAGATATGATTATGCTTGTGACGGCATTAAGCTCAGCTTGTGAGTCTGAGTTTCGCGGTTGATTCAAGTCATGACGCACTTTCATTGAGTATCAGCAATGAGCATCCAGCTACCCCGGATATGTTCTTTGTTTTCGTCGGTGAATTTCTCGCAATGCTCATGACATTTTGCAGCAACACTGGCTGCTGGGGACCCACGGTTTCGATCTCGCGTTGCTAATTCGAAGGGCGAAAGCAACAAAGCTTGCCACCCAAAAAGGCAGGGAGCTAGGCAAAATTAATCCAACCATGTTACACAGCAACGTGTGCGCACAAAAATTAATGGTTTTCATTTGTTTTACACCGCCAATCGGAAATTATTGTGCCAGCCTTTTCCTCGGGAGCCCCGTTTCGCTTGAACACTTCCTCCCCTTCTCCCCATTGGGGTGCTGTGTTGATTTCGACTTTAATTATCACTCTACAGAAAGAAAGAAAACACACACACACAAAGTTACTAAGCACAGAAAGCCTCCCCCCGTGGAGGGGTACGGGAGAATGATCGAGGCGTTTGATTGTGGTGACCCTATGGGGTGGGAAAGGGGGGTCGAAAAATGCCGGATTTTGACAGGACGAGCTGGCTGGGTTGGAACAGCAAGAAGGGGAGCGGAAGAAAAAGACAAAAACAACTCCTTTCGCTTCCGCTCTCGCACACGCATTCGCTGCTCATTCGCGTCTCGGTCCGCGTGTCAGTAAGTCAGTTCGGAGTGTGTGGTTGCCCCGGGTTTGCTTTAACCTTACAAATTGTACCTCCCGCATCCCCCACCCCATACAAACACACACACACTTTTCGAGAAGGAAATTTCCAACCCGGGTGTCTTCGCCGCACAACAAAGCCTACACCACCAGCGCGGCCGACCGAAAGAGCTCCGAAAGAGTTGCCCAACGTTACGTCATTGAGTGAGGTGTTTTTTTTTTGTTCCTGCTGTTTGGAGCGTTTTGGCTTCCCACCGCCTGTGGTCAATTATCCCCGCACGGCTGTGTGCGTGTCGCTCTGTGTGAAGAAGAAGAAGAGGAGGAGGGCCATCATCCGGCATCGAACGAACGATGAACAGCATCCTCATTACCGGCTGCAACCGTGGGCTCGGGCTGGGCCTGGTCAAGGCGCTCATCGGGCTGCCGGCCCCGGCACCGACCCACATCATCGCGACGTACCGTGATCCGGCCAAATCGCAGGTGAGCGCGTGCAATTTTGTCCACCATATTGTATTTCTCCCCATCCGCCGTCCCCCCACCCCTCGCGCACATACACAGCTACGCGCACACAGCCGCAACGGCGTGTCTCTGGAATGATCTACAAGCGCCTGTGGACACAAGAGCTTTCACACACTTCTTGCTAACACTTACGATTCAATGGCGCCATCGCTGCGGAACGCTGCCGAACGTGTTGTGTGTATTGTAGATAATACTGCCGAATGCGCTGGTTTCGCACTGCACTGCCTGCTGGATATTACAGGTTGACGCTTCCTACACTGAACGCCGGCGGATGAAAAGGCACGGTGAACGATACAACACCAAAAACGAAACGCACACACAGCAACCGTGCACGGGAATGTCGCCTGTCGTCGGTTGAAGGATGAAACGGCTTGTGGGCAGAATTTCGCTTGCAGAATCGATGTGGTGCGGGTTTCCTCTCTGTGTGGGTTCGCGTGTGTGTTTGCCGGCTTTAGCTGACGCTTGCTCGCTCGCTCGCTCGCTTCTCACTGTCTCTCTCTTTCTCTCGTGGGTGCGACTTGAAGGGTTTTCTAGCAAACTGGGCCGAATAATCGCACCGGCACGAATAATCCGTCACAGTGTTCGCGGGTGTGTGTGTGTGTGTGTGTTGTATTTGCTGTGCGCGAGTTAACTCGCAATTGCCATGACGGGGCAGCGTTTACATTACGCAACAGTGTGTGTGCACAATTTGTAAAACGTCATAATTCGTTTTTGCCCCGCGACTGTTGTAAGGCTTCGCCTAATTTGAATTGATCGTTATGGAAACGGATTTGTTTTTCAACCGTTGGTTTTCAAACGATTTCACTGACATTTGATTTGATTTTACTTCGGCTGAATATGAAGAATTTAATCCATGCATCCAAATTCTGAGATTTTTTTAAAATTTTATATTGTACACTAGGCTACAGGGTTTCAAGGCTTTTTTTGTTGTTGTTGTTTCCCGAAATGTTTTGGTTGCTTCCCACGATTTATTGAGCCTAACCCAGAATTGTTTGGTTTAAATGTATTGAAATCAAATCGAACAATACCAATTAATTATAGGAACGATCCAAAAATATATAGGAAATGGTGAATAAATCGTGAGACGAACCTTAAAAAAATACGAGAACCAATCAATAAATTGGGGGAAGCGCTATATGACTTTCTCCGATGTATATAAAGAAGCCTTTATTGTTGTCACATTAATCACTGTATCATTTTCTTAAATAAATTTTATTTGAATACAGGATCTGCTTGCGCTTGCCAAACAACACGCCAACATCGTTCCCCTCCAGTTCGGTAAGCGTGCAGAAGTTTAATCGATTCAACCTCCACAACGGAAGGCTCAACGATATTTTATCCTTTCCATGTTTTTTTTTGTTTCTGCAGATGTGAAAAATTTTGACCTCTACGATCAGTTCGCAAAGGACGTCGATGCGGTCCTGCAGGGCGCCGGGCTGAACGTCCTGTTCAACAATGCCGGCATCTCACCGAAGTCGACCCGGCTGAACTTCACCAAGCAGGACGATCTGGTGGACACGTTCGTCGTGAACACGGTCGCGCCGATCATGATGACGAAAGCGTTCGTGCCGCTGCTGAAGAAAGCGTCCGACGCGAATCCGGCGGCACCGGTCGGTCCGCAGCGCGCCTGCATCGTCAACATGAGCTCGATACTCGGCTCGATCGAGGCGAACCGGGAGGGTGGTCTGTACGGGTACCGTACCTCGAAGTCGGCCCTGAACGCGGCCACCAAATCGATGAGCCTGGATCTGAAGGGCCACAAGATCATGGCGGTCGCAATGCATCCCGGCTGGGTGCAGACGGACATGGGCGGCGCCAAGGCACCGCTGACGGTGGAGCAGAGCTGTGCCGCGATGGTGGGCACGCTGCTCGCCCTGAACGAGTCGAACAACGGCGGTTTCCTGCAGTACGATGGCAAACCGCTACCATGGTAGTGTGCCCAACTGCACAGCACTGACAAAACGCATTTGGAAGGAACAACATACTCAGGTTAATGTTATCGGCAGGGAGATTTCTGTGTTTTTATGGGAGCGTGTTAGAGCAACTGGTATAAATGTTAGCAAGAAAACGATTCCGAAAAATCTGGTGCCCTTTTGTTGTTATTCCGATTTTGTAAAATTTAATGATATCACACACACGCATTCAGGAATTTCACCAAGTCCTGAGTCCTCAACAGAGCAGAGACCAAGTTTTATCGAAAATAATACGATTTTCCTGATTTATAACTTGTATATGTGATAATTATAGCGTTGTTATAACATTTTAGTGCCCTTTTGTTTATCACCTACGACTCTTATCCGAATCCGGTTATTGTTAGTCAGATTTCGACTACGGCAAAACAGGATTCACTAGTTCGGAGTCGGAGTCTGTCAGATTTGGAGTCATTCGGAGTCCGAGTCGAAATCGGAGTCATTTGGAGTTGTCCGAAGTCAGCTGAAGTCGGAGTGAACCGGAGTCAAAGTTGTCCAAAGTTAGAGTCGTCCGAAGTCAGAGTCGTCCCGAGTCCAGAGACGGGACTGGAGACGGCTTTTCATTTGGAATTGATTTTATTCGTCTTTCCCTTTGCTCGTCCACTTCCCAAACAGACCTTTGTTTCTAGTCATTGCATTTAGTTGCGAAAGCATCCTTGCATCGACCGTATCCGGCCTCCACCGACTGACTGACTAAAACACACTGACTGACATAAACTCCGATTATGGATGACTCCGGATCTGGAAGACTCCAACTCAGGATGACTCTGGTTCTGGAAAACTCCTACTCTGGATGACTCCGACTCTGCATGACTCCAGACTAGTGTTGGGTATCATTGATCTTTTGTTGAGATTCATTCATATGGATCTTCAGTGATGATTGATTCGAAAATCCAATCGAATCTTCAAATATTCATGAATCTACTTATGATTTACTCAATTCCGGGAAGTTCGGGATGATTCCCAATGGTTCCGAATAATACTGGTCGTCGAATCCTTTCGGAGCCGTTTCTACGTGTGTTTACATTAGCTCTCTCTCGAACCTTTAGAAACCATCCATCGAACCTATCGTACCCTCAACTCCATATAATTTTGACAGGAGTTCGATGGGTTCGCTACTGGCGACTGGCATGTGTAAACAGGGGATCTGACATTTTCGATGCCGGATCGAAGTCATCTCCGGTTTTTGGCCAGCTATACCCAGCAACATTTTGTTTCTCAATTAAACGTGGCTTTTTGTTTTACAAACGGGAATGACTTTGGGGAACGATTCAATAACATGCCCGTCATGGGTTCAAGCCTAAAATGGACTATCCTTTCATAGAATGGACTCCGGCTGCGTCGTAGTGAATAAAGCCTCGACAGCCTGTATAGACCGTCATGTCCGCGTAGGACGACGATACACCAAATAGAAGAAGTTTTACAAACAAGTGGGACAAAATGTGGTAATTTGTATTTTTATGCTATTTTTTTATCGATTCACTGTTCAACATTTTAAATGAAGTTATACGTGTTCTCCCCGATTAAAATAAAATCCATATCCAGTCCAAGAAAATAGTATAAAAATGCAAAGTAAATGATTCAAAAGAATTGGTATAGATGACATGCCCGAACTATTAAAAAAAGGTGTATCAAAGGTGAAGGCGGCGAACCCTGCAGCTTGCGCTCCATTACACGTTCTGGAAGTTTGTAGCGAAACGTCACCTTTCTGGCACCATTGTGCAAGTGTGGCACAAACGTACGATAAACGCATACACACCGAAACGGGACTGTCAGCTGCCCTGCGTGTGTCTCGCTCTCGCGCACACCGTATCGTGCTCGTGCTCTTGCTTGCGTAGCCTTGCTGTCAGTAGTAGCAAAACGCAATTCCCCCACATGTGTATGTGTGTCGTCTCCCTTTTCCCCCACCTCGACACCTAGGCCCGCCTGTGCAAACCGTTCCATGCAAAACACATCATTCCCCGTGAAGTACGTCGTGCGTGCGTGCGTGCGTGCCTGTGTTTTGTTTGTGTTTTGTTTGTGTTTTTTGTGTGCGTGTGTGAGTGTGATTCCTTTTTCGTCTGTGCGTTCGTTCATGTAAGTTAGGACGCTCTGTCCGAATTTCCGGAGCGATCGATTCCGCCCCCGGGCTCGGTTCCGCTTTGGTGGCGACGGCGAGACACGATCGGATCGATCTTGGCTGGAGGTGACGGATGACTTTGATATTCACACACACACCCCCGTATGTGTGTGTGTGTTGCTGCAGTAGTCAGACGGTTTCGGACGGAGGGTGTGCCCTGCTGCGGTCCCACTGTGTGTTAGTTCGGTTGCATTCCTTGAGCTGACCGTCTACCCCGCATCGGAAGCGTCGGCAACAAAGTCAACAAACGGCTCTTGGGCGCGTTTGGAACTGTGTCTCGCTGGCAGTGGTCCCCAGGCGTTAGTCATTAGCGCGAGCAGTACATTAGTCGCTTGATGACATCATGTTTTCCTAAGAAGATTCAAAACACACACACAGCAGTAGTAGTAAGCACAGGGTGCACTCCTCGAGGCAGCTCCAGTCGGTCGCGGAACGCCACGACTTCCGGCTCGCACGGACCTCCCCCCCCCTCCGAACTGATATCGCTTATCGGTGGCCTGCGAACGCCTTGTTGGATGGTGAGTAACACAGTACAGGTGTCCCCCGAGATACGACTGTATTTGGGACCGAAAAAATGTCCCAAAGCAAGGCGTAAGTCGAAAAAGTCGTATGTTGAATATCTATGAATATAAAGTTTATAACCGAAGTTGAAGAATTGGAATCTATGACATTGTTTGATTTAACATAATGTTCGATAATGTAATAATTATATTCCAAAAGCCGTACACAATATAGATATTTAAAATCGGATAGTTGTGAAATCTTTAGAAATGTGTGTATAACGGTTAGCAGCCGAGAAATCCAAAAAAATATTTCAATTTCTTGTCAATGACATATTTAAACTGTTCAAAATCAAAATCGTCGTATCTGCAAATCGTCGTAACTCGAGGGGGTTGTAACTCGGGGGACGCCTGTATGTGCACTTTTCGCTCTTCCGTATTCACTGACTGATGTCTCTTTCTATCGTACACGTTTTCCCCCATTCGTACCACACACACGCATGCTCTCGACCGCCAACCGATCGGAACGGTCCGTCGATCGAAGTGACAGAGCGCTTAGACCACTAACCCCCCCCCCCTCCCCTCCCCCCTTGTCCCCAGTGAAAAAGGTGAAAACGAAAGTTGGAAAGCTTTTTGTAGTGGTGTATCTTACATCCCCCTTCGCCCCTTTCTCCCCTTGTTACAACTCCAAAACGTGGCGTTTGTGGATTATTTCCGGTTACCGGGAGGGGGAAGGGATCGATGATGTTTTTTTTTTTGCAAGCGAAACTTCACTTTCACATTGTTCATTTTTTGTTCTGTTTTTTTCCTTCATTTTCAGCCCCACACTGCAACACGTTTGCAACTCGAAACCATCCCCCCGTCCGCCCGCAACCACACCGTGTCAACTCGTTCGTCAGTCAAAACTGGCGCCGCGCGCCACCACGATCAACCCTGCGTGCGCATAGTGCCCGCCCAACGCTGCCCCCGCCATGGCACAGTGCAAGATTGATTTTGGCGAGTGCCTCAAGGATTCGCCCAAGTTTCGGTAAGGTTCTTCCCGACTGTACTAAAAAAATCCGCAAACCTTCACGCCAAAACTGCTTCGACTTAACTTTGTTTTTCCCCCTTCCCATTAGGTTACGGCTCGAGCAGGAGGAGTCCGAGATCGAGCACCTGGAATCGAAGCTGGAGAAAATCATCAAAGCGTGCAGCGCGGCAGTGGACAGCGGCAAGGAGTACATCCGGCACCAGAGCGCGTTCGCGACCTCGCTCTGGGATCTGCAGAAGCACTTCCAGGACAGCAAGAACTCGACCAACGCGCTCGCCCAGCTGATCCAGCTGCTGCAGGAGATGAACCGGTACCACACGACGCTGCTCGACCAGGCGAACCGGACCGTGCTGAAGAACCTGGCCGACTTTCTGCGGCGCGACATCCGCGAGGTGAAGGAGTACCGGCAGATCTTCAACAAGGTGTCGGAGAATCTGGACGCGGCCGTGTACAAAAACTCCCAGGTCAGCCGGAACCGGCCCGCCGACGTGCTCGACGCGGAGAACGTGCTGTCCGCGTCGAAGACGTGCTTCAACCATACCGCGCTCGACTACGTCAACTACATCACGCTGCTGCAGAACCGCAAGCGCCACGAGATACTCGGCACGCTGCTGAGCTACTTGCAGGCGTGCAGCACCTACTTCCACCAGGGGTCGGACCTGTGCGAGGACTACGGGACGTTCTTCAAGAGCCTGGACGAGGAGATTGGCGTGATGCGGTCCGAGTACGGCGTGCTGGACAAGCAGATGCAGAACCGGCACACGTGCGTCAACGAGCCCCGCTCGGACGGCGGCGGGGGAGGAGCAGATGCGAGCGGCGCTGCTGGTGGTGGCGGAGCAGGAGCCAGTGAGCATAGGCCGGGTGTGGAGGCCGGTGGCGAAAGTGGCGGTGGTGGTGGCGGCGGCGGCGTTGGTAGTGACGGTGGCGCCCGCACGCCAGGCTACATGGAGGGCTACCTGTTCAAGCGCACCTCGAACGCGTTCAAGACGTGGAACCGGCGGTGGTTCTGCATGCGCGACAATCAGCTGTTCTACCGGAAGCGCACCGGCGAGGAGCTGCCGACCGTGATGGAGGAGGACCTGCGGCTCTGCACCGTGCGCCAGCTGGCCGACTCCGACCGGCGCTACTGCTTCGAGGTCATCTCGCCGACCAAGTAAGCGCTGGGGTTATTATTTTGTTTTTGTTTTGTAGATTTAATGACACGAATAATCACAGCTGTTGAAAAACATCTTGCAAGTTTTGAATAATGCTAGTCACATTGAAAACTGAACCAGAAAACAGTGTAAGGATCATTGAAGCCAAGAAGAAAAAATAGTTACGGTCAGCAAGAACCAAGGAAACATGATTAACGTATAAAACAGTTATACAAGGTTTTCCGAGTCATTTTCCAAGGTCCTCAACATTTTTCATTGCTTGCGAGATGTTTTTCAACAGATGTCAAATATTGTATTTTCATCCCAATAATGTTACACTTCTTCCACATGATTTTCAACACGTCTCAAGCTGGATTGCATTTGACAGTTATTTGTGATGTATTGAAAATCATGTGTACGAACTGAAATTTTATTTTGATGCAAATACACCATTTGACTGCTGTTGAAAAACATCTTGGAGGCGGTGAAAAACATCTTGAGGGCACATTCATCAGTGACGTGAGAAACCCTGTAAGTGGTCCGAGATTACAGAGGCTTCCAAGTCACTTTCGAATGTAAACATTCGTTTTCACCGCATGCAAAATGTTATTCCACATCACTCTGATATTTCATTTCCATCAAACAGGATTTTCCGAGTTATTTTCCAATGTCAACAACATTTTCCATTGCTTGCGAGATGTTTTTCAACAACTATCAAATGTTGTAGTTACATCACAAACATTTTTCAGTTCTTTCGCATGATTTTCAACAAATAAACCAACTGGACTGAGTTTAACAGTTCTTTGTGATGTGTTGAAATTCTTGTGGCAGGATTGAAATTTTATTGCGATGCAAACATAACACGTGAGAGCTGTTGAAAAACATCTTGCAAGTGGCGAGTAATGCTGTGCACATAGGTGATTGGACTGTAAAAAATCCTGTAATAATTTTTAAATTCTTCAGTATGATTTTCAACAAAAATTTAAAAATTAAATAATTGGTTAATAATATCAAGCAATACAAATAATAATATTATAAAGATTTATCAGTCGAGGATCAGCAACAGATTGTGCAAAAGTGTGATCAGAGATCAGTCCAAACTACAAAGCAAGAGCACAATATCGCTTCTCTAGGACCAACTCTCCCTTGCCAGTTCCCAAAAATGTTTGTAGGTATTCAATACTATTCAATATTACATAAGCCTGAAACATTACAGGGTTACCCAAGGCACTTTCGAATGTGCACATCGTCATTCATCACCTCCACAATGTTTTTCAACAGTTGTCAAATGGTGTATTTGCATCGTAATTAAATTTCAGTTCTTACACATGATTTTCAACACATCACAAAAAACTGTCAAACTCAATCCAGCTTGAGATGCGTCTTGAAAATCATGTGGAAGAACTGAGCATTTATTGTGATGTAATTACAACATTTGATAGTTGTTGAAAAACATCTCGCAATCAATGAAAAATAATGTAGACATTGGAAATTGACTCGGAAAACTCTGAATTGAGACACACGTACATTCAGCTACTATCAAGTAATGTCAAGTCAGATAAAGTGCAGAACTCTCGATGTAAAAAGCAACAGGGTATAATCGTCATAGTCGTAAACAAGGACATACAGCGCCTTTAGGCAAGCGCTATTGTTGCCAGTATTATGCTAAGAGGTTCCATCAATACTCTAAATAGTTTGGGGAAGGCATACTTGCAGGAGATGCGCACAACGCAAAGACGCAGAAAGTGAAACCGATGTATCAAATGTGTCTTCTCACATTCACCAATATCGTCCGAACCAACTAATGGCTCTGTGCTCTTCCCAAATTCCGCTTTCCAGATCGCACATACTGCAGGCCGACTCGGAAGCGATGATGAGCGCATGGATCAAGGCACTGCAGAAGGGCATCGATTCGGCAATTCAGCACAACAGTGGGTACAGCAGCGACATGCGCGGGCTGGCGGCGGGCGGCGGCCCGGGCGGCGGTGTCGGCGGCCCCGGTGGCAGTGGCGCGGCGGCGGCGTCTGACAGTGGCCGGCCGGGCGATGGGCGCACGGACGCCAGCGGCCGAGAGCGTGGCGGCACGGGCCGCGCTTCGGACGGTTCGCGCAAGGGCTACAAGAAGATGTAAGTTGGAATGATCTCACCGTTTTGATGACCGTAGTGACGCTCACCGCTCTTGTCCTCTCCAGCAACTGGACGCAGATGCTGAAAATACCCGGCAACTCGCGGTGCGCCGACTGTGGCAATGCCGATCCGCGCTGGGCCTCGATCAACCTCGGCATCACGCTGTGCATCGCGTGCTCGGGCGTGCACCGCAGCCTCGGCGTGCACTACAGCAAGGTCCGGTCGCTCACGCTGGACGTGTGGGAGCCGGAGATACTGCGCGTCATGATCGAGCTCGGCAACGACGTGATCAACCGGGTGTACGAGGGCAACGCGGCCCGGCTCGCCCGCTTCGATCGGGCGACCGACAACTGCGAGATCGCGGTGCGCGAGGCCTGGATCCGGGCGAAGTACATCGACCGCCAGTTCGTGGTGCCGCTCGGCGGGCTCGGCAGCGGGGCGGCGGCGGCCGGCCCGGAGGACAGCAGCACCTCGTCCTCGTCGCTGTCGTTCAAGAGCCTCGGGGCGGACAGCTCCAAGTTTCCGGAGAAGTGGAGCATCAAGAAGCTGCGCCGGCGCAGCTACCGCCAGCTGCTCCGCCGCACCAATGCTCCAAGGAAGGGCGGTGGCGGGGTAGTGCAGGTGCAGGAGGAGGAGGACGAGGAAGGAGATGAAGCGTATGTGGAGGCGGCCTCCCGACTGCCCGTGACCGATCTCGACGAAGATTCCGAGCCGGACGAGGAGGAGGAGGGAGAGGGGGCGAGTGGAGCATCGGGCGCGAAAAGTTGCCCGGACGCGGACGAGAAGGACGTGCTGGCCCGGGTGCCGAAGCAGTTCGCCGACATACTGCTGATCGGCGATAACATCCTCACCGACGATCACAACCTGCCGGACGAGGATCTGCTGCTGCTCAACTCGGACCAGGAGTCCACCAGCGGCGAGGAGGACAACGCGATCATGGAGTGCGAGGAGCTGGAGCGGCTGTCGCCGAACTATCTGCTGTACAAGGCGGCGAGCGGCCACAATCTGCCGGTGATGAGCCAGGCGCTGGCGCTCGGCGCGGACAAGAGCTGGGCGAACCCGCACGACGCCGACCGGACGCCGCTGCACGCCGCCATCCTGTCCGGCTCGGTCATGTCGTGCGAGTTTCTGCTGCTGAACGGGGCCGCGATCAATGCGACCGACCGGTACGGCCGCACGCCGCTGCACCTGGCCGCCGAGCAGGGTTCGGCGGCGCAGGCCTACCTGCTGCTCAAGCACAAGGCGCGCTACGACATCGCGGACGTGGACGGGCGCCGCCCGATCGATGTGGCGGTGGAGAAGGAGGACGCGGACATCGTGACGCTGCTCCGGCTGACGCTGCTGAACGACGAGATCGGGTCCGGCGAGGACGGGGAAGCGTACGCCGGCGGCGACTCGACCTACGTCGCGGTCATGAACGAGTTTTCCCACCTCGCCAGCAATCAGCCCCAGCGGCTGCAGCGCAATCGCCACCAGCAGCAGCAGCAACAGCGACAAGCGCTAGCGGCCACCGACGATTCCCACCCGCTGGTTCCAACGGATCTGGATGCAACTTCGCACGCGAAAAGCAACGTCGTGAGCGAGCTGTGAGTCGTCGTCGTCTGCACACGAATCTCTTGCTGCTACCTGGACGAGAGAAGAGGGCAAAGGAAACACACACCGCAGTGCTCGATTGTTTTGATGTGCAGTGCAGGGGATGAGAAGCAAACGAAAAGAAAGGGGAGTAGCTTTCATTTCCCCATTATGTTCAACCGACCCAGCTGACCGAGCTACGCGAAGTCTTATCGTGATGAAGTTTTGTTTTTCTTTTTTTGTTGTGTGTATGTGTGGGATGGATTCCTTTTTAGTCTTATTTGCAAGTGGGAAGGGGGAAACTCTATCTATAAACAAAAACAAAAATAATTACCCCAGAATGTAAGGCCAATAATGTTTCACGTTTAGAAACTTCTTGTGAGAGCATTCTTGTTTGCCTCCTATTGCTCGCCAAAGGCAAAGGGACGCCCTGCCTAGTATTTGTAGGTGCATTTAATGCTAATCCCTTCCGCTGCTCCCTGCCCCTCACAAACAAAAATAATAATTTTGCCCCATTGGTGTGTTTTGTGCTGTCCGCCCCCCGTCCATTTAGTGTTGTACATTTCGTTTTTCTCTTTAGCGTATTAATTATTTTACACTTTATTTTTTGGCACCTCATATGTATTGGATTTAAAGCACCACAAGAGCACGTTTTTCTTTGCTTTTTTTATAAAGGAAGAAAAACACATATACGCATCACACAAACTAACACGTTGACATATGCTACAACGCTTGCAGCAGCAAACGGTTTGTTGCAAGCGGTAGAGGTCGAACATCTGCCCATCTTCTAATCGACTGTTAATTGTTACGTTCCACCTTACTCCCACTAGCCCACACCCTGTATCTAGAAACAAGCAAAAGAAACATGCCTTTATGAGGGTTTATTGGGCGGTTATTTTTAAATGTTTTTTTTGTTAAGTGAAGCCTCTAGTATTAGCACAACAAAAACCACTTTACCCGGTCCCGGCCCTTCTCCGTGGGTGAGAGAGAGAGAGAGAGAAAGAGAGAGAGATAGAGAGAGAGAGAGAGAGAGAGAGAGAGAGAGAGAGAGAGAAATATATAGAGAGATAGAGAGAGACCGATGCCCTTGGACAGCAGACACATGGAAGCCTTAAATGTCTCTCTCTCTCCCTATCTCTCGATTACGCAATCTCGAGCCTAGAGCATCGTATGTTAAGAAGATGTTATAATGTTAATCTATTAATCTTGCACCAAAAATAAATGGGGAAAATGAGACAAACGCAAACGGGCGGTCATCGTTGCAGCTGGAGAAACTACAAAACCTTTCGGATGGGGGAGGTCGATAGGTTAAGGGGGAGTTTAGAAGCGAAGAGTGATTCAAACCTCGATTCTCTTAAGATTCATAAATCTCCAAGGAATCATAATTACAGTGGAGCGCCGTTTATACGGGTACCTTTCATCCGACCATCCGTTTATCCGTGCTGTTGAGAAATGACAGTTCAATACAAAGGTCACATTGCGTTCTGAGGAGGATATTTGAAAAAAAAGCGGTTATAAGAGCACATTGTCAAAACAAAACACACTATAATTCATGGTAAATTTCAAATATTCTCATTGGAAATATATGAAGTTTATAAAAATTGGATTATTTTTATCAAAAAATAAGAAAATTTTCCACAACTTAATCAGGAATTGATGATAAAATATATCATTTGACTCGTTATCCGTGTTATTCGCATATCCAGGCTTGGTCAACTCCTGATAAACTTGGATAAACGGCGCTCCACTGTATATTAAAATTTGCGAATCTTCAAAGATTTATGAAGCAAGAATGTTTCATGAACGTTCATATATCTCCAGAGATTCATGAATTTTTAGAAATGTATGATGTTCAAGATATTGAATTTGCAATATCCCAGTGATCGCCAATGCACGGCTCTTTAATGTCTAGATGGCGGCTCTTTAACGTTCGTATATTTCATAGCACTTTCAAACATTTTAACTCTTAGGTTATCTATTTGGCTCATCAGGTAGCGCTCTGCTAATATTGTTGTTGAATTTGGCTCTTTTAATCACAAAGTTTTCCTATCCCTGCACTATCTCGTAGTACAGTGGTCAACTCGCAAGACCTAAAAACATGCAAGTCTGGGGCGTAAGCCACGCATGGACTATTTTCCCATAGCAACGACAGACTATCCGGCTGAGTGGTACTTGCCAAAAAGCTGGCAAGCCTTGTATTGGCTGGCTTGACTACGTATGTTGTTGCAGCAAGAAGAAGAATAAGAATAAGCTTCATGAATATTTTGAGTTGTATCAATTCCTTAGAGATTCGTGATTCTGTTGAACTTTATGAATCTTATGAGATTCATGAATCTTTCAAAATTTGTGAATTTATGAGATTTATTAATCTTTTCAATCGAGATTCAGATTCGATCAATCATTTAAAAGATTCATTGGGATTCATGAAACTGAATAAAATTTACTCAACACGAGCTTAGTCCGCCAACAATTCACCAAACTACGCTTGAGCAATTCGGTTCATTTTCATGAACGAGAACGTGAACCGCGATTCTTTCATTCATTTCAGTTGTGCACCATTGAAAATTATTTAGTAGACCAAGACGACCAGGACGTTCTTTTTGTCAACGAACTAGTCATATCGTTCATATTTATATTGAAGGAAATGAACTACCTGCCGTACATAGAACGCGTTCTTTTTATGAACCACTACAGGGCTACACAGTGGCGGATTTAGGGTGTTGGGGGCCCTAAGCGTTAAAAGGAGTGGAGGCCCCCCGGTTAGTGTCGAGCGGGGGGGGGGGGGTGCTTATTGTTGCATTAGGTTTTGAATCAAACACACTTCAATGGTTTGCTGGCGGAGGTGGGGTGGGTGTGCTCAGAACCCCTGTACTGGGCCCCTATAGTTTATGAGTCCCTTCATCCATGGGGCCCCTAACTAGCACAGAAGCTCTTGCTGAGACCACTGTACACATTGTTCTATATGCTGGACTTCCTTACACGGGGCCCCTACATTGACGGGGCCCCCCGCGGCCGCTCAGTCCGCGCACCGTTAAATCCGCCACTGGGGCTACAGCATTACAGGGTTTCCCCAGTCACTTTCGAATGTGCACATCATTATTCACCGGCTGCAAGATGCTTTTCAACAGCTTCTCGTCGTGTTGTATTTGCATTACAGTCTTATCCCGAGTTACGCGAATTTTTATTTTTGACAGTTCAGATGTCAAACCAGTAAAATGTTCTTCAAATAAATTGCAATTTGTCAAAAGTTTTAAAACTCGACAAAGACAGAAATGACCGAATTTTCTACACGAATTGCATTAAATTAATAAATTACATAAATGAACTAAATTCAATCAAAATTATTATTAATCTAGTAAGTGTTGACTGTAAAACGTGATATTTAACTTACGCGAAAATCCGAGATACGCGAACGTCTCCGGAACGCATTATTCGCGTAATCCGGGAAAAAAAATATAAAAAAATCAACTCAATCCAGCTTGAGACGTGTTGAAAATCATGCTGAAGATATGTTAAAATATGAATAACAACGTTTAAATTTGAAACTGACTTGGAAAACGCTGTATTAAAAACCGATGAATTTTATTTAGATGAACGTAGGTCGTTCGTTCTTTAGAAAGAACTGAACGAATCGTGCTCGGGTTCTGCTTCTTGGGACACACCTCTACTCCAAACACCAAACAATCACAACAAGACACATACGCAAGAAGAAGAGAACGAGAGAGATGGGTTGTGTTTTTTTATCTCAGTTGAACTCCAATTTAATTGTTTTATTTCCTTCCGTTCTTTTTTTCTTTCTTTCTTCACTTCGTTCGTGTTTTACACTCCTGTTTTTTTCTGTTTTAACGCCCCGTCGCCTACAACTTTGTAAGTTGGAGTGCGAAATATGTGTGTAGCGAAGAATGTTCGGGCAGAAAAATATATTGCGATTGCTCATCGGGCTCTCTTGGTGCATCATTTTGCCGTCCGGCGAAGAAACCGTTCTCGGAACGATACGATTTTGAGGGGCACTTGGTAAAGCTTACAGCACACGCGCTCTGTCCGGATGAATCGGGGCCACATTCCGAATGGGTGAAGCTTCTGAAGCATCTTCTTCTTCTTCTTCTTCCTCTTCTGTCCTACTATCGTTGCATCTATCACACAACCCGATGTAAATGTGTATATATTTATTCGCCCTACTGTTACGCTGTTGGTAGTTCAATATGAAAGTTCAATCGTTGTATACGCACGTGTACAAATTGTATATAAATGGGCTGCCTCGCGGCTAGAGGCTTTGCGGTTATGCGCTGAGCCGGTTGAGATAAGTCTTCTTTTGCGTGGATGTGATGCTGGCAGGAGGTGCGTGGCGTAATTTCCTCCGTTCCTTGCGCACTCATCACGCGCATCAATGAATGCACTTGCGGGTTTTATTATTTTTTAAAACCAAAATAAACCGAATATGGTTTGATGCGGTCTTGACTGGTTTTAAATTGCGCCATGCGCTTCCCTCCACTGTGATAAGTTTTGTGTACAGAGTACAACACTGTTGATTGCTTTTTGTTTTGCTAGACAATTAGAGGGAAATAAAATTCATAAAAAATATGGAAGAAAATCATAAACATACACACCAAACAAATACCTACCCCATAATGGAAGAAATACTGATAGGAAGAAATAATGAAACAGCACAAAACAGATACACCCAAAACCAAAACAAACGAGCAGACTCCAAAACGGATAGAACACAAACAAAGTTAGTAGAAACAAGGACTCGATTATCGAAATGGAAAGAGAACGAATGAACCTGTAAAACTCCTACCCTCTCTCTGACAATAAACAAAAAGGACAACCAAATCAGAAATGAAAATAATCCAGCGCACTCACTAGTAGCTCACTGCTTCTTCCGTTCTCACAAGCCAGAGTTTAAGTTCGTTAAGGCGAAAGAACAAACAAAAGGAAACCATAATGAAAATACACTCGTTTTCATCTAAGTGGCGCTCTGCTTCCCCGTATATGCATGCTGGACGCACTACTAAAGCTTTTCATCGCCCTTTGCGTCCGTGGCGTGTTTGCTTCCTCCTGAACGGGTTCCAATTTTCTACCTCCCCAAAAGTATTAGCAAATGTGCTTTCTCCCCCCATGCTGCGTACCTTCAGTCACCCTAGGTGGTTTTGCATGTTTCTATTTACAGTTCACAGCACATTAACTCGCTTTTCACCGGTGTTTTCTTTTGTTTCCTTTTCCTCTAAATTGTGGCATTTTCTTGCAACTTGTTTATCGCCATTTATCACGTTTGTCCCCTCCGTTTTTGTCTTTCATTACTTTTCTATACATTTAGAATTCTTCTTTGTTCGTTTCGTTGTTGTTACACATTCAACAAGGTACGTAAAAAAGTAATTGAGCAAAGTGAAAAAGAAAAAAAAAAACAAAAAAGATTGAATTAAACACAACCAAATGTACGATGTAAAAAAGAAAAATTATTAAAAATTCCCCTTTTTCTACCTTCTGCACACTTTGCAGCCAAATGTTTGCCATCCATCACCCGTGAGCTCGATTGACATACAAATTTGACCCGGGGGTATATCGTACTGAAGGCACCCGACTTTTTTTTTTTCTTCTTCTGTAAATTACTGCATTAGATATTGTGCTAACATTAGGCGCATGTGCATTTTCTAACACCGTCTTTCTTTGTGGCTGTATAGGAAACATATTTACACATGCACACACACACACAGCATGCGATCACGTATTTACCAAGGATGGGCTAGCTGTGATCATGAGAGCATTTTCTTACGTGAAATGAGCCTAATGTAATGGGAATTGGACTCTATAGCACCCTTGTTGCACAAATCCAATAGGAAAGTCCAGGAAGCCTGTCCAGGAAAGCGTGCCAATAGAGTCCAACAAGTTTCCAACACATGAAGTTCACTTCCAATAGGAAAGAGTCAAGGAAGTGTCCGACAACTATGAATACTCCTGGTAAACCCTGTAATGGTTCTGCTATCGCATTACGTCTACGTATTACTGGTCATAGCTAAACTTTGGCGCAAAGTAAAACGTTTGCGCATGCGCAAGAGAAGGCGTGCGCGCACGTGTGCATGTCAAATCTTGCTTAAGCTCAGCTTTGCCCCTGTGCAATGTTTTGTATCATGTTTTGTTACTACTTTGTGGTTGCATTCTGCATTCGATTTCATTCCTAGTTAGACAAGAGTATGGGTTTAATATGTGTTTTGTTCTACCTTGTGTTTGCATCATTTTGTATACAAAAACAAACAAACAAAAACCAGTCGACTTTCCCACATTCTTTATCCATTCGGTTTCTTGTTTAAATACAATAATACATTGCTATGCATGTAAAATGCGGAAATAATGCGTGAGGGGACGACTACGGCGCGCTGCTGTTTGGCAAGACGGTTCAACCGAACCTGTAATTCCAGCAAATTGGCGCACTGAACGCTTTTTCATTTCTGTTGTTGTGTTTGTTTGTTTTTTTTTGTCCCAATCCTTCGTTCTCTTCCATTTTTCAATTCAAGTCACTCGCTCTCTCGCTTTCTGTTTCTATTTTGTTTTTTTTTCTTCCCTTTTTCGCTCTTCGCGAATGTGTGTCTGTGTGTGTGTTGTAACAATTAATTGATTTTGCTGTTGCAGCTGTTATGTTGTTTTTTTACGTTTATATTCGTCGATTTTAATTCGATTTATTACATGAGCCACTACACCAAGGTTGCGCAAGGGGGAGGAGGAAGAGGAGGAAAGGGGGGGGGGTGATCAGAGAAGAATACACGCACTCACACACACACAAACAAGGTGTGCCGGGCAACGGATTCTAAACCAAAAACAAACTTAGGAAAGCATAATCATCGATCGAAAAGAGAGAAAAAAAAAACACCAGGACATCCTGCCCTGCTAGCGTGTCCTCCCCACCACCCCCTTTATCCTTCGGACCGACGGGGTTTTGTTTTCTCTCTCTCGTGCTGTGTGCTGTGTGTTCCCGGCAAGAAGAAGTTCGCTATTGCTTGAATACAGAAGACACGCCCCACTTTCCACCCATGTTTACAATTATTACACACACGCACACACACACACACACACACACACATACACACAAACATTGCTCTTGTAGTAATGAAGTAATAATAAAAGAAGAAAATAAAAAAATGGATATACTAATCATAACATAGATATATTAAAGAGGACACTGTCGTACCGGAAATCGAAAAGAAGCGCACTACCGGCCAAAAAAAAAATGGGAGGGGAAACGGGGGCGGGATGATATAAGAAGGAAAATACTTTTTTTATATATAGATTTGAACCAATTCCTAAAATCCGAATAACGTAACACACACCACCACACCCCTTTTTCTCTGCCTGGACACAATGCTGCTGCGGGGTGTTGCGCGGATAAAAGATCTCCGTGCTTTCTTTTCGTTCTCACACGCGCTGCTCTTATTACCTCCCCGATTAATACCAATCCCCTAACGATCCCTCGATATAATGTGTTTTGTGTATGTGTGTGTGTGTGTGTGTGTATTGTAAAGTTTGCTGCTTTAACTTTCATCTGGTTTGCTGTTGCTGTTTGCTGTATTAATAAACAATGCCTACTTTTGCCTCGTAACTAAATATATATTCATTTGTCCACATCCACTAGTGTGGCGTCTTCCGACTTGCTGCTGCGCTGGTTTTTCCCCAAAGCCATAACTACTACTGTTGGCCTTGCCGCCCGAGGGCTCCAGTGCCCAACTGTGTGCCATACCGCCACGTCTTCTCCTTGCTCCCTAATATACCCCGGGGGTGGTTGCGCGCACGCACACACCAATACTGATCCACGGGACGGATCATCGCCAAAAAAAGGAAGGAAATAGAGGGAGGGGGAAATAATATAGAAAAGAAAGATGGAACCAAAAAAAAAACAAAAACGCCATCACATAGGCGTTTTATGGTCACCAATTTCTACACCTGCTACACTGTTATCGCCTTACCATTACTACCATTTACTTCTTTATACTTCTGCCATTACCATTATCTCTCTCTCTCTCTCTCGGTCACACACACACATACGCATACTATCAAGTTTTTTTGCAGGACAAAACTGCCCATCGTTATTATTACGTAATTCTGCTCCCTAATCCTTTTTTTCCCAGCGCTAGTTAGGGACGCTTGCAGCAGCAAAAAAAAATCCATTTATCGTGATCAATAATGCCAATCATACCTTTGCTAGTCATTGAAAAAAACAAAAAAAAAATCTCCTCACACACAGAAACGCACACTAAAAATTGTGTATGTGTGTGTGCTATTTCTAAACTTTTTATGGGAAAGATAATGCACTTTTGCTTGAACGCTACACCTCGAGTGCAAGTTGCTAAGCTTCGATTGCGTGTACTTCACCTTACGAATTACATGAAACAGTATGTAACAATAAACACCAACCCACACCGACGAACGGGGGGGTTGGGGGGAATATGGGGGTCACGTGACCCAAATACAGAATTCAAATTTAACGCGCCGTTGGGATGCAATTTCGCACCCAACGGAAAATACGAGTTGCACACAATGTTGCGCGACGAGGCAAGTGGTGGATGCCAAAGAAGAAGCAGAAAAAGTATACAAAATATGTATGTGTGGATATGTGTGTGTGTGTGTGTGTGTTATAGACACAACAACTGCTGCACCTGCTGCTGCCGCCGCGTTGTCACTGTACGCATGCATCCTGTCGCTCCTCTCTTGTTCCCTCCTTGTCGCTGCCATGGTAATAGTAATAGTAACCCTAACACGATTGCCCTACCCTTTTGCTTGCCATAAGATTATCGTCCTACTAAGTAAATGTTGTGTTGCTTTTTTCGTGTTTTTGTTGTTGTTGTTGCCGCTGTAACAGACGCGAGCCACCGGTGTGTGGGCGGCACTCTATCATCACCACACCCCACCACACCACATGAAACGGAGGATTACAAGGGATTCGGAATAAGTGTCATTAGTGTCATACTGTATACTATATATGTGCGCGGGAGCATATTGGCTGTTGAGGGAGAGGGGGGAGGGGATTTGTTGTAGTGGTGGTGGTGGTGTTGTTGGTGGTAGTAATAGTGTAGTATATGCAACGCTTTCCTTCCACACAGAAAGCACGTGGCGCGCGTGCACACGTGGACCGCGTGCGCCTCCCTCATCATCGTCTTCTTCTGCTTCTGCTTCTTCCACACCACCATAAATGGAGGGGACACGAACGCACGCACGCACGCACACGTGGGAGGGATGGGAAGGGTTGTACGGGATTTATACTGCCACCACATATACCAGCGCAGGCGCATCATATTCTGAGAATCTGCGCGTGGGGTGTGTCTGCACTGTGTGTAATTGTTGCTTCTTCTCCTGTCTCTCTTTCTCTCTTGTTCTCTTCTCTTTCTCTCCCTCACACACACACGCACACTACTCTTGCGCTTTTTACATGTTCTCGAACTGGTCCACGCGGCGCTTGGTGTTGCCCTTGCGGATTTCGCGCAGCGTCTTGTATTTATCCCGTCCCTGGCGCACGTTCTCCCGGTGGATCTTGTCGTTCGGCGTCTCCATCGTGTCGTCGCGCGACAGTGCGAGGTCTTGCTTGAGGGCCTAAGGGGAGACGGGAGTAAGCAGTAAGTTAAAACGCTCCTTCAGTGCGCTAAAGAAGCGGCGCGTAGCGCCCCTCATACCTTCAGCTGGTCCTGCAGGCGCTCGTTACGCTCGGCAAGGGTGCGTCTCTCCTCGACCGGATCCTTGATGTGCTCGTCCGTGTCGAAGTCTTTGGAGAAGTCTTGCGTACCGTTCTCCCCATTGATCAGCTCCTCCTCGTTCTCCTCCTCCTCCTCCACGTGATGGTGCTTCGGGGTGGTGGTGGCGGCCTGCAACGCAGCAGCGGCCTCGTTCTGTGCGCGAGTTGATTTTTGTTGTTGGAAGCGGAAACGAAAACGAAAAAACTAGCTGAGTGACCATTTGGAGAGGAAAACTAACACCACACAAGTAAAATATTTGTTCTACGATGACAACAACCACCAGAGGCACAACATTTGAACACTGGGTGCTACTCTACTCGGTGAAATACTCGGTGTGATGCAGTGGTGGTGCACAACGTTTAGCAAAAACGCTTAATTTTGTTTTCGATTTACACAAAAAAAACCCTCCCCCTCATGCTGCTACGTCTCTCCTTGCCCTTCCCCTTTTCCATACTCCCTCTTCTCACCCTTTCTTCCACTATTATCCACACCACGCCACAACGTCTACTTCCCCCGCACGGTTGCAATCAATCCAATCGTTTGCCAATTTCGGTTTCACACGTGTGCTTGTCGCGTTCGCTTTTGTAACGGCTTTTCTTTTGAAATTAAACATGTTCTGTATATGATGTGTGTGCAGTGCTGCAAAATGTCATGAGCATCACGAGATATATTCGTGGCTCATTGCTGATACTCAATGAAAGTGCGTCATGACTGCGACATGCAAATGTTTGAGGCTAACCCGATACTCTGAAACACAAGCTGAGCTTAATGCCGTCACAAGCACAATGACTTAAACGAAGCTCAAATCAGCTCACGTACACAACTGAGATGATCAGAGATGAGACTCAAACAGTTGGAGAATCAATCACATGCTTGGTGACATTTTGTTTAACGCCCAACTCTTGGCCACTCACTTGGTCACGACATTTTCTGTCGGTGATCATCATGATATTCTTGGATTATACTTGGCGTGTAGTACCAAGCAGCAAAATGAGCATGCTTTCTCGCTCTTTCTGGTTTGATTGTCTGTCGGGTCAAACAGAGCGAGGGAAACATGCTCATTTTGTTTCATGGATCCACTCGCCTGCACCGTATATCTCCCATGACTATCGGGATGATCATCGACTGAAAATGTAGTAACCAAGTGACTGACCAAGAGTACACAAAATGTCACCTAGCATGTGATGGTCGCACCAATTGTTTGAGTCTCACTTCTGATCTTCACAGTAGAACTCTTGACGCTGACATTATGTTATTTCAGCCGGAATTTGTCATGATTATGTCAGTGACATTTTGCAGAACTGATCACAGTAAAAAAGTCATGACATAATGACTGACCAAGCGTTGGTCGCAAAAATGTCACAACAATCGTTTTGAATATCACCTCAATTGAGTACGTGACGCTGACATGACATTTTGTTTCAGTCAGAATTCGTCATGACATTGACACCGTGACATTTTGCAGCACTGTGTGTGTGTTAAAGTGTGTATATTAAAGTGCAAAAAAAACTCAGTGTTTAGAGAAGAAAAAAAAGACAGCAGATGTTTCATCAGCGATCAGTGTGGTAATGTTACTGCGGCGCTCGATGGAACGTTAGATTGATTTTGCCGGGGGTTAGCGAATGGTCAAGATGGTGTGTTTGTGTGACAGTGGGTGGTGGTTGTGAGAAAACAATAGAGAGAGAGAGTGAGAGAGATACAGTGAGACAGCGTGAACCGCTCGGATGTATGGAAAAGGGGAAGCGAGACAGAGAGACGGAGCGATACATACACGGCTGCCCTTGGCTACCTGTTTCCGTATCGCTTCCTCGACCTCCTCGTGCAGGCGCTTCGTTTCCGAGTCCTTGAGCGTGACCTCCTCCTGGATCTTCTGCATCTCGAGCTGCTTCACGCGGATCTCCTCCTCCAGCTTGGCCCGCTCGGTCGCCTCCATGTTCTTCGTCTCCTCCAGGCGCTGCATCATCTCGTGCAGCTCGTTCTGGCGCTGCTCGAGCTCCTCCTTCGCCGCCTGCACCTGGTTCAGCTGCTCCTGCAGCCGGCGGATCGTGTCCTGCGCCTCGCTCAGGTTCGCCTGCTTGCGCTCCATCTCCTCCTGCATCGAGCGGAGCCGGTCCTCGTACTCCTGCTGCTTCTTCTCGGCCCGCTCGCGCGCCGCCAGCGCCAGCTGCAGCTTCTCGCGCTCCTGCTGCTTGGCGTTCTTCTCGTCCCGGGCCTGCGCCTTCATCTGCTGCACGTCGATCGTGTCCGGCTTGCGGCGGCGCATGTACAGCTCGTGGTTGCCCATGCACAGCGCCAGGATGCGCTTGTTGATGCGGACGCGCGGCGCGAAAAACACGAAATCTGGCGCCTTCTTGTCGATCGGCTGGGATCGGTTGGGGGGATACAGGTAATACAAAGAAGGCAGAGGTGAATATCGAGTGTGAAAACAAGCTGGCACGCAGCAATAATTACCTTGATGATGAATTTACGATCGTTGAACGAGATGTTGCGAATTTCCGACCACGGGAAGCCGATCTTCGGCGTCAGCCGGTCCTCCTTCTCGTAGATGTTCAGCCCGAGCGCGTCGACGCCGAGCCACAGCTCCGTGCCCTTCTTGTTGCGGATCTCGAAGTAGTTCACGCCGTACATCTCCAGGTCCTGCGCGATCTTCAAGTACTCCATCATGGCGTCCTCGCGCAGCAGGCCGCGGTGCTCCTGCCACCAGGTGGTGATCGAGTTTTCCCACTCGTCCTTGGACATTTTGTGCTGGTCGATGACCCTGGGGAGGGGGGGGGAGGGGGAGAAAACCAGGTTAGTCGAGTTGTTTCGCAAAGGAGGAAAACAAACAGAGGGCCACCGCTCATTACCGTTGCGGGAGCAGTCGATCCTTGGCCAGGAAGCCGGGCACGTGGGTGCCCTTGTTGTAGTCGCCGTGGCGCGCCTGCACCGCGTACGACGCGAGCAGCACGGACGTTTCCGGCGGGCAGTAGATCTCGTCCGACAGGATCGCGTTCTTCACCTGCAGGTAGAACAGGCGCAGCGTGATGTCCTGGATCAGCTCCTCGGCCACGTCCTCCGGGTAGAATTTGGCACGAAACTTGAACAGCAGCGGGTCACCCTTTTGCACATCTTGGCTCATCACCTGTACCGGGGGGGGGGGGGGGGGGAGGGGGGTTGGGAAGCAAACGGCGATTAGTAAAGTAAATGAGTAAAATAGAAAAAAAACTGAAGTAAATTGAGTTCGGTATCCTGCTCTCCTCGCTTCGGAAAGCGATTGGGTTTTGCAGAGAGACGGTGCACGCGTGTGTGTGATGATGTTACCCATTTGGAAAACGGCGTCGACCCTGTCTTTTCTCGCACAGTTTCACAAACAACACACGAAGAAACACAGCAGACGCGCGCGACCGGAGAGAAAAGGGCAAACATGCAGCATGCAGGGAATATATAAAGAAACGTAATTAAATGAAAACACTGTACAGTGGGTGGGGTTGTGGTGAGTGCAGTTACCACAAGTGGGGAGGAGGTTTTTATTATTATTTATTATTCAAGTAGAAAATAGAGATCGAGAGAGAGTGAGAGTAAAAAAGAGATTTTAAAACTGTTGGAAAATACTACAACCACACAGTTTTATCAATGGAGAAGGTCTGTGACGGAAACGGGCGCTAGAACGAGGCCTTGAAGCGAATTGCTCTGCCCGGTTTGCGTCTCGTTTCCTTTCCCTAATCATCCAACGGTAATTGCAACTGTCAGTGAGACGACGAACCCGCTTTCTGGTTTTAGGTAATTAACTCAAGTGAGGGCGGGCTTTAAAAATATACCCACAAATCACCCCCAGAGACAGTGTGGGAAACCATGGGAAAAATGGATGTTGCAAATAAGATGCGAGCCACAACACACATACTGCGGGCATGGACGGGGTCTCCGGGTGCCGGTGCAGAGACGATCTCACCTAAACGTACACCCCTGCGTGTGCGTTCCTCTCCTCCACCTTTCTCTGCACGCATTTGTGCTGAGTGTGTGTGTGTGTGTGTGGTTGAAGCGTCGTTGTTGGCGGAGTTAATTACGACGATAACGATAATGTTGATAACGCTAATGTGAGACCATGCCCAGGGTTCGGTGCGGTACTTTGGCACGGTGTTGTGATTAGCGCACAACTCCGGCAACTCCGGAAGGTTATAATACGCCGCGGATGTGTGGGACCAACACACAAAAAAAAGCAGAAAAAGAAGCAAATGTGCACGACGACGGCCTAAAATTTAGCGGGACGCATTTCGCTTCCCCCCGGGCCAAACAAACAGTGGGATGGAATCTTTACTATTTGCGCGTTTTTGTTTGCTTGCTTGCCTGTCCCGAAGCGCGCGTGCACAAGGTGCCTCTCACAAGAGGCGCGAAACGGTGGGTGGGTGCTAATGCGTTGGCAGCAATTTGCGCGACCAGCTTCGCCGAACAAGAGAGGCTGCAGTACAAAAAGGGGGGTGCTGAAGGGTGTTGGTTGGCGTGACTCAAGGGAAGAAAGAGAAAGAGAGAGAAATAGTCAAATAATGGGAGGAAAAAAACGTTAAATCAACAGTCTGTGTCACGTGCTCGGCACTCTGCGTGCGGATGATGCGCGTACAGCAGAGACGATGGTCCAAAATTGCGCAAGGCTACTTTAGAGGGTTTTTTCTATCTTTTTTGGGAGAAACGGCAAAAAAGAACGACATCACGACATCATCTCCACAGCACATGCACCCAGACACACTGATATATTAGAGCGTTAATGTACCACCGCTCCATGATGAAGCTGGTGCCTACACGCGCTAAATGTTAATTAACACAATTAACCAAAGCCAGCGGCAGACAGAGACGTTGGGTTTTTGTGTGTTCAAAGAGCCACCGTAGTCACTAAACCTGACCGGGGCAAGACATCCCGACCGAGGGGGGAAACATACAGACGAAAGAGTGTGGCACACTTGATGGAATAATTTCTTCCTCCTCTCGGTTCAAGGGTCAAGGAGGGCGGCAGTGCTAACGAGAGAGAGGTTACCATCTGTAAGTGAGTGTCTAAAATAAAACATATTCTTCCTTTGCCTTGAAACATATCTGCGCACGCTTAGCAACAACGATGGCATCATAGATATGCGTGTGTGTGTGTGCGCCCACCCTTCTCCAACGTTATCTTCCACGCTCGTAGTACTCGTACGCTGTGTGTTTTTTGTCCTTATCAGCCGTGGCAGTAGTAGTAAAAACAATGTACCCGCCGCACCACTTTAAGGTGACTTTTTTTCTTTTTCCTTTTCTATGCTACGCATTCTTTTCGTTTTGTTTGATGTGCGCGCAGGGGGGGGGGGGAGTTTGGGGCCTGGGGTCTCTTTTTCTGCCTCAGGGGGGCAGGCAGAGAGTGCCATGTGTACGGGCAGAAGGATCTCGTCGCATCTGAAGTCTGTGTTGCCTCGAAGTGGACTTTGAATTGCCTTTAGGTTATGATGCGGTAGAGAGGGGAGAGCGACGCAATAATTCCGAGTAGTGATGTGTAAGATTGGCAAAAGTCCGTGGTAGTTCGGAATCGTCTGGAGCCGTCCGGAGTTGTGCGGAATCATCCAGAGTCTTGCAGAGTCCAAGTCGTCCGGGTCGGTGTTGTTTGGAGTCGTCTGGAGTAGTCTGGAGTCGTCCGGAGTTTTCTGGAATCATCCAGAGCCTTCCAGAGTCGGAGTCGTAGTCGTCCGGAGTTGTCCGAGTCGGTATTGTTCGGAGTCGCCTGGAGTTGTCCGGAGTCGTCCGGAATCATCCAGAGTCTTCCTGAGTCGGAGTTGTAATCGTCCGGAGTCGTCCGGAATCATCCAGAGTCTTCCAGAGTCAGAATCTTAGTCGGCCGAAGTCGTCCGGATCGGTGTTGTTCGAAGTTGTCTGAAGTCGTCTGGAGTCGTCCGGAGTTGTCCGAAGTCGTCCAGAGCCTTCCAGAGTTGGAATCGTAGTCGTCCGAAGTCGTCCGGATCGATGTTTCTGGGGTCGTCTGGAGTCGTCCGGAGTCGTCCGAAGTCGTCCAGAGCCTTCCAGAGTTGGAATCGTAGTCGTCCGAAGTCGTCCGGATCGGTGTTTCTGGGGTCGTCTGGAGTCGTCAGGGGTCGTCCGGAGTCGTCTGAAGTCGTCTGGAGTCTTAAGAGTCTGAGTCGTAGTCGTCCAGAGTCGTCCGGATCGTTCGGAGTCATCTGGAGTCATCTGGAGTCGTCCTGAATCATCCAGAGTCTTCCAGAGTCGGAGTCGTAGTCGTCCGAAATTGTCCGGGTCGGTGTTGTACGGAGTCGCCTGGAGTTGTCCGGAGTCGTCCGGAATCATCCAGAGTCTTCCAGAGTCGGAGACGTAGTCGTCCGAAGTCGTCCGGATCGGTGTTGTTCGGAGTCGTCTGGAGTCGTCTGGGTCGTTCGGAGTCATCTGGAGTCGTGCGGAATTATTCAGAGTCGAAGTCGTAGTCGTGCGAAGTCGTCCGGGTTGATGTTGATGGACTCCGGACCACTCCAGACTACTACGACTCTGACTTTGGAAGACTCCAAACGACACCGACCCGGACAACTACGACACCGGATGACTCCGACCTGGAACGATTGGTTCCCATTTTTCAGGAGTCGGAATCGAACTAACAATAATCGGAGTTGGCTCGAAGTCGAGGTTACGCTCCAGAGAGCACATCACTAATTCAGAGAGCTATCAAATAACTGATCGAGGCTGCAACATATGTACACTGGTGTGTCTCCACGGATCTGCCTAGGCTAAGATCAAAACTCATTTGCAATCCATCATGCGCCACATGTGTGGCTGTGTGTGTGTGCGCGCGCTTACGTAATTGACACAGGGCTATCTATCTACGATTGCTATTTAATTACCTCGCTTACGACACCTCTTGGTGTGCCACAGCTAACGGGAACGGGGGTGGGGCAGTACACAACCCTCCCCCCTCATCGCTTGCTTTACCAGTAGGGCGGGCACACGTGGTACGAGTGGAATTCTTCCTCAGTGCTGCAGCGTGTACGATTGGTGTTGTTAAAAGGGTTACCTTTGCTATTACAAAATATACTATTACTTCTTATTCTGACCGTTTTGTTCGTCAGCCACTATTTCTAGCCCCCTATTGCAACAATGTATCATCTTCGCACGTTGCAATTGCGTCATGAGGGTGGTGCTAGTGAACAAAAAAAATGTTTTCGATCTTGCCACCCGATCTGCGAGCCGGTCACCGATATTGCGAGAGAGGGAAAAAGAGAGAGGGAAAAAGAGAGAGAGCGTCACGTCCGCCTGGGGGCAATTCAACCCTTTCATTCCAGAGGCAACGCGAGCCAATTGCGTCAACTCTCGCGCAAGCTAAAAGTAGCAGTAGAAAAAACACAAAAACCAGTATTACAGACACGACGATGCTGTCACTGGGGAAAACAGCACCCAGCAATAAAAAGCACACACATAGAAGGGAGATGAAATTGATGAACGCTTATCGTAAATGATTCCCAGCACAGCTCTGCGGAAGAAATCACCGGATGCCACTGCATTGTTTCCCCAGCCCTGCGGCATGCGAATGGGAGAGCGCGCTCATTAATGTTGGATGACGAGGACACAAAGCCTACAACATTGCATCAACATAGAGAGAGAGAGCAATGTGTGACTCGTTTTTATGTCCAAGTTGGCACCCTTGCTCGGCTCGATTAGTAATGGGAAGGAACCGGGCTCTGCGGCTCGGTGAATCACGCCGCTTCTTAAGAAGCGATAAACCTTGATACCCCCGCGCAGGGAGGGCCAGCGGAAACGTTTGTAAATATTTACCACTAGAATAGGGCAGAGTGTGTGTGCTGGTTTTTTGTTGTTGTAATTGCAAGAAGAACGCTTGCCAGCAAAACACGCTGATGGTGCTGCGCACAAACGATTTGTCGGCGGCGTGGGACACGCAGTTTACTGCTACTACGGGGGACCATGCGCAATCGCAAAAGGCAAATCCAATGATCCAATTTCGGTTCCGGTCGACTTGTTTTACACACAAACACACACACCAAATGCTCTTTAGCACTGCTCCGCTCGTTCGTTTGTACAGAGTTTTGTGGTTTTGCTACAGTGCTTTAAACTTTGGTGTTCCACTCTCTGCCGGGTGATGATGACGTACAGCAACCTGCAGTACCAGAGAGAGAGAAAGGGGGGGAGCGCTCCCCGAAGGAGCGCAGGAGCATTTTGTGCGGGAAAAAACACAAACACAAAACCGGCGTGTAGGCAGCCAGAACGAACGAAACCCATATGGCCCACACTAGAGGCAATCATTGCTGCTACGCGCGGCGTCTGGCGTCGGAGAGCGATCGGAAAATATTTACAGTAGTTACACACACACACACACACACACACACACATAATGCACTGGAAAGATCGTGTGTTTGCCAAATATGCATTTAGAATCGGGCGATGATGCAAATGCAAACATACAAAACCGATTACGGGGTACCACCCCTCAACGCTTCGCCCGTGCGCTTGCTGCGAGCCAAGTTGTCGTTTGAAGTGCTGCTGCTGCTCGTGGGAAGGAGACGGAGGGCGGTGATGGTGGTTGTCTTCTACGCGTTGCTAAGGTCAGTCATTATTGACTTATAGTTGCGCTTCTGACATCACTTTTTCACTTTAGAATCCTGCTTGAGTTGGCCCTTTTTGTTCGCCGCTTTTTTACTCGCTCTCTCTCACTCACACTGGCATGTAATGCCACTTGATGGGAGTACTGCGGGGAAGGAAGGGATGGCACACACTCCCGGCACAGCGACCGGTACACCTCCACTGCCACCTTACCAGATCGTCCTCGTCCGAGTCTGAGTCACCGTCGAGTGTGTTGGACGAGGAGGACATGACCTTTGACCCGTTCATACCGCTGCCACCATTACTGCTGCTGCTGCTGCTGTTGCTGCTGGTGGTCAGGCTGGAGCTCAGCAGGCGGTGATGATGCTGCTCAATGTTGCGCTTGATGATTTTGCCGATCTTTTTCATATGCTTGCAGATGACGTTTTCCGGCTAGCCAAAAGGCACAAAGCAGAAGAGGGCTCTCTCATTAAAATAAACGATGCGGAGGATCAGGTGGAACGATGCAGGATACTTCTCTAAGTAGAGCTAGCCACTGGAGCACTAGGCGCAAGGAGCAAAACAAAACAAGAGTATTGGCAGCAGCCCTAAGAAAAAGCGAAAAAAACCAACATACAGCTACTAGCAGCAATTGCAAGCCCGCGAGTTTCCCCACAGCGCACCGCTTTTTGTAATTCTAATCAGCAGCGGCAGCAGGCCGGGTTTGCTTTCTTGAACGCGCACGATGATCTCACCAAGAGCCTAGCCTGGAAGCAATACGTGCCGCCGCCAGCGTTTTCCCTCGCCGATGGCCTTTATGCCGTACACACCATTTGACATGCCATTGCTAACTTCTCCCTCCTTCTTATCGCGCTTCCCGACGACACTACTTGACGGACGACATACATACTTCACCCTCAACCCGCCATCAGTGTTGTCGAGAGGGGGAGAGACGAGAAGGGGGAGGGGGAGTGAAATTGCTAATAGCCATCGTCACACCGGGGAAGGAGAGCTGGATGATGGTGTTGGAGGCATTACGACACCGAGCAGCAAACGACAAACAACAGTACCGTGGAAAGAGTAATTAGGCTGCGACCAATTCTAAAAATCGATTCGTCTGGCGGATACGAGAGGTTTTGATGGCATAACACACGAGAAAAAAACAAATTACCTAGCGATAACAACTCTCACACACACACGCATACAACTAGCATCCTAAAAGAAAAGAACAATACAAAACAAGCTCGATTGTGTTCGCAAATGTGTTACCTTTTTGTACAGCTTGATCCACGTGTTATCGCCCTTGGAGTCTGTGTACTGTAGCCCGAAGAACCAGACCTCTCGCAAACCGATCGTCTTCACGACCTGATCGAACAGCTGCTTGCCTGTGGTGCCCTGCTGGATCGCGAACTCCAGCTCCGCGTCCATCGTCGTGACGCGCACGTTCATCTAATGGGGGAAGAAGAGAAGCAAGGGGAAAAAACAAATTTAGCAAAAAGTGTTCATGGACATCTCGGTAGCTAGTAGGAGTGACAAAGCAGCAGCCCCTTGGGGAGCAGCCCCTTGGCGAGGAGCCCCGTTTATAGATAGTGCGCGAGAGCAAACCATCACGTGCTGTCGTGTTGTCCACCCGACACGCGTGTGGCAAGCCGAATTCGTTAGGACAAATCATAATTTAACTCATTGCTAAGATGCGAAGCAAAACAGCATAAAAAGCGTCTGAACTAGTGATGTGACGCTCTCTGGAGCGCGCCCACGACTCCGATCCGTCTTCAACTAGTGTTAGTCCAATTTAGACTTGGGCAAAATGAGAACCACTGCCTGGAGTCAAAGTCATCCGGAGTCGTAGTCGTCGGAGTCAGAGTCTTTCGGGGTCGTCAGGAGTCGTCTTTAGTCGTCAGCAGTCTTCAGGAGTCGTCTGGAGTCGTTCGAAATCGTCCCGAGCTGCCCGGAGTCGTCCCGAGCTGCCCGGAGTCGTCCCGAACTACTCGAAGTCGTCACGAGTCATCCGGAGTCCTCCCGAGTCATCCGCAGTCGGTGTCGGTGTTGTTCGGAATCGTCTGGAGTTGTCTGGAGTTGTCTGGAGTTGTCTAGAGTTATCTGGAGTCGTCTGGAGTCGTCTGGAATCGTCCTGAGTCTTTCGGAGTCGTCTGGAGTTGCCCGGAGTCATCCCAAGTTCCCGGAGTCGTCTGGAGTAGTCTGGAGTAGTCTGGAGTCGTCTGGGGTCGTCTGGGGTCGTCTGGAGTCGTCTGGAGTCGTCTGGAGTCGTCTGGAGTCGTCTGGTGTCATCTGGAGTCATCTGAAGTCGTTCGGAGTCGTCCCGAGTCGCTCGGAGTTGTCAAGCGTCGTCTGGAGTTGTTTGGAGTCGAAGTCTTGTGGAGTTGTTTGGAGTCGAAGTCTTGTGGAGTTGTCCGGAATCAGCCAGAGTGGGAATCATCCAGGGCCGTCCGGAGTCATCCAAAGTCACCTGGAGTGGGAGTCTTCCGGAGTCTACCGAAATCAGAGTCGCTAGGAGTCAACCGGAGCTGTCCGGTGCAATGCTCTTGTGAACATATATTTCATTTCGTTGTGTTTTTTGCCTTATAAATTGCGCGTGTACTTCACACACAGGCCTTTGTTTCGAAGGCCCACTCCGAAGACTCCGAATTCTGGCGATTCCGGACAACTCTGGACAACTCCGAACGGCTCCAGACGACTCCGAACGACTGTTGGAATCGGATCGGAGTCGATTCCGTATGCTTGCCAACTAAAGCCATCACTAGTCTGGACCTTCACTCCACAACGCTCTTCAATGCGCTTGGTCCTTTATCTTTTCGCGCGATAAATTTGGTGCCACAGGTTGCGCAACGTGGGCCCCACAATCTGACACGCCACACACGTAGACGCAACCACCAGACCATTCTTTAGTGGAATTGTAAGCAGAAACAAAGCAGGTAAGATAAGCAGGAGCTAACACAGGTCCCCGCCACCTTCAACACCACACTGGGACGTTGATGATGATGACTTTATCATCTTCATACTTCTATAATCATGTGTTCTTGTGGCTTTTGCTGCCTTCATCCAGGCGGTAATCACTCCATGACCTAGTGGTCGTACTACTAGAGGGGCCCCTTTAGTGTGTGGAGTTTGACTAGAGCAGTTTGCCACACAGAGGATTATGCACATTTTTTTATTATAATTGCAGAAAGATTAGAATTCTAGCAATGTGCTTCCGTGCGCATCCTTGACATTGAATCGCAACATCGCAACCGGCTTTCAGCCATCGGGCTCGAACGAATTGATATGCGCTGGATCGCACCCCGTTGGTCGCATTGCGGATCGCTACATCACCCTGGTACCAACGCACAAATGACACCGTATACGTGTTGTGCATGCAAATTCCATACCAATGAGCCGCGACCGGCTTTTGCGCTACATGCCCCAACACTGCTGCTTGCTTGAAGGATTTTTGGAGATCCTGCCTGGTATGCATGCTAATCGATGACCTCCTTTCGTTTCTTGGCGAAGGCGACAGAGCCCAGGAGCTCATCTAAGTTCTCTAATAAACTGCTCCCTTTGTGACCTTTGTGTCCCTCTTGTGACCAATTTGTGTGTGTGTGTGTGTGCTGGAAACGGTTCTAAAAACCAGAACCGCTTTTCCTAATGTACACCAAAACACTATAGCCACTGCACTCGCACGCGGTCGTTTCGCACTAGGGACAAGTAATCGATCGAAACGGTCACTGCGGGAGGGGAGGTTGGGGGAGGTGTTTCAACGGACGGCGATCCCCTGGTCAACCATAATAGGGTAGATTACGCGTCAATCCAATTACGGACGCATATTGGCAGACATACACACACACACAATTGGTAACATGACTGGTTTGTTCTCGCTTCTCGGTCTCAACCTATTCCCACACGGTCAACTAATCCTGCAGCAGTAGCAGCACGTGTGGCACATCTCCTCCTCCCTCCGTGTGGTGCAAAGGATGAGGGGAAGGGGAGAAGGGTCGAACTTTGCTGCACTCCTCCGTCTCCCTTTGACCTGTTTAAGCGCTGCCGAGCGCTCCCTTTGCATTTCGGAGGCACCAGACCTTGAGGAACTCTCCCGGGCAATCGGTTCTAACGGTCAGAGATTAAACACACACACACACACACACACACACACACGCACATAGGTCCCATTGGACCCCAACCATTGGACATTGGACTAAATAATGCAGCACATTTCGGCTTGTCAATGTGAAAATAGATTAATAGATTGATGTTTCCCCCCTTTAGCCATTTTGATTGTTTTTTTTTTGTGGCAGGAGGAAAAATGAAGGGTAGAAGTCAAAACCAAGCGTAAAATTGGTAGAGATTTTCAAATATTGTTAACTGGGTAAGAAGAGCCAGCGAATGTTGCTGGTCAGTAAATTTTTGAACCTCAACACATTTTAACGTATTTTACACGCGATGACCCGACGGTCGAATGTATAAACGTGTCAGCATTAAAACAATGGTACCACCGGATGGAGTTCAATTCTCGTCTCGGATTCTCGCTCTCTAACAGCTACTTTCTACGAAGGAAAATTAAATATGCACCATTGGTGATGCGACACACAATTTCTTCGTAGAAGCGACCTTTCTTTCGTGATAAGTGAAGGAATTAAACCAGTAAATAGCATTAGTAAACCTAAGTAAGGCTAATATGGGACACACTATCACGTTTACGGACTTGTTACAATTACAAGTCCCCAATCTGGTTATCTGATAGTTAACCCACGATTTCGAACCAACGGGTGATGATGATACGAACGAATGATTTATCGCCCAAATATGTCTCCCACTGCCGGCTGGCACACGACGCCTATCGTCGCCTTCACGTTCGCCCTCATAATATGAACTTTATTGTGGCACCCCGGAATAAAACGGGCCCAAGGTTACGAACGGGGCGCGGCTCTCCTCTTTGATGCCACTCATTTGATGGGATTGTTGGTTTTTTTTTTGCTGTCGTTTTTCCATCTAATGCCAATTCTGACCTATTCGGTATGCGTGTGTGTGTTTGTGTTTATGTGTGCATGCTTGTATTGTTGTGCAATCAACGGTAAAGTACGTCACGGACGACCGCCGGATTTAGTGCGACTGCCCCCCAAAGCACGCAGGTGGTTTTTTTTTCGATTTTCCGACTTTTACTTCCAAACATCTGTGCGTGTGTGTGTGTGTGTGTGTTTTAGGGCTACAATAAAAATGCCATTTTTTACGAAAATTAAGAGCCTGTCAGACTAATAGCAGATACATTAGCGGACGACAGTAGAGTTCATGGGCATGTGTTCAGGTTGGGTGCGTAATTATGAGAGATTGTGCACCTCCTACATACATCCGTCATATCGTATTGTCGTTTAGTTCGTATAATAGTTCTTTTCAAAGGCAATATTTTGTCAAAGGGTACAGATGTCAAAGATCCCCTCTATTCTGAAGAATACGTCGAAATAATGGGGCCTAGAAACCCAATTAAAATGAGGATCAGATGATGACTCCCTGAGAATCCTATACTCAAAGCCAAACCCATATCGGCCCTGCAACCAGTAACCAATTTTGAACCCATCCAGGACCTGGAACTGATACTGAACCCATACCGATCCTGGAACTGATCATGAATCAGTCTTGAAACATTGGAACCGAACCTACTTGAAACCGATTATGAGCCCATACCTATCCTGGAGTTGATAAAGAATTCATACCGATACAGTACTGGATCTGGACCCGAAACAGTTCCAATTACAGTTACGACAAAACCATAACCGGCAGTGCATGTTCAGCGTAAGAATTCCGGATTCGGAACGAAACTTGTACTTGGTCCGAGTCTCAAAGTAATTCAGTTTCAGTATCGACCGAGAACATGTGCAGCGTAGGAATGCTAGATTCGGAAAGAAACTTGAAACTTGGTCTCGGAATCGGAACCGATACAGTATTAGTTCCGTTCGAGTACCTAATTCTGCTGGTCAGCAAACCATACCTGGCAATCCCAATTAGCAGCGTAGGAATTAGCTTAGAAGTTCTCAATTCGGAATGAAACTTGAACCTGGTCTGGAAGCTATACAGTTCCAGTTTCGATCAGATCCATGTAGGGCGTAGCAATTTTAGCAGAATTTGTACAGTGATATGCTAAAGAATACCTCTAAAATATAATTTAAAATAAGAGGATACCATCGTCCTCCGACAAGGAAACGAAGAAACCCTGTGCACGTTGTACCCACACCACGTTGGGGATTCAAGCATTCGTAAAGCTGAGCCAAAAAAATATGTCTGTCCCTGTAGTTGGCGGGATGTACACGGGACACCATTCCTGCTCCGCTTGGCTCACAAATTGTTCAAGGTTCTGCCTCTCCAGCATCCGGTTTATAAACGTGAGAGAGTGAGAGAGCAAGGGCAAAACAGGAGAGAGAGACAAGGCAGACGAGCTGGGATTAGTTCCAACGCCATGCTACACAAAACAGCACAGGAAAGTTGGCCCCTTCCCCTTCCCATCGGTTCATTCTCTTTCGCACCGACACGGGTTTCCCTTTCAATTTAACCGGTTTGGGCTTTTGGGGTGAGAACACACAAAGTGAAGCTTGCACAAAAAGGGCTCCAAGGTGACGCCGTGTGCTTGGTCACCAAGAAACAGAGAAACAGGGAAACAAAGAGATGAGAGAGAGACAGAGAGAGAGAGAGACAGAGAAAGAGAGAGAAACACACACACACACACCAACGGGTGGTGCACTTTTTTCACTGCAAAAACGCGCGCCCGTTGCACATCTTCTTCGTATCGCCATTCCCACCAGGCTACAACATGCCCGTGCATTTGGTTAGGACCTCACAGGAAGGTACACACACACACACACCTTGTCAAAAAACCCACACGGCTGTTCTTTTTCGCGCACACACACAGAAGTATTACGCGCAACAGCGTGCAGAACAGAATTTCGGCGTCGCGCGATCGCTCGCTCGACACACAACCAGCAGCAGCAGCTGCCATTTTATTTGGCTGGAGGAGACGCATACTTTTTGCTTGTTTGCGCCATGATGCGAACTTAGCAAATGTTCAGGCAACGTAGTGCATTTGTGAGATAATTTTGCAATCTTTACTTTTTTACATACATCACAAGAAACACAATTTATCCACGCGTCTGGGAAAGAAGTGTAATAACGAACAGAAAAAAAACACGCAGGAAGTTAACCTCAATTTAAGATTTGGGCACGCGCGCCTTCCTTTTCAGGTGTACAAAACACACACAAACTCTTTTGCAGCCAAAACACAACCGAAACGCGAAAAAACCTGCCAAAAACGCACGAAAAAAAGAAAAACCACAAAACCCGCTTACCATTTTACTGCTCGCAACCATTTTTTCGGCCTACGGGATGGTGTTGCTGAGCGCAGAAGAAAAGGCGACACACCAGTTGCGTTTTTTTTGTTAAGCTATCTGCTCGCGCACTAAGAGGCTCGGAGGATGATTTCAATCTAGAGTGAAGCGCGCGCAGCAAAAACACAAAATGCCGATGTCACACACCGCACACACGTGAGCAGCAGCAGAGACACTGGACTAAGGGGGTGCACACTCGCGCGCACTATTGCCAGAATCGATACACACACACGCCGCAGCAGGTAGAGGTAGTAGCCGTATCACACAAACACACACCCGGAGAACACTTGTTGGCAGGTTCAACGAGTAATGCGATGGGTTGCGGGAAGGCAGAGGACGATGGATGTTACTGATCGATGGCGGCGCCTGTGTTTGCTGGACGACACACTGTGGTTGGCTGATTGAAGAAGGAGCGCGTCGATGAAACGTTGATGAGGATGAACTGGCCGCGGAGAGAACTCTGCTGGGCTCTTTGACCGCGGGTGTGTGTATTTTTGCTGCCAATGCGCTCTCTCACCCGCACTGTTCACATAAAGTCACACACACGCGCGCGCACACACAAACACAGCGGCACAGATGTGGCTCTCTTCAGCTCTCTGGCAGGCGGACGGTTCTAACCTACGAAGTAGAACGATCGTTGCCACCGAAAATGCCAGCTGGGAAAACACTAAGGAGAAAACACTCTCTCACACACACACGCTCAAATACACTGTTGATAGACGGGTAGTAAAATTTAGTATCCAGTACTTCACCTTTCCCGGTGAGTGTCTGTGTGTACGTTGTGCGGCGGGTGTCCACAACCAGAAAGAATAAGAGAGACAGAGATAGAGGATGAGAGGGCAACGATTCTAATAGTAATCATCCAAGCGCACCTGTTACCCAGCCCCCGTATTGGTAGAGAAGTGTAGACACTGAGTGTAGAGAAGTCAAACACTGCGAAATGGGCGATGACGCGCAGCGCCAAATCACCAAACGTCGTTTATTCCGTTTTTTGACCGTTTGAAAAGCGCATTCAAATTTGGTTCCTCTCTCTCTCTCTCTCTTGCGAAGCGGGTTCCACGAGCAGAGAGCTATTGCAAGCAAGAGAGGCGACCGACACTGAGAGGAAGAATCGCTTGATCAACACACTCAAAACAGGCCTGCACACGCTTGGGAAAACAGAAACCTATCACGAGTGCAATTCTTTTAACCAAAAAGTGTAAAGACAGAGAGAGAGAGCGAGGGAATCAAAATTTTGTTCCCTTTTTGACCTTCGTTTACTGCGGTGTAGCTGGATCGCGCGCGCGGTGTCTCATCCTTTCAACGAGAGAAACCTCCAGCAGCAGCAGTATCTCGTGCGAGAGATAGAGAGCGAGCGAGATCACAGCAGAAGAGCACACCTGGAAGAAGCTGGACACAGGGATGGGTCATCCACCACCGGTGTATCTCGTCGTCATCTCTCCAGCAAATAGGGCTGCAGCAGAGTTACTGCAAGCCTAAAAAAGACAATCCTTTGTGTGCGTGTCCAAAGCGAAGAAGTACATGACGAACACACATAGAAAAGGGGAAAAAATAGTACGGGAACGGGGATGAGGAGGGTCGTGTCCACACAGGTAGACAGGTGCACCACACAAAGCAACTCGAAAGCCTGCAAATGGCCAACACCAACAGCGTGTGGTAACAACAAACACAATACATTTTATTCCCTACTGACTTTTACTTGTCGTGGTGTGCTTACACATTCAGTGAGTGTCAGCTGCTGACTCACTCTATAATAAAATTTGCCTGTCTTATTGTTCTTCCTCATAGAGTGTTAGTGACACTAACGAAAAACACAGCCATCATACCCCCATATGGCTTTTGACTGGCAACGGGAGTGACGACGACAGTTCACAGATGAGAAACGAACCACGTCCAGCTTTTGTGCCAATCGACGCGACTACCATTAGACCATGGAGCTGCTTCGTTGCATCTCACGTTGGAGGAGGTCGTATTGTTTCCAACATTGATTGCAGACCATGATCGCATTCTTTCAAGCTGATATAGTACTATAGGACATGTTCAATGTACAAACGTGAATTCTACATTCCATCACATCATTTCGCTCTCGCAAACTCACTACATCTCTCTTTCCATTCTATTTTACATTCCGCAAGATCCCCTTGAGTCACTTAATTCCTTCACTATGTCATGTGAAGAGCTTGACACACACATATACAATAAAAAAGGGAACGGAAAGACCAGTTTGCACACGACGCGCGTTTTCGTAGCACAACTAGTAAGGCTTCTTCTTCTTGCTGCCAACTCAACCTTCCCTCGCGGAAGCACACGTGTTTTAGCGCATTTCACATATGAAATGAGCCGTTTTGTCAAAAGCATCCTCTCTCCTCTCTGCCGGGTAGGCTAGGTAAGGGGTACACCATCGCCGCACACGCACTAAGGGAAAAAATCCCCCCCTCTCCCTCCACACAGACACTCCCGACCGAGCATACAATACGAAGCGCGTATGTACACACACCGTTGCTGCGGTCCGTAATCTTCGAGGGCTGCGCAAGAACTGACGCAAAATGCCGACAACGCTAGAAACGCAACCCCGGGCCCTGGCTCAATATCGACCCTCCTCTGTAAGGGAAGTAACGCATTCGCAAACACACACACACACACACACACACACACACACACACACACACACACACACACACACACACACAGACGCATTAGCACAAGCATACGCAACCAGGGATGAAGGAGAGGGCAATTCTAACTACCCCCCGCCACACGGGTCGTTAGTGTGAGTGTGTCTTCACACGACCGGTATATCACAGACGATAGCGCGTGCGAAAGGCGTTATACGCAGCGTTACACCATTATGCTCGGACCGGAGACACGAGTGGAGCGCGCGCGGTGGTTGGCCTCTCAACCTTCTCAACCTTCTTCTCCGATATTGTCGCTGCTGCTGAGAGAGATCTCATCTTACCCGGCGGCACTTACCGTAACGCTACGGCGCACACCAAGCAATTCGAGAAACTGCAACGAGATCGCAAGCGACGAGCCCGTTGTCAACCGTAAGCCAAACAGAGAAACGAACGGTTTTGCCGTCGCCATGTTGGCTTTACTCGATAGCGTACGCATTTCATTATTTGTGTGTGCTCCAATATAAGCATCCGACCATAAGATCGAATAGATGTAAGATAACTTCTAGCTGCAGTGAAACGTAACGCTCTCGAGCAAAGTGCAAAAAATAAGGCTAATCTTCTGTTTTTGTTTTTTTATTCCCGCAAGCAAGCAAAAAATAAGACAAATAAGGCGAGAAACCTTGGAAGGTGAGCAGAACTTCATTAAAAACCGTGCAAAAACGGGCTAGCACATCTGCATGACGTGTGTGTGCGCGACGTTGCGTCCCGCATGTCACCACCAGATAAGAGAACCGAGTACAGGGGTATGATATTTGCGTCACCATTAAGTATAGACCCGTCGTCGTCATCATCATCATCATCATCATCAACAGTGCATTACGGTTAGATGACGTACAGCGATCAACACAGCCCATCTCTACCGGCACGGCTTGAGCGCGCTTCTTTTGAACAGCGGGAGTGAAAGTGGTAACAAAAAAAAAAGAAAGCGTCTGCCTCACCTTGCACCTGTACGCGACACTGCCCCCGGCGGGTGATTAGGAAAAGTGTCAGGCAATTATTACGTCATTAGGGGTGATTGAATCGTGTGCGTAAACCCCTTGCCACCCGACCAACCCGAGAGCTCGGATACCGATGGCAGCCGGGGTAATTAACGCTAAACGGCACATTCCAGTGCCGGAAGTCCTAATGTGGAAGCCGCATCATCAAAAATTAGTCGACGGAGGAGGAGAAGGCACTCAAATCAAGACCGAAAACGTTTAAGGGAAGCGGAGCAGGCAGCAAAAAAAAATATTGCAATAGAACTCTTTGAGCGACTAAGCAGTGAGCACAAACTTGCTTATCATGCTCGAGGTCAGCCTCGCTTGCTACTTGAATAAGGGAGATAGAAGTTGCACGCAAAAAAAAGAGTTAATAGCCTATTCAGCAATTTCTTAGTGGACAGGCATAAAAGTGGAGAAATAAAACGAACCATCACGCTGTACACCATGTAATAGGCCCTTCTCCAACCGAGCGGCTATTATGACCCGATCGTGAAAAATCATGCCTGTAGAGCGCAACGCTGTCCCGTCTTTCCAGATGCATCCACACCGGCCCTCCCACCGCCACTGCATCTGCGGGAGCAATGTAAAGCGGCCGCGAAGGCTAACTGACATGACCAGCGGGGTCATCACATGATGTATGTGTGTGTGTTTGTGTGTGGTGTAAAACGTATATCTATATGCGCCACGCTCGCGCAACACGCTAATGGAAAGCTCAGGGCCACCCGTAGGGAGATGGGATGGGAAGAAGGAAAGAAGGGGGCATGGCAGTGGTGGTGTCTCGTGGCAAGGATCAACCGAGCCACACCAGCAGCAAAAACCAAATTCCACAACCACTACTTTAAAATGGAGCAAAAAAAGGGCACCAGACGCACACTGTCGACCTGGGTTGTTGCCAGAATCCGGTTCGAAGGACTAAAATCTTGTACACGTCACTGCTGTTCACAACTTTGTGGCATGCTAGGCCTTAGAGTGTGCATGCATAATTCATCCGGGGTTTCTATTGGTTTCAGTGTCACTTTACGCACGCATCTTCTTCCAGAGTGTTCTTGGGGTTTTGCTCCACCCTCTCTATACCCCCAACCCTCCAACTTTTTAGCTTCTCTAGAGCAGCTTCTTCCACAGCAGACACACACCACGTGTGCGATCTTCGTGCAGTAAACAATTAGCATTCGCGCAAGATTAGCACCGGTTTGGTGGGTGTGTGTGCGTGTGTCTGTGTTTGGAGGTCGTTGTTGCCGTTGTTGTTGTTGTTGTTGTTGTGGGAGAGGAGCCCATGCATCTGCCTTGTGCTGATGCTATTGCCATGGACTCTTTTTGCGGCCCCATCATGGCCAGCAAAACCTCCACACACGAGGAGGAGGGGAGCTACTACTGTTTCCCTTCCTTTCTTCCCCCCCACAACAATCAAATGGGTGACCCTGGACTCCCAGAACGTGCCCCAAGCGCCCATATAGCAGATGCGCGCGCGTGCCAGATGAGGCTGCTGCTGGCACGTGGGGCACTGTTTCCTCCATTTTTGCTCGTCGTTGCGTCGTCCCGTCAGCGGCGGCGGCCATCGCGCACTATCCTGTCAGTAGACGCCCAGTATGAGCGTCGATGAGGGTTTGATGTGATGTGCGCGCGAGAGTGAGCGAGAATGCAGCTAGTGCAGCGGTCAAGTGCAGCTGCAAAACCGACGGCGGCGGCGACTCTGTTTGGTGTGACCCTCGTCCCCCCTCCGTCTCAGCAGTATCACTCTATCAGCACACAATCTGGCCGTAAGAGGCAATATTATAATTGAGGCATTGTTGCGCTCTCGTGAATTGTTTACGTATGCACGCGGCAGCCAAACCGCAGCAGCAGCAGCAGCTGCAGCAGAAAATAATAGTAAAGGGCCTTCCCATCTGCCTTCCTCTACCTCCAACTTCCTTCACCATGCCCTATCCTAACCCCACAACAATCGGTAACAGAGCGCGCGGGCGGACACGCACACACGCTGCTCCGTGCTGCCGTTTCGTTTGCTTCGCTTGCGGTAAACAATTCTGCGCAGATGAGCTCAACTTCGTGCATTCGGGTGAGGCTAGCCTAAATCGAACACCCTCGCTACGTGCCTTCATCTGTGCGGCATGGACAGTTTGGGTTGGTAGCGAAAAAAAAATCCAACAAAACCTCACGTACACGCTAGCAATCCCCCCCGCATGACAACTGTTGCAGAGTAGTGACACAGAAAATGACATACAACGCCCGCTTTATCGGGGGAGGATGTTGTCCTTCGGCGGTACTGAAAACGAAAATAAAACAGAGCTCCCCTCCCGTCCCGGACCTCTGGTCAACATCCGAGGCACGTTTTTGAGGGTGAGACCATTTTATCACCGCCGGGGTAATCTTACTATTACCCAAATGGCGGACGCCGGCGGCGTACTGGCCGACAGATGGCGCCACGATGACAGCACACGATCGGCACGAAATCGGGGTAATCACATGGATACCCTTCGCCCCTTCATCACCACCACCACCACGACCAGGAGTCACCAGGCAGGTCGGGTTGGCGGCCTCGCGGGAGACTCATTTTGCTAATTTTCTGCTCCCTCTCTCTCTCTCTAAACCGCCGCCGCCGTTTTGCCCAAACCTACTAAGTGCTACTAAGTGTTTCGGGTGAGCTCATGGTTCCCAGCCAAAACTGCAGCACGAGTTTGTGTGTATGTGTGTGTTCATACACCCATTAGCGCAAACGCGAGGTTATCGGGCAAGTCGTCACGAATTAGTGATTGTTTAACTGTAGAAAAACAAAACAAATAACACTACACTAAAGCGTATCGACCATAAAATGGCGATGGCGGAGTGTTTAGTTTCCATTTCCACCGGGTCAAATTAAAAAAAAAAGGGATGGGTGATAAAACGCTGTAAAAATGGCTCCAAAAGCTGCCTGAAAAAAAAACAAACCAAAAAACGTCCAAAGGAATGTTCTTTGGCAGTCAGTTTTCGTGCTGGAGAAAGCAAAACTGGGGGTTTCGATTGCACCACCGAGCGACAACCGAGATTCCGAGACTGCGGTATTGATAGGACGCGAGGAGGAGGGAAGGGGGCGAAGTACACACTGATAAGATAACAAAACAGGCCGGCTGCCTAGGCAAACTGCGGCGTACCAGTTCTGTGCTGTGAGACAACACTTTTTTTTTGGTCCCCCTTACTCTAGCAGGGTGAAGAATTGTTGTGTGATGATTTGCTGTCTGATGAGTGACTGGTATGAGCGGATGCGATGTGCATTTCCTGCTGTAAGTGACAAAAAACTAGTTTCGAATTTCGTACCCCGTCGTAAATCTGGCTACAAAACAGTAAAGTTGACTGGAAAAGCAGTACGTAAAGCGGTACCTGACGAGCGTTACGTTAGCGTGACGGTGCGTTACGCCCGTGCGTCGCAAACCCAGATGGACGGTTTAGTCGACATTAACAGGCAAATTGACTGTTTGCATGTTGTTGGAGAAACTGTAGACAATAAATTGTACAAACATGTACTGATCGTTTGTGTCAAATTGCACATTGTTGCCTAAAATGCAGGAAAAAAACGTGAATTGAAAGCAAAGCATCAAATGTGGTTCATCAAAAAACCACGGTCATGGAAAATAACAACATGGAAAGAAGCATTCTTCCGGTCATTCTCTATCGCTATCGGCTTGTAGTATACATTGCAGCTGCTAGACTGAAAATCACAGCAAACAAACGTACACACAAGTACACCAAAATCCCCATCCGAATCGATTGAAAATGTTGTTCGAGGTAGAGTGATGTTATCAGAAATATTACTTGTACAAGAGTCATGATTGGTTGAGGAACCTTTTTTGGTCTTCTCTCTGTCAATGTTTCGTTGGCTGCACCACCAAACCATTGGTATAATAATAAGAATCTTGTTAGCACTGCCGCAAATGGAGAAAGGGGAGAAGAAGCTCAATAAACATACTTGACCTCTTTTTCGATAATGTTTCGGGTGTGCAGAGGGGACACCATTGTTATATTGATATTGCACATGTTTTTTGTGCTTCTTTCTTGTACTTCGTTTCTCCTTGTTGTGTTTGCTTACTGAGAGATATTAATTAAATGTCCCGTCGTCATCCAAGAGATCGCTTTTTTTCAATTTTCCTCTTCAGAACACAAAATCAAGACAACGTGTCTACGTTTTTGTGGCATTAGTCGGAGTACTGTAAACGTTTTAGAGGTCGGACGGATGTGGGGAAGAATGGGTCACACACACGTGTTCGGAAGGAACAACGATCCGCGTTCGGTATTGCATGAACCGGTGTGTCTACCACTGGACCACCGAGCCGCTCGCAAGACGGACCGAATTTAAGCGAATACATTCTCCCATCCCATCCGTGCGTATCGATTCTGCAGATCCCAAAATACTCTTAGCGTAATTCCGAATGCTTCTCTTCGTGGTAGAATATGGCTTTGACTATCGATCCTAATGCCGGTTTTAATTTCTAGTGCTCCCCCATCGCACCGAGTCTGAATCACACTGCGCTGAGTTTATTAGAAACGAAGCGCTCTCACTCTCTCGTTCTCGATCCTTCTCTTTCTCCATCAGTGCCCGTTCGTTTTCAACGCAAAAATGATCTCATTATCATCGATTTATTTTTCTTCGGCCAGCGTGGCATGGCACACACCGCAACATTTGGTCACAGTTTAAAAAAGGAAGAAAAAAAATACACATGTGCACAACATGGACAACGTGAACCACCGCGAGACCGGCGCGGGACGACAGGCAATGAATCACACACACCAAAATAGGCAATAGCGCGCATACGAGGGCAGTGGATGGGATAGGGAGGGGAGTGCGGGTGTAGAAAAAGAAAACAAGTACAAACAAACGGAGCCTAGAGGTGACGACGATGATGATGTCATGGAAAAGATGTGTGTGATTCTTTTGCCAACCTTCTTCTCTCCTAGCCCACCGCTTTCCGCCCTGTTACCCACCTCGCGTACCAATATTTTAGCGACTTCGCAAACAATGCTGCTGTCCTTGGACCGCTCCCGTTGCAGCAGACTCCACTCCCACCAACCATCCGCGGCCGGAACGACCGGTTTTTCAATTCGTTTTCGTTCACTGCAGCCCAGAACTGCATACTATGCGGATGGGTAGGGGGTAAGAGGTGGAAAAGAATAAAAAAAACGCGCTTGTTGTATTGTAACCCTCCGTCGCTAACGCCCCCGCCTTCCACAGCATCCACAGGCACCGCACCAGGCCAGCAATGCGAAGAAGAAGTATATTTGCATTGCCTGCCTTGCTTTGGTGGTTTGACATTACCGAAACTGCGCCGGCTACTGTTTGCACGGGCGGGAGAAGGACGCTGCCAGCGCACGTCATCGTGGTGCCACTGATGCTATATACACGTACGGTCTCAAGCGTTTACTGCTGGCTCCGACTATTTTTAAGATAATTTGTAGATCAACAACAGTGAGCAATGGCGTACGCGATCGCCAGAATCAGTACAGTGCCGGGGCCGCGTTTTATAAACAGCAATTAGCGCTTAAGCAAACAGTGACGCGCCGCAAAGCTAACAGATGAAACATCCGTTTGCCCGCGCGCCATGTACACGTCAATCGGGTGATCGTCATCGTCGGGGTGGTTGGGGGTCGTTTTGTTTTTTTTTTGTTTTGCTAACTTGACAAAACACAGTTGCGGCCAGAGTTTGGCTTGCGCTGCTGCAGCACGCATGTGTGTTTCGCCGCGACGATGGTGACGTCCACCCAACTCCGCAGACAGTAGACCGCCCTAATTGGCTTACTGTGCTGCAGCAGCAGAACCTTAGGTCGTGCTGAGGTGGCTGCCACCATCGTTTGATTGCCAAGTTTTCCACATCAATCGATAGGATGTAGCAGTGGTTGGCATCGTCTCAATATGATGGTTTCTCCATGCACTGTGCCAATATCAGAATTATGTGGAATAAACAAACCAAAGCCTGGAATCGCACGCTCGGTTGTTATTCTAGCAGAAAATTCAACGAATGCATCACCCAGACGGATACACGCTGGTGATTAATGCTACTAATTTGCATCTTTTGCCTCACTCTTCCACTCCCGAGCTTGTCGCTGTCGTTCTCTATCGTTGTTGCTTACAGTAGAACACGTGATGGTTTGCCACTGTGTACTTCCCCCCACCGGTTACGTAACGCTTGGAGTGGGGAGTAGTCATGCGATTGCTGATTCTCCCGCCTGACATCACTTGTCTGCATCAGTCGGAGACATCCAGTCAATGGGAGCTGAGAACTAGTCTCAGACCTTAGGTGTTTTTGAGCTTCGCTTAACAGGCGCGAGTTATGCGGAACTTATAGAATACAGTCATTCTCAGATTTAACCAGGCTCCACAAGAGTTGCTAGAGATATTGAAGAAATATCATTGCGAGCGTCTGAATGTTCTGGCAGCTCCAGAGGACATGAATTCTTGATATTATTGTGATACAAGGAACATCATCCGTCTGACATCACTTGTCTGCATCAGTCGGAGACATCCAGTCAATGGGAGCTGAGAACTAGTCACAGACCTTAGGTGTTTTTGAGCTTCGCTTAACAGGCGCGAGTTATTAGGAACTTACAGTCATTCTGGGATTTAATCAGGCTCTATCAATGAGGACCATAAATCTACAAGAGTTGCTAGAGATATTGAAGAACTATCATTGCGAGCGTCTGAATGTTCTGACAGCTCCAGAGGATATGAATTCTTGATATTATTGTGATACAAGATGTTCCTACGCTCTAAAGAGCCTAGTGCATCACACAGCTATCGCAAGGGCATGTGACATTTCAAGCACACGCTGCCAGGGGGACATTACCGCAAATCACAACTACTTCTCCCTCTATCCAGCACTTACCCGGAAACATCCCAAAACCTCTCTCCAACGGCCTGCTCATGTTATGTCTGCACGCGAAAGAGTAAATCAAACAATTTTACGAAGCTTTTCCCACAAACCGTAGAAATCTCGAAACGACGCCACAAACTCCACACACACGGTAGTAGTTGGGGAGTGTGTGTGTGTGTTTTTTATTGCTTTCCGATACAATCAAAACAAAGCAAAAGAGAAACCCTGCCGATTTTACGCACGCACGCCAGGTACGAGGGGTTGGTTTAGTGCTAGCAGAGGTTCGCGCAACAACCGCAACAACGATGATGATACTTCAGGTATGCCCCGTCTTCTACCCTATCATTTCCACAACCCTGGAGACACACACACACGGCAGACCACTTCCGATTGACTATTCAAATCGCCGCGCTCCCTTCGTTACGTTACTATGCCGAGCCGGCGACGACGGCACACATTGTGTGCACTGGCGAGCTCTTCCTGGGTCGGAATTTCACCACCGCCAAAAGCCCAAAAGAGTGCCCTCCCTATATTTGATTTATCCGCTCTTTTTTTTTTTTTGCTGCGAATGCACACTTTCTTGATTAGCGTTTGGATTGATCTCTTAATTTGCTAGCAGTAGCACGTACTCAACACTCAAAAGGCAAAAGCGTTTAACGCGAGGCTCCCCCTTTCACCGTCGAGTCTTATGCAAGACGACGGCTTTGCGCTGTCTGTGCGCAATAGAGTCTTGTGCCTGGCGATAAACATTGCATTTTTATGCGAACTGGTTTTGCTGCTCCGAAGATTCGCCGGGAGGCAATCGTTCGGCAGAAGAATTGGCGAGCGTAACTCGCAGCGAGAATAGTAATGCAACCAAAAAAGAAAAGAATGCAAGAAGCGCTTGTGTACTTACTGATTTCGGCATTTTGATTGGGTTGATTGGGCGGTTAGTAAGTTGACCGGGAAGGAAGGATTCGGATTTGAAAAATAACTGATACGCAGAGCCTTGTTGTTGCCTGTGTTCTTGCTGTATGTCTTTACAAGCGAGCGCAAGCTGTCTCGGCGGCCGGAATGTCGTTTACGTGGATGGATGTGGTGAAGTGTTTTTTTTTTGCTAAAATAAGAAGAATAAGAATAAGGAGAAGAATAAATATAAGAACAATGAAACAGACATTTGGGATTTAGAAAAAAATTCTCAAAAAGTACACCCTTCCAAAAAATCCCTAAAATATATCGACCTATCGATCTTCTCTTTTTCCTGAGCTCAGCGCGCCACGTTTACTTCTCGTGGGTCACACAAATACCGCTGCTATCGGGACTGGTGATGTTGCAACCGCACGGACACTTAGTTGGTAGGTTGGTTGGTGATACTACACACTTCTCCCCCCCCTCCTTTCCTCAGCTTACTTGAACGTTTTGTGGGATGCGGATGAAGGAAGCACTCCAAACTGTAACCGGGCCGTGTGGGGGGGGGGGGGTATTACACGTAACACGCTCAACTCAACGCCACACCACCATTTCCCCGAAACACTCGGCGTATTGTGAAACGCGTGGTATTGCTTTTCGCTCGCCAGCAAAATACAAAACCAATCCATCCCAAATGTGTGGGGCCCTTCGCGCATCGCGAGACATCGGAAAAGCCTTATCGGCGCAGTATCGGAATGTCTCGGAACGCGTGGGGTTGTAAGAAGGGGCGTGTAGTGGGCCCAGAGGCAGTAGGGGGTAACACGTTACCACCTTTGCTGGGTATATACAGCTGGTCGGTGCATTCTTTCCGCCAGCAACACAATACACCGACACTTGGGTGTGTGGCGCGACGTCTCTTGTTCCTGTCAAACTGCAACCCTATCACGCGTAACCAAAGCAAATGTGTGCCGATGATGTTGGGGTTGAAGAAACACACACACGCACACTCTCTCACACACACACACACACACACATACACACATTGTTGTTGGGATTGTTGTTTTCTTCACGGAGCGATTGTTTCCCTCCATTACGCACAATAATGTTTGTTCGGTCTTCGGGCGAAAGAGGCGGCGAAACCCCGAAACCAGCGCCAATGAACGTAAAACGCTAAAAAAAAACGGAGCATTGATGCTTCCGGACGCCTGGATGCCAAAAACAATGTCAAAAAGAGCACGTAACGTTTGCAATGGTGTGTTGTGAGCTGTGAGCGCATGAAAAGCTCATATGCAATGCAAAACTGCACCTCTCGTAGTAACGTTCTCTGTAGGGAGGTACACTACGGAGTTTAAGTCGATCAGCGTGCGTCACTGTGTGCGAGTGCCCTTGATGATCTGGTACTGACAGTTGGCGGAATATGAATCTGAATCGAGTGAATCGAGTCTCGATTCGAATCTCCAAAGATTTATGAAACTCTAAGGATTCATGAATCTCTACTTGATTCATGAATCTTTTTTTAAATATTGGGGAATTGACGATTTAACAACATAGCTCTTTAAGCCAAAAAGAAGAATGCCAGGAAGCTCCATGCCTATGAATCTTTTGAGATTCATGATTCTTTAGAAACTCGTGAATCTTTCGAGATTTATGAATCTTTTCAACCAAAATTTAGATTCGTTGAATCATTTCAAAGATTCATTCAGATTCACGAGTCTGAATCAGATACACCCAACACCCAAGCGGAACACTATCTTGGACCCGGCGTGGTGTATATTTAGTGTTTTCAGCACACTTCTTTTCTAGATCAAACTGAAAGTGACTGAGGGTTTGGTTCGATGACAGGTTGCTACGCACAAAAAATGCAATGTTCCTCTCTCTCTCTCTAGCTTGTTCAATCGGTGTCGTCCCCATTCAACCGGAAAAGGGTGCGGCCGTCAGGCAGGGGGCGACTTTTCGATTGTTGTCAGCACCCTGCGCCCTCTCCCCCACATGCAACACACTACGACGCGGAAGCAATAAGGGGTACACAGGGGGTGGGTATATAATCAAAGGGTTTTTTACCGAACCGGTTGGAGGACGGTTCGCAGGAAGGTGGAAACAAACGGAGCAATGTCGCCAGTTTGGAGAGGGGGGGGGGGAAAGGAGCCGACTACCACCACACCAAGCTACTAAACCTGTTGCGAGTGAGCAAGTGCAGCGCGGTGTCGTGCACATACAACAGCGTGCGCGAAACGAGTTCCAACGTCACCAGGCAGCGTCAGTGCAGTACCATGGGCGGGGTGGGTAAGGACAGCAATATGAAAGCATCAAAAGCATTCTATTTGAACGCTCCAAAAAGTAACGTCACTAACGCCTTTTTCAGTTATTGTGAACATATTGTAAATAAAAACATTTCAACACAGGGTGGTTCGTAAATTACGTTTTTCACTTTTTTTAAAACATAAAAATCAATGTCGGAAATAAAGATACAAGAAACGATACAAGAAACGATACAATAAAGCAATTTATCTGAAACGAATTACTTTTTGTGTTATTTTTTCCGTATCCGATCGAAAAAAAACCGGAAAAAAATAAAAATAGGAAAAGGATCTGTCAAAACTGCTCGAAAGGGGTAAATTAAGGACTATTAATTTTCCATTAAATTGATCTGAAATTACCGGTAGTTTGATGGTTAGATAAATTAAGTCCGATTTGTCTGGTTGGGTCACGCGTAACTGAGGCAGCGCTCTGTCAGCAGCAGAACATGGCACATTAGACTCCAACGACAAAGAGTTTTATAAAGCTAATAGTAGAGGTGTATGAAGATGTACATATTCAGCCAACTTGACAATTACCGCATGTTCGCCACTCTCTGACACAAAGCAACAGCAACAAAAAAGTACCTCATCAGAAAACTCATCAGAGCGTTCCAATGTTTCGACAATGCTCCAAGCATCGATAACGTTGGGCCGAGGGTTTCTGATTGCTGCCTGCTCACTCGCACAAATGTTTGAACCATCAGAACCAGCCGGCGCGGCACTTTGAAATGGTTTGCCTCGACTGATGCAATCTCTCTCTCGCTTTCTCGACGCTGATAAGAGTTTGTGGGGGTGGTGCGTCACGCGAAGGAATGTCACGATATCGCATCGAGCAATCGAGCGCCATCTTCTTACCCCCTTTTTCAAGTGCGTGGTGTCAAGTGGTGGCAAGCTTTATATCGCCTACCGATTCTAACGAAAGTAGGCTGAACCATCATAATCCGGCGGCCCTCCAAATACGAACGATGTCGCCACGCAACAAGCGGCGAACCTGTCCTTCGCTCCCGGCTTGGACGTGTAGCGTTTGCCGTCAATGCTCTTGGGCACCCGCGTGTTCTTTTGCACTCCGCTCGGAAGCATCGTCCGATAGCTTCGCTTGCAGTATCGGTCGCCGGCGAACAAGCAGTGATTGCTTGCCTCTCCCACCCCCTATCGGTATCTTATCATCGGCGTCACATTCTGTCCGGCTACCGGGGTCGTCTCGCCATCCCCCACAAAACAACCCATATACACACACACACACACACTCCTCTACTTACCCCGCGAAGTGATGCTTCCTCTTCTTCCGAGTGGGCAGGGGACTTGGGATTTGCTGTAATCGCTAACTTGACCGCTTCACACTGTAGTAGGCAAATTCAAGGCGCGTCTTCTGGCGAATGTCCAACTTCCGGTGACTTGCGGAAATGGCCTTAGCTGCGCACGGCTCGCACAGAGGATTGCACTGCATGGGGAGACGACGCGCACGCGACAACAATTACGAACACGGCACAAACGTTTCGCACGAGGGGTAGGGGGGTTGGAGAGAGAGAAATGAAGTAGAGGAAAATAATTTATATATAGTATCGATATGGACAACACCATCTAGCACTCGGCGCAACACGTTCTCTCACACGTTCTTATTGTACAAATGGACGTGGAGTTGGAGAAGAAATAAAAAAAAAAACACAAACTTATGTCGAGATACCGGGACAACCTCATAAATTCACCTACACTACAAACACACATACACACACACACGCCAACACACATTCATAAGAGGAGGAAACAATAGGAAACCAGAGAAGAAGCACGCCCGCACACACCGTCCAGCCGAGGGACACTGTTTGGTGTATTTATTTTGAATGTGTCACACCCTTTAACAGAGGAAGATGCACTTGCTCCGGAATCGTCACAAAACACACACACATACATACACACAATCCACCTCTCTCTCTCACACACACAGACCCTCTTAGCAAGTGATGTGGTGATCGCGGTCAACGGCTGAAACACCGGAAATGTCGTAGTAGTTCGTAAAACCAGCCAATGTGCAGGGTGTACAGCAACGTAACAGTAGCTCATTAGCGCGGCGAGCGGGATGCGATTTTAATAGAAATAATGACAGAAGAAACGCAATTTATCCGCAGCAGGCGGGAATGAACCACTTCAAACTGGAACGTCAGCTTATCAGGTGCGTTCCGTGGTCGTCAACAATCGTCACCGCCATCATGATGCTGCTGTTCGAGCAACTGTGAGGTTCGAATCCTGAACCCCGGGAAGAGGGGTGTGGTATATTTAAATGTATGTTGTGGAGGTAATGTGTTTGGAGGAAGAGAGAGAGGTGGGTGTCCGAACAAAACTATCGTGGTAATATTTAAAAATCTGCCTACACTAATTAGCACAGAAAAACCAAAACAAACACAGAGGAACAAAACACACACGACACCCAACCCAACCGAAGAGTTGGACAGGAAAGCATTCGCTTTTGGTGGACAGGTGTGTTGGTTGGGTAGAAATTGTATTCACGAGAAAGTCGGAGAGATAGAGAGAGAATGAGCGAGAAACAGTGGGAAAGGTGTGTACGTGTGCAGCAGCAGCAATAGCAATAGCGCGCCTGCATGGTGCGTCGGTGGTGTGGTGTGTGAAGAGAGGGCTTTTGCAGGTGGGTATAATAACTTTCTTTTTCGTAACAGGATCTTTGTAATCTGCTTACACTGTTGTGTGCAGTTGGAACATTCCCATACATGCGCGCGCGCGCTCTTACGATACCTGTTACTACTATCAACATGGACAAGCGCACACACACACACACACACATACGCACAAACACGCAGGAAAAACATTTGCAAAAGGGTAGAACAGTAATAGCACCAACACGGGCACAACGAAAGATAAGTAAAATATAATTACTAAAAAAAACAACCTGCTGAGTAGACTCTAGGAAGCGGGACATTTACTATACACAGCCTACATTTCCGCCTAAAGTCTACAAGCGTGTGTGTGTGTCAGGACGCCAAACGGAGCAATATTTCGCGATCGGGAGGAAATCGAGAGACACGATCGACACATGCGTCCGCCCCTGGTAGGGAAACTAGCAACAGGCTGGCTCGAGTTTTGAACTTAAAAAAAAGAAAGAGAGAGAGAGAGAGAGAGCAAGCAAGAAGATCACTCGAAATAGCAAGAGAGCGACATTAAGCGGATTCGATCCAGCGATCTCCGCAAGGGTACACTGAACCACCCTGTGCTAGCCCGGGGGCTGTGATTTCCAGCAGTGGCGCAGTGTGTGTGTGCGTCTGACTCGATCGGAGTGGTGTTGGTGATCACTTGATCAACGAGCATCGATCGCTCGACGCGCCACAGCGAGCAATGAATGAGGGAGAGGGAAAGTGTCTGTACGATGTTGTGGAATGTGTTTGTTAATGTACCGGAAAGACTCTTCTGTCTCTGTCTCTTTCTTTCTCTATCTCTCTCTCTGCAGAAGCGTTTTATCACACCATTCCGATACAACAGAGGTATCGATCAACAAACCAACACACTACCAAAAAGCAAACAATGCACACAAACATACACACACCTACGTACACCTATTGGTGTTTTGTGTTTGTGGTTGTGTGGGTCTGTTTAATTTTTATCACTTTCTTCTGGTGTACACTGTGCTCTTTTTCCTTTCTCTTGCGCTCTCTTTCTCGTACCCTCTTTCGCTCTCTTTCTCGCGCTGAACCGTTCTCTTTCTTTCCTTTTGCCGGCGGTGGGCATGCGGGCTTAATGAGGTGATGATGTGAAATTCCATCGCGCACCTTCTCCCTTCCCCCCCTCGCACGCTCCTCCGCCCCTTCCTTCCCCCCCAAAAACCAACCGTGAGGGAAAAAGGTGAGTTTTACGTGGAACGTGCGAGCAGGACCGGTGGCGCGAACGTGCGTGCTCGAGCGAGAGGGACGGTACCGCCCGATCGGTACGGGCCATTTTGCGGCACTCGTGTACAGGCACGCTGGAACTCAGGTTGGTTGACGCGCGTACCAGCCAGCCAGCCAGGCTTCTTTTTTTTTGGGGCGGTTTTTTTTGCTTGGTGTTGGTGTTTAATAAGTTGGTTGTAGCGCATTTTTGGATGGTTTTTGATGCTCGTCCCCGCCATGCAGCAGGAAAAAAAACGGCAGCAGTCTTCTTCCTCTTCCCCACCAAAACTCCTTCAAGAGGGGAAGAGGGGTGTAAGAGAGGATGGACGCACACACACACACACAGAGACTGGAAATTGACGTTGTTACGCGATTCCGGGAGGCTCCCCTCCTGAAGGCTCTCAACAAAAAAAAACGGTGCCATCATCACACTACACACACGTCCAACACTTTTACGCACACTGTACCGATACACACACACACACACACAAACATATACGGCTCAACACAAACACGCACACTATGACGGGCGAAAGAGGCGACGTCTGCTTTCTTTCGTGCGTACCCCTGACCTGTTCCGTGCGGGTTTTACGGTTACTACGGGTTTTCTCTACTACTGCTGTGAACCCCTGAACTGTTTGGGTGAAATCTTTCCCAGGGCACGTTGGAAGGGGGGGGGGTGGTTGCAAGGTGCACGATAAAACACAAACAATTACCACCAGTCGGGAGGATGGAGAAAGCCAAAGTGTGTCGGAATTTTCCGGGACAACTCCGGTCGAAACAACGGTCGATTGAGCCTGCCAGCCAGCCAGTGCCACCGGCGGAACGAAAAGCTGCGAAAACAATTTTGTTGGTTTTGTGCATTGCCGAGGAAAAAAGGGAGCACCAACACCAAAAAAAAAAGTTGGATGTTGGAAAAGCAACCCGAGACACACACACATACACACGCATACCCGACACCCGACCGCGCAATTCAAATTCACTGGCCGACGGGACAGGGGACGGCATGCCACGTGTGTGAGTGTGTGTGTGAGAGAGGGAGAGAAAGCGGGAGGGACGGGAATCCAGTCGCACCGACACACGTACACACACACATACAGACACACAAACGCTCACGGTAAATACCTTCGCACCGCAACAGGGTGGCGATGGATTTGCCCGTCAAGGGGGTGGTTTTTTTCAGCGAAGCCCGGGGGAGTGAGGATGGGGAAAACATCAGAAACACACACACAAACACACATACAGACTGCGATCCCTAAAAGCGGCCAACGTACCATTAAACTATTGATAGCGACGAATTAGCAACGTAGGAAGCTTGCCTCTTCTACCCCCATTAACCAAAAAAAAGCGCAACACCCATTCACAACACGCACACACACACACACGCACGCACGCACGAGACCCTACACAACAAAAAACGGGGTGACTAAGAGGGAAGAGAGTAGGATTTTTTTTTTGAAATGGTAGAAATTATTCGTACGATATTGGCCGTGACTCGGGAAGTCGAAATCCACATCCGTAATCTAGTGACACCTCACGTATAGTAGTGGTGTACGCTGCCCGTCGCTGCTGGACAAATGGTTCCTGCGGTGCGCGTCCGGAACGATTCCGATCCGATCCGATCCGAGGGGCTGGAAAGCTCGTGCTGTGTCAGCAAGCACCTCCTACAAAGGAACAAAAGGGCGAGCTTTTCCTGCCCTTTTTATGTTGGGTTCGAGGAAATTTCACCCCGCAATCGGTGATCGATTTTTGAGAATTTATTTAATGGATTTTTTGATTGATTTTTTTAAATTCATTTTTCACCAAAACTTTCGTGCCAAACGCCAACTAAACTGGCTGCAAACACCCGGCTGCCCCGGCTGGAGTGACAGCTTCAACCCCTATTCGGAAGCTTACCGGTTTTGACACACGCACCTGGGTGGCTGAACAAGCACACGCGTGCTGAGCTTTTGCTGAGTTAGATTTCGTTTCAAAAAATTTGAAACGTTTCAAGCTCGAAATGTTTCACGGGCTGGAATACTGCAAGCACTGGAGTTCCAGGAACATGGGATCTCCCTTTTGCTTGCTCGTTTGGGGTGGTTTGTTCCCAAGAATGGGTAACAATGTAGGCGCCAAATGGCACGGTGCTACATTTTAATAGAGCGATTAATAATGGGGTGGGTTAATGGAGTTGCTCCCCGCTCCGAAATGTCATCAAGACTTGGGAAAATGAATACTTTTTTCCACGGCAAACTTTCAAAAACGCGACATAAAACATACATGGCTGGTTGGCTTGCCTTTTTTGTCTTGTTTTACCATCAGTTGTATATTTTTGTTTGATCACTAAAATAAGCAGCAATTCAAAAAGTCCTGGGAGCGGTCGGGCGATCGGGATTGGAGGCCCCCGGACAGAGACTCGAGCGAGAGGAGGGGAAGGAGCGGGGGGGGAGGGGGATGGTTCTGGAGCTACATCAAAGGTTGCAATGTTAGAATAAGGTTTATTAGCGCAATTTATCGCAGGCCAATCCTTCCCCCAGCCGTCCTCCCAAACCCCTCCCCCTGCCCACACAACAACCGTTCGACCTCGTCTGGGCCGCGCCCCTGAATAATTTTGTGGGATGCTGGGCGGCGGCGGTGGCGGCGGCGACAGCAGCAACGGCTTGAAAAGCGTGTGTGATTACATGACGTGTGTGTGTGTGTTTGTGTTGTTGGTTTTTCCTGTTTTTCTTCTCTCTCTCTCTCTCTCTCTCTCTCTCTCTCTATCTCTTTTTCTTTTTCTTTCTCTCTCTCTCTCTGCTTCATCCTATAAGCACCCAAACGCGCACAGGGATTTTCTTTCTGGATTTCCAAGCCCACCCACAACTTCCCCTCGGGAATGGATCATATCCATCGCCGCGGTAGGGGAAGAGTGGGAAGGGGGTTGCCTCCATGTTTCTCCCCTCGGCTTTTTTGTTGTAAATCTTTTTAATCGCTTTTTAGTCGGATCAAAGCACCACCCACACCACACCACCAGACTGATTGTGGTCTGTATGTAGAAGATATAAATGTATGTGTGTGTGGCAAGTCAATTTTTCTAACTTTCAATTTGCTTTGTTACTCCCTAGATTTTAGCCCACTTTAGCCCATATATTAGCTCCTCGTGCAAACATTTTAGACAGAGCGCGCCGGGTTTTGTTTTCCGTTTGCGAAGCGACACAACAAGACATTGATCGGTGTTAAAAGGATTAAAAAAAAAAAAACACTCAGCTCAATACACACACACAAACCCACGCTGGGAAAAGTGCGCCCATTTAAGAGCTGTTGGATGTGTGTGTGTTTATATCTGGAGAAGAAATGGAGACACCTCGAAGGGGATGCTTTGCCCTCCACCTAATATACTCTGTTTTCTAACGCACCTTCTATCAATCTGAATTCCCTCCAGTCTCTCTCTCTCTCTATCTGGCCCTCTCGCTGTAATTATACTTCGCTTTTTGTTCAATTTTTTTGTTGTTTCCCTTTACCGGCAAGAGCATGTGGTTTTTGTCTTTAACTAGCAGCATACCATTGACTGAACGAGATCACAAACAAAAAGGTGGACTGTTTATATGAATTTGTGGCCGTGTGTGTACGTATGCATGCGTGCGGGAGAGATAGATACATTTAAGAAGAAGAAGAAAAAAAGAACGTAAATAAGGAGGAATGATGATTCACGATATCCTATTGCACTTTCTCTCCAAAAAATAATAATAAACCCCCTCCTCCCCCTGCCTGCTCCCATCCTATCGTAGTAGCGCGCGGTATATATTGGCAGCCATCACAAGTATAGTTAGCGTTAAATTGTTATAAAGTGGTTTTTTTTTCTGTTTACTTTTTTTCCTCTTCTTCGTTTTCTTTTCTTTTCTGTTTTTAAACTTACTCAAAGCGATAAGCACAATATTTACTTCCCCACCTTCTTGTTTATAGCCCACCCAGTTTTTGTTTTCTATCGTCTCACAAGCCTTTGCCGTTTACCTAGGCGCGAGCCCTGCTGTGTTCCTTCCCTGTCCACACTCATTCTAATTATCTCGTTCTGTTAATCGGTGTTGTGTAGGTGTGTGTGTGTATGTATGTTTGTTGCTACCCTGCTTCTTTTCTTTTCTTTCTCTCTTTCTCTCTCTCTCTCTGTCTCACACATTGCTCTTCTCTTTTTGCTACTGGCTTAAACGAATGACAAAAAAATTACGTTATTAAGGTATAAGAATAAGAATAATAATAATAAAAATACAATAATAATAATAATAATAATAATGTAGCACGCATACAGAACATAATAGTAGATATCTTTACAATTTCGCTATTCTGTCTCTATGTTGGGGTGGTGGTGTTGTTAATTAAACGCCATGAAAAAGAAAGGGGAAGAGGGGATATTGAGCATAAATTTCAAACCTAAATAAATGTGGGACCGGCACACGCGAGAGAGAGCTAGAGAGAAAGAGCCTAACGGTGATTTCATAGTGTGTGTGTGTGTGTGTGTGTGTGTGTGTGTGTGTGTGTGTGTGTGTGTGTGTGTGTGTGTGTGTGTGTGTGTGTGTACGTGTGTACGTGTGTACGTGTGTCTGTCAGTATGTCCATAAATGAGCTTTGGTGGGGCGAGGGAGGGGGCCTGCTTTCCTGTCGCACGTTGTAATAGCTTCCTAGATACCGATTTTGCACGAATGTGTGTAATGAATCTGTGTGTGTGTGTCTCTCTCTTCTCCGTCTCTAGTTCTTCCGCGGCGGCATTTGCTGTTGTTGCTGTTGTTGTTGGTGCATTTGCTGCTTTCGCTCCATCATTTGACGCTTTTATCCACTGCTACTAAACCCGCCCGCGCATTTTGTTCGCTACTCGCCAAAATGCATTCAACTGTCCATATCTAAATCCAAAAAATAAATGGCAAAAAGGAAAAGAAGGTATGAATGATGGCGCTCCCTCTTGCCCGTGGTTGCGAACCTAATTACCCTTAATCTGGGACTTTCGCTTCTCGTCCGCCATTGCCTTCGGCGTGATGGCGGTGCCGCCGCCTGGTGCCGCGGTGGCCGCACCCGTACCGCCACTCTTGAACAGATATTGCCCCTGGCCGGCTCGAATAGGTTTAGCTGCGAATGGTAAAAGCAAGCACAAAAACGAATCATTAATTTTCCCACCCAAAAAAGCGCTTCCGAGTGGGGGCCCCTGGCGGCCGGCTTTACCGATTTGTGCTTGCGGTCCGCGGCGGGCCAAATTCTTCTGGCGCACCGCCTCCTTGATGCGGTCCACCTCGTACTGGTAGCGCTTCCGGTCGCGCATCGCACCCTCCTTCGCCTCCTTCAGCGCCGTCTCGAGCGCCTTCACCCGCTCGACCGTGGTCCGCAGGCGCTTCTCGAGCTTGGGCAGCTCGCACCGCAGGTCCGCATTATCCCGCACGAGCTGCTTGTGCACCTTCGTCAGCTGCTCGAGGTTGTTCTCGAGGAAGGAAATCTTCTGCTTCTGGGCGAGCGAGCCGCCGTCGTCCTCGGTGTCCTCCGAGTTGAGCGACTTCTTGATGCGGGCCTGTGCGGGCAGGAGAAGACAAAAGGGATTAGATACAATTGAACACACAACACACGCAACACACCACGCGTACCTGCAGGTCGAGCACGAACAGCTTGCGCAGCGCGTGCAGCGACTGGAGCTCCTTGGCCACCGTATCCTCCAGCCCCTTGAGATCCTTGCGGGCCTGTTCGCGTCGCTCGTCGGTAAGCCTGCAAAGGGGGAAACCAAAAAAGAAAACCACAGCCACATAAACCCGCGGTTAGTAAGGAAGATACGAGCGCGCACAAAACTCTACGACGTGTAACGGAAAAATCAACGATAATCGATAACGTAAAACGAAATGAGAACAGCGTTTGCGTACATATTCGTGTCTTTATACGTTTAATTAACTCGGTTTTTGCTTGGTTGTTTCATACGTGTTTTCATGCTTCCTTTTGCTGCCGATCTATCTCTCCCTATCCTCTCCCTCGCATTACGATTACAGTGTTGCTCTGCACCTGCTTAGCGCGCGCAGCACAGTAACGTCGACCACATCTTTGGTTTTGTTTTTCGTTTTGTTCCAGCAAAAAAAAACATACATTTACACTTTTTTTTATGTTGTTTCACTTTCCGATTAGCCTTCTCTCTTGCCAGGTTCTGCATTATACTTATGTATATATAAATATCTGTATATATATATGATCATCTCTCTTAGCTTATAAACTGTACATAACATATTTGGTTTGTTTTTCTTTTTGATTTTCTGAATTTATCCTCTCCTCTTCCTTTACTGTACACACAAACCCACACGGGCGTTTTGTTTTGTTTTTTTTTCTTCTCATTTTCACTACAGCACCTTCCCTGCGTCCAGTACGGGGGGGACACATTAGTGTGCGGGCATCATCTGTCCAGTCAAATACTTAATTCTAGCGTTAATGCGCTTGTATTCGATTGACTACACAAACCGATTCGGCAGACCGCACTGCAAAAGCGGAAGCAAGCGCGGCACTATTTACGGAAAAAAAGAAATCTCTTTAGCAAGGGCGTCTTCTGGCCCCATCCGCTTTCACTCCCGATTATTGTCCTGTATTAGCTGACCCCTTGCGCTGCCTGCCTTCGCGTGGATTGTGTGCGCGGCGTTAGTGATTAGCGATAGCTGGTCGGTGTCTACGCGCGCGCGCAGATAACAGCCCGAACTTTCTCTCCGTATGATATGTGGGTGTGTGTCTGTGGGGGTTTTTGTGGTGTGTACGTGCACAGGTAAGTCTGTTTGAGTTATTTTAGGGTGCATGTTTATAGTGCGTGCTCTGTTCGTACGTATCCGTATCCTTTTTTTTCGTTCGAAGCTGAACTAAAGAGAGCGAGAGAGAGAGTTTACATTTCAAACGCAAAAAGGAGTACATATATATAGGATGGTAGTATGAGAGTTTCAGTAGTACAGAGAGAGAGAGAAAAGAAGAACAACAAAAAACTGTTCAGGCATAATACAGAACGGAAGAGATGGAACTGAAACATAAAACATCTACCAGGCGGATGGGGTGGTGGTGTGCGGGGAGGGGCAGGTTGTTTTTTTTGTTTTTGCTTGTTGGTTTACTGTACACTGCTTCACGAAGGCAAAATAAAAAACAAACAAACAAACAAAAAGGTTCGTCGCTTACAGCCGGAGACGTCGCAGCCCGGGAAGCCCTTTCCTCTTTATGCCCGCAACCCCCGCAAGCCGCATGGTCTGGTCGTGGTGGTTGTTGGTAGATACGAATGCAGTCCAACTTTTCTCTCTCTCTCTCTCTCTCTTTCTTTTCTTTCTCTCTCTCTCTCTTTCGTCAAAGTATCCCTAACGACTGCAAGCCTAGATTCGTCCTAGCTCTAAGTCAGTCTACCTAGATATTTGCTAGAGCCTACCGCTTTCGAAGGCTGACTGGTCGATCCTGGCTTACCGGCAAAAACGGATTTCGACGCGATACAATACGCTCATATATGTTCTCATTTCGCTTTTTTGTTTCGCGTTTCTCTTATCGAAGATTTCAAGATGAGTCGAAAGGTATGGGAAAGGTTAGTGCCGCCATCCATCTGATTCGCTGAGCTCCCAGTAACATCGCAACATCGTAGCACAGCAACCTGGCACGCCGAACCCTCACGCGCACGCTTGCTCGCCGTAAGCAGAGTACGCGGAGGAAGCGCAGAAGTCCCGCCGGAGTCCCAGAAGTCCCAAAACCTAGAAAAACCTAAAAATCAGAACAGAAACGCACGCACGCACGCACTCGCCCGCCCCGAAGCCGGGATCACTGGTCACGCCATTCTGGACGGACGCTGCTGAGGACCGCGCCAGAGAGGAACCTGGAAGGCCTGGAAGCACTAGATATGCGGCCGATGTGTCTGGGGTCGCGGTCTGGACATCTTCGTACTCTGCTCTCTAACTGTTTTCTTCTTCTTCTTCTTCTTGCTCTCTTTTCGCTAAAATGCTTCTTCGTTCCTACCCTTACTTTCCTGGGCCGTCCTGGGAAAGTGTCTGTTGAAGTCTTTTTGTAACAACAAAAAAAAAGTGCCCTGACCAATCCATCGATTTGGCGGTGTGACAGATCCGTTAAAAAAAGAAGAAAAAAAAACGCCACAACCGTCACACGAATTACGCGCTAACTGGCCTTCTCTTCAGCTTCAGGGTGAGGGGTCGGTGGGCTTCGGCTTTTCGGCGCTTAGCGGGGCGTTCAATGTTTTTGGTTAATACGGGGTTTTTCTTTTAAAATACATAAATATCAGCCCCCACTGCCGCCACGTCTTCGGCGGCGCAACCAGCGTAATGGTAGCGCGACATACATAGGGGGGAGAAAAGCTGAAAACAAAAATTGTGAAAGAAAAACGGGGCTAAAACACTACAACAAAACAAAACGAAACAACTTGGCGGGAGGGGGCGACCTGCAAAATTATGGATGAGTTTAAAGTTAATGAGTTAAAAGTAAAGGAGAAAAAAAGTACAACAAAAAGTGACAACAATACAATAAAGTTAGCAACGGATAATCAATCAAATGTTGTAAAAGCTTAACACCTAATCGGAATGTACACACATCAGCACAACGAAAATATTCGAAGTAGGGAGAGAGAGAGGGGGAGATACAATTTAAAATAAAAAAAAAAAAACATTCAAAAAGCACATCTCGAAAGTGAAGGGGACCTAAGGGAGATGGCTAGCGCGATAGAACGAAAACACATATCAAGAAAATTGGGCACGTTTAGTGGGCTCATGTATGTGTCTATATGTGTGTGTGTCTGTCTGTGGGTGATTTTATCGGCGCGTTCGCGAATGATTCGAACCTTCTTCATCGGATTCTGTGCGTCGTCTGTCATCGCCTGTCAAGAGTGTGATCCCGCATCGGGCTTGTTTGGGTAAGCGTTTTAGCACGCGAAACAGGACGCGTGGCAGCCTAAGGGGGACGGGGGGCATTGTATTGCTAACACAAAAGCAATCGCTAATCGAAAACCTAATGCACTACTTGCGCTTGCTCTTTCTCTCTTGCGTTATCTTTATCACAGCTCGTTCAATATTGCCACGCCGCGCGGGCGAAGTTCCTTGGGCTGATGAGGGCCGCTTCCCTATAAACCCTATAGTGTGTGCCAGACCGAGAGCAGAGCTGTGGCCAGTGCTGCAAAATGTCATGAGCATCACGAGATATAAACATACGAAACAAAGAACATATCCGTGGTACCTTGATGCCTATTGCTGAGCGATGAAAGTGCGTCATGATTTGCCGAACATGACATGCGAATGTTTGAGTCCAACGTAATACTCTGACCATAATCATGAGCTGTGCATCCAGTCTTCAACAACTGCGATGATTAGAGGTAAGACTCAAACAGTTGGTGGACCAATCACATGCTTGATGACATTTTGTTTATCACCCAACTCTTGGTCACTCACTTGATGACATTTACTCTCTATGATAATCACGACATTCTTTGAATATACTTGGCGTGTGGTACCAAGCAGCAAAATGCCACTTACCTCATCATCACAGTAGAGGCGCGTGACGCTAGCATTATTTTGTTTCAGGTGGAATGTTTCATGACTATATCAGTGACATTTTGCAGAACTGATCACAGTAAAAAAAGTCATGTCATAATGACTGACCAAACGTTGGTCGCAAAAATGTCACGAAGCATTGCATTGATCACACCAATCGTTTTGAGTATCACCTCTGATTATCACAATAGAGTACGATGACGCTGAAATGACATTTTGTTTCAGTGCGATTGTTTTTATGACATTGACGGAGAAATTTTGCAGCACTGGCTGTGGCCCACTGTATTGCACACACCCTTCAGCAAACGCTTATCCTACCACCTCACCACCACCACCACGAACGATGATGGTGCGAGATACAGAAAATAGTTTGCAAACTAAAAAAAACTAAAACCTAACGTAAATCCTTCCACCGCTTCGAGAGGCAGTGGGCTTAGCGGCAAGCTTAACGTACAAAACTGGAATTTATACACGCACACACATAAAAATTGTTTGAAAAAAAAAAAAACACGCACACTTTTGTGACGTAACAATGCAGCAAAAGTGACTGCGCAAACCGGTAGATATGCTAATCGAACTTAGTTTTTCGCTTGTTTTTCTTCGCACGATAAGATAAAGTGTGTGTCCCCCTTATTTAATCTTACACAATCTTTTTTTTTTAAGAGAAGAAGAAGTCTTCCCCACCACCCTCACTTGTTCGTACCACATCATCGCTGCTCTATAATACTATTATGACTGAGGGACTGAGGGTGGGGGGGGATTTTGTTTTTGCTATCACAGAAGCAAAAAGGCCTTTTTGGGGGGGTGGAGAGTTTGGGAGCGTAAATGGAGCAGCTATTTTTTATCTTCTACAGCAATTATCGTACAACCACCGCCGTCCGGCGCCGACTTTTTGCGTGCCTGGGAGTGGTCCGGTGGTGCTAGTAGCTCTACATATTAGTCAACAACATTTAACTAGGGCGTAATCTAACTTATCGTTGATCCTACCACCCACCGTGGGGGGCTGGGAAAGGGAAACGTCATCGTACGCGCTTCCACAATATCTGTCCCACCAGTCACAGGCAGGTTGGTCGGATCGTAACTACCAGAACTAACAACACACAGTAACGAGACGGTTTGCGCGCGCGCGAGAGAGCGTGCGTCTCCAGGTCAAAGGATGAGAAGATTCGATGCGGAAAAAAATCCTCATTTTCCTTTCATGATAGGATGGAAATGGAAGGATGGAAATGCTAACAATAAATCACGCCAAACCGCGTCGCAATGTGCGGCGCTTGAGTTTTGAGCTTCTCTGAGATGCGTTATCGCCGTTATCGTTATGGGCGGGATAAGCCAAAAAGAGGGACCTTTTTTGCAACTCTAATACTGAGCGTTTTGCTTTTTGCTCTAAAACTTTATACAAAACAATCGAACCGAAAAGCAAGAAAAAAATGATATCAGCTTGCCACACCATTACACAGTGAGTAGGAGATACCATTGCCACACGCACAGAAAAAAAGAAAGAGAGGGGGGGGGGGAGGAGAATGGGGGAGTCGGATTGTTTTTACAGCACCAGCATAAACTGCGGGCAGCGGTGCGTTAGCAGCACCATCGTGAGGGAGATGAGCAGATGGAGCTGCAGCGTCGGCATGCCCTTCGGCAGCAGCGAGCTGATCAGCCGGCCGGGCCACCCGCACACCCCTTCCAGCTCGGTGCCGGCGACGGACGGTGGTGCTGGGGAGGAGTCGGCCGAGCGGCACCGGTGCCTGCCGGGCGGTGCAACGGCCGCCGCCAGGCCGGGCGTTTCCCGCTCATCATCCCGCTTCGCCCGCAGGTTCAGCACCCGGCGCGATTTGGTGGCGCGCTTGCGGGCGGGCAGCTGCTGCTGCTGCTGTTGGTGGTGATGCCGTTCCGGTGTCGAGGACGGTGTCAGTTTGGCGTTTTCCTCGTTCGCCCGGTTCTTGTCGCGCTTCGACAGCCGCTGACCGACGGGGGACGCTATCTTGCACGGCTGCTGGTGCTGCTGTTCGCCCTCACTGAGGACGGCCTGAAGCAGGCGCACGAGCTCCACGCTGGAGGCGGGTGACGCCAGCCCAGACTGGTAGTCGAGGGGCGTCCGGCGCTTGGCGGACAGTGGGTCCGCCTCCAGCGCTAGCCAGTCGTGCTGCTGCTTTTCGTGATACTGTTGCTGTTCTAGGAGCTTGTTCGAATCGAGGTTAGATGGATGATGGTTGTGGAAGGTAGTGGTAGTAGAAGTAGTAGTATGCTGTGGCGGTGTTAATAGTAGCGAGTCTGGGAAGGGTGATACTGACATAAGCGTCTGCAGCTTGGCCGACTTTTCCTGCTCCTCCTGCTTCAGCTTCTCGTAGTCCGCCGTCATCTGCTGGTGGGCAAGCGTCAGCTTTTGGTTGGTGCTGAATTACAAAAAAAGAGAAAGAAAAAAAAGAATCATTAGCAATACGCTCGCACACACCTACACACCCCCACAGGACAAAGCAGCTTCTCTTCCTCCATCCCCCCTCCCCCCCCCCCCCACTTACTCCTTCAGTTCGTTGATCAGCTCCTGCTTTTCGGAGATTTCGTCGCGCAGCGCCGACACCTGCTTGGTGTGGACGTCGCGCAGCTGGTCCATCTGGCTCTCGAACGCCACCTTCAGCTGGTCGGCCCGCTGCTTCTCCTCCGCGTTCACCGCCGACACCTGCTCGGCCGCCTTCAGCTTGGCGCACTCCTCCCGCAGCGCGTCGATGTTCTCCTCGAGCGTGCGCTTCTTGTTCTCCGCCTCGCGCATCGACTCCTGCAGCGACTTCATGCGCGCCTCGTGCTGCGAGATCAGCAGCCGGCACTCGCTCAGATCCTTCTCGTAGTCGCCCACCTTCCGGCAGGTGTCCTGCTGCAGCGTCTCGAGGTTGGCGCACCGGGCGGACAGGTTCTTCGCCTCCGACTTCATCTTGCTGATGTACAGCCGGGCGACGGTGAACTCCTCCTCGACCTTGCCCGCCGACGCCTCCACGTTCATCTTCATCTCGTTCTGGTCGGCGGCGAGCGCCTGCCCGACCTCGGACAGGTCGCGCAGCAGGTTGGTCAGCATCTCGTTGATGCGCTTCTTCTGATGGGACGACATGTCCTTCAGCTGCTGCAGCTCCGACTGGACGCTGTTCAGCGTGGTCTGCTTCTGCAGCAGCTCGTCGTTCACCATGTCGATCTCCTTGTTCTTCAGCTCGATCTCCTGCGACTTCTGGTCGTAGTTGACCGCGAGCTCCTCGAGCGCCTGCAGCACCTCCTTCACCTCCTCCTTCGCGTTCTCGTTCTCCTGCTGGATGCGCGTCATCTCCGACTGGAGGTTCTCGTAGTCGCGGCGCGTGTTCGCGATCAGCTCCTCCTGGTCGATGATCTGCTCCTTCAGCTTCTCCACGTACTGCGACTGCTGGTTGATCTCCTCGTCCTTCTCGTCCAGCTGCTGGTACAGGCGCTCCCGCTCGACCTCGAGCGTGTCGCGCTCGGCCGACAGGGGCAGGCCGCCGCCGCCCGGTGTCGCCGGCACCGGCAGATCGGCCGGCTGTGCGAGCAGCACTTCCACGTTCGGCGTGCTCGCCTCCATCGCGTCCTGCTGCAGGTCGAGCTGCTCCTCCACGTTGACCGTTTCGCCCGCCCGCCACCGGGCCAGCTCCGCCTCGAGCTTCTCGATCTTGCCCTTCAGCTTCGTGTTCTTCTCCTTCTCCCGCTCGTACCGCCGCTTCCACTCCTCCGCGGTCAGCTCCTCGTTCACGCACACCACGTTCTTCACCGTCTTGGCTCTGTGGTTGAGGCGAAAAAGAAAAAGAAAAAAAGGGACACATTTAAAGATGAGTATTAAAGCAGCGCACGCACACCACATTACCTGCGGCCGAAATCGAGCGTCGACTTCGTTTCCGACTCGTTGAAGCTGGCGGGCGAGCAGCAGATGACGATCGTGGTGCGCGCATTGCCACCGAGCGACTCCTGCAGGATGCGGGTCAGCTTCGAGTCGCGGTACGGGATGTGGGTCTTGTTGCCGTCCGCCAGCGCCGAGATGACGTTGCCGAGCGCGGACAGCGATTTGTTGATGTTCTTCGCCTCGTCCAGTACCGTGCCCTCCGCGCCGGTCTTCGACACCTTCTCCGAGCCGGCCAGATCGACCAGGTACAGCTTGCCGGACAGCTTCTTCTCGTTCTCCATGTTCTCCTGCTTGACGTTGATCAGAAAGACCGAGTGGGAGCGGGACGAGTGCTCGTTCATGTTCGTCACCGCGATGTGCCGGTTCGATTTGCCCTCCTCGATCACCTCGAACACCTCCTCCGGGCTCGAGACGAACCGCTCGGACGCGCCCTTCACGTACGGCACCCGGTTCTTGTCCTCGTGCACGCTCAGGTTGACCTTCGACACGTCCAGCAGGTCGCGGATCTTGTCCATGTAGATCTCGTAGTACGACACCTTGATGTGGAACTCGATGTTCATCTCCATCGTGTAGATGTGGTTGAAGATGTCGTTCACGATGCGCGGTATGATGCCCTGCTTGGCCGGGTCGCCGATCACGCCCTCCATCGTGTGCGTCTTGCCGGACGACGTTTGGCCGTAGGCGAAGATCGTGCCGTTGTAGCCGGCCAGCACGTCCGATACGATCGATTTCGCCGCCTCATTGTACACCTTCTCCTGTGTCGCGTTCGGCTTGAACACTTTGTCGAACAGGTACACCTTGCCCTGCGTGTGGGAGATAGAGAGAGAAAGTGGATTAGTGTCGTGACGTATTCAATTATCTCTACAACAATGATTGTTGATGTTAGAGCATCTTATCAAATGCACTAAAGCCCAACAACATTCCCCAAAAAAAACCCTCCCAACGTGCCTCGACGTCCGGAAATGCTTTAACCGGACGGCGATGATCATATATTGGAGCAACGCTGCTCCCCTCAGGGGGTTTGGGATGAGCAGAACGAACGTCACACGCAATCGCTATGTGAGACAAGACGCATCCGCGCGGATATGCTGCCGCGATTCGTCATGGCTTTTAAAATAAACACACTCGCCCCACAGCCCTGCCGAGGAGAGAGAGAGAGAGAGCAGGTTGGCAAAACAGATAGTGAAGAGGCAACGCAGCCGCCGAATCAGAGCACACAAACAATTCGCCCGAGACGATGAGGTTTATAATGGGCGAGAGGAGAGATAGAGAGAGAAATAGAGTAATCCACATGATACCCGATGTGGCGGCGAAGATTGTTGGCCCAGATGAGCAAACATGCTACACACTCCATGCTAAAGTGAAGGGCAAATGTGCGATTCACCAACCTTTGTAACCTTCTATCTAACTTGTCACTTTTGACTTTTGGCGGAGGGTACCAGTGGTAGCGGAATTGTGTGCAGAGAAATTTGAACCCATTTCGGCTCTTCTTACTCTGTCGGATGAGTGTGTTTTGTTTTTCTTCTTCTTTTTTCCGTGGCAAGCGAACAACGTGCAGGCTTCTTTTAGCATTCTAACAACGGCAGTGCTGATGATCTCATTGCAATCATACACGTACGCCACACGAGCACCGGTGCCGCGGGTGATGGTTGAGGTGTGCGCAGCTAATGACCGGTACATAAAATCGATATCACTCGGCCGCTCCGGGTGGAATTGCGGGAGCTTGGAGCAGTCGTTTTGTTCGCTACCAGGCCCCCTCCCGTATGCTGCGGCGTGCACTACACTGTAATGGTCTTTTTTAGAGCATTGAGCTGCGTTACGGTTAATCTGACGCAAAGATCTCAAAAAAGGGTACGATTACTGAGTGAATAGTTTGTATCATTCCGATGTTCTAGTGAGTAAGATATCTTTTCAAAATGTAATTTTCAGCAAAAAAGCCACTCAAAAGTAATTTTCTGTAAAATACATTCATAAGTGGCTGATAGAATTAATGTTTGAAGCCCAGCAACGGACCAGCATTTTCCAAGAAATTCCCAATTTTTGAAATAGAGATTCAAACCTTAAAAAACAGTCAATGCCCAAGCCATCCAGAGAATCTGATTATCAGACGTTTAGGCACCATTCTAGAGAAGCATTAGGAACATTTCCTGTGGCATTCTCAAACCGTTGCATGTGATTTCAGCCTGTCAGAATTATTTCTGCCAAAATTTTGGGGAAGTTCTAGGCAACTTGAAATTTAAAAAAATCTGATTCTGTCTGTCTTCTAAGTTGTTAAGCTAATTTGATTATTATTATTAAATTCCAGCGTATCAGAAACACCGCAGCATTGTTCCAGACCAACTTTGAAAGCCATCGTAGAGCCTACTCCTTCTCCCTAGTATCCCTAGTATCCCATTTTTTTGAAAAGATATTCAAACCTTTAAAAGAAACAATATCCAAACCATCGAGAGAATCTGATTATCAGACGTTTAGGCACCATTCCAGAGAATCATTAGAAACATCTCCTATGGTATTCTTAGCCCTTGCATGTGATTTCAGCCTGCCAGAATTATGGAAACAACATTTGGAGAAGTTCTAGGCAACTTGAAATTTAAAAAAATCTAATGATTTCTTTCTTCTAAGTTATTGAGCTACTTGGATTATTGGAATTAAATTCCAGCGTATGAGAAACACCGCAGCATTGTTCCACACCAACTTTGAAAGCCATTGTAGCGCCCACTTCTTCTCGGTTTCAATTTCAATGTACCCCAGCAGAGAGTCTCTGCGGTCCTTGGAGCATTTTCACACATTAGAACGTCTGCTGGAATAGACATTCCAATCCGCTCAGGAGCCCATCTTAATACACAGGATCAGTAAAGCAACTGTGTGTCTTAGTTGGCAGTGTGTGCCACCACACCAACAAGGCAATGGGGGGAAGGCCTTTTTATTTCATTTGTTGTGCAATGGGGATTGCGAGCCCGTGAAGACAGGCTTGGCAGATTGCTGTTTTCTTCCCTTTCACACACAACCAAATTTCTAGAGCTTTCGTCTGCGCGCACGTGTGTGTGAGTTTTTATTTTTTCTATTGCTTCTTCTCCTTAGTTGGTCAGACTTTCCATCGCGCAGTCCAGCTGACCCACTGAAGCGTGCAACCCTCCACGTGTATATGTGCCCGTTGCTATATGAGTTCGAGGTAAAGGCAGTGGTGTATGTATAAATTATATTATAATAAGCGTTAGCGAATATATAGCAAAAGAAGAAGAAAAAAGCACATCACACACACACACACACACACACACACACACACACACACACATATTTTCAGAGCACTAACCACGCCACGGTTCAGTGCGGTTTGCTTCCGGTGTGCACTGCTGCCCGAGCATTATGAGGAGCGGCAGAGGCAGCGAGCAATTTAACCAACGAAAGAAGAGGGGCACAGCAAAAGGGGGATGAAGATGAAGAAGAAGAAGAAAAAAAATAAACCCCACCACGGGCGCAAGTCGGAAAGTTTCGAGCGCTTTTATTTATAGCTTTCCTTCTGACCGCGCCAGTTGTCCAAAAGGCTGGCCTCTCGTCGGTCGGTCTAGGGACGGGGGTAGGGGGCAAAAAGCACACTCTTTCATGTACGCAGCCCCCCTCCAGTGTGGTTCCACTGGTTGGCAGCTCTCGGAGAAGAAGCTACGAAAAACTAATACAAAAAAAACTATCATAAAATTCAGCACAAGATGACTCCCCGCGTACGTACGCCCCGAAGTGGCACAAAGAAGAGGATAAGAGGAATCGTTGCGAGATCATCACACATCCACCATTCCGCTGGTCGATCGGGGTGGGGGGGATGGACGATGATTCAGCACAACTCACACGCTGCTGGAGAGATGAAGTTGGGTACGTTTTTTGGTGAGTGGCATCGTTCTTTTTTTTGTCAACTCTCGCTTCTCTTCCTTACTGTGTCTGCCAATCGTTCACCTTCTTTGCCTCCACCACGTGGGGTGTCTCTTAATTTTTTTGGTAGGCTGCTAACCATAATTTGAATTTAACTAAAAACACATGACGCCACCAGAGCCTGGTGTTGGAAGCGCTCATTCCCAACGATTCTAGTCCCGACACACACGTGAAACGCCGAACCTGACGTCACTCATTACCTTCTTCTGGCTGATGCGCTGATAAACGAGGTGTCAAGAAACGGCCAGTCAGTACCGCACGGGAACGGGAGGGTTGATCGGCAAAGGGTTTCTGTTGTGCCTTGTCTTGTGCTGCACACCGCTCCAAAAACTCCACCAAATGTGGGCATCCTGTACACTGGGGAACCAACGCTGGCAGCGGCAACGTGCCGCAATACAACACCACCTTACAGTGTACCACACAGCATGGCATATATGGTGGTGTAGGCGAGAGGGAGCGGCGAGTGGGAAGCGAGAAGAAAGGCTATGTGCCGTGTCGTGCTGCAGGCGTACAACGGTACCAGCAAGAGCAAGCCGAGCTTTCGCACATGATGATGACGAAGATGGTGGCCGCATGCTGCCGGCCATTAAATGCACGCCAACGCATGACCGCTAGGGCCAGGAACCAGCAACAACAACAACAAAAAAGAGACACACACACACACACACACACACACACACACACACACACACACACACACACACAGAAACACTATTAGAAGGCGAAAGGGGGTTTGCTGTGCGCCAATGGGGTAATTGTTTACTCTGGTGACTCATTCGCAAGCGCGCGCGCGCTGTGTGTTTGTGTGTGGGAAGGGTGTGGTAAATGAGAGCAAAAAACATTAAATCAACACATACACCCACACACCCACACACACACACACACACCCAAGCAAACACGCATGTTTCGGTTTTGATGAATCGTAGGTTTAAAACCTGCGATGCGTTGTGCCGGAATTTAATTAATAATGATTTGGAAAAACGCATCTTTATACGCAAGCGAACCTGTACGCCTTTATGCGCGCTCGCTCACGATACGCCGCCGTGGTCGAAGTGGTAGCGTCACGCGCTGCACTTTGTGGTGATGCAAGCAGCGACACGAGTTAGGATCTCGCTTGGAGTTTAAAGCAATGTTCATGCAGTTTGATTTCGAAAAGCTTTTCCATCATACTTATCGATTATTTAAACACGATAGAATAAAAAAATAAGATCAATCGGGTCCCCGGATCTCTCTCTCTCTCTCCACAGCCCCCCGATGGTGTGTGGTAGCCCCAGGTCAGGTGTGCGTGTGTGTGTTTGGGGGATGAAAAAACACGTAATATATAACAAATGCACACCCAAACTGATGAAACCCCTTAATACTAACTACAATCAATAGAGAGGTAAGGAAAATCCAGAGCAAAAAAGGTGTGTTTTGTGTGTCTCGTGAAGCGAACAAAACGGGGTACCATCAGCAGCAGTGTAGGAGTAAGCAGCATGGGGCAGCAGCAGCAAGCCAGAGCAGGGCAATTATTATTATTATTATTATTGGGTTCGGTTCCACACGGTTGAATGGTGGTACTCTCGGTTGAATGGTGGGCAGGCCGGGGGCGTGTGCTGCTGTGTTGTTGTGGTTGATTGCGGCCGCGGGAGGATGGAGAAAGCACACCTGCACACACTGCCTGCTGCAGCCGAAGAAAATGGGGAGGAGAAAATTGATTTTCCCCTCTCCGGGATTGATTGTTGAAGCTTTGCCTTGTGTCTCTTTTTTGCTTGCTTGCCTTGCGCTGCCACTACTAAGCCAAATAATAATAATAAAAAAATTAAAAAAATAAATAAATCTAACCAAAACATGGTTTGTCCTTGATTTCCAATGGTTGTCCCTTTTTTGCAATATTTTGCACGAATTGTAGCAATATTTCGATGTCTAATATCTCTTCCAAACCAAAACCCAAAATCTCTTCAAAACCAAAAACAAAACTACAAAATAAAAAACAACTGCATCCCGTGTCCCCATGCGCATGTGTACCAAATAGGGCCAAAACTTGCAAGAGCTTGCTTGGCCAAATTTTCAAGGTCGCAAACGATTTTTTTTTTGTTTGCCAAACTCCCTCTGAGCATGCAGGAACGTTGGAATGGCCGGAGACACGTCAACTCTACCAGCAAACAGAAAACGAGAAATCTCATTTCGATTTGCAAAAGCCATTCTGGGAAATTACCTAATGCACCGCAAAGGTGGCAAATCGGAAAAGCTTTCCATTCTTCCATTTTTCCATTCGAACCCTCACAAAAAAGAAAAAAAACACAGAAAGCAATGGCAATGACTGTCGTTGAGGCCTGCGCGTACTGCACAAACATTCTGTTGCATGGGTGGGGGGGGGGGTTTCTTTTTTCTCCAAAAACCCAAATGAAAGAGAGAGAGGGAGGGAGAGAGCGAGATAATATAGCTGAGCGAAAAACAATGGAAAAATCAAACATAGAAAGCTTCGGGCAGGAGGAAAAAAAGGCAAAAAAACGTTGGAGCATGTTATTACAGCTGATTTTTCCACTTTTTAGGACACACATTTTATTTCCGTTTGGCTCATATGTTCGCGTACGTTCCGCCATTTTGAGGTGGGCTTTGTTTTGGCTGCTCTTTCGGGGGGCTACTTTGCACATTTCGCCTCACTTGTAAAGCTTTTCCCGTACCGCTCGGCATGGCCTTAACATCCCTGAAGGAAAAGCTTTCCCCGTTCTTGCCGTTGCGTAATACGAAAACAAGTGACAAAGACACACACACACACAGAGGCACACAACCTTCCCAAATTTCCCTCCCGAAGGTCAACCCCCTTTTTTCCCCTACTTACCCCGATCGAGAGACAGTTTTCCTCCGGCCCGGACGGGAACTTGACGACGAACTTGGAGCCCGCGAGCTCCTCGCTGTCGTTGAGCGGGCGGAAGCGGCACACCACCTTGATGCTGTCCTCCGCCGGTATCTCCCGCACGCCCGACATCCTGGCTGCTTTGCTGTCTACACGCGGCTGTGTGTATGCTACTGGAAAGGGTGGAAAGGGGCGGGGAGTGTGTGTTGGCCGCTTAACAGTGTTGTTGCCCCCGTTCGCTCGCGATGGGCGGTGGGCGCGGTGGTCGTTGTTGTGGTGTGGGGCTGCGTCTCCTCAACGCGCACATACACACAGAGGTTCGCACGCGCGCGCACACACACACACTGCGCGGCTATATTTAGGACACTTTACGCACACACACACGTGCACGGACGATTTCCTTTCACTGTTGTTGTTGTTATGCTTTTCCCTGTTGTTGTGCTTTTCCCGAGAGCTTTTCGCAAGAATCGTCCGCAGCGGCGGAAAACCCGCACACACTCACATACAAAAAAAACATACACACACAAACACACTGCTTCTTCTTCTTGATGCTGCAATCACTTCTTTTGAAACGTGTTTTTCACTCTTCAATTTTTTCTTCTAATGGTGCTTCCAACTTCAATTGTTTGTGTGGCACACACACACACACACACACACGCACGGTTTGCTTTAAACTTTTTTTGCCCGGAAAATGTCTCTGGGCTTCCGTCCACCTGCTGTGCACCTGTATGGGCGGTGGAAGGGATCGAAACGGGTGTGAGGAATGAAACAAACAACACACACACACAAACCACCCGTGCGGTCCGTGCTGGTTTCGTGTGAACCGAACCACACTACATAGCGAACTGGAGGGACAAGCTGCTGCTGCCGTTGCTGGCTGCTGGCTCGTGAAAACCGACGACGACGACGACGGCGCAACGGAAACCCGAGAAACTCCGCCGACAGCCGAGAAAGCAGCAAGAACACACAGACACAAACGTGTGTGCGTGTGTGTGGTAAGCACGAGGAGAGGAAAAATAAAAGCGCCGGAGAGCGCGCGCGATCGGCACGAGGGAAAATCGATTGCCATTTTCTGTTTGGTGTTTTTGGTGTGTCATGCGATGAGTGGAAAATGGTTGTTCGAAAGGTTCCAAGTCGAGTGGAGTGCTTAAAAATGGTAACATTTCGATTTATCGCAGTTCGTTTGAATGGGTGCATGGGTGGCTTTTCTCGTAGACAGTGGTACCCGCGCGACGGAAGTCTAAGCACCCCAAAGCTTGTTCTAATTGGAAAAAGGAACACGCGTTGGTTGTAAATATGAGTTTCTCAAATACGTTTCAGCGATGCTTGGATTGACTTGAACGAAGCAATGTACGCTGAATAGACATTCTACCGCAAACAATTGGGTCTGCGATGACATGTAATACTGTCCTGAAACAGCTTCAGTCCGGGCAAAAAAACTCTGATAAGGATTCAAATAGTAATGCATCCTTGAAGCAAATGTTCGGGGTCCAAATGTACTTGCTGCTTGTAAGAGACACTTTCCAGCTTGAATGCAACATCACGTTAAGGGCAGAAAACAAACACTCCCAAAACAGGTGACTGACCTTCAATTATTGGGGAAGGAAAAGGAAGGAAAAAGGAGGAAACAAACATCTTTTTGTCATCCCAAAAAGGGAACTTTCCCGAAAGCTTCTCTCTCTCACTATCTCTCTCTCTCTCTCTCTCTCTCTCTCTCTCTCTCTCTCTTATCTTTTTCTTTATCTTCTTTTTTCTCTATCTTTATCTTTTTCTGGCTCTCTTTCTTTCTTTTTTTTGTCTTTCCTTATTTTTCTATCTCGTTCTTTTTCTTTTTCTGTCGCTTTCTTTTTCTTTTTTTCCTTTTTTTCTTTTCCTTTTTCTTTTTTTCTTTTTCTTTTTCCTTTTTCTTTTCTTCCTTTTCTTTTTTTCTTCTCTTTTCTTTTTCTTTTTTTTTTCTTTCTTTTCTTTTCTTTTTTTCTCTTTTTTCTTTTTCTCTCTTTCTTTCTTTTCTCTTTTATCTTTTTTCTTTTCTTCTTTCTCTCTCTTTTCTTTTGTTCTTTTCTTTCTTTCTCTTTCTCTTTTTATTTTCCATTTTCTCTTTTTTCTCTTTCTGTTTCTCTTTTTCTTTCTCTGTGTCTTTCTCGTTTTTTTTTCATTCTCTTTTTCTCTTTTTTCTCTTTCTGTTTCTCTCTTTCGTTCTCTTTCTCGCTTTTTTTCTCTTTTTCTCTCTTTTTTTCTCTTTCTGTTTCTCTCTTTCTCCCTCTTGCTCTCTATCTTTCTCTATATATTCCTCTCTTCCCATCTTACTCTTTCTATCTTTCACTTTCTCTCTTTCTTTCTCTCTCTAGCTTCTTCTCTTCTCATCTTTCTCTCTCTCTTTATCTTCTTCTCTCCCTCTATGTCTCTCTCTAGCTTTCTCTCTTTCTCTCACGCTCCTGTTTGCTGTTCCGATAGAAAACGTCATCCCGCTTTTCCACCGGAAGCGACTCCGGCTGGTGAGCATGAGAGTTTTAAGAAAATGGTTCCTAGAAAGGGAAGAGAGGAGGAGGACGACGACGACAATAATACTTCGGCCCCCGAAGTGCCGCCACACGACATCGATTTCCAGAGTTCGGAGCAAGCGAGCGGGTGTGGAAAACCGTACAATGCACCACCTCGCGCTGCACATTGATTTTCCACCGCGTCCTGGTGCAGGTGGTTCGTTGCGTGTCAGCGCTGTATTGCCCAAACCCATTTTCACCATCCCTGGTTGTGTGTGTGTGTGTGTGTGTGTGTGTGTGTGTAAGTGTGTGTTGAAAAAGGAGACGCCTGACGCTGCTATTGCGCTCCATTTTACGTCTTTTGCACCATTTTCCATTTTTTTGCTGAATTGTAGTAGAGCCACCCAACGGTCCGGAACGGGCGGCTACAAACGCGCACACACACAGTATGGCCAGCATGAAGCAGGGGCTGACGTGGATTAGCGGTGTTTTTTTTCTTGCGGTGAATCAAAATTCTCTTCAATTATCTTTTAACTCGCCTTTTTGCGTTTCTTCCTCTCTGTCTTTGAGCACTACGAACGTTGCTCAACCGTTACTACACACTTAGGGGGCACGCACGTCGAGTTTTCCAACACCGACTCCAACTCATACCTCAACAGGAGGGTGGGGTACAGCGAAAGTCTACAACATAAAACAATAATGTCACTGGAAAGGAAAGCATTTTCATACCAAATTTTGATTTTAACCGAACAATATGGACAAAAATAAAACATCTTACACGAGAGAAGGGAAGGGGCTCAATTAATAACGGTTTTTTGTTTCATTTAATAGCAAAAAAAACAGCAAAACCTAATTATCAAATGTAATTGCTAGTGCTTCTCTCTATTTCTATCTCATTTTCTCTGTATCTTTGAATTAGTTTTCCCCTCCTTGTGTGTCTGTAGTGTACGGACATTCCAGAGAAAATCTTTTCACACTCACACACACGCGCGCGCGCAAGATGGCCAAGAAGGGAAAGAGAAAGACACAGAGGTAGCGGATGCCGGAAAAGCCCTCCACAGGACGTGTCCGTGATGGCAAAGTCGTTCAGGAGAAGAAGAAAAAAAACACCCCACCGCGGTTGTAGAGGCGAAAAGGCGAGAAGGGATGGGGATGAAAAAAAAAAGTTAAAAAGAAAAAAAACTTAACACGCGCACACACACCACGTGCGATGTGCATTGCATTAGGAAAATTGCACCATCGGGGTGGGGTGGGGGTGGTCACAATCGATCGGTAGGAAAAATCGAACCACTCGCGGCGGCGAGAAAAGAAAATGTCCTCAACCGCGCACACAAACACACACATAGGTAGGGAAAATTGTTTGCTGGTGTAAACACGGGCCCGACCATCTTCACACGCACACCTTTACACTGTCGGGCACATCGACAAATACACACACGCACACACGGACCACAGAAACACCGATCAAGGTGTGAACACGGTGTGCTGATGAGGAACGCGCACGGAAGATGCGCAACGGGTGCGCAAGGCAAATGGTGGAGGGGGGGGTTTGCGAACGACTCCGGACACCGGCTGCGCGAAGGAAAAGCTCTGCAGGCTGCTTTTTGTTCTCACCACTTTGCAGAAGAGGAAAACTAAAAACAAAACCACCGGCGACTCAATTGCATCAAAAACGGCAGCAACAGCAGCAGCAGCATAACATGGCTTCTAACAATGGCCTCTCTCTCTTTTCTCTCTCTCTCTCTTTCGCTTCCGCTCTCGATCTAGGCGAAGCACGGGAAATGGCGAAAAAAGCGCTGACCGACAGTTTTTTCTATTCTTTTTTACGCTTTTCCTGCCTTTTTCTCTCTTCGCCGCACGTCACTCTTCCATCAGCCGGCGATGTAACGAAGCAGGCATTGCGGGATGGGAGATAAGGGGAGCCGGGGGAACTAGCACAACACGCACGCACGCACATAGAGATTTGATAGTTTTTTCCACACAATGCGCTGAAAAGAAGTTGTGGTCCGAATTTGTTTCGGGAAAAGCTCCGAAATTTGCCACTGGGGAAAGAAAACACACACACGAGCCGCCGCCTCACACACACACACACACACACACACACACACACACATACACAGTTCGCCTCTGTTTCCGCTGCCTCCGGCTGCTTTGTCACGCACACCCACACAATGGCGCTATCCGTTGCGGGACAGTGTGTGGCACCGTTACGGAGGGGAGGGAAGGGTAAGGAGAGTTTTTCTCTTGTTCGATATTTGGCTCCACTTTTTTCACAACCGCATCAGAAGGGCTGCGATGGGACAGCTTACCACGGACGGCGGTTTTTCGCACGGCAAACCACGGCTTTGTGACGGCGTGGAGTGGTAGGGTGGGGGGGAGAGAGAGAGAGGAAGGGAAGAAACAAAAAGAAAACTACTCTTCGCTGTGCATTCGTGGTTTCCCGTTGCCGTATCGCGATCTCCCCGAGCACACACTGTGTGCAGTGTGCGTGTGTCCCCGACTCGACTGTGCTGGCACGGATAATGCGGTCCCTGGTTGCAGTCGCGTCGTTTGACAGCCGTGGCTGCCGCGCGCGTTGACAGCCGCGGGTCGAGCGCTCGAACGAACGGTTTGACGTTCCACGTGCGTATTTTTGTGTTTTGTTGCTTCAGCTTTTGACCAATATTGAACGATGAAAGTTACAATTTATGCAATGTTGATTTTGCATGCTTTGCTTTGTGAAATGGGATTTTGTATTGCAATTTATGTTGGTTGTTTGTTGTTGTTTTGGCGTATATCTAACACCCGGCATGTCGCTGTCTCCTTCTTTATTCTGATTTACGCCATCTCTCTCTCTCTCTCTTTCTTTCTTTCTCTATCTCCTGTCGGTCGTGATCAAAGGTATTTCCAACATTTATTGTGTTTTGCTGTAATTTTTGCTTCATTCCATACAAAACGAACTGAACTAGTAGAATTAAAAATAAAATAGAAACTTCGAACACATCTTCCCTGTTTCGTGCTACTCAGAAAGGCACTGGCCGTTTCTTTTGCCATCTCTTTCCCTTCCCTTAATCCAGTCCTGGGGATCGTAATCCGCACCAGCTCATGCCCTGGCTAACGGAAAACCTTTCTTCCTTCGAACATCGAATCTATTTCGTTCATCGCAAAAAAGCATCAATCGCTGCAACTAACGCCAGCGGAAGTTCAACGATGAAAGCCGTGTTTGAATTCGGTTGTGTTGCCGGCTGGCATCCGCCGTATAGCATCATCGTCTGATGTTTCTGACAGGTTTGTGAACACAGCACACTGTACTGGGTAGAGATGGGTTCACCGGGAGCGCACCCACGGTTCCGGCTAGTTTGAATACGGTTCCGAATCCGGAGATGTGGAATCGCTAGCTCCGCTGAAACCGTTCGGAGTGATTCGGAATCTTCCAGAATCTCTTTTGTTGACGGTATGTTAAGTGGTTTCATTAACGCTCCAAACATTTTGGAGAAGGGAATGGCGCACAATCCACGGAGCAAGTGAACATTACATCAAATGTTTGTGCTCTGACATTCCTTAATACTGGCCGACTATAATTCTGAACAATCCTGATTAAATGCAAAGATATGTATTAGTAGTCTATAACAGCATAATGTAGTAATTAGTTGTAATAAAACCACTAGCAAGAACGGATCTCTCTAGGTTATGAGCCCAGACAAGCAGAAAGAATTGGCGGTTTACAGAATCCTTCAGTTTTCTGGAACAGGCTACGCCATCTGGAAGATTCGCGTGGAAGTAAGTGCCAAGAAATACTCGGGAAGGCAGATGGTCCCCTGATGTGTGCATTGGAAAATCTTCTCGAAACTCAAATAACTTATGACTTAGGCTCGTGGCAGTGCTTCGTTGAACGTTGACATCGGTGTGCGCTTGAAACTGAAGAAGAGTTTGAAAGCATATAGTGTTTGCTCGTGATAAAGAAAAGTTGAACGACCCGTTAGCATACACAAGCAAGAGGGGGAATAAGATATCGATGACGACAGGAAGGAGTATCCTGTTGAACAACACGCCAGAGAGAACTTCTCGGCTGAATTATTCGGCTACTATGATGTCCAGTCGTGGCTGACTAAGAAGCAGACGGACGTGGAATCGAAGGATGTGCCCCCCTCGCAGCAAGAAGCGGATAAGTTCTTTCATAAGATCGACAGCTTCACGGAGGACTACAAGAAGATGATGGACTTCGGCGAGGGTCTGACATCCAAGAACCCGAAGTACATGGTCTTGTGCGAGCGTCTGAAGGCACTGAAGGACGACTGGGAGGAGATGCACCAGATGTGGAATAACAGACAGGAAGCCCCTCGCACCGAGCAATCGCGTTATTGACCAAATGCAAAGGTAGATCTTAGTAGTCTATATTAGTGATGTGCTCTTTGGAGCGCATCATAACTCTGATCCGACCTCGGCTAAAATCCGGTAAAACCTGAACCACTAGTTCTCCCCGTAGTTGTCTGAAGTCGCCCGGAGTCGTCCAGAGTCGTTCGGCGTCGACCAGTGTTGTCTGGACCTGCCAGGGAACCGGAGTAGACCAGGGTTTTCCGAAGTAATTTTTGTCTTTTACTTTTTGTGTAAACTTCGTATACTGGCCATTGTTTCGAAGGTACTACTCGGGCCAGCTTCGGTGGTCTCCGACTCCAACCGATTCCGGACTACTCCGAATGACTCCAGACGACTCCGAATGGCTGTTACTCCGAACAACGCCAGCCGACTCCGACTTTGAACAACTCCGGGTAATGCTGGTCGGACCTACCTTCCGGAGTCGGTTCCGAAATTGGCGGAGCCGAATCGGAACCGATTCCGGATGTTTGCCAACTTTACCCATCACTAGTCTATATCAACATAATGTAATACATAGTTACGTGTAATAAAAGCACTAGCAAGAACGGACCTCTTTAAACCTTCGGTAATCGGAACTGGTTTCGAAATTTTTAGCAAACGCCCAGAACCACCTCCGCTTGTTTGTCAATTTTCATAGATTATTCAGTCAATTTTGCGCAACTGTGACGAGCGGTGCTTTGACCAACGGCCAATTTGAACGTCCTTAGGAAAGGGAACTGCTAAATAGCTCTTCTTTTTGCGTTAGAAAATGCTCCAAAAATGTTACAATTACTTATTTGCTACCGAATAAGCGGATGTTCGTTTTCAGCCTTTCAATAGCTCATCTTCTAGGTGAACTATGGACTTGAACTTGAACGCCACAAGTTGTCGGACTGCACCTGACCTTACGTTTCGCTCATATTATCGTATTAGCTTCCTTGTGTTTTCTTCAATTAATAGTATCATAAGCATTAGAATCATGCTCGAAATCGTTAGTTCTTTCATTGGACTAGGCAAAAGCTGGTCAAACCACGTTCCCCTGCCCTGCCAGTACAACTGTCCGCGAACGTAAATAGGCATCATTAATTTATTTACAACGCAACATACCCACGCGCGTTCGGCTTCCAACCATACACAGTGTTGTTGTTTTTTTGCTTGCTATCCCGCATAGACTACACCCCTCCTCCCGCTCCCTCCCTTCCTTCTACCTTACTTTTCCTCCGTGCCGTTCTGGGCGAGCCGCTTCAGGCTGTCCTCGAACTCGACCGGTTCGATCTTGCGCCGGGCATCGTCGTACTGGGGCGGGCCGATCAGCTCCACCACCTGGTCGTAGTTGAGCGTTTCCTGCTCGAGCAGCGCCTCGGCCAGCCGGTTCAGCTTGTCCGCGTTGTCGCGCAGTATCTGCTCGGTCCGCTCGTACGCCTCGGTGATCATCTTGCGCGCCTCGAAGTCGATCAGATTGCCTAGCCCCTGCGAGTACGGTTTCTCCGCGTACGGGCTGTTGTCGCTGTCCTCGGCGAACGCGATTGGCCCGACCGTGCTGTTCATGCCGAAGTATTTAATCTGCAAAAAAAAAAAAATGGGAAGAGTGGCACGGTGAGCGTGAGAATGCACCGGAAGCGAACCGGCTTGAACAATCCGGCTTACCTGTGCGTACGCCATTTTGGTCACCTTCTCGAGATCGTTCTGGGCGCCGGTGGTGATCCGGTTGAAGGTGAGATTTTCGGCCGCCCGGCCACCGAGCGCCATGCACATCTTGTCGAACAGCTGCTCGCGCGTGTACAGCTTCTGCTCCTTCGGCGTGTACTGGGCGAACCCGAGCGCCAGGCTGGTGCGCGGCACGATCGTCACCTTAAGCAGGACGTCCGAGTTCGGCAGCATCCAGCCGACGAGCGCGTGCCCCGACTCGTGGAACGCAATCACGCGCCGCTCGGTCGGCGACAGCGCGTGCGACCGCTTCTCCGTCCCGCCGACCAGCCGCTCGACCGCGTACTCCAGGTTGCTAGTCCGCACGACCCGCTGGCTGGTGCGGGCCGCGTGCAGCGCCGCCTCGTTGCACACGTTCGCGATGTCCGCGCCGGAGAAGCCGGGCGTCAGGGTGGCGAGCCGGCTCGAGTAGGTGGCCGGCGGATGCTCGAGCGCGATGCCCGACAGATGCTTCTCGAAGATTTCCTTCCGCTCGGCCAGATTCGGCAGATCGATCAGGATGTGGCGGTCAAACCGGCCCGGCCGCAGCAGCGCCTTGTCGAGGATGTCGGCCCGGTTGGTGCTGGCCAGCATCAGCACGCCCTCCTTGCTCGCCATGCCGTCCATCTCGACCAGCAGCTGGTTGAGCGTCTGCTCCGACTCGCCCGAGTTCATGCCGCCGCCGACGCCGCCCCCGCCGCCGCCCTCCCGCTGCCGCCCGATCGCATCGATCTCGTCCACGTAGATGATGCACGGCGAGCGCTTCTTCGCCTCCTTGAACAGGTCGCGCACCCGGGCCGCCCCGAGCCCCCCAATCATCTCGATAAACTCCGAGCCGTTCATGCTGAGGAACGGGACCTGCGCCTCGGTCGCGACCGCCTTCGCGAGCAGCGTCTTGCCGCAGCCCGGCGGGCCGAGCAGCAGGGCGCCCTTCGGTACCTTCGCGCCGAGCCGCTGGTAGCGCCCGGGCGACTTGAGATAGTCGACGAACTCCATCACCTCCTGCTTCGCCTCCTGCAGGCCGGCCACGTCCCGGAACCAGACGCCCCGCCCGCCCGACTCGACCGGATCGACCAGCGTGAACTTGGCCCGCCCCATCTGCGTGAAGCTGTCCATCGAGATCGGGCCGCGGCCGCCCCGGATGCGGCTGAGCAGCGCAATGATCACGCCGGTCGCGAACAGCGTGAACAGGATGCGGCCGCTCACGTCCCCGCTGCGCTCGAACTGCACCGACACGCCATCGGTCACGCCGAGCCGCTGCTCGACCGACCGCAGCTTCTCCTCGAACTTGTTCACGTCCGCCACCGCCATGTGGAAGATGTTCGACTGCACCCGGCGCCCCTTCACGATCGCCCCGTCGTGCAGGATGATCGTCACCATCTCCATGTCCGGGTGGACCACCACCTCCTTCACCTCGCCGACCGCCAGCATGTGGTGGACGAACTCGTGCCAGCTGACGTAGCGCGTGGCCGACTCGGGCCGGTTGCGGGACGGCAGCACCATCGACAGGAAGCCGACCAGCAGGTAGATCGTGATCATCCAGATGAGCGTCTTCGTCACCACCGACATCATCTTCTCCTTGTCGTCCTCGTCCTCGTCCTTCTTGCGGTTCGGGTCGGACCCTTCCCGGTCCGGCGGCTTCTGGTTCGGACCGCTCGGCTGCGCGCCCTGCGGCGCCCGGTTCCCGCACGCCGTGTGCAGATGGCGCGCGAACACGTACGCCGGGATCGAGCCCGCATCGCACAGCATGCGAAGCAGGGCCCGCTGGTCGGCCTGCAGCTGCCGGAGCTGGCGCCGGGTCGGGGCGGGCTGTGTACCGTGCGGCACCCGCTGCAGCTCGCGCCAGAATGCGTCCCGATGCGACGAATCGCTGGTGACGGTGCGGTGCGCGAGCGCCAGGACGGGCTCGAGCCGGCGCACCGCCAGCCTCACCACGGTGCCATTGATCAGCTGTCTACACCGCTCCAGATGATGCATCTTTGATGTGTTCCAAATGGGTCTAGAGTCTAAAAACGAAAAAAAGCAACCGATGCATTGCGTTAGTGTGCAAGGTCCAGGGGCACTTCTGGATCAATACAAACCCTACAGGAAGCAGCACAGTCCAGGCCAGGTTTACATAACACGTCGGTGTGCGCGGAGGGAAAAGCCTGTACCAGTGGGGCACCTACTTCGGTATAGCATTACAGGAACTTTTTGGCAGACGGAAAATCACTTCACCGAGCGCATCTCGCAGATTTGTTGTTGCAGAACGTATGACGATTTCGTACGCGCCTGTCGGTGTATTTCACAATCTTGGCTCGTTGTTTACCAACGCACGACACGACCGAACACGCACCAACAAGCCCTGGGGTGTTTGGTGGGATATAGGGGGGGATGGAAAATTGCACAAAATGTTACACCACCTTTTCTTTGCTTTTATGCTTTGGTCGCAGTTGCTTTCGCTTGCGATTACTTCTTCTTTTTTGGAAAATAACAATAAAAATAGAGTAACGTTCGGTCGTCGAAAGCAAAACCTGCCGGACGTGAATGTTTTTATTTCGCTGCTCCGTATTGTGAAATCAGCTGTCAACAGAATCCACGAAGCCGGCGGTATAAACGGAGCTGGACATGTCAAACGGTTTGACGCAGCGGTTTGTCGGTGCCCATGCAGCAACAGTGTGTCAGCGTGTTTATTTTGTGTTCCCAACTGAAACAGGGTATAGGCGCGAGATAGGGAAAAATCCTGATTCTTGTTGAGAAGTATGACGAGATTAAGATTTAATCGTTAAATATGCATAGAGAGACAACGACTCGCGTTACAAAAATTAGCTCAATTTTACTTGGTATTCGATTGAGCGCAATGCAAAATTTTACTCAACGCAGATCAAAGTAGCTCGTTTTTCTCAGTCAACCTACTTGTGTTTTTCTTTAAAAACATTAAAAAAAAGTTTAAATGTGTTCAAATTAATCTGTTTGAGTTTAGTATTAATTTGGTAAACAAACTGGATACTTTGTGTCGGATGAAGCAGAAATATCGCGCGAGGCAAGTAGCTCTGTTTGCACAACTGAGCTACTTTTTGTCGCGCGAGGCGTCGTCATTTTATGTCAATTTGAAAGGTACCCAAGCGCCACAGATTAAGCTTAAACGACTGGAAAATTGAATATCCATAGAAAAAAAAAATGAAAGCTCCACAGCTTCATTGCTTTGATCAATAGATGGCGTATTACAACTCATCATTATATAGCTATCCTTTTCTTGCAATGTGTTTCGACAAGTTTTATCTTATCGTAACCTATATAGCCTTATAACTTTCTGAGCAAAAATCTATATAAATGGTCGTGTGGTCAGATACGTGGGTATCAACACCAACGACCATTACTCAAATCTCACTTGCTTCAGTGCTGGTGGTTTCCGTTGGAGTTTAGTATTTAAACAATCGTATCGCCGTTCTAGATCTAGCGACGCATAACTACAATGCGAAACCATACAACAGTACAGAGGAAATGAGAAAGCTCTCCTCCAAGCGATGAAGCTCAACTGGTTGGGGTATCCCACCAACAGAGAGCGCCACCAGCTTTTTTGCTATTTTTAGAATGCATGAGCTGTTTGCCGTCCGATAAACGAAGTCTTTGTATATTCCGTTTAAATTGAGAGCTTGAGTCGTTTAGAACCCGTTTAGTGTTCGTTTAGTGGATTTGTGGCACTTGGGTAAAAACTAAACTTTGCCAACCAAACCAACTCTTTAAAATCGGTATTTTGCTCGTTATATTGCGGCTACTGCTTATACACAAACATCGACGACTGTTGTAAAACTGAACCTCAAAATGGCAACCTGCCAAATGCTAAGAAGACACCTCCTCTATATTCCACCTTGATAGGGCCTTTACATTCAAATAAAAAAAGCACTGAAACTGTACCCGTGCGCGTAACGGCGCATTCAAATCGCACACGTCAAATTGGCCAGCAGAGTGTAGCCGCGAGCTGTCAACGCATACCGGCAGACGTTTGTCCGTTTGAAACGGCGCACAATAACAACAATTTCGACGGATCACGGGCTTGTGCAGTTGCTCAAGCCGCTCAAAGGCACGGACTCGGTAGCTTGCTGGGCGGGTAACAAAACAAGTAGAAAAAAGCGGTGAAATACGGGTGAAATAAATCCACCGTGCTACTGTGCTTTGCATGCAGTCCAATGCTTTAGCAGGCGGCATTTTCGGTGTCACAGCAAGCGTCTTGGTGAAGGGCCGTGATGGGCCAAACGATGGATTACAAGGAAGAGTGTGATGTTGCGATCATGGTGTACAGTAAGTAGCCGTCGCCCTTGCGCATTTCCGAAGGAGGGTTTTCGTTGCTGCGGCGTGTGTGGTTTGTTTTTAATTGCCCTTTCACGCCCGCCTTTCAGATTATCTGATCGAACAGCGCCTGGCGCAGGTGGCGGAAGAGTTTTCCAAGGCAAGCCCGTTCCTGCCCCACATACGGCGGTGTCCGCGCGGCTGCATGTACCTGACCGCACCGCTGCGAAGCCTCCAGGAGGTGGTGCGCGAATATGTGGCCCTGCACCGGAACAGTAAGTTCGACGCGATCGCGGTCGCAATGGGGACCGTTTAATTTAATTTGCTGTTTTGTGCTTCCAGTGAAGCTGCTGCTCATGAAGCACCACCGGGAGGTCAGCCTGCCGCACGAAAATACCACCTGGGAGAAGGTCCAGCATGTGGTGGAATATTTTCGCTCGAAAGTTTACGCTGAACAGCAGCCACCACCACCACAGACACAGCCGGAATGCCTCATTACGGTGAGCAATTCCGAACCGGCCGATGCCAACACATACATTCAATCGAACGTGGCAGCGTGCGCGGAGCCGGAGATACGCCACAATCGGCTGGACAGCTTCGTGGTGCAGGACGCGACCGGCAAGCCGGTGGCACAGCTGCAGAACGATCCCATCATTTACCAGTTTGCCGAACCGCACCGGTTGGCCGGTACGGTGCAGCTGCCGGCCACCCAGCTGCGTGAGGAGCACTTTGTTTACCAGGTCGCGGATGGCAGCCAGCGCGAAGTGACGGCACACCTGCCAGGCGTCGTCGGGCAGAACGCGCACGGCCAGCCGATGTTGCTGTACGTGGTGAACGATAGCGACGGCAGTGTGGTGGAGAGCTGCCACCCGCCCATGACGCTGGCGTACCAGCAGGACGACGTCACGATCGGCCAGCACGTCGAGATCAGCACGGAGATGGTCGGCTCGGCGGGCACATCGGCCTCGCTGCACAGCCTGCCGGTGCTTACCGACGAGCCCGATGCAAACGCCAGCCGACTGGTGCTGGCGGCCGCGCCTCCACTTGATTCGAACCCACTGGCCCAAGCGTACGCCAAGATGGGAGCGATCGAACAGCAACAGGTGGTCGAGCACGCTGAGATGGAAGTGCTGCCGGCTCAGCAACCACCAGAGCCAACGCCAACAGCCGACCCGGCCCAGTCCACGCTCGAATCTGCAGTACCGGTGCAACCGTCCGCCCAGAAGCGCAAGGTCGACCCGGACGCGCTGGAGGAATGGAACCGCATCCGCTCGATCAACCGGTCAAACTTTGACCAGCACGTGCGCGAAGCGATCCACCAGGAGGAGGTGCGCAAGCGGATCGCGCTCGTGCTGGACGACATGCGGAAGCGCGAACAGCCGAACGCGAAACATGCCGGCAAGCACAAGCGGACCACGAGCGCCAAGAAAGCGCTACGCGGCGACGGCACCGCCACCGCCACCACCGCCATCAGGACGAAATCGCCACGCACCACCGCGAAGAAGTGCACGGTGCGCATGAAGCAGTCGCCGGTCACGCCCGACCCGGCGGGGAAAGCGTTGGCGGTGAAGGTGGCGCCGGCACCGGCATCTGCATCCACCGCCGCCGCCGCCCACCTCGACAGCGATTCGTCCGAGTTCGCCTCCTCGGACGACGACGAGGAAGCGGATGTGCGGGAGATGGTACAAAATGTCAAGCGGTACCGGCGCCAGCAGGGGCAGCAGCAGCAGCAGCGCGGCAATACGAAGGAGAAGCAGACCAAAGCAGAGTCGACGGCACAAAGGTAAGTTACGGGGCGAACGTGGCGAAAGTGTGGAGATTGGTCGCAAACAGCTTATGGACTAGTGTTGTGTTTCATGAATCTTTCGTTGAGATTCATTCATATGAATATTCAGTGATGAGTGATTCGATTCTCGAATCGACTCTGCAAAGATGCGTGAACCTTAAAAGATTCATCTCTAAGGATTCATTTCTTCAGATTCTTCTCTAAAGATTCATTTCTTAAGATTCATCTTTAGAAATTCGTCTCCAAGGATTCGTTTTTAAAGATTCATCTCCAATGATTCAATTCTTAAGATTCATCTCTAAAGATTCATCTACAAGGATTATTTTCTAAAGATTCATCTCCAAGGATTCTTTTCTAAAGATTCATCTCCAAGGATTCATGTCTAAAGATTCATCTCCAAGGATTCTTTTCTTATGATTCATCTCCAAGGATTCTTTTCTAAAGATTCACCTCCAAGTATTCATGTCTAAAGATTCATCTCCAATGATTCATTTATAAAAGATTCATCTCCAAGAATTTAACTCTAAAGATTCATCTCCAAAGATTCATTCCTTACGATTCACCTCTAAAGACTCATCTCCAAAGATTCATTTCAAAAGATTCATCTTCAAGGATTCATTTCTAAAGATTCATCTCCAAGGATTTATCTCTAAAGATTCATCTCTAAAAATTCATTTTTCAAGATTAATCTTTAAAGATTAATCTTCAAGGATTCATTTCATAAGATTCATCTTTAAAGATTTATCTCCTAGGATTCATGAATCTCAAAAAAATCATGAATCTTCAAGGATTCATGAATCCATTACAATTAATATATCTACAGGGGTTCATGAATCTTCAGAGATGTATGATTTTCAAAATATTGGGTTCAAGCCTCGCATGGACCGTCTCCCCGTAGCAAAACAACTATCTGGCTGCGTGGTACTTGCCAAGAAGTCTCGAAAGCCTGTATAGGTGGGCATTAGTGATGGGTAATGCGGAGCGAAGTCATGGATCAACTCCGACTCCGGTGCGCAAAATATGACTCCGGCTCCGGATCATAACCAAATTCAACTCGGGATCAGTCCGGATCAATCCGCATCAGTTTGGATCAATCTGGATGAGTCTGGATGAGTCCGGATGAGTCTTAACGAGTCTGGTAGAGTCCGGGCGAGTAGTTTAGGTTGACGTTGCAATTGCTAATTCCCAAAATGACTGTCCATTATCGTTTAGACATGAATCTTTGTACATTCACAAATCTTACCAACCGGGATTAAGATCCACTGAATCATTTCAAACAATGATTCACGCTCATGAATCTGAATCGGATTTACTCAACACTATTTTGTGAATACCCAACGAATACCCCACACCTAACTAACTTTTGTGTTCCCTTCTCGCAAATCCAGCAATACGTACAGCACACCGCTCCAGTGCCGGATCAACATGGTCGTGGGCCGGTCGCCGCGCACCGCCACCGTCAAGCGCACCATCCGCAACCGAACGCCCTCGACCAGCCCGGCCAGCACACCGCTGAAGCGTGCCAAGCAGCAGCCCAAACCGCAGCCGCCCAGCGAGATACTGTCGCCGGTCACGCCGCGGCTCGGTACCGCCCGCCAGCAGCAGCTGAAGGCGAAAAAAGCAGCCGGTGGCACCGCCAGCCCCGAAACCGCCGGCCCCGCTGGCGGAGGCGACGGCCGGCAGCAATCGGCGGCCGGTGCGGGCCTGTGCCGCCGCCGCCCGCCGCAGCAACGAGAGCGCGGTGGCGGCGCCGCTCGGCAAGGAGAAAGCGAAATCCCCCGGCGCCCCGCTGAGACCACCGTCACCAGCGAATGTGGAGAATGTACCGCCGCCGCCGCCCGATGACGTCATTGCGACCGTACCGCTAGAAGAAGCGGCAGCCACGCCAGCCACGAAGCAGCCCGCACCAACCCCGCTGGTTGCGGCCAAGAAGGAGGAGGAGAAGGAGCAGGTGCGGGAGGAGAAGGATGAGGAGGAGGAGAAGAAGGAGGAGGAGGAGGAGGATACTCACCCACCGGGCCCACCGGAGGAGGTTGAGGTGGGTGAGGCGGCCATATACGCGGTGCTGGCGCAGCTGCACGGGGACGACTGACCCGCCCGTCCCCGTACCCCGTTCCCCGTGCCACTAATCAGCCTTGGTGTGTGTAATCGCAAGGGTTTTGCGATCTCCTTTCGTTCGGCTGGGGGCTACTATTTGTTAGTGATTTTGTTGTCTCGTATTACCTGTCCTGTTCTTGTAATTTCAATCGAAGAAAACCAAAAACGAAAACAAAAAAAAATGTACAAAAAAAAGACAACGAATGAAACGAACAAATGCATTTTTGTTTTTTTTTGTTATTGTTGTTTATTTCGCAGATTTATTTGTTTTTTTTTTCTTTCGCTTCCCTCTCTTTCTCTCTCTCTATCCCTATTCGCGAACTTCTGCCCACCACTTTCTTGTATATTTTCTACCCCCGCTCTTCGCCGTAGCATCGTTTGGTTGGTTTTTGGACTCCCTATCCCCCCCCCCACTCCTGTCGTGCTCTATATTATAATAATATTAACTTTCCTCCTCCTCCTCTTGTGAGCTTACTTGCGGCGACACTTCCCCCACAAATTACCCTTCGCTCCTTTTCGCTGCGCTGTGTGTGTGTGTGTCGGAACAACCATTGCCGCTGCTTCCGTTGTTGCTGTTGTTCGTTTTAATTTTCAAATTTGTTTAAAGTCCCTCATTGTTTTACTACTACACCACTACTACGATAATTACTAAAAAACGATCCCGTGTGTTTGCGTGTGTGTGGGTGTGTTTGGGAGTGTGCCAACAGTGCTTTTCGAACTATCCTATATCTTTTTTTTGTTTAATTTTTTGCAATTATGATTTAATTTTTTTTTATTACGTTTAAGATATATAATATAGAAGAGTTATAATAATGCACGATATATAGCCTAAGGTATGTATATATTTGTTTTAAATATAAGATATTTCTATTACATCTAAACAGGGTAAATCATTTCTAGTAAATTTTTCTTCTTGAACCACCCCCCTCCTCCCCCCCCTTTCCGTCCTCGCTGCATTTGCCTTAACGCACCCCATAATATTCCATACCTACGCAGTGCTCCTCTTTGCGATCAATGTGTTGGTGTGTGTGTGTGTGTTTGAATGTGTTTTTTTTAATCTTTTGCTTTTATAAGAAAAAAGGGAAAACGGTTCTAGCCTTAGCAAGCTATTTTTCCAACAGATTGCGACGACTGCAGTGTTGCATTGCGTTCTTCATCCCACACGTGAAATGACCACCGCGAAAAACGAGCGTGGGAAAATCGGGGGAAGGAAAAAGGGCGTTAAAAATGGTTGATTTACCTTTGCTGCTCATTAAACACATCCACACACACACACACACACCATCGCAGAAGAGATATATATGCTATGTACAACAAAAGGTGTAAGGTATGCCCCGCACGCCCGCCGCTCGCGCTGCTCATCACCGTCGGCATCCGTGTGACTACCCTTTCCTCCCCCATTTTCGGGTGCCTGTTTCCGTTGTTAAAGTGGCGCACAACAACTATAACAACAACAACAACAACAATGACGACAACGACCCCGAACACAAGAGCTGAGAGGTGGGAAGAAGTGGAAAAACTTTCCGCTTAGGTTCTACATAAATAATTATATAAAAAGAAAACGAAAGAAAGAAAACAAACAATTAAACAAAAGACACACACACACACACACACACACACACACGCACACAGTCCCTATCATCGTTTTTTTTTCATTCCTGTCGCATTTCAATGTGCATTCTTTTGTTGAAAATTATCCTTTCCGCTCTGTATGGGTGTGTGTGTGTGGGGTGGTATCTGTGTCCCTGGGGGGGAGGGTTTTTTTTCCTTCTTGGTACAGGTATGGTTGTGTGACAGCAACCATGGTCCTGTACACTTTCACACCAGCACACACACACACACACACACACACACACACACACACACACACACACACACACACACACACACACACACACACACACACACACACACACACACACACACACACACACACACACACACACACACACACACACGATTGTATCATTCCGGTACCGGGAAGGATACCCCCACGAGCGTCGCCGAGCAGTAAGCGATTTAATTAAAAGTGTGGACCATTTCTTCCGAATTCTCCAGGGCCCTTGTCTATACATATCACTATAAGTCACTACTACTACTACCACTACTAGTACTACTAAGTCCTACCTCTGCATGTGTGTGTGTGTGTGTGTGGTAGTGTTTAGCTCTGGTATTAGAGAGGTGCTAGTATTTCTCGCTATCCCCTTGGTTGCTCTCCTACGGGATGGGGAGATGGTTCTCTCTCTCTATCTTTCGCTCTCTCCACTTCCCTCCCGCTTCCCTTCTTCTTCTTCTTCTTCTTTCCTTCTTCTTCTTTTTCCTTTCTTTTTCTTCTTCTTCCTTTTCTTCTTCTTTCCTTCTTCTTTCTTTCTTTTCTTTTTCTTCTTCCTTTTCTTTTCTTTTTCTTCTTCATTCTTTTCTTTTTCTTCTTAATTTCCTTCCTTCTTCCTTTTCTTTTCTTCTTCCTTTTCTTTTCTTCTTCCTTTTCTTTTCTTCTTCTTCCTTTTCTTCTTCTACTGCTTACTTTTCTACTTCTTCTTCTACTGCTTACTTTTCTTCTTCTTCTTCTTCTTCTTCTTCTTCTTCTTCTTCTTCTTCTTCTTCTTCTTCTTCTTCTTCTTCTTCTACTACTTCTTCTTCTCCTTTGTTTGTTGCGTAAACGGTGGTGCGGGATCTAGAGATGTGCACAAAAATGGACGCCTACCAAACCTAAGTGCAGTGATTGTGTATAGGTGTGTGTGTGGGTGTGTGTGGGGGCATAGTTTACTTTTCGGCGACCGGCTTACATAAAAATAGGTGTACCACCAGCTTTCAAACCGCTGCAGCTACGGGGGGAGGGATGATGGAAGCGTATGTGTGTGTGTGTGTTTGCTTTGAGCCCACCACACTAGTAAGTCGTTGTTTTGCTTCGAGGGAAACTCATCACAATTTAAAAAAAACGGGAAGAGGAAGAGTGGTGCACAAGGGAGGGGAGTAATATCAGCACCGTGGTAAGGTGGAGAGAAAGCAAAAAGGGAGCGTAAATAAAAAAAAAAAACATCTACCGGACCCTATCGCGACGTGGCGCGTGCCCCCCTAGAATATTTGCTAAAATGTGTTTCCTAATTTTTCTTTTCGTTTTTTGTTTGTTTTTTGGTTAGGAGGAATAAGATTAATCGGTACACCCCGTTGGATACACGGCCTTGCCCGATGCGTTTGCTGGGCCCTCATTGCCCTCACCTATATCTCGCATTTTTCCTAACTCTCGCCCACACTTTCTCCCTATTTTTGTCTTTTACACACACACACACACACACATACACGCACACAAACACACATACTATTGGCACGTAAACTGTTGGTAAAAGAATGAAATTTGCTTCTCGTTTCCCTCTCGACGTTCCCAAACCCCCCTCCTCAGTGTGATTGTGTTTTTGTGTTTTTGTGTTTTTTTTTTCGTTTTTTGTTTTTCTGGGCTCCATATTGCTTGTTTTTTATGCTTTCCCTACCTACCACCGTCTTCTCCCCTTCCCCCCTGTCCTGCCACGCACTACAGAGATAAGGTATCACCCGGTGGCCGAACAAAATTAACACCCTTCTTCGCCCAAACTTATCTGGCTCCTTTCGGCTGAGATACAGGGATAAGAAATCTTGCGGTTTTTTTTTCTCTACTCTCCTTCTCCTTCTTCTTCTTCTTCTGTTTGTGTGTACACGCGCGTGTATGTGTCACTGTTTTGTTGGACCCTCTCCATCGATCGCGCTTGGCGCGCCACTTTACGGTGAGCTGGAACCGGCCGCCGGACGGTACAGCGGATTCCGGTCTTTGACCGGCAGCGGGTGCGCCTCTGTGTTGAACACCCAATCGTCCAGCGGGAGCAGCGAGTCGTCGGAAAACAGCAGATAGAGGTACTGTTGGAAAGGAGAAGCAAATTAGCACAATTGGTACGCGCATCTCGCTGTTGAGGGCCGCGACCCTACCTTGAGCGTTTCGGCGAGGAAGAAGCTCTGCTGCACGTCGTCCTTCACCGGCTCGGTTAGGTAGACGTTCTTCAGCCCGGTGTACCCGGTCGGTGTGCGGCAGTGCTTCTCGAGTGCCTGCAACAGAGTAATATGCGAGTTAATAATGCAAAGGATATTGGCAAAAAAACAAAAAAGATAGCACGCTCCCATTACCTGCACCGCATCCCAGCCCCAGTCGCGGTACTTCTGGTCGTGCGTCAGCCGCCACATGATGAAGTAGCTTTCGAACGTTTCCGGCCGCAGGATGTAGTACTTCTCCTGCGCCTTCAGTGCCTTCGCCTCGACGCCATCGTTGAAGCGGAACGATTCCGGCCCGAGCCGGGTGTACGTGCGGATGTAGCTCTCGTGGCACGTGTTGGTCAGCCCCTCGCCGATCTCCATGTACTGCTGGGAATACTGATTGTTGAGCGAGGTACCGCCGAGCCCGAACAGACCACCTGCAACACAAAAAAAGAAGAAGTGTTAAAAACAGCGCAACTTACCTTCTAGGGGGGTTCGTCGCTTACCTGCAAAGCACGCCAGATGGTCCATCTTGTGCTCGAGCCGGTCGAACTTCATGTCGGACACGTACGTCAAGCCGGACGGAGTGTTCCGCACCATGTGCTTGATGATGGCCTGCATCGCGTCGTCGTACATTTCGCGCGCCTCCCAGTCCTCCTGCCCGGACTGGATCCACGCCTTCAGCAGGTACTCGTAGAAGCTGTCGCCGAGCGCACCGAGCGACATGTGCTGCTGGCCCCACTTGCCCGTCTTCGGGTTGAGATAGTTCGGGTACAGGCCCTTCGGCTTCTCGATGTCCTTCAGCACCGCCCGGATCGTCTGGACCCGCTCCCGGTACACCGAGTCGCCGGTGATGTCGCTCAGGTAGGCGAACTCCATGTGCAGCGTGCCGAACTCGGACAGGATGCTGCTGCCCCCGCTTGCCCAGCCGTAGTTTTTGCTCACCTTTATGTGTGTGGGGGTGGGTGTGGAAATAAAGAAAGTAGAGATTAGCGTTGGGCGAAAGACGAACGGGTCACGAATGTCGTTTGCTGCAAACGTGCGCATATGGTGGAGCAAATGTGTAATGGCGAGTGTGCGCGACTACTCTGGAGGAGAGACCGTTTCTGGATGGGAGATGAGAAACTACAACAATCCTTTCTTCTTCTTCTTTTTGCTTTTGTTTTTCGTGTGCCGATTATAGCTGCAAAAGTGCACACAAAAGACTACACACACCCCGGCGTCGCGCGACCATTTTGTGTGCACTCGAGGTGGATGGAGGTGACAAGGGACGCTACACGGGGTTACACTACACCGCGCGTGATACGCGCGGGATTTGTTGTACTACCACTACTACTGGGAAGGGATGTGACGTTGGAGACCACTACTACTTGGCGGGAGCAGGAGAGCGAAGGAGGAAAGAAAAAATGAATGGCGGATAGCCCAAGATGGCCGCCCAGACTACGAGGAAAACGTTACTAACCTTATAGAACAGGGTGGTAAAGAATAGCTCTACGTGCGTTAGTATGCGTTCGAGCATGGTTTGAGGCTTTTCGCGACATTTAACAACGGGGGGGAACGTATTACGGGTTACGGTTCACACATTTATTATTGTTGTTGTTAGATATATTGATGAGTGTGTGTGTACAAATCCCTCCGCCCACATACACACATACACGACACAAATACAGATATCAATGGGGAAAGGGTTTGAGGTGGCGTTTTATATTTAAATAAAAACAAACAAAACACAACAGTCCAAAAATAGTGTTGGCAATCATACACGTATACGCACAAAACGAAACACACAGGCAATTACAACACAGGCAGGAAGCAGTTGACATCGGAGAGGCGCGCGTTCACGCGATACAGGGGGTAGTAGCAGTAGCAGTAGTAGTTGTAGTAGTCGTAATAGTATTCGTCGTCAGTGTTCGTTCGTACAGAGATGGCGCCACAGTAGACCGTAGACAGAGAGAGAGAGCGTAATTCATGTTGGCGTGTGTATGTAGCATTTGTTTAATTATCAGTAGTGTCACGGTAGTGTCGGGGAATAAGGATGGTGTTAGTGGGTAGACAGTTTATCACGCATGTTTCCGTGTTCCGCAAAATCCGAACCGAACGCGAATTGGACGGAGATGGAAAGGAGAGAAGGGAAAAAACAGTTATCGGTACGGACCATATCCGCTAGAGGGCTAGCTGTTGACTGCTGTTGCTAGTGCTTTTTATTTTGGTTTTAACCCACGCAACGTCGGCCAAACTCGGAGTCTGCCGGCGTGTGCCGACGTGGAATGGGCGAAGAGGGAGAAAATTGTATATGACTACGAAAACAATGCACGCAATAAAAAAAGAAAGTAATCTAATCAAAAGCGCACAATGATGATGATGATAGTGAGCAATGTGACCGTGAGTTTAGGGGGTTTAGAAGTAGATCAGTAGATATAGAAGTTAGTACAGAGATGCTAACAGAATAATCGTGAGAGTATAGAGATATAATTTGATGGATGAAGTACGTCGTGGTATGTTTTAATTTGGCAGTCTATCTGTCTATTAGTAGATGTCCGGTTTGGTTGCTGAGCGATGGAATTAACTTCCAGTACACAACACGAATCCTCAGACTTTCTAAATCGCCCAGAATAGTGATATGCTCTGTGGAGTGCTCCGATTCGACTCCGGCTATTGTTAGTCCGATTCCGACTCCAGCAAAATGGAAACCACTAGTTCCGCCCGGAGCCAGAGTCGTGCGGTGACGTAGTCTTCCGGGTCGGTGTCGGGTGAGTCGTCCGGAGACTCCAGAGTCGTCTGGAGTCATCCGGAGTCTTCCAGAGTCGATCGGAGTGGTCCGGAGTTGTCCAAAGTCACCCAGAGCCATTCGGAGTCCTCTGGAGTCATCCGGAGTCGTCTGGAGTTATTCGGAGTCTTCCAGAGTCGATCGGAGTGGTAGTCGTCCGGAGTCGCCTGGAGTCGTTCGGAGTCGTCCTGAGTTGTCCAAAGTCGCCCAGAGTCGTTCCGAGTCGTCTGGAGTCATCCGGAGTCGTCTGGAGTTATTCGGAGTCTTCCAGAGTCGATCGGAGTGGTAGTCGTTCTGAGTTGTCTAAAATCGCCCAGAGTCGTTCGGAGTCGTCTAGAGTCATCCGGAGTCGTTCGGAGTCGTCTAGAGTCATCCGGAGTCGTTCGGAGTCATTTGAAGTCATTCTGAGTCGTCCAGAGTCGATTGGAGTCGTAGTCGTCCGAAGGCGTCCGAAGTTTTTCAAAATCGTTTGGAGATATCCGGAGTCGTTCGAAGTCGTCCGGAGTCGTCTGAAGACATTCTGATTCGTCCAGAGTCGAGCAGAGTCGTACTTTTCCGGAATCTCCCGAAGTTGTTCGGAGTCGGACTCGTCCGCAGTCGGAGTCATTTGGAGTCGTCCGGAGTCGATCAGAATCGAAGTCGGTTGAAGAGAACTAGAACCGTCCGGCCGTCCAATGTGCTTGTGATCAAGCATTTTATTTCGTTGTGTGTCTTTCACTTTGTGCATTGTTTTGAAGACCGATTTCGTCCAACTCTGCATGACCCTGACTCCGAACTTCGAATCCGGGCAACTCCGAACAACTTTGGACGACTCCGTACGACTCCAGACAACTCTGAGAGATGCCGGACGGCTGAAGACGATTTCGAACGACATCGGATAACGCTGGGCGGACCTTCTAGTGTTGATTCAGAAATTGTCGGAGTCGGATCCAGAGCCGACTCCGAATTTTTGCCAACTTTACTCCAGAACACTCGGTCAGGTTACGAATACAAACTAAAACATTGGTAGTGGTGGTGGTGTGTCTCAAATGAATAAATACTGCTAACTACTAGCACGACCAGCAGTTTCAACACTACCGCCCCGTGCGTTGCTGTACTAGCGAGTCGCTACAGTGCTACAAATTCCATAACGGGGCGCAATAGCTATAGGAAGACAGCGAAGGAATCCTCCCAACCCCATATATATATCCCCCTATCCGCGACGAACACTTACCCCATTGTGCACGTTAACCAGCGCGTACGGGATGCCGGTCGGGGTCTGGAAGGCGGGCAGCAGCTTGTCCGCGACGTAGCGCGCCTTCTCCAGGAACATCCGGTCGCCGGTGAAGGCGTAGCAGGTGAGGAAGCCCCCGATGAACCGTATGTTCGTCTCGAACACGGACAGCTCCGCGTCCACGTTGTCGAGGGTGAACTTGCGCTCGACCCACTCCCGCCCCTCGTCGAACTCCTTGTGCAGGCCCATCAGGTAGAGCGTGTCCAGGCCGTCCACGATCGTCGCGCCGAGATCGAACGACCCGAAGATGCTGTTGCTGTGGCCGCGCTTCGACAGCGGCCGCAGCTCGTTCTTGCCCCACGCGTACAGTTTGTAGTTGCTCCAGGCGTGCACCATCATCTGTGAGGGAAAAAGGGGAACGCGGTGGTGGAAAGAAGAAGAAATTCGTTAGTACACACGAAGCAGAACCCAAAGAGTGCGTGGTGAAATCGAAGGCAATACGCGCCGCTACCATTTGACACATTTTCTGTTTTGTTGGTTAATGTTGGGGGGGCGATTGCTTAATAAAAGGGTCTCTCTCTCTCTCACACACCCTGATTGAGGGTCTGTATGGCACGCTATTAAGCAAGAGTTTGTGTGTGTGTGTGAGAGAGTTGATTTTCATTGAAAACGGTTTCTACATCGCAACAAAGCACTTATTACTGGGAGCCTTTAAACGTTCTCTTTAAATTGTTTTTCCAAGCAAAACGGGCCTGTAGTAAATCAATTTTATAGGTACCAGAGGGTTCTTAGCAACAATAATGTTCATTTTTTGTTGTTCTTCTTCTTTTTTGATTGCCCACTTCAGAAAACTAATCAGAAAAGATTTATAGCTCATATGGTTTTGCTCCATAATGGGAATCAAAATCACACCCGAACTTGTCGGGAGGAGCTTCCCAGCGCGTCTTTCGATTAGACTATTGGGCCGACCACAGTACGGTAGCAAAATTAGCCCATTTTATTTTGCAATCGTTGCTTGATGACTTTTATTTTGCTTTATGGTGAGTTTCAGCGAATGCTTCACATTGAGGCCATATTCCCCAGCAGTGCGTCACAGCATTGCTGAGTTGCTTATTTGATGCAACCTTCGCCTCTCTACCATTCATTGGAAGCCAGCCGATATGAAGCGCCAAACAAACACACTTAGCAAAGTCTGCCCATTGACCATCGCGCCTGGTCGTCCTTTCATCTTTCGGTTCGTTTGCTTCTGCCCGCAGCGTGCATATGGGGCCAAAATTAACCGCTCATATCAACAGAGCAAAAAAAAAACAAAAACCCCCGCTTAACCGTTCCACCAAACCCGGAAGTCTAAACAGCATACCGACCGAGAGCCGGACTGCGTTTGGTTCAACGTTCGCGGGCGAATGCAAATATGCATATTAACTTAGCTCCCCCTCCTGGCAGGAGTAGCTGGCCTTCAGGGGCCATCGACCACACAGATCATGCTGAGGATGCTGCCCCTCACCCCTCTCATTTTCAAAACTTGTGAGATGAGAGTTCAATAGCAATGTCACTGATTGTGGAATCGTTTCACGGTCACCGAAAACCCGTACGGTAAAGTGAAACAAACAGCCTTGGCAAGCCGTGTGGCGTGGCGTCTTGCATCGCCAATTGAATCGAATCGCGACAAACCGCGCGCACACACACACAGAGCCTCGGTTCGAAAGGCACACAGGCCACTCCTCGTACGTGGCGCCGAGGTCGTGTCCCATTGGGAGGAAAGGGGTTTGCGCTTTGGTGAGCGCAAACAGAAGGCACCGCTGCTGCCAAAAAAAAAAACAACAAAATCTGCTGACAGCTGATATCGCACTGTGCGCGCCTTGGGGGTAAGTAGTGCTTGACCTGGAAGGCCTTCGATGCAACAACAACCACAACAAATAAAAGCGCAACGGATCGAACGCGCCTAGTAAGCGAAAACCGAACGGATGTTCGGCGCGAAACTGTTGCTGGGGTAAACCGACCTGGCGCACGTAGTCACGCTTCTCGTGATCGATCGAGCTGCCGACGGGGCTGGCGGCGGCGGCGGCCGGGCTGCCCTCCTCGATCCGCAGCCAGCCGGTGGCGTTGATGTACCGCGGCACGTACGAGCTGCTGTCGTAGAGGGAGCGCCGTACCCGGGCCTCCTCGATGTCGGCGGCCGACGGGGCCGGTCCTTCCTCCTGTGCCGCCTGCCGCTTGCTGTGCGTGTAGTGATAGTAGTGCTGCTGCTGCTGCTGCCCGTTCGGGTCCAGGTCGGGTGGGCTGCTGCCGCCGAGCCCACCGAACCGGACGTGATCGTCGTAGCTGAGGAAGCGCTCCTGGTACCGGTGGTGCGGGACCGCCGGCTGCAGCGGGTCCGCCAGATCTCGCTGCTGACGCACCACCAGCGTCACGCCGGTCATTGCCACCAGAAACATAGCCGTAGCAACGACACTCATTCTAGAGCGGTTATAGGACGCAGGTTCTGGAGGACGCTTGCAGAGAGAGAGAGAGAGCGAGAGCGTAAGCAAGGAACGGGCAGAGCTAAAGCCCACTCGCGGTGATGTTCCCCTCGGCAGGAAGTACACAAGGCTCCACAGCAAGAGGGAAAGGCTCGCCACACACACACACTCGCTGTAGCACACACCGACGACGGTAACTGCTGCCCTATCGGACCGTTACTGCCACCGTCATCTCGGGGTGACGACCTTCTGTTTCACTATCGCGCACAGCACTTTAAAAAAAAAAAGCGCAGTCTTGGGCAGTCGGCGTCTTGGCCGCAGGTTGATGGACGGAAGGTGTGAGTGAGTGAGTTAGATTGGAGTGACGCGCGCGCAGGACTCCCCGTTTGCTGCAAGTCGAAGACAGCACTGGGTCAGCTTCCCGGCACGTGGTTGTTGCTGCTGCTATGGGCGGAACCGGTGGTCACCGGTAGACACGCACTGGCCTTCGCATCCGCGATCACGCGCGCTTAGCAACTGATTAGGGGCCCGTGCGGGATGGAAACAACAGCAACCAAAACACGGACGCGTTTGTCGGTAAGGCACACGGGGGGGCCCGATCTCCTCCAGATGTCCAGGTCCACAGCTCAGCGTTCCCCGGGGACCGGTTTGGTGGCGCGCGCAACCGGTTTGATGTTGTTTTTTTTGGGGGAAAATTTGGGGATTTTTCTTAGATCTTGTCTTTTTCTTAGATCTTGTTAAAAGGGAAATCCCCACACGATCTTCTAAGATCGTTGGAACTGTTTGCCGGTGTGCTGGATGGTACGATCGAGGCCACTGCGGAGGCGCACGACCTGACACAAAATCCCTTTTTGACCCCACCCCTTCCACGAAAGGGAGCGTTGGCTAGGAGGGCTCACAGGGACACGCACGCACGCACTGCCGTCCTTCGCACACACCACTAAGGCCCGGGGGAGTATGGCGCGCCCGACTACAACACACACACACACACGCACACACAGACGAAAGCACGTCTTCTCCGACCGCTCGCGGCTTTCTCGCTACTAACTGGTGCAGGCGGCGTCGTTTGACACACTGGCCGGGACGGTTTGCGGCTGTAGGCTTAGCCCCACCGGCGCTCTCTTTCTCGCTCGCTCGCTCGCTACTAGGCGACGAGCGATCGAGCTCCATCAAGCGGCTCTCGCACTATGGGCAAATGGTGGGACAGTTGTCCATCAGTATTTGTATCTCCAATAACTGCCATCTTTATTCGTTTATCCATTTATACGTTTAAAATTCTAAAACTACCAACGGAAGAATTGGATTTTTTTAATTACTTGCTTTTAATTACTACTTTCCAGCGGCTGCTTGCATACTTTTTGCTTTGTTTACATCCATACGATGGTAATCGCATTGGTTATGGAAAACGCAAAGCCGACATAGTTTTAAGTGCTTTGTGATACCAATCATAGTCAGAATTTAACAGATTAATATCTTCTACCATGTGTGAGGAAAGCTTTCCCGAAATTGAATCAAAGAACTGATCACGAAGTCTCATGGTCAGAATTTAGGTGTCCTGCTTTAGGAGGCCGCCACTGTAGGTTCGGATATATGGAAATTTGGTGACAACATTTCAACAACAACGTTACTGCAACAAATAACCTTATTTTAGGGGTAATGTTGTTGTTACTTAAACGTGGAAAGAGGTTTTGGACATCTTAGGGTCTCTTTCGCCTCTGATGTTTAGGTACTGATTTTGGACCCGAATTAAAAAGGGAGCAGTATTAGGTCCTGAAATGGGGTCTAAATCTGTTTCAGGACCGATATGGAATCTGAATCAATTCAAGGACCAGTATATGTTTGGGAGCAGTTCCAATACCGGTAGGTATATGTTACAGGATCTGTATGGGATCAGGATTAGTTCCAGAACCGGTATCGATTCAGTGTAAGTTCTGGTATGGGTTTGGGATCAATTCCAGGGCCGGTACGACTTTGGGAGCAGTTTCTGGACCGGTATAGAGTCAAGCTCAATTGGGATGGGATTGGAGTAAGTTCCTTCATCAGTATGAGATCTGTAAAATTCCAGGTTCGACATGCGTTCGGCATCTGTCGCAGGATCGGTATGGGTTCTGAATCAGTTTCTCTTAATGTGTCCCTTGAAGGTCACCAGGAATTGGCGTTGTCTTTTCAAAAATCCTTTGCACGCATCCTAAATTTATATAATTTCTTGAAATTATCTGAAAACGTAGTAGGTAGAATCCACGAACATGTTAAAAAACGTAAACAATGGTTTGAATCCCGCGGACCTTATGTCACCTTAAGGCGCATTGATAAAAAGATCTGTAAGATACCACCTGATTTCTTTAACGCATTTTGAACTGAAATAATGATAATAACTCTAAACGTTTAAGTTTACGGTGAGGCCCAACGATTTTAGGTCGCTCTAGAAGCATTATTCGTGTAATTCAGGGTTTGACGAGTCAGAATCAAATGTCAACAAACCATTTTCGGTAGCTCTAGATTCTCTCTAGCTGGCAAAAGTGACTGTTTCACTGCATCAACAGTATTTCTACACCCTTGCAAGAAGACTCTAGATAGTCTAAAGTGAATCTGAAGCTTTTGAAAATGTGTTGTTGACATTTGATTCTGAGTTTGTAAATTCTGTAAATCCCAACAAAGTCATTGAAATTTAAAAAAAAATCCACAAAATGTCTGACAGCTTCAGATGCAGTTGTGATTCTTATGAAATGATCCATCATTGCATCGTACTTGTATCTGGTTGACCAAGCCATTACAAAAAAACCCATAGTGCACCAGGGTGCAATTTGAACGCATTGCGCGCGCTCTCTCTCCTTCTCTCTCGGGTGCTCGGGCCCGTTGCTTGATTGATCGTGTTGAATGTGGTGGTCACTCTCTGGTGGACTTCATGCGATCGGGGGACCTTCAACCGGCCCGGTAGTACGCTCTATCTCTCTCTTTCTCTCTGTCCCTCCGGCACGTAGTATCGGCGAAGGTTTATGCGAGAGATCACCACCTCGACCCCACCACCATCATAGCGGAAAGGTGCAGACAGCGCACCTAAACTGCTTTACGCTCTGCACACACATTGGACTCGCAACAGTTCGTCGCGCGGCGTTCGGGCAATGTTTACGCTTTCCTTCACTTCTGTATTGTAAAAGAGGGTCAACAGTGACACTAGAATACCCCCCTCGCTGCCAGTACATCGGGTGTACTACTGTGAATCGATACCAATTCGTGCCTAACACCGATTCCAGCAGTCCTTGTCGACACTACTACTACTACCACTGCTGCCTACTACGGCACCAAAGATCTTCGTCATTAGCACCGTACGGGGTGAGAAGGTTAGAGCCACGATCGGGGCAGTCGGCAAAAGATCACGAAGAAACCCATCCTTCGAATGCATAACATGCTTCGCTGCTTGGTGAGGTCAACGGTGTACCCGGCCCGTTCAAATTGATTGAGACGCTCTTCCCATCCTGCTGCGGCACGTGCATCCATACATACTGTCAAGGACGTTGACGTTGCCGCAACACCCAGGCCGGTCCGAGAGATCGTCTTAAGACACCACCACATACACACCGCGAAGCTCCACGGTTCATTGCAGTTTGCCAAAGGGGTTTGTTTGTTGCGCGCGACCCCACCCCGGCCAGCTAATGTAATGCACGGTTGTGGGTGAGTGCGCCTCAAGCCTGGCCGAAGCGGGCGCCACCGTATTGCACCACACACGCGGACTGAGACTACCAACCGACAAGGTCAGGTCATCTGGCCATCTGGGGGCATCCAACGTTTGCACGTGCGTGAACAGCAAATGCAGATTAAGATGATGCAGCTTTTATTGGTGGACAAGAGGAAGAGATGATTTGAACATCTTTTTTGGGTGTGTGACAGTGATGGTGCAGCAGCAGACATCTTGGTGTTGCTCCATATCGAGCAGACCTTCCGCAAGCCCTAACCTTTGTCTGGAGATTAACATACTGGTCGATGTTAGTTTCCCGTCTGTAAAACTCACCGAATGTGAGGTCACCCAAAACACAATATCAACTCCCTGTCTCTCTATTTCCCCAAAAAAACTGCCTCTTGACCTCTGGCCCCTGCTCACACTGTCCCGAAGAAGGCGCTCGCGCAATCAACAATCGAATTCCAATATGGCCGAGCGGCAAACAACCGATAAGGACGACACCGCGGACACCGGAACGTTAGTTCCAGGCGTACTACAGGGCGCGCGCCACAATCGGTGCCCGTAATCAGAATCGTACGATGCTGACCCGGTCCCCCGGTTGTGCTATAATACCATTTGCGTTCATGTGTATGCTCGCACGATAGGCAAACATCTTTCACTCATTAGGGTTTACACCGGCCACGCAGGAACCGGCATTCTAGGGCACGGTGCGATATTGGTTCTGGCTGATCGGAGATTGGCCCCATTTCGGGGAGGGCTCTGCCGCAATCTACACTGACAAACAAATGGCGTCTTAAGGCAGGACAAACAAACGAGACGGTGACTGCAGTGTGTTGTCTGACCTGTTTGTTGTAGAGATGTTGCAACTCTGATTCAGAGTTATGAGTTCGAATGAATCTTTGAAATGAATGAATGTAACTGAATCTCAAATTAGGACTTATGAAGCTCTAAAGCTTCATGAATTCCGGATGATTCATAAGTCTCAATAGATTCATGACTCTCTCAACAAGCCTCGATAGCGCAGTCGGTAGCGCCTAAGTCTCATAAATGTCTCTCTGATAATTCAAGACATTTTGAAGATTCATACATTTCTGAAGACTTATGAATTTCTGAAGAATCATCAATTTCTGAAGATTCATGAATTTCTAAAGATTCGTGAATTTCTGAAGATTCGTCAATTTCTGAAGAATCATGAATTTCTGAAGATTCATGAGTTTCAGAAGAAACATGAATTTCTGAAGAAACATGAATTTCTAAAGATTTATGAATTTCTGAAGATTCATGAATTTTCGAAGAATCATGAATTTCTGAAGATTGATGAATTTCTGAAGATTCGTGAATTTCTGAGGAATCACGAACCTCGGATTTATAATCTATAGATATCTACGTCTAAACCTACGCATTATGTACAAACATTTTCGGAGATGGTCTAGTGCAGAGGTCTCCAAACTACGGCCCGCGGGCCGCATGCGGCCCTCAATAGCCTTTAATGTGGCCCGCGATGACTGGGTGAATGTTAAATTAAATAGCTTTCTTTTCTGACTAGCCAATCAAAATTTATATTTTTAATTCTGGAAGACGAAAATCAAGATTCAATAAAAGAAAGCTCCAGAAATTTTATGTATTTTGCTAGTATTTTCTTATTAAAACCAGATTTCCACCCATTCCAAAGGTAGCTTCAAAATGGTCCTCAACAAAGTTGATTGTGAAGCAATGCGGCCCGCGAACTGAAAAGTTTGGAGACCCCTGGTCTAGTGGTACAGTCGCCAACTAGCAAGTCTTAAAAATATGCCCATCGTGGGCTCAAGCCTCGTAGCAAGGATTTTACTAACCATGGTACTATAAATAACTCTGGAAAACCTGTACAGGGCAGAAGAACGAGAAAAAGATACAAATAAATAAATCCTCTGAGATAAAGAAACATTATGATATAGTTCAATATCTTGAAAAACATGAACCTTCCGAGATTCATTCGTACATCCTGTTCGATGGCTGACAGAACGCTGCCTAACATCCCTTCTTTCTCATGGCTTTGTGCCACGCCATACTTCGAACGATCGCCACAGCGACAAAGTGCAGCGCAGTACAATCACTTCCGCCCCACCTCCAGACGTCCAGCTGGTTCGCTCACTCCCGAGCAAAGGAAGCAAAAAAAAAAACTAACAAACATAGCGAATTAACACTTCCGGAACAAGAGCACGATGTCACGGTGGATTTTGTCTGCGCCCGTGAAACTGGCGATAATCGCAACGCGAACTTAATTGCATTCAGCATGCAAATTGAGGGCACAGCGCATCGCCTCCGTCCCCGAAAGGGCGAGACGGCCACGTTGTGTCCCCTTCTCCCCGTGTTTTTTTTTTGTATTCCTACCCATCTTTTCCCATCGCCCCAATTTTACCCGCATCGTCGCTTTTTCCGCATTATGTCCAGCGGGCAGAGTGGTACTTTCTGCGTAGAAAGTAGGCCTCTCTCTCTGTCTCTCTCTATTTCTCTATCGCTTGCTCGATTTTATTTGACCAAAGATGCTTTTTTATGCAGTGTACGGTAAGGCAAACGAACTAACAAGCGTTTCATGTACGCTTTCTGTCTTGCTCGTGCTCGTTAATGAGTGTGTATGAGGCCGAATGGCATTTGGTACTGAAGACAATTTTTTATCTTTTTTCTCTTCCTCTCGTTCTCTCTCAACAGCATAGGAAAAATCATGGATCCATGTTGTTCCTCCCTCCAATCCCTCCCCATGAAGCAAAGACACAGCTAAAACCACCGGGAAATAAACGCCCGGTGGGTAGTGTTTCTGCCGCTCCGATTAGCGCAGCCCACTAATGCATAACAAACCACCTGCCCCCTCCTGCCTTCTTCGCACTACAGAGCGACCTCATTCGACTCGTACAATGCTTGGCGCATTCCAGGAAGAGAGAGGGGGGGGGATTTAATCGAAATTGCTAACTTTCTCCCACAAGCAAAGTCCGCGCGCCCTTGTACTACACACAACGCTGCAAAGGTCGTGGTAACGGTTTCTGTAGCGCGGGTTGCCTACACGCCAGGCGCAAACGTGCGCGTGTTGCGGGTAGCCTAAGCACATGGATGGCGTTAATTTGAATGTTTTACAATTTAATCTACCGCCCGGTGGTGCTAAAACCGTTCGACGACGAGCCCTTCAGCCGTAAACTTTCACGAAGGGAGTTTTTCTCTTTTTTAATGCGTTTAATGAACGAAAACTTAAAACTCTTACTCGCGGACGTCGATAAGTTAGAGACAAAAGGGGAACAAATTTGCAGCATAAATCACATTTACGTTCCCTTTATAGCTGGACACTTTTGGCCTCATCACGGTACGGGCTGTAAAACAAAGACTGAAGGTGTGAAAAAGCAGGGCGTTTTTAAACGGAGGAAAAAAAATCACCTGATTACCATTTCAAAGTGTTTTGGGTTTTTAAAGTTTGCTACCCGCTAACAAGCCTAACAAAAGCATGGCCCGGCAATGTGTGCAAAGACACGCGCGAACAGAGCACTGCCGGTTTTGCCGGTTAGTTAATGTTGCATTTTAATATGAGAGTTTTACGGGCGTTGAAGGTTAAAAATAGACTGCAAAGCGGAAAGAAACGAGCAACAAAGCAACAGGAAACACGTTAGGTAGTAAAGAAGGGTTTGACCTTTCTCTGAGGCACACGCCCGTTGCAGCATCGACAGCTTCCAGCCAGTTTCAATAAGCGTGCGTTACGAACCATTCTCACCAAACAAATGTCTTGTGTGGCTCGGGGAGCTGCTCGCTTGCTTGCCCGTGCAATTGACGGGGGGTAAAGGGTGTCTAGCCATTTGTTGTGCTACTGCTTTAGCCAGCTAAGAAGAAAAAAAAAACGCTTTGCAAATGTTTTAATAGTATGGCAAGCGCCAAACAAATGGCCGTTACGTGGGGTGGTGTTGTTGCATTGCGGCGGGCACACATCGGTGTTGTAAAACGTGCAACCATTTGGACGATTGGAGCTAGACGTGTTGCTTTCAGAATTTTATAGATTTGGCACGTTCTGGACGCATTGAGTGGTACTGTTTAGATAAGGAATTTAAAACATTTTTCGCAGTAGCATTGAGACAAGAAATAACGCTTGAAGGCGTTTGGTGAAATCTTTATGTTGGAAAACTTTAGACTTGCAGCATTAACTCGGTACTTTTTATTGTGCATCTTTTATTTTGTAAAATTCGACTGACCCGGGACCTCGAAATTCGTCCGACCTCGTGTAGAATTTATCCATATCAACGTATAGGGAGGATTCGCTCGAAATGAGATTCTTCCCCAAGATGTCCAGATATCAACAAGAAGTCTGTAGAGCACAATACCCCGATAGATTGCGACTAACATCAACACTCACAACTCGCTTAAACTTTAATCCTCAATCTTGGATTATCTTCTCCAAGGAATATCAAATATGAGGGTGGAATTATTTGGTCGTCAACTATAACTATTAGACCTAGATCTTGTCACGACAGATATTGTGATAACTCTTTCCCAGGATCATCTTCAAACTTGGGAGGATCTCGGAAGACTTGCCTACGTTGAAGTTCCGAGTTGAGAATATGATCCACAGACACCACCAGACCAGACTACCGAGGTGGTATTAATCCGAGCATCTCTACAGATTCGACATTGGGATTAGAACTAAATCTTGTCACAACATATATTGTGATGATTCTTTCCCAGGATGATCTTCATGCATGGGAGGATTTTTGGAGTTTGCTTGAACAATTGTTTACGCTTTAGTTCCGAATTGAGAATATGATGTGTTGGACACAGACTACCGAGGTGGTATTGATCATCTCGACTGATTCCACATTCACAAATAATAAATTCTATGAACTATTGATATCCAACCAGTATTAGCCCCAGCAGTATAACAAGTGTGTTGGAAGTAGAGTTGTTGTAAGCCTTCTTTGATCTTAGATTTCAGTAGTGTCTTAAGGCTTTATCGAATCTCGTTGATGGCTTTAAATCTAACCACAGGAAAATAGTCTCCACAGAGCATGTGCCTTATTCGGTCGTCTCATAGAGTTTGACGTCTGAAAGACACTCGAAACTTCCTCCCAAGGTTTCAACATCTTTGTAAAAAGACATTACAAAGCATCTAACTCATTCTAACTACAAATCCCATAGCTACTGGACCACTTGAATCGGAGACATTTTTGAAGAAAAACGTCTGGTAAAACATATGCCACTTGCACAACAAAAATAAATAGAATCAACAAGATATCTCCAACAATGGTGGTGGGGAGAAGGTATATTGAACCTTCAAATTACACCTGAACAAACAAATCCGAGAAGAATTCTTCTATTACCTAGAAGAACTATTGAAGTACATCTCATGCGGCATCATTTGCTTGCGTCGCATCGGTTGCGGGCAAATTTAATCGGAAGGTTTAATTCGATCCGTTCGCTAGATGTTCGTGACGCGATTGTGTTCAGTGGACTCCCTCATAACGAGTACCCCTTATACCGGAGGCTCTCTTCGGGCGTCGTCTGTGGAAGTGGACAGGACGTGGATTGTAGTGTGTAGTGTACCTCCTTAAGTTTCACGAGTGTGAGGTGTATTGATAGGTGTGTTCTTGCATGCATTCTTGATCTCTCGTGAAGGCGAGAATTTCGATACTAAGAATTGTTTAATGGATTACTGATGCCACTTAGAGGTGTTCCGTATCGTTGTGATACATATAAGAAGAGCCTCTCGCAGAACGTGTTTTTCGCATAACGAGAGAGTGTCATTGGAACGGGCTAAACTCGTTATGAAGGGTTCCACTGTGTTGCTAAAACACCTGGACCTGTGTTCGAGCCAAATTTTTTACGCAGCAAGTGATGGGGTGATTGCACACTTGCAACACCATTAGGGGGTAGATGGTAGGATGAGAAGGAAAACGATTGTTTGGATTGATGGACGGGTGTCTATTTGTTTCAAAGTAGCACCACCATCTACTACTACCACCGCATCGTTGCACAATCGCACAACGAGCAGAAGCGAAAACTGGAGCAAAGCACTTTATGCCGACTTGATGGTGCTCTTTCGTCGTTACTTTGAGAATCAATGCAAAGAAGGAGTTTTTTTTATTGTCATTCTCCCCACCCGCACTGCACCAGCATGAAAACACGTTGCGCATACACCCGGGCGGTGGGCCAGTGGTGCGTCACGCGGCTCAGCCACATACCGTGATCGGGGATCGGATGTCTCTTTTGCCTTCTTCTGCCTTCTCCGGCGAGCGTTTGTGTGTGCAAAGCGTCGTCATCGCTCTGCTTCTGCAATCGCCATTACCGAGGGGGGATGATGCTGTTCGATACGTGCGGTGGCCATTGTGCGGAAAGGTGCCCCATTCGTGAGATGCCGAGATAAAGCTTGTATATCAAAAGTGGTGGCAAAAAGCGATACGGCATGGCATGTGTGTGTGTGTGTGTGGCTCGGCGCGTTGATTACTAGAGACATCACCGTACGGTGTACGTGCTAGCATGGCAGCAGACATACACACACACACACACGCAAACACATACACGGTGGTGGCGGATCTGTCCCCGGTTGCCCTGCTGGCAGCTCCATAGGCCACGTCACACGCGCTGTGTCAAAGCTCGCCGGTCCAATTATGGAGATTCCCAGCATTGGATGGGTCGCAAAATAGTACAGGAATGAGAGAGGGGGGAGAGAGAGAGCGGGTGGGACAAGGGCGGCGACAACCACAGCTAGAATTTTGCACGAACCAGTTCGATCTGTGCAGGAGGTCGCACGAGAGAAAGAGAGACAGCGAGAGCGCTCGCAAGACGGAGAGCGCGTGTATGTGTGCCAATGAACCCGAAGAACACCAGCACACGTATGGAGCGGGTTAAGCCCACCCCACAGTAGATGTGTGATGGAAAGAGATGGTTGGAAATGTAAAACCGATAATCTTCGCACGGTATTAATTAGAACCAGGGGTTGGCAACCAAATACATTTTAACCAGATTTACGCATTCATCCAATTTTCATCGTTCATGTCAGGATGTGTGTTCAAACAAAGATGTACTTTAAAATCGGTTTGTTTGTTTTATTGTGTTGTTTTGAAATGGATTACAGTATTTTTAAAAGGTAAACAAGCGATCCAAACAATTTTTAGCCTTTTTGAACAACATATTAATGCTTCATCAGAAAACAAAACAAAAAAATCAATCCTTCACGAGCTAACCTGATCGAGCCTGCCACGCATCGGCATTTGTTTACACATTTTCCAGGCTGAAAATCTGAGGCTAGTTTTGCGTGTGGTTTTGTATGGAGTGCTGACATGATACCAGCCGTCAACTGTCAAACTCCATACAAAAAAAGCTGGATAGTATCGTAAAACTCCCACAGGTAGCAGGTGGGCTTCAATATTTTATAATATTGCAATAACACAAATTTTGAGTGGTCGGGGGACGCTTTTACACTGTACCGTTTTAATAATACAACAACATCCATTGCTTGAGTCCTGTTATGTAAGGTGGCGTCCTTTCCCAAATTTGTGGTCTATCAAGTCGAAGAGTCACTACAGAGAAAGTTAACACGTTTAGTGCTGCGTTTTACAGCATATACCTCCTTCGTATGAAACTCGTTGTTTATTGTTAGGATTAGAGAGACGCTTGAAAAGAGGCGTGACGTTGCACAGCTGACATTTATACCTAAGTTACTTATAGGTGAGATTGACGCGCCCGAACTACTATTATTTGGTGAAGATTCTATAGGTTTTTGTATAAAACCACTATACGATCAGTAATAAAAATCGGAAACGTCAATTCCCAAAGGTTAGAGAAGAAAGCAACGAAAAAGCCTGCACCGCAGTTGATTTTAAAGGGCTTGCTGGTGCAGTTTAAGGGAAGTTTCAGGTGCCAGTTTGAGGGAAATAGCTCGAAACCCCGATTTTAGAACTCGAAAATGTGAATTGGGATAGCACAAAGCGATGCAAATGCACTCATACCATCAAGCGACCGCCCCATCAATGGGGCAAATAATTTCTATCGTTTTCTATCGATAGAGTAGTTGTAAAATCGTTCAGCATAAGCTCACCTGTACATTGTACCCACTTTTTTTTTAGTCTGTACGTTCTGCCAGGGCCGCAGTGGCGACATCTAGAATAGTATTCATAGTATTTTCTACAATTAATTGACAGTTTTGCTTTCCGCCATATTGGATTTCTACAATTGTCCCCAATCATGCATCGAATGGTACGTTGATTTTCCTTTTTTTTTCAATTTGAAATGAGTTAGAATACGTTAAATGCATTATAAATAGATGTTTCTTTTTTTTAAACTTTTTTGAAAAAAATATTTATGCTCGGATAGAACTATGCATTCCTAAAAATAAACCTGCGCTAAAAATCTGAGGCATTTTGTTTTGTGTAACGTGTTGACATGATATTTCAGCTACCATCAAACAACAAAAACCAAAACAAAAAATATCTTGCACAATGAAGGCCCCCATATTGCCCTTGGTTTTGCTCCTTTGCGTGAATCGCTTGCCGAGCCCTGATTGCGAACGTTCCGTAGAGCTATTTTCTCCACCGACGACGACGACAACGACAACCAAACCAACGGAGCAGCGTGTCGTCCGCGCTCCAACCGACGCGGGTTATTACACCCTTTGAGGTAACGCTTGCCAGTGTGTGAGATACTACTGCGAGGGAAGCCTTTTTAGATAGAGCGACACACAATTTAGTAGATAGAAAATGTTGAACACACACACACACTATTTCTAGTGGCAATCACCACGGCACACACACCGGCCACATTGTTCCACGTCGCACCAGATAATTAATCTTTGCGCGAAACGCGTACGCAAACGGCAGCGCGAAACGGGTCGTGTATCATAATTTATTTAAAAAAGAAGAAGAAAAATAAGCTACAAATTAAGCAACGCCAACGGTCGCTTCGCCAAACTTCGCGTCCAAACGGGCATGATTCAAAATAATCATGTGCAAACAATTTTTTTATTTTGTTCCGTACCAACTAAAAAGCCGTTAAGAAGGGCTTCATCAAACATTTGGCACATTGGTTCGTGGGGTCGCGACAACCACCAGCACATGTTTTCGCAACAGCCCCGATTGATAACCCAAGCGAAGACAGGCCATAACACAGCACGTAATTTATACACACACACGCAAAAAAGCAACACGTCGTCCACATTTTTACACACGTCACGCCGGAAATCGAGCGCTGGGGCTCGGGCCGCGTTTACTGGTTGCTTGCTTCATAGCACAGCACATAACAGCGTCCTTACCACCCTCCCTCTCTTCATGCCCCAAAACATATTCCGCTCCTGGCCTTGACCTTCGGCATTTTGGCGGAACGCACGGAGAAAGATTGGGCGCGCGAGGCAAAACCGTATCAGCGCATGCATCCTGTAACGCAAAACGCAGAGCGTGCCGAGGTGTTGGTAAACAAACAAAAGGAAACAACAGCCCACGGGTGGCGCAAAAAAAAAAATCCCCCCCAAAAAGCAAGACACACCCGATAAACGCCCGAAGGAAAATCACGCAAACAAAATAGAACAATGCGGGGGAAATTTGCCACGGTTGTAAACGAAGAAGCGCATAGTTGGGTGGGGAAGGGGAGGATGTGGTGAGGTTACAAAAACCCCACACGTCGCGTGGATCACAGGCAGCAGCACGTTGTGGAAATGTTTTCTGTTTTTTGTTTTATTTGCTGAATGTTTTCCAAACAGATTTGCCGTTTTTTCGCCTCTTCTTTGGTTTGGTAACGCTTCGTAACGCACGCAGTATGATGGCGCTTTTCTTGTTTTTTTTTTGAGTAAATGTGTGCGCTCCTTTCTAACACTAAAGCTGGTAAATGTTTAATGTTGCGGTGGAAAATTAGAAAATCAAACAAAAAAAAATCACACCACAAAAGCCAATCGTTTCACTTCCTCCACGGCTTTGAGATGAACCTATTTGCATATATTTATGCAAAACACCAAAGAGTGGTTGTTTGGTTGGTTTATTTGAGTATGTGTGTATGTGTGTTTGTGTTGTTTCAAATTCGACAAATCGTGCACAAACATACCCACAAAACATCCCGTTTGAGCGAGCAGAATGTGACATTTAGGTGGCGTTTTAGACCGGCTAGAACCAGTCCACCACCCGTTGGTCTATTTTTAGTCGTGGGTTTTACCGGCCAATCACAGTTTTGGAGCATCTCATTTTGGGGTTTTTTTCAATTTCCACTTCCCACTGTAACCGTTTTCTAAAACAAGTTTGATTGGTAGGAGAGCCATGAAAATTCTCATTTTCACTTATGGGGTTTTTCAATTTCCACTCCTCCCCAACTGTGTAAAGGTTATCTCATCGTGCGATAAAACAAGTTTGATTGGTATCAGGTAAGGGTCTCTGAGCGAGGTCCGAGGGGGATGAGCACAAAGTGAAATTTAATTGCCATTTTCATATGCCATTAGCCGCGCGTTACGTCACTTTGGATGTTCTAACCCACTCAGGCACAAAATAAATCTCTTGTTGTTGTGTACATGAAACAGCAGGAAGCACCGTGCAAACACTCCCGGAATTGTGACCTTGAATCCAGTGCTGCAAGATGTCACTGTCAATGTCATAAAAAATCCTGACTGAAACAAAAACCATGTCAGCGTCACGTACTCAATTGTGATAATCAGAGGTGATGCTCATACAGTTGCTGTGATCAATACATGTTTGGTGACATTTTAGCAACCAGCTCTTGGTCAGTCACTATGTCATGACTTTTTTTTTAATGTGATCATGTACGCACAATGTCACTGACATAGTCTAGACAAATTCTTACTGAAACTGAATTATGTCAGCGTCACGAGCTCTGCTGTGATGATCAGAGGTGAAACTCATACAGTTAGTGCGGTCATCACAGGCTTGGTGACATTTTGTGCAACCAGCTCTTGATCAGTCATATGACGATAGTCCACCAAGCAACACAATAATGTCTTGATAACGTATATTCTCATGATGATCCATTACATTACCAACAGTCACTGTTCTGATTGATCCACCAGCTAATGTTTGAGTCTCATCCCTAATTATCACTGTTGTGTACGTGAGCTGACTTGATTTCCGTTTCAGTCATGAGCATGTGGGTGACTAAAATAGTGACAGTTGGCAGCACTGTTCACAGCCAGCAAAAGTCAATGTTATGCTTGTGACGCCATTAACCTCAGCTTGTCAGTCAGAGTATTGCGTAGGACTCAAGCATTCGCATGTCTCGTTCGGCACGTCATGACGCACTTTCATTGAGTATCAGCAATGCACATCAAGCTACCACGGATGTGTTCATTTTTTCGATGGTGATGATTGTGAAATTTACTGTTTGATGTATTAATTTATCCATAAATCCAGGGTTTTGATGTTTTTTCCATCATTACAAGTCGTTGTAAACGTGTTAATTAATGGTCTTGATGCAGGTAACCATTTCGCCCCACGTTCCCCAACTTCTTTTCTACCCGTCACACCCTCTCCTTCCTTGTACTCGAGGTGCAGGAGAGTTTGTATTTTTTGTTTGCTAAGCGCTAATATTTATCACCGTTCCACCATGCCCCACTCCCTCGAGCCCACGGCAGCCCTTTCGCAACCCTACGGAGCGAAAAACCAAACAAAAAAAATAGAGCGAACGATGCAAAAAAGGGGGAGGCACGGGGCGCTTTGGTCATAATTATGGGGACGAAATATGCAACCGAGTGCAAAACGGCAGCACGCGGCGGCAATGCAGCAATGCAGCCCGGCGTAAACAGACACAAATGCACTTGCACACACACCCACACACCCACCCTCGCTATGGCATGCATACGAAAACAAAGGGCGCGTTTGTTTGCACGTCACTTAGTGACGGTTTTTGCTTCACCTGCCTTCGTGGGAGGGGGGAGGGTGGGCCCGGGAAAGCGACACGCAAATAATAAACCCTTTCTTTGGGCCCAATCGCTCAACAAACATACCTACACGCACACACACGCACACGGACACTTGCATGACCTGGCCAAACCCTTTCCTCTGCCCTGTGCTTTGTGTGTGTGTGTGTGTGCGTGGGTGTTCAATCCAATTAATTGATTAAGGCCTCCACCACCCACACTCTGCGCGATATCTTTAATGTACCGGAAACACGCTTTTCATTCTTCCCCTCTTTCACCATTACTCCTCCCCTCCTCCATTACTTTCCCGTGCACTTTGGTTTGTAAAGCCAATAACATACATTGTGTGCAGCGCGTTTGTATTGTTTTTTTTTTAAGCCAAACCGCGCACAATGACCGAATGATAGCGATAAGAGCGATAACCCACCACTTTGGGGCGGGTTTTTCCAACGGCATTAAGATTAGCCGATTAGGAAAACATGTATCCTGGCTCAAACCATGTCAAACATGTTACAAATGGGGGTTTTCGAGATGATTATATTGCCTCTTTCAGCGTGATATTGGCTTTTACGTGCAAGCAGGCGTCGACATATGTTCAGTGTTACACATTCACACCACGGTTTGAACTGCTGCTTTTGAACAGAGACACTGTATCTTTTTGGTAGAGAATACACAAAACACAACAACGACCTATGATCAACAAATTCTGTGATATAAACGATGTGACAACCAAAGAATAAGAAACCAATACAACACATCATCAAAGAGCAATAGACAGAGAAGTCTAGCTTAGTGTTGGGTTTTATGAGTCTTTCGATGAAATTCATTCATATGAATCTTGTCGAGTCGAATCTTTGAAGATTCATCAATCTCCAAGGATTCATGAATCTCGAAAGATTCGTGTATCTTCACAGATTAATTCATTAGAATTAATATTTCTCCAGGAATTCATGGATCATTAGAGATGTAATGTAATTATAATCAGGGGTCTGAATCAGAATTACCCAACACTCTGGTCTAGCTCAATAATGGATGGTTATTCCCTGTGAGTATGAGGCTAATTGCAGCATAGGTGGGCATACCCCTTCGACATAAGCAGCAGAAGTACTGCGGCTTGAATCGTTCACACCTGTACGTAAATAAACACAATTCAATATTTCGTTGAAAGAGAGTCCATTATACACAACAAGTTACCACATCCTGCTTCAGAAAAGTCTTGCTGAAGAAATCGAATATTTTACTGATTTTCAGAATTGATGGCATGTTTTTGTTTTCCGGATTGTCGGTAAAACAATGATCTGAATGCATTGCAATAGTGCCCTTTTTCCTTGAAATCTGCTAAATCAGTAAGCAATTTGTCTTTTCATTGGATATCGGTAATTCATCTCTATACGAATTCTGCTGAAATTCCTACGCTCCACAAGTACTATGTCGACTAAAAGTGTATCGGTTCCAGACCGAGACCGAGTTTATGTTTCGTCCCGATTCTGGAATTCCTACTCTATTTCCTACGCAAATGCCTACGCTGCACATGTAATTCCGGGTATGGTTTGTCGTAACTGTAACTGGACCTGTACCGGTTCCAGATTCGGACGTTCCGTTTCGTTCGGAACTGGTTCCGGTACAGTTCCAGGAATGGAATAAAATTTGAAGTTATTTCAGGACCTAATATGGTTTCAGGATTGGTTCCAGAGCCGGTATGGGTTCAGTATCAGATCCAAGACCGGTATGGGTTCAGTATCAGGTCCAGGACCGTTATGATGTCATGAGCATTTCTTGAACCAGAATGGGTAATGTATTGGTTTTAAGACCGGTATGGGGTTGGTTTTGGTTTAAGTTCTCTTAACGGGTCGTCATAGGTCCCTCATTCGATATGGATTTCGAGACCAATAATTCCAGCGTACTCTTCCGAGTAAAAGGGATCTTTGAAATTTAGTTGGGCAGCGCTGTAACCTTGCCAAATTAGCTTCTTCTTCTTCTTCTTATTGATAGGATTGATGGGATATATTCCGAGTTTCATAATCGCTCGTGATGTGCAAAAAATGGATCTGGTAGGCTTTTACAGACGCCCCAATACAATTTCGGGTGAGATTTCGGTTTGCGGAATTAATTTGAAACAATTGGCCGCCGTGTTGGTGTGTAAAATCTTTGCTACAATCCACTGTGAAATGTTAAAATGTCATGGTGTCTGTGAGCGCTTACAGAACTCAACAATCAGTAATGGTCGCTTCTATGTTTTAAGTCTGAAAGCTGACATTTTCAGCCTGCCAGCGGAAGCCTGTGGCCCCCGAGCAACGACTGTATTTGGGACCGGAAAAAAGGATCCCAAAGCAAGGAGTAAGTCGTATGTCGAATATCTGTCAATGGGTCCTTTTCCCTTTAAAGATTGCGGCCTATAAGCTGCTTGCATTGTATAGCAGTTTGCGAGCAGCTATCAAAGTGGCTATAGTACACAGGTGGGCTTATCCCAAGGTTTGTACGCTCGGGCTTAGAAGGCTGATTTGTATCGCTTCAACTTCTAAATGAAGATTTGAAGAGTGTTTTGTGTATTCGTCAAGTTACCAGAAAGCCTGTTGGAGCAAAAGTTTTCACCCGTCCTGTCAAAAAGTGACGTTCAAAATTGGGTACACACAAAAAAGGCTATTACGTATACAAGGTAGGAGATACACGGTACCGCTTAATACATGGATTTCGAGATTCGCAGTGTTCTTAACTTGAATGATCTTTGAGCAAGTTCTACTGATTTGACATTGTCAAAATAAATCAACATTTGGTACCGAAATCACTGAAAAGGGTTCAACATTGTAAGCTTTGATCAGAATCGTATGACATAACAAATTTATTACTAAAAGCTACCACCTCTAGTAAACTTACAAACTAATGGGCATCAATTTTTTACTTCAAACTGAGCAATTCAACATTCGTGTAAATTCGAGATAACCTGTTTTCGAATTGCGTTACCAAAACAGTAATGACAGTTTATGTTTAGGTAAAGAAATAAAAAAACAACAGTTTGTTGAGTAAAAGTGAAGGGTTAACATACTAATTTGTTTGCTCATTTAAGTCAAATGACTCTAAGAGTATCCAACAAAAACTTTGCTTGTTTGCCGTAACGTCATTTATGGACGCCCCCTTGGACAGCTTTCAACCGTGAAAAACCCCATTTAAAAATTGTTAAAAAAAAAGAAAAAATTCTGCAAAATCCACCTACCTCCTTCACTTTGTTGCGCTTCTCCCGCACGGCCCGGTCCGGGTCCTCGCCGACGGAGGCGTTAAAGTGCAGCCCGGCCGCGCGCCTCCTGCAGCTGGCCCTCGTCCTGCTCCGGGGCGTGCTGCTGGTGGGGCGGCTGCACCACCCCGGCCGGGCCCTCGATGGCCGGGCCGGCCACAACGCCCACACCACCGCCGCCACCCGGCTGCAGCGCCGGCTCATCGATCGCTCCGGCACCGTCCCGCGCCTGCTGCTGCTGCTGCTGCTCTCCGCCCTCCGTTTCCTCTCCGCCAACGGCCGCCTCGCCACCGCCGCCCGTGTCCGGCTTCTCGAGAAAGTCGTCCGGCAGCTCCTTCCGTATCTTTTCCGCCAGCTTCACCCGATCGTCCTGCCGGTGGATGTCCTCCTCGCCGGTGCGGCCGTGGGCGGGCGGCGGCGCCGGTATGAAGATTTCCGGCCCCGCCCGCTGGAACTGCTTGTACGCCTTCAGCACCCGGTCCGCGCTGAAGTTGTCCGGCAGGAAGAAGAACCCGCCGAAGCAGACGAACCCGAACGTGGAGAGGACGAGCAGGATGAGACACTTCTCGCGCGACCGGAACGACCGCCGCCCGAGCAGCGGGTTCGTCACGGAGACGCTCGTGCCGGCGGTGCCGCTCCCGCCGCTACTCACCCGCTGGTACGTGGGTAGCATTGTGTGTGTGTGTGGGGCAGGCTGGTGGGCCCCGGGGCTTCTTCTTAAGCGCTTCCTGTCCCTTACTGCTGCTGCTGCTGTTGCGTATTCGCCGGGTTGTTAAGGGCCACCTTCGTTCCTCGCATACATGCACGTCCGCCTCTGTCCCGTTTTTCCTTTGTGTTTACGCCGTGTTTCGCCTGCCTGCTTCCAGCGTCGCCGTTCGGATGGTAGCGCGAAAGGTTGAAGGACACACGCCGTTTTCTCCTTTCTCTCTCGCTCTCTTTCTCGGTGTGCGCGTGTTTCGCAACACCTGATCGATCGCGCGTTTCCCTTTTGCTTCCTTCCCTGCTGCCAAATGGCCGGGGAAGAGTCGGGCGTAGCTGGTCAGCGATGTCGGGTTGCTCCACCGACTGTTCCGCAATGGTGCTGCGGCCGCATTCGGTCAATTCGGTCGACTGTGCCTGGCCCGCATCCGCGCAAAAGGTTGATGGTCGACTGCCCTGTCGGGGGTTGATTGGACCTCGCTGGGGCTTGGTTCCCCGCGCAGCGACAGTTGATAGTAGGGAGGAACCCCCGCACCCCGGAAGCAGATTAGTCGGGCCGACAGCTCCCTTCCCGCATTCCTTTCTGCAACTGTGTAGTGGTGACGCACACACACACACACCCGCGATTGTAGTTTCGCAACAGCAAATCGATCGAGCCACTGGCACTGGTACGAACGGATGGATGGAACACCGGATCTGGCTTCACGCACGAACACACGACAACGACACGGCTACACACACACACACGCACGAAGGTGCAGTGCACGGAAGGTGTGTGCGAACGAGACGGGGGAAGGGGAGGTTAAATCACAGGCCGTCGTTGCTCGACCGAGCACGCATCCAAACACACGCACGTACACACATACACAGACACACACACACACCTTCTGACCGCGTTCGCGAGAATGGCAGAGATCGAGCGAGAATAAAACGGCAGTAAGAATACACACCGTGCCGCACAAGGGAGAGTGCGAGAGAAAGAGAGAACCGCAAAAAACAAAAAAAACACACACACAACTAGAGCGGTCGGTTCTGGAAATGGGAGAACGTCTTCGCGAATGCGGACCGTTACTATTACTTTCTGCTGCTGCTGTTGTTGTTGTTGTTGTTGTTGTTGTTGGTGTGAGAACGACCTTTGCTGGACAGTGCACGCACGCACGCACGGCCCTGTTCGATTGGTGGTGGGCCTGGTGGCAGAGCGCGCGCGTTTGCCTATCGTTACACACTTACACACGCACACGGGGTGGAATTTTCGGTGTGGAAAGCAAGCACAGGGCTCTCTTATCGTGCGCTCACCGTCGTGAGCAGCGTGTGTGTGTGTGAGGAAGCAAGCTGTGACTGCTGCTCCTGCTGCTGCTCTTCGTTTCGTACGCGCCGTGCTGTCAATGGTTCGGTTGATGGATCATTTTTTTGTCCAAATGAATTGCATGCCGCTTTGTCCACTGTGCATTGTGAGCGCTCGATTCGGTGGGGCCAGCCAGCCCGCTGTGATTGGAAAATGAAACGGAACGAGCGGGCAAGGGAGCAAAAGAGAGAGATGGCTGTCGGTGGCGGCTACAGTAGCGGACGGCCGGGCCGGGAAGTGCAGGAAAATGACGTGTCGGATTTGACTTTTGACAGCGGAGGCCATTTTCAGGACAGGGCTCGTCGCAACCGTTTCAACGCGTGACTCATTTGAATAAAAACCGTTACAAAATGTACGTAATAAAATGCAGCTGCAAGAGGCCACTTGTCGCTGGTGGCGGAACTCGGGCCAGGTCACGTGGAGAAAAGGCCTTCAGTGTCCTAAATTCCATCCGAAAGCGGGTTTATAGGAAAAGATGGGACTTTGCTCGAAAGAAATTATAATAATAAATTGTGCACTAAGCTTCCCATAAGCGATTACACAAATAGCCAGCTAGTACTCCATAGCTGATTTAAGGCTGATTAACAAAACATCTTGCCGATGTCGTACTTTGTGGCTGATTTAGAGATTGACGGTATTTTGCGCAACTATGGAGCTGAACTCTGGATCCTTGCAGCTGGTTAGCATGATGTGTATGGTTCACGATGGAAATTGAAGGCATCTCAAGTGCCACAAATCCACTAAACGACCACTAAACGGCTTCTAAACGACTCAAGTTCTCTACCTAAACGGAATATAGAAAGACTTCGTTTAGCAGACGGCAAACGACTCATGCATTCTAAAAATAGCAAAAAAGTTGGTGGCGCTCTCTGTTGGTGGGATATCCCAACCAGTTGAGCTTCATCGCTTGGAGGAGAGCTTTCTCATTTCCTCTGTACTGTTGTATGGTTTCGCATTGTAGTTATGCGTCGCTAGAACTAGAACGGCGATACGATTGTTTAAATACTAAACTTCAATGGAAACCACCAGTACTGAAGCAAGTGAGATATGAGTAATGGTCGTTGGTGTTGATACCCACGTATCTGACCACACGACCATTCATATAGAATTTTGCATGAAAATGAACATACATATAACATAACACACATCGCGTTTTTTATTTCATTGATGACGACTTGCTTGAAAATAAATCGTAAAGAAAAATAATCCCTGGCACCGTGGCATAAGGAAGCTGCTTAAGGCTGGAAATAGACGAACCGAGATCATCGCGGTACCGCGAAAATCGCGTATGACTTGAGCTGTCAATTATGTTATAAAATCTGACAGACAGGCGAGATAATCGCGGTTCGTGTATGGAACCATCCGAGGTCTGGTGACGATTGAATGTGCCAAGAAGAAATATTTTTCTATCAATTTGCGAATCAAATTATTTATTTCACATAGTTTATGCAAAATAAAATACAAAACTCATTTCTCGACAAGAGTTTTCACACAAATCCGCCAGGAAAAGTAAAAATAATCGGTTCGCGCTACCGCGAAAATCTCAGCAATACCGAAGTTGGGTATCTCTGCGAAACAGCAGGCGCGATTGGTGGCGCGGAAGATTTGACAACTCTACTGTTCTACAACTGTTATAAACAAAGCGCGAATTTCGTGGTACCGTGACGATCTCGGTTCGTCTATTTCCAGCCTAAGAGCTATTTGAAAGACCCAACTGGATCTTTGATTCTGTTTAAATACTGCAAAAGGCGAATCAGAGCAGCTGCTTAAGCAATTTTGGCTATTTGGGTATGGCGCTATCAGACTAGGTAGGTGGAATTAGAATTCTTCTGTCAAGACCGATGCCAGCGAGAAATGAAAATTCTACTCGCTAGTGTAATAACGCGCAGGGAATCAGAATCGGTTTTTGTGGTAATTATTTTACTTTAACTTCAAAGCTCTCAAAGCGACAAAAGCGCTCCATTGGTTGGGTATCCCACCAACAGATGGCGCCACTGGCTTTTTTGTACTATTTTTAGAAAGCATCAGTCGTTCACCGCCTGCTAAACGAAGTCTTTCTATACTCCGTTTAGGAATCGAATAATCGAATTGTCAAGTTTGTTTATGAGCCAGATTAATGCCAAACGCAAAAAAATAGATTTGAACAATGAGCTACTTTGATCTACGTGGAGTGAAATTTTGACCGTGCGTTTACATTAGCCCTCTCGAACCTTTCGAAACTGAGCTACTGGATACCCGCAAGTGATCGAAAACCCATCCATCGAACCCATTGTACCATCAACTCCAGAAGCAGAAATGTCGCGTGAGACGAGTAGCTCTGTTTGCAAAATTGAGCTACTGTTTGTCGCGCGTGACGTTGTTGTTCTATGTCTATTTGAACGGTAACGGGTTTTATTCAAACGTGCTGCATGCGCCCGCTCAATATTTTGACGCACGATGACAGACGCTCCGCTGACACAAACAAAACAAAAAAACACCCAAAACCCGGCTGCCTCCAAACCAAGGTGTTATAAATGACAAGGTTAAGTTGTTCAGAGCAAAATGACATTTCTCGACTTGACATTTCTCTTCCGTGGGCTCCGGTATAAAAATCGGGGAGGGCTGGTGCGGGGTAATGAAATTTGTATGCAGAGATTGACAGATGTCCCCCACAATGTCGCCCAGCAAAATCGATAAAAATCAACCTTCTAAATATATTATCCTTGCTCCAAACCAAAACAAAAACACAGCGAGGCGCTAACTGTGCAACGCAAAATTCGCCGAAAAACATCACACCACATCCAACCATGTCGGAGGGTGAGGCAGCGCGCCCGAAGCCTCGAGTCGACATCGAGTATTGGTACGTGACCGCGGCGTGCCAGCGCAGGGCAGCAATGCGTGTTTTGGTAGTGTAACTACATGAAAGCTCTTCCCTGTTTTCCCGCTTCTTCGCGACCCCATAGCAATGTGTGCAACTCGAAACCGCAGTGCCTGGAGCTGGCCGCCCTGATACGGGAGCAGATCCCGGAGGCGGATGTGGTCTGCCGCACCGGGCGGCGCGGCTCGTTCGAGGTGCAGATCAACGATACGCTCGTCCATTCCAAGCTGGGCTCGCTCGCTTTCCCGCGCTACGAGGAGGTGGTGCAGAACGTGCGCAACGCCCGGGACGGCCTTCCCGTGGCCAAGGTGGCGGAGCAACCGATCACGGACTGTGTGCTGCAGTAGTGCTGGGCTGGGGCGAGCAAAGAAAGCCAGAGAGATGTGCGGTGGTGTGTCTTCTAGTCCGTTTTTTTTTATTGCTAAAGTATCCAGGTGCGTTGTTGGTGGGTAAACCGCAAAGTTTAATGTTCAGTGTGCGTTTAATGCGTGTGTGTTTAGCAAAACAAAAAGAAAAAAAAAGGTTTTGACCCTCGGATTCGCTATTCGCTTTCCTCGATTACACCCGAAACCGTCGCACCGAGGGGCAGCTCCCGGTCGGCCCAATCGCCCGCCAGCGACAGGTAGACGCCGAACCGCATCCGCCCGCCAAACTCGCGGCTGATCGTGCGTAGCGGCTCCGCCGTCCGCTCGCCCGTCGCCTGATCGATGCAGATCATCTGGCAGCGGGTGCAGGGCCCGTCGACGGTGAACTGGCTGGGGCCGACGAGCACCCGCCGCCAGTCCGACTCCTCCAGCGGGCGGACCGTCTCGACGATCAGGTTGCCCCGGAACCGGTCGACCAGCGCGTCGAGCGACGGTGCGTCCGCGCCGTCCCAGTCTCCGTCCCCGACCTTGTCGCGCAGCCACCGGACCGACGTGCGGTTGACGAGCAGCAGCTGGGCCTGGTTGTTGAGCGACAGGGCGCGGTCGGTTTGGCGCTGGCGGCGCGGCTCCTGCTCGGACTGGCGCAGCAACCGCAGCCCGGAGACACCGAGCGCCCGGCTGACCCAGTCGGCCGCCCGCTCGCCACAGTCCACGCCCTGCACGCTGTCCCGGCACACCTTCGTCTGGCAGAGGTGTGCGGCGGCCGGCTCGCCCGCCTCTCCATCGCCCTCCAGCTCGATCGTCAGCGGCTCGTCCTCGAGGTCGGCGTGCCGCAGCACCAGCCGCCCGTCCGCAATGTCCGGCTGGATGCGGCACATGGCCGGCAGCTTCTTCTGCGTCATCGCGGCCCCATGCTCGTCCACGATCAGGAACGCGCGGTCGTAGAGCAGCCCGGTCGGGGCGAGCGGCCACCCACCGGCAGTGACGCGCAGCGGACCGCACGACTTGACCGGATACAGGCAGAGCTGCACCAGCCGCGGCCGGTCGTAGCTTTTGTACTGCGCGAGGACGTCCGCGCGCGACAGCGGCCCGGTTAGCGAGCGGCGCACGTAGCATCGGCGCACCATCGCCACCAGCCGGTCGACGTCGGACCGGCGCGTGCAGTACCCGAACGAGACGCGCACCGACCCGGTCGGCTGCCCGTCGATCAGATCGTTCGCGTCGCCGCACACGTGCCCGGCCCGGTAGTGGCGCAGCAGATCGTCATCGGCGAGCCGCAGGTGGCGCTGGCAGGCGCCCGGATTGCAGAAGCACCCGGTGCGCAGGTAGATGCCGTGGTTTGCGGCCATACACGCCACCTCGGCGAACCCTACGTGCCCGCCGTCGTCGTTCAGCACGTTAAAGTTGACGATGGCGCCCTGCGTGCGGGCGTCCCCGAACGCGGTATCGTGGTACAGGTCGACCACCCGGCCGCCGTTTGCGTGTTGCAGCGCCTGCAGCTCCCGGTAGCAGTGGCGGGCGAGCTGGAAGGTGTGCCGCTGGATCCGGTCCATCGTGGGGCCGGGTATGAGGCGCGTGAGCGTCTCCAGACACGGCAGCAGCGCCGCTATCGAGAGGAAGTTGATCGTGCCGTCCTCGAGGCGGTCCGCTAGCGCGTCCCGGAGCTCGTGGAACCGGTCCGGCCCGCTCAGCGCTATCTTGACCGTGCCACCGCCGTAGTACCGCTTCCCGCGCAGCAGCGGTTCCGCGTCCCGGCGCACCAGCAGCGCGCCCAGCCCGGTCGGGTAGCCGAAGATCTTGTAGAACGACAGACAGACAAAGCTCGGCCGGTAGCGGGACAGGTCGAGCGGGCTGGTCGAGACGTGGCTGGCCGCATCGAGACAAACGTGAAACGCGTCCCCGCCGTACCCGCGCAGCCCGTTCCGCTCGATCAGCTCGCACAGCTCCAGCGGGTACTTGGCGCCGTTAAAGTTACACTGGGCGGGAAAGACGAGCAGCGAGGGTCGAAGGGGGTGTTGGCGCCGTGGGTCCTCCGGTTCGTTCAGCGCCTGCAGCAGCTCGGCCCGCTCGATCGGCTGCACCCGGCCGGTGCGGACGAGCTCGCGCATCCCCAGCACGGACGTGTGGCTGTCGCGCAGGTAGACGAACGAGCCCGGCTCGGCGTCGCCCTGCCCGAACTCGAACGACTCGGCGACCAGCTTCAGGCTGGCGGTCGTGCCGGAGGTAAACACCAGGCTGTAGTCGGCCGGCCGGGTCTGGAACCAGCGCAGCACCCGGTACCGCACGAGATCGATCAGGTCCTCCATGGTGCGGCTGGTGTGCGGGTTGCAGTACAGGCCGCCCCCCAGCAGCTCCTGGACGGCGCGCAGCTGCGACTCGCCGTACAGTGCCGTGCCCGCGTGGTCCAGATAGCATTTGTCTGTGGGTAAGTAGTACAAAACAAACACACACACGCTTTATCCTTGATAAGCTCACACAGGGGGGAGAACGCGCTTACCTGCCAGGCGGGAGAAATCTTGCTCGATTTTTAACCGCTCCTCGTCGGTGAATTCTTCTACGAATTCCATCCTCTCCCCTAAACCAAGACAACCGTAAGCAAACAGCAAACAGGATCTCCAGCCACCGCTCACAATCACTCTCACACTGATTTTAGAGACTGCGGTGCGCGATAACGATCGTGACGAGGCTGAGGGCGCCCGAGATAAGCAGCCGTTTTCTCGATGAGCGCGCTAGCAGCATGCGTGTGCGCTTCCAGCCCGCATCTCACGTGCCGTACCACACTGTTAGCCACATTTAAATGCTCCGTGGGGTCAGCAAAGCGCCCACTCATCGATTCGGGCCGAGACTCAATCAATTCCGCTTCTGGACGTTTCGGACGTTGGCAACCCAAAGGGGGAAGGGGCGGGTAGGGATGCAGAGGAAGAAGCAAAACAAATAGGGTTTGATATGAAACCACAGGGCTTCGACTGCCCTGTGTGTGTGTCTGTGTTCGGGCTCTAGATAATGATCGCTTCTCGGTTCGACATTTCCGACAGTCCAAAACAGTGTATGGTTTCCTGTTTGACAGCTCGGGGGAGGACAGTTTAGCTTCCTAAACTGCTGCTTTGCTGGAAGGTTTGCCTATTTTCACATTGTGCAATTGTGCCCCACTCCGCGGTGTGTGGTGTACGTCGCATGCGAGTGAGCGGACGGCCCCGTGTGCCCGTAACCCATGGTAACGTCTCGGCACGCACCCGAACCAACCGGTGTAAACTGTCGTCGTGGCCTTGCAGGCCGGTATGCAGCAAATGTCCATTTATTACGTAACGTTGAAATTCTGATTTTTGTTTTTCGATTTTCACTCCCAACCGTGCAGAACTGTAACGAGTTGCTTGGGATTTCCTTTATGAGGCCTTACAATTAAATACAGTAGGTGACAGCTTAGTTGATAATTCTTCACTGGAGCTTTTCCTTTTGGGTATTTTGTTTGCGTTCAAAAAGCTCAAGTCAACGCCAATGAGTATAATACAGCCAGCGAGTGTCGTTGCTCCTCAGCGAATGTCATATGGGGTATGTTTACATCTCAGTGGTCACCTCACTGTACTCGTTCGTTCGAGACATACTTTCCCGTGCGTCTTTCCGCGTGTTGGATAAACAACCAATGGTTGAAAATGGTCCCGACAATGTTCATTCTTGATTCAGATTTTCAGACTTTATTTAACACTAGCGTCCGCAAGCTTTAACATCCTACGGCAAGCTTACTATGCCATGCCTGACTAGTGTTGGGTTTCATGAATCTTGCGTTGAGATTCATTCATATGAATCTTCATACGATGAGTGATCCGAATCTGATCTCTAATATGATGAATTTCCAAGCATTCGTGAATCTCGAAAGATTCTTGAATCTATAACATCCATGAATCCATTAAGATTAATAAACATACGATACCTCTTATACGAAATACACGGTACCTCTTACACGCGGATTCGGAGAAACGCGGTTTTCTAACATTTGACAGTTCATTGAGCAAATTGTACTGATTTGACACATCAGTTGTAAAATGCGTAATAATTACGCTTTTGATCGAATGTTAAAAAAAAAACCATTTCAAATGGTATTCAATTGTTGTATTCAGTCCAAATCATATAACATAATTAATAAAGAGGCTGAAACTACCAGCTACTTGCAAAATTATAGGAAATTTTGTGAAATTTTGGCTGAAAATCACGAGCCTTCGACTCACGTGAAAATTTGAGATACGTGGCATTTTGCACGCTTTCGGTTCCCATTAACCGTGTATTTCGGGGACCGCCTGTATAAGACGGCATGACCACGTAGAATTACTAGGTCAAGAAGCAGAATAATAAGAAGATCAAGCTCTAGGAATCTTTGGAGATTTTTGAGGCCCTAGAGATTCCTAAACCCCGATAGGTTCGTGAATTTTTCGAGATTTATGAATCTTTTGCGATTCATAAATCATTCTAGACTCATTAATCTTCCCAACCGAGATTCAGATTCATTTAAGCATGTCAAAAATTAATTAAGATTCGAGCATCTGCATCAGATTTACCCAATACTACTTCTGACGTGTAAGGTTAATGTTGTTTTTATTATTTTATTATTTCAATAGTCTGGGGGACTTCTCCTGGCCATCTTTTTAAAGTTGATTATAAATTACCAACATCCTTAGATGTCACGAAGTTTTGCGATAGACGAACGTTCGGATTGATGGGGGCAATGACTAATTTCGCCGCGGATAGGTCTATTTATTGAGAAACGATCTTGTTCACTCTAACAAACACTCCAACGTAGGGAAACATATGTCAACTTCTAAATTTTTTAAATAGTTTAATGCGTCATTTAAACTTTTAAAAAAAAATAGCACTGTATTTGAGTGTGAATAGCAACCAAAAAGCAGCCTAGGAAATTCTGAAGAGGCGAAAGAACTCCATCGGAACCAAAGCCTCGTTAAACCATACAAACACAACATAGTGAAATGCTGATGCTCTTTTCAATGCACGTTACGGCATCAATGGAAGCACCCGAATGTTTTCGATCGGCCTGCGTTGTGTTCCTCCTGTCAGCTGGTTTGGTCGGCCAACAGGGTGTAGGGCGTGTAGGGCTATAAATTGATACCAAAACATTGCGTTAAACAACTGCTACGGACCTGTCAGACGTGTCACCATCCGAGCAGCCGAGCCCGGCTGTCAAGCCCCGGCTCTATTGCATCCGATGACGAAAACGGTGTTTATCGCATCAGCAAACCGGAAAATAGGGGCAATTGCATCTTGTTTTGCGTGAGTGAGCGTGCGTTGCGAAACGGGCCAGGTCTCTACTGGTTCCCCCCCATTCGTTCATCAGTTGTCCAGTGGCGGTGAGAAAATAGCAGTGTTTTGTGGCATTCCATCAATCAAACGAGAGAGAGCAAAAGAGACATGAATCAGTGGATAAAGGAGGAGCTGTCGAAATGTCTGCACTTCGACATACCGGACGACCTGATCGCGTAAGTATCGAAAGTAGTCTCGCTTCTGCCATCTCTGACACACACACTGAATAACAAATCTCCCGTTCCGTGTGTGTTTTTTCAGCTACATCCACACCATACAGAATGCGTACGAGATTGATGGCTACTTCCGGACGCTGCTCGATTACAACAATCCGCAGCATACGGCTTTCATCCGCGAGCTGAAGGTTCGGCTCGGCCACGACACACCCGACGGGCTGCCGGTGATGAAGCCCCTCACCACCGGCAAATCGGCCGGCAAGAGCAAACAGCAACCATCCGCCTCGTCCACAAAGCAGCAGCAGCAGCAGCAAACGAAACCATCCAAAGCGAACCCGCCAACGTCCAGTGCGACTAGCTCGAAACCTACGCCCACGGTCCCGGAAGCTTCGGGTGGCGGCGGCGGCAGTAAGAAGAAAACCAAGTACGTCAACCTGTACGGGCAGGACGGGGAGCTGGCGGACGTGGTGCTGCTCAAGGGGCGCCATCACTGCGACTGCCAGGCGGGGAAGCACCGGCTGGTGAACAACTGTCTGCACTGCGGCCGAATCGTGTGCGAGCAGGAGGGCAGCGGGCCGTGCCTGTTCTGCGGCAGCCTGGTCTGCACCGAGCACGAGCAGCGGCTGATCGAGAGCGCGTCGCGCAAGGGCGACAGCCTGCGCCGCACGCTGATGGAGCAGAACCGGCCGGCCGGCTGGGAGGAGGCGCTCGCCACCCGCAACCGGCTGCTCGAGTACGACCGGAACAGCGAGAAGCGCACGACGGTGATCGACGACGAGGCGGACTACTTCAAGACGCACTCGGTGTGGCTGTCGGACGCGGAGCGCAAAAAGCTGGAGCAGCTGGAGGAGGAGCTGCGCGAGAAGCGGCACGCGAGCCGGCTCGCCCGAAAGGTGACGCTCGACTTTGCCGGCCGCCGGGTGCTGGACGAGGCGGCCCTGTCGACCGAGGACGTGGAGGAGATACTGCGGCAGGCGTCGCTGGTCGAGGCGCCGGTCAGTGGCGGTGGGCAACGGGGCAAGGAGAACGTGCAACCGCCCGGGCAGCACCCGACTGGTCAGGATAGTGAGGACGTGCATCCGACCCTCAGTGGTCCTGCACCGACGGTAACTATACTCTCCTACTCCGCACCAGTGCTGTAAAATGTCATGAGCATCACGAGATGTTCACCAACGATAACAATGAACATATCCGTGGTAGATTTATGCTCATTGTTGATAATCATGGAAAGTATGTCGCGATACTCTGACTGACAAGTTGAGCTGAATGCCTCATGATAATAATCATGACTTTGTCTAGCTGTGAACAGTTCTTCAAGTTCTTCCATCAAACGAAGCTCAAATCAGATCACGTACACAGCTGCGATGATTAGACGTGAGACTCAAACAGTTGGATATTCTTGGATTATACTTGGTCTTAGGCAACAACATGAGCATTCTTTCTTGCTCTGTCTGGTTTGATGATCTGTTGGGTCAAACAGAGCGAGAAACCATGCTCATTTTGTTTGAGTCTCACCTCTGATCATCACAGTAGAGCTCGTGACGCTGACATGATTTTGTGTCAGCCGGAATGTGTCATGACCAAGTCGGTGACATTTTGCAGAACTGATCACATTAAAAAAAAGTCATGACATAATGACTGACCAAGCGTTGGTTGCAAAAATGTCACGAAGCATGCATTGATCACACCATGATCATTTTGAGTATCACCTCTGATTATCACAATTGAGGACGATGACGCTGACATGGATTTTGTTTCAGTCAGATTTTTTATGACATTGACAGTGAAATTTTGCAGCACTACTCCTCACACTCCAAGCACAATAAATGAGTTCCCTCTCGCTTGATTTCAGTTCGTGGACGTTAGTGCGGGCGCACCGGCAGCAGGGCGGCCGGCCAGCACCACCACCACCGGCTACGATGGCGTGTACAGCCGCGTGCAGGACAAAGAGTTCCTGCAGATGTCCGACCTGCGCCACTGCCTGTCGATGCACCAGCCGTGGGCGTCGCTGCTCGTCGCCGGCATCAAGCGGCACGAGGGCCGCACCTGGTACTCCTCTCACCGCGGCCGGCTCTGGATCGCGGCGACGGCGAAACCGGCCGACCCGGAAACGATCCGCGAGCTGGAGTGCTTCTACCGCACGCTGTACGGTGACGGGGCGGCACTCCAGTTCCCCACCCAGTATCCGGCCGGCTGCCTGCTCGGCTGCGTCTCGGTGCAGGACTGTCTGCCGCAGGAGGAGTACCGGAAGCAGCACCCGAACGGCGAATCGGACAGCCCGTTCGTGTTTGTGTGCGAGGAGCCGCAGGAGCTGCCGATACGCTTTCCGGTCCGGGGGGACCACAAAATCTGTAAGTGTGTGTGATGGGTAAAGTGTGCAACAATCTGGAGTCAACTCCAATCCGACACCGAAAATTTCGGAACCGACTCCGACTCCTAGGTCTGCCCAGCATTATGCAGAGTTGTCCGAAGTCGTCCGAAGTCGCCTGTAGTCGGAGTCGTCCGGAGTTGTGTGGAGTCGTCCAGAGTCGTTCAGTCGCCCGGAGTCGCTCAGAGTTGTCTGCAGTCGCCCGAAGTCGTCTGGAGTCATCTGGAGTCGTCCGAAGTCGTCTGGAGTTCACATTGCGCGTGTATTTTGTGTACAGGCCCTTGTTTCCGGACGACTATGGACGACTCTGGACAACTCCTGACGAAACCGGACAACTCCAGGCGACTCCGGATGACTCTGGACGACTCCGGGCAATTCCAGACGACTTCGGACGACTCCACACGACTCCAGACGACTGCAGACAACTCCGGACGACTCTGGACGATTCTAGACGACTCTGGATGACTGTAGGCGACTGTAGAGGACTCTAGACGACTCCGACTCCCGTCGACTCCAGACGACTCCAGACGACTCCAGACGACTCCGAATGACTTCAGACAACTCCGAACGACTCTGGACGAATCCAGACAACTACAAACGACTGCAGACAACTCTGGACGATTCTAGACGACTGTGGATGACGGTGCGCGACTGTAGAGGACTCTAGACGACTCTGACTCCGGACGACTCCAGACGACTCCAGACGTTTCCGACTCCGGACGACTCCAGACGTTTCCGACTCCGGACGACTCCCGACGACTCCAGACGTCTCCACCTCCGGACGACTCTGGACGACTCTGGACGACTATCGACGATTCCAGATGATTCCAGACGACTCTGGACGACTCTGGACGACTATCGACGATTCCAGATGATTCCAGACGACTCCGGACGACTCCGGAGTAGGATCGGAGTCCTAGTCCGGACATCAAAGAGCACATCGCTAGTGTGTACCGGTGTGCGTTTGCGTGCAAATTTGCTCATTGTTGTCCTTCTGCCTTCCTTTCTTCCCATTTCTGCACACAGACATGCTGGATTCGGGCATACATCAGGCGGCGGTCAAAGCGTTGCAGCGGTTAGCGAAGCAAAACAAACAGCTGGCCGACTGAAGCACGTGTCCTACTCCAATCGGATACGATTCGGCATTGATTGTGTATGACAGGGAGAATTACTAAATAAAACATCGCAAATAATCGCAGCATTTGGTTTGGTTTTTTCGCAATGACGTTTATGTATTACTGTATTCGAATATCATTATTACTACTACTCCTATTGCAGATTGTTTGTCACTTGTCGTAATATTCCTATGTAAAAAAAAAACAATACAAAACAGGACGCCACTGACAGGGGCGTTTGCCGGTGAATCTGTAATTGTTACAGTTTTAACATTTGTTTCGGCAGCGAATCGGCTGATAAGGGAAAAGGGGATGCTGGTGCTGATGCCAGGCGAAAAACGGGAATGGTGGGCGGTGGGGGCGGGAGGAATAGACAATATTTGACACACAATCGCGCACAATCTGAATCCGGTAACTAGACAACTTGCATTTCACTATGATTATGTTTATCAATGTTATTTATATATATCTCTTTCTTCCTCTTTCTCTCTCTGCATCTCTCTCTTTCGCTTTGTGTAACATTCTCGATTTGCTGTGGGTCGGGGGTGGTATAGTAGTACCCCATTCCCCCTTACACAATTTACGCTTAAGTTACTTAACTGTTAGGGAACAAACAAAAACACAAAAACTAACAAAAAACGGAAACATTGTGTTGGTTTTTTTTCAAGACAAAAGTGACAAAACGGAAAACACGTGTCTTAAAATACAAAAAGAAAATATGGTGCAGTGCAGTTGCCTGCTAGTGTGGGGGGAGGGGGGGGGGGGATGCAGTGGGTAGTAGGAGAATCACTAAAAGAAAGAAAAAAAAACGACTCTACTTCTTCTCCGGCTTACTCTTTGCTGCGCGAGCGCAACCACAGGCAGAGCAGTGCGCCGAGCCGGAAGAGCACGATCAGCGCAAACAGGCAGGCAATGTCGAGCGCAAAGTCCTCCACGCGGAAGTTAAACGTCTCGAGGATGATCTCGCCCGACCGCGGGCAGGTGACGTTCGCCCGAGTGCACGCGATCTCGCCGTCCACCACCGTGCTCCACTGGTTGATGAGCAGCGCCTCGTTCGCGTACCGGAACCAGGACAGGTAGGACAGGTACTTGAAGTACGCGGGCACCGAGGCCGAGTTGAGGAAGAAGCCGCCAAAGATCAGGAACGGGATGACGACCGGCGGCCCGACGGACAGCGCCATCGAGATCGAGGAGCTGGCGCAGGAAATCAGGTAGCCGAACGAGGTGGACACGTTCGCGACGAGCGTGACGATGAACAGCGTGGTCAGATAGTGGGTGGCGCCGGTCCGCAGCCCAATCATCGGGTACGTGATCGAGGTGAACACGAACGGCACGGCAATGAACAGCGGCAGCTCCGCGATCGTTTTGCCGAGAAAGTACGTATCGACCCGGTACAGCCGGGAGCGCTTCTCGCGCAGAAACACCGGCAGCTCGGCCGAGAACACGTTAATGACCGCGAACACGTTCTGGAACGTCATGTTGGTGAGGAAGAGAAACAGCGATCCGTTGATGTTCATCACGCCGTCCTGGTCGAGCACCTGGCCGAAGTAGATCGAACCGATCAGGATCGCCACCATCTGCGGGCGAGGAGAAAAGAAGCATGGGAAGCAGGTGGTTAGTTCCGGCGGCACGGAAGACACGCGTATCGGAAGGCCCACGACTACCTACCGCTGTCTGGAGCAGGCGCACTTTCACCAGCATCGGATCCTTCAGCACGCTCAGCCACGAGCGCCAGAGGATGCAGTAGAACTGCGTCCACCAGCTGGAACGGTAGCCGGTGCTGCCGACGCCCTCCACCTGCTGCAGCATGTACGGCTCGTCCATGCCCTTGCCGGCGACCGAGGCCGTTTCGAGCACCTCGCGCGCGATCGGGCTGACGGCAAAGGAGTCGCAGATCTTCTTGATCATGTCGCGGCACTCCGCCTCCTTGGCCGGTGCGATCGCGAGCATCTGCACGTAGAAATCGGCCGGGTTGTAGTTCGGCGGGCAGGGTATTCCCAACCTGGCGAGAAGGCGATACAGATTTAAATGGGCAGGTGTTAGCGATAGGATATTGAGGATGATCATTGCTGGAATTGCAGGATGGAGTAGAAAAATGTACTTTCAAGGCTTTGTTATTGGGTATGTTTCTCTTATTGATGTCTTCAAAATTGGTCATTAGTGCCTGTTGCAAGAGACTATCGAAGTAGTAGAATGACATATGACATAATTCATCTCCACATATGAGATCATAATGTTTGTCCTTAAAGCGTCCAAAAGTTTGAAAATGCCATATGCATTCCTTACATCTCATAGACATAGTTTATAGACATTCTGGAGTACTAAGTCATGGTCTGAATGTTTGCCAACATATCTGAGGATCGAAACCCTTTCTCACAGCAAATTAAAGCGCCATATTATGACGCGGATATCGTATCATAAGAGTCCTAATCGAAAGTATTGAAGGATAAGCCTCCTACCCAAAAAGTACTAAGATGAAAGTAAGAAGCTTCCTGGCATTATCCTGAGAATACCATAACAGAGTGTATTTGAGGGTCGAACTGTTGTCTTACAGTAGGGTAAAGCGTCATATGGTTATCGGACCAAAGGAGTCCTAATCGAACGTACGACGTATGATCTAACAGACCTTCTAATAGCTGTTGCCTTAGTCCAATGAACTCATATGTTCAAGGATGAACACAAGAAATCCTAAGGTCAAGACTCTCAAGTCTGTCAGGGCGTAGGTATAGGTTTGGACGACGTGATCAGACGTCCTGACGTCATCTTTATAATACTACAACAGAATGTCTTGGAGATTCTGGTACTATTGACACATCTCCTGAACTCTCAATGACATGACGTTATAATCTGTCATAGTAAAAACGAAGAATCGATTCTTTGTATTCTATGCATATTACGTTTCAAAGAGTCCCAAAAGACTCCAGGCTTCATCAGATGATTGGAAAAAAAAACTCTGTAATAAAATTTAAAGTCATTTCAACTAAAGCTGATAAGAGCCTGAGAGCCTGACACAGCAAAAAATGATGTTCTTTTTAGAGTGGACGAGACGAAAAAATAAAAATTTCGCAATAACTTACTGGGAGAAAAACTCCGCCGACTGGTAGGGCGACCCGAGAAAGGCGACCCGCCCCTCCGCCACCAGCAGTATCTTGTCGAACAGGCAGTACAGCTCCGAGGACGGCTGGTGGATCGTCAAGATGATGGTTTTGCCCTTCATCGCCATCCCCTTCAGCACCTGCAGGACGCTGTGGGCCATGAACGAGTCGAGCCCGGACGTCGGCTCGTCGCACAGCAGCAGATGGGGATCGGTGAGCGTTTCCGACGCGAACGCGAGCCGCTTCCGCTCCCCGCCCGACAGCCCCTTGATGCGGCCGGGCGCGCCAATGATCGTGTCCGCACACTTGACCAGCGACAGCTCCTGCAGCACCTCCTGGACGCGGTGCTGCTTTACGCTCGCCGGCACATCGCGGCCCATGCGCAGCATCGCCTGGAACAGCAGGTGCTCGCGCGTCGTCAGCGACGGTATGAACAGGTCGTCCTGCTGCACGTAGGCGCACCGGGCCCGCAGCTGCTCCGCATTGACCGGCACCCCGTTCAGGGCGCGCACCGCGTTCGGGGAAATTTTGACGCCGGGCGGCGACCGGAACGCGAGCGCATTCAGCAGCGTCGTCTTGCCGGCGCCCGAGCTGCCCATCACGGCCAGCAGCTCGCCGCTCTTCGCCACGCCGGTCACGTTCTTCAGCAGGTGCTTGCGCGGATTAAAGTCCTTGCGCTGGCGGGTGCAGCAGTTGCGCAGCCGGGTGCAGAGCGGCTCGCGCGGCTTCCCGTCGGTCGGCGCCTCGCCGAACACGTCGATCTCCTTCCAGGTGTAGGTGAGCCGCTCGCACTGCGGTATCTGGCCCTTGACCGAGCCGTAGCTCTTCGGCTTCCACACCTGTATCAGCGTCGCCTTGTCGTTCGTCAGCGTCGTGTTGAGCGCATCGTCCATCGACTGGTCCTGGTAGCTGCTGCTGCTGTAACGCTGTAAGAGGGAAGAAACGGTGAAGATTAGCATGGTGTTGGGCAGGTTTGCAGAGACACACGGCTATCCCAAGCAAGCTTCCAATAGCCAAAAGCGACTCGACCACAACACCTACGTCGGGAAGGAAGCGGGAATGCAAGCGCAAAAGCCTATCGAGACGCACGTGGCTGAGTGGCGCTCAGAGATATCAGTCAAGCACATGCGGCAGGTGAGAAGTGGTAGTAGCATCGGGAATGCCAACGGTTGGTAACACAAATAGCAAAGAGACAGCCCCAGCACACACAAACACACACACACACAGGACATTACGTATGAGGTAACGGGAAAGTCGTAATTTCTCGATTCGCAGCTTAACCGCCACGTGCATTCGTAGATCTCGCGCTGTAAGATCTCATCCCAGACGTCCGGGAGGTTGTGTAGAGTGGATGGTCGGGAAATTGAATGCAGAGAAGAAAAGAGAGAGAGAAAAGAGAGACAGAAAAGAAAGCGCTAGGACCAACGTTATCAAAACTTCAACACCCAATGCACGGACGGTGGAATCTACCGTTTCAAACTACCGAAATTCAGGAAATTCCATCAGAGAGGCGAGATTATCAAGATTCTTCATCTTCACAATGTCTGGAAGGTTTCCGCTGTTCTGGAAACGATGCAGAGCTACGGCACATTATCAGCTTGGAGCGATAGAGCATTTAGAAGGAAGACAAACAGTCTGTCAAACTGTCCACAATCACTACGATGACCCACACTTGCAGTGCTGTGGAATGTGAAATGACATTTATAGAATGGTTGTGCCTGTACTACCTATTGAGCAATTTGTCGGAAGTTTCTCTCAATGGCTCAAAGATCCGTTTAGACATTGCAGTAGTTTACATCAATGATCTGAGCTGGATATGAGTATCATCTGAACTCTTCACCGGGTCTATTTGAAAGCCATTTCATTTCATAAGGATTTCAAAGTTATTTCATATTTCTGATTTAGCTAGAATTCTGTAGCTGAACCCACAGATAAAAGATAAGAGAGAGTGCAATCCAGAGAGAGAGACTGAGCAATTAGGTTCCTTATCACTTCCAGGCTGTCGGTTGTCATTCTAGGCGCTGCAGATTCTAGGCTCGTTACATTTCTGCTCTGATGCTACAAAGCAGACTCAAATGATACCAACGAAGTGATCGACCGATCGGTTTACAATTACTCTGTGTGCTGTGTCACACATATCTTCGCATGGCCTACTAATCAGTCAAAAGTTTGCCGCAATGACAACTACTTTGTCGGCAGTGTTTTGTTGTTTGCGCGGGCGGCAATCAACACAACCTGAGCCTGCTGAAGTTACTAATTGCCTTACGGGGCAGGTCCTCCCTTTCTGGCGGGCCGTTCTCGTGAGCGCAGCCAGCTGGAAATAGTGGGCCTGATGGGGAACGCAACGCCATGCTAGAGGTGACAGTGCGATGGGCTTCACAGCCCGGCACATTTTCCAAACCCCAGTCTGTGCGTATGTGTGTTTCTGTGTGCAGTAAGTTAGGAGAACGCGAGGAAGGGAAAACCGCAAACGAATTGGCGAGACATGCATCAAAACAAAAACGGCACACGGTAGGGGAGTTGTTTTCACCGGTGGCGAACGCATTCGCTGCGGTTCGGCCAGCCTACCACAGCAAGGCCAGAGCAGAGTTGGTGTTTGATTGTACCTCCCCCCCAAAATATGATTCTACCGGTTCCCGAAATGTGGTTGTGGTGGCCTGTGCAGTCCAGTCGCATCCAATCAGTTGGAAATTCGGGCGACAGATCAAACAAAACGATAAATAAATAAAAAGGAAGAATTGTGGCGCAGAGGGTTTCTCGTCGCCGGCTGTGTTTGGCAAACAGATGTGGTTTCTCGCGCACTCCATAACGCGTTTCCGATCAAGATCTTCTGTGTTTGTTTTTGTGTGCGTGTGTCTGTGTGTGTGTGTCGTGAGAGGAAAACCTACAACTACCCGTAGCGCAAACCACCCTGCGGGGAGGGAGGAGATTTTCAATGCTACTTCCACCGGCAATGCTACCTGTTTGTGTTTCGCTGAGTTTCGGTAGAGATTTCGTTTTGATGAAGAGACAGAGAACGACAGAGCGAAAAGGAGAGAGATACAAAGAGCGAGGCAGAGGGAAACAGCCCGGAACACCCCCGTGAGGCTCCAGCCTGTCCGGGTTTCCGTGCGTACAGGGCCCAGTGAAATTAGATCCCACGCCGCCACCTCAAACCATCTTTTGCTCCAACGTTGTACAGGCTTCCATTACGATTGCACACACACCTCTCGATCCAAGGGATGAATCAATCCAGTGCGCAGGAATGCCGACTGTAGCAGTAGTAGTACGCCCCCGCGTACACCCGCGCTGAACTGTTTCATAATGCCCGCGCGGCGTTGCGATCCAACACTCTGTACGGCGTCTTCCCAATCAGGCGCGACTCCGTTCGGTGCACGGGCGCATTTTTCGGGCTTTCGTGATAAGCGGCCGGCAACATTGTGCTCTGCCTTATCAAGCCGAGAGGCGAAACCGTATACAACCGGCAGCATCTATCTCAGTAGCAGCAGTGTTGTTCCGTTACGGTGCACTGGGTACGGGCCATATATTTATATATGTAAGCATCCACGGTTCATCAAACATCGCCGTGGCCTAATGGGGTGTAGGGCCAGCGCAGAATCAGCCAATCCAAATTAATTAGAGCCCTCCCCGTGCGGACCTTCGTCTGCTCCGAGATGCTTGATAGAACGAGCGAGACGAGACACCGTGTCAGGGGACACCGTTTGCAAAACCCTAACCTACATCTAACGCTCAGCGCGTTAGTTGAGGTTATGGTTATGTGCGGATCGGTGTGTAACCTCACACCATCTACCCAAGGGGACGGGGGAGGGGACTGGGCCTGATGTTCAATTAGCCGTGGCGCGCACCAGCTGCCAAACAAATGCACCTAATGCACACGACGCCTTCGCGACGATCCGATGTTTCTTTGAGTTGAGTTGTCGGGCTTCTTTATCCCTACCGACAGGCCAATGCTTCCGGAATCGAGGCGCCGACGACGACGACGACGCCTGGCCCCAGATGCAGGGGCCCGAACCTCCGGAAAGCGAAAGCATTGGTTCGACGGCCCAACGGCAGCTCTGCAAACGTGGGCGAAGCATTGGATCTTTTGGATGACTTGCATTGGAAGATCAGGAAGCTTCCTCGGGTCGCAGCAGATCATATGTAGCTCTGTGCCCATCACCGCCGTGTACGGCTTATCTCAGGGACGCAATGATCCATGTCCCTTTTCCCCTTACGGGCAAGCAACACTGCAAGAAAGCATCACGATAGATGCACACGAACTGGTTCACGGACGTCTTGTTGTTTTTTGCCGCTCGGCCCCAAGAATTGAGTGTTGATGGCGATGCGCGTTAGTCATGTAAGATACGCTTCGGGTGTAATTGCGCAGTGCGTCCCGGAACTCATGCAGCAAAACCACCGGAGGACTATTCCTAGCACCAAGGGTGGCGCCTAGTAGGTTCAAGGCAACCGATGATGTCCGTTAGGCGGGACCTCGGACTTGCGATCTGTGAACGGTGGCGTTACCCTACCGGACTTACCCGACTGGAGCTGATGGTGGTTTTGGATTCGGCGTCCCCATACTGGTCGTCCGTGTTGATCGTCATGCTGCGTGCGTCCCGAGTGTTTCGGTGTGTCCACTCTGGTGTCTCCCACGGGGAAGGATGTAGCGATACTTTGCTGACCACTCCACAACAATGTCTGGTTGTGGCAACTCACGCCTGCCCAGGCCACTTGGGTGGTAGGAGGGTATGTGTTCCTGTATTTATTGAAATTTAAAGAGAAAGAGAGAAAGAGAGAAAAAAAAACAAGAGATTAGACAACTGCTTTCCCCTCTCACACGTAACCTTTTCCCCCAGGATTCTCCCTGGGCGGGTGCGCTATCAGCGCAACACAGGCCTATATGCGCATTCCCGCACTCCCTAATGAGCTTGCGCTCAATGCTGCTTTTTGATGAGCCCCTGTGTCTTTCGCCTAGGCTTTATTAATTGAACACCGTATCTCGTACTCCAATGACTGTTGGTTGTTTTGCTTATTTGTTTTTGGAACTGTGTACTACCTCAACACAGAAAAAATTCTCCTCCGCCGATGTCTTTGGGGTATGTGTGTCTTCTTCGGCAGCGTGCCGGGTCCTCCCGAATATCCTGAACTTCTCGAAGCTCTTAAGTGCAGTGTGCATAAAACAACTATTCGGGGAAATGTTTCATCATCATCGCTTGCTTCCGATTTCCGGTCCCAATTTCACAACCGTGTGCAGGTTTTTTTTTGTTGGACGAGGCGGGCGACCTCTAGACTTAACCTCACCCGTTTTTTTTGTCTCCCGTCTCTCTAGTCGCTTGTCTAAAAACCCAATCAAACCAAAAACTTCGAGATGACGCAGACCTTTTTTCCCCTCGGCACGAAAAAAAAGGTACTCGAGCATTCCAACAAGAACACACGAAAAAACAACTCCCAAATGCGCTTCTGATGCTGCTGGGCGTAGCGCGCAAGATTGTTAGTTAGTTCGAACCACCCGGGATAATCTTGTCCGTCGGAGTCGCTCCCGTAATCGGGAAGATACTTTTTTGTGTGTTTTGTGTGTGTGTGTCGTCTTGCTGCGTTTTTTTTGCACTTTCTTTCGTCCCATTGGAGCTCATCGTTCGATGTCTCTGCGCTTCGCGTTAACGATGGGCTCCGATTTTCGGCCTCTGATACGCGCCCCAAGTGCCGGGCTGTGCGTGATTAGGACTTTATTAAAAACGGTCGGTGTCGTCTTCCAATCAATCGCTGTATCAGTAGCACGGTTTGGGGTTGGTAGACGATCATTCCCGTATTAATTACTGCTGGAGGGCATTGTACATGCGAGGTTATGGCTTGTTTCCGCTTTTTTGTTGTTGTCTAGGATGTTACATTGTATTAGCAGTCTTCGAGTGTGTAGCCGCAAAGGAGGCAAGCACACCGTAGAACCTTAGGTTGCGGTTATACATGTATCCTGTTACAAATCTTAACCCCCGTACGAAATTGCAAGAATACTTAGAAGTAGTGGAGAAAGCCTTTCCCTCGTAGAAGTAAATGGGAAATTTCTCTATCCAACACAAAAGTACAAAAAAAATAGTAAAAAAATACCGGCCGGTTTCTTCGCGTTCCGGGAAATGCCGAGGAAGCCCTAAGGAGCCTCACCTTCCCCCCCACTGTCGCACCGAAAGTGAGCGCAGCCGCCTAGAGCTGTGCCGCGGGCTGTATCCGTTTACACTGGTTCGAGGCGCGGCGGCAAAACTAATCCGATTGGCTTTCCGACCCGTTCCAAACATCGTCGTTGGCTTCCCTCCCCCTGCTGTCTAGTGAACGTTTTTGTTGCACCTTTTTTGTTGTGTAGTTGTAGTTGTGTTGTGGAAAAGAGTCTAGCGCACGCGTTCCGGAAAATGCCAACCACCAATCTTCGATCTAGGGCTTCCCCTCTCTCTCTCTCTCTAGGGCCTAGGGTTTTCTAGGAGGCGTTCGACTGGAAGATCCGTTTCCGTCCTTTTTTTTGGTTGTGTATTATTTTAAGAAATACAGGCCCATCGGTATCACTCTCAAAGACTAGAAGCCCAGACAGGCTGGTGTGTAAAAGCAGCGTAATGTGTTGTACACCACTGTATCGGTTGCTCTGCCCGCGTTTCTTCCCCATTTCTTCCCCGTTGGGACTATAATTTAGGAAGAAATCTTTCTATTTTTTCTCACTTCAGCAAAAAAAAATATAAATAAAAAATAGAACATTGATAACAGTTGGGCTTTTTTTGTGTCGTTTGGAGTCGATTGGAGGAACGATCGCAACTCATGGTAGTGTTTTTGATTTTTTTTTTGTCCTTTTTCTCGGTTTTCAGCGCGCGTGCCGTATTGCACAGTTAGTTGAGGTTGATCGGATGAGTTCGGCACAAACGGGCTGGTTGGACAAACAAAAAAAGCCCAGCCCCATCATTGCGCTTGCTGCTGGGCTTACAACGGGAATTGGCAAAGGCGCAAAATGGCGCTTTCCCCGCTTGCATTTGATTGTAGAGTTTTTGTAGAGGCAATGTAGGCAATAACCGGCAAAACGGGCGATCCTTTTCCAGCGATCGGGCTGAACGTGTTGCGCGTGCCTGTCCGGTACTGTCTAACACGCTCTTCCACGTTAACCGTTTATTCGATAAGTCTGCTAAATAATACAGGTAGATCGCATCACTAATCCATAAAAAACGCACACACACACATACACACTCACACAAAGCTCTGCTACTGCTAGTGTGGAATTATAATTTGTAAAAATAATAATAATTAGAAGAACAATAATCGTCACCTTTAGTTTATCGACGCGATTTTGGGATTTGCGAAAACGTTTGGGTTTGTGTTTTCGTTCCCTTCGAAGCTGTGCAATCGGCCACTTTTAACACGCCGCTTCTCACAAACACCCGCGGCACACTCTTATGCACTCCGTATTGACCGCACAAAACCCGGTCGGTACCGTCGGTTAGTCTCGAGGGTGGGGAGGGGGCTTTTTTCCGCACAACACCAGAAACAGCTCTGCGAACAACACGCGCGCGCGCTGCAACTTTTGCCACTGCTTCTCCGGGCAACGATCGAACTGGAATGAACGCTGGGGCACCACTGCGACGGGTAAGAAAATGAACCCAGAGGGTCCTCACACACGGCTGGTACTGTGTGTGTGACCACGCACACATGCGGTGCTTCCTAGCCGGTGGAAGCGATGCGTTCCGGCGCGAGTGCCTTCTCCCTCGTAACCCGTCCCCCCCCCGTGCAGCAGCCCTTCGCAAGCCGGTACTCATTCCCATTCAGCCATTGGGCCGCTGCGGTGACGGCTCTGCGCTTATCAGATGCAGGCAAGCACATGGGACGGACGCGGGTAGGTTCATTGGCACGATCTGCTGTTCGATTACTAAATGCGATCGTTCTCGGACGCTCTCGCTCATACCCTGCGATTGGTGTGTGTGTCTCTCTCTTTCGCTCTCTCCCTCATTTCATCTGTCTCGTTCAGGGACATCAGCTCTTTATCGAGGGGAAACAATAGACGGCCCAGCCGGCCTATTGTGAAGGTTCGGTTAGTACGTGAGGCTACTATCGTGTTTTTTTGTCTACACGTTTGACAGCTCTCAGCAGGATCAATCGCTTGCAGCACTCAAGCGGAAAACGCGTGAACTAGATAGGAGGTACTATTGGTGCTACTAAAAAAAGAGAAAAAGTTGCTTCCACATCGTGGAAGTAGATCGTGCTTATATTGATGGAATATTATTGTTGATTAGAACTACTAAGACGGAGAAGAAAATCCGACTTACCAATGCTTAAAAATAAAGGTTGAGATAACCTTTCTAGCTATAAATTTTAAAAGAGATATACTCATTTAAACGGGCCAACAGTAACATTGAAGTCAAAAAAGCAGTAGAACTTATTAAATGCTTTGTACATAAAGATGAAAGGATCAAGAGCTCCTCTGTAAGTCCGGGCCCGGTCGATTCTAAGCAGAAAGTTCCGGGGGCGTAGTGCATGCTCGGGAGTAGTGAAGTGCACTCTGCTCTCTGCCATCGCACCCAAGACTCCGATCGAACTCAGAATATTGTTAGTCTGATCGCCCGGAGTCGAAGTCGTCCGGAGTCGTTTGGAGTCGATTGGAGTCGTTCGGTGTCTTCCGGAGTCGGAGTCATCCAGAATCATCCGGAGTCGTCCGGAGTTATTCGGAATCGTCTGGAGTCAGACGTCCGGAGTCGTCCTCAGTTGTCCCGAGTTGTACGGAGTCGGAATCATTCAGTGTCGTCCTGAGTCGTCCGGAGTTGTTCCGAGTTGGAGTCGTTCGGAGTCGTCCGGAGCCGTCCAAAGTCGTCAGTAGTTCACTTTGCGCGTGGAACTCTGAACGACTCCGGACGACTCTGGATGATTCCGACTCCGGGTGACTCCGGACGACTCCAGACAACTCTGGACAACTCCTTAAAACTCCGAACAACTCTGGACGACTCTAGATAATGCTGGACGGACCTACCTTCCGAAGTCCAATTTCATGCCAACTTTACCCATCACTTCTTCTTCTTCTTCTTCTTCTTCTTCTTCTTCTTCTTCTTCTTTGGCTCAACATTCGTTGTCGGTCAAGGCCTGCCTGTACCACTTGGGGGCTTGGCTTTTAGTGACTTATTGATTTCTTACCATAGCAGGATAGTCAATCCTACGGGCATTTATTAAGTCGTACGAGTTGATGACTGTACCACGAGACCGGCTAAATCACCACGAAACCCATCACTAGTCGGGGGGAATTAATCTTAAGAACAACGTGGGTGCATCAGTTTTGCCTTTAATCAAATTTGGTACACAAAAACTGCTGGTAACATAACCGACCCTTCGCCTTTCTAAGGACAGTGGATCTAGAAGAAGCCGTCTAGTCTCATATGTTGGCGGCTGGGTCATATTCCATCTTAAGGTTCTAATAGCTATTCTTGTAAACTTTTTTGATAACTTCCACTTGTTGGGATAGTTGTTAGTATGTGGAGACCATGTTACAACATTTAAATCAAGTATGGACCGGACTATTGCGATGAACATATTCCTACTACTAAGGTAATTTGGTGTTTCAAAAATTCACAGATCTTTAACATCGTAGAGTAACACACCAATCCAACCCACTAAGATACAGGAACCAAATAATGAGGAGTAGAACATTAATCTAACTTTCTAAAAACAAGAATACTATTATCTCTACTAAAGTCGAAGAGTGAGCTGTGGCTATTAATGCATAATTTCCGTTTCAGTCCCTAACATCATGGTATTACGAACTTCAAACAATTCAACACGTGTTCTACCGATCAACAATAGTACTTCGCTGCCTCGGAAATCACATCCAACCAAAATCAAAATCAAAATCTATTGGTAAACCTGACAATTGCTGGCGATTTTTCCAGTCGCGCGTTACACCTCACCCTCACCCAGGCGTAGCCAAACCGGGCCAAACGGCTTGGCGGTGCGACATTTCGTCTGATAACGTCCACGGAATTCAATAGCAAAAAAGGGGCAGCGTGAGTCGCGATTAAATTAAATTAAAACTGCCATAGTAACTGGTCCGCTTGCATACCAAAGGATTTCCCAGTGGGCTCGGTGCGGTACGGTGTGGCCGTGCGCCTTTGATAGACTTGTAGAACGTTTTTTTTTTTGGTTTGTTTGCTTCATTATTATGGATTGAATGTTTATCAAAATCTCCAACGCTGTGTGTGCGGCTTAAATGACTTAATTAAGGGCGCGTGCAAATTTCCTGTTTGTGGAGGGTTCTGTTGTTTTTTTTTCTGTCGCCATCTTCGAGTAGCAGCAGCACGTTTCTTGAATGGTCACGATAGAGTATTTGATTATCGCACACAGTAGCGTTAAAATTTAATCTGTTGTTGCGATGGTTTCTTGTGCAACAAACAAAGTTGATTGATACAACATTGCAACATATGAACGAAGAATACATTTTACGATGAATTACGCATTTGAGCTTTTGTTTGGTTTTTGTTTATGTCTAATTTATATTGCGTTGCTGGTATTGAAGTGGTCAGCTTACTGACGATTTTTAATTCCTGTTAAATTCTTGCACAACAACAACAAAAAATGATACGAATGAAATAAACCTAATTCAAATGAAATTTAAATTACTCGTTGATATGATCAAACTTAGTTTATTTTCTAGTCTCTATGTTTAATGTATATTGGCCGTTATTATTATGACACTTCGAACTCGATGTTCACCTCTCAGAAGTAGAGCTTACCTCTTAGAGAAATGTAATAAATCATTTTTATATTCATGGTACCTATCCTCTCGGTCAAATAAATCCATTTACATATGAATCTATGCAAAGTTTCCTCTACCTTAAAAGCTATTTTTTATCCGTTTGCGAACTTTGATGATATTAAGGATCTTAATGGGACTTGATAGTGGAACCCGCAGTCCAGGTACGTTAGTGTACGTGGCTTCTATCAATCACGCCATACAGGTGCCTGCATAACTGTGTGTTAAAACTGCATACCATTCTTCCCCCTAGTGCAATGAGCAGATAAGTAAACACCATTTCTGCAGAGCTTTATTTGGTGAAACCCCTGCATACAGATGGGATGGTTCATTCCCGAGCAAAGTTGTAATAATAAGATCTCCAGCACCGCCGTTTCATAGTGCGTGTGCATCTGAAACTTAAAGTAGAAAATAATAGGCAACAAACGTTTTGTTTTAATATGTAAACATAAACTAATTCTATTCTATTATATTTCAAATTATTCCAGATGTCGCCACTGCGGTGCTGGCAGAGCGAATGCTCCGGAGATAGCGAGACAGGGAAAGCTTTCTGTCAAAGCGCGCTGTCAGCTGGCACGGTCGGTCAGCTATCGTGCCTGAATCACAACACAACAAACAACATACATGTTGCGGTGTTTTTGAGCTGTAAATGTAAGTGTGTAAGCATATTGTAAATAATTTATTTATTTTTTCATCACTACATTACAATGGCCCCCTAGAAAGTAACGTGTAAAATGAGAGTAATAAGCGTGTTAAGAGTAATTGTCTAATGTTTTGTGCTGCTCTCGTTAACTAAGGTTTGGAAAGTGTACGTGGTTTTTATTTGCATTTTTTCTCAAACGAAAAAATAAACTTCACAAAGCATTGACAGCGTGTTATAATCATAATTTCGTTGTTACAGTAGTAAACATCAATCATGCATACAGTGCGGTGTGTTTCAATTTCAATAATTGATGCAATATGTTACCATTACAAAATAACTTTACAAATGTATCAACAACTGCTTCGATATCCTCTGTTTTTATTCGATTAAAATTCTTATTCTTAAAAATGTAATTAATCCAATTCGTTCGGTCTATCTTGTTGCAGCGCTCACGGGCTCACGGGCGGTTCTCGGCAAAACACACAGGGGGGCGTATACCGTAGAGTTCTGTTGGATGTGCTGTGTTGGCAGAACGTCCGCGACCGGTGGGTAAGCTAGCTAGGGCCGTGCATCGCATCGGCTTGCGCAACCAACACTCCCTGCTGGACACGGGCTGTACAAGGGCGCCGGTGGTCGGGACGGGTGGGCGTACGCGGGAATGAAAGTGACCAACTCGTCGACGGAGCGCCGCATCGCGTCCGAGTACCAGAGCGGCAGCATCTTTCGCGGCTGCTCGGTCGAGAGTGGGGCTGTCGTGCCGATGGCACCGTCCAAGCTCAACTACCGCGTCTCGGTGCTGACGTTCTTCGCCAAGGCGCACCCGAACGATGAGTGCTGCGGGACGAACGGGCTGCCGCTGACGCCCAACTCGATTGGCATCTTTGGCCGGGCGCAGCTGCTCAAGTCGGACGCCCTGCGGCACGAGCACCTCTGCACCTATCTGGACGCGATACGGGGCAAGCACGGTAAAGTGCCAGGTACGCACTGGTACATGCGGAGTGGTATAATAATAGTCTTTTCATCCCGTTTTGCAGAGCGCACGATCATTGTGCAGGAGTACGTCGGCTGCCCGCTGGCGGAAACGTTCATCGGCGAGAACAACAAGCAGGAGACGCTGCTGCGCATCGGCTACCAGGTGCTGGCCGCGCTGGCCCACCTGAACCGGTGCGGGCTGGTCTGCCGCAATCTCGACCCGACCAGCGTGCTGGTGAGCCGGGACTTTGGCGTGAAGCTGTACAACTACGGCCTGTACCACATGACGGGCGGCGGCCGGTACGTGTCCTTTCCGATCGGCAACGTGCGCTACCAGGCACCGGAGGTGCTGCTCGGCAGCCGCGCGAACGCCAAGAGCGACGTGTGGAGCCTGGGCATCGTGCTGGCCGAGCTGGCCCTCGGCTGCACGCTCTGGGAATCGCTCAAGCTGTCCCAGATTGTGCGCAAGGTGCTCAGCCTCGTTAACACGCAGCACGCCGTGTTCGAGAAGCTGGCCCGCGAGCACAACCGGCTGGAGGTGTACGAAGCGATGGACGCGGGACTGCGCCGCATCATAGAGGAGTGCCTCACGATTTCGCCCCGCAGGCGCCCGCTCGCCAAGGACACGCTCGAGGATCCAGTGTTTGATTTTGTGCGGCTCAGCAGCAGCAGCAGCCCGGCAGTGGCGAGCGATGCGGTCGGCGGCGGGCAAACGCTGGTCGAGAAGCATCTGTCGCTGAGCCAGATCTACTACCTGTGGCAGCTGGCCGGTGGGGACGTGCAGCAGGAGCTCAAAAAGGAGGGCCTCATCAAGAGCGAAGCGCCGATTCTATCGCTGCCAAAGTAAGTGGTAAACAGTGCTGCAAAATGTCATTGTAAATGTCATCATTTGTGATAATCAGAGGTGATACTCAAAACGACCGTGGTGTGCTTCGTGACATTTTTGCGACCAACGCTTGGTCAATCATTATGTCATGATGTCATGTCATGTGTGATCAGTTCTGCAAAATGTCACTGACATCGTCATGACAAATTTCGGCTGACACAAAATCATGTCAGCGTCACAAACTCTACTGTGATGATCAGAGGTGCGACCATCACATGCTTGGTGACATGTTGTGTACTCTTGGTCAGTCACTTGTTTGCTACATTTTTTGTCGGTGATCATTACGATAGTCATGGGAGATATGCGGAGCGTGCGAGTGGTTCCAAGGAACAAAATAAGCATGGTTTCATGTTCTGTTCGACCCGACAGACCATCAAACCAGACAGAGCTAGAAAGCATGCTCATTTTGCTGCTTGGAACCACGCGCCAAGTGTATTCCAAGAATGTCGTGATTATCACCGACAGAAAATGCCGTGACCAAGTGAGTGATTAAGAGTTGGGTACTAAAAAAATGTCACCAAGCATGTGATGGTCGCAACAACTGTTTGAGTCTCTGATCATTGCAGTAGAGCTCGTGACGCTGACATGATTTTGTGTCAGCCGGAATCTGTCATAATGATGTCAATGACATTTTGCAGAACTGATACTGATCACAGTAAAAAAAAAGTCATAACCAAGCGTTGATCGCAAAAATGTCACCTCTAATCATCACAGTTTTTTACGTGAGCTGATTTGAGCTTCGTTTCAGTCATGTGTGTTGGTGACTGGAAGCACTGTTCACAGCCAGAAAAAACTCATGATTATCATGAGGCATTAAGCTCAGTTTTTCAGTCAAAGTATCGCGTTGGACTCAAGCATTCGCATGTCGCATTCGGCATGTCATGACGCACTTTCATTGAGTATCAGCAATGAGAATCAAGCGAACATCTCGTGATGCTCATGACATTTTGCAGCACTGGCGGTGATGCTCCATGTGAGGGCGAGCGTTCCGCTCATATTTATCGCTTTTGTCCCCCTGCATCCCTGTTTTGCAGCTTGGTAATGCTGAACGGGAGGTCGATCTCGCCGCCGAAAAGCCAAAGCGTCCTGCACGACCACCGCATCATCTTTCTCAACTTCGGCACGCTGCTCGAGCGGCTGTCCGGCATCCCGGAGGAGGACTATCTGCCGCTGATCTACAGCACGGACGCGTACCTCGAGTCGGCCAACTTCAAGACGGTGCTGCCGCTGGTGATCCGCGAGCGCGACATGCTGTACCAGTTCCATCGGCTGGTGCTGCTCAACACGCTGCTGCACGGCTACCCGTACACGCACGATCTGTTGCGCTCGTTCGCGGCGAAGGACATACCGCCGCTGTGCCGGGGGCAGGTGTGGGCCTGCCTGCTCGGGGTGGTACCGAACGGGGCGTACGAGCGGCTGGACAAGTGCAGCCCGACGCACACCGACCGGCAGATCGAGGTGGACATACCGCGCTGCCACCAGTACAACGAGCTGCTGTCCGCGCCGGAAGGGCACGCGAAGCTGAAGCGCCTGCTGAAGGCGTGGGTGGCCGCCCACCCGCAGTACGTGTACTGGCAGGGGCTCGATTCGCTGACCGCTCCGTTCCTGTACCTTAACTTCAACGACGAGGAGCGGGCCTTCCTCAGCCTGTACCGGTTCATACCGAAGTATCTGCACCTGTTCTTCCTGAAGGACAACTCGGCCATCATCAAGGAGTATCTGGTGAAGTTCTTTCAGCTGATCTTCTTCCACGAGCCGGCGCTCGCGAACCACCTGCACGGCATCAGCTTCATACCGGAGCTGTACGCGATCCCGTGGTTTCTCACCATGTTTAGCCGTAAGTCGTCGTGCCTGGGTGCGTTTGAAATTCACATTTAGCTAACTACCGCTCTTTCTGTCCGCTGCAGATGTGTTTCCGCTGCACAAAATATTCCACCTCTGGGACAAGCTGATACTGGGCGACAACTCCTACCCGCTGTTCATCGGCATCGCGATACTGCGCCAGCTGAAGGGCACGCTGCTCAAGTCGGGCTTCAACGAGTGCATCCTGCTGTTCAGCGATCTGCCCGACATCGTGATCGAGTCGTGCGTCAACGACTCCGAAACGATGTACCAGTTTACGCCGAAAAGCATCACCTACCGCAAGTTTGCCCTGCACGAGGAAGGCCCGGAAGAGTTTGTACGGGAAGCGGCCTGTTTCTGTCGTCAGATTGCAGTCGAGCTAAACCCTTCGCATTCTTTTCTACCCCCTCTTGCAGGACCTAAACTACACCGAGGAGGATCTGCGCGAGGTGCAGGCCGAGCTGCACCCGCGCATCAGCGTGTACGATCTGATCCGGTTGCTGCGCGATCGACCCGCCAGCACCGCGATACTGGACATACGCAGCAGCCCCGACTACCGGAAGGTGGCGATCGAGAACAGCATCAACGTGCCGTTCGCGTCCGTCTCGCTGAAGGAGCCGCGGCTGGAGGCGCTGAACGTACCGCGGCTGGAGGCGTACCTGCGCCGGCACCCGCTCATCACCGTGATCGTGAGCGTGTCGCACGAGAGCGCGATGCTGTTCGCCAAGTTCCTGGTGGACAGTGGCGTCCCGTACGTGGCGGTGCTGCACCGCGGCTTCGAGGCGATCTACCGCCCGGACGACAAGCTGATACTGCAAACGTTCGACTACATCAATACGCTCGCGAAGCATCTCACGCCGATCGGGTCGTTTGCGGCGAGCGAGTAGTTGCGAGGAGACTCTTCGCGAGCTGCAAATGTATAGGAAAGATTATTGTTCATTTTGTGTTGGGAAGTAGGGGCTGGGGACCTCATATTAGGCTTTTGTTTTACAAAAGTGTTGTGCAAATTATTCCAAAACCGCGCGTGCCCATTTCGCACCGCCAGCGGTTTAATGTGTTTAATGATTTAATTTCATATTTCGTAAGAAACGTACTCTTACCCCGTTCTGCTACACATATATAGGCAGCACACATACACACATACACACTCTATTCGTTAGCTTTCGAGTGTCGAATTAGACCATCGCTGATCGATACATCGCAACTCAGAAAGCAACCGTCAAACAGCAATCGCAGAGATTAATGACACGTGCAATAGTGACTGCAACTAAATACTCTCAACCAGCAATAAGGGCCATTATTTTCGGAGGGGGATTGAGGCCTTTCGCCCACCGGGAAGCGCCTGCTTGAATCACTCAAAAAACCGACCGTTAAACCAAAACCACACACCGTGTGTGTAACCATTCTTGTAGCTATTTTACATATTGCATAATAAAAGAAGGTATAAACAACAAAAAATGACTTTGGACTTGGATTGGGGGAACTAAGTCGATGAAAATGTTTGAGATGGCCCCTCAGGCGGGGATTCAACATGAGATACAGTACATAGGCGTTCCCCGTAGTGGTATTCCATGACGTAGAAACATTTCTTCAAGTATCCATTTTATATTTACCTCAATTTTCAATTAGTAAGGTTCCTCCAGAAAGCATCATTGTAAGAAGTAGTGTTGGGTACCATGAAACTTTCGTTGAGATTCATTCATATGAATCTCGAATCGAACCTCCATAGATTCAAGCATTTCTAAAGATTCATGAATCTCTAAAGATTGATGAATCTTCAAGGATAAATGAATCTCGAAAGATTACTGGGTCTCCAAGGATTCATGAAACCATAAGATTTATAAATTTCATTAGGATTTATAAATCTCCAGTGGTTCATGAACCTTTCGGAATGTACGATTTTCAAAATATTGAAACTGCGCAATCCCATGGTACATTGGTAACCTCGCACGACTTAACAACATGCCCGTCGAAGCCTCGCATAGATCCTCTCCCAGTAACTAAAACAAACTATCCGGCTGCGTGATACTTTCGAAGAAGTCTCGAAAGCCTGTATAGGCTAGCATGACCACGTAGGTTGTTACGCCAAGAAGAAGCTCAAGCAATGAGGTTGTTACGCCAAGAAGAATGAGAAATAGCTCAAGCTCTCAAGCTCATATCTTTAGAGATATATGAATCCCTAGAGATTCGTGAATCTTTCGAGATATATGAATCTTTTTAGATTAATGATTTTTTACAGATTCATGATTTATGAATCTTTTCAATCGAGATTCAGATTCATTGAAACTCTTCAAAGATTCATTCGGATTCAGATTTACCCAACACTAGTAAGAAGATCAAGAATTCGAATTCAAGAGTAAGAACAACAGCTAGTGCTACTGTTAGAGAACACAAGAAGCTCAAAAAAGAGCACGTTGAAAGGTTGCGTCGTTGGATAGTTTCAGTTCCAACAGTTTCACGAGTTATTGCAGATTTCAACCATACATTCAAAAGAATGCATTACGTTGTGGCACGGCCTGTTTTACCATTCAATGTAAGAACGGAGCAAAAGAATGTGCCGAAAATTTAATGGAACTACGCAATTAATACACAGACAATTTCATCATTTTTATTAATGAAGTTTGATTTCAAGTTTCAATGAGAGTGAATTATGACCGATCGTCGGTAGGTCAAAGAACGGTTCAAGTGGTGGTGCCTGCTTTACGTTCGCGTAATTTCTCCATTGTTTGTGCCGTGACAAGAAACGGGATGCTTCATTGTAGGCTACAAAACAGAGTCATACATCAAGACATATGTACGGATTTTCTGAACAATCTCCACGCAAAACTTGAAACCTCAAACAATCAAAGATGTGGCATGGTGATGGACGATGTGCCGCTTCATCGTAATCACGATGTAAAAAAAAAACATTATTAATTATTAACAACTGTCATAAATTGATGCATTTGCCGTCATATTTTCATTTTTTTAATCCAATACAGAATACGTTTAGTAATTGGAAAAGCTTAGTTTAACGATCGAAGCCATTAAATGAAGATGAGGTAATGGATGCAATAAATAAGCAGCCGATCATCTTTAATTCCCATTGATGACTGTAAGGGATTCGTTTGCCACATGTTGTCGAACATTAAAACATGTATAAATGGTAGGGAAAGCTTCACAAAGTAATATATAAATATATAAAAAATAAAACATTGCTATTTAACTTAAGCAATGAATGCATTAATTACTTGATTCATTTCATAAGCTTAATCCGTCGCTGAAAACGATGCAGACGTAGTTGAAAACGATTCAGACGTAGTTGACTGCGATCCATTCACATGGATTGCGATCCATAACAACTGGTTAAAGATTCAAAGGAAAGCGAGAACAGATGTATTAGGTAAGTGCAGAAGAGTACTAAATTTAATCGAAAATAATGTGGGTAATGTGCCAACTGTTGATCGGAAAGATAAAATAGGATCGAAGCACTCTCTTTGTTTCAATCATTCAACAGTGAACTGAAATAAGAGTTGTCTTACCAAAAGTTCACGTTTTTGCTACCCAATTGTGAGAAATAATCACTTATCTATCAACTATATTTTGGCTGAAAAACGTGATATTCAACATACGCGAACTCATTGGAACGTATTATTCGTGTAACTCGGGGAAGGCTGTAGTTAAATTAAACGCAAAAACAAACGATAAAACCCAGCGTGGGGAAAATTGGAGCGTAAAGGAAACGTTTCTTTTTTGGGTTTTAATACAGGGTGGTTTTAATCACATCCTCGGCCTCCCGCACGTGCCACTTGCTGACACCGACGGCAACGGTGGCACCTTCCGGACGACCCCGGTATTGAATCTGCAACAGAAAAAAAGGCACACCGACAGTGATTTTATCAGCCGATTCGTCCCTGTTCCCCCATCACTTACCCTTCGCTCGCACATGTTCTCGAACCGTGGCTGCACGAACGTCCACGCGCCCATATTCCGGTGCTCCTCCTGGCTCCAGACGAACTCGCGCGCATTCGCATACTTGGCCAGCTCGTCCCGGATGGCCTGCACCGGGAAGGGGCAGAGCGACTCGACGCGCACGAGTGCCACATCCGTCACCTGGCGCGCCTGGCGCTCGGACGCGAGCGTGTAGTAGTGCTTGCCGCTGCACAGCACGACGCGCCGCACCCGCTTCGGATCGAGCGGGGCCGGATCGGGCAGCACCGGCTGGAAGTGTGTGCCGGGGGCAAAGTCCGTGTGCGGCGACACGCAGTCGGACAGGCGGAGCAGCGTCTTGGGCGCGACGACGAGCAGCGGCTTGCGGAAGTTGCGTATCTGCTGGCGGCGCAGGGCGTGGAAGTACTGGGCTGGGGTGGACGGGTTGATGATCTGCAGGTTGACCGCGTCCCCGTCCGGGCTGGTTTCGCGCGAGTCCGTCATCTGCAGGAAGCGCTCAACGCGGCAGGAGCTGTGCTCGGAGGCGGCCCCATCGTAGCCATGGGGCAGCAGCATCACCAGCCCATTGCAGACCATCCATTTCGCTGCGGAGAGGTAAGAGTTTAGGTAGGTGTTCAAAGAGGGCCTTAAAACCAGTGATGTGCTCTCTGGAGCACCCTCAATACCCCGATCCGACTCCGACTGCTGCGAAATGGGAAACACTAGTTCCGCCTGTAGTCGTAGTCGTCTGGAGTCGTCCGGAGTCGTCCGAAGTCGTCCGAAGTTGTCCGGAGTTGTCCAGAGTCATTCAGAATCGCCCCGAGTCGTCCAGAGTTATCCGGAGTGGTCCGAAGTCGGAGTCGTCCAGAGTCGGAGTCGTCCGGAGTCGGAGTCGTCTGGAGTCGGATTCGTCTGGAGTCATCTGCAATCGTCCCGAGTCATCCGGAGTCGTCCGGAATCGCACAGAGTTGTCCTGAGACGGAGTCGTTCAGAGTCGTCTAGAGTCGTCCGGAGTTGTCTGGAGTCGTCCAAAGTTGCCCGAATTCGACCGAAGTCGCCCGGAGTCGTACGGAATCACCCAGAGTGATCCGGAGTCGGAGAAGTCCGGAGTCGTCCGGAGTTATTTGAAGTCTTCTGGAGTCATCCAGAGTCGCCCAGAGTAGCCCGAAGTCGTCTGGAGTCATCCGGAGTCAGTCGTCAAGCATCATTCAAAGTCGTTCGGAGTCGTCCAAAGTCGTGAAGCATCGTTCAAAGTCGTCCGGAATCGTCCAAAGTCGTCCGAAGTTGTCCGGGAGTCGTCGTCGTAAGTCGTCAGAGTCATTCCAGTCAGTCGTCCAAGTCGTCGGTCGGGTCCCAGAGTCGTCCGGCATCCTCCTGCGTCGGAGTCGTCTGGAATCGTCTGGTGTCGTCAAGAGTCATCCAGAGTCGTCCAGAATCACCAGAAGTCGCCCGGAGTCATCTGGAGTCGTCCGGAGTTGTCTGGAGTCGTCCGGAGTTGTCCGGAGTCGTCTGAAATCATCCGGAGTTGTCTGGAGTCATCGCGTGGCGCTGGGCAAACGTACCCCTGCCCACATCTTCCCCGCTCAGCCGCACGTTGAAGCCCTGGTACATCAGGCTGCCGATGGCGAGCGCCTCAGCCGTGGCCCAATCGATGCGTTGCCCCTCGGCAATCCGCTTTCGGCGCGCATCAATGTGAGTCTTCTGCAGATGCGGATGTACATTCTAAAACAGGAAAGCAAAACCCATGAAATCTCTTTGCCAAGGGTGGGGAAACACTTTCCGGCGAAACACTCACGAAACCCTCGGGCAGCCGCACGCTCTCCTGACCGATGTGGCTGAGCAGCCGGTAGTCGACGCCCGTATTCCACACCGTCACCTCGTCGCCGGGCTGCTGCAGGCCGGTCCACTGCCCGCCGAAGTAGCTCCGCTCCGGCTCGTACTGCTCGCAGGCCGCCAGCTCGGCGGTCAGATAGTTCCGGTGGCTGTTCGAGACCGCGTCCACGTCCTGCTGGTCGAACACGCCCGCCTCGATCAACCGGCCGGCGTACCGGTCCGGGATGGAGGGCCGGCCGTGGATCACCCGGTACAGCAGCGGGTTGGTCACGGTCGGATCGTCCAGCTCGTTGTGGCCCCAGCGCCGGTAGCAGTTCAGATCGATGAAGAAATCTTTGCCAAACTTTTGCCGGTACTCGATCGCCAGCTGCGTGACGCCGGCCAGCGCCTCCGGGTCGTCGCCGTTCACGTGCACCACCGGGGCCATGATCGCCTTGGCCAGATCGGACACGTACCGGGTGCTGCGGCCGCGCTCGGCCGGCGTCGTGAAGCCGACCTGATTGTTCACGATCAGGTGCACCGTGCCCTCGACCTCGTAGTGCGGCACGGCCGCCATCATCAGACACTCCTGGTTGATGCCCTGGCCGGGAAAGGCGGCATCACCGTGGACCTGGACGTTCAGCACCTTGGAGCGCCGGTCGGGGCCGCTCGTATCGTATGGACCGTCGGCCAGGGCGAGCTGTTTCGCCCGGGCCTTGCCCATCGACACCGGATTGACCGCCTCCAGATGAGACGGGTTGTGCAGCATGTTCAGGTGGAACGTTTTACCGCCCACCGTTATATCCGTAGAGGTGTCTACAAGAAGAAGCAACAACAAAACAAGTTAATTTGCCATTTTTACAAATAATGTTGGGCAAAGTTGAGCAAAATCCGGAGTCGACTCCGAAAATTTTGGAACCGACTCGGGAAGGTAGGTCCGCCCAGCATTATCCAGAGTCGTCTGGAGTTGTCCGTAGTCGCCCAAAGCCATCTGGAGTCGTCCAGAGCCGTCCGGAGTCGATCGGAGTCGTCTGAAGCCATCTGAAGTCGCCTGAGAGTCGCTTGGAGTTGTCCAGAGTCGCCTGGAGTTGGTATCGCCGGGAACTCCGGGTGGCCCTTGAACTTTTTGAATATCTTCGCCGGCCGCGTCCCAAACATCGTCGTCAGCACGTTCAGCTTGCCGCGGTGCGGCATACCGATCACCACGTTGCGCAGCTCGTGCTCGCCCGCCGACCGGAACAGCTCCCAGTAGAACGCCATCATGCTTTCGGCGCCCTCGCCCCCGTACCGCTTGACCGTCGGGAACTTGACGGCCAGGAACTGGTCGAACGCTTGCGATTTAAGCATCAGCTCGGCCAGCTCGCGCCGCTCGCCCACCGTCAGCTCGTGCTGGAACAGCTGCTCGTACCGGCCGGCCAACCATTCGCGCTCCTGCTCCGACTCGATGAACGCGAGCTCGATGCTGCAGCTGCCACAGTACATGCGGGCGAGCAGCGCGTCCAGCTCGGCCATCGACAGGGGCTGCTGGGCGGCGGGCACATTGAGCAGACCGCGCGGATCGATCCGATCGCCCGCGCCGAGCCCGTACCGGGCGTACTGGAGCTCTGGCAGGGGTTCGGAGGCGGCCTCGTCTGCTAGGTGAAACTTGACCGGATCAATCGCGGCCATCCGGTGGCCATGGTTGCGGTACGCCTCGACCCACCGGTACACGTTGGCGTTGGCGTTGCGCTTGTCCAGCACCGCTGCAGCAAGTCCTGTTGGGAAAGAGAGAGAGAGAGAGATTCACAATTCGCACATAGATAAGCGTTGAGGTGGTTTGCTTTCAACGTGTGATCTACCAGCAGGACCTCATGGCTGTTGCATCCGTGGCAAGGCCATCGTCAAGCACACACCACGCGGTCTTATCAGCACGGATGCGCGCCAGGTGACGAGAGGAATCCGCACACTTCAACTGGGACTCTCTGTGTGTGGAGACACATCAGTGGACGCGATAAGGAGAGCTTAACAAAAGCACTCGGCAACTGGCATCTTTGCCGGGAGGGAAGGCGCAGATAGAAAGATGGAAAGCAAACACCACACACAAAAAAAAAAACTCCAACACTCTGTCTCGACTGTCTGTCCGGTGATAGGAGACTACGATCGGTTTACACTGTGCCGCGCAGGTAGGCTCTCGAACGGGTTTGAATCGTAATCGCAGAATCGTTTGATAGAAGCAGCGGAGGGCATTGATCGAGGCACCGGCACCGTGTGCAACCGGTACGAGCAGCTTCTACTGCTCTTTAGCGTTCGCACCAACGCACAAGCCTTACCTTCATAGCGCGTCGTTGGCCGGGGACGATGCCCAAACACACCCTTTGTGCTGTGATATCCGCGTGAGAGTAACAGCCGGCCCAGCATCGTGCTAGGTTGTGTGTGCGAGCGTTGGCTAGGATGCGTGTACCTGCTCGATTCGCTCTCCCCCTATCTCGTTCTATTACACACGTTGCCTGATGTATCCTGATCGCTGTCGGTACCTGCGGGGCTCGTACAAGCTCTACGCACCTCCGAAAAACAACAAAAATCCCTACACTAACACACAAACACCCACAAAACTGACGCTGTCCAAGGTGGGATGAATACGGTCGATCGTACACTTCACTGGGGGTAGCAGCAAAAAAGGGCTCGCCACAAACACGCTTCCACACCGAGACGCAACCGGCGACGGAATGCTCGCAGGAAGATTACCCGTGCCTGACAACGGGACAACGTATCGCTCACCCCCCCAAGGGCGTGCGCGCCGCATATCAGTTTCGGCGCTGATACGCAGCCCGCGACATCTGTGCGCAACGGGGAGATCGTCGGCGCGCCGCAACCGTTTAAGCATGTTTACGCCCTGCTCTCAGCCAGCATAGACCGTACTGATTGTTTCTCTGTGTGTGTAAGGGTAAGGTTGTCCGGTCTGATGTGTGTGTGTGTGCGGCTCAAATACGCACTCGAAGCAGCGTGGTTGGTGGTTGGTGTGGCCGCTTCGTTCGGTTCCATTCACGCCGTGTGCTTCGACCAATGCTGACTTTAATTGGGATTATTTTTTCTTCTCCGTTTTATTTTTACAAAACAAACACAATCATCTTGTATGCCACAAAAAAAAACGGTACGTCATTTAAAAGTTTGTAGAAGCGAAAGAATCGGCACGAACGGTACTGTCAGCGTTCGTTCCAGATAAGCGCAAATGCTCTCATGAACCCCGCGCTTAGGAACAATTTATTGGCAATTCAATAGGCACTCGTAACTATAGAGGAGGAAGACGTCATCGTTGCTAACTAACACGACAACAAGCAGGGAGGGGGGCATAGTTGATAATTTTGTTCTTCTCTTGAGCGGTAACTAAACGCGTAGCGCGTCTGATGTGCGTAAAACTGTCCGGGAGGTCAATAAGATGTTGAAATAAGCTAACGATCGTCACAGGTTCTTGTTTATTTGGAAATCCCTATAGATAGTTGTATGTTTGAGCCTGATCCTGGCATTTATATCCTAGATCGCGTAGGCACAACATGAAGAAGAAGTGTCCTTGATCATGTCTGAGTTGCGTAGTTCTTGTCTGGTAGAAATTAAGACGAGTTATTGGTTAGCCTCGGTACACATGAAACGTCCTTCAAATGCTCCAGTTCTTCGACATAGACTTCCAAAATATTATCTGGAGTTTCCGTCCTTACCAGCATAGCCTCAATACACCATTTCTACCGTTTCTGTCTAGAAATTTAGATGTCTTTCTTGTATTGCTTTCATTTCTTTTCTTCAATAAGAATGTAGGTCATCCAGGACCAAGGAGGTGTTTATATGATTTCAGAGATAAAGATAGGTTCTAATTCAATATGTAATTTAAAAACATTAATATGTTCCAATCCGGTCTTGTAGTACAGTCGTCTACTCGAACGACTTAACAACATGCCCGTCATGGGTTCAAGCCCCGAATGGACCGTGCCGCCATACGTAGGACTGGCTATCCTGTTATGGTGGGAAATCATTAAATCACTGAAAGCCAATTCCACAAGTAGTGAACAGGCAGGCCTTGACCGACAACGGTTGTTGTGCCAAAGAAGAAGAAGAATCTGCTGAAAAGAAACAAGTATCTAGGAATGATCAGGGATAGATTAATAGGTTCGGGAGCAGTGCCTGAACAGACTTTAGGTTTGAGATCAGGACTATGTGCTCTATGTCATCTTGGAATTATGGACCCTTATAGTCCTGTAACTATTGACTAGTGCTATTTTTGAGGAATTGAGGAACATTACTTCAATGAATTGAGACTTACCTGAACAGAACAAACAAGCAAACCAAATAATCAAAACACCGCCAACTTTAAGCTAATTGAAAAGATGAAACGTTTATTGAAATTACTTTCGGTACAGGTTAGCCAACAACAAAAAACTAATCATCGCTTACTATTATTGTGTTGTGATATGTCCAAGCAAACAAGTCATTATCTTTGAATTCACCGTTCCTTGAAACTGCACTGTTTGTGTGCGGAGGGAGGCACCGTTGTTGTCATTGCATATCAATCATATCTCACATTGTGGAGCAAAACCCGTGCCTCACAATGCGTATGAAGCGGGGCACAGCGATTACTTGTTATTGCGCTCGCTTGTCCCTACGGTGTCCATGCATCAAACAGAATGGAGGATGAAAAAAATGCTTTGACGCTGACGCTACATGTAACTTAACAAAAGCGACGTAAAGGATTTTTGTTTACTCTCTCTCTCTCTATCTTCATTTTCAAACACAAACCCCTTAAAAATAAACATAGAAAAAAGTACATTATAGACCTAGAGAAGTAGTTTACTGGAAGGAGCGGGGGGAAAGATGGTCCTTAATTGTCTAGAAGCGTCTAACGCTAAGCTTAGTGAATCGATATGGCAACTGCACTGGTTTGTTGTCGTTGAAGGTACTGTGTTTGTGTGTCCGCCCTACTGCTAGAAACTATTGCCGGCCTTCTCGCCCGCCCTACGCTGCCAGCTTTTGATCTTGTAGCGCACGATCAGTATGACGATCAGCAGTATCGGGATGACTATGACCAGCACGATACCGAACGAGGTGCCCGCGTTCCGTGCCACGTACTCTTCCTCACCTGCAAATGACACGCCAGAGGTGGGTGAGTGGGCGAGAAAAGATACGTAGATACGGCAGACGAGAAATAGAGGAGGAGGGGGGAGGGGAGCTGCTAAATTCAAAACATTGGTGCAGATGGTACAGTAAGACTCGTTCTTGAGGACGTCTTAGTACAGCGCTTGATCGTCAAAAACCGGGCATTGCCATTGCTGTGTTTATGTTTGTTTGTTTTTCTTTTTGGAGAAGAGTTGCTATTAGTCTGCCAGTATAATGAGACCTCACAACAACACTCGCACGAGTTGTTGAGGTGTTGTCCAAAATGGAGGATATCTAAAATACTGCTTATTGCGAACAAAAAAAAAAAGAACTGAAATCGAGCACACACCGTTCGAGGTGGTCTAGCGAGCGCCTTATCTTATCTCTGCAGACCTCCAAGAATGCCTCCTCTGTGCTGCGGCTGAGAGGTACTCTCTCGGCCCCCGGTGCGCTGTCTTCGCTAACCTGTCCCAGGGGTGCGCTCCTATTCCTTACACGATAAGATTAACACTTCAACTGCTGCGAAACTGGTTACGTTCTTCCTAGCAAGGGCACTGCTGCCCCATATATTAAGCTATTTTCTTAGTGCTGCGCTTTTGCAACTAAAACGATCTTCTACCTGTCAAACCTGCCATGGTTAGTTAGAGGGGGTGGGGTGTTAGGGAGGAGTTGGGGAGAAAGAAACATTTCCAAAACACATACCCACTGGCATCTGTGTGTCTCTGTTTGTGTCTGTGTTTGTGTAAATGTGTGCGTGTGTTCTATGTGGCTGTCATATACTGATACAAGGAAGATGTCTCCAGGGGTGGGTTTACCATGCTAAACCATACTCCTTACACCTCCGTCGAGCGGCTGTCCATGCGGTTGGGCAGTCCGACGTTCTGGACCAGCGGTTGCGTCTGGCCCTGCTCGCCGGTGTAGTAGCTGCGGCTCGTGTTGGGCATCGGTGACAGGTTGCCGTTCTGAGGCCGGCGCTGATTGAGCGGCGAGTTGTCCTCGGTGGCGAAGCTGCTGACCTGATCGATGTCGCTGAACGTTGGGCTGTACGCACCGTACGTCTGGGTGGGCGATTCGGGCTGCATACTACGCTGCTGCTGCTGCTGTTGCTGCTGCTGCTGGCTCATCGGGGGCGGTGGCGGCGGATATCCCTTCGGGTCGTCGTCGTCCTCCTCCTCCTCGCCGGAGAACATGCCCGCCTGCTGCAGCCCGCCTACGCCACGCTGACTGCGCCGACCTAGTTGTTTGTGATCAGCCAGGTTTTTATACTCGATATCACGTGCAACCCTAGCGCTATATTCACCTCCTTCCGAGGACGTGATATCTTCCTCGTCCAGGTCCATCTTTTTCGGCTCGAACTGTATGTTCGGTTTGCCCTCGAGCGGCTCGTTCGTCCGGTAGGTCGCGTCGTACCGGAGCGTCTTCTTGATCGTCGTGTCGTCGAACTCGCTGTCGTCGCCCTTGCGCAGGGTGGCGCGCGACCCCGAGCGGGACGGCAGCGGGAGCCGCCAGTCCGGGTCCTCCTTGCGCTTGCGCTTGCGCAGACAGTACACGCCGCACACGATACACAGCAGCAGCGGTATGATCACAGCAATGACAATGCCGATCGCGATCCAAGCGGTACGGCGCGAATAGAACACACCACCTGCGGGGGCGAGGCGAGAAATGGCAAGGGTGAACGGCGAATGCTGGGTGCGTTGGTGTAACACCAGACACGAGAGAGAGAGAAAGAGAGAGACACACACACACAGGGGAAGTGGAGGGGAGACATCTGCCAAAACAGTCTGAACTCATACTTACGCAAACATTCCGTGTATCCGTGCTCCGGTACGTCCCACTGGCCGTTCTCCATGCAGATGCGACGCGAGTCGCCGATCAGGAAGAAGCCCTCGTTACATTCGAACGATACGCGCGCCCCGGGTGTGAAGAGGAAGTTGGACTTACGGCCAAACCGGGGTGTCTCCAGTATACCACACGATACAACACGTCTGAGGAATCATCGCGAGGCCGGAGACAAAAAGGTCGCCATAAGTTAGTCACAGCAAAGAATGCGCTAGGATCTATTGAAAATCTCTGGAAGCAGATCTTCCCGTCACTTACTTTTCGTTTACCGTCTGTATGTTGATGACACTCGCGTGATAGTTCTTGGTGAAGTGGGCCATCTCCCGGCTGAGCGACATGCCAAAATCGTACCGACACTGGTAGCTCTCGCCGCACAGCTCCTCTGCTCGTATCACGTCCTGAGACCGGTTCGGTGGTAGGAAGTTGGCCGGTTCCCGCACAAAGTTCGGTATGAAGCTGGCATTGGCGAAGTAGCTCGAGGTGCGGCCAAACTCGCGCGTAAACAATGCCTGCCCGATGTTCTCTACCTCTCGATCGGAGAGCATCCCTGTTGGGTGAACAAACGAACGTTAGAATTCGCACCAAAAGCCGAGATTAGTGTGATGAGCGGGTGTATCTGATTCAGATTCACGAATCTGAATGAATCTTTGAAATGGTTCAATTAATCTTAATCTCGGTTGAAAAGATTCATGGGATCTCAAAGATTCAAGAATATCTTCCAGATACGCGATTCTCAAAAAATACATGAATCTCGAAAGATATCTGCGAGGCTTGAACCCACGACGTCATGTTGTGAAGTCGTGCAAGTTGATCACTATACCTCTGGATCTTCCCAAATTCCATATCTTGAAATTCATAAATCTCTGAAGATTCATGGATTTTCAGATATTCATAAACGATTGAAGATTTCCGAATCTTCAGAGATGTATAAATACAAATACAAGACAGATGTATTATACAAATCTTTGGAGGTTCTTTTCGAGATTCGAATCGCTCATCACTAAAGATTCATAACAATGAGTCACAACGAATGATTCATGAAATACAACTCTAAAGGACACCTACATTGTAATCCAAACTGTTCGTGAACGTTCTGAAAATTGTTGATGTTGGGTGTGATGATCGCTCCTCCAGGTGTCACCAGGTCGTCCTGCATGTCCCAGCTCCAGTTGCCAAACAGACCGCGCGTTTTATTCTGCAAAAGTGATGTATGTAGTCTCTCATCGATCTCAGAAAAAAACCTCCACCTCCACTCCAAATACTTACGATAAAGCTCCAGGGTGTGTAGACGCGTGCCGTCATGAAGCCATTATTCTCCACCACCTCCACACCGACGCCGGACGAGAACATGATCACCACCTCCGACTGGTTGAGGATGTAGGTCGGCGTGTACACGGTCACACCGTGGAAGTGCTGGAACTTGAGGCTCTGCCGGTCGAAGTAGATGCGCCGCTGGTCCGCAAACACGTCCAGCCGGTAGCGCCACTGGGCTTCACGCGGCCGCAACCTCACCTCAATAATCGTGGACGTGTTGCCGCGCGCCGCTATCGACGTCAGCTGGGTCGCCATTACCGGACCGTGGATGTTGCGCGCCACCTGCTCAAACCGACCTTGCACATCGATCCGCTCGCGCCCATTGTTACCGCGCAGCAGCACAAACTCGCCCATACCGTTGAACGTGTACTGCAGCCCGTCGAACGTGACGATGTGCGGGTCGCCGAACACGCCGGCCACACCGGGCGACTGGTAGGCGATGCAGTCCTGCGACGGTCGCCGTTCGAACCGGAACGTTTCGCAGCCAACCGCCTGCTCGTCCTGCCACATGCAGCAGGAGTAGTACGGGCGGACGTCGTGGAACCAGGAGGACAGCGTCGGCACCTTGTTAGCTTCGTTCCAGGGGATCTGACCAATGTTGTGGTTGCGGCGGGGCCGCGAACCCCACATCTGGTCGTACGATAGCATCAGGTAGCTGTTACGATCGTAGCAGCATTGCTGCTCCGACCCTTGTACCGTCGGCTGTCCCGATCGGACGCAGTGGATGGCACCGCGGTGTTGCAGGCAGGTTGGGTTCGAGTCCCGGTCGCAGTCCGGATCCGGCAGGAAGCGGCCCTTGTCGTGCAGCGCGTGCTCGAGCGTGCACGGACAGATCGGCAGCTCATGGGCAAAGTTGCGCAGGAACCGATCCGTCCGCAGCCAGTTGTCGCACAGGGCCCGGGGCCAGTTACGCCCGTGGATGCGCTCCCACTGCGGGCCAAAGTACCAACCGAGTGGGATCGGTTTCGACCATAGGATGCTGTTTTTTATATAGAGAAGGGCGATAGTAAAGGATAGAGTGTGCTGTGTAGTGATGATTTTTTTGGAATCGATTCCGGATAGAAGGTCCGGAATCAGCTTGGCAATCGGAATCGGTTCAGGAACTGGTTCCGGATTCGGCTCAGAAACTGGTTCCGAAGTCGGCTCAGGAACCGGTTCCGAAGTCGGCTCAGGAACCGGTTCCGGAATCGGATCCGCAATAAAATTCGAATTCGGTATCTCCATGGGGATAACCGTTTGGGTCTATGATATGTATCGATAGCCGCCAAGAATCCAAATTTATTTGTAAACGATCCATTCTCATGGAGGTTCCGTGATGTCGTTTCTAATACTCCTGATATCAATTCCATTACTGATCATTCCTTCAATTCCGGACTCGGAGTTGCCTCCGGAATCGGAATTAGAATCGGAACTAGGTAGTTTCGATTCTGAGCTCTCCCCACTAGTGCTGTACGTCCTCTTAAACACGTCTTTAACGTCTACTTACGGTGAAATGCGCAGATTGTTGTACTGCTCCGGATTGGTGAGGTTGATCTGAATGAAGCCAAACTGCATGTCGACCGTGCGCGGGTTGTCGCGCATCCGGTAGTTGGCCGGGATGATCGTGTACGCGCCCGTGTTGGTCAGCTGCGTCTCGATCATGTCGATGAACTCGAGCTCGGGCCGGATCGTCGCCTCCCGGTAGCCCCACAGCGAGATCTGCACGTTCGCGTTCAGGTTCGTCGTCAGGTTGAACCGGTTCCAGGTGATGCGGATCTCGTTCGGGTTGCGCCGGTGCACGTCGTCCGTCTCGAAGAAGATCCGATCGGTGGCGGTGGCGGGCGTCTCCACGAAGTAGCGCCCGCGCCACTTGAACCGATCCGTGCCGATCGAAATCTCGAACCGGATGTAGCCCTGCGCCTTCAGGAACGGCTGGATGCAGATGGCCCGGTTCGTGTCGACGACCGTGCCGACCACCTCCTCCGTGTCGAACCGGCAGGCAATGCGGTCCTCGCGGGTAAAGCACGGCCCGGTAATGTTCACCACCGTGCCGCCCAGCATGTTGCCCGACTCGGGCGCAAACACCAGCGGCAGATGGGACGCGTCAATGTCCTTGTTGCACGTGCCGAGCATGATGCGCTCGTCGATGCGGAAGATGTGCCGGCCGGGGAAACCGTTCGCCCAGCCACGCCCGGTCAGGTCGCGCAGCACGGACGCCTGGCTGTACGGTTTGTACTCGTACGCCTGCGTACCATTGCCCGCGTTAAAGCCGATCTGGAAAGGAAGCGCTAAGGTGAGTTAGGTGTCCTACACACCGCGCAGATGCGTAGCAACACTTACATAGGCGGGAACGCCACCTTCTCCACCGGTCGTGTCGCCGCCGGCCTCCGTGTGCGAGGACCAGTTGATTTCCGCATAGTTAAAGATGGCGTACGTGTACACCTCATCGGTGGCCAGCACCATCTGGAACGAGTTCGTCTAAAGAAGACGCGAGAGACTCGTGTCAGTAAAGCCAGCTAGGCAACTACACCCTTCGACCCTCACTTACCCGGTAGAGCGAGTTGTCAATGCCGCCGGCGAAGCTCATGTTCTTCCAGGTCGTGATGATGACGTGCTTTGGCACGAACGTGTCCGACCCGACCACACCCTCCCGGATGTCCCACATGACGCGCTCGCGCATCTCGACGCCCGCCCGATCAGTGCGCGTCATCAGATCGCGCTCCATCCGGAAGTACACGCCGGGCGCCCGCTGGTCAAAGTCCGTCTGGTAGATGCGCCCGATCCGGCACTTGGAGAAGAAGATTCCGATGAACGAGGGGTCGTTGCGCTGCGGCCAGTCCTTGATCGGGAACGACAGCGGGTAGGTGTAGTGTTCGGGCGGGTCGGAAAACTCCAGAAAGCCGTTCATCGACACGCGCGTATAGTTGAACCGGAAGCCGAAGAACGGCAGCTGAAAGTTGAAGTTCTTGTGGACCTGCGGCATCGAGGCGTGTATGTCGCGCTGCAGATCGCCGGTATCTTCCGGGCCGCCCCGATCGTAGAACGGGTACAGGAAGTTGCGCCGAATCTGGGCGAGCCGGGTCGGGTTGATGATGTATCCACCGTCGATGCTGTGGGTCGGCGGTTCCTTCGGCTGGACGCGATTCATTGGATCTATAGTATTAGGGCAGGGGAATTTGAAAAAATAGGGTAGTCGATGGCCATGAATCAACGCAGACCGCATAAGGAGAGCATTTCGCAATCGACACTACACAATTTATCTATCGCTAGATGATACGGGTTATCAGATAAAGTGGTCTGCTGTACTCTGTGGAGGGGCGCAACATAAGCTGGCTTGGGCATGGGCTTGATCAGCTATTCTGATATACATAGCCTCAAAAGACCTCTCCTCGCTCTATAACGCTCATGCCACTGCTCTTATCCAACCAAGCCATTGGCAAACTTCGAATCGATCAACTTCAATCATGCGTCCTCCATGTTTGAAGTCGGCTCGATGAAGTCGTTATTGAAAGTCGTTATCGTCCCCAACACGCCCGTTATCAAGATAACGGCCTTCCCGAGCGTGGAGTTGCTCCAGCATTAAAATTGCAACATGTACCGTGTGCTCTTCGGGCACACAGCCCTTCCGGTGCACGGCTAACCTCTGCCCCGCAGAGAAGCCCCTACGCTCGCGTGTAATATCCAGTCGTGCGTGTATGTCTTGAGCTCTCCAACACAACTATGGACGGGTGTAATCTAATCAATAACAAGCGTTTGCGCAAATGAATGTGTCATCCGTGTGGGCCCAAGAATACGCGGACACAGGTGCTACGATAAGATAAACAGGGGAGTCGCTTTTAGGCTACAGCGAGCAAGTTCAAACGAATCCCGTGTGCGTACAGTAGATGGGAACTTTCATCCTTTTCCAAGTAACCAAAAAAACCAACAAAAAAACTGATCTAGCTTACCTTCCCAGTTGTAGTTGGAGTCGGACATATCGAGCTCCGACAGAAAGTCGGCATAGTTGTAGTATCTGCCCTTCTTATCCTTGCCCTCGTCCACTGCGTCCGTGTCGACGTCGATCACGTCCTCGTTCGTTTTTTGATCGGTGTCTTCCGGTTCGTCGCTCGGATCGGTTTGCTCCTCCGGTTCGGTTTGCTCCTCATTCTCCGCCGCTACCGCATCGTAGTCGTCGTCCGTTGCGTCATCCTGCTCTTGCTCGTGCTCCTCTGCGGCGGCACTGGTTGATAGGGAGATCAGCGATACCGCACAGAAAAGCAGCAGAAGTAACTTCCACCGCATGGCTGTGCTGCGCGTGCCGGGGACGCGTTCTGTTTGCTTGTTGAAGTTGGGCACCGGTACGGGGCAAATAATTCGCTGGAGCTTCCGGTAGCTCCCACTACACTGTCTGTTCTACAGGAATCCACCACTCACTGCACTCCTTTCTCACTGCTATTCCACGCACAAATTCACTCGGAGCAAAGGCTTATAGGTAAAACACTTTTTCTGCACTTCTGCTGGCACGTTCACGGATGCCCAGGATGCCCAACCGCTTTGGGCGTTGTCTTGTCGATAACTGGGATAGCTGGGCAGGTGTCTCCACGGTTTCTGATGGAGCGCAACACAGGGTCTACGATACAATCACCTTGCTGCGCCCGTCCCCGTCGTTATCGTAAAAAAAACCCTTCAGCCCGGCAGTGGCGAGCAAAAAGCAAGATAAGCTTGAAACTAGAAAAAAAAGCAGCACAGATAAGATAAGGTGCCAACCTGTAACCGTTAGTGTAGCCATTCCGGGGAATGCGTAGTGGTAAGTTTTGCTGATGCACTGCCGATCCCCCATCCCGAAACTCATACCCACCGGGGTAAAAGGGTTTTGCGATTACACTTTCGGGCAGGAAGAAAAAAAAGTCATCCAACTTGCAGATCTCACCTCGCTCGAAGCCCTTATTTCCTTCCAGGGCTGTGTATTGGATCCGAACCAGCTAACTTGTTGAGTAAGCGTTAGTGTCAACAGTGTGCGTGGCCCTTATCTCAGCGAAGATAAAGGCTAGGGCAGCAGTGCTGGAAATAGGTACCAGAATCATGAGTGCTGTGATTCACACGGTTTCTTGGAATGCAAACTGATACATACCAAAGTTATGCTGAAGGGATTGTGTTTTTCTGCTTCTCCATTGCTGATGGCCAAACATAGCAAAATAATGAGTTTACCGCCTTTTGCATATCTGTTCGTAGACGGGAAGTAGCGTTAAAACCTCGTAAAACCTCAATACTTTACTCCAACAAAAACATTTGGGTGTCGTTACATGTATGAATTCCAACGCAAGATACGTCATCAAGCGACTAAAAATAATCAGTTTTGTTCAAACATTGGACAATTTCAAGGCTGCAGCACCTGCTCTCATTTGAATTCCAATTTCCTGTTTGGAGATTTCAAGAATTTGGTGATTCGTCAGGGAAGGTTGTTGAGTATGGCTACCCCGATGTACAAGACTTCAAACTTTGTACGGATTCTATGTTTCCTTTAGAAAAACGATCTCTACAAACTTTGAAATCCTGATGCTCACCTTAAGCAATAAGCTCATAAGCATTGCTCACCTTGCTAAGCATATATGATGCTCATGAAAGCGTACTTACTGCTGATAGTGATGATGATGATGATTTGGCATGCGTATGTGTAACGTTTGTAGTGCTATTTAACAAGACAAACAAAACCGTCCACACCTGTTTTCTCGAGTCCCCTGTATGCAGGAGAGGTTGCTTTTAAACTGGATTATGGGAGCTTTTGTTTTATGCATTTAAATGTTTAAATATAGTTTTAATGTGTTTATTTATGTTATCTATGTGTTTGTCTTGCTTGACCTGCATTGTGTCAGTCCTCCTGATGAAACAGTAAAATGTATAGCTTGAAAGACTGTCCATCCAGGGTTCAAATCTTGTACGGACTGAACTTCAGCTCATCAGGAATGGATATGATACCACTTGATCAATCATCAGAATAAGTAGTCTCAGATAGATAATAGTGATGTAGGTAATAGGAACCACCATTCAGGAACTAAGTAGTAGTCACACAGCTTATGCCTAAGATCGGCTTGGCTAGGAGCAAAATGATATTCCAGAGGGACACATGTTTCTTGAAGATTTTAGGATTTCAGACGTCAGAGCCTCTTGCAAAAAGCTGCTTGAACTTGTAGTCCCTTCTGTCGGGTATAAATCTACAGGATTTAACCAGATGACTACACATAAACAAATATGAATAAGAACAATAGGATATTGTTTATTTCTCTTCTTCTATTTGACGCAACGACCTACGCGGTCATTGCAAGCTTTCGAGACTTATTTATTAGTACAACGCAGCCGGATATAGTCAGTTTTTCCTACGGGAAGACCAAATCAGGATTGAACCCACAGCGAGCATGTAGTTAAGTCGTGCGAGCTGACGATTGTACCACGGGTACGCCACACCTTTGGACTTTTCAAAACGATATTCAAGAGTAAACTCAAGAGTCTTTCATGTGAACTCTGACTCAGACTTAATGCCTCAGATTCCGGACTGTTTGGAGTCGCGTCAAGTCGAGTCTGAGTCGCCAATTTTTGCCAACTTTACCCACAACTAGTTCCAGCATTGTGACTCACGGTGAATCGCAAAAGTGTCCCACGGTCTGGAGTTACATCGCGCGACACCCTGTAACACCACAAAGCTTTCGAACGGAGCTTTCGAGTCGGCATGAAAGCCCACTGGGATAAAGTTTTGGATAAAACACCCCAGAGGGCGTAGACCTTTAACAATACGCATTCTCTGTTTTGCTCGTTATGTTGATTGTTTTAATTTTTATTTATTTCTGTTAACAAAAATTAGGTAGTATCAAACATCTTTTTTAACCTTTTCCAATATCTCCATCATCTATAATTGTCATAAAAAAAGTTATAATTCTACGCAATTACGTTCAAGGCCGCAGTGCCGCAAGTATTTTGCGAAAACACGTGGTTGTTGACGATTCTCGCCGCTTACGCACACAGAAACGCACACACAGACACGAGAGCAAAAGCTTGAATCGATCGGAGGGGGGGAGGGGGGATGTTTTCAGATAACACGTAGCAAACTTCACATGGTAACGAGTCATTTAATGCCCCACTCTCTGGCGAGAAACGCGATGCGTTCCGGCAAGATTGCACGCACACAAAGTCACCCCCGGCCTGGCACAGACACCGGGGACGGGGACCACTTTGCTACACCAACACACCCTCACCATGTCAGTTGGGGGAATCTCGTGTCGGCAAAGCGCGGTTGCGTTTACGGTTTAAGCGTGTTCGGGCACCTCTCGCATCGGCTCGCGAAGGTGAAGGTGGCAAGCGCGCGCGCGCACGGGGCACAGTCGACATTAAGCGAGACGCCGAGGCTAGGGCACGACGGGCGGACAAGCAGCACGGAAGTCAGTCCGCAACGGTCACGGTTTGCAGCAGTGCTCCAGTAGCTCCTCCAGTCAAACGCGGTGGTCTCGAAGCGAAGCGTTGGTATTGTGTGTGGCATTGCTGAGAGTGCTTGCTGAGGTGCGTCAAACGGCTCGTCACAACCCCCAAATAACACAGACACAATGTCCGGCCTGTTCAACCTGCGGCGCTACGGTGCATCCATCGCCCGGCACCATCTGCTAGCCTGCGGTGGCTCAACCTGCCGACGGCCTGTAAGTATGCTCCAAGAGGTACTCCCCGAGCATTACGTAATGTTTTCTCCAGCACGTCGACAAACCCACGATCAACATTCGCCCGTATGCGCAGTACGATAAGCCTGTCGGCAGACCTGTATGTGTGTGACTGTGTATGTGTGTGTGTGCGCGTGAATGTGTGTGCGTGTGTGTTTACGTGTACAGCGAGTGTCCACAACAACAACGAAGAAGCCCTAGAGAGTAGAGATGTTTTTGATTGCCCTATCGCTCGGCACGACCTGTGCCAACCGGACAACCGCACGATCAAACCCCGCCGAGAAGCGGGGAATTTCACTTTCAACGGCACCGAGTTGGTGGACCCCTTCCTTCAGCGTTTCATCCCCTTTCTCAGAAAGTCAGGCATCAAAACAGAGGAGCGCCGTTGCGTGGCGCCTTACGTCAAAGCTGTCACAGGCGACCTTTTTGCTCTAGCGATTCCAGAGCGGTAGAGAGAGAGGTAGAGAGAGAGAGGAAGGGAGATGTCTCAGAGATGCCGGGCAGGGGTAAACCTCCAAGAAATCTGGAAGAACGCGGGACGACAAAAATCTTTTGCTAATTGAAACCCACAACCCACAGGGAGCCTTGTGCCAGAAATTGATAGTGTGCTAAACACGCCAGCTACCGGGGATGCGCTAAATGGCTTTTAGGAGAATCGCAAGATGAAATCAAGCTTGTTTGCCGATTTATTTTGTAACTCGGCAAACTGCAGACCATTTTGCAAGTCTTGCTGCCCATTTAACGCCATCAGGAAGAGGTGCAATATGTTGCCGACGATGCTGCCAATGTTCAGTCTGAAGCAGCTATCTTTGAAGTACGTAAGGCTTCGGAAGACCTAAAACTTCTGATTGAAGCAACTCTGAATGATCTTTGCCAGCAGAGTTGTCGCTTTAGATAGTCGCGAACTCTCGAAATCGTCTTGAAATTGGATCCTACATCAAGAACCATTAAGGATTGCTCATCGAATGTTTTATTGCTACTTGGGCTTTGTAATTTTAGTTTCTATAGCTAAATTTGTTTAAGACAGGCTTCGATAAAATACCTAATGTTTGGCAATGATGTTTTTTGATTCTATTTACATTATCGCAAAATTTCAAATCTTTGAGTCTTGGATCCTGGGAAGAATCTATCAATGTACCGATGGGGATTAAATACTAGCAAGATATCAAACAAGAACTCAATAACAGCAATCAAATAAAAAATGTATCAACTGATGTTCAATCAGGGAAATTCCAAGAACATTGATCCTCCGTTAGAGCCTCTCCGGATTCTAGATTCACTGTTCTGCTTGCTTGAACATAAAGTAAAACGTTTTTTGCTCGCACGACATCTTGCATGATTTGGAAATTGTTTGCTCTTTACTTTCTATTTAAAAAAAACAGTCGTTGAATTAAAGATTTCTGTGCAGCTCGATGCAACACCATGCAAAGGTTTAATGCATCGGTAATCATTTATTCTTGCGGAAAAGCAATCCGTCCACAACCCTGCAACTCGGCGCAATCGCCAGTTTCTATGCACGCTGCGGCAAGTCAAAACATCGGATCAGCAATCAAAATATTCCAGCGGCCAGATTATGTGTGCACACGCCCGAGCGGGTCGCCGACTCGCAATTCTCAAACATGCATGTTGCTAATCCAGTTGCGTGTGCACCATTCATAAATTGGGTAGTTTTGTTGCATTACATTAAAATGTATGCCTGTTTGTTTGCTGCCGTTTCTTTTCAGCCACCGCACGCGTTTGGGCGCGCGCTGCACACGACCGCCGCGCTGGACCGTGTCGTCTCCTTTCACCTGTCCGACATTGGCGAGGGCATCCGGGAGGTGACGGTGAAGGAGTGGTACGTGAAGGTGGGCGACGTGGTCGAGCAGTTCGACAATCTGTGCGAGGTGCAGAGCGACAAGGCGTCGGTCACGATCACCAGCCGGTACGACGGGAAGATCGTGAAGCTGCACCACGACGTCGATGGGGTGGCGCTGGTCGGCAAACCGTTGCTCGATTTCGACGTGGTCGACGAGGAAGGCGATGACAGTGGTAGCAGTACCAGCAGCGACAGCAGCAGCTCCGACGAGGAGGACACGAAAGTGGCTGCCCAGCAGGCGGGTCAGGTGGCGGCGACGGCGGCGACGGCGGCATCCGGTAAGGTGCTTGCTACGCCCGCCGTCCGGCGAATAGCGATGGAGAACAAGGTGGACCTGTCGAAGGTACCGGCTACCGGGCGAAATGGACGCGTCCTCAAGGGTGACGTGCTCGAGTTCCTGGAGGTGATACCCAAGGGTACGGTCAAGCCCCATCCGTCACTGGTGGCCAAGGAGCAGCGGAAGGCGGAACCGACGGCCCCGCTCGATCTGAAGCAGGCCGAAACGGTCGTTCCGCTCAAGGGAGTCGCCAAGGCGATGGTTCGCTCGATGACAGACGCACTGGTAAGGATAGACACATTGCGTAGTGTTGGGTAAATCTGATTCAGATTCCTGAATCTGAATCAACCTTTGGAATGAACCTTTGAATCTGAATCTCGGTTCGAGAGATTCATGAATCTCAAAGATACATATATCTCGATAGATTCATGCATCCCTAGGGATTCATAAATCTCCAAAAATTCATCGAGCATGAGCCTTTTATTATTCTTCTTCTTGGCGTTGCTACCTACATGGTCATGCCAGCTTATACAGGCTTTCGAGGCATCTTGGCAACCACTATGCAGCCAGATAGCTTGTTTTGCCTCGGAAAGACGGTCCATGCGAGGCTTGGAATCGCGCCAATTCAATATTTTGAAAATGAAAGAGATGGATATCTCTAAAGATTCATGAATCTCTGGAGACTTTTGAATCTTAATGGATTAATGATCTTCTAGATTCATGAATCTTGGAAGATTTGATGAATCTTTCGAGCTTGATGAATCCTTGAAGATTTATGAATCTTTAGATATTCGGTTTGAGTTCGACAAATGAATCACAACGAAAGATTGATGAAACCCAACAGTAGGACGTAACAAACCCTTAAACCTTAATCTCCCTAACATCAACCTATTCCCCCACAGAAAATACCACACTTTGCGTACTGCGACGAGGTGGACGTGACGCGGCTGGTGGCGGTACGCGCCGAGCTGAAGGAGGAGGCCGCCGCCCGGGGCGTGAAGCTTACCTACATGCCATTCTTCTTGAAGGCGGCCTCGAACGCGCTGCTCCAGCACCCAATACTGAACAGCTCGTTCGACGAGCCGTCCGAGAGCGTCGTCTACAAGCGCTACCACAACATTAGCGTCGCGATGCAGACGCCCCAGGGGCTGGTGGTGCCGAACGTGAAGAGCGTCGAGCAGAAGTCGATCCTGCAAATCGCGCAGGACCTGAACGCGCTGCAGGAGCGGGGCGCCAAGGGGGCCCTCACGCCGAACGATTTTGCCAACGGCACGTTCGCCCTCTCCAACATTGGCATTGTACGTACTGTGTGATGTTGTTGTTCCTGTGTGTGTGTGAAATGGTTTGTTGATTTCCCTCTCGTACACCTGCAGATTGGCGGCACGTACACGCACCCGGTCGTGATGACGCCCCAGGTCGCGATCGGTGGGCTCGGGCAGACGCGGGTCCTGCCCCGGTTCGATGCGGACGGGCGGGTTGTGCCGGCCCACATCATGGTGGTCAGCTGGACGGCGGACCATCGTATCATAGACGGCGTCACGATGGCCAGCTTCTCCAACCTGTGGAAGCAGTACCTGGAGAATCCGAACCTGCTGATGCTGGGAGCGAAGTAGGTGGAGGACGGCAATCCGCGACGCAAACGAAAAGAAAACATTCCTTTCCTCCTATGGGGACGAGAAAAAGAGACAGATAGAAAGAGAGAGAGAGAGAGAGAGAGAGAGAGAGAAAGAACCCTCTAATGTGCCGATATTGCATTTACTAGTTGTCTAAGGCTCTTTATATAATCCCATACCGCATGCGCGACTCCCTATGCGACTTTCCCGGAGGTGCTACGTGCGTACGTCATCGAATGACGTACCGGAGCAGAGCTCCACGAGCTCCCTCTAGGCGGTCGGTTGGAAGGCGCGCGTGCAGGATGTATCGTTATGTGCTAGCACTGTATCTTTTGTGTTGTTGTGTCGTCCCTACGACGACTCCCTCCTAGCGCTTCCTCGACCAAGTCAATAAAGAACGTCAAACGGCTGAAATAAACTACTCCACGTTGATGGAAATGGCTGCATTATACATGTCGGTCACTTTATTCTTTACCCAGAACCCTACCCAGCGTACGCGTGGATGTTCTTGCCAATGATGTGCGAGATGCTCTTGTAGTTCATCCCCTTCTTGTAGCGGTCGAAGATGTTCTGCACCTCCGTGACGAGACCGGCGGTGGCTGGATCCTTCCGGATCTCCGGCAGGCACACCTCGAAGTAGCCGGCCAGCATCGGCGCGTAGTACTCGTTCTCCTTCTCCCACTTGAAGTGGTCCAGCAGCAGGTAGGCGGTCTTGCGGAACAGCTGCACCTTTGACATTGGCCGGTGCACGCGGCAGAGCGCTCCCATCATCTGCCACGAGTTGAACTTGCGCATATCCGCCTGGGACACGTTCACGATGCGGTCGAACAGCAGGTCGAACAGCTGCGGATGATGCTCGTCGAGCAGGAACAGATCGTACCGGTTGGCACCGGTTAGCAGGGCCCGCTGGAAGTACGCCCCCGCACCGTCCAGCATCGTGGTGTAGAGCGCCTTCACGTCGCTCTCGTTCAGCGGCGTCTTGCCGTCCGCCTCGTACACCACATGGAACGCGTCGGCCGCAAACAGGGCGCCGAGGTACGACTCGTAGTCCTTGCTCGAGACCATGTGCTTCTTCAGCTCGTGGTAGAACGCGACCCGGTCGTCGCGCGCCGGCACGATGCGGATAAACTCCAGCAGGTTCGCGATGTGCTGCCGGTCGCGTCTCGTGTTCTGGTAGATCCGGGCGACGATTTGCGGCCACCGGTTCCAGCCGGCCAGCATGAGGAACTGCGCCATCGCTTCTGGTATGCGGCCCGCCTCAATCGCAGCGACCAGCACGCTCATGCGCAGCTCGTCCAGCTCGGCGGCATCGGTCTTGAGCTGGGCGGAGTTTAGCAGTGGTAACAGTGTGCCGCCAAACTGGCGCAACTCGTCCCGTATCGGTATGGTGGCGGCCGCCTGCTTCTCCAGGTGGTCCTTGATTACTGCGACCGCTTGCTCGACCTTGGCGTGATCCTCCGTGCGGCGTTGGGTGCAGCTGGCGCTCCAGTCGGCCGGGGCGGTGCCGTTCTCCTGCTCCAGCACTTCCAGCGGTATGGGACAGTAGTTACTGCCGGACGGTGCTAGAAAGCTACCTCCGTCGGCTTGCGTTAGTACGAGCTGTAGCAGTAGCAGACAGCTCACCAGCAGTCGGTAAGCCATCGTGAAGTGGGAATGCAATCGTTGCAGAGGTGGCCAGTGTGTCCTTCGCTTTTTATAACCACACCCCAGTGGGTTTGTTTGGTAGTAATAAGTTGTGGCGACAGAAGAGCAAACAAGCCAATTAATTAACACCGTGTGTGTTGTTTGATCAGACGCTCAACATGGGTATGATTTATTGGAAATGGATGTCACTCTATATTACAACGATTGCAAAAATACTACCTACTTCTAACATGCAATGTGATGTTGTCCGGGATGTTGGAGAATAGTTAATACCAGGATAGGGACGCTGGACGCTCTATAAAACTGTCTGAAGCTAAAACTTTAACTCTCTTAACGGCATCTCCAAGTCCAGGAAAAAGTGTATAGTTGTATTTACTGAAAACAACTGTTCCAAAACCACCTTTAAAAACTCAACTTCGCATCAGAGCGGAGAGATGGTAGCAAAGTTAACATGAAATCTCCGGAAGGCTACCTTTCTAATGAAGAACACTGGCAGGGCCTGCAATCCCTAAGAACAAGCGAACCGAAGACTCCAGGGTGTGTCCTCCACACAAATCACTTGCTTGTCACCATGCTTTGTCAACAAATAAAATATACATCCAAGCTAGCAGCGCAATGTTGGGCGTCACCGATTTCAGGATATCTCAACATCTCCGGAGGAATCGACACACGTTTCAAGCCTATCACTAGTTCAGAGTGATGAGAAATATGTAGTCTTCGTCGGAATCGATTCCGGGCAGCTCCGAAGATTTTTGGAATCAATTTCGGATAGTAGGTCCGAAATCGGTTTCCGGAATCGATCGAAATCAGCGCCGGAATTGGTTCCGGAATCGGGTCCGGAATAGGAATCGTGTACGGAATTGGCTTCGAAATTGGAGTCGGTTTTGGCAGCTCCATAAGAACAGGCATTTGAGTGATGATGCTACGTATTGATAGACGCAAAGAATAAAAACATAATTGCAAACGATCGTTATTCATGGAGATTTCCGGACTGATTTCGCTTCAGAAACTTCTTATTTAAATTCAAGAACTGATTTTCATTCCGCAGCTAATTTCATTTCTGGAGTCAATCCTGATTTCGTTACCAGAGCAAATTGCGATTTCCAGATCGATTCTGATTCCGGACCCGATTTAGATTCCGCTTCAAAATTTCATAACTTGTTACTAGTTTATAACTTCTGTTATGTTTGCGATTATTAATTCCCAATTAATTAATTGGGCCCCGGAGGTATAAAAGGGACTGAATTTGAATAAACAAACCTGAATGAAGGTTTTGCAACTCTAAAAAACCTCACCTTTCTTAATTTTGCATAATATTTTGCAAAATACTTGAGAGAGCGACTAGTGGGAAGGTTAATTACTGGTGTTGAACGGTTGAGAAGATTGCTATTACCCGAGCGGGTTTGACTTACAAGGCCGCATCCTTCGAGTGACCGACATATCCGTTCGCCGTCGTAACTAGTGTTGGGTAAATCAGATTCAGATTCATGAATCTGAATGAATCTTTGAAATGATTCAATGAATCTGAATCTCGGTTCGTAAGATGGAGAAATCTTAAAGATACATGAATCTCAATAAATTCACGAATCTCAATCGATTCATAAATCTCCAAAGATTCATCGAATATGAGCTTCTTATTATTCTTCTTCTTGGCGCAACAACCTACGTGGTTATGCCAGCCTATACATGTTTTCGAGACTTCTTGGGAAGTACCACGCAGCCGTATAGTTAGGTTTGCTACAGGGAGACAGTTCATGCGTGGTTTGAGCCCGTGACGGGCATGTTAGGTGGGATCGCGCAAACTCAATATTTTGAAAATCATACATTTCTAAGGATTCATGACTCGCTGGAGATATGTGGATTTAAACGGATGAATGAATCTTTCGAGTTTCACGAATCCTTAAAGATGCATGAGTTTTTTTGAGATTCATGAATCTTTGAAGAGTCAATTCGAGATTCGAATCACTCATCACTGAAGATTCATGATAATGCTTTGTGTTATAATTCAAAGACAAATTTATTATAATTCGTTTATCTTAGACCCGTTCACTAAAAGGCATTTTTATGTTTTTGTTTTAACATATTACATAATAAAGATTCTTTTTATAATGAAGAAGTAGTGCGTCCTCTTGTATTGAAGAAAAATTGTTTTTATTTTTTATTTGCAGTTTAATACGTCTCTAAACCTTCATACACAAGCCAACACAGTTTGTTGAGCTAAATAATTACATGTTCGTTCCTTACTCTGCCTTTTATAAACCGTTAACCACACAGACGCCGAGCAAAGTGGTGGAAGCGCTACGCCATGTAACCACCGGTTACGAAAGGGGGATGCGGATCGTGGCGAGATGGGTAGATTGAGGGGGCCAAAAAAGAAAACAATTAAAACACAGGGCCAGAATTAGCTAGAAACCCGATGCGCTAAAAATTTCTTTGAAAAACCATCCTCAGAATTTGTCCACTGACCGGTGAAAAAATAATTCAAAAATTTAAACTGCTTTTAGCGCCATCTGTTGCATTCGCGCGGCGGCTACCAATCAACAAAGAGCGCACGTCATGCGACTGCAGTCTCAGCGCTTTCCCCCGACCAATCACAACTCGCTGTCAGAAAAACACCCGCGCTCCCTGCTCTCCTGCTGCCTTCGTCCCTCTCTCCCACTCTATCTTTCTCTTGGCATGCCTCGACCGTTCAGTCCGCATCCAGCACGGCGGGCTAGCCCTACCGTGTGCAGCCAGTGAGTGTGGTTTGTTGTTGGAGCACTCTCTCCTTTCGCGAGTGTGTGTGTGTGTTTTTTTGTTCTTCCTCCCATTTTCACCCTTCCCGGAACTGCACCCTTGGCCCCTGTGCAGGGGGGAGGGGGGGGCAAGATAGTGCGGAGTTTATCTGCAAACCTTTTGCGCCCGTCCAGTCCGGCCCTTGGGACACGGTGCGTTTTCTTCGCGTTTTTTTTTGTTTTGTTTTTTCGGGGCGGACACTCTACAATCAGCCAACTTGCTGTTGCTGTTGCCATAATTGCGTGACACTTGCGGGAAGGGGAAGATATTCTGTCCCTCTTGTGCCGGTCCGTTTCGGCCTTGTTTTGCTTTGGGCTAGTGGATTGATTTAATTGAACTCTTTTATTGTTGTTGTAGGAGCTCCTGTTATTGCTGGCTGGACACGTTCCTCCGCTCTGATGGCACCAAAAAACCAAGAAGCAATGAGGTAAGTTGTCGAAGTGGCAATCAGGGTGAGCACATTGCAATAAAAACTCTCCTTCACAGTGAGTAATACACGCGTACGTGTGCGTACCTGTGTGTGTGTGTGTGTGTGTGTCCGGCAACGAGAAGCAATTTATCAACACCAAAAACAAAAAAAACAAACCCCACACCATGGACAACCCGTTCGATATGCACGACAAAGAGTCCGCCACGTCCGGTGCCTTCCTGCTCCCGACGGACAGCGAAATCCTCGAGGGCTTCCTGTGCCCCGTGTGCAAGCGCGATCTGCGCACGCCGGAGCGGCTCACCGTGCACGTCGAGCACGAGCACTCCGAGGAGCAGGATTTGCTGAAATCGCTGAAGGAAATCTTCAGCCTCGCCCGGCAGGGCATACTGAAGGGCGGCAAGCGGAAGCCGGCGGGCCAGCAGGGCCAGCAGCAGCAGGGAGCGGAGGGTAGCGAACCGTCGCCGCCGTCCCGGTACGGGGCCGAGTCGGGCGTGGTGGTGGGCAGCGCCGGCACGGCCAACAATCCGCTGCTGCAGCCGGGCGGGCAGCAGCCGGCCGGCTGCACCTGCGAGCACATGGCGTACTTCCGGGCGGTGCGCAGCCCCCGGCTCGAGCGGTACGCGGCCGAAACGAACAAGCTGATCATCCGGCTGGACAAGCTGCTGGACGGACTGCCGGCCGACCCGGACGGCCGGAAGCGGCACGAGCAGAGCAAGGTGCCGTGGATCGACGGCAAGCTGGTGAAGCTCTGCCCGACCTGTGCGCGCGGCTTCGGGCTGACGCGCCGCCAGCACCACTGCCGCGTGTGCGGCTCGGTCATGTGCGACGGCTGCTCGCGCTTCCTCACGCTGGAGGAGGCGGGCCGGCTGGTCAACCCGACCGTGGCCAGCCCGGCCGGGGGCGCTCCCGCCGCCGAGCCGGACCAGCCGAACGAGTCGAGCCACTTCCGCGTGTGCGAGCACTGCATGCGCCTGCTGCTGGTGCGGATGGAGATGCAGGACTGGCGGCGGGAGCGGCCACTGCTGCGCCAGTACTACGAGGCGCTGGAGCGCGAGCGCACCGACATCGAGCCGCACATCGGCATGTACCGGCGCATCCTGGACAGCCTGTACGAGGGCGACGTCATCTACCGGCTGTCGGACGCGTCGGCGCTGCGGGAACGGATTGGCCGGTCGGCGGAGAAGCTGGACGGCGTGAGCAAGAGCCTGCAGACGCTGCCGACGGCGCCGGGCAGCCGGGAGGAGGCGCTCAAGAAGGCGATCCGGCTCGGCTGCATCGCGTACATCAAGGAGCGGATGCTGTCGATCCCGCCCCTGCCGGTCGAGGACGAGATCAAGCGCATCCAGGCCCGCAAGCGGACCGAGACGGAGCGACGGCTGGAGCGGGAGCGGCAGCTCGCGCTCGAAGCGTTCGAGCGGCTCGAGCTGCAGGCTGGCGGAGGGGCCGAGCCCGGCACCGACCGCCAGAACGGCAGCTCGTCCAGCTCGAGCACCGCCTCGACCGCCGAGATGACGAACGGCCGGTACGGGGCGGCCGTCTCGACGATGGACAACTGGAGCGGCACGCAGGCGCACGGGACCGGCGGCACCTCCGATCCGCTGATCGATCAGATCAACATCGTGAAGGGGTACATCCGGCAGGCGCGGGCCGCCCTGCGCTTCGAGGAGGTCGCCACGCTCGAGCGCAATCTGAGCGAGCTGACGCAGGAGTTTTACCACCGGCAGCGGCAGGACACGGACACCAAGCAGCCGGAAGCTTCGTAAGCGAGGACACTAGAAGGTGTCGTTCGGGAGAACCATATAGTCAGGTGCTTTAAAGGAGAGAGCAAAGTGATTACGGAACGGCACACCGAGTGCTGTTTATTTATTCCATTAAAACAATTAAAAAAAAAAAACAAGACCCAGTCCCGTCGTGGCTCAGCTGGCAAATCAGTTTCGCAAGACATTAGCAAAGGTTTAAGTTCCGTACCCATATGCAGTAACTGCGACTGTGTCCTGCTTCATGAGTACACACCACCAACAAGTCACTGAGATAGCCAAGCCCATCGTGTCGCTTAGGGCAGAGGCACACTGCACACCGACCGAGGTTGTTGTTGCGCCAAATAGGAAGAAGAAGAAAAAGAAGAAGAATAAATTGATTATAATATTATTATTATTATTTAACTTCTAGCGGTTTCGTTCATTAAACTTCCAATTCCGATATTAATTGTTTTAGAGGCAAGATTGTTGGAGAGAGTGTGCATTTTTCGCAAACAATTTCTAACTAAGATGTGGTCTCTTCTAGATAAATTGATTCTTAAAGATGAAAATGTTGACCCTTCTCGATGAATGTCGCCCTAAGGCGAATATTATCTAAGTTGTATATGCAATTTGAGAGTTCAAATTGTTGAAAATGAATGTTTGGGTGACAGTTCACACAAAAATTAATCAAAGCATGTCATGCTTTTCTCTTTGCGTCTCGGATACTTCATAGCAACACCTTCACTAGTTATCCTCAACAAGAATATCTCTCTAATCTGACGGTCCCTTGAAGATTCACCTTAGAGAGATTGCTCTGTAATTAGATTCAATTTTGATTGATTGATTGATTAGATTGATGTTGGGACGGTCCCGTGGTAAACCTAAACAACATTACGGTCATAGGTATGGATTGGGTCACTCACTGGAAGTGACTGACTATGGGCACACCAGATCAACTAAATCAACAACATTGATGACGTTGCTGTCTTAAATACCAAGAAGAAGAATTTCGGTCATAAATGACCATTAACTGAACACGTCTGATAAAGATGGATAAGGAGGAGGCTATTTATGAAGCCCAGAATCCTTAAACTTGGTAAACAAAAAAACTGATCTAATTGTTGATGCAAGAGTGATATGAACAACTACCAGATCCTTTGTACAGGTTGCTTTAAACTTAAAAGTATTAGGAAGAATGATCCTATGGCGGAAAATCAGATATACAGGCGAGCAGGCTCTTTTGTAATCAGATGGTTCCCATCCGGAATATCACCATGAAGCAAATACTGACTATCCTGTTCTTTGAATCTAATTAGTATAGAAAGAGCCTGTACAATGGAAGCCTGTAGCATAAGAAAAAAAAAAACAAGAAGAATCAGGATTGTCAACATGTTGTTCGCAAAATTGGCCCAAAAGTTACACCAAAAGTAGTTAAATACTGACAACTGACAACAACTAATGTTACAAGATTTGAAATGATGTGCTATAGGATATCTAATGTTTTAAAATGAAAACAGCGACTATAACGAATCTGAGATTTTGTAAATGGAAAAAATTGAGATATAATTTGAATCTTATTGTGGCCCAGTCTCTGCTCAGTCCTTGCTACGAGTTAACGGTTCAAATGAGGCTTGAATTTGTATATTTAAAGTGTGGGACTTTGACTTTCAGTGACATATAGGTTACCAATATCAGGATAGTCAAGTCCTACACGTATGGGGACGATCCATTTAGGGCTTGAACCCATGACGGGTATGTTGTTATGTCCTACGAATTGACGACTGTATCACGGGACCGGTCCAACATGTAATTGGGATATATGTATATATAAACATAGGATCTTCTCAAACAAATCAGTCTTTCTAGAAATGTGTATAAGCTCGCGTTGAGTTTAAAAACTATGTCTCTGTTCGTCAAACGAAGCACACTTTGTTACAACTGTGTAAATGTCTGATATAGCGTAAGTCCCACAGATCTGTTGCATAGTCCTGTAACCGGGCCAATTTTACTAGGAATCATTAACTCGCATGTTGTACATATTATTTATGTTAGTTCATCGGTTTTATTTTTTCTTTGTTTTATCGAAGAGTTCAAAATTAACCGTCCAAATGTGTATGTGTGCGTTTGGTTTTTTTGTTTTTGTTTTTTCTACTCCCTATTTCCGCTTGTAGCCACAGCAAGAGATTCTTCTTTAGAGTAGTTTTTGAGGAATCCTTTTTCCCTTTCTTTTTCTTTGTTTCAAAAACAAATTCAAGGCGTTACGCCAAAAGCACGGAGCTTTCACTACTACAACAATTTAACAAACTAATTATAGTTAAAAAAAGAAAGAATCTCCTAAAGTTCACAGTGTTCCCTTCTCGTGTTATCCGCCACCACCGCTTTGATTTTGCTTTTGCCTACCATTTGTTACTAACTAACTAAATTGCACAAAAAAGATCGAAATTTTGCCTTCTTTTTTCAATCCGCTTGGCTACAATTTTCCACGTGCGTGTCCGCCACAGTCAGTCCCCTCGGTCTGAGGGTCTCTTTGAGTGCCGAGAGGGCGTCCGGGTGTGGAATGGCGGGAAACGTAACATAAAAAAAAGAAAGGAAGAAAACAACGAGAGCAGACATCGCTCCAACACCTTCCCGTACAGCTGTGTGTGTGGTCAAACGGTTTGTACCATAATTGCAATGCGTCCGAAATTGTCCTTCTGCTGCCTCCCTCGCGCCATGGTGTTGGATTGTCCCCTTCTTTAGCGCTCTACTTCAGACCGTGCTGGTCGATCAGCTTCTGCACCTTGTCGACGTACGCCTGCTTCGCGTCCTCCTGCGACATGCCCTTGCGGCCGTTCCACGCCTCCCACTTCGATTTGCCCTTGAAGTCGAGGAAGCCGGGCTTCTCCGTGTTGCAGTCGCCGACGGTCGCCTGCTTGAACAGGCCGTAGATTTCCAGCAGATCGGCGTCGGCGGGCGTGGCATTTAGGTTCTTCACGTTATCGACCGCCTTGTCAAAGTTCTGCATGGGGAGGGGGGAGGAGTAGAGCGCGGTTAGCAACTGGTCACAAAGTAGCCTGCCCCTGCCCTAAAGGGCATCCTTGCATCCGGCTTGGGAATAACCTCAATCGACGGTGTTTGCGAGCGAGCAAAACACAAACGCCGGCAGAGGTGATTGTTTTCCCTTTGCAAAAGCAACGGAAAGATAAATGGGAAAGCGTCTTACCTCTTGTAGGGACATTTTGCAGCACGGATTTTTTAATAAACTGGTTTGCTAAGAGGAGCGGCCACGTTTGGGCGATGGCAAAGATGGAAGGTTACTGTCGTCGAGATGATGGGCGAGATAAAACTGGATATGTACACACACATACATAAAGATGAGTGGCAAGTGCAAGCGACGTACGAAAATGGCGCATACACACCTGAAGCTGTGGCCACACGAAAGAACCGGTTCGGTGAGGGGTTTTTACATTTTGTAACGGTTTTTTTGGTTTTGTTCTTGATAAATAATAATTATAATATTGCACAAAAATGTAAAACATGCAATGGCTGTAAAGAAATCACGGTTTAGCATCGATATTTGCTGAATTTTTGCTATTTTGTGCACATTATTTTGCAACGCTCATGTGGCCGGCGCTGCAATTGTCAAATTCAAAATGTGAACAGAACCAAACAACAATCAGAGTGTGCTGTATAAAACAAAATGTGGGTTTTCTTTTATTACTGTTTAGATCTCAGCATTACAAACGCCTTTTTTAAGATGAAACAAGTGGTCTTAATACAATACAACGCGTTTAAACCAAATAAGGTTGTTTAAAATAAAACAAAACATAAAAAACAACAATAACAAAACCCCCTGCAAACAGTGTGGCCAGATAATTTTTGGCAGTTTTCGGTATGAGATTCAAATGTTTTCGGTTATTTTCGTTAAGCCGAAAATACAAGGACCGGAATTTCGCGGCCGCGGAATTCCACTTGTTGAAAAATGTATGGATATGACAGTTCGGGAAAGTTGTCGTTGACACTTGTTATATGGATTTGACAGCAGGCGGAATTCCGCGGCCGCAAAATTCCGGTCCGTGGATTTTCGGCCTTAGGTTGTGAAATTTCCCAAGTGCCACAAATCCACTAAACGACCACTAAACGGCTTCTAAACGACTCAAGTTCTCTACCTAAACGGAATATAGAAAGACTTCGTTTAGCAGACGGCAAACGACTCATGCATTCTAAAAATAGCGAAAAAGCTGGTGGCGCTTTCTGTTGGTGGGATACCCCAACCAGTTGAGCTTCATCGCTTGGAAGAGATTTCTCATTTCCTCTGTACTGTTGTATGGTTTCGCATTGAAGTTATGCATCGCTAGAACTAGAACGGCGATACGATTGTTTAAATACTAAACACCAACGGAAACCACCAGCACTGAAGCAAGTGAGATTTGAGTAATGGTCGTTGGTGTTGATACCCACGTATCTGACCACTTGACCTGACCATTCATATAGATTTTTGCTCAGAAAGTTAGAAGAAGTTTTAATACGCCATCTATTGATCAAACCAATGAAGCTGTGGAGCTTTCATTTTTTTCTATGGATATTCAATTTTGCAGTCGTTTAAGCTTAATCTGTGGCGCTTGGGTAGTGATTTCAATATCTTCATAAAGAGTAGTGATACCGGGAACGACCTAACGAGTAGTTCGGGTCAATCCGACAAGTAAGTTTAGTAGGTGCAACGATTCCGGTAGATGCAAGACAGCATAAGCGACCCGTTGGTGCAGCGTGTTCAAGTTGGGTCGGGCTATGTTAGGTTCATTCTGATCCGTGGTTGCAGCGAGTTCGGGTCGACCCGAATGATCAGTAGTGCGTGAAACCATAAGATCCTTCAACCCGTTGATGTAGCGAGTTCGAGTCGGGTCGGGTAGGAAGGTAGGTTAAAGTATTGAACACACCCGCTGCACCCATTGGTCGGAATCGTTTTCAACTGGGTCGCACGCGACTCCGGCTTAGGCCCGTGGCAACGCTCATCGGATGCGATTTTATCGGACGAGATTTGTATGGGATTTGACAGATAACGTCGGACGTGCGATTTCGTCGTCCGACGTTATCTGTCAAATCCCATACAAAGATTTGACAGGCCGTCCGATAAAATCGCATGCGAAAAAGCGTTGCCACCGCCCTTAGTTCGAGAAATGTATTGTACTAATAAATAGTTTAATCCATGACACATTGTGGGAAATGATTATATGATTTCTCAGTCAGTATTATAAAAAAAATCTGTCGATTTTCTGCAGGAAAAATGAAAAATCAGTAGTTTTAGGGTGCTCATCAGTAGGAGTTTCAAAAATCGGTAGGAATATGTACCGATAAATATCGATTTCTGGTCACTCTGCCTACAAATCACGATATCGCAGATCGACGCAAGCGAGAAAGAGATAGAGTAGAGCGACTTCACGTGAAACTGTCAAAATCAGCTGCCAAAAGCTTTGTATGTGTGTGTGTCTATGTGTGTGTGTGCTATTGCCGTCAGCAACAACGGCGAACGCGCGACGAGATGAAACACGCAACAGACAGGCCTGGGCGGCTGGAGACTTTGACCCCGAAAGCGCCCACCGGAAAGCGGGGCCGTAATAGTTAAGTGAAGCTAATTGCGCGGGCAGTGAATTAAGCGACTGGACCGTACGAGCGCCATGCAGCGGAACGTGCAAACGGTCCGGCGCATCAACGTGCTGCGCCGCATCCTCGCCCACCAGCAGCCGGCCGTGGCCGGTGTGGGCGGTGTGTCGTGGAGCCGCCACTGTAGCACCACCGCCACCGGTGGCACCATCCAGATCGACGACGTGGAGAAAGAGATCGATGTGCCGCTGCGCCCGGAACTCGTCCCGACCGGTTACGGTATGGATGTGTTTGTGCTTCGTTATTGCTATTTGGCCAACGTCGATTAACAACTCTTTTTGCCCCTCTTCCCTCTGGTTGGATGTTTTAGTGAGCGTCAGCGAGACCGGCGAGGCGGCCCTGTCCCAGACCCGGCTGCACCATCTCCGGTGGATGCTGCAGAAGGATAAGCTCGGGCAGGACATACTGCTGCTCGGGCGGCCCGGCGGCCTGCGGCGCCGGATCGTGATGCAGTACTCGGAGCTGACGCGGCGCGAGGTCGAGTACATACTGCTGAACCGCGACACGACCGAGAGCGACCTGAAGCAGCGCCGGGAGATACTGGACGGCACGTCCTCGTACCACAACCAGAGCGCGGTCCGGGCCGCCATCGAGGGCCGCATACTGCTGATCGAGGGGGTGGAGAAGACGGAGCGGAACGTGCTGCCGATACTGAACAATCTGCTCGAGAACCGGGAGATGCACCTGGAGGACGGCCGGTTCCTGATAGCGGCCAAAAACTACGACGCCCTGCTGGAGGTGAGTGAGCGAGGCCCCCGGGTGAGGGAATTCATCAAGCTACCCGTGTGTTGTTTTGCAATCTCGTACGCATTCATACGAAATTAAGTTTTAAAAAACAACCAATAGCACGTGGTAGAGATAAGAAAGCATGACGAGGCAAGGAGCGAGATAAACTAAAGATATGTGAGAAAGGACTGGTATGGTGGGTGAATTCCGTTTTATGGGACAGGTCGTTGGTGCAGATTAAAAGCCGCGAATCATGTAGAATGGCGCGTTTAATTTGTTTTTTTTTTTAATAATAATTTTAAAAACAGGCTTAATATTAACATACCAGCAACAAGTGATACAGGAGAGTAGGAGCATTTTGGTCATGGTTGTTGACGTGAACGTGTAACATGCAGGGTATTTGTATGCAGGTCAGATATTCTGGGTGTAGTGAAATCAGGTTCTCCTTATAGATAGGGATCGTCCACAGTTCCTAGCAATAATCTGGCAATGAACGTGGTCTAATTTTTAACTCGTGGCCTATTTTTAACGATGCTAGGAATTGATAGTCGCAAAGAATCAAATTTTACTTGTAAACTAGTGATGGGAAAAACAAAGTTTTGGTTGGAATCGATTCCGACTAGGTCCGATTTTTTGTGAAATCGATTCCGGATAGTAGGTCCGCCATCAGTTTCGGGAATCGGCTCCGGAAATGGGTCCGGAATCAAAGTCGATTTCGGTATTTCTATGAGAATAGGATTTTGGGTCCTATACAGATACGATTGTATCTAAAGCCGCCAAGAGCCGGAATTTACTGATCCATTCTCATGGATATTCCGGGACTTATTTCGTTTCCAAAACTTATGATTTTAATTGTAAAACTGATTCTGGAGTCAATTCCGATTGCGGAGCTGATCGCTTTTTCCGAAGGATCTCCGATTCCGGATCCGATTTCAGATTCTGGAATCTACTCCGAAATTGGCCCCGGAATCGGAGTCGGCTTCGGAATCGGCTCCGGAATCGGAGTCGGCTTCGGAATCGGCTCCGGAAACGGTATCGATTCCATAAAAGGAACCGCCTGCGGAACCGGAATCAATTACATAATAGGAATCGGAATCGATTCCAGAATAGGAACTGGCTCCGGAACAGGAATCAGAATTGATTCTAGAATAGGAACTGGCATCGGAACTGGAATCGATTCTAGAATCGGAATCGATTCCAGAATCGGAATCGGTACCGGAACCGGTTTCGTTTCCAGTACCGGAAACGGATTCGGTATTGATTCTGAACATGGAATCGGGTAGTTCGGACTCCAAGCTCCTACCACTAATCGAGTCGCTCAATGTTCATTATGCTCTATTTGCTTTGTTTTCTCCCTACAGCGCTTCAGCCGCGACCAGCTAGACCAGTGGGGACTGGTGCGGGTGTCGGAGAATTTCCGCGTAATCGCCCTCGGTCTGCCGGTGCCGCGGTACCGCGGCTCCCCCCTCGATCCACCGCTCCGGTCCCGCTTCCAGGCGCGCGACATTGCCGAGCTGCCGTACGTGGAGGTGCTGACGGAGGCGAAAGCCCTCGCCGGTCCGCTCGACCATCCGGACGTGCTGACCAAGCTGGTCTCGTTCGCGTACGGCATCCAGTCGGCCTCGGCCCTGCTGCCCGACTTCCCGATCGACAATCTGCAGTACGCGGGCCGGCTGCTCCGCCACAACGGCACCCTGACCGAGCAGGAGCTGCTGCGGCGCTTCTACCCCTATCCGGTGTTTCTCGAGAAGGAGGGCAGCTCGTACGTGACCGGGCTGATGGAGTCGCTCAAGTTTGCTCCGGCGGAAGGCACGCCCAACCGGGCGGAGGTGGAAAGCGTTACGGCGACGGGCGACGAGCTGAAGGTGCGATTGCAAACGGCGAAGGGACCGGTCGAGTTCCGGCTGCCCGCTGGTACGTCCAGCCCGCTCGAGGACAAGCGGCAACCGTTCATACCGACGCCGTACCAGACCGGCCTGCTGGCCGAGCTGGTGCAAACGGTAGCGGTCGGTGACGTGTGTCTCGTGGGCCCGAAGGGTTGCGGCAAATCGATACTGGCCGAGCAGCTGTGCCGGCTGCTGAACGACCAGCACCTGGAGGCGATGGTCCTGTACCAGGACATGACGGCGCGCGACCTGCTGCAGAAGCGCACGACCCGCCTGAACGGGGACACGGTGTGGCAGGACTCGCCACTGCTGCTGGCCGCCCTCGCCGGGCACGCGATCGTGCTGGACGGCGTGCACCGGCTGCACCACAGCACGCTCGGCACACTGCACCGGCTGGTGCACGATCGCGAGCTGCAGCTGTACGATGGCCGCCGGCTGCTGGCCCACGACCGGTACGATCGGCTGCAGGCGGCCCAGCCAGGGCAGGATCTGCGGGCGGCCGGCCTGCTGCGCATCCATCCCGGCTTCCGCATCATCGCGCTGGCCGAGCCGGGCCAGAGTGGGGCGGCGGGTGCGAACGGGCCCGCCCGCAACGCCTGGATCGGGGCGGAGACGCTCGCCCTCTTCCTGTTTCACGAGGTGCGCGGGCTGAGCGAGCGCGAGGAGCGCCACGTGCTCGACACGCTGTACGGCCCGATCGGCGAAACGATGGAGCAAATCCTGCGCGTCGCGCACCACCTGCGCACCTCGAACGATCCGGTGCAGCAGACGCTCGCCGGCAACCTGTCCACCCGGCAACTGCTGCGCATCGCCCGCCGGCTGCACCAGTACGGGGAGGAGGAGAATCGGGCCGGCGCAGCGGCCGACATACTGCACGCCACCTTTCTGAGCAAGTTCATGCCGAGCCTACCGCGCTCGGTGCTCGATTCGGCGATGCGCCGCTACCTGGACGGCTACAGCGGAGCGACGGCCGGCGAGTCGGACCGAGCCGCCCCGATCGCGGTGGAGCAGACGGACGAGCTGGTGCGGATTGGGCGCACGAGCGTACCGCGCTACCGCACCGACGCGGTCAGCAAGATCCCGGACATAGTGTTCTACGACGTGCCGCAGCACCTGCGGCTGATGGAGCAGCTGCTGCAGGACTTTCTGCTCGGCGAGCATCTGCTGCTGGTGGGCAACCAGGGCGTCGGCAAGAACAAGATCGTCGACCGGCTGCTGCAGCTGATGGGGCGGCCGCGCGAGTACATCCAGCTGCACCGCGACACCACCGTCCAGTCGCTGACGCTGCAGGCGACGGTGCGGGACGGTCGGATCGCGTACGAGGACTCGCCGCTGGTGAAGGCGGTCCGGCACGGCCACGTGCTGGTGGTGGACGAGGCGGACAAGGCGCCCGTCCACGTCACCTGCATACTGAAGACGCTCGTCGAGCACGGCGAGATGCTGCTGTCCGACGGGCGCAAGATTTGCCCGCCCAGTGCGACTGGAGGCGGCGGCGGCGCCGGTTTCCTACCCACCCATCCCGACTTCCGCATGATCGTGCTGGCGAACCGGCCCGGCTTTCCCTTCCTCGGAAACGACTTCTTTGCCGCGCTGGGCGATCTGTTCGCGTGCCACGCGGTGGACAATCCGCTGCCCGAGTCGGAGCGCTACCTGCTGCAGCAGTACGGGCCGTCCGTGCCGGTCGCGACGATCGGCCGGCTGGTGGACGCGTTCGCCGAGCTGCGCGAGATGGCGGACGCCGGCAAGCTCCACTATCCGTACTCGACGCGCGAGGTCGTCGCGATCGTGCGCCACCTGGAGCGCTTCCCGGCCGACCCGCTCGCCGAGGTCATTGGCAACGTGCTCGACTACGACCGGTACGCGCCGGAAACGCTCGACCAGGTGACGGCGGTGCTGCTGCGCCACGGGCTGCCGGTCGGCGAGTACGCCGCGGGCTGCGAGGCGCTCGCGGCGATGCGCCGCCAGCGCGAGCTGCAGCTGACGGTGCGCAGCCACAGCGGGAAGGGCGTGTCCGGGCCGAAGCACGGCAAGGTCGACCCGAACAATGACCCGCACGTTGGCGGGAACACGTGGGCGGGCGGTACGGGCGGGCGCGATACGGCCGGGCTCGGCGGCAAGGGTGGCCCGTACCGGCTCGACGCCGGCCACAAGGTGCACCAGCTGTCCGACGCGGAGAAGGACGACATCCCGGAGTCGGTGAAGCAGGCGGCGCGCGACATGAACCGGAAAGCGTTCGAGGAGAAGCTGCGCGAGATACAGATGAGCCCGTACGAGCACAAGGTGTACGAGCAGTACGCGGAGCCGGTCCGGCGCCAGGTGCAGCAGCTGCGCATCACGCTGCAGGCGCTGCAGGCGCGGGCCCGGGAGCGCCAGTGGCAGCGGCACCGCAGCGCGGGCGAGCTGGACGACACCAAGCTGGTGGAGGGACTGACGGGCGAGCGGGCGATTTACAAGCAGCGGGCGGAGCAGGAGCCCGAACCGGGCACGCCGCAGGAGAAGCCGAAGCGGCTCAAGCTGGTGGTGGACGTGTCCGGGTCGATGTACCGGTTCAACGGGTACGATGGTCGGCTCGACCGCGAGCTCGAGGCGACCGTGATGGTGATGGAAGCGTTCGACGGGTTCGAGGGCAAGATCCGGTACGACATCGTCGGGCACAGCGGGGAGGCGGTGGCCGTCCCGTTCGTGAGCGAGAACAACCCGCCGAAGGATGCGAAGCGCCGGCTCGAGACGATCAAGATGATGCACGCGCACGCCCAGTTCTGCTGGAGCGGCGACCACACGCTGGCCGCGACCGAGCTGGCGGTGGACGAGCTCGCCAAGGAGGACTGCGACGAGGCGATCGTGATCGTGCTGAGCGATGCCAACCTGGCCCGGTACGGCATCACGCCGCGCAAGCTGAATGCGGCGCTGGCGCGCCAATCGCCCCGCGTCCAGGCGTACGTCATCTTCATCGGCAGCCTGGACGACGAGGCGAAGGTGGTGGCGGACAGCATGACCGCGGGCAAGGCGTTCGTCTGCATGGATCTCGAGCAGCTGCCCCACATTATGCGCCAGATCTTTGCCGCCTCGCTGCTGCAGTAGTGGGGGAACGATCGAGGGTTTCTTTTTTGGTATTTTTTTTCGTTTTATTCCAACTCGACAGTTTGTTAGTTGCTAGGGGGCTATACATTGTACCTTATCCGGTGTGTACAGATGCTTGTTATTGCAATACATTGCGCTATGCAGATTCTAAAACGTACAATCGATTCTGTTTCTACCTGTTTTGGGGACACTTACGGGTTAAAACAATTCAATCTTTCATTGATCCGAACGATAGAACATTCTTTGTTTAGTTGTGTAAACATGGGAAAGTAAGGTGATGTACTAACACAATGGAACCCCTCATAACGAGTAGAGCATCCAGGAATTGTATAACAACAAATTTGAGAATATCGTTGGAATGATATCTGCAAAATTGATTTTCAAAAATTTCAATCGTATGTGGATCGTATTAGACCCTTTGTGGATCTAATTAGACTTCTACGAATCTTAAAGCTCCGTAACTTGCACTGTTTATATTGTCGGCAGTGTTATGAAATATTTCAGTTTTCAGTTCAGTATTATCAGTATTAAACAAAAAACCCATCACCAGTTCAAAGATTAATTGCACTCAAGAATCTTATTTTCTTGTGGTTTAAGCAGCCTTTAGACACCGAAATAGGAAGGATGGACATCAACATTTTTATTTTTTTTTCTGATATATATCGATGGACCGGAGTGAGCTATGAAACATCATACAGCGGTACCACTTCCCTGGGAAGTTGGTCCGGCTGTTAGAGGCCACCATGATCGCGGTGCAATGCAAGGTGAGAGTGTCGAACTTGATGTCGGAATGGAATTCGTATCTCACAGGGGTCTGAGGCACTGGTGATGGACTCTCCTGTTTGCTCTTTAACATCGCCCTGAAAGGTGTCATTCGAAGCACGGGGCTAGACAACGACATCCGTGGTACGATCCTCTACCGGTCTCTCCAATTTATTGGCTTCGCGGATGACATCGACATCATCGGCAGGACAACAGCAACGGTATGTGAGGCGTACACCCGCCTTAAGCGCGAAGCTGTTTCAGAACCGGTTTGAGCCCAGCATCAGTTCTAGGACCGGTGTACGTACACAAGAAGGCAAGAAGTTTCCCGTGTGCGAGATAGTAGAATTTTATAAATTCGTGGACCATGTTGGATAAATTCGTGTAACCAAGAGTTTTTCCAAGAAAAAACAATGGACCAATTTTTCCAGAAAATAGATCCAAAGATATAGTTTCATTCAGTTGTTTGGAAAAGAGGCTCCTGCATAACGAATGAGCCATTGAAACGTATGTACCTCGTTATGAATGGTTCTGCGGTATCCTTCTATGATATAGGCTCTACAAATGTGGAAAGTTTACACAGTGTCTGAAGCTAATTAAGATTCTAATTAACTTACATTGATGCCTTACAGACAAACATCATTAACCACGAGACAAAGCATTAGCGCCTTACAGGTCATAAATAAGGCACGTAGCCATTCATTTGTGCCCCAAAAGGCACACATTAGGTTTTCATTCTTCTTTGGTGGAACAACCGCTGTCGGGTCTAGGCTAATGATGGGTAAAGTTAGCAAAATTCCGAAGATGACTCCGATTCGACTCCTAAAATTTCGAAATTGACTCCGGTAGTCGATAGAAGTCGGCAAGAGTCAGGCTTCGAATGTAAGGCCTGTATACTAAATGGACGCTCAAATTGAAAGACAAAAAAACGCTACGAAATAAAATGTCTGATCACAAACACATTGCATTAGACGGCTCCGGTTGACTCTGACCGACTCCGATTCCGGTTGGCTCCAGATAGCTCCGAACGACTCCGGACAACTCTGAACAACTCTGGATGACAACTCTGGGCGATACTGCACAACTCTCGACAACTCCGAACGACTTCGGACGACTCTGCACGACTATGGCTCTAACCGACTCCAATTTCAGATGATTCCAGACAGCTCCGGACGACTTCGGACGACTCTGAACAACTCTGGACAACTTCGCACAACTCGAACATCGGACAACTCCAACTCCGGACAACTCCGGGCGACTCTACACGACTAAGACTCTAACTGACTCCGATTCCGGATGATTCCAGGCAGCTCCGGACTACCTTGGATGATTCTGGACAACTCCGACTCCGGGCGACTTTGGACGACTTGGGACAACTCCGTACGACTTCAACTTCGGACATCTCCGACTCCGGGCGACTTCGGACGACTTGGGACAACTCCAGACGACTATGACTCTGGACGACTCCGTTTCCGGACGGAACTAGTGGTTCCCATTTTGCCGGAGTTGAAATCGAATTCGGAATCGGATCGGATCGAATCGGAGTTGTATGTGCGCTCCGTGGGCAATGGTGTTATGTCAGCTGTAGTAAAAATCCCTTGGAAAGAATGGAGCAATGCAAGAACCCTTCTAACAGAGGAATTGCATGGCAATCCCTAATTTGCTTCCTTCTTCTTAATACCCAAATCTTGATATCGCTTTTTTATAGTTCTTTCGGATGCAATACCAATTCCAATGCGACTTGGTCCCTCCAGCACTCCTAAACAACCCCGAAAAGAGACGAAAACCGACACTGAAAGCCAACTTTATCATAGCCACAATATCTCGCCAAGTAACGTATATTTCGTGTGCACAATTGCTTTGCCACTTTTCGCACAGCACCGTCGTCGTTCCCTCCCCTTCACTATCTCCTCGGGTTTTGTTTTCCTTTTGTCTATCTCTTTTTCTTCTTCTTCTTTTTTTTTAAATATATTATAAGTGATTTTTGTTTGCTAAGCAAATGCAACGCTTGTTGTTTTTTTTGTTTTAAATTCAAATAACAGAGTTTGCAGGAAAAAAGAAAAAAAAGGAGCTAAAAAATTGTCTACAGGTTATAATAATGCTTTCTTTCTTTTTTTTGCTACTACACTAATTTCATCCGTCCGTCCCCATCATCAACGATTCTTGTTGTTTTTGTATATCATTTAAAATTAGGAGAACCACATCCACCAAGCAAAAAACACAAGACAAATAAAAGCAGAACAGAAGAAACAAAATAAGAATACATAAACGAAACAATATTTAACAAAAGCCGAGCAAAAAACAAAAGGCAACTAACGCTCGTGTGCCAGCGGTGTGGATGACGATTGTGATTAGTGTGTTTCTCTTTCCTTTTGCTAAGTACGCGCTTTGTTTCTTTTTTCTCCCCCACTTTGCTGCTGACGGCTGAAAGCCACGCCAGAAAGTATTACGATCGCACGAACAAACAGAAAACAAACAAAAAAACTAATATTGCTTATAGTTGGAGAGAAAAGGAAAAATAATACAAAAAGTGGTAAACAGCTTTGAGCCTTGCACAAACAAACAAAGCATGGTCGCGGTGTTCGCGTCCCGGAACAAAAAAAGAAAAACAGATACAGATTCGTGCTGCTAAAGAGCATACTTTTCCCTAACTATGTACATTACAATAGCAACGCGTGTGAGAAATATTGCTACTGCTACTGTCTCTAATCGAATCGGCATTTGGTGGGGATGGCAGAAATTAGGTGGGGAAAATATTGGAGGAAACTTAAAAAAAAGAAAGAAAATAATTAAACTAAACGTTCTGTTTCGAAAATACTGCTGTGCTTGAAACATTATTGCTTGTTCTCGCTGTACCTACCACCCACCAACCATAATCCTTTCCGACCCGTGTTCTGATTTTACTATTCGCGTGTTCTGTTTCTTCTCATTTGTGTCCCTACCATCGCTTTTTGCACTAGATTTGAGCCGTTCTTTGTAGGGTTTGAGCAAACAAGCCAGGCTTTTTTTTCCTGTTGCGGATAGCACGTTGCTTCCGTGTCTTTCGTTTCGTTTGCACATTCAATCACTCAGTCCTCGCACGCATGCTTTTTCCGATTGGCAAACCAATACATCCTGTGTGTGTGTCTGTCTATATTACAGTCGTGTGTGTGTGTGTTCACTGTTGAGTAACGAGACGACGCGGGGATCATCTCGCCCACAACGGTGGCGTCGGTTTTGTTTTTTTTTCTAGACATATAAATTACTAACGTACTAAACCGCGCATTGTTCCATTCCCCGCGTGCGCGCACGTGGCTTGCCAATTTGCCCTTGGATCAGGTCCCTTTGCCCTTTTGCCTAAACAAACAGCAGCCTTCCGTTCGTGCTGGTCGGCCCGTTCACGCTCGAGGAGGCGCTGATCGGGATGGTCGGTGCACCGTGTGCGGTCGCTGCCATCCCGCTGGCCACGGTGCCGTTCCCGGCGAGCAGCACATTGTCCGGCACCGGTACGCCCCCGTTGCTGTGCAGCGGTGCGTACGGGTAGCGTCGCCCGGCGGTGGTGGTGCCGTTGCTAATACCGGTTGGCGGACCGGTCGTCGCCGCCGCCTCCTTCGCACCGTACGCATACGGCAGGAGCGTGTCCTGCCGGCGGGCAAAGTATTTGGCGCGGTTGTAGCACAGCACGCCCAGTATCGCCACCAGCATGCCGAGCACGTTCACCCACGTGACCGGATTGCCCAGCACGAACAGCGAGATGGCGATGACGAAGATGCGCTTGCTGGCGCTCGCCACCGCGTACGTGAGCGGCGTCACCAGCGACAGCACGCTGAACGCCAGTATGTTCTGCAGCCAGTTGAGCACGCCGTCGGTAAAGAGCAGCGCAATGACGCGATAGTCACCCGTTACCTGGAGGAAGAAGAGAAAGAAACATTAGTGAGGGGGGTGAATTCATTCCCTTCCGCGATAGGCGCACGATGGACGCGATACGTTACGATCGAGGGATGCTTCATCACGTTAAACATGTCGACGTAGATCCAGACGGGCAGGAACATGAACAGGGCCAGCCGGCCGAGTATGTGCAGCAGGCGGAGATGGTGCACGCCCGTCTCCTTCAGCACCTTCTTGGAGAAGATGTTCTGCAGCGAGAAGCCCATCGTCGCGATCAGCGCACTGACCAGCCCGATCACGTCGAACGACAGCTCGGTGAGCGTGGCGATGCCGACGCCGACGATGATCGGCACGAGCGATAGGTAGACGGCTTTGGTTTGCCGCTCGCGCATGATCACGCGCGACAGTATCACGGTAAACAGTGGCATCGTCGCTTTCACTGTTGGAAAGGGACATTTGGAGGAAAAAGGAAAGGTTTAGTTACTCTCATTTGTGATTTCACATAACTATTTATATTTGGTTAAAATATCATTTTAAATTAGGTTAGATTTGATCGATCATTTGTATGCAAATGTGATTGGGATATTTATGAATGTTCAATTTCTTCAAACGATCGCTCAAAAACGAAAGAAAAGGTCCCTAAGGCCCCCCAGTGGACGGTAAGAACGACATAGTTTAGTTTGATTAAATAGGCCTTTGTTACTAGATGTGTGCCCTAAGAACCAGAACCCGTACGATTCCAAAAGAACGAACGACCTACGTTCATCTAATTAACGTTTATCGGTTCTTTATAAGTCATAATGCACAGAGTTGTTCATAAAAAGAACATCCTACCCATCGAGATAAAGACCTAGTCGGACCTATCGTTGTAACCATCCTAGTCGGACAAGTCGTTTGTTTCCTCGAATACAAATATGAACGTGAACCGTATGACTAGGTCGTTCACGTTCTTCGTTCAATCTATATGCTTGAATTTGAAGCTTACTTTACGCTGCACTGCAGTATGCGAATGCAGTATTTTGAAAATCATACATGTCTAAACATTACTGAATAACTGAAGATGTATAACTCTGAAAGGATTCATGAATTTTAAAAAGTTCATGAATCATTCCAGATTCATGAATCCTTAGAGATTCGATTAGAGTTTCGAATCAATCATCGCTGAAGTTTTATATGAATGAATCTCAACGAAAGATTCATGAAACCCAACACTAGTTGGAACCGACTAAGGCAGCGGTCGGCAAAGTCCAGCCCGCCACAACATTAAATCCGGACCGCAAAAAAATTGCCTAATTTTTGAATTCCTATCTTTGTATACCATTTCATCTACAAATCACTGAACATCTATAAATATAACATGGATTGACATTGTACCATTGTACCACCAAATATTGCTTCTACATGACAATGCTCCTGATTGAAAACTGTACAAAAACCTGATTGTTGATTTTATGAGTGTGACAATTACACACTGTTACTTTTAAAGAGTACAACGACTGTTAACGAGCTTTAAAAAAAGGATTCAGTTATCAATTTGTGTCACATGCCATAAATTCTTCGTAAAGCATCATAATCGTAACTGAATGTACGTTTATCTCCATAATGTTTCAGTCGTTAGGGCTTTTGTACTATGTATCACCAGAATATCCCCAATATTTTTTGGAAGCATGAGAGAAGAGGTTCATCAGGAAGCCGAAATTGCTCTTGCTTTGTTGTTTTGCATTTTTAAACACTTTTACGTTTTATGTTACCAATCGTTAATTGAAAAATCTTCACAATTAATTTAAACAGCTGTTATTTAATAATAGAAATTTGAATCTTGCTTGGATGATGATGAAATTAAAGAAAATCTACAAATACAACCGCATTGCATTGCTTAATTTCATTAGCATTGGATTCTTTTGTGTTCATGATAGGTTCCAGGACCGTATTGACCAGTATTGGTTCCTGGATCAGTTTGGGACCAGTATCGGTTCCTGGACCGGCATAGGTTCAGTAATCAGGTTCAGGACCGGCATTAGGTAATGTGCAGTTCTTGAACCAGAAAAGATGATGCATTGGTGTCAGGACCAGTATGGGTTTGGTTTTGGTTTTAGGTCTCCTAATTGGTTATTCTAAGTACCTCATTTTAATTGAGTTTCGAGACCATTGTTTTCGGAGTACTATAACCTGATCAAATTAACATACAGATGGGTGCCACAGGCAAACACAAATCAACATAAATCCATTATATGATTGCAAATGTTCATAGTATGCTTGCAACGTTAAAACGTTCCTGTAAGTTCAATTTCATCTTCAGGAGGGATCGTGATCGGTTCTAAGATATGAGTTTAGGATCACTTCAGTGATCAGTTTAATGATAGAAAAAGCAGGACTAGTATGGATTTGTTCTCGATTCCAGTCAATTCCACGACCAGTATGGGATCAGGTTCAGTTCCAACATAATTCTAGATTCGGTTAGAGTCATCTGTTTTTCATTATCGAATAAATAGGACATTACTTTTAATCCTTCTGTCCAGAAAAAGGAGTAAACGGATCAATAATACACTGGAATTAATGATAAACTATCTGTTCTTTTAATTAAAAAAAGGGATTTGCAAGCAATTTAGCACCAAGACATAATGCATAGAGTAAAAGTTGAATCTTTATCGTTAAAGTGTCTTTACTGCTACAGAGAATGTAATGCTTGGTCGCTTTTTGAAAGGATCAATTGCTTCAACAGCAATTTTTGTGTTATTATAACCTTTCCTGTCAACAAACTAGAAACTATCTGAATAGTTTACTCATAAAAATACGATCTACTAATAAAAAAAATAAAAAATAAATCGATCAACCCTTTTTACAAAGAACCCGTCCTTAGAGAGGGAACGTTTCCAGCACGCTTTGTTACATCCCTATCACCACTTCGCGTTTGATTGCAGGCGTTTGAATGATAACCTCTGTTATATGTGCCGTGTTTGATTGGTGAAGCTGCACGTGCCAAACGCGCGGCACGGTACCGTGTTTCGCTGACCCAGTTGTTGCTCACATGCGTTTGCTTCGTCTTTGCGCGCTTCAGACTTTCACTTTCACACAAGCACACACACAGCGTGCAGGTTTTGCGTAACCTCCTTCTCGTGCAATTCCCGCTGGTTGCCGTTAGGAAGCAAAAAACCACGGCTAAAAAGAAACCAAAAACCAAAACGTTGCTGCAAAGACTCACCGGTGTGGGCGTACGATACCGGCACCTTCCAGATGGAGATGTGCGAGGTGACGGAGGCCAAAAACTTCCCCAGCGCCAGCGGCACGATAAAGCTGAAGTAGTAGCGCCAGGAGATGTCGACGTACTTCCGGACGCCCCACAGGTTGAAGAACGGCCCGCTGTACACGGTGATGCTGGTCAGCTGTATCATCGTGACCGTCATCGGGTAGGGGAACTCGCTCAGTATCATCTTGCCGATCACGTTGTTGCTGCTCGACACCACGTACCAGAGGATGCAGAGAAAGACGATCGTGAGCGTTTGGCGCATCGTACCGTCGGGGGCGCCTGGCGCCCCCTGTCCGGCGTACCCGCCACCACCGTCCGGTAGGAGCGGTGCGCTGCCGCCGGTGCGGCCACCACCGCCGCCGCCCCCGACACTACGCAGCCCGTTGACGAGCGTACCGATCGGACGCTTCAGCACCTGCGCCATCGCGTGCGAGGACGACCAACGGTTGGACACAGAAGACGTCGTTTATTTTTACCCACTTACCCCTAGGGCTAGGGGAGGGGAGTTGGAGGCTTCAGGTGTACGGACAGGAGAGCTGGGGTATCCCTTAGCAAGGGGAGGCAATACACTTATGCGGCCAGTGGTCTCTCTCTCTCGCGCTCTTCCGTTTGGCTACTGATCGGTGCGTCGACGGATGGAAAGTAAATGTTGTCGTGTACACACATCACACATCGTCACCGATGGCGTTCGTATTCTTTCGCAGGGACAGGTCGGGCAGCCTTTCCTTTGCTGGCCTTGGCCTCGACTGTTCCGTTGCGCTCTGGGCGGCACTGGTGGTTTGGGCAGGAATGGCCTCCGCTCGTTCCGATAGCCCGTAGCAGAAGCTCGCTGCAAAAACACACAGGCACAATTAGTTCACAGCGCCTTTTCCCACAACACCACCACCACCACCACGGCAAAAGGAAATCGAAAATGGGGAAGGAAAATTTACACACCCTTGGCGGTGCACAGCTCACGATACGTGTCGATGAAGCATCTAGCGACTGGCGTTTACATTGACCACGTCTCACGGTGTATCTGCGTGGCCGCGTGTGTAAAGTGTTGGTAGTGTGTGTGTGTGTGCGAACTGTCAAAAATGGAGCAAACGAAGCGAAACAGCTCTCAGCTGATGTTGTGAGCTCTTTCTTTCCCTCGCTTTTTCGGCAGCGCTGGTGCGAGCGAGAGCGCACTACATTGTTGACAGATCGTCCCACCTGGCTGTCAACTGTCGCTGATGTTCGCGGATGGGCACTATGGGCACAAAGTGGCTCTTATTGGACAAAGGGGTGTTTTTGATGACAATATTTTTGAAATTGTTGGTGAGGTTTTCGTGGCTATTTCATTAATTTTTGTTTTTTGTTCAAATCAGTTCTGCGTGCACAACCTTACCTCAAATAATGATTTGCAGGGTTTTTGAAGTCAGCTCATGTCATGAACATAATTAGCATTTGAAAATGCACTCCAAAATGCCCAAGCGCCGAAGATTAAGTTTAGACGACTCGGAAATGAAATATCTATTGAAAAGAAAAACGAAGGCTCCATATCTTCCCTAGTGCCACAGATTAAGCTTGAACGACTGGAAAATTAAATATCCATAGAAAAAAAAATTGAGTCTCCATAACTTCACTGGTTTGCTCAATAGATGACGTATTACAACTCATCATTATATTGCTATCCTTTTCTTGAAATGTGTTTCGACAAGTTTCATCTTATCATGACCTATATAGCCTTATAAATATAACCTATATAGCCTATTTCTGAGCAAAAATCTATATGAATGGTCGTGTGGTCAGATACGTGGGTATCAACACCAACGACCATTACTCAAATCTCACTTGCTTCAGTGCTGGTGGTTTTCCGTTGGAGTTTAGTATTTAAACAATCGTATCGCCGTTCTAGTTCTAGCGATGCATAACTTCAATGCGAAACCATACAACAGTACAGAGGAAATGAGAAATCTCTTCCAAACGATAAAGCTCAACTGGTTCGGGTATCCCACCAACAGAGAGCGCCACCAGCTTTTTTGCTATTTTTAGAATGCATGAGTCGTTTGCCGTCTGCTAAACGAAGTCTTTCTATATTCCGTTTAGGTAGAGGGCTTGAGTCGTTTAGTGGATTTGTGGCACTTGGGAAGTGATGATTAGATGAAGCTTGTCGAAACACATTGCAAGAAAAGGCAGCAATATAATGATGAGTTGTAATACACTATCTATTGAGTTTAAGCTTAATCTGTGGCGCTTGGGAAATGACTTGAAAAACCATGTATTTTCTTGATTTCGGACAGTATACAATGACAGCTTCGCCCGCTGTGCGACACGTGCATGCGGCGTTTGGCAAGCACGCGCGGCTGCTGCTGTAAACAACAACAAAATCTCGCACTGGAACATACGTATTCTGGACCCCGGCACTGTTGAATAAGTGTAAGTACCAAATCGTGCAGTAATGGAATGGATTTTTTTATTAAATCAACATCACAAACATTGAACCATCTTTGTTGTAGGCTCTATTTTTGGGTTTTTTGGCACCATGGAACGAGAAACGTTAGAAAGCACTGTGTACGAGATAACGAGAGGGGCAAAAACTTGGCACAAAGCAGTCAAACAACGAACCAACGGCGAACGGACGACCTCCTCCCCCCGGTGACATGTACAAAGGAACAAAGTAACAGCAACAGTCGCAGACCACCGAACGGCTACTACGGGTGCCGGGTGGGAGCAAATAATAATATGGTCTACCGGGAGAGCAGAAGCAAACGATTGGCACCGGGGCCCTACTACTTCGCCTTGCCGACCTTGAGCGCGCGCATTACCTGCTCCTCCCGGATCAGGGCCTGAATTTTCTGCAGCGCCAGTATCAGGCTGACCAGATTGACCGCGTACGTGGTGACGCACACGACGCACATGTCCTGCAGCACGAAGTAGAGCAGGTAGGCGAGGTAGAGCGACAGACCGTTGGACAGCAGTATGAGGTAGCTGGTCAGCCGCGAGACGGCCAGATTGTTGCTGAAGCTGAGGCCGGCCACCAGGAAGTAGTAGAAGATGCCGTAGAACCCGTTCGGCACGTTCAGCAGCGAGTCGTCGCCGAGCAGCGGCCCGATAATGCCAAAGCCGCGCCCGTACCTGGAAATGGAAATGGAGAAATGGCAAAAAGAGCAATGGTTAGGGGGAGTTGGGGAAGGAGAAAAACTTCCTTTTTATAGGAAACAGGAGGATCATTTTCTCTGCCATTGCAGGATTTACTTCGAGGATCCGAAAACTACAGCTCTTGGTCTTTCGTCACCAAGATGGTCCTAATTAATGAGAGGACCTGGTGCGCAGTGAAGGAGCTAGCTGAAGGTGAACCGGCAGTGAGCGAAGAAATATCCCAGCAAGCATTGGCTACAATATGTCTCAGTATTGATTCAAGCATATAAGGACTGGTGCGGGATGCTAAAAATGCGAAGGAGGCGTGAGACAATCTTCGAAACACTTCGTTATTTGAAAGGGACGAAAACCATGAAGCTTATATACAACAGTACAAGCAATGAAACTTCAAAGGTTTTTGTGATGCTGATTGGATCAATGGCACTGATAACCGTCATTCTATTACTGGTTATGTGAAGAAGCAGTCTGGAGTTCCAGTTGCCTGGAATTGCCGTAAACGAACTAAATGCCGTAAATATGAACTGTGGAACTTTCGGCGACGGAAGCCGAATATATTGCAGTTTAAGCAGTCACTCTGGAAGCAATTTATTGTGATAATCGGATTGCTCCATCTAGCAGAGAGGTAAATTGCCTACTCACCCAGAAGTAAACATATCGATATACGACACCATTTCGGCAGACAGATCTTTGCAAGAAAACTAATACAGCTGAAACATGTTTGCTCTGAAAATCAAGAAGCAGACTTGCTAACTAAGGTACTTCCTATCAGCAAGAATGAAGATGGACGAGAGGCCCTTGGAATTAAGTCAATTCTGGATTAAGGGAGGATGTTAGAATAGTAACCATCGAATTGAACTAACCTTTGGTTATGTGTTAATACATTTTTACTCTGTGTTACACCTCCAAACCTTGCAGACATTACATTGAATAGAAACCCATGAAGGTTCCACCCAAGGATTGATGTTCCCATGTTGAAGGAACCAAAAGAGAGGAGCATATTTGCGACATCGCAAAAAAATAAAAAACAAATGAACTCCCGCGCGGTGCCATATGTGTTAATCTCACCCATCATTAACCAGCGAATAATCCAGCTGTGGCGTTATAAAATCCAGTTTCACGGGTAGCTCGCATGCGGCACCGCTTTACGATGCACCGTTTTATGGCAAACAGATGCCGCCGCAGCCCCAAGCGTCACCATCTTATTGTCGCGCGATTGCACAAACGTGTTCGCGGTGCAGTGCAGTTCTCGCTCGCTCGCGGACATTCTATGCGTCTTTTGCCGATTTTTGGTTTTTCTTTTGCTACCCGCTTTACGACCCCGGCGCAATGGCCCACGCATGGGGGCTGCTTGCACGCGGAAGGGTGAAAACTTTTATTGCACCTAAACGCGGCGAATCTTTCCCATTTGGTGCCGCTCAACGGCAACGCTTCGCTAAATTATTGGCAATTTTACTTTTTTGTTTTTTTTTTCCCCATCCTCTCACATTTCCCACCCATATGCTAATGATGTGGCGGTACTTGATCATTCCTTTTTATTTGTTAGCTTGATTGGGGGTTGTCCTCGCGCTGCCTTCGCCAAGCAATGGGGCAAATCAATTGATCGACAATAATCACTTTATTGCTTTACATCTCATAAAACTCACCCAAAAGGCTAACGAATGATGCAAATTTGCATAGGGAGCAGCATCATTGGTCCGCGCTCCATACTGTTGGCTTCCCTAGGTTTCCTTCTTACATACCGGTGAATCCCATTTGCATTCCATCCCGCTCCTTACCTGGAGGTAAACACTTTGGTGCAGCTGATGCGCTCGCTAATGTCGCACATGGCCTGGTAGGTATGGTCGTGCTCGGCCCGCAGCTCCACGTAGGACGTGTACAGCGACAGCAGAAAGCCGCACACGCTCAGGCCGACGAGCGCGAGCGTGTAGGTGCATTTGCAGTTGCCCGCCAGGATGCTCATCCTGCGTGCTGCCTAATCGCTCCCGAAATAACGGATGGAACGCGCAATATGGAAAGCGTTTGTTTTGGCTACAGACACAGGGACACTTTTACATTGCAGCGAACAGAAGCGGCAAAAAGGGAACGATCGAACTGTGTACCAACACCAATCGATACACGTATATGGCGTCTCCCCAGGGGTAAGGGGTGAGATTTTGGAATATGGTTTTGATGTGATTGTTGTTTCCTGCGCCTCTCTCCCCTACCTCTGGCGCTTCTATGCCACGGTGACGTTTGGTGTCAAACGGGGTCAAACGAAAACAATGAAATAGCATCCTGGTCGCGACTGTCACGACCCGGGGGATGGCAAAATAACGTTCAATTTGAATTTCGATTGCTTTAGAACATATTTTTTCCGTTCCGTGTTGGTTCCGGGACCTGTATTGGCCTTATCTTAGGCTTGTTGGGTTTTATTAGTCTTTGGAGTGATTTCTTTAAATGTAGGCAAATAATATTAAATTAAAAAAAAATTAAAAAAAAATTCCTTTATAAACCTTAAATAATATTAAATCATGCAGAACAATGCCACCAATCGCTAGTATGTTGGAAAAGGTCCACCTTTTCGTCGTAATAAAGGGACTCAAAAACGACAAGCACGCAACAATTTAAAAAAGATAACGAAAAAAACATAAACAAAACAATATTGCCATAGTCAAGTGTAGCCGCCAAGCAAAAGTCCCGAACCGAATTTGAGAGTTTTTGGTAAGGGAGTACGGGGCAATATCGAGCACGGAGAGAAAGGGCTTCATTTCAAATAAGTTTTCCTAAAGGCCTTATCACACTGAGGAATATTTGGAATAGATTCAGGGTAGCGTCAAATGGCCCTCAACATAGTTATTTTGAAGCAATGCGGCCCGTGAACTGAAAAGTTTGGAGATTCTGCCAGGCAGTAGAATTCTACTGTCACAGTGTATAACGGTGTTTTTTTAAAATAAGAAACACATAAACCAAATACGTGATAGTGTCTTTGCACAACAAATTCTTCCACACAAAATAGTTATTTGAAGCAAAAAGACGTGTTTTACATAAAAATCCGTTCCAATATTATTTCTGTGTAATGAGGTCAGTGGCAGATAATTTCAAAATGTATTCCTTTAATGTGATGTGGGTCTCTTAATACGTTAAATTCTAAACACTAAATATTTTTAGCATAAATTCACCATCTTTTATAAATGCAAAGGTAAATAACATAAAATATTTACAATGTAAAAGCATTTTCGTGTGGCAACACTCTCCAATAATTTCTGCTCAGTTGAACAATAGTGCATCTGCAAAAAACCTTTTTCAATTTTTTTCATACAAAATTTGATTTTCATATAAACACTTTGATCACGTTTGCACATCAAAACGTATACTAAATAATTTTCACTTAATTTTAAAACAGTTAAGTCCAGCAATGTTGCCATGGAAAAAATGTTGCCGCAACATGTGCATAGACCTAGGCCTAAAAAAACTGCCACAGCTAGTGCCGATAGGTTAGTTCCGATTACCCAACCGATTGGTTCGCCCCGTGCTGCCATAAGCTGTCAAAAGCGTCCGAATAAACGGCTTGTGCAATCGCGCATAGGCGAAGAATGAAGCATTCCTGATTTATTTTTGCTCTCGCTCTTAAAAAGCAAACAGCAAGAGAAAAAACGAAACCTTTTCCCAACCGCCAGTGGTTGTGTAGTTTTTCATTTCGCACATAAAAACAAAAAACGATATGTAAACAAACTGTCAGCGATGAAATAAAAATTTAAATTTGAAACAGTTTTTAAATGTAAAAGGCCGATTGCTGAGCTCCTCAGACCTGCCAGCAAAGCCACGGGAAGGAGTGCAACAGAAATGGTGAGTGCTGCCAAATGCGCTGCGGCGCGAGCGGGCCAGCTATATCGAGCATTGCCGAGAGCGAGACAGCCTGCGCAGGCCAGCACTGGAGCGCACCACTCTCGTGTGTGAGCTGTTGTTATTTTGGCAAGCGGGCGCCCCCTATCGCTCTCTCGCTCTCCCTCGCTTTATCGTGCGCTAGCCGCTAGGCTGGTCTCGCTCGCACGCACTCGATATTGATTCGCTCGTTCCAGGAAGCGTGCTCGAAATTGATTAGGCGCTCACGCCGCTGCGCTGTACGCCTTCAGCTGCCCGCGTGCATGTGTGTGCGTGTGTGTGCGTTTGCGGTGGCCACTCACGGGGTGGGATGTTTTGTTCCTGTTTGCCTGCCGCGTCGGGCTCCGCGCTCTTTCTCGCTCGCTCGCTCTCTGTTTGCTCCGTACGCTCATGGCTGCCAACATAGCGACGCGCTGCCGACGGCTGACCGCTCAGTAAGCAACCGTACTGGAGCGCAGCAGTAGCGCAGCAGCAACGGAGCAGCAGCAGCAGCAGCAGCAAACATTAGCGAATAGTAGCAACAGCAGCAGCAGCAGCAGCAGCAACCAACACTGTCTCGGCGATTGTGTGTGTGTGTGCGCGCTGAAAACGAAGGTTTATTTTTCGTTCTCGTTTGATCAAAAGCTCGTACAGCGCTGTGCGTTTACTGTGCCGTGTGCGTTTTCTCCCGTGCGGTGATTTGTACGACCCCATCCGTCCGTTATTTATCCAATATCGAGTGCGCGTGCGAATTCGTGCCGTGGTTTTTTTCTTCTCATTCTTGCTTTCCTCCTGCTGGGTTGGCGTGTGTTGATGGTGATGTGTGTGTGTGTGTGTGCGTGCGTGTGTGTGATCGTGAACGGTTTTCGCCCTTTTTTGTTTCGCCGTTCGCTTCCCTGCCCTTCGCACATTTTCCCTTTTCGGCATCACGCACGGGGCATTTGGGGTGGTGGTGGGGGGGGGGTCTTTTTTGCGGATCATTGATGTGCAAAGGGCAATGGGGGTGTGCCTGAGGGAAGTGTGGGGAAAAGGAACCGTGTACGAGAGCACGAGAAAGAGAGAGAGAGAGAGAGAACGAGAGCAGCAGAACGGAGTGTGTGTGTGTGTGCGCGCTCGCGCGTGCGTGCGAACGCTTGCTCACTCGCTCACCCTTGCTGCTGTGTTTGTGTACGTACCGTGCGAGCGAAAGAGAAGGAGCGGCAGTGAAAGAAAAATATACGCACACACACACATACGCACAGGCACACACAAACACACACACACATGCACGAGTACCGGAGTTTGCTGCAGTGTACCTTTCGCCGCCCGTCACCCGTCCCGAGCCGCCTCGCGTCAACGGCGCCGCCGCCGCCGCCACCATAAAACCGAAACACACATACATGTGCACACACACACACACACACACACACATCCCGCTAGCCCATTTATTTCCCTTCCCTTCGATGCACGTGGAGCGAGCGCATAGGCGAGAGAGAAAGGGAGAGAGAGAGAGAGAGAAGGAGAGCAACAGGGAAGCGTCTGCTAGTGTGGAAGGAAAAAGAACAGCCAAACAGCCGACCGGGAAGCGAGACGAGCACGGACAGGAAAACGGAAAGGAAAAACACACACACACACACACACTCGCTTTTGGAGAACATCAACCCCACCGATGCCCTCCCCCATGGGATCACCACCACCATAACGCCCCCCCCTCCCTCCCCCGCTCCCTTCACTCATCCAAGTCGCCCTACGCTCCCACTTCCACCGATCCAACCTCCCACTCATTTCCCATTTTTCCAACCACCTTAAAATACACACACAGACAGACTGATGGGGTGGCAGGGCAAGGAAACACCTTGTGTGTGTGTGTGTGTGTGGGTTGAAGGCGATATCGGGGAGGAAGAAAAGAAAAAAAAGAACGACAGCAAAAGAAAACTGCCGCCGCCGTGTAATAAGGTGCCAGGGGGGGGGGGGGGGGGGGTATTGCACAGGTTTTTGCTACACACTGCAGGGGGACGGGGGTGGGGGTTTGTAACGGGCAGAAAAGGCACACGAACGCCCATTTTGGCACCCTTTTTCTCCTCCCTCACTCTAACCTGGGGGGTGGTGGAAGGGGGTGGACGGGAGGTTTATGTGGTTTTTAGGCTGTTGTGTTGTGTGTGGCAGGGAAATCAGTGCAGAACACACACACACACACACACACGTGCTCAGCGGTACCTTTACCTTACACCTCTCGTGTACCCTACCCCCCCCCCCTTCCCACCCGGTTGTTTGTGTGTTCTCGGCGTTGCCGTTTTTCCGCTACTAAGTTGCTGGGGGGAGGCGGGAGGGGTGGGGAGGTGTAGGCTGGTTCGCTTTTTCCAAACGCGACCGTCGTCGCCGTCGTGTGTGCGTGCGCACGCGCGCGCTCCCTTTTTGCTGTCTGTTTATGTGTCGGTGTGTATGTGTGTGTGTGTGTGCAAGTATGTTTTTCATTGTGACACACACACACACATACACACATTGAGTAAACGTTTTGGAAAGGGTTTTTTTTGTTGGTATTACACAGGAACGGGATGGAAGATTAGGGGGGAAGGGTGGGAGGGGAAACAGGAAAAAAGAGTTTTCAAAATTGCCAACCGGAAAAGAAACAAATGCACAACCACACGCACAGTGGCCACAGATGTTTTGTGAGGGACACAATACACACATTCAAGGGGGAAGGGGGTGGCTTAAGGGAAGAAAGCTGTATGGCGATGGTGATGGTGCTGGTGGTTTTCCATTGTTTTTCTTCGGCTGAGCCGTTGTCAAACTGTCAAAAGCAAACGCTTCCTGGATAAACACACGAACACGCACACACTTACAGCGACAAGGAGTGTAAGTCTTTTCCACAATGCATCGTTCTGTCACTGCTCCCCCCCCGCCTCCCGTATAAAAGCTCTTTGAAAATCAAACCACAACTCCCCCCTACACCCCTCAAAACCGCCTTCGCTTCCCTGCACGGGGCCGTATCCCGTGACGTAAGATTCGTGTGCTTGTGTGTGTGTATGTGATAGTGCGAAAACAAAAGAGAAAATGTTCTACGAGTGTGTGTGAGTGTGTGTGCGTACAGCAGCACAGGAAAAGCAGGAAAACAGCAGCAGCAACAACAACAGCAGCAGCAGCAGCCGAAAACCGCAAAAGCGTCCGGAGAAAACAATCAACCTTGTCCGAAACAAAACCGTTCCCCCCACAACCACACCAGACCCATAGACACACGCGCACACTACTCCTCCCCCCTCTCCTTTTCCATCCTCTTATCACCCCCCGCCCAACATAAACATCCTCTTTTCAAAGTGTGTGCGTGCGTGCGCTCGCGTGTCTCCTTTCGAATGTGTGCGCAGCGCGTCCGTCCCGTGTGTGCATGCATTTGTGTGTGTGCCTGTGCGTGTGCGCGCGCGCGCGCCTGTTCGTGCTCATACTACCTCCCATCTCCCCCCCCCCCGTGTGTGTGTGCACGTGCCCGTTTGATTTCACTGAAGAAAGGCAAAAAGAGGAACGACTGTGTCTGTGTGAGAATAGGTGTGTGTGTGTGTGCAAAATCGCGCTGTGTGCGATCGACAGAACAACCTGCACTCCTCCCCCCTTCCCACCGCTCCCTGCACACCATCAACCATTAAGTTGTGTAGGGCTGTTAGGGGGTTTTTGTGAAAGAATTTGCCAAAAAAAAGAGTCGTCGAGACGTGCCGCAGGTCCCGGTCGTAACGGTAGAAGAACCTGCCTGTGGGTGGGTGGTGGTGGTGCCTTAGTGGAATAGTGAAACGCCGAGAGGGGGGAGGAGGTGCTGTGCGTACTTCTGTGTCTGCTGTGGTGACTGTGTGGTTGTGGGGGAACGCAGGAGGAACCAAGCAAAAAGAAAAAAACCCGCAAGCAATCAAGCCATGTCAGCAACCAACTGAACCTGCCCGCTGTGCTGTGTGTGTGTGTGTGTGTGGAGGGGGTGGAGGAGCGGTAGAGAAGGTCTCCCCATTCGGCCCGCTGCAACAGCAGAAGAAGCAGCGAGCGAGTGAAGCGCACAAAACACACACATCGACAGAGCGAGAGAAGAACGGAACGCGCCAGCAAAACGGAACGACCGAAAGGCTTCTCAACCCTCTGCCTTCTCGAAAATTGCAAGCCAGGCCCAGGGCCCCCGCAGGCACACAGACTCCGTAGCCCTCTCGAGACACGAAGGGGACAGAGCGAGAGAGAGAGAGAGACCGAAGAAGGAGGAAACACAACAACCACACAACCAATAATATAGTAAGCTGTGCGAGCCGCACAGCTGTAAGCAGCAAGGAGGAAGAGCAGCAGCAGCAGCACCAGGAGGCGAAAGGCAGTGTGAGTTTTGCAATTCCTAGACTTTGTGCTTTTCTGTTGTTCTTTTACTGTTGTAGTACGTGCGTGTATCTGTGTGCTTTTCATTGTAGTTGCTTGCTGGGTAGTAGCCTTTATGTTTAGTTTGCAACCGTTCGGTAGAGTGACTGTAACTCCTCGTGGAAGAGAGGAGAACCCGCGTTGCTGTTGGGTGGAAGTTACGCTAATCTTTCGTTGCCGTTTGACGTCCTCAAAAGCTATCAAAAGTGTATCGGTCTACGCGGTAGAGTCGTCAGTGATTTACAACCGCCATTGTGCGTTCGTTGTGGATTAGGTGTGGTGTCTTCTAAAAGGTTTCGACAGGGGTTTTCGCAGTCGCATCCCGTGTGAACAGGCAGAGATACTGACCACTATACTATCGAGGATTTAACACGCAAGATCATCGGGCACACTCACACAAACACACTTGGCTCTGGCAGTGTGTTGTGGTTAATCGTTCGCTGCGCAGCGAAGGGCACGGGACAAAGGCCAGGTAATTGCTACCTGTACCCCTGAACCGGCTAGAACCGGCGTCTCTGGAGTGGTTGCTTTTTTTGTGGTGCTGTTGTTGTTGCATACCTACCACACACATCATCACCGGATGTGCATGGTTTCTTGCGAACGTCTGCCTCCTCTGGCTGGGCGGCGACAAAACACAGAAGTATTTTTTTCTTCTGTTCTATCGAGAATGTTAGAACCATTATACCACACTGCCAGCAGACCGAAGCGGTACCTGCCTCTGTCCCAGCAGCAACAGTTGATGCTCGGTCACGTGGCCGTCCTTCATCTTCAACCATCAAACGACATCCCCGGCACAATCAAACGTTTCTGTTGGTCACGTGGGATCCCACTGGCGAAGTTGCGGGATCGATCCAAAAGGATCAAAGTCACTATAATTTGAATTCGCACATCAAACATCGTGAACTGTGGGTTGGGCAATTTCTTGACGAAGAGATAGTTATGAGCCCGGATTGAGCAATGAGCTTGACAGAAGAGGAACCATCAACAATCAATGCACCGTCGCTACTTGACATGATCAATACTGTCATCCCTTGGCTGGCATCACTCGACGCCACACTGTACGCTTTGAATGGGTCAATCAGCATCTTCGACTGCTTGTGAGTCGAATGAGGTCAATAGGCCCAAAGTCTCTATAAAATCCCGTCGCACCTGTAGGACCTGTGGTTGCTCTAAGAATTGACACAACAACATTGTACGCTTCCGCCCTCTCGACATTATGATGCAATGACTCCATTCTCCCAGCGCATGCTGCACCATAACTAAAAAGCGTTACTTCAACAAACCTGCCAAGCCCCCCCCTGCTCGGATTAGCACACGCAAACACTCTTTTCTCTTTCTATTATCGCCAAACCCACTTCGAGTCAGATTTTATTTTAATTTTTTTCATAGTACTATATTATGGCTACTTAATCCGAGCTAATCGCCGCGAGTGTTGTTTGCTGTGCGGGATGCTCTTCCCACCGCCAGCCGTTTTGCAGAGCTTCGGCCGATCAATCCGGCCCCACAACATCTGCCTGAAGCCGCGTGTTTATATAAACAACGCACTCTTTACGCTGGCTGCATCGCGTCACCGCGATACCTTGCACATTGGCTCGCAACGGTCCCCTTATCGCGCTTGTTTGTTTTGTTACGGATGATCTTTAATGAGGTGTGCTACCTCTCACACACACACACACACACACACACACACACATAATATGCCCGCGAAAGCGCATTGTTATCGTCCATTAGCGGGGCGCAAGAGGCATGCCCGGTTTAAATGGTGTTTTAAAGTGCCCGCTTACGGTTTCAACGGTTGTTTTTAATTATCAAACAACGATTAACGCGCGGCACGATGGCAGATGGAAGATTTTTCCCATCCTTTGCCCACTGACCCAAGGGGCATCTTACGGTTCGGTTTCAGCTTCGGTTTTTGTTTTGCAATGCTGGTGCCGTTGATTGTTTGATTGGTTTTGCTTTCCTCGATTGGTGCAAACAAACGGCCCTGCCTCGGTTGCGTTTCATTGTAACATTAGCAGCGAGCTGAGATTTTGTTGCTCATCCTGTGCATTATCCTATCGGTCGTCTCGGGAAAATGTTGAAACTTATATATACACACACACATGTGCAGAACGTGCAGTTGAGTTGCTCTAACCTTGAAACTGTCCCATTCCCTATCCCATCCCATGCAGCCCATCTCCTCGGCTGCAGCTTTCACGTCACTCTTTCCCAGTGCACTTTTTTCGTTCACGTTGCAGCTGGCAACCCTGCAAAGAGATGGCAGAAAGAGAGCGCGCTGCTCTCACTGCTAGAGAGAAAGCGGAGAAAAAATGTGTAGGTTACACAATTTCTATCCGTGCCGCACACAGCATGCATGGATGCAGTTTCCTGCCATCTTTGCTTGGGCCGGAACGTATGCCGTTTTCTGTTCTGTTCTGGAATGTGGCATCTCTCTCCGTGCCTTTCTCAGTGTGTGTGCGTGTGTGTGTGTGTAACAGTGTATGTTGGATAATGTTTTCTAAACTTTCATTTCCGTGCCCGTGTGACGGTTGATGTTGGCTTTGTGTTTTTTTTCTGTTCGCCAATGTCCTTCCAATACTTTACATACGTATTCAGCCTTTGTGTGGAATGTCACACTGCCCTTGTAGGGTTACATGCCAAGGGACTTTGTTAAAACCTCATATGGCTCGACAATTCCAATGAAACAAACAAACAAACCAACCAACTTTCAATTTTACTCACCGCGAACAAAATGCAACATGTTGCAACGCTGCCCGTGTCGATGATCTCGACGCGCGTGTATAGTTTGCCTTGGCAGGGTAGAAACATACGGCAGGGCGACATAATTCGACTGGCGGAAATCACCGTTCGTGGGAAGTTTATGGTCGTAAAATGAAATAAAAACGAGACCAGCGCAGAAACTTGGGCCATAAAACGAGTACCAGTCATTGAGGGGAACGATTCTGATGCACCCGTTGCACACACACACACACACTCACTGTAGTGGGATAGCAAATGTGCTTGCAAGTATCAATCACCCGGTCGGTGCGGGCGCGGGTCACATGAAGCTACTATATAATCCCTTCTTGGTGGAAGATCATAAAACGGTACCGCTGCGGCAAAAGATTTGCTGAACGATCCTGCCAAAGTGCAAATATGCTAATTTGATTGCATTATAAAGCTGCATTCATATATGGACAGAAGAGTCACTACGGCCAGTCACTCCTTCAGCCAGGCCGTCACAGTGAAGGCGAACCATACAATCGCGGGTTGATTTTTGTTGTTTGAAGTACAATTAACAGCGATTTTCGAAGCAATTATAGCGTTGCCATAAAGCACTCATTAAGAATAATTCGCTCCATAAGCGGGAAACGATGCTTGGTAAAAGGGGCGTACGCCCTATTAACGGGTAATATTGACGGCGAAAGTAAACATGGCACTGGGAGCAGAAAGGCCACCGGTGCGCGGCGGATGGCGGTGAATTATTTAATTAGTAGAAATTGCCTTTACCTTGGAGCGGAGGTGCCTTGATATTTGGCCGAGCTAAATAGCTGACCCAGACGTCCCTATCCTTGAGCATCATTTGGTTAATGATATTTGCTTTTGTTTTTTTTTACCATTCGGTGTGCTCTCTGTCATTGGGAGGCAATTGGCCGTGCAGAACTCTAAACTTCTGTCTCTAAAATTTCCTGCCAAGTATTTAATCCAAATTCCATCAAGAATAGTTCAAACTGGCTCGGTCGTTCAACAATGTCTAAGCGATGCTTGCCGAACGTCCTTTTTTTGCTGTCATCCATCCACCATACTAGTGTGTGTTTGTAGAATCGGTGTACCGATGTGGCTGGCTTCGCGGTCTTAATTTCCTTGCCATGCTTTGGTGCCTGCTCAAACGAAACACAAACGTAGCGAGGTGGAAATGGTTTTCCAAACACCGCACCACCGGCACAAGATGCGGCGCGTTGCACGGTAACACACACGCTGCACATTGCTGGGGAGAAACATTAAAAACAAAACAAAAAACACGCAGAAGGCCGAAGAAGTTTAATGCACACACAGTCAGAGGGAAGAGCAGCGCGAGCAAAGCGACAAAGATGATGAAGCAAAAAACAATACCGCCTCCATCCCCCCCACCCCCTCTTGCAAGACAACATGGGACACACTAAACATAAACATAAACAGACCGATCTCTTCGCATCGCCGATGGATGATGCTTTATGGCCATCCCGGCGCGCGCTGCTGCTACACTTGGCGAGTGCTGTGGGCCTCCCAAACCATAGACCCCCCCCCTGCCCTCCTCAACCCCTGGAAGGCGCAAATGGTATTCGATTGTTTATTTATATATTTATCCTTCCTCCTGGCTCGCGGCTTTTCTGTCTGCCTGCCTGCCTGCGCTTGTTGTGCCGTTTTGTTGCGCTTTTGTGTGTTTATTTTCAAGCACTCCTTCCTCCCCCCTCCACCAAGCAGCTAGGTTTGGGGGTTTGTTTTGGTTGTTGGGTTTTCCGTACAGGTTCGAGCTGCAGCAAACGTGCCACAAATGTGTGGCGCACAAAACACAACCTCGAACCGGTGCAGTTATTTTATTTATCGTTGCAAATTTTTATTGCCAGTGCACTGCTTTATTGACCTGCTCTCCTCAAGCACTTTCCTTTTTCTGTTTGTTTGTTTGCTTGTTTGTTGTACATTTGTGAGTGAGGTGCATTAGAGGATGGATGCATGCTCTCGCCCCCGTTCGCTTGGGGTCTTCCTTAGCTCAACCTGTTTTACAGCCACAAGTACACGTACCGGATGGATGATGGCACGATGCCATAAACTCTAGCAGGACCGCAGACAAGAGATTCGCGTTCGGACCGTGTCGGATGACGAGCAGGGCCCGATTTGTGTACGGGATTTGACAGTTGGCGGTAACAGATTTATGGCTGCCGTCCCTCTGCCGTCCGGTGCGTGTAGCTCGGCGGTTATGGTAATTTTATGAGCGTTATTATGTTTGCCTTGCTTCGATTTGAAACACGTCGTTAGACTTCGAGCACCAACACGTTTATGTTGCGGGTGCTGCTGCGGAGCTATGGGTCGATTCTTCAACAAAGTCTTGCAGGTTAACACACACACACACGAGCCACAGTGAGACGAGTGCGTTAGAAAGGGGGAGAAAAGAAAAAAAATCGCCCAGTATCAAAAGAGAAAATCTACCGTAAATCTTGTGACAGAGTTCGGGCTGCTGGCAGAGCGTGTGCGAGATTTTTCCAACCATACCTTCGAGGTGTGTTTGTGTCCCTCTGCGTGCGTGTGTGTGTGTCTCAGGAGAGCGCGCGCTCAGCACGAGTTTGCTAGCACGGCAACACAAGCGGCATGAGGTCATGAGGAGAAGAGCGAGAGCGAAAGAGAGAGAGAGCAATAAGGGAACGTAGATTTAGTATAAAAAAAAACCTACGAGTGTTAATAACCTTTTGTGTATGCTACGGCCGTATGCTAGTCTGTCTGTGTGTGTGTGTCCCGTACTTCGCTGCATTCCTCTTCTCGGGAGATCTTGCCCCGTTCTGGTTGGCGTTTTAATCGGATGCGTTTGCGGATTGTGAGCACACCAGTTTGCTGGGCGCGCGGCGGAACCCCGGGCCGTCGTGCACGTCGCTTGTGTGTGCGCGCGTGACAAACCCGTGGGGAGGTAAGGGAGCGGAGCGGGGCATTTGGATGGGCCAGCGACCACGCGGTGCGCGACAGGGGGGGGGGGGGGGAGAGTTCTACGCTGGTGTTGGTGCGCACGGGCCCGGTTTTGGGTCTTTCCCTTTTCGGGTCGATACAGCGTGCGAGCGTGTGCAGGCAGCGCCCGGTCGGTCGGTCGGTTGGGTTTTCCTTTGTTCCGGGTTGATGGTCCCGACGCACCGCCGTGTGCTCCGGAGAGCGGGAGAGTGCAGCCAGAGAGTGCCGGAGAGCACGAGCGAAAGGAAGCGAGAGAGCGAATGGGCTGCTTGCTTAAGGTTACATTTTGTTAAATTACAGCGCACACTTGAAGCGAAGAATTCAGCACGAAAGCACAGAGAATCGTCGGTTTAAAGCCCACGAAAGGCTTGCGGAGCAAATCAGACAAACCATAGGTTTCCCCATGCAGCAACCACTCCAAGGGGTCGATATGATGTAGGGACTTGCTGGTTGATTTGCTACAACAACACAGCGAAAAAAAAACCCTTCGTCTCTATGCACCAAAGCAGCACCAGCGGCAGCACACGCACACACGGCCAATTCCATGTGACTGAGCCGTGGAGTGACTCTGCCCCCCCCCCCGCCATCCTAAAAGGCTGCCTTTATTTACACCGCTCTCTACGTGCGTTACACACATCTGCTCATCGGTGGAACCAATTTCGGGTTCGGGCCTGATGGTGCGGTGAGTCGGGCTTTGCGCTAGTAGTTGTGCACTCGGGGCACGCTGTTTATCACAACCGCTGGGCCCTAACCAGGTGGCGCTTGGCAAGGAAACGGCACGGCCCACAGTTGACGCGAGAGAAATGGCAAAAAAAAACAGAGGAACAGAGAGAGAGAGAGAGAAGGTTGACGTTGCACGCTTCTTGGCCTCTCGTACGCCGCCGCGTTTATCGAGCCGCCCGTGTTTGAATTCTCGGCTCTGGTCGAAGACGAAGCTATCCACTAGCCCCGTCACCGGTAGATGTGGGCCGTCTGGCACGTAGCGAGTAAGCTGCGTTGCTTATCCCGCTGTCAACGAAAACCCCCTCCGCCCCATCCCCATCTCCTCCAATCCCTTCTGTTGTTATTTACAATCACTTCACTGTCCTGTGTGAGTGTGTGTGTTTTTTTTTTCGCCGTTTTCGGTTGGTTTGTTGTCTGATTTTAAAACCGTTTATAGTTGCCGGTTTAGCGACTCGGGGGCTCTTTGCTTCGGGCAGAACCCCAGAACCCAGGATTGCAGAGGGTGCGAGTGGAGGTATTGATTTGTGCGGCACGGTGCTTCGCTGTGAACCGGCTCCGGATGACGTAGAAGCGAAGGTTCCTATCTACGGTCATTACCGCTCAATTTTGCGTTTAACTTAGCTCGTTTTGTCTTAAAGGCACCGATGTTTGATGATGAGTGACCCACTTTTTGTCTCTAAGGCTTCGATTCTTTACTGTAAGTTAATAGTTTTGTATACAAAACATATCTCAATTGCTGAATTGTGTCGATAATTAAGAATAGAATTTGAACGATAGAATGTAACGATAGTGTTTCGATTCGTAAAGTTTCAATGCAGTCAACAATGGTTGATATACCGTTACAGGCTTAAACAATGCCTTAGAGATGTAGTTAATTTCATTAGGGGTTTTGTGAAAAAAGATAATTAAAGTATAGGGATTTTAGTGCAATTGTAATGTAACATGGCAGTTGTAATAAATCTGCTGAAGTACCTTGAGAATCAGTCATAATTTCTTGAAGGCAATGTTTGGAGGCAAACATTGATGCATTTGGAGCAACAATTAATGCCTCAGAGATAACATTTAGCGGCAACGACTGTATACTGGCTCGTATCTATTTCCATCGTGATCTTCGCGCTAAGCTGCCAAGTTGATTTAGCGGAAGAGTTGTAGTAGCAGAGCCAGTAGCGCGATTTTCTGCTGCTACAGGCTGAACAGATCTCTGAATTCCTAACACCGTAGCGTCACAATCGGCAAAGGCGACCTACACGACATGGACGTGCATCATCTGTAGTAGTACTGTTCGTTTTATCGCCATCCAGAAACAGCTATACAGCTGTCACATTCCAGCACACTCACACACTTGGTACGATAAGATACATCTCCGAACAACGTACGCGCTGATATCGAATCGATTATGACGATGCTGCTGCTGTTGCTGCTGCTGCTGGAAGGCACCTTGTCGGCCGACATCAGCCTAGCCTCTGAGCCAATGTGCCATGTGCCAAAATAGCCGTGCGTTTTGGGCTACCATACCGTTCCGGTGGTCGTTTGCCGGTCAATACGTCATCGGCAACACCTTCTCCCTCTGTCCCAACGCTGTGCACAAAGCAAGCAAGGCATTTCGAACGGCAAAGCGGGCAATTCTGAAGAGAGCGAGCAGCAGCAGTCAGCAAACGAATTCGCTCTAACGGCCGATGTTGTGTATGCAAATGAAAATTATCATTCCCAAGCGCTCTTTCGGTTCCTGCCTACCTTCCTGGAATCCACCACCACGCTATGTGTGCGCGCGTGTGTGTGTGTGCCCGTGTCTGTCGGTATGTTGGGTTTGGGAAAAGAGTTTTGGCCAAGCGACACGCAGGCGCGCGCGCGCGTACACACGCACACATCCCACTGACTTCTCTCGGGGCCTTCATATCCCATATCCGCGGGGCGGGCGGTTTTTGCTTGCTGCGTTGCCTGCCCTTGCGTTGTGCTACTGTGGTGGCCAGATTTTTTGTTGCTGCTTTTACCGCGCTACCAGCATCGGCCATGTCGCCATGTGCAGTGCTGCATTCAACGGCTCCGAGCTTCACGCTGCAGCGACTGGGTGGTCGTCAGATGCCGTGATTTTATTTCTGTAAGCTGTGTGAATCCTCCAGTCATGTCGCAGACACCTTCGTGTGCGTGCGTGTGAGTGTGTGTGATATTTGTTGGACACTGCTAGAAGTCACTGCTTAGTCGCTCACCTGACGGCGAACTCTGCCGGCCGCTTGGTACAGTGTGCGACGGAACGGTAAGACCAAAGGCAGATACGAAACGCCGACTCGACAGATCTTCAACAATCACATTCCAATTCCGTCGTCAGTTAACCCCGGGCCCGGAATATTTATGCTGAAGATACACGCAAACTAGCCAACGTTTCGCGTCGCAGAATTCTAACGCAGGAACAAAGAGATAGGGAGAGAGCGAGAGAGACAGAGCGAGAGGTGCACAAAATGGTGTGGGCCATGGAGGGAGGGCACAAAAACGAATGAAATCAAAGCGGAAGGATAGAATGGTTCGCTGTACTTCTTGTCCGTAGCTCTCAACCGAAGCCGTCGCGAAGTGGAGACGAAAATAATTAAGGAATGAGCTATACCACACACACACACACACACACACTTAGACACAGACAGATACTCCAAGGCAAGTGGTAGGCAAGCTCCTCCGCGTGCTTGATCGGCGCAGGTACCACACAAGAATGTAGCTACTGGATGAGCTCGCCGATTAAGGGCGATAATATGGCGCTTGATGGTTGATGGCGTTTGCTCGGTGATGATGATCTCTATTGGTGTGTGTTTTTTGCCTTTAGTTGCTGTAATAGCTTCTCCAGATCGTAAAAACAACAGAACCACCGCTTGGGAGTTCAAGACAACACGGGAGGGGAGAACGAACGCGAGCGCGCACTCCGTAACCTTGTCAACCCAAGCGGAATGAGATCAACCGACCGCATCATCACCATCACCATCTCGAGAGAGAGAGCCCCCCTGGGTTGATGCAGGCCGAGTCCCAACGTTTTATAAGCAGAAGGTGGAGGTGCCAACGGTGCAGTGGACGATGGGCGATTTTCTCCCCGCAGGGGACAGTTCATGCGAGAAGCGAAGGAATGATGATCGCTTTGAAATGTAAGGGCCGTGGAGGGAAAGGCATCTCGCGCCTGAGCGGGAGTGCGAATGAAACAGTCCAGCAGTGAAAAGGGGACGGCCAGACGGTGTTCGTTTAGGATCGGATCGAATCTCTGCAGGAGGTTCGCCCTGGCTAGAACCAGTCGGGAATGGAGATCACCGTTTTTGGATGCCGATCTGCTGCTAGATGTTGGGGTGGGCTACAGGGAGTTTTCTCGGCCTTGTCTGTCGCTGCCTGTCTGTGTGTGTTCTGTGTCTTCCTCTCTGTTGCTGTCCGTTCTATGTAGCCACATACTCCACGTACAGATTTCCAAACGACACTGTACCACTGGGCCACCCTTTTGCAATCCAGGCCTGTCTTTGTGTGTGTTGCCCTCGCTACACTGTACGCTTATGTGCGTGCCCTGTGTGCCTTCCCCGGAGTCGATCCAATCCGAGCATCAAGCACAAGCAAGCCCGCGCTTGGGGTTTCTCGCTCTCGCACACCACCGAGGCGTGGAGGTACCTTTTCGTGAGTGGAGTCCACGGCTCCCATGGGCGACCGGGCCGTTCATTGACCGGTCAATATATTCGTCCGTGGTTGTGGTGGTGGTGATGGGTTTTTCGCGCATCCTTCGCGCGTGTGGCGGTTCTCTCGCCGAACTCCTCCCCGCCACGTCGTTGCTGTTGTGGTGGTTGTGCATATACATTTTATTTTAGATTTTTGTTTCGCCCTGCTTCCTCTGCCGATTCGCGCGCTGCATGCTCAGGCAGGCAAGCACTGGGGGCTGGAGCAGAGATGCAGTTGAAGCAATAATGAATTGCTGCTGATGATTGCTGGTGCGTGGTATGAAATGTCAAAGTTGTCATAAAATCTCTGGTACACTCTGATGAAGTGATGATTGTTGGCGGTGATTAAGTTCAATTCTGAGGCCTCGGACTCTCGCACATCTGTGAGAGATGCATTCTTTGTGGCCCATTTCTTTGGTTGCATGGAGATGCGTGCTCAGAATGGTTCTGCCCTGCTTTGGTTGTTGCATTTTGCGAAGAGCTTGCTGAGGTATACAGACTCTTTACAGATTTACCTCCGCGGGCTTATAAGACTCGCTTTACTACACAGTTGCTCCGTTGGAGACATCGAAGCCATACTGGGAGTTGGTGGGTTTAAGCTCATTAGGCTATCAGATCATCCTGTAAATATAGCTCAATATCTGTGCAAATTACTTCCAAAGAAACAAATACTTATCTGGTCTCTCCGGTCAAATCATACAGATGCTTAGTTAGTTGCCTAGCAATGGTTTAAAGCTGCACGATTGCGAAATGGCGACCTTTTCCAGTTTTCCTGTATTGTGTGCCCCGTTTTGTAGCGACTTCCAAGAAATGTACCCTTGACGACAGAGCTCCGAAACTGTTCCTAGCCCGGGGTTTCCCCGTACGATGGGCAGTTCCGTGAGCTAGTCTCGCATACCAGTGCTCCTCTTCCCGTTGGCAGTTGGCTTTGCTATGAATGCTACACATTGAATGCTTCCCACTGCTAATAGCTCCACGAAACTAACAGCTCTTTCTGGCAACATCTTCTCTCTTTGCAGGCGAACGACGATCGAACATCAGCCCTACAAACTGCAACACACAATGGGCAGCAGCAGTTGACAGTGTCAGAGCAGCAACACGACCCCGAACGTAAACAACACACGCGGTCGCCGCCGCACACTAGCAGCGGCACCCCAGCGGCTGCCGACGCGACCACCAATCCTTTTGCTGCTCGAATCGAATAATCGATTGGCAAGCGCTCGCTCGGTAACGGCTATCAAGAGCGAGCAGCATCATCATTCGAGTCGCCGCGCTGACCCCCGGTGGGCAGAACCGTTTGCAAAAAAAAAAACAAGAAAAACGCCACCACCGCCGCCCGTGTGTGCGTGCGTGCGCTCTCGTGTATTGGTGTTGGTGTGCACACGCGAACAGTTGCACACCTGAGCACACTGCTGCCCGCACGAATACAGGCGCAACAGCACGCACCAAGCAGCTACCCCTTGCGCTTCGGGGGGGTAGTGCGCAAGCATCGTTACACGCGAAGGACAAGGAGCACGATTGTGTATGAAATAGTGTGTGTGTGAGATATAGAGAGAGCGAGACAGAAAGGGAGAAAGATCAATAGGAATGAAGCATAAAGACGGGGCGCGCACACACTGTAGCCCGCAGACTGACAACGTGTAACACACAAAACGGCATGCTGTGCGTTGCTGTGTATTATTCCAATACACTCACACACACGGACACGTCGTTTTACAACAAGCCCAACTGTCAAAATAATTCCAAAGAAAGCAAACGATAGAGAGAGAGAGCGAGAGAGCGCAAAATGTTTGACAGCTGCTCACGACAACAAGCACTAGTGAGAGCAAGACAGGTAGCGGTATAAGAACAGCGAGCGAGAAAGCAACAAAATCGAACTGAGTGACCATAACGCAATCCACAGAGAGAGAGAGATAATGAGCGCCATAGTGGGAAGAGCGAGCGCGTGAGTGAACCCGCAGCATGTGTTGCAAGGGTCGAATGAGTGACACGTTGAAACGGCGAAACGTGTGCGCCTTTTTTCTCGGTTCTCGTTCTTTCGCTCTCACTCTCACCGCAAACGCACACACTTCTCGATTGCACAGTTGTTTTTGTTGCTGTTGTTGATTGCAAAGCCCTTTCCTGCTTCCCTTGTGTAACTTAAATTGTGTTCACCTTTTTTTTTATTCTACCTTTGATCGGTGCTTCCCTCTCTGTGTGTGTGCGTGTGGTTGTGTTAGGGCATTTGCTTTCGCTGGTCGGTGGTTTTTGTCGGGTTTTGGTAATGGCAGAAATGTTATCGCCCAGCAGTGTGCGCTTTGTTTGTTGTTTTTTTTTTGTTTTCCCCAATGCGGAAAAACTCTGTTTGCACACTTTCTGTTACATCCTTTCCTTTTTACAGCCGTAAACCTTACGGCAGTGCGTCGTGCACGTTTGTGTTTGTGTGTGTGTGGTCGCTCCGTGTCATTTATTGACGTGTCTCTCGCTCTGTTTCGGCCGTTTCTCAACCGTATCTCTCGCTCTCGCTGTCAAAGCGCGAAGGGGGCAGCGCTTTGTTGTATTAGCGCACACATACGCAGCGCAAACACACACACCAACTGGACAGCACACGTACGAGCAGCACAAACACACACATACATCCAGTTGTCTATATATATACCAACACTCTCGCGCGCACGCAAACAGGGACAGAAAAGGCACTCACTCATTCAGGCCGCCCTGTGTGTGTGTATGTTTGTACGCAAAGAGGATCGCGGAGTGTCTTGAAAGCAAGGTTAGTTTTCCACCGTTGCAAGTGGAGACTAGTAGCAGCAGCAGCACCGTGGTCCGTTGCGGTTGGTTTTGTTGCTGGAAGGCGGTAATCAGAGGAATAAGAAAAACACACGTATTAGGACTCGACACACACACACACACACACACACACACACACACACACACACACACATGTGAACAAACAAAACGTTGACGAAAAAGCAGGCAAAAAGAAGGCACCGAACACACAGAAACTGCCCAAAAACACAATGTTGCCAGCGCACGTACACACCGTGCTGTGAAGTGTGTTTATGTTCGTGTGTGTGTGCGTGCTTGTGTGTGTGTGTGTGAATGATTTTATGTTGTTGTTGTTGTTGCGATCATGCACCCCCAATGCCGTCTGTATGTTGCGCAATCTCCAAACCAACGGTGGGAATGTCCCCGGTGGGGGAGGTAGAGGGAGTGGGGGGTGTGGGTGGTGGATTGAAGGGGGAGGAGGAAAAGGGTTTCACGACACTGGCCGTTTTTTCGAAGTTGTTGTATGTGTGCGTGTATGTGTGTGTGTGTGTGTGTGTGTCAGAATGGGTTTGCGGACGGTTGTTTGTTTTGTTTGCTTCCACGCTTCCCCCGACTCCAACAGCTCGTCCATACATGCGCATGTAGACGCGTTTGTGTGGGTGTGTGTGTGGGACAAAATGAAAAACAGCAAAAAATATCCTTCCACATCGTGTCCTCGTGTGTGTGTGTGTGTGTGTGTGTGTGTGTGTGTGTGTATGTGTGCATGTGTGTGTGTGTGTGTGTTGGTGCATTATCCTTTCTTCTGGTGCACTGTGTTGCCATCCTTTCGACCACCCAAGTGACCATCCACCTTTCTCACTCACCCTCCAGGCAGGTAGAGACGTGTGTGTGTGTGTGTGTGTGTGTGTGTGAAACAACACAAAGAAGAAGAAAACACAAAACAGAAACGAAACAAAAGCAACGGAAAAAAACGAAACAATCGAAACAACGACACGTGTGCAATAGTGTGTGATTACCGCGTGCGAAAACGATGCTGCCGACAGACATCCGACCAACGGACAACGCCACCGCTGCCGCCATCCTCATCATTACCGTCGCCACCGTCAGCTCCTCGATCAACCTCGTGCAGCAGTTGGTGCGTGTGTAAACCCGTCTCGCTTCGCGTGTGTGTGTGCGCGAGCGCGCGCGCGCGCGTTCGTGGCTGTTTGTGTGCGTGCGTGTGTGTGCTGTGCTGTGTAAAAGCTGCTCTAGCGCGTGGTGGTATTGTGTGTCTGTGCGCGCTGTGCTCTGTGTAGTGTGTGCGGTGTCGGTTCACCACCCACCCACCACACGCCGTTTGGTCAGACAACACCAACAGCTGTCACTAGCCATTTTCGATCCAATTTCGTTCGCTAAAAGGCATGTATCCTAATACATAGATCCTCGCCACCGCTCTGTGCACGTGCAGTGAGGCTGTGTGCGTGTGCGTGCGTGCGCGCGTGTCTGTTCTTCTATTTTGCAGCCCGCAAACCAGTGTGTGTGTGTGTGTGCTAGAAAGAAAATAAAAGTGCGTCTGCACCAAGTGAAAGACGGGCAACTAAAACGGCGAGCGTGCTGCCAGACGACACCCCAACCCGAACCACCCATCCCACCCACACACAGAGGCGGGTCGAGAGCGCACAGGCGTGTGTGTGGTGTGGTGCTGGTGCACGCTCTGTTGTAATCTATTGTTTTAGTGCGTGTGTCGTTCTGTGTGAAAGTGGAGTGAAAAAGTTAAAAAAAAGAATCCTTAAAGAATCCCTAAAGAAAAAAAGGGTCACACGTGTGTGTGTGTGTGCCAGTGGTGTATTGTTTGTTGCGTGCGTGTGTGTGGGCTCGTGGTGCGGGGGCCGTCCATACCAACATCCGGCCGCATGTCCGGAGCGTTCCGTGGTGCGCGCTTCCTTTCGTTTTCCGGTTCCGGTCGCTGAACGGTGCTAAAGTGTGCAAACCGCGTGTGCGTTAGTGTGTCCGTGTGTGTGCGCGCGCCCGTCAGTGTGTGTGTGTACGCGGCTACCTATGTGTGTGCGGTTGTTGGACTGCTGCCGCCACCGCTGCCGCCACTGCCGCCGCCTGGCGGCACCGCTCTACACACCGTCGGCCACCAGCAGCAGCAGCAGCAGCGCCACCATCTGGCGACAGGAGCCACAGTGGCACGGCGGTGGTACGGTGCGCCAGTAGTGCGCTCCATCTACTCCACACCCGTGCGCCGACACCACAGCCGACAGCGCCCTAGAATGCAGTGCCGCCGGGGTTGAAACGAGCACGCGATGGAGATACATGTGAAGCAGTGCAAGCAGCGGAACAAACGCCGGGAGCGGGCCCAACGTATGATCGCCGAGCGGGACAAGGATGCGGCCGCGGACGGTACCGGCAACCGCGATCCGGACGACAGTGCGGACGACGACAGCGGGCCGGTCAGCCGGGAGAAGCCGCACCGGCCGCCCGTCCGGCGGAAGCGCAAGGAGAAGGAACCGTCGCCCGTGCTCGAGGAGGACATCATCGACGGGTTCGCGATACTGGCGTTCAAGACGTACGAGGATATTGAGGTAAGGTCACATGCAAAGCTCCAAAAAGGCTAGCGAGAAATGACGAGGCTAAAAGTTGTGGAATACGAAGAACTTCTGATGGAGCTCGAGATACGTTTCCAGGATCCAAACTCCTAAAGGTCGTGTAGAAAACATCAAGTTTATCGAGGTATACTGGTAGTAAAAGGTTCAGGAATCGATATCTTCAAGCTTGTTGAGGAGTACAAAGATGGATAAGGAAAACTAAAGTCCATCAGAGCTCAAAAAAATCACCAACGAAAAGCATCCTCAAGGCTCAGATGTATTCAAGATATTTTTCAAATATCACTTCACACTAGGTCGTCCAAATCTTCAAGAATAGAAAGCTCCGTTTATAGGAATAGTTACAAAAGATGGATTATGGATTAGTTTCGGAGGATTCAATAATATTTCTAATGAGAGGTCTCCTAAAAAGTCGTACATGAATTGTTGTAAGATTCAAAATTGCTTCCAGAATTACATAAGAACACTATCAAGGACTAAGGACTTTGTCAGATTAGATTTTCTCATACATCCAACACATCTGCTAATCCCACGGATCTCCAGGTTGTCCAGGTTGTTGAGACTACAATGATCCCAATATGAGAATTCAAAAGTTGGAGTTTCAGAGGATTCAAGAATACTACCAAAGACAGATCCTCATAAAGATATCCTTAATGAATCGTTGTAACCTTACTTCAGAAAAGGATTGGAACCTTATCAGGATTGAGAACCTTGTCGGATAAGATCTTTTCATATATAAATAGTTCCAAAATATGGAGCTGCGGACGAATCAAGAATACTTCCAAAGACAGATCCAGTAAAAGATGTTCCTAAAGAATCGGTGTAAGGTCACAACGTCTTTCCAGAATGCGATTAGATCCTTGTCAGGATAGATCTAGTGCATCCAACACATCTACTAATTCCACTCCATCATCTTTCTCTTTCCCTTCCCACCAGTTTGCGATAAAGGTCGCCAACAAGCGCAATGAGAAGCGACTGTCGTCGATCGTGGAACTGACAACTGTGATGGTGCCGGAGGAAAAGCCGCCGAAGATAATCGACACCACGCCGTCGAAGCTGGCGGAGAAGTCGCTCGGCGGCACCGGCGTGGTGCCGTTGGTAACGAACAAGAACAACAACAGCATTAACAATAGTGAGAACCATGCCGGTGCGAACGCTGCCAGCCCCGGTGGTGGTACGGCCCCCGGTACACCCGGGCCGGGTGGAGCAGGAGGAGCCGTTGGAGGAGCAGCAGGTACCGGAGCAGCAGCGGCAGTAGTAAGCAACGTCAATGGCGGCGACTGGTCGCCGGTCAACAACACCCACCATCAGCTGCACCATCTGCAGCAGCAGCAGCATCACGGTGTGGTGGGACCACCGGGCAGCGTTAACGAGCGCACACCGAACGGCGAAGGGCTGACGCACCACGGCACTGGTCCGGCCGGTAGTGGCAGCGGCAGCGTACCGGCGGTAGCATCGGCGACAGGTGCCCGCGGCTCCGGCAGTGATATGGCACTGATCGCAGCCAACGGTGGTGCGCCCGGTGGGACCAATCATCACAATCACCTTCACAACAGCCACGGGCACCACAACAGCCACGGGCTGCACAACCACAACCACCTGCATCCTCACCACAACCACAGTAGCCGGAATCACAACCAGCAGCAGCATTCGCCGCAGCAGCAGCAGCAGCAGCAACAGTTCGCGTCGGTTCACCACCATGCGCATCACAACCATCATGTGGTGAGCAATGGGAGCGTTAGCGGACCGACAGCGGCGACGGTACTACCCGTTGGTGGTGGTGGTGATGGAGCAGTCGGCAACACCACCAATAGTAACAGTGGCGCCCCGAACGGTGTCAACGGTGATTCCGGCACGGTTAGCGCCGGCAACGGGCCGAGCAGTGTGGCCGGTAGCGCCAACAATCGGAGTAGCAGTAGCAGTAGTAACAGTAGTAGCAACAGCAGTAGTAGCGGTAACGGTAGCAACAGCAGCAGCAGCGTTCGGGCTGCCAACAGCAACAGCAGCAATCGAAACAGTGGCAGCAGCAATAGCGTACCGGCTAGTGGTAGTAGCATCAATATGAACAGTAGCAGTAAGAACCATAGCAGCAGCAGCAGCGGCAGCAGCAGTAATATCTGTTCTCTAAATAATCTCACCATTGCCGCCATCATTGCGAATGGGCCGCCGCGCCGGAACGTGAACGGCAGTGCGGCGGCGGCAGCGGCAACGACAGTGACGGCGAACGGTGCGCCCGGTCCGACCGGCACGAACGGTATCAGTGGCAGCAGGGGCAGCAGTGGCAGCAGTGCCGCCAGCAATAGTAGTGGCACGCCGAACAGCAACAGTACCGCGAATACGCATCATCCAAACCACCATCAACTACATCATCCGCATCATCATCACCAGCAGCAGCAGCAGCAGCAGCAGCAGCAGCAACAGCAGCAGCAGCAAAGTCACCATCTTCATCATCAACAGCAGCAACAGCAGTCGCCTCATCTTCAACACCATCCCCACCATCAACAGCACCATCAACATAACCATCATTTATCAGCGGTACATGTAAGTATACGACTCTATCTCGATTTGGCTGTGAGTGGCGGCAAAGAGGGGATAGCAGAGCATTGGGGAGTGCACTTAGATTTGTGAGTCAGAATGTAATTAGCCAAACATGAAGACCTAGGGTATAGTAGAGGCTCAAATAGACTCCCAAAAGAAATAGGTCCAGACTCCCCTCAAATAGGTCCAGAAGATTGAGAAGCAAACGTAATGCTCCAAAATATTGACAAGGTTTAGAATTGTTGAGATATGTATGAGGTAGATGCAAAGACTTCAAACTCTCTTTTTCATTCTTGTTCTTGAAGCAATGATCTAGTAGTCATGGCAAACGTTAGGTATCACATACTTATCGGGCGCTACTACCGTTTTGCAGTCTTGGCCTGCTTCAGGAGTGTCCGAAACCGCGCACGGACTAACGCCTTCGTCTGCCAGTACGTTATCCCGGCCTTAATGGCGGACGCCTCCACGCCATCTTGCTACCTCAGTTTGGGCCTACCACGCCTTCTGATATCACTGATTATGGGTTAGGTATCACTAATACCTTGCAATTGCCTACTTCAAAGGTGTAGTCTCAAGATACTACCTAAAGATTGCAGACATTGGAGATCCCAAACTGCTCATGTTGGCCATCTTGTGACATACTACTTAGTTATTTCCCAATGAACAGATCCAGCTCTAATGACCTGGATCTGGACGCCCCTACTACTTGTAAGAGGGGGTTGTATCAGATGGTTTGTTTCAAACCGGAGTTGTAAAGCCGGCTCCTCGGTATATTTAGCTCTCCGTGGTCTGTTCCGTGGGGTCAAGGGGGGCATGGAAAATAATCTACCATCGCCGAGAGTAGCTTACCCCACCCATCCCTAACGTGCAAACGTGGCTGTCAAGCTGTCAATGTTGCTCATCGACGCGCCCGTCGAGCGGCGATGCGGTGTTTACGTTCGCGCGCCACCCGTAACAGCCAGGGCAATAATATTTTATGGATGTTTATAACAGTTCGGTAAACAAACGAGCGGGCGCGCTCGCTCTCGCGGGGCGGATCGTTAAAATAAAACAATAATCTTCACCGCGGGACAATTGAGCTCCGGCCCTGGGCGGTTCGGCGAATGGTGGGAATATGGAAGCGCTCGCGCGAAAATATTCGCGCACGTTGGCGAAGTGTAGTGCGAGCGGGTTACTTTGTCCATTGGTGCCCCGCCCGCCCTCCCATCTTTTCGAGCTCACAGGACGACTCTTCAATCCACACTCTTATCGGAATGTTCTTCCGCGCCTGCTCTAGAAGCCGTCCAACGGTAGTGCAATGTGTTGACCGTACCGCTATTGGAAATGATCTGTGCGGTGTTTGTTTATTGGCCACGAAGCAAAAACTACTGTGCGGATGCTGTACTCCCCCCCTCCGCAACACTGCCAGCCCCCCCGGGGCCATTGGGGTTTGGTTTCGTTTATTTTACTCTGGATCTTGCTTTCCAGTGCAGTGGAACATCTCGTCGGCTGCCTCGGTTGGTGGACCGTCCGAAGCAGCTTTGTGCCTGGCTGGATGGTTCACTGGTGTTTGTGTTTGCTCTAATGCTCCATACTGGGTCCGCCGCTGGGTGCACAACAGACTCTACCCCACCCCAGTGGCTCGAGATTTTCAGCGAAAAGCCGCTTGTTTTTGCCGTTTGCGTTCCGCGCGTGGAAACGGATGTTCGCTTTTTGTTTCCTTCTGCGCGAAATGGGTACCCCCTGCTCCTCCTGGAAGGGCGGGTACCGCCGCGAAGAAAAGCCATTGGAACAGCGTTCCGCTTTACGAGAAGCGAATAACTTTACCGGAACGGGCCGCGGTCGTTCAAGGGGGAAGCTATCTTCCCCGAAGCGGAGAGCTTTCGATGGGCGAAGGAGTGGTTAGTGTTTCGTGAGGGTGGGTAGGGTGCGATAACTTTTGTTGATGAAATCATTATGCGCCGCACTTTGGATATTGAGACTAATTTTTGCAACTGGTAAATGCAGTTGAAGGAGCACTCGTCGAACAATACTGCAGGCTGAAGTGGCGGAGCTTCCAGGAGCGGTTGTTTGCAAGTGTTATCGCCAGGGTAACACCAGCTTCCAGTTTTAATGATGTTTTTGAGCGAGTACCGTCTCTGGGCAGGACTCAGAGTCTGAAGAATTTGTAGTGTTGTTTCGGGTAAAGTTCTGAAGTATACATCCAGTAGCATCGTGAACATATGTTTGACAGAACTTCTAGGCAAATTCTGAAATCTGTAGTTCAAAGGCGTTCACTGTTCCTAAAATCGTCCACTCAAATAGTGTGATCTATTGGAAAGGCAGCATTTCTGCGTGGATGGGGAAGAGATTTTGATTTCTGGAGAATATCTTCCACCTCTAGCCGCATTCTGAAGTATGTTTAGTGTATCTTCACTGCTTCCATCAGAAGAATTTCGCTAGTCGTATTGTTAGGAATATCCTGTGTGTCTATGACTCTCGTCGGCCATATTTCTCAGAATCTCTATAGCATCTATCGTACTTATAGCTGCTAGACACCACTAGATCCCAGATTTTCTGCCGGACCTAAATTTCTAAAGAACATCTTCAACGTCAGTATTGGAGCTAGCACGGCACTCTCCAGGATTTCTCAGACAGTGTCTACGTTACCTCTCCCTGGATGCTATCATCTCTAGCAGATATTCTGAGTGAAGTAAAGTGAGGATATTGCTTCTAGACAGATTTTGAAGAATATTGATAATGTTCAAAATGTACTTCTTCTTAAGTTCCAAAAAAGTGTTTCAATATTTTGCATATTGGACGCTTACCAACATCCAACATGAAAGAATTCATTAGGAATTAACTCCAAAAACACTCCACGCAAAAAAAGGTCACGTACGACCGACCCTATGTGCATGACGTGTGCCATTTTACATTCCTCCCCAGCACTAACCGGACGATCACAAACCAAAAAAAAAAGAAGAGAAACGCAAAGTGTGACACATTCCGCCCCATTCCGTTTAAATGTTTATAAACAATCGCGTGTCAACTGCAACAAATTCCCGAGAGCCCCCCTTTGGCACCACAGCCAAAGGGCCCGGCTGACCGTTGTTTATTCCGTTTGCAAGCGGCTCGCTGATGTTTAGTTTGTTGTAAAGTAAACTATTACCGTCCTGTCCTTCCACTCGCTTCTTCTCCCCCTCAACCCGCTGATTGTTCTCGCTTTCTCTCTCTCTCTCTCTCGCGCTTAGTGTCTTAGTGTGGTACGTGCCGCATCGATTGGGTTGTTGGCCGCGCATGTGTGCATCTTTTTTTTTTGTTCAGGCCGACCCAGCCTCACTCCATCCTTGCGTCCACTGCGTGCATAACAGGTGCCGCCGCAGGCCAAGTCACACCCGCGCGATTTTGACCCGCTTTGGCTTAGAGCACCCGCAAATACCGATTATTGCAACGTGTAACCTCCGCTGAGGACCGAAACCCCGCTTCACAGAGAGTGTTTGGATGATGATGCTGGATGGGTTGCTTGGTGGGGGGCGAGAGATAGCGCACGGTGGTGTGAGGCCACCGGAAAAGAGCGAGGAGTGCGGTTGGGGCAGCTCCGACGGTTAGAGATTACCCGCTAATAGTGGCGGCCCGATTAGCGCAGATCGGTTGAAGCGCGCTCACGGGCACCCCAGAGCCCTGGGTTGCACTGATTGCTCACTCCCGGAAGAGTGGCGTGACTCGGGGCCTGCGTCCGATGGGGAGGTGATCGGCGGGGAACCAGTTTGACAGATTGTTGATGGTTCGCATGACTGGGCCGGGCTAATTAATTGTTTTCGGTATTAAAAGCGAGCCGGCGATGCTATTAAAATGACTAGCAGAGGTTGTTGTTGTTGTTGTTGTTGTTTTCTATTACAATCCTGTCCTGACTTTTCGATCCCACCAACAAGAGCAACAAGAAGCACCCCGGACTGGTGTACTGGCACCGGATCGGATCGGTTTTGGTGATGTAAGGGAATGTGGGGCACAATGGGCACTCTTTATTTAAGCAGTTTTTTCACAGGATAGGATAAATGCACAGGATAGGATGAAGGATACATTTCAAGAGATTTGGGACCGAAAAAAAGGATCCGAAAGCAAAGTGTAAATTGAATATCTGTCTATATATATTTTATAACCCTAGTTGCAGAGTCGAAATCTATGGCATCGTGTACTTTAACTAAAACAATGTTTACACGATATACGTATTCAAGTTTGGGTGGTTGTGGAATCTTCATAAATGTGTATGTAACGGTTATCAGAATGAAATTAAAAACATAACACATATTTTTTTCTAAATGGCAACTTTTATCTGTCCAATTCAAAATTGCTGCCTCTTCTTCTTCTTCTTCTTCAATTAAGCATAACGTCCTACGCGGACATGCCGGGCCTATACAGTCTTGCGAGTCTTAATTCATTACCACTCAGCCGGATATCCTTGCTGCGGGGAGACGGTCCATTCTAGGTTTGAACCTAAGACGGGCATGTTATTGAGTCGTACGAGTTGACGATTGTACCACGGAACCGTCCCTCTCTCCTGCTGTGGGTAATCAATAAAAGCCTGAAAGCCAAGTCCACTAGTGGTACAGGAAGGCCATAACTGACAACGCAACGGAAAAAAGAAGAACATATTGCACCAGTGTTTTAACGTTTCAAGGATTTGATTACATATGCCCATTTGCGCTATATGTAAAAAACTTTATATTTACTTTTTAATTGAAGTTTTAATTTAGTAGTTTTAATTGAAACATAAATAGTAGCGGCATGGAATTATGTAAAAAAAAAACAAGTGTTTCTTTGTAAATTCAAATAAACATTCATTAAATTGCTTAACAAGGACCACTTTGCCCCTCTTTTCCCCTAATCAAATTTCGCCTTTTCACTCTATTTCACTCTCGCTCTCTCTCTCTCTTTCTCCACAGAATCTTTCCCTATCTTCGATCATCGATCCGGGCACGTCCGACGATAGTGGGCGCGCCTCGGAGCGACTGACGACGTCCTCGGTGGCCCAGCGGGATCCGGACAGTTCGCGAGACCGGCTCAGCGACGCGAGCAGTCGCTGCAGCTCCGGCAAAGGGTATATCTGTGATAGCGAAGGAGACGATGATAAGGTAAGGATGCGGGGAGGGCTTCCGGCGTCGGCTTTTAATTAAGGCGGTAGCCGCCAGTCGTAGTACCCGTGGGCGCGCGTGATCGCGCACGAAGGTTTCGGGGGGCCGAGGGTTTTGGTGGTGGGGCAGTCCCGTTCCTGGGCGTGGTGGATCTAGGCGTGTCAAAATTATTACCAGCATGATAATCACTCTGGCTAGGATAGGAGGGAAAGGGTACGGGGGAGGGGTTTCTCGCTTGGTGTGCCATATTTTTGTGGTTTAGTTTTTTTTATTTTTCTATTTTCACAACTCATTTGCACACCGTTAAGTGGACATTCTTGACCCTCCTCCTCCTCCTCCTTTTCTTCCTTTCCTTCCTTCTGGTGGTGTGATGCGGGCACAGGTGAGAAACAGGTGTTACCCGTGCCCCCCTTCCCTGCTCGGTCCATTATTGGGTTTGAAGTTTACAAATTTTGATAAATAATAGGTTTTGGGTGGCAACCGCAGCAACACAGAGTGTGTATTTGAGTGTGTTTTTGTGTAATTGTGTTTTGTAAAATCGCCCTCCCTTCTCCACCCAGTGAACCCTTCTTCCCTCCTCAGCCGTGTAATTATTTATAACCACTTCCTGGTGCAGCGCGCAGTATGTTTATGTCTCCCGTTCTCCCTGTTCCCTTGCTGTGGCGCGTTTTGTGCCGTGCTAGAATGGTCTAATTTTCACAATCCACCACGAAAGGTGCTAAGCGTGAAAAACAAGCACGAACTTCCCTTTGGGGGAGTTGCTGCTGCCTGCCCTTCCCGCTCCGCGCTGCTGCGAACCGTTTGGAAGGTGTGAAGTGTTACCACGTTCGGTATTACCCACTTGCCAAGCGGTTCCCATAATTAACAAATCTGCGCTACACACACACACACACACGGGGTAGACCATGCTATGGGAAGGGTGAAGAGGGAAGTAAGTACCATTTCACGAACAACGTTTTTGCTCCCCACTTGCTGGTCAATTGCGCCTCTTGGGGTCCTCTCCGTCTCTCTCTCTTTCTTGCTCTGAAATTGAGGAGCTTTATTACAACATACACACAAAAAAAGGAATGTAAAAACAACTCTAGAAGTTCCGTGAAGCAACAGCTCCCTTCAAACTGCATCGCACCGAGAGCGGGGCAAACTTATCGCTTAAAGTTTTCCCCCAGCGCTAGTGGGTTGGCCAGTGGCCGGGAGACTCCGGATGTGAGACTTCCGCCGCACGTTGCTGTGCTCTGCCAGCGCGTGTTGAGCGCGGGATGAGCACATGCGCGTTACGTGATCAGGAAATTGTGGTATCAGGTTTTGTAGCTGTTTTATTTCGTTTTTTTATGGTGTTTTAAAGTCAATTGGTTCATCTGCCATTGCATGGGAGGAACATTTAAGCACTTGTTTCGCATTTGGACTAAAGACTGCACATAAAGACCGTGTTAAGACTTCCAGCGACTGTGTGTGATTGATCTCTTGTAATGTTTCCCGAAGCAAAGCAAATGAGTTGATTCGTTTGGTAGCTAAAGGGCATAAAACAAGTCATTTTGCTTGATCGGTCCCACTGTACACAAAAAATCTGTAGTAGTCGAAAGGTTCGTTGTTCAGGAATTATAATTTGATTTGAATTTGATTTGTTTATCTATTTTATTTATGCCTCAGTAGAGCTTATTTATACACCGTTTTCGAGGTCAAATAAACAATGTTAAGCTTATATAAATGTATTAATATACGTTTATATTACCCGGGTTCGTTTCTTTGATGTTCATTTTGTTGCACTGAAATTGTTTGGATCGTCATTTTAATTGATTTTGTAAACTTATTTAACAGGCAACCTCAATGTTGTATTTGAATCACAATTTCCAAGTCACATTCGAATGTGCATATAATATAATTCAACGCCTTCAACATGTGTTTCAACAGCTGTCAAGGTTGTATTTGCTTCATAATTAAATTTTTACACATGATTTTCGACACATCACAAATACCTGTCAAACTCAATCCAGCTTGAGGCGTGTTGAAAATCATACTGAAGAAAATAAAAATAATGATGATGGAAATGAAATATCAGATTAATTTGGATTAACATCTTGCACGCAGTGAATAACAACGTTTACATTCGAAAGTGACTTGGAATCCCTTGTATCAGTTTTTTCACATGATTTTCAACACGTCTTAAGCTGGATTGAGTTTGACAGTTCTTTGTGATGTGTTGAAAATCATCTGTAAGAACTGAAACTTTGTTGTGATGTAAATACAAAGTATGACGGCTGTTGAAAATCATCGTTAAGATGGTGAATAATGATGTGCACGTTCGAATCTGACCTTGTATTGGGGAAAGGAAACATTTGAACGCATCTTAACATTGTTTAGTTGGGTTCGAAAACACGGTGTAACATTGATTTATAGTTTAATTTATCATTCTGAACTGTGATTTGTCGTATCAATCGTTCCCTTCTTACTTAAGATGCCCATGGACAGGGATAGTCTAATGAGTCTATAGATAATTTTCGTCCATCTCGATATTCCAATTGGTGTTGAGTCCTTTAAATAATAATAATAATATTAATTTATTGTTTAAGAAATCTAGTTTGGTGCAAGATAGTAATTTCGCATTTGTTTTCTCTCTTTTTGCTTCATTCCAGGTAAGTCAGCTGCAACGCACGACCGGTGTGAGTATGCATAGTGCAAAATTATTGAACTATTTACATGTGATAGAGATAAACACTGTCTCCCCGCCTGGGCGGATTCTGCCCACGCCATCTGCCGACATTCCGCGCAACTTTGTTAGGCACAGGCAGCTCCCCCCCCCCCGCTGCTCCTAGGGGAATGTTTTGACTTTCTAATCACGCAAAGCTGAACGGTCGCGGCGATGTGAAAACAAAATCGAACCGACCCGGGTTGGGTCGGCGCACCGAGGTTAAGCGGCGAATGGGCGCCGACGTCCTCCTAGGGGGAGGTTTTTGTTGTTGTTGTACGCGATCTTACAGTGCACTGTAGGAGATGCTTTTGTTTTGTTGGAGCAATCAATTTGATGGTCCTTGCTCTTTTGCCCTTCCGCGGGACATCAGGGAGCATTGGGGAGCTGTGGGCAGTGAATCAGCGAGCCGCTTCGGTTTGACCGAGAAGGGAAGCTTTTGGTTGGAAGTTTTGCAGCAATTCCTAAACCCTACACCGATGGAGAATGTTTGAAAACTAAACAAGAAAACACGATTTCCATAATCTCTTTTTTAGCCCTCGGTTTCGAAGCACGTTCTGCCAAGTCAGGCAGAGAGCGGCTTGGTAGAGGCCGTCGACGGTAGCCGATAGCGATATGTTTACGCTTGGAAAAGGAGAGGGGAATGCGGGAAGCCCGTTCTGACGCCCGTGACGTGTTGTTTATGTTTGGCCCTTGTCTAAACAGGGAAGTGCTGGCGTTGTTCGGCGTCGGTAAAGCCACTTGCCAAGGAAGAGTATGGCACTTAAAAGGTAGTGCCAGGCACTCGTCGATTTCCAAGCCAGTATGCGAGCGATGATTTAAGCCGTTTCAGTGGGAATGTTAAAGTGTGTAGCAGGCTCAAGATAGGCGTGCTGTAATCTACTTTTGAACTAACACGCAAACCTGCTCCTTGAGCGCGCTGACAGTTAACAAATTAAAGCAAAAAACGGGGGCAAATCTATAACCTGTACGTAAGCTGGAAGCTGAACTGCAATCGCACGAGGCGAAGCTGATCCGTCACGACCCCGACAAATCATCGACGCCAAGCCCCGGGGGGCGCGGGAGGGCTAGATCGTAAAATCTCAAATGATTACACATTAAGAAGTCACTAAACCACTTTCCGTGCGACACCGCCGTCATCGCTCTTTCTCACACGCCGCCTCGCTCGACCCCGTTAGGTGACGTTAATGGGTTTTGATACTTTTGATACAGCCCGTCGTGTGTGTCGCCTCCTTCCATATTCCCCCGGCTGGACGGGATTGGATGCAAATGCAATAAAATGCACTCAACACCTAATGCGCGCCCGTTGTGAAGTGTGATTCCGTTTTTATTGCCCAAGCTCTCGGGAGCGAGAGGGAGGAGAGGAGAGGGGGGCATTTTATGGCATTTTTTGTTTTGCGGGAGATCGAGAAAGAGCGAGAGAGTGAACGTGGTGAAAACAAACGCCACCACTTTATAGTGGCAGATCCGTCGTTCGCCAACACAAAGGCAATCAGGGAGAGTGAGAGAGAGAGAGAAAGAGGGATAGAGGGAGAGGGAAGGGCGCACAACAGTATGCACTCCTCCGTATATTAGCAGCTCGTAAAAATATGCAAAGTATCAATTAAAACTTTAATTAACTGCTCATTTTGGTACAGTGGCGGCAGACCGCGCGAGACGAGCCGCCGAGCCGTTGGACGGACGGTGGAGAGAAAGCAAAACGAGGTTACTACCGTGTGTGTGTGTGTGTGTGCTGGCTTGGTGGTCCCGTCCGGGATGGATGCGATGTTTTTTATTTTATTTTTAATTATTTTCTTGGTCGCTACAATTTCGCCCGATCCAACCACCGTTTACGATACAGATTTACGGTGTGTTTGTGTGTGTGTGTGTGGCGTACTGATTGGAATGCTAATTTTGGGGTCGGCCGCATTTTTTGGGCCCTTGCACCACAGATGCTAACCGATCTAGACGGATTAGAGTCACACAATCCTGCACGAAGGTTGGCGAGCGCCTTTTGCCGACTTGCAGCTGCGAACCGCGGTGTAATTCACTTTCAGGGAAGACTTCGTCATTACACGTGTAATTACACAATTTATTGATGTAACCTACTTGCTACGGGGGGGCCAAATCAGCTCCGGGCCTAGAGCACACGCCGCCACGTACACGCTCCGGTTCTAGGGAGCGCAAACAAAACCGTCAGCGTAATGCGCAAGGTCAGAAGCGAGCTGGTGGTCGAGCGCGTTGATGCGCCGCTCTCGCTCTCTCGATCTGTTGTGCGGCGGGGGGTTATCAATTCTTGGTTTTGTTGGAGATGAAACTTTTCGTGCAGCAGCAACTTGATGATTGGATTTTTCTCTCGTTTGCGCTGCTGGAGGGAGTTACGTTGCATGAAGTGTGAATGTGTAGCCATTAAAATAAGAAAAAAGATGAGATTTTTTTAAGATAAAAAAGGAGTTCTTCGCTTTGTTGTGTGGCACCTTCTTCCTTGCTTATCATCCAGAATTCTCTCACAGTGGCGCCCTCTCGCGGGAATCAGTGACACCTTGTGATATCAACAAAAATACACAACCTTTAGGTAGGTGTGAGCTACCGCTGCACATCGCCCAAAGCAACAGAGACTCTCCGCAGCAAACTCCGGAAGATTCGGTCACACGCGTGTAATTTCGGTGTGACGTATATCCGTGCCGGCTGAATCACGCCTCCTGCATGCGATGGGTTTAGCCTTCTCCTACACTCACACACACACACACACACACACATCACCTGTACACGAGGTTCCGTGCGACGGTTCGTGTTGCTGCTGCCACATGCGTATATATTAACACAGCTGCGCGCACCTCTAGGTGATAGAGCAACTCCCAAAAAATGGAGGAAAAACCCCCTCTGTGCAAACAATTGCCCACAGCAGCAGCGCAGGCTGTGTGTGTGTGTGCGGCCTCATCGAACCAAAAAAGCCCCACGTGTATGTAGCGTACTACACTGAGAATGACTTCGTGGTAGGTTATTTTCCATGGCCGATTCTCCCGATGTCGAGAATATTCCAGCACGGGCGGAAATGCTCCAACCGGCACAAATGTTTGCGTGCTGCGAATGTGCGCGAGATACACAGACCGGCACTGAATAGAGAAGCAGCCACACACACACACACACACTGTGCTGCCTGTGTTGGGACAATCGACCGTCGTGCGCGCATCTTGGTCGCGTTCTTGCCATTTTTGGAAGGTTTGTAGGTTAGCGAACGTGCGCTGCATTAATTATACACGCATTGCGAGACACAGACCCGCCCGCCGACGATGCGAACGGGTTGTAGCGGGTTTTTTTCTTTCTTTCTTTTCTCTCCCTTTTGCTCGCACCTCCCTGCCGCTCCTGCATTCGCCCCCTATTTGTTCCACATTTTTGTGCTGGTGGTGCTGCACGGGGGCCAGTTTGTGCCGTCTTGATAAACTGCTGGCCACTTGCAATAAATTACACTTTGCCCCACGGGGGCACTGGACAGTGTGTGTGTGTCTGAGTGCGCGAACTGTGCGCGCACTTCGCAGGAGAGATGACACACGAGCTTAATTGTACGCGGAGCACACACGCGAACAGCTTTATTAGAATCTGCACTTGCTTCCCTCCCTGTTGCCGCCACACAGGGGTACGTTCACAGTGGGCGGTAAAGTGGCGGTAGTAGGGCTCAAGTAGCACAAGGAAGCGTAAATTACTCTGAAAGGAAAGGGAGCAACAAACAGGCAACAGGCCGAACAGAGGCCGTGCTGCTGCTGCTGCTGCTTGCTGTCATCGTCGCAATGGTTCTCGGTTCTCCTCATCTCCATAACATCTCGTGTGCAAGTTTATGGTGTGTTTGGAACACTTTAGACGGTAGCCAAAGTAGCAGCAAAAAAGAAAAGAAAAATCCCTCGCGAAAGCCAAGCAGGTTATCTGTTGGGATAGTGTGTGTGTTTGTAAAGTGTTCGCTATCTTTGATGGCTTACTCATAATGGCATGTCGTTTTGTGGGGAAAGAGCATCGTTTAGGCCCAGTTCCATACGCGCTTGTTATCTCAGCGGAAAATATACAACCCAACGAGCGCGTTCGCATTCTTATAGCGCAATGGACGCGCTAGCAGCGAGATGGCTGCACGGTGCCATCGGTAACTGCTCGGTCTGCGTATGCAACACGCGCGGCGCCGTATGCGTATCGCGTTCGAATCTCCTACCGGTATGCGCGCTTTGTTGTGTGGGTGGTGGTGGGTATTTGCAGCTACTTATTACCGTGCATGAAACATATTTTCCAGTCGTAATATGAAATTCCAAGCGCTCTGTTTGTCCTTTCTTCTTCCGATGAAAAGCGGCATCGGCCTTTAAAAGGAGCTCCAGTGGGGGTGGGGGGGGGGTGGGTGTACATTTCCCCCGTACGTACGGCGCAAACTCAAAAATATCACCAGCGACTTTTGCTGAATTTTTTATAACCTCCAATTCGGACAATTCGCCAAACTCCTCCGTGCTTCCCCGGCGGGGGACCGTGAGGAGGTTCAGGTTAAGTGTGTGTGTGTGCACCACGAAGAGCGCAGAAGAAGGGGTTTAGTCGGAGCGGGTTCTATAGGGAAGGAAAGTTCTTTTTTGTGCTGCACGAAAATGCAAATGCATCACCACCACCAACAGCAGGCGACTGCTACCGTCTACTCGTTGTACACCCGTGTGTGTGAGTGTGTGTGTGTATGCACTTTCCAATGTGCAAAAAGGCACAGCTCCTTTCCAGAGAGAGAGAGAGAGAGAAAGAGAGATAGATAGAGAGTATGGGAAGAAACCCCCCCAGAAGCCACATTGCATAAAGTGGGCTCGCGTGCATTTTTGTTTTTTTTTTGTGGCTGTGTGCCTTGGCTTCATTTTCCCATTTGCGTTCTTTGTGGTGGTGCGTTCGTCGCTTGCTTTTTTTCCACTACACTTTACCAAATTCCCTCCCAGAGGAGGGGGGCTTTGGGCGTAGCGGGGGAAAGCGTAGCGTTTGCGCAGTTTTTTGTTGTTGTTGATGGTGTGTTGGTTTCCGTAGCGTACAGCAGTCATTCCTGTTCTCCCGCCGCCGCCGGGTGCCCTTTTTGCAACAACGTTCGCACACACACACACATTCCGCCCAGTCTACGGCGGCATGAATACCGTGCCGTGTGTCCTCCGCTTTGTCGACGGGTACGATTCGCCGAAATAAAACTAAAGTATCCTCGCTCTCTCTCTCTCTCTATCTCTCTTTTTCTCTCTCTCTCTTCTCTCTGTCTCTATCTCTCTCTCTATGTTTATCTGTGGCTCTCGCCATCTCGTTCACAACTATTTCGCATTATTTAGATTGCGCGGGCAGGGTTCGTTGCTTCCGTTTTTTTGTTTTAAATTGAAATTCACACGCACTGACGACCACCGCTTGGAAGAATTGCTCAACCGCAGTAGTGGGAGCGAGAAAGAGGGCGTCGACGGTGGAGCCAAAAATGGAGAGTTGAATGTACGACCAAAAACCGGCAAACCGAGCGGCGGTCTAACACACATTTGCAACGCTCCCCTTTGTGGTTGTGGGTTTATTTTTGAACGCGTTGAAAAATGTGTCTTGTTTGAAGCATTTGATGACGGTGCGCTAACACGCAGCTCTGGTGCCACAACATCACCACCACCGCACCGTTGACAGATCCGCATGTAACGCAGTGTAAACAAACGCACGTAACAACACGAAAAAATACATTAAAAAGAGAGCCTGCTGAGAGTGAGAGAGCGCGCGCGCGCGCGTCAGAGAGAGGGAGAGAGAGCTTATTGCTCTCACTCTCATGCACGCGCGAAACAAGCGGGACAGTAAATCATCGCGCGAGCAAATTGCGTACTCTCGCTCTCTGATGCAATGTCGCGTAACGACAAGCAAGAGAGCGAAAGAGAGAGAGAGAGAAAGGGCAAGAGAGTCGATTGTCGCGTGGTTTGCGTGTTCGCTCTCTTTCACTCGCTTTCGCGCGCTTGCCGCTTTTCTCTTTTTTGGTACCGGTGCCGCTGCAGGAATGTTTGCGCGTCGCGCGAGAGAGTGAGCGAGTGAGAGAGAGAGAGCGCGCGACGCCACACCGCGCACAGAGCGTGTGACACACAGCGTGCGGGGAGCGTGCGAACGGGCCGGCTTTCGGGTGCGTGACGACGCCGGCGAGATGCACTCCGTGTCCGTTTCATTGCGAGTCCAGACACCGTGCGAGACGGACGGTCCGTGTCCAATTTCCGCTTTTTTGTTCTCTTCTCCGTGACAGTCTAGTCCCGTGTGTTGGTGGTGTCCCGATAAATACCCGCGCGCGCGCCTCCTCCCCCGTGCTCTGTGCCGCGTCCGTCTCTTGTGTACTTGTGTTTAGTGTGGTTTGGCGCTTTGTACGCTCTCTAGTGGTTGTTAGTTTTGTTTTTTTGTTGTGTTTGTTTGTTTGTTTGTTTGGTGGTTTGGGGATTCTGTGTTGCGATTGTTTGCACGCCGCAGATTAGTGAAAAGGATAAAAGCGAAAGGGAAAAGCGATAAAAAGAGGCAAACAAGAGGAGGGAAAAAGTACTTAAGATTTATTGCAAATGAAAAACACATTCGTACACACACGCAAAACGAAAGCACGAAAAGAGAACAAAAATCAAACCCAATAGAAACAACAAACAAAAAACAAAAGTGGAAGTAAATCGTGAATTGAAGTGTGTACAACAGGAGGGAAACAACGGCGAACGGCTAAAGTGATGATGTTTGCGGGTGACAAAAAAAAAAAAACGAGGGGGGATAGCAAAAGAAAGACCAAATCGCTCTCTTTTTCTCTTTCGCATTTGCTCTCTCGCTCTCTCTCTTTGTCTCACTCAGTTTTTTTTTTCACTAACCGGTGACAGGGCTGCTTTTTTCTCTAACCCGTCCTTCTCGGGACGGTTACGCTAAAGTTCGTCGTCTGCGTGTTGGAGTCTCTCTGAAAGCGGTGGCCCCGGTGGACGTTGGTGGCAAATTTATGCAAAAGTGCAATCATTTCCATCCCTCTAAAGAGAGAGAGAGAGAGGTGGTGGACGATGCGAACGATCGGAGAAATCGTTTCAAATGCAACATGAAGTTTGTTGTTGTTTTTTTTTTATTTCTTGCTCTGGTGCGTCGTTTATGGTGGCCGACACGCTTCCCCCATCACTCCTCTCCAGTTGCTGTGTTAACACTTGAACCATAAACTTTCAAGACAGCAGCTTGTTTGCTAGGCGCAAAACTTTTTGCAGGATTGGAGTTGCTTGCAAAGGAAGGCGGGGAGATAGGAGCAGACAGCGCTTAGGGTAAAACGTCAACGTCCCTTTGTTCCGGTTTGGCTCGAACCGAATGGCCCTTTGCCACCCGAGCCCGAGCGAGAGAGAGAGAGAGAGAGAGAGAGAGAGAGAGAGAGAGAGAGAGAGAGAGAGTGGTGCGCAAACTCCTCCAATTTGGGCAAACGCGGAAGGTTGTGGCTGTTTTGTTTTATTTTGTTTTAGCGCCTGTCAAACGCGTCTGGGTGACTTTTGGTTTTTATGACTTAATTTTTTGTTGTTGTGTGTGGCTGTTTTCCTCGTCCAGCCAATAAGCAGTAAGAACATTGGCCACGAGCGCGGCAATCAATGCCCGTGCAACACAAACACCTCTTAATACAAAGTAAGCTGCTCCTCGCGTGCGACTAAATGAAGAAGAGAGCGAGAGAGAGAGAGAGACCGCGCGGCACTTGACAACTGCTGTCCACTTGACAGATTATCTCGATTGCCTGTCAGCAATAAATATGTGTGTGCATCCTGTGTGTATGTGCACACTCTCTTATTGACTTGCGAGCAGTGCAAACAAATCTGGGCAAGTCACACCTCCCCCCATCCCAGCACACGCTGGACACAAACGGTGCGCGCTGCACAGGGGTTCTCTTCTCGGTTTGTTGCGATCTAAATATAGTCGCCACCTCTCCCCCCGCCGTGTACTGCCCCCGCCAAGTGGTTGTGGAAGGTGTGTGAAAAATCAGCAAGCACAAGCGCTCGGAAATCGTTAAATCAACGAGCGTGTGTGAGGCAACAGGGGCGATCAAAACAGCGCCCCACCACGCCAGTAGCGAGAGGCAGGAAGCGCAGGACCTCCCAACTGGCGGTTTTGGCTCTGGGGGTCCCACCTCTTCATCTTGGAGGCGATAATACTTTATGGTAGGAGAGGGGGGTGGCGCACTGGAGGAGACGGGTGTAGTTGCCCGCCCCGACACAGTCGCAGCGAAAGCCACACTTACGGCCAGGGACGTGTGTGTGGACGTTGGGCACCGTAGGTGCCGTAGAAGTCGTAAAATGGTCGTAAACTGGTCGTAAAACACTGCTGGACGTGATTTTCGGACGGATGAAGTTTGATCTCTTGACCCTCTGTGTGTGTGTGCGTGTGAGACAGAGAAGATATAAACGGGAATGGAGAATCACGTGACGACGGGTGATGGAAGAGAGGCATGGGAATTATGGAAATTGATACGTGTGTGTGTATATATATATTAAAGTCAGATCTGATCGCGCTTGACCGATCAGATTGATCTTGTCGCGCGACCAGATCAGGTGCGACTCCTCCACTGCCTCGTTTGTTGCGTGCTAAATGTTTGTGTGTGTGTTTTTTTTTGGCTTTCCTTCCTCCCATGTCCACCCAGAAGCTACTGGTGAGATTTGTAACCGCAAGTGCTTAAACGGTCCATAGTGCTGAGGCAAAGTCCTGCGCCTGTGCCATGTGCTGAGTGTGGTGAGAAGTGTCCTGAGCCAAAAGTGGAGCAATATTTCGAAAGCAAGTGATGCAGATGGCGCTCTGAAAGAAGAAGTTGGTGCGCAAGAAGTGCATTGTGTATGTGTGTTTGTGTGCATAAAATTCTTCAATCAATCGACTGGCAAGAGTCGCCATAGCGCAAGCCACAGACAGCTCCGGCGACCGACCTCTTCAATCAAACTCTCTGGACCAGGTGGTCGCCACCAGACGGCCGGGGCAGCAGTAGTAGTGTGTGGTGTTTGCGGCACAGTATGCCGCAGCAGCACCTCGTTGCAGTCGGTAGTCGTCGCCTGCCATTCCTCTGCAATCAGAACATCCAGCAATTGTGTGTGTGAGTGTGTGTGTGTGAGAAGAAGTAAGAAGAAGCAGAAGAAATAAACACACGCTGCTGGATCGCCGGATCTATATGTGCCGCAGGGAGCGGGACCGATCCACCATCCCCTGGCGGAGCGCGGTGCCTCCTCTTCTCCGTGCCTGACACGCTTCCGGCCGCGAGCGAAACAACGAACAGCGAGCACTATTGGACGGGTCGAAGCAGCGCGCAGCACCCCGCAGGAAACTGCGGGGCCGCATAGCCTGAAAAAGCTGGGCAAAGCCGACGCCGCTGAAGGAGGAGGAGGTAACAAGAGCAGCAGCAGCAGCAGCACCGGTCGTAGTGGTGCCAGTGCCTCCGCCGACCCGATCGCTGCCCTTGCCGAGGGAATCGAAGGAGGAGCAGGTGGTGGTGGTGATACGCGCGCTACTAGTAGAACGACCGCCGGACCAGCGAGTGGCCGGCCGGGCTCGCCGATGGCCGTCGGGGGCGCCACCTCCGCGTCCGGCGTCGGCACTGCTGCGGCGGCAGCTGCGACGGCGGCGGTGGCGGCATCCATCGGTCGCAGCAGTGCGGCGATCGTGTCGCCCGCCCAATCGCTGACGCAGAGCGCGCTGGCCGCCGCGACCGTGACGGTGGCGATACCGGCCGCCGGCAGCCCGGCGACCGGCGGTGGCGGCGCGCCGGGAGCAGTAACGGTGGTGGTGGCGGCCCACTCGCCACCCACCGGCAAGGCAGTTGCCGAACAGGTCAGTGTGTGGGACTCATCACGTTTGTCCTATTTGTGTGGGCCCGTTTTTGCATGCACCGCTGGTGCCGTGACCAGGAGCTCAAGAGTGAAAACATGGCAAATTAGTGGGGCTTCAGGCTTGATAACACTCAGCATGTGCAACGGAATTGCTGCCGCCTGAAATGAGGGGTAGAATGCGAGTGGTTTTTGTTTTCATAATTGGTGCCATGACCAGGATCCATATCACCACACAACACAGCATCCCATCCTGCTGTAATTTATTGTGTGAGGTCTTAACCCCTGTTTTATTGCTTGCAGCTCTGACACCGATGAATTTGATAGATACGCTTCCAGTGAATGAGAGACAATAAAGAGAGAGTGAGAAAGAGAGATAGAAAGAGAGAGAGAGAGAGAGAGAGAGAGAGAAAAAAAAACAAAAATGATCCCTGAAAATAGAGGAAACGCTATCTAATTGTTTTCAATTGGCTCATAACATCGATCCTGTGCCCTGTCGAGCTAATCGGTGTTAGAGCAACGACAACATACACACACACATCACACACACACACTCATACAAACACAAACAGAACTATTACATAGGATTGTGTACCATTTTCCCCTGGCTGGCTTTGGGTTATCTCATTGTGCCGCATCCTGTCTCTTGTCGGACGGTCGGTCGGATGCTTCCCCTGCTTTTAATCCTTCGCGCACAAGCTTGTCGTGGACAAGGGGACAGCCGTGGGGACGTGATTTTCCCGCCACCTCCTGCAGCCACCCTAGCGGTCGCTCCAGTTGTCTCATTGTGTGCAATGGATTGTTTGGCGATGTGCGGTGCTTAAATAATAAACGAATTACCCAGGGGACGAGAGGTCCCGCGTAGGAACAGAGGCGGCTGTGGTATGCAGTTCTGGTCATCGATGGGTATGCCCTCTCCCCTACGCCGTCCCCTGTTGCAATTCCCTCTGCGGGATATCGAATAAAGCGGGGAATTTACGCTGCGAAAAGGAAATCTCTTCCAAATGCTTACCCAGGGATTTGCCCTGTCTCTCTCTCTCTCTCTCTCGCTCCCTTGAATGAACCCTTTTTTCTGCCCTACTGTTGCTGTGTCCCTGCGCCCAGAGCAAAACAGGAGAGGAGGGGCGTTCCCCTTGTCGTGCTGTCGCGCACACCACGGCAAAAATAAACCGGAGGGCGCGAAGTACTTTAACACTCCCGGGAGGAGTAGCGGCTCGACCGGAACGCACAAACGACGCGACGATGGCGGCCTTTGTGAGCAGTAGCAGTAGCAGCAGGTCGTTGTTCGTCGAGTGCGCGGAACTAACCGTAACTGATGATATGATAATGATGATGTTGGCAATGGTTGCGCGCGCCAGCCGGTAGCTCCTGGACGTTTTTTTTTTGTTTTGGGTAGTTTCATGCTTCCTCCTTCTTTGCCGGCGGGGTTTTGGGTGAAGAAAAAAGAAGGGGCTCGACCCTCGGGGTTCGGTTTTCGTAACAGCAGCGCGCTGCCGAGAAGGCATCATCCCCCCCTAGGATGTTCTTCCCCTAGGTTTTTGTGCCTAGGTTCCGGTCTATCGAAAATCGACGACTTTATTAAGTGGCTTCTGCACGTTCGGGGCACCGAACGAGCGAGATGGGGAGGAACGGGTGTTGTTGGGATCGTGCGAAGCTAGACGACCCTTTCCTATTTACTGCCTGCTTGCTCCTACCCCTCGTTATGGTGTAGTTGTCGTTGGTTCATATCTATTATTTTCTTCCTCCTCTCGCCTTTCGGTCGGCACATTATATTCCCTACCGGTTTTGCTTCCCAAGTTCACATCCCCCAAAAAAGGGGTGCAAACTACAGTACATTAGTTCGCATTTAAATGTGACAATAGACGGGCCCAAAAAAAACAAAACACGATCGCGCCGGATGCACGCGAGCGCTGATATTTGGCCTAGGCCGGGGATGCAACGCCATACAGCAACCGGTCGGTAATGGTACCGCGGGCGCCCGTGTTTACTTCGCCGCTTTGCACACGCCACGCCGGTGAGGAACAATGCCAAAGAGGATGTAGCGCATCTTCTTCGAGAAAAAGGCGCGGGGTGTTGTGCTCCGTGGAGAACGGAAGGACAGCTGCACAGGACACGGGGACTACAACGCGCGAGATGATATATAGGCGTGAAAAGAGGGGGAGCGCGGTGCGAAGTGTATAAACCCACAAAACCCACTCACCGGCAAAAAAAGGGAAAGTCGGCAGTGATTGTGTTTTATTTATAATTTGTGCGAGGGTTAACAGAAGAAAAACAAACAAGCCCCGCCGTGCGATCCGACGGTTGTTTCGAGGAAACGCTACATCGATTTTGATTATTTTCATCATTCCTTTTTTTTTGGTCACACACATTATTATTTGCCCGTCCGTCAATCGTCAGTAATAGTAAATAGAGCTTCTCCATATGCAAATGAGACCGCGTGTATTTATAAATCAATTTTCTCGTTACTATTTTATGATAGAACAGAGAAAGAGAGAGAGGAGAGCAGCGCTCAGCGCGCGGCGCGTGGGCGCTTCGGGGATTTGATCGCTCTCCTCTCACCACGGCGCGCAATCGTGCGCTCTACGCTTGGCGTGCACCACCGAGCAAGCGCTGCCCGCACCCCGTTCAGTATCGAACCGTATCGGCCGTCCATCAAAGCGCGCAAGCACTTCATAATTCTACAGCTCTATTACACCGCTAATGAACCGTCGCGCGCGAATTGAAGGCGGATGGAGCAGTGGCTCATCATGCCATGTTTATCTAAACACACTCCATACGTTCGAGTATGTGGGTGGGGATGTGTGTGTGTGTGTGTGTGTGTGTGTTTGTGACTGTGACTCTCATAAATAAAATAAAACGGGGCTGCCCCCATAATCACCCCGTTTATAGCCGCATGCCGTACAGATTTATTAACAAATATTACCCACCGTTTTCGGGATAAATAATCGCTTCCCTATCTTTTCTGCCGTTCTATCTCTCTGCACTTACTTGCACGGCCGATGTTTCTGTGTTTTGTTGTTTTTTTTGCTCCGCTCTCTCTCTCCCTCTCCTCCTGACAGGCCTAAGAGTAATATCATGCGGCTTCGTCCATCGGTGAACGTGGTGTGGTATCGGTGTGGTATCATAAATAAATGGCGCAGACCACAACGTGTGTCCGCTTTTGCGCTCGTGATGAGTGAGCTTGAAACTAATAAATGAAGTTGGGGTGTGCGAGAGAGGGCGATGGGGAGGGGAGGGGGGTTGTAGCACACACGCACAGCAGTAAAACAAATCGAAGAAGCGCAAAACATACCGGATCGACGTTAAACGCTTGTCGAAGATCATTCCCACCAAGGGGGAACAACAGCTCCTGCTGAGCGGGGGCGCGATCGGCAACGGCACTCTTCACCGCCGCCTCTGAGTTCTTCCCCGCTGCCTGCGCCACCTATTGCTGGTAGAGTGATTTATTGATCGCGCGCACATACCGTTCGGTCTCGTATATTTTGTAGCTTGCCTCTGCGGCCGCCCGTTGTGGATGTTGGGGCGGGCGCGCGGGCATGGGGAGTGTTTAGCATACGCATTTTAATTGGCTAAGCATATCGTGCGTGTTTTTTTCCTCCCTTGTCGACTTATCGCAGCAGAAGAGCAGAGAGAAACGAGACGAGAAGAGCGTTTGATGGCGGTGGGATAGTATCGCTGCCCGGCAGGGTTGCTGCGCTCCCCCATGCTGAGCTCCCGTGTGTGAGATCACTGGTTTTACTGCCTTTTATTATGAAGGAGATGTATATCTAAGTGTGTGTATGTGTGTGTTTGCTGTGTGAGTGGATGATATTAAACATTTTGTTAAAAGCGTTGTTTAAATAAAAACGCGCGCGGGCCATGCATGATGCGCATACGACGGGGCGGTGGTGTTTTTCTTTTTGGGCCGGAGCAGCAATAATGTGTCTGCGCTATTTGCTTGTCAAACATCCGCTCGCACTCGTCGATTAGCTTTTCTACTTACTTTTTCTTCTTCTTTTTGTTTAAATAGGATTATAAAACAAAAACAAACAAACTAACCGCATATCATGTCACCCCGTGTGTTTGTGTGCACGCGCTGCTATCAAAAGGCTGGCTGTAAACCATCGTTGCGAGTGCTGTTTGCTAGGCTTAGCAGTGTGTTTTTCTCTTTTTTGGTTGCTTTTCTGAAATTAAAAAACCATCACACCATCTCCTTCTCGTTTCTAGAGTGCTGTTGTCTTTGCTCGGTTTTGTAGTATCACAACAAGTAGCACTAACCCAATTCTGCTTGAAATATGTATGGCAAACCACCCAAAAAAACGGTCGGTGCAGTTTCTTCCACTGCTGCTGCCCCGGTTTTAATGCCCGATCACTTAAAGAGTGTGCTGTAGCGGTTTTTTAGCGACACGAGTGTCCTCACGAGGTCTGGCGCTCAAGTGCGCTTTCAACCCGGTTCCCACTGAACTGAGCTGTGTAGCTGATGCGTGAAGAATTTGAGTGTTTGTTGTGTGTGTGTGTGCGCGGTGAAGTGATCTCATCTCTCCGGCACCGAGTGGAATTGGAACAGGATCCTTCAGAAGGGGTTGAGATCGACCCTCCACCATGTAAACCGTTTATTGGCGTGCCGTGTGTGGACGTGTATGGGATGAGACTGTACTCTCGTTTCTTGAGTGAGGGGGAACGTGTGTGAAGAATGGTCACCTGCATCATTGGGAAAATTTCATTATTGGAAAATGACTTCCAATGATTGAAAATCATCAAAAACAAACAATATTTGATGCTCACCACGAACATTTTGGAAGATTTATAAATAATTAAATAAACCAGAAAATAAAATTACAAGGTTTTCCAAGTTACTTTCGAATGTAAACACTGTTTTTCAGCGCGTGCATGAAGTTATCCCACAGCATTACGATATTTCATTGTCATCATAATAATTTTTAATATCTTCATCATGATTTTCAACACTTCAACGGTCTGTTGTCATCGTGTTTTCTCCGGGGGTTGAAGCTGGATCTCATCACCCGTTGATTGATGAAGTGTTGAAAATCATGCTGAAGAAGTTAAAAATTAAGTTTTACATTAAAAAGTGTTTTGGAAAGCCCTGTATTGCTCAAAACGTTGTTACAGGGTTTTCCAAGACACTTTCGACTGTGTACATAATAGTTCACCGCATCCAAGATGTGTTTCAACAGCTGACAAATGGTGTATTTGCTTCCAAATGAAATTGTAGCTTCATCACATGATTTTCTACGCATAAAAAAGAACTGTCAAAATCAGTCGTGTTGAAAATCATGCTGTAGAAATTAAAAATTTTGATGATGGAAATGAAATATCAGATTGATGTAGATTAACGTGTTGCACGCGGTGAATAACAATGTTTACATTCAAAAGTGACTTGACTATTAATGTGACTATGAAATATAACACTTCAATTCTAAACATTTTCTATTGCTTGCGAGATGTTCCTCAACAGCTGTCATATGTTGTAATGGCATCACAATAATTTTACATCACAATAATAATAGCTCTTCCACATGATTTTTAACACGACTCAAACTGGATTCGGTTGGACAGTTCTTTGTGATGTGTTGAAAATCATGTGTAAGAACTGACATTTTATTATGATGCAAATACATCATTTGACAGCTGTTGAAAAACATATTGTTGGTGGTTAATAATGATGTGCAAATTCGAAAGGGGCTAGGAAAAATCTGCAAATCTGCACACGCACAAGTCTTCCTATATGCAAGACCAAAGCATAACATCCAATGTTGTGGTCCAATTTTGCCCCTTATCATTTTGATGTGTTTTCATTTTCCAATGTGTTTCAACGCATGATTTTCAACACATTACAAAGAACTGTCAAACTCAATCCAGCTTGAGTTGTGTTGAAAATCATGCTGTAGAAATTTAAAATTATTATGATGGAAATGAAATGTCAGATCGATGTGGAACAACATTTTGCATGCGGTGGATAATAATGTTTTCATTCGAAACTGCTTTGGAAACCCCTGTAATCACAAATCAAATCAAATAAAAAGTTTTGTTTTATCATCCTTCATCTGAAAAACATTGTGTGACACTGTGTGATTTGAATTGATGGTTGATTTGTGTATTTTATTGCGTTTCTGATCAATTTAAACCAATTATGGATGCTAAATCCATCCTGCTCTACAGCAAAACTGTAACAAAATTACACCGAGGCAGTAGGCAGCCCGCCCCCATCAAGCTCAAATTTTGTGGTCTGCAGTTTTTTGCTTGCAGGATCCGATATTGAATTGGAATTTGATGTGTGACAACAACTAAAAATATACAAAATTTGATATCCATGCTCAAATCACAAAGTTTTCGCGTTAAAAACCACCGCCACCATTATTTCGAAATTGTCAAGTTACGATAAAAAAAAAAAACAAAAAACTAAAATCAATAAACGTAGAAATGTCTTGTAGCCTTCTGAGATTTGCTGGAACGATGTTTCCGTCCACTTTTTGTGCTTTATATATTCCTTTTTTTTGAGTTTTTGGAATACAAAGAATAGTACCACTGGAGCACGGAAATTGAAACAGCATCCACTCGGTGCATCCCCAAAGCAGGGTTCTCCTCCTCTCCAAAAAACGGCTTTCCCCAGTGCAGGAGAAATTCGCTGGCACACAAAGTTTTTTGTTATTTTTTGGCAAACTGCCAACCATTCCGATTTGGGCGTACTGCACAAATCACACGCGGGGCCAGGATGTGCATTTGTGTGCTAGCTCGGTCAGGCGCGATGAATAATTAAATTTAATAAATGTGCACGCCGGGGACGGAAGCAGGGCTAAATTATGAATGAAATTCGATAAATGCATATTCCTTGCATTATCAAACGAAAAACGGCATCGCCCGGTGGAAGTATGTTTCACTGTTGTTGGGTGCAGAGTGAGAAAGAGACGAGGTGGGCAAACAACAACACACACACCACCCTACCTATCCACCTCCATTGCTTTGTTGCGGTTTACTGAGCCCCCGATGATTGTAGGGCAAATAATGATGCCAAACAGTTTATGGTCCATGCCGGATGCCTTTTCGTCCAAACCAAATACCTTGACCAAAAAAGAAAGAAGAAGAAGAAGAGAAAAAAAGAAAACATCTGCTAATAAATAATCATCTCACATTTCCAATTGAAAGTAGGCAGCAATAAAAAAAAATAAAAAAAAAAAACGGCTAACCAAACACAAACCGAGAGCAAAACAATAATTATAAACCAAAAAAAGCAAACAAAGCAAAACAAAAACCAAAAAAAAAAACCAGATCGGAATGAAACGACAAAACCATCAATTTAAATTGACTACTACCAGTCGCCGCCTTCAAGCCCCCTTCCCCCCCACACAACACGCCGCCAACGGAAGCGTGTCAATCTCAATCCGGTTTGGGTTTTGTCGTTTGTTTCCTTTTTTTTATTCCCCCGCCGTCGCACTCCTTTCGCTCGCGTTGGCTCGCTCAAAGTGACAAGTGACAATCAAATGACAGCACTAAGTAAAACCCGCCAAACCGAACCTCCTCCTGGGCAAACACTCCCCGCCTTGCTGTGGGCCCGTTCGCACATTAAATCATTTCACAATCAATCAATCGATTAATCAAATCCCAATGGCGAGCTTGATGGAGAGCTTGGCGAGCGACGAGGGCGGTTGTTTTCCATCTCCTTTCCACCAATGTTGCATTCCCCCTTCTCCCTCCCTCCAGCATTGGAATTGCCTCTTCTTCTCTCCCTTCCCCCCGCATCACTTGGAATTTTGATTTGGTTGGCGGGGGACGCTTTTTTCATTACGCTATCACTCATTAGATTTTGAACATAATTAAATCACTCGACATCATCAATTATAGAAGCTCATCAGTTTATGGGTTTTGCTGCCGCTGGGTGGGATGGGGTGGGATGGTGCGTGTGGGAGGCAGAGCGGGAGGAAGGATAAGCGAACCCATCCGTGTAGGCAAGCGAGAGAACCGGTCGGCGAGTGGCGATAATAATGGTTAAAAAAAAAAAAATTTAAATCAGAGAATCTCTGCCCGAGTGCTCCTCCTGTGTCCTGTGTGTGTATATGTGTGTGTGTGTGCAAAGGATTATACTCGAAGCGCGCACCGCAGCAGGATTGCATTTACAAAATGGCGCACACTAACCGAAAAAAACACACACAGGGACAGAGAGAAGCAGCAGCAAATTGGTGGCATCTCGTCGGTCTTCTCTTTCACACTCAGCACTCACACACACACACACACAGTGGAGAGGGCAGAGGGGAGGTAGGAGGCACACAGACGCGAATAATTAAACTCAAACAGGCGGAAAATTATTTTGCCCCGGAGTTAATTAAATTTTCATTCGTTTATAGATTATTTCTCGCCCCGCGCCTAATATGGTGTGTGTTTGTGTGAGTGTGTGTGTGTGTGGGTGCGCGCGCGCGTTGCTGGCACTTTTCCCGCCCGCCGCGGGATAGGTAAAGGGAGCTGTTTTAGTGGCCGAAGGGAGCAGAGAGCTCGCGGGGTGCTTGCGAAACCTGTGCCGGGTAATAATTTTCTTAATTTCGCTTATTCGATTAAGTGCGGGTGTATGTGTGTGTATGCTTAACGCGTAAACGATTACGCAAGGGGGTTGAAGTGCCTTCCCCTCCCCCCTCTTCCCATTTTTTGTTGGTCGGCTGCCGGCTAGATGGAATACGGAAACAGTTTGAAACACTTAATTGATTGTTAATTGTTCCGCCGGCATGTGCGGCATTGCGAAAAGAGATAAAACACTGATAAAACACTGGTCGCTAGTCGCTTTACAATGTTACACAATTTAAAGGGTAGGGACATAATATTATATCAATGCAATTATGTGGAACTGTTCGGTGTAATTATTGTTTAATTTCTATTAACTTTTGCTTTGACGCGAACGGCGCCTGAATTTATGCAATCAAAAGAATTTTTATGTACCACTACGCGGTACTTCATACACCATTGGCTTCTGCCAATCGGAGGTATGGCTTTGTTTTTTTTTTTTTGCAAATGTCATACTTTTGGTCCTTCGAGCCGGATACGGAACAACCCGCGTTGCACGTGCGAGGCTTACGTGAAACTTTTGGTCCTTCGAGCCGGATTTCAACCAGTGACGTATGGGAGTCAGTTTCAACAAACCAGTGCTGTTGCAACCTTTCTCTGTGTTGGCCCTGTGGCCTCATTTTAGACTACATTAAAATGGCTTCTGATGTTCGCGCATACGTAACAAAAAACTTGTACACTCTCGAGTCGGAAAGATGATTGCAACTGGGGGAAAGAAAAAAGAAAGCAAAGTTCAATCCCGGTGTGTTTGGCGGAAAGATACAAGAGAGAGAGAGAGAATAGCAAAAAAAAAAAGTCTCAACTTTTCCCTCTGCCAGGATTGGAACACACAGAAGCCTGCCCAAGGCGTTGACAGTGGTTATTTCTCGTTCGCGTTCGCCCAGTCACATGGCTTAGAGCGTGACGAAACCCTTCTCCAACAGACACAACCCAAAACAAAAAACAAACTGAAACAATCACATCAACACGGTAGTGTGGCGCTGCAATGCGAGACGTGGCCTGTATTTGCACCAAAAGAATAGCACGTAGAACATACACACCAGAGCACAGGGTTTTGAAGTGAAGTTACCGGATGGTGGCGTCAAGAGTTCTCGTTCCGTCGTTAGCCAGCTTGCGCTGGGCGATCAGTTTGCTTGGGTTGTGCGTTCTACACCATGACCGTGTACTGGCTCTGCTACCTAATCAAAATCCCCAACATACTGTCGAACACATTGCGTTCTACCAGCGAGCACCGAGCAGCATAACGATGCTGTGTGTGTGTGTGTATATATATGTTGCTGTCTACGCCCGGTGGTCATGTCGTTTGGCAGGAATTTGTGAACGACGCTGGCAAAAGAAGCGGTATATCCTACCTTCTGTGCACGTTAGACACGGTGGGCACCCTTCCCGGGGCGAGAGTTTACCGAAGTTTAACGAGATTAACAGATCGTAATGGAAAGTGGGATGAAAAAAGTATACCGGGGGATGTTTGTTCCGGCAGCGTTCCGTTTCATTATTTCCAGTGCCTTATTTTTTGAGGAGTACATCCATCCGCCCTCTCCGCGCCGTGTTGCTGCCGTGTTTCGCACGGTTTGATCCATTCGTTAGAGCAGTAAGCTACCTGGGATTTACCTGTCAGAACATTTTCCACTGCACATACAAACAAAAGGGGGGTTGGGTCCTTCTTTTTTCCTGAACGAAGGTGTTGAAGTACACACTGGTGTCTCCTGTACAGTTTGTTCGGGGCAAAGTCATGCTTATTGTTGTATGAAAATTTAAACACTAACTTTGAAGCAGCACATTTACTCATGTCAACCTTTTGTTCTCTCTCTTTTTCCCTTCTCAGGTAAGCTTCAACTTGTATTTCAAATCGGTAAGCTCACACTCACACACCGGGTTGGGGATCAAACGCCTTCGGGCGAACTGCTGAGGAGGTTGGATAGTCTATTTCTGGTAAGCGACAATCAGCTCGAGTTATCGCGGTCCGGTACTCGCATCCTGGTGTATCAACAGCATCTAGCATTAGCAGCACCTGTGTTGACCAAGTTGTGCTTGTTGTGTAGTGCGCCGGTAACCTCCAAGGATGAGCGTATTGAGCCTCCTCCGGTCCATATAAACACACCGGCAGACAGTCACGCCGCTTCGTGCGCCTTATAACCCCATTATCCCTGGATGCTGCCAAACAGGAAGCGTGCCATCCTTCACCCCAGTCTCGGCTAGCCTGTGACATGTCTGGCGTGTGAAGAAGCTGAGAAGGGGAAAAACTGGGGTTGAAAGAGAATTACGTTACACTCCCAGTATCAGGCAGCAGCAGCAGTATCATCATCATGTCACATTGATCTAGCAACGGGGAAAAGGTGTTGTCTTCACCACTGCCTGATCATTTGGACGCTCGGCGTGTGCAAGAGATGGAAAAAGTGGGTAATGGACTTCAAACATAAACACACACACACACAATGTATGTCTCATAGATGGTGTGTTAATTTGCCTGATTGACTTCCTACCTAGCCCTGTGATGCGATGTGCGATGGTGCGTCCTCTCTTAACGGACGACTTCTTTGCCAGTGCCGGTGGAACGTACGTGATGGAAAGGAAAGGTGAAACTGGAAGTATCACTTTAAATATTTATCCATCATTTCCAGGCTGAATGAACCTTGTCGCTTCTCCTCCCGCTCGCCTCAACCAAAGCAAGCATAAAAATGTAGGGTCTCTGTAGCCTTCCCCACACACACACACACATATATGTGGTAGAAACTAAAAGCTCAAAGAAAGGCGACTAAACAGTCTTGTAAAATACTTTTTTTTAATATGCGCACACCTCTTTGTTCGTGTGTGGTGTTTGTGGACAAATCAAACAGAGCTGTGTGCGTCCATGGGGAACGTTTGAGGAAGGCGAGCAGCGCGGCAGACTGTTTGCGGTAAGCACATTCCTCGGTAGCGTAAGCACTCGATGGATGGGCACCACGGATTGTGTGGACATTGTTCTGCACCGATGCACTTAATCTTCCCCCTTCTGTCTGTTGGGAGTTCCATTGAATCCCGGCCTTCCCGAGAGGTATAAAGCTACATACGCGGGAAGGGGGCATCGAAACACACACGGTGCACAGGGAAATGGACGAGAAGTCAGTTTGATATGTTTGTAAAGATTGATTAATCTGATAGGGTGTTAAAGAATTGGCTAGCTGCAGGATAGTGTTATCCCCTTTTGTTGGATATAGAACGTGCAGTTGCTGGGCATCCGGAATAGTGCAGTGGTAAGCGTTCAGGCTTCGTATGCCACAGTTCTTGTGTTCGAATCCCAATTTCAGCATCGCTCAAATAATGTGTGATTCAGGCTTTTATTTACAGTGCAAGGAATGTAAATTAGCTCTATAAATCCTGTGGAATAGAAACAACTTAATAGTTGAAAACCCGGGACCTGGTTTAATTGAAGAGAATCTGCTCAAGTACATCCTTATTAAAGTGAAGAACCCTTCCCCTCCGAATGTTTTCTGCAATCGAAAGCAATGTTTACTTCCTTTTATTTGCAAACAACTGGCTCAAGAGGCAAACCTCATTAACTGAGAAACCTGTCCTCTTCGAATCCTGTGGAATCTTCCATACCGCTGGGCTTCTTCTTTGTAAAACGAGCATTGAAACTGATCTTCTCTCATCGGCTAGTCTTTGCTCTTGCACGTTGCGCCAACTGCCTCGAATGTATGCAGCCTACCAGCAAGTCCCAGAGTAGTTCGCGGAATTCGATCGTACAACTTTTTAGTATGCGACAGAAGCGGTCGTCCCCCATCACCATCAACCCCTTTTACAGCGGTGCCGAAGGTTGCTGGCTCCGTCTGCTTCTCGGTCAACCTGCGCCTGCTCTCCTCCGCAACCATCCCGTTCGGCTTTTGGCGGAACTACCGTACGTGAGGATTCCTTTCCATCCTCCCTACCTGCCTGTACCGGCAACCCCGCGAGTGTGCCCTATTTGGAGTCGCTACCGCGTTTCGCACAAATGCAGCGTGTGCATTAATTCTGAGCGTGTGCTCGCAATCATCGGGTACGGGTTAGCATTCAGAAGCACGGGCAGAAGTAGAAGTGGCAAAATGGCAACAAAACGAAGAGTTGTGGCATTGTTTCGCCCGGTTTTATACAAGACACAACACCCCTGCCTGCTTTCTTGCAGTGAAGTGGATACCTCCACACACAGGCGCGCGCGCGCGCGCGGCCGCTCACATACCGATCGATTGTCAATTGGGTGCGAGAATCGAATGTGTGGCGGGGAATGGTGAATGTTAATCGAGGGTTGGTTGGTAGTACACACGGGTGCAATGTGTCGTGCACTATGCAATAAATTGACTGCCCCGTTGTGTGAACCTTTTCTACATGCAAGAAAAAGAGAGCGCGAGAGAGTAAAGGCGATAGCGGAGAGATTTTTATGGTCCTGCCTGCTTGCGCCTGCTTGGCAAAGTCCTAAAGGGGTGAGACTGCAAGTCAACTGCAAAAGGGCCTGCAAGAGTCAACTGGAAATTGGCGTAATTGCGCGCCTGTTGATGTAGAAGATTTGGCCAAAACCTGTGACGGTGGTTGAGCAGTTCAAACTTGTTTGGCATTGGGACACGAGAACGTGCTCACACAAATCTTGGGCACAGAAGAAACACTTCAAAATTCTGACCCAGCGTATTTATATTTTGGTGAGTGTTCTGCATCGCAAGAATGGCAAGGCATTATTCAGGCCCGAGCGAGCCAATCGCTGTTCATTCATATGTAAATTAAATCTCTGTGCTTCCTTAAGCTGCCGTTGAATGCACCTGGACAGCTGGAGACGATGACGCGATAGCGTCGTAGACCCTCGCACGGCTGCAACAAACAAACTTGAGCCATTGTTGCCATTTGTTAATAGTGATGACCACATTTAGTACCAGCTATAAATGTTTATTGCTCCGGGGGATAGCGCAGTAAAACCAGCCTGGCTGTCACCTGGTGTGTATGTATTTTGTTGCCAGTGGTTATTTGCTTCGCCTTTTTTTTTCTCGCGTTGCAGCTCCCGCTGCTGGTGCTGCTGACGGGGTGATGCGACAACGCACGGTTAATTGCTCTGTCATCGGCGACATGCCGCGCGTACCATCAATGAAGGAGCAGGACTGGTGGAGGGACCTGGGAATGGGAGGCGTTGGGTGTGCGGTTTTGGAAATCTTTCCAACAAGGGGCAGCCAATTCCACAAACCGGTTGTTAGTGTGTGTGTGTAAAACGAAGCAAAAGGAAAGGGCAAGAAGGAGCCGCCTGTCAATTTGTGCGATTGCATTTCGCATTCGAACGTGTGTGTGTGTGTGTGTGCTGCACCCCATAAAATGAGCGGTTTGATGATTTTTATTGTTTTATTGCGGCATCGATCGTCCCCCCGGTACGCTTTTAATGCATGTGTTGCACATAATAATCGTAAATTAGCATGCTTGTAAACTGTGGCGCGTTTTCAATTATACACATCGTTGCGTGCGTGCGCGTGTGGGTGGATGGGTGAAGGTGTGCGGCCCACGTCATGAAGCCGAATAAGTTCATCAATATTATTGTTATTATCTTATGGAGTTAGTTTTATTCCTCTTTTTGTTTTACCTCTACCAATAAGATGGTTTTCCGATTTTCTGTGGTGCCGTGACCAGGATTAATGATGTCATTTTAACGCTGGCGTTTGGCTTCGTTTGCAATGGGAAAAGCAAAATGTTGACCGGCAGCTCACTCTACAAAGGAGTAACTTCGTATGCAGAATGTAGAGGGGTTTGGGTTGAACTGCAGGGTCACTCACTTTCGGTACAGGGGCTGCTGCCAACTCAGCACATCAATCTGTTAAAATGTCTTACAACTGTCGGGGAATGAGTTCGATGCTGGATTTTTTGTTGGTGTGGTTTCCTCTAGATTGAGATAACATTGACAGAACATATGCTCCCTGTCAAGCGTGTGACCAGTGTATTAGGGTGTACAAATTGTGTTTGAATAAGAAAATAAAAACCCTTTGCGTTTGTTCTGTTTCGTTCCAAAGCAGTTTTCACGGCACCGTTTTAGTGTCGGCACGGTTTTTGGGCTGCTAGTGGTGAACCCTTTTACATCATGATAAAAAAAACGGAACGCACTCCTGAAAAGCATCTTCAGCCAGCAATGCTCTTTTTCCAAGAAACGAGCAAAAAAAGTTGTCCCTTCTGCCGCCACGGTTTCTGCTCCGGATACAACACCTGGCCTGTCGTGCTCTGTATGTGTCTCACCTCTATACTTGCAACACGAAGTGTTCAGCTAAATAGTGAAAAAAAAGTCACGAAAAAAACCCTCCATCGGGGGAACCAATGGCGCACAAGAGAGTTTCTCTTGTGCGCGGATCCGTCGGTTGTAAATTGCTCGCAATGTGCAGTCACAAGTATTAACCTCCGTTTTTTTTTTGTGTTTCTCTCTATACACCGCTCTGCCGCCCGGGCTTCACAGGACAGCACAATCACGTGCACACACACACCAAGCACGAAACAACTGGAGCGGGGCAACGGGACAAACAAGGTCTTAATGATACGTCTCGGGCGCAACGGCGCGGCCCAGAGAAACCGGGAATGATCGCCATCGTTTTGCCTGCAGCCTTTGTGCTGTGTGCGCGCGGGGTCTGAAGTGCATCGAAGCTACATGATATCCATTGGCAAGGAGGAAGAAGCCAAGGAAAGAAACGAGGTGGAACGTAGGGGACGTTTATTTGTTCGAAGCTAGCAATCAGCATGAAGATCCCCCTCCCCCACCCCACCATCCCCCGTCATCCTTTCGCTCTCGAACGCCGACTTGGGCTTGGGCTTTCGACCCCGGGAGCGCTTGCGTGCGTGGAAATAAAACGGGGTGGAATGATCGAGACGCGAAAACGAGCAAATTAAGTTGAATGTAAAATAATCGTTCTTGGCTCCCCCGCCGTGTTCTGATCGGTTGAGTTTTTGTGGGAGGAGGAGGAGGGGGGGGGGGGAAGTGTAGCGAAATAAGGGTACAGGGTTTTTGCGATCTGTTTTTGTGTGCCAACTCTTTTGAAGCCGGAGTAAGCTTTTTTTGCGAGAGGTGCATTGGGATATTGGCGGCATCTTCGCACGGAGCGTTGGGATCTGTTTACTTTAAAGTTTTACTGCCTCTCCATGAGTGTGGCAGTTCGTCCAATAGATTTGGATCACTTCATCAAGCGTGGTTGTATGGGTTTTTTCACCGCAAAGTCCTAAGAAATGTAGCAAAAAAATACTTTTTTTTTCAAACGCCAAAAAACTCGCCCAACAGCCCTGTCTGTGCTGAGGCCCGAGCAGAACCCGTTCGATTGCGACCGGCTCGTTTGTGGCTCGCTTCCCAGGCGATCTCTGGAGCTCTCGCTGGCTACGCTCCGGCTTTTACCCGCAACCGGCAATTATCGGTACATCTTTAAATGCTGATGGGTTGATTGATTTGGCCGGTGGCATCAATCCCATCCGCGCGCCCACACCGTACCCCGCCCTGTTGCACCGAGGGGAGGAGGGGGGAGGGGACCAAAGGGACATAATAGCTGCACCCCAGCATCCGACCGGCAATGCAGAGCTAATTCTGCATATACCGTCTTGCGCCGAGCGAACTGGTGATGCGGGCCTGCGAGAGAAAGGGAGCGTATGTATGTGTGTGAGAGAGAGCACTTGGTGAGGAACGTTAAAGGGTATAAAGTGGCACGATGTTAACATGCATGCGAAAAAAACACACACATCAAAGACGAAGAAGTAAAGAACATTAAGCGCTCTTCTCTCAACAACAGCAACCCTGCCCGCAAACGAGGTTTTCACCTTTGGCGAACCAGAAACACCAACCACTCGACGCCTTGTTACGCAAAGGCAGATATAAAAAAACACACACACATACGCGCGTAAACTCTGGGTGAGAAGGGTTGGTGAGAGGCGGCCTAATAGCTTCTCCAAATGGTGGTGCGCGTTCCAAAGGCCGGCTCGGTCGGCTCCGGATGAGAACGAACGCTCGCCGGGCGAAGGTAATGGGCCGTGTGCTGCGCTGTTGGGGCCTGCGAGCGGCGGTTGTGTGTCTGCGATCTTGCCGTAGCATATTACCCCGCAGTGGGGCGGCGGCCAGCAACAGCAGCAGCAGGCACTCCGCCGCCTCCTTTGCCCGGGCGAGAAGGAAACGAGAAACGAAATGGAAATCGGGTATTATTTATAATCATATGCCTTTAATCGTAAGTGTATATAATCACGATTTACGTTAATTATTTTAATAGAATGTTAATTCGATGCCCTCGAGTTGTTGCTCCGATGCAAGGGAGGGAGAGAAGACCCTCTAGCATCCTGGGTGTATGGGTTGTTTTTTGTTATGCTTCTTTTTGTGTTGCTTGTTGCGCTGCGCGGGCTTTATGCGGCAACCGTTTCGCTTGAGCGAGGTGGCGCTGTGAGTACGAAGAGGATCACTTTCCGACGGCGGGGGGTGTGGATGGGGCGCAGGGCTCTTGTAAGTTGCTGTTTGTGCTGTTGTTGATGTTGTTGCGGTTGCTTTCCTCGCTATTCTTTTCCAATCCCCCGCAGATATGATGGACGTAATTTTAAGGTGGGTCGGTTTCGCTTCTGTTTCCGCTTTGTGCGCTTCGTAGCTCCTTTTTTTCTGTGTGACTAGAACGGAACAAAAATGGGAAAGAATGACACACACACACAGGCCGGTGTCTCTATTATAGGGTTGGATACAAGAAGCAGAGGTGTCTCAATTCGGTCGACAGGCTGCTGCTGCTGCTTCTGTCAGAAACGCTTGCCCAACCGTGCGGGCTTTCAGTGTCAGTGGTTTGACAGTTATGGCTTGAATGCAGGAATGTTCAGTCCTCCTGCAACTTGAGCATGCAGCGAATGAAGAGTGCAGGGTTTTTGGCGATTCGTTTTTGTGTGCCATCGCTTTTAAAGCCGGAGCCAACCTTTTTTTGCGAAGTGCATTGGGATATTGGCGACATCTTCGCACCGAGCGTTGGGACCTGTTTACTTTAAAGTTTTACTGCCTTCTCATGAGTGTGGCAACACGTCCAATAGATTTGTATTGCTCCATCAAGCGTGGTTTTATGCGTTTTTTCATCGCAAAGTTCTAAGTAATGTTGCAAAAATCGTTTATTTTAGCCTGTAGTCTTTTCGAGCGCAAAAACCCGCCTGAAAGCCCTGTCAGTGGTTTGACAGCTATATGGCTTAAGGCAGGAATGTTCAGTTCTTTGTGCAACTTAAGCATCCTATGGATTAAAATCTCTTTTTACTGAGTGCTCTTAAAGTTGAAGCGAGCTTAGTAGCGTCATTTAAATAATTGGGGCTTGAAAAGGATCTCTTGATATCTTCAAACTTTGTTAGCAATGTGCTATGATATACCTAGAGTCCATAGTGACGCTTAGTGTCTCGTTTATTTGGTTGAGCCGCTTCTTGAAACTGGTGCCTCAAACATTTTAGTATCCGCTGGTATCTAGTGCAGATAGTGTACACTTTTTGAGCAGTTGCTCGAATCTCATTTAATGTCCTATGCCCAACTTTAGCGTTTGTAACTTTTCGGGCAGGTTCCAGAAGCTAAAGAAGTATAATATAAAAAAAAACTAAACCGGCTCTATTAGTGATTTACTATCGATCGACACTGACGCCTAAGCGTTCAGCATCGAATGTGTTGTCACTAATCAAGTGGTTTCAAAGCTTCCCTCCTCAATCCACTGGACCGACCGAGCTCCGAGCACAAGCTCCACGGGGTAATGGGGGTCATAAACTGCGGTAAGTTATTCTCCTGCTCGAAGCGTGTCGGACCCGATGCCCACGATGTATCACTTTGTTGCGCTCCGCCGAGCACGCCGAAACCACGTGGCCGCTGGCGGGGAAGGGATCCCGCCGCCGGACTTTCGGTGCAATTCTTCTTCTTCTTCTTCTTCTTCTTCTGCTACCATCTCTTTCACAAACCACAATTACACACACACCGCTCTACCGGTTAAAGATCGTTCGTTACAAACTGTGCGCGCAAAAGAGTGTTTTACATATCGTGTTTGCTGTTTTGTTGCTACTTGTTTTCCCATCCTTCCCCCCCCCCCCCCCGCAAGATAGTGGGGAGGATCGGTAACTAGTGTTTGCACTGCTCCTTCCCTTCGTTCAGTGAGTGAACAGCAACAAAAAAAAAAGAAACACAGTCTGTGAATGATGGTGGTGTTTATACTGGTAATGTTTTGTTGTTTCGCGCTCGCCGCCACCGCCGCCGCCCTCTGCACGAATGCGCAACCAGAGCCACCCTTCGTCAGTTCATTATAATTATCATCATCAGCTGCAATTTATGTCCGTAATTCATGACTTTAACGCGTACTAATTTTAGCTTCATTACACACACACTGACACGGACGTGTGCGTGCTCTTCCTGCGTGTGTGTGTGCACGTTTTGGCACTCAGAGTAGATGTGTGTTTCCCTTCTCGTCTCCTGGACAACAACAACAAAAAACCTTGAGCGTTTATGAGGGTTGAGGGCTTTGGGGCCATTTCACAGTCAGACGCCCTGTGGAAGAGCTCGGGACTCTCTTTCCAGTCGCGCAGCAGCCAGGAAGGAAGGAGAGCGAACCTGTATGGTGATGTGGGGGAGAGGGGTTTGTTTTATTATTTTGCGTGTGTGCGCCATCATTTCTGTTTTTAGCCATAAAATGTAAGCACAAGCAGCAGCAGCAGCAGCAGGCACCGTCCCAGGGCGAAACGCGCGGCCCAAAAAGGGATGAGAAAGGAGGGGCCAAGGGGTAATTGTTTGGCGTTAAAAAAGGAGTTTGGTTTTGGAAAGCGAACGATAAACAACAGTTGGTTGTGAGGATTGTGTGCGTGTGTGTGGTTTTGTATTTTATGTTTTTTCTTATTGCATTTTTCCCTTTTTTGCTGCTGCACCGATCCAGTAGGAACCGATCTCACGTTGGTATGATGTGTGTGTGTGTGTGTGTGTTTGTGGTTTGACGACAGTCGTGCATGCGAGATGCGCTCAACGTTTATTGCCCCTCTCTCTCCCCCTCTCCCCCCCCCCCCCTCATCCCTTTCCCTACTAAAGTGTGTTTTACGATTCTAAAAATACCCGCACAACCAGGAAAGCCTTGTTTTGATGGTTATTATGACTTTTAGCTGCAATTTGGTGAATCTTATTGCGAGATTTGTGATGACATACGGGGAGTGTCTTTCGAGGCACGGGTGCCGTGACGTCAGCAGTGCGCTCTTTGCTAAGATTTTCTGCTTCGTAGGGATTTATTTTTTCTGTGTTTTTGGTGTTATTTGGTTACTTTCAAAGTGTCTAATATCGTTATCCAATGATGCTTTTTGGCTGCTCGTTTGCGTCCGATTGCAGTGCAGCGTCCCATAGCTTCATTCCTTTCAAAGCGGGTGCTGCTTTTTGGTGCGAATTTTGTATGCGGGCTTGCCTACCATTCAGGCGCGCCGCGCGCACTGGACAATGGCTGTGCAGTAATGATCGTACTGCCGTCAATGTTTTTCTCTCCATCTTGCTCTGTCTGTGTGTGTATGCGCGAACAAAAAAGAACGAAAAATGACCAACAGACATGTACGTATAGTGATCGTCGTGTTCTCGGCCGGTCGGACGGTCAGTGAAACCACAGAAAGGAAAGGACACTTGACCCACAAAAAAAAGAAGGCAAACACGCGAGCAAGACAGCCACAAAATGCCCCCAGTACAGACACACAAACACACAAACACACACACACACACACACACACACACACACACACACACACACACACACACACACACACACACACACACACACACACACACACACACACACACACACACACACACACACACACACACACACACACACACACACACACACACACACACACACACACACACACACACACACACACACACACACACACACACACACACACACACAATCGGGCGACAAGGAATGGCAAAAACGCAAATCGGGCAAGTTGTGGAAAGGTGTGGGGCGGGCGGTGCATCATTTGCATATTTTAATACGAAAGCAAAAATATAAAATAATTTAAAACTTTACTCGCGCAACGTTGTTTTCATTCTCGGGTGTGGTGTGTGTATGTTTGTGTGTGTTTGTGTGTTAGTGCCTCCTGTGTGCTTGTTCGGGACATCATCCCCCTTAGCACTACGAAAAAAAGAGCAATGTCCTCGCTTGGAGGTGCTCGCAATTGCAAAAAGAAAAAGGAATCGTGGTTTGGGGATGGTTCTTTTTTGTTTCTTTTCGCAGGAGCTTTTGCCAACCTTTCCGCCGTAAAAGGAAGAGGACAAGTTCTCGTCTGTGTGTGTGTGTGTGTGTTGGAACAGTTTTCCGGGTAGGGAAAAGTGCTACCTTTTTTACCTCTTGTTGGTTAGTTGCTTCCAAAGTGTGTATACAAAAAACGTACATAAACGCGGACAACTTTGGGAGAGAGTTTTTCTTTATTTTTGTTAATATTTTTTGTAGTAAAAACAGCTTGACGGACGGCGGGATGGGAAGGTGGGAGAAGCGATTGTGGCCACCGCTCGCTCCCGTTTTATTAATTAAGCCCAGAGTTTGTGTGTGCGCCTCGGCTCGGAGTGTAGTGCAAATTTGTACGTTTATTTCCTTTGGTCGTTGGCGCACATAGAGTTGGCTTTCTGTTTGACGTTCCACCGTGGCTTCGTACGACTGCGGGCTTGGATTTTGTTTTTCGCTATATGTGTGTCTGTGTGGAAATGTGGGGGGAGGGGGGTTGGGGGCACACGTTATTGGAACTGGCCCCCGGAGTCAGTCGAATAAGCAATTCCTGCTGCATGGGAGGAGGAATAGATTTGTGTCCTGAAGTGTGTTATGTTCCGGAATATTCCGTTCTCTCTCTTTCTCCCTTCTCTCTCTCTTCTCTCTATCTATCTCTCTCTCACACACTCTCTCATTCTCTACTCGAAGACCCTTTGCGGGCAGCCTTTTGGGCATGCCGTTTGTCTGGGTCGTTTTTCGGGGTGGTTTGGTTTCGACTCTCCCGGGTGAATTTATTATCCCGTCGTTTGTTTTCCAACGCGGCCCAGCCACCCACCCATCAACATACCCCGTTTGGGTTACGCTCGGTTAAAGCCAAAGTCCCACCAGGCGCGGGGGACTCGGCGCGAAACGGGCAAGTGCGACTTGCATGTTGGTTTTGCTTGCTTTTTCCCCCGTTTCATCCCGTTTGCTCCGGCGTGCTTCTTTCTTTCCGTTTTGCTGGTTTGTTTCATCCGCCTCGTGGTAGTCCTCCGCAGAGGGATTTTTTTTTAAATATTGCCATCGGTTGTCCCTTGTCCCCGTTGGTCATTTTGTGCTCGAGCTACGGATAATGAATTTGTTTCGAGCATGTATTTTTTTTTTGTTTCTGGTAGGTTTGCTTTTTTTTTGCTTTTCTGTCTCGCCCTTTGTTTCCATAATTTTATTTCCTCCTTTGTACCCGTACCCTACGGAAAATGAGCAGCATGCTGGATGAGGCGGTTTGTTTTTGTGTTCATAAATATGGGCGTGTTGGCTGCTCGTGTATTGAGGTTGAATCAATTTGTGTTTTGTGTGGTGCTATGAATGTGCAAGTGGGCTTTCCTGCGCGAAAATGTTTGGACATCGGAAAGAGGGAGCTTCGAAACAGAAGGAAAAACACTCGAGTTTTATATTAACAATCTTCTTTTATACAGAAAAACAAAACCATACATCTCAATTTTTTTATATAAAACAAAACTATCTAAAACCATTTATTTTTCAAAGTTACTACAGTGGTTTTCTAAAATATTCTCTTTCCTTCTTTGTCCTTCTATTTGCAGGTGAGTCTGGAGATTCATTTTCCGAGGACAACTACGAATTGTGGAATAAGTACAAAGTATTGTTAAAAGAAAATTTAAACACAATCGATCGAAGAATGCTTTCTCCTACATCGATTCAGCTTACGATGAACCATCTAGATCCTTGGTGAAGCATTCAAATTGCTCAATTAGCATGCCTCTCTTAAGCCTCGCCCGTAGTGCTGTGCCAACTGCACGGTACTGTCAAACCACAGGTCGTGTGATCGATCCTGCAAAAAAGCGCAACTTTTATTTGACAAATGCTTACACAGCGTTTACCTTTCCCTATCGTCAAAAGGCGCTCTCTCCTCCTCCTCTCTCTGTGTTAAACTAATTACCTACCACTACCACTTCTCTCCTCCTACCCAAGTGGGGCCACCTTTAAGTGGTCCAAGGCAAAAGAGAGACCCTCCAAATGGTGTGGTTGTAGTTTTTTAGCATTTAAGCAATCACTCATCCATATACCCACACACACACACATACACACAACACACCCCAGTTAACATAAACACGGCTTCAGCTGATTAGTTTTACCCGTGCGGAGGTCTGGTTTGCAACAAGCGTCTTACCGCGCCACACCACATCCACCCATTAAACGGTTAATTTATCGCCAATTCACACGTTAATTACACACACTCTTACACACCTACTTCTTCCAAATAAGAGAGAGAGAGGGAGGGCAACAGACACCACTTTGCCTCCCCTCCCCGCCAACTGCCACCCCCTTCATGTGTGGTGTTGTCTGCTCTACTACCACTAGAGCGCCGCGTGTTCAATGGGTCAACAGCGGTTGAAGGTCAGACCAGGCAGGAGGGCGCGCGCGCTCGGTGTATCGAATAGCTTGTTTCTTCGAGGGCGAGGTTGCAAGGGAGAAGGCAGGGGCCAGAGGGCTGCGCTTGTAACCCGTCTTGTCACCCGGCACAGAAGAGAAAGTAGCCTTTAGTGTGTGACACCCGAGAAGCCTCTCTGACCTCATCGATTACTCCGGTAGAGTGAAGGTGTGTGGTGAAGAAGAGTGCGAGAGCGAAAGGGAAAGAACTGAGACCGAAAAGAAGAGAGCGAGAGAGGGTGATCCAGTACAGTTTTGCAAAATGAGCACCACCACACTACCATGGAGAAACAGGTTTCGTTGTGATGCCACCTTCTACCTCACCTCTTCAGGGTTTGTGGGGGACGGTTTGTGACGCGCGCTGGAACTCCTCCTCCTCCTCCTCCTGGGGTCTCGTGGTCAAGTTTTAATAGCTCAATCGAGAAAGTGCCTGCTGCATTGGGCGGGTTCTCCTTTGCTCTAGACTCTGGCCGCCGCTCCTGACCCCGACAGCATGAGTAAGGAGTGAAAGCGTTGTGCATAGTACTTATCCTTTGGGAGTCCCCCTTAAAAGACGGCGGCCCCCTTTTGAAAGGCACTTTTGGCAGTGGTGGTCTCGCTGCTGGGTTTGAGCTGTTGCGCTGTACAATTCTGGAAGCTCGTTACGCTCTCATCAGCTCGGTAAGATCAAAGTCAGGCCAAACATGAAGCGCGGGTGACGCCCCAAAAGAACGCATGCGAGGCGACGTTAATGTTGCGTCCTGCGACGTTGCCCCTTTTTGTCGGTTTGCGCGCATCGCATTACAGACATTCCTGAGCGTGTACTATGCACACAGGCACACAGTCTTGTTTAAAATTTCACGCACGATTGACTGCTTCCGAGAAACCGAGACACAAACCGCCGAAAGCGGAAGGCGGCACACAGAAACATAAGGGGCAGGAGCCAAAAAATACCCCTTGTTTGACGTACAGTTGTTCTAAAAGCCGACGTGCAAGACTGGTTTTGTTGGGAACGAAGGGGACCCCTCCGAAAAGAAATCGCCCAGAAACACCGGCACACAAACACACATAAACTCACTTCATATTTTACATTCCGCGTCTTGGGTCCCCGTGTGTTTGCGGGACCCTCTGCGGCGGGACTGTTTCTCACTTCGGTGCGAACACATGCTACCGTATAATTTTACGATGTCGCGTCTACCACCCACCAAGCGTGTCGGGTGTGTGCTGAGTGTGTGTGTGAAAGAGAGAGAGAGAGAGAGAAAGAGAGAGCGAGTGGTACGGGTAATGCGCCGCGACGAGCGCTATAATTAGAAGGCCTAATCTTTGACTTTGCCTTTTCTTTTCACGCCTCACGGGAAAGGGGCGGTAATAATGGTTCTTTCGTGGTGTGTTTTTCTTCTTCTTCTTATTTTTATTCTTTTTCTTCTACTACAACCCCGAATCGTGTCCCTCTTCTCGCGGTGATGGCCAAAACCTCGAGCAAGCGTAATGTTTTGATTCCTATTAAACGTGATTGTTGTTTCCACATGACGAGGAAGCCTACTTGTTTTTGGAGCTCTGTACAACATTATTACACACTCCCTGTGCTGTGTCATCTGCTCTTTTTTTGGTTTTGTTTTTTTTTGTGTTGCTCTCTCGCTCTATGAAGAGTGCGACAGTAAAAGAGCGCTCCGCGCGAGAGCTGACGGATGGACGTTTATAAACTCGTTTGCTAGTCGTTACCACCTCGCCCGACCTCCGCAGAGAGGTTAGCGTCGCTCGGGCGTTGTGCAGTAGCGCGGCGCGAGTTGTCTGCCTGTCACAAAACCCGCTCCCATCTGTCACTCAAACACTTTCGCTCGCAACACTCCTTTAGACGGCGTGACGGTGTGCTACGCTTTGCTGTGGAGCGGCACGATAAGAGGAGCTACTGGTGTTTAGTTGTGCAGGGTTGTTTTGGGCAAGAATTTGTCAGCAGAGCTGTCTGGTGGTCAGGGATGCGGGATTGACAGGCTGAGTGTGAAGATGCTGGAAGATGTCGGGTGGTCGAGCGTTTCCAAAAGACACACACACACATATACTAAATGTTGGGAATGGCTAATCCGCACGGCAATCGACACTAGCTGTCATAGTACCGGGATATTGCATAGATACCGATTATTCATAGCAGAATCGTTCCAAGTGGTCGGTGATACGACATACCAGCTCTACCCCGCAACATCCAATTAGACCGATTCTCATTTGTTATAAACAAACACACAAAATCACTAAAAACGACGGGATCTCACGTCGCATTTTTTGACATCTCACTCTCCCCCACCCACTCTCTCTCGTTCTCTCTGGGCAACACGTCGGGATATTTACAACATAAACTCCGATCGTATGCGTCCGGTGTAAAGATGTCAATCCTGTTGGCCCCCTCCCGGACCTACGCAACCACACACAACTCGAACACGGTGTACGACAAAGTTGTCTGGTAATTAATGCCTCGTTCCTCGGCGCTTTTTTCCCCCACTCGCAAGCGCTGGTGTTGTTTGTCGCGCATCTGTTTGATCCTGCAGCACACCGGTAGAGGGAATGCTCACTAAGCCCCTGTCAGCGTACCGCTCCTGTCGTCTGCACCGAACGAAACCGGTTTTGTTCGGGCGCGCATATCCAAACCCACACACCACTTTCACTAATTGACGTCTAATTCGGTATGCAGTCGCGCGTGTGTGTGTGTTTGTGTGTATACTCCCATATCCTCTCGTTTCGGACGGCCGAGGAAACACTAGAAGAAGCAGGGGAGGGACAAGAGAGTGTCAGAGTGAGTGTGCAATGTGTGTGCGCCCTTTTATGATCTAATCTCATCTCGGGTTGCAATGAGTTAGGGGGATACTGTGGAGTGGTGCTAGGGGGCTGAGGAGGTCACGAGAGCGCAAAAGCGCAGCAGAATCGAATGAAATACCGATTATATGCCAATAAATTTCCACTTTACGCTCTTGGCTGTTCGTGTGGGCCCGTCCCCCCGTCTGGGGCGTTAGAGGACGCGGGTGCAAGATATTTACCCTTTCGCTTAGCGTCAATTGGTTGCAAAACCTTTTGACTGGGGATAGTTAAATGTGTGCACGCGCGTGTGGTGTGTGTGTCTGTCAGAGTAGCCTTGGAATGGGGGAAGGAGGTTCAAGCTAATCGGTACCTGATTGAAGCGAAACGACGGAATTTATCGCTAATTTTCTGGTCGACAGGACGCTGCTACCGGAATTTGTTTGCGAATGGTTAGGTGTGGCGATGGCGGGCATCGGTTCCGATCGGGTTGTAGCGCTGAAGTTTTTGGGAGGGCAATGAATCTGGGATTATGATGTTATCTGATGGCATATCGCTACTGGTGTTGCCGGTATAGTGGTGTGTACGGGAGCAGGAGATGTAAGTGCTTAATATCTGGTTCAGTAATTGGTGGAGTTAGACTGTCAAATCGTTATCACTTTTTTCACCTGCCATGCTCTTGAGTTTCTACCGCATCGAGAATGCCCGTCAGTAGCAATGATCCTGGAAAATAATCCATTACTGACATTATTACGAGCAGTTGTTAAGTTTTGGTAACGATTTTCCCCCTCTAGTGTGCTCTTGAGTTTCTACCGCACCCAGAATTGCTATCAATAACAACGATCCTGAAAATAATCCACACGCAACATTGTACGCGAGCTATTTTCGAGCAAGTTGTTAAGATTCTTGTTTCAGGCATAAAAAAAAGAAACCCGTTGCAACCGCAAGCAATCAACGGGAATAAAATCACTACGTCTGTACCCTTTCGAACGTACGCTGCGCTCTTGTGAATATGCTCACCTTCTCTCCTGTTCTCTCTCTCAGTGCACCCAATTAGTCCTTACGAGGTGATAAGAAGTCTACCGAGAAGCACCAGTTCGCCCCGGTTTTGCCAGTTCAAGCCGCCCCTATAAACTTCTTCGAGAAACTCTTCGAACCCTGGGCAGTGCAGAAATGCGCAATAAGCGGGAGGATTCCTCTGTTCCTCTTTTTACACTCTTGCTACCGTTTGCTCGCTCTTCATCGGTGGGCCGTAATCTGGGGTTCGGAGGTTGTTAGCGTTACTCTTTATTTAAAGACCGACAAATGGATAGAATGCGGGGTGCCATAAAAATAATCATTAAGTTTAATGTCATCTGCTCATCTGTTCGGCACTCAACTGGGGAGTTTTTTGTGTGTGTGTCCTGTTGTTGCTGCTGCTGCGGCTGTTGTAAGAAAGTCGTTAGCGCGGGCCCACGGTTTGTGTGCGAGGGGAGGTGCTCAAATGTCTTTAAATGTGTTTTTTTACGGGGTCGTTGTTTCATCGTTCCGTATCTTCTGTTTTTGGTGGCCCGATAGTTGGAGCTACAATGCTGCTAACAGAGGAAATAGAATTGTGCTTAAAACCTGTGTGTGTGTATGTTTGATTGCTGCTTTAGTTGCGAGTGATTTATGTCACCGTAATGACGGAGCTGCTACGGGCACGGTTTGGCGCAGCGTTGCGATAAGATAATTTTCAATTGATACATATCAAGCGGTTTAACCATAATTGAATCGAAATGATTAATGCACTGCTCGTGCGAAGTTATCCAACCACACGCCAACCTGGCTCCTACTGCTGCCTGGGGGAAAAGCTGTTTCGGAAAACCCACCAGCGGGCACGGAGGCCGAATGAGCTTAACATTCCACCCCAAGTCGTTAGTCGTCGCGGCTGCTCCCCATCGGCTGCCAACGATCCTTTAACACGGAACACCGGGGCATGTAATTACATCTAAGTGGGATAAATTGGCTAATCACAGGTGAGAAAACGATCCGCAAGCACAGCGGAGTGTGGTGTGCCCTGGCTTCAGCTAGTTTCCGGCTTGTGTTGCAAGCGCTGGTAGAAGAAGCGGCTAAATTGATTCGGCGAAAGCCGAGCTCGCGCGTTAGAATGATTCACCCGAGAGGTGGCGAGACGCGTGTCGGAGGCGACTCCACCGGGGCGGAAGTATCGGATAAAAATTCTTTCCAACACGAGCTGCTGGTGCCGCTGCTGCTGCCGCCTTTGATTTAATTTGCTGTTTAATTTCGCCGGCTGGTAAATGTGCGAACTCGGCACCCGTCACTTCCACACTCATACACAGACACACACACACACACCCTTGCAGAAAGTTTCCAAATCCTTTCGCATTGCTTGCTTGCAAAGTTTCGGCAGTGTAGAGTGTAGTGTGTGTGGTTTAACCGGGTTTGAAGCTTATTAATTTCAACTGAACGAAAACTTCGCCTCTCGCCTGGCTGGCGGCAGAGGGGCAGAGAGTGCGGGCAACAAAGGAGGAGGGAAGGTTTTGCCGTCTGCTTCGCGACGACGGGCTCAACTTAGGAATCCAATTAACAGTTTTAACCTTATCAGTTGCCTTTGCCGCCGATTCGGGGGTTGAAAGTTGTTCCTCGCGCGCGTGCGGCAGTAATTTCGCTGCTGGCCGGAAGCAGTTTCGCTCGTTTCGGAACGATGGCGGCAAACCTTTTTCGTATTTTTGCTTTTTTTTTTTTGATCATTTTGTGTAGGAGAAGAACTGTGCTCCTAACTTTCCAGAATCGATCCGCAAATGACGGCAAGCATCTGCTCCCTGCACAAACGGTCGTCGTCAAAACGGTAGAGATGAAGTTGTGCACAAAGCGAGAGATCGCACCGATTTTATTACTTCCCTTTGCTGCTGAACTAGTTATTTCACCCGTCGGCACGTCATCGTTTATTACGGCCCGTGTGTTCTGCGCTTGATTTTCCCTCCGTGAGCGTGCAGCTGGGTGAAGTGGGTGGCTGCTGCTCCCCGTGTATGTGCTGTTCTGTTCTGTAAAAGCAGTCAGGCGCAATAAGATGACAAAATTTATTATTCATCTAGTGCCCGGCGCTCTTCTTCTCGGGGTTCAGTCAAGTTCATCAACCCCCTTCTGTGTTAAAAACGCAGTACGACGCGCCCACACGAAAAAAAAAACTGTGGAAGCAAACCTTCCCTCTCTCCGGAGGGGGGTCGTAGGTTTTGTTTTATGACCTTCCCCGAGACCCGATCCTAGGCAAAGCTGTGTTCCGCACTTTTTGATGGTTTTTTGACGACGACGCGCGATGTCGCGGGAGGCGGTAGGATCCGCTATAAAACTGCAATGACTTGAAAAAGAGTGTGTGAGAGAGCAAAATGGGAAATAAATTTCAACAGCTTATGTTTTTGGCCGAGTTTTGTTGCACCTACAATTTTTTTTTGTTGAGTTTTATTAGGTTAAAGCAAACCTTGTCCGTGGGAAGCGAACGTTCTCTAAAGGTTATCGTGTTTGCATTTTTGTTTGTTTTTTTCAACCCCATTTATGCGCCAGTTAATCGCATCTTTGTTTGTTGATTCACGCACGCTGTTGTTGTTGTTCTTGTTGGGGCGGTGATGCACCACTAGAATAAAAATCAATAATAGAAGACAACGAACCGTCTTGTTCCGCCGCTCTAGTCGCTTTCGTGCAGCTTTTGCACCAGGGCGGTCTACCACGAGATAACGAAGATAATGGAGTTTCGCAGGAAATGTTTTAAGTAGCCCGACCCACACACCCGACCGACCGAGCAGGGTGTGCACTAATGCAAATGCAGCGAAAGTTTTTCACCATCGCGGGGAACGGGAAAACGTGCGAAAAAAAAGAAAGCTTCTCTCTGCCACATTTTCTTGAACGCCAGTGTAGACTTCAATGTTACATCCTGGAGACCCCTCCCAAGAACAGGCATTGCCAACGGTACAGTAGCTGCAGCGCACCCGGTTCCAACTTCTAGCAAGTGCTCTGCATCATTCAGGCGAAAGATATAGCCACCAAAATCAGAAACGGTGTGCGTAGAGCAGTTTTCAATATTCTACCCCAAAACGTGGAGGGTCCTGCCACTGCTTTGGTGTGCGGCGCCAACGGCGGCAGCTAGACGCACGGTTGGCGAATTCGAGGAGAAATAGTAATGCGATTACACTTACCCTATTGTAAGTCATTCTCTAACACACACACACACACACACACACACCGATACCCTTTCAAATGGGCTGGACACACACTCCAGGATTCTCAGGAGCCTGTGGTACCACGAAAGAACGGAACGAAAATCAAACCTGTGCACAAACTAACTGGGAAATGGAAAGAAAATAAATAAAAAAAAAAGAATGAAGCAAACTTTTCCATCGCTTAGCAGACCGGGGAGCCGTTGCTGTTTTACTTAACGTCACCGGCAAGCAGCTTTTTTCCATTCCGAATCCTCGTCTGAATGGGATAGGGGGAGTGCGGTGTAAGGGTGGCCGGAAAGTTGTGCTGTGCTGTGCTGTGCTACCGGCTAATAAGGGGCGAGGAGTGTTCTCGTTCTCTCGCCGTTCGCCTGGGAATGTAGCCGACTCCTTCCGTTGCCAATTGACATTGTGTAGATAAGAAAGAGAGAGAAAGAGAGAGATGGGGTGAACGGGAGTGCGAGAAAGACAAGGAGGAGATGGAGGGCTGTAGAAATTATTCCGAGATAAAATAAATTACCGAACGATAAAGTTGGATGAAAAAGCCATTATAACTTTTTCAAATTAAATTATTAGTATACAGCTTCTCGTTTCGAGCTTTGCGGCGGCGTACCGGGGGGTGTGTGTGTGTGTGTCGGCACATCTTCCGTGTCTCTGCCAGAGTTTCTCATTCCCCCCGCCGTGTAGAACGCCACTTCAGAACACAGATGAGTTCGGGTGCAGTTGCTCCCTTGCAACAAGCTTTTCCTGCAAAAGAGCCATTTCCTCTGCTCTCTTCTTGGCTTTGGTATGAACGGCAACAGTGCACAAAAAAAAGAAACAACATCTCTCTTCCCGCCTTTCTTGCTAGGAGCTCAAGAAAGTGCAAACTTTTCCGTGCAGGCTTTCCACCACCGCCCCAGCACAAGCTGTGTTCGCGCTCCGGAACACACTGTGTCCGGGAAAAGGGAGTTTTTCGGGTTGGCATTTCGAAATCGCTTCTCCACTCAGCGTCGCGCAAAAGGCAAGCATGATAATGGTAAAGTGTGTGTGTGGGGGCGAGCGAAACTACTGTTTCTTTTCCCCCCGTTTTCCGGCTGTGCGGATTTCCCGTGCGGATTGTGCACGCGCGGAATCGTGCGAATGGCATCGCATTGCGATTTGCTGAACAAAAAGAGCAATTCAAGGTTGAGCCGGTGTAGCGGTGCTGTACTGCTGTGCTGACTATAGTTACGCTTGCTTTGCCTTTTTGTTGCTGTTAGGATCGTTTTTCCCCTGGCCGAAGCGGTGCGCACTCTCATCCTGGGATGGGAGAAGCTGCGCCACCCCTCCTCCCCCCCCCCCCCCGAAACCCTTATGAAATCATTTCAATTAAGCAAAATGGCGCCCAGCGAGACGGACGGGGAGAGCATGTTAGTGCCGCTCCACACGCGTGCAAAGTTACAATCCAGCGGGAGTGAAATTAGTTCTGCAATTGGGAAAGTTCAACGAAAACCAAAGCACAAAAAAACTCCCCCAAAAAGCCATGACGAAGAACTCAGTAGAAGCAGCAGAATTCGCTGTCCTTTGTGTGTCTCTTCGCCGAGGGTTTTCTTCCTCCTTTTTTTTTGTAGACCCCTCGAATTTCTGGGACCCCTTCGCCAACCATCCCCTGCGCCCCTCACGACACATGCGCTGTTAGACGTGTTGGACAGCAGCACGGTTTGGCACATCCCTGCCCTGACCATTGGCATTGTTTTGCGCTCCGACCGGTCTTCCAGGATTCGACATCCGTGTGTTTGTGTTGTGAATGTGTGCGCGATACCTTAAGCCCGCGTGATGAAGTTGCCATCACAGGGACCGTTTTTTGTTGCTGCTGTTGCCGTGCTCCACGGGGAAGCGCACCAAATCGGTGTAATCCTCCCGGAAAGCACCGTCGGCGTGTTGCGGCGTCGACTCCACTGCACTAGTGGTGTCCCCTTGTGGAGCGCACCAGCGACTTCGATCCTACTCCGGCAAAATCGGAACCACTAGTTCCGCCGGAAGTCGGAATCGTCTCCAAGTCGGAGTCTCCAGAGTCGGAGTCTCTGGAGTCGTCCGAGACCTATCCCGAGAAGCCTAGAGTTATCCAAAGACATTCGGAGACATCCGGAGATATTCGGAGACATCCAGAGTCATCCGGAGTCATCCAGAGTCATCCAGAGTCGTCGGGAGTCATCCGAAGTCACCCGTAGTCATCCGTAGTCACCCGTAGCCATCCGAAGTCATCCGTAGTCATCCGGAATCATCTGGAATCATCCTGAGTCGTCCGGAGCCGTCTAAAGTCGTCTAAAGTCGTCTGAAGGCAGAGTCGGCGAAAACTGCCGACTACGGCCGACTCCAAATGACTCCAAACGACTCAAGACGACTTCGAATGACTCCGGACGACTCTAGATGATTGCAATGCCGGACGGCTTCGGATAACGCTAGTCGAATTTTCCTACGAAATTTTTAGAGTCGGATCGGAGTCGACTCCGTATTGTTCAGCCAACTCTACCCATCACTACACTGCACTGCTATTCCAGCGTCTTTGTGCCTGTATGTGGTAGTGTGTGCGCACGAGCCGTTGTTCTGTGTTTGCTCCGTGTCAGCTTTTGTTGCCTCCGTCCCTGGTGCTATTCAAATCGCCGCTTTTCCCATCTCCCCTGGCTGGTACCGGGTGACGTGTCTGGAATGAAAATAGAATCCGATTTGCGAAACTGCTGCGGCGACGATCGTTCAATTTCCCCGTCGAGCGCATCAGTGCAGTGTAGCATCCTTACAGAGAGCTGCTGTACTGTAGTGGTACGACTACCAGTGGAAGTACAGCTTGAAGTTGTCAGCTCACTTACGCGCCACCCCCCCCCCCCCCCCATTTTGTGAACCGTTTTCAAACGTGAACGGTTGTGCCAGAGCACTAAACCGGTAGACGAAGGTGGAGTACATATTTTCCATCTCCATGGTGTGTGTGTGTGTGTGCGAGTCAATATCCCCGCAGGGGGCGCACATCGAGGTTTCGGGAAGGGGAGAGTGTTACGAGCAGCGAATTCGACAACCGAACTCTCAGTGTAATGAAATAAATCGAATCAGAGACCGATTTGCATAAAAGTGGAGTGTGCGGGGTTAGCGGTGGACTGCTCACCGTCCTTTCCGCCGCGTACGTGCCCAGGCCCTGCACGGGCACCGGCTCCTGAGGCTTATCTGTGCATAGCGTTTCGATAGGGTGCCAGAACCGAAGGATGCCGCGCGGGAGAGATAACTTCTGGAGTCACGGGGGAGGATTATTGCAGTATGATGAAGCAGCAGTGCCTCTGTGTGCGCCCGCAACCCTTCTGTGTTGGCTGGGATTTGAACTTTCAATTGGTGGTTGGGGGTGGGAGAGTTAGTTATCGACAACGTTTCAGACATTCTGGATATATCAGATGCAAGGCAAAACCACGACCACCGTGTTCGGGTACGACGAAAGGGAAGACTGCTGCAACCCACAGTACGCATGGCTTCTTTATCGTGTACTGCCTCAATAAAGATGATCTTGTTTGTGTGTGTATGTGTGTGTGTGTGAATCCAGGGAAAGGTTTCACAAGTTGGCACCTTGGTTGTTCTGACCTTGGTTCCCGAGCAGTATCGGTGTATTAGAAACGAGGATGGATGGGTGGTGAGTAGATCCTAGGGACATTGTCGGTTTGCCGTAAATTTGCCAGCAGAGGTTTGTTCCGGGCAATGAGCGTGCGAATGAGGCAATTTGCTTGTGGAGCGTGTGGAGAGCTAGCTTAAAATCATCCACTCAATCTTCCTCCTACTTCGGGAGTTTGCGAGAGTGGGAGAGCTGGAGCGAAGAAACGGAGAGCTGGAGTGCTCCGAGGCGGCGAGGTACATTGTACGACCGTAAAAGTTGCTCGTCTGGAAGCGCCCCCCGTGTATGCGAGGAGAGGAAGCTAAGCGAGCTCTCACTCGCTCCCACTTGGCCGGCCGCCTTGTAATGGACACAAATTGTTATTTTAGCACACAACGGCGAAGCAGTGTGTATGTTGAGATTATCTATTTATATGAATCACTCTTTGGTTTCCCTTTTGTGTGGTGTGTGGTATGTGTCCTGCGACGGCCCTCTACCATGGGGACGTGCAGGGCTACTTTGCCACGATTAGGTCGAGAGATTTCTTCAGCTAAACTGCTTCCTGCTATCTATCTCCCCCGTTGCTGAAAATAACACCACCAATGGTTGAGAGTTGGTCGCACAACCCAAAGGTCTCCCCCTCCTGTCCCTTGGGTGCTCTGTCGAGGAAGTTGTCTAATTGGTTTGTTTGCAGCAGGCAAACTGTAAAATAGCTGCGGTAAGCGTTTCGCAAAACGGCAAAGTTTTTGGCACCCTGCCAACCAACGTGGCCTGTGCCGCCCGACGATGGAACTGGAATCGAACTCGTTGTGAGGGGGTTGGCAGGCGGGGATGTGCCAAGTGTGTGACCACCATACGGTTCGGCGTGGCCGTGTCATCATCAAGTTTTTATGGCTTTACGCGTATGTTAATTGGTGGTAATAAGGCTGTAATATGTCATTTCTCTCTTTCTTCTCAATGTCCTGCGATCTGGTGGTCTTTGGTGTATCTGCTTTTTTATTTTCAAATTGATTTACGAGTTAGGCACATTATTATGTAAACAGACCATTATTAGACCGCTAACGGACGTCATCAGCGACGCCATATAACGAAGTTATTAAATTCCCCTTTCCCAAACACCTCCGTTTTGGCATCAAATGCCTGTACTTACGATCAATTTAGCTTAAACGACCAATAACAGACCGTTAACAGACCGTTAACAAAGGAGTCATCAAAACGGAGCCTAATCGATTTAAAAAAAATCCCCCCAAAGAAACCATCAGTCATTTTATTCGATTGTAATTGTTTTGGAGGTGGCCACATACGATCGAAATGGATTTTATGGTTGCAGGTAGTAGAGGGGATGATAAAAAAAGCCACATAAAACGGAACACTCTCCAACGGCCTGGCAGAAAGAAGTAGTGTAAAAATAGATGCACACGCTCTTCTTCGACAAACAGCGCCACAAAAAGCAAAAGCAATCAACTTTCGCTTAAACGTAACATTCACACACAGAAACACACACACACACACACACACTGCCTATCTCATGTCCTGTTTGCTGTGTCCTCTTGTACCCCGTCTCACTCTCCCTCTCTCTTTCCTCTGGCTGTGCACACATATTGCTGGCAGGTGAAATTGCAGAAGAAGTGGTGGAATCCGCATCCTTTTAGTTACCCGCCGGGCATAATCGTATTGCAAAACGCAGGCAGAAGGTGAAGTGGATCCTTGTGTATGTGCATGTGTGTGTGTGTGTGTGTGTAGCTCAGTATCGACATCGTGTGCGCCCACGACACATAGCAACGGGTTCGGGAAAATTGAAATCCGTACCGTCTAAGAAGAGCTGTCGTTGGGGGGAGTAGGAGGAGTGCGTTGGGCTAGAGGGCGCTCATGTGTGGGAGCACGAGGGTTGAGAAGAGGTTGTTGGAATATGTGCAAAAAAGTAAAACGTCAGCTTCGCGTCAACTGGAAGAGGTTAAGAGAGAAGGACTGAGATAGAGAGAGAGAGAGAGAGAGAGAGAGAGAGAGAGAGAGAGAGAGAGAGAGAGAGAGAGAGAGAGAGCGAGAACGAGGCAACGGAAGGGGCAGAGCGCATCTATACACACAGAAGCGATGCGATTGGAAAATATGCTTACTCCAAAAAGCTGATGCTACTGCTGCTGAAATTCTGGTTCTGTGGCTCCGGGCGAGGACACACGCGATATGAAGAGCTCGTTGGTTTGGGGATAAAAACTCGGAAAGCGATTCCGTTTTTTCGCCCTCTCGTTATCTCTCACTCTCTCTCTCGTTTCGGCGCACACATCCCCTACTCTTTTATGCCTTCGAGGGATAACTGCACAACATAGTAGAGTCTCTGGGACCTGGTCTCTGGGATGTGTATGTGTGTCTCGTATGCAAATATTGCTCCTCGGAGTTGCGGCTGCGAACCGAGATACGAACGATGCAAGGATAATGGTTGGGATTTATATTTTTTGCTACCGGTGCCGCCGGTGCTTCCCCTTTCCTATTCCCGGTTCCCCATGTTTTGCTACTCTAAATGAAATCACAATAGCACTCTACTGCACCAGGCGGAGGATTCCAGGAGGATATGTGTGTGTGTGTGTGTGTGATGTGATGTGCTCACCCGCACCCGCTCGCTGTATTGATGCTGGGAATTGGAATAAACCACTTCTTGTGTCAACTCTTCCGCTGTTTGCTGCCTGCCTGCCCGCTGTGTTGCCACTAACCAACCGCACACAATCCTCCAGGAGCAGGCAGACTGACGCACAACCTGCTAGAAGCACGCTACTACTGCCAGTGACACTGTGTGCGCACGGCTACGGCTGTGTGACTTCTGTCCATTCCTGTTGGGTAGTGTACCTCTCGTATCATCATGGCGCAAAACGCAGTCCCAAGGACGGGAGATCTCGACTGTTTGCTTTCATTTTTTTTTTTTTTTTGGTTGTTGCTGCGTGTTAGGTTTTTGTTTTTGCCGCCTTCCTCTTTCCGTGTTAGCCATTGGGGGGAGAGACCCGCTGTTGTTTGCACAAGCGGGGCGGGCTGGGCAGACTCTTCTTGGCTCTTAAAAATCAAATTTCGGTCCCCGAGAACCACATGACTCCTCTCTGGACGTGCGGGTGTGTTGTTTTTTGGACGACGTCGATTTTTCCGGACGGATGCGCGTTTTTGCTGGCGCTCGCTTGCGACTTTCGGGAGTAAAATGTTGTACGATTGCAGAGGTTTGCGTGTTAATCCTCGGTGTCTCGGTGGTGGTGTTGGTGATGCAGGAACGGACAGGCGTGAGGGATTTGTCAGGTTGCGTGAAATCTATCCCGAAACGATACGAAACTGTATCGGACAAACCATCCGGTGCAGAGTGTTTTTCCTCCAATCCCTTGTCCGTTGCAGGAAGGCGATGACTTCCTGGGATGGACCTTTTTTTTCATTTCTTTTTGAGAAACCAGTATTCCCGTCACGTACACAACCCTCCGGCACATGGCCACTGCACAATCGGAATTTGGGTACGACCATAGTAGCATATCTGTGTGTGTGTGTGTGTGTGTGTGTGTGTGTGTGTGTGTGTGAGTGTATTTCTGCCGGCGGGTGTTGACATGGCAACTTCATCAGCAGCGCAAGACCTGCCATCGGGTAGTGGTGAAAGAGGAGGAGACGGGAGGATACACTGTGTTTTCTCATTTCAAACCACTCGAGGTGTATTGCATCGAGGAGCGATCAGACGGTGAACCCCCTTGACGAAAGGCAGTAGTTCCCGTTGCCAAAGGAAACCTCGGGTATGATACCCCCCCCCAGGTGTAGTACACTTCCGGGCATGGACGATTTGTAAACATGCTGAGAGTCTTTTCCATGGAAAGCGGACTTCAAAAATGTCCCCAGATAGCATCGGTCGTGAGGAGTTCCGGGGAAACTGCTGAACTCCCAATGCGTTCCAATGTGGGGAGTTCCTGGAGTTGTCTCCCTGATACCTCAGCAGTGAACAATTTTGCGATTAGCACACCGAGCTGGATCCTGGAGCTTCAATTGTTTTGTTGTTGGTTTTTGTTTCCTTCTTTTGTTGTAAAGTTTACCTTTAACAGCGGAGAGAGTCGAGCTTCCTCTTCAGAAGATTCGGCGGAGCGCCCAAGTGGCAGAGGCATGTTTGGAATTGAAATGAAATCGCATCAACTTTGTACGCTACTGTGTTGTTTGTGTGTGTGTGTTCTCTCTCTCTCTCTCTCTCTCTCTCTCTCTCTATTTCTCTCTCTCTCACACTGCCGTGCTGGCTGTCAAATGAATGTCAATAATGTCTGATTTGCCACAGCGTGACCGTTGAAATAACTCTGCACCAATGGTTTAAAGTCTCGGAACCCGGGGTGCGCACCCTATGCAATGACTATTTCCAATCAATTATTTACTGCATACCACCTTCGACCATTCGACACCCGAGAGAGAGAGAGAGAGAGAGAGAGAGAGAGAGAGAGAGAGAGAGAGAGAGAGAGAGAGAGAGAGAGAGAGAGAGAGAAAGAGCATATACAATTGCAATATCCTGGGGTTTCCTGGGGTTTGACGATGATGGAAATGCTCTAAAAAAACATATATTGCGAAGCGATGGTTCAGTCTGGTTGATGATGTAACCCTTTGGGTCATCCTCCAAGTAATCTCAAGAGTACACAAATATTTGCAATATGTTTACAGCTGCTTTTACAGCCACTGCTGGCAGTTAATAATTAAATCTAATTAGCAAGAGCCGAACATCGGAAACGGGGAAACAATAAAACACGTGTGTGTCCCCCGCCCGCAAGCTCTGGTCGCCATGTTGGACGCTACTTTCATTGCTGCTTGTAGTACTGGTGGAGGAAGGAAGTACACGCAATGACGCGCTACCTCGTAAATCCCATCGTACGGAAATATTACGCTTCGCTTTATTGCAGTTCGTCTTTGATGTCCCTCTGAGGCATGACCCCCGTCTCGTGGGTTTCGCGTATGAATATCGCAAAGCGGATTGAATGTGTGCACATTTTTGCTGGACGATTCCTGTAAAACTCCCCCTCCCCCCCCCCCACGTGAAATCGCACGGTTATGAAGAAGCGTAGCGGTTACCATATTCTAGCGCATAAAACCAGAAACTTAATGACCATTTCATGCCGCAGCACCATTACACCGAATTACGGAGCACATCAGGCGCTGTCTAAAGGCTGCCCAGCAACCAGGGGGAATAGAAAGAAAGAGAGAGAGAGAGAGGAGCTGCAATGAGACGAACGAGCAGATAGCGATGGAGCGAAAGTTATACGACATTTTTATCTCGTTGTAAAACTCTTCCAAAGGAGCGCGCGCACTTCAACGACGCGGCTACAAGAAAGCGAAAAAAGAAAAGCCCCTTTGCTTAACCCCGCGAGCAAGAAATCTTGCCACAGCTCGACCCTTCCTTCCTTCTTCCTTCCCCTTTTTGGGTGCTTTATTTCTGGCCCGAAGCAGCGACGACCTGCTCCTCTCTCCGGGGAGCAGCGGGGTTATGAGTTATGATATCCCGGGATCAATCTCCCATTCGACTATTGCACCCATCAATATGTGTTTTATATTTCGCAACAAATTGATACTTACCACTACCACCAACCCCGTTGCGCCGCCACACTCCTCGCCCATCCTTTCTCGCCCCCGTTTTGCGTTGCGTTTGCTCTACCCTCTTTGCTTTTTGTTGTGTTGCACCCTCAAAGTAAAATCTTCACCCGAAATTGGTTGTCAAGCAGTCAGACAGCGGCTCACGACGGTACTTTCCGTGTGTGTGTGCTCGCCATTTCGTCACTCAACAAATGCTTGGGAAGTGTTCATGCTTTTATTTGCTCGCAGCGCTGCTTAGCGGCTTAATACTGGGCGGAGAAGCGCAACGAAAAAAAAAAGGGATCAGAAGAAGTATAAAAAAGCTACGGAAAGGAAAAGGTAAAAAAAGGACATAATGTGATTATTTTATGGCAGATCCGTTTTCTTACGGTTTGGTTCGGTTCGTGCTGGTTTTGCACCGGCCACCGCTTTTCCCCCTTGCCGAGGGCTTGTGGGAACTTCAAAAGGCAAAAAGCTAAAGGCAGGCAACGAAAAGGCTGCGTAGCCGCGACGACCACGGGAGGGGAAGGGGGGATGGGGCACCGCCCGGAAATGATTTCCCTTTTCTTTTCCAGGGGCTTTGGCAGGAGATGATGATGGTAGCAATAAAAAGTTAATACGATCTTCCTTCTCCCCGTTTTTGCTGCCGACAAGATGTCTCCTGATGTAACCAAAAAGAAAAAAAAAAGGATGATGCTCGTGCGAGGGGCGACACCAAAACCTCCATCAAACGTTGGGCGAGACAATAATGTCGACTTTTTACATCGCCCGCCCCCTCGTTACTCGGTGGAGCAAAATCTCCGATTTTTTTTTTATTTTTTATTTTATTATTATTTCTTGGTTAAATATCGCTCGTGCGTCTCTCGTGTTGCGGGGACCGCATTGGCTCTGGTAGCACGACACTGGCTGGGGCTGCCACTTGGTGTAACGCATTCGCATTTTACGCTACTTGCCCGCGTTCCCTTCCGCTGGTTATTGTGTGAGAAATGGTCGAAGAGAAGAAAAAAAACTCCCCCGGAACGGCGAACGACGCTTTGATGCTGCTTAGTGGTGGCGCTAGTGGCTACTTTGTGGTGGTTTGGTGCGGTACGCAGCAAAATAAAAAATAAAACCCTTTTATTCTTGCACTGCTTCGAGTGTGGCGTTACGAGAAAGGAAAGGAAGAAGATTCGATTTGTTTCTCGCACACACGCAGACGTGTCGTGTCGAAATAATCGTAAAAACGGGCGAGCTGCTTGCATTTTTCACCTTCTTTTTTTCGTTTCGCAGCAGTTTTTTCTTTCGAGTAAAACGCGAAGAGTTGGAAATTCGGAGCCGTTTTCCTCTTGACCGCACACATACACGCCAAGAAGAAGAAGGGCTATAAAAAGAAAACTTTCCTTTGAAACCCTGCCATCCCTGCTCCACTTCTATTTCTATTTGCTAGTTTTATTCGACGTTTAATTTTTTCGCCTCGCTGTTCGCGCACACCGCACAAGAAGCAACCCAACGCGCCCCCGTTTGTGGCTGAGCTTTTGGCGGTCAATGTACAGATTACGTTTTTTTTTGCTTTTTTTTCTTTTTTTATTGCCTCCACTTGGTCCGCTTTGTGGGCAACAGTAGCAGCAGCAGCGAAAGCCCTTATTCAAATGAAGGCACAGGCAATGGGAAAAGGAAATCATCTCTTCTGAGACCATTCGCGTCTTTACAGCTTCTTGCGAACTTCCTTCCCTCGTTTTTTGCTGCTTCCCGCTGTAAAGCGGTAAGGACTTGCTTTCTCAAAGGAAAAAATAAAAAAAGTATAAAAAGGATCCAGGAACGCTCCCAAAAGAGTCCCCCCCATTGCCGAGAGTGGTGCGGCGTACCGTTTCAACGTTTCGTTACGTTTTGTTATTTCGAGTCGATTGGTTGGAAGCCAGGCAAAACGGTCGGTTGGTTGGAAGACAGAAAGAGAGAGAGAGAGAGAGAGAGAGAGAGAGAGAGAGAGAGAAATCCTTTTTAACAAAACACACAAACCGGCAAGCGAAGAAGATACCTTTTTTTTATTTTGCTGGCGACCGCCTTATCGTGCTCGCTTCACTTTCTTTCCGCGAGTGGCTTTCCCATTCACAAGCCCCAGGACCTTTTTCGCCATCCGGCGGGCCCAAAGAACGGCAAGCGAGCTTCGAAAATTCCCATCTCCCCCAAAGAAGAAGAAGAAGAAGAAGCAAAAAAAACTGATTGCAATGGCGAGCTGAAGGCAGAACCTTTCGTGGTTGTTTTTTTTTGTTCTCTCCTTTTAGTTGTTGTTGTTTCGTCGCCACTTTTTTTCCCTTACTGTACACCTATTTCGCTCCGTGCTGCTGCTGCTTGCTGGGTTTTCGCCGCGCTCGTTTGCCGCGTCCCTTCCAGTAGTGCAGTGGCGACGCGCATGTGTCCTGCACGCTTGTTGTGTGAACGAAACAAAAACAAACAGAGCGCAAGTTGCGCGAGAGATAGAGACGGAATGCGACGCAAGCACAGCAGGGGAGCGTGTGTGTGTGTGTGTGAGCAGCGCGCAAATGTGTTGGAAAAATGTTTGTATAGTGATCATGTTGTTAAATCACTCGAGGGGCAAATCTACTCACGCTATAATGCGATAAATATCAGCAGATTTAGCGAGCGCCTCTCTGCTGCCCGCCCTCTCACTCTCTCTCTCTCTCTCTCTCTCTCTCTCGTTTGCCCTTTTTGTTTGTGGTGCCTCTCGCTCTAGCAACAAAACTGTCTCGTCGCCGGCTCCCGGGGAACAACGAACCCCAAAAGACGAAGCGAAAGAGCGAGAGCGAGACAAAAATTGATATGTTTCGTTGATGGGGGGAAGGGATGCTGTACGAGTAAGGCAAATTCACTCCACGCCTTGTGACAAGGTGCCCTTTTTATTTTTATTTTTTTGGACAGTGTGTGTGTGTGTATGCCGTTCCGATGTGCTTGGGCTGTGCCGTTTGTTGCTTATTGTTATTATCTTGACGTTTGTCGAGTGGCATTTCATTATTTGGTGCGGTGCGGTGTGTTGTATCAACAAAACAAACGACGGAGCGTTTTTTTTTGTTGCTGTTGTTGTTAATGGTGTGTGATATAATCACGGCTCGTTTTTTGTTTTTTTTTTTGATAACATCGGTGTGTGAGGGTTTATGGTTGGGAGGGAAAATGAATGAACAAATTAAACAATACAGTCGTTGCCGCTAAATGGTTGGTCTAACTCACCTATTTTTGTCTATAAGGCATCCATTTTTGACAGTGCGCATCAAATTACTCACTTTTTGCATTGTTTGGGTAATGTAAAATTAAAGTTGTTGAAAATTCACCTTAAACACTTTGTACATTTATCATGAGAGTAAAAAATTGTTGACTTACAGACAAAATAAGGGTGCGTTAGGGTCAAAAATTGTAGCGCACTGTCAAAAGTCGATGCCTTGTAGGCAAAACTTGATGAACACTGTCGAAAATTGATACTAAAGAGCCAACATTTAGCGGCAGCGACTGTAACAGGAGGGAGATTTGTTTTAGGAGGAGGGATGTATCTCTTATTCTTTTTTTTATAAATTTACAAGAAAACGGAGTGAAGAAAGGAGATCGCTCTACACATCGCAATATTAAATTGCAATATTAAATTATATTAAAAAATCTCTATACTGTCAATTGCGCTGACTGACCACTTTGCCCCGCTGTGCTGTAATTTCTGTCATTTGCTGCGTGACGATCCTGAGAAGCAAAGTGCACACAAAAAATCACTCATTTTTGTAACGCATTTGCATTTCAAAACGCAAACGTTGTAAATTAAATCTCGTTGCTTTCTTCATGCAACTCCCCTCCCCCCTCCTCTTTGCCATGGCAAACCATCCGTCATTCGTGTGGACCAAAATGGTGCAACGCGCTCTCTCGGCTCTTTCTGCTGCCGCTGTCTCGTTGCGTGACTAATTGACCGTGTGAAACAAAGCAATCGGTCATGGTCGTCCCCTCGCTCTGCCTCCCTCAGGGCAGGGAAACCAGACATAAATTCAGTTTTGTTTTGCTTTGTTTTTAAACATTACCGCATCATCGCCATCATCATCGTCGTCATATCGCGCCTCAACGATGTGGCGAATGTACGACGTTGATGAGAGGGTGTTGTGCGGTGCCAGATGAAAAAAAGTGACGGATTTTATTTCGCTTTTAATGTTTGCTCTTTTAACATCAATTTGAGATTTTGTTGCTATTTTTCCCTCCCACCGTGTTTGGGGATATTTTCATTGAAGCTGTTCAGTGCAGCGCTTGCGGCGAAAATATAGATTTATATATTTATCTTCCCGCGCACGCGGTGCTGTGTGATTGTTTCAAATTTATTGACTTTTCGTGTCCGCGCCGAGCACTTTCGTGGTTGTGCGCGCAAAGGCAGTAACTTTGCGCAGCGGCAGCAGCAGCAGCCGCAGCAGTTCCACTCCCGGGTATATTTGTTTGTTTATTTGATTCCCCCCCCCCCGTCGTTTTCATGTGTGTGTGTTTATGTTGGGGGACGGGGGGACGGGGGGGGAGATAATTTTATGGGCAAAGGGTTTTTTTTTTGTACCGAAACGGTTTGCCTATTTTATGACGCTTCTGTGTTGCTACTTGTATTGAAAACAAGAATTTCAAAAAAAAATCAAGAATGCCTTCCAGAAGAAGCGAGCGCGTTTTGGGTCCCCCGAAAATAATGACTCGATTTATTTTTAATACAATCCCCTCTGTCACACACGCACACACACACACTAACACGCGCGCCTAAGTGGTCTTAATCTTTTCGGTGCCTGCCACCGTTTTGCTCTCCGGAACAAGCAGGCAGAACAGACGAAAAAAAACTTGTTTGCATGTGTACGATCACGATGCTGACTCAACTCGTTTTTTGGTTGTTCCCCACCCTGTTGATTGTAAAGCTGACAAAGGCATTTATTTACAAAAAAAAAAAACAGAAACAGAAACAAAGAATTAAACGCATCGTTCGACATTGTACGACCGCGTGACTTTAATAACGCGCTATTTGACAACTTGACCTCGATTGCCTGCAACTTTCATTGGATAATGGAGTGAGACATTAAACCATTTTTTTCTCTTCTTTTTCATTGCAGGTAAGCAACTGGTGCGAAGGATTAAGAGTACCGGCGGGACAGGTACGTCAGATCGTGTCTTTGACATACAAGTATCGAAGGGATCTATATCATCTCTGGATATCGTTATGCCGTCTCAGAATTTGAGTCACTAAACTGGACTTCAACCTTTTAAACCTGGACATATCTCGCCATAGATATCTGAGATCTCAAGTTTTGAAGCTGTCCAGGTGTTGAATAGTCTTGCATTACCGACTTAGGTTCTCAGAATGAGTCTGAACGCTATGATATCCTCTCCTAATGAACTCTGCTCCGTAGAGACATACAAGATCTCGTTTCTAACCACATTAGAGACGATCTTGGAGAAGCGCTTATGGAGAAACCCGTTCGCGGGATGTCGAGGGAATGAATCTTAACGCCTTGTTAGTAACGTTCCTTGCAATTCCTTCTCCTTCGACGAGAAAGATGATGATGGAGCTCCAGAGATATCAGAAGTACAAAATTCTGAATTCAAAAGTTGGATCTTTATCGGATCTTTAACAAGAATGTTTTTGGATAGGGGATCTTATGTCCCAATGTATCAATATTCCGTAGCAAGATGTTCGACTTGTTTAGATCTATCGATTGAATATCCTGGATTAGCTCGAGACACTATCTTAAGTCAAGGCTTTACGTTAACATACAACAAAAATGAAGTAGGACACATTCTGGAAGTTCCAGGCTTCTTTCAGTTCTCCAATATTGGAAATCTTCGCCCAGTCCAATGCAACAACCTTCACCTTCGCTCTATACCACTACGGTTTCGGTTCTCGAACCTCCTCGGCGAGGGGGGGGGAGATCTCTGCCAGATCTACCTTGGACAATCGCGAAGAATATTGCAGTCAATAAATTCACGTCCACTTACCTACCTACCCAGGCGGAGCCGGCAGTGGTCATCATCTCGATTCTGCAACGCCAAGTCCACACCAGCGTGCTCTGGGCCGCACTGCAACCGGGTGTAGGGGAACGGTAAAGCGGAACGATTCACCAAGTGTAGTAGTTCGGGCAGGTTTTCGCCTCCCCGGATGGCCATCGGTGACTTTACAATCGATTCATTTTGTTAACCCATCCCGCGCACCAACCCTGATCGCGCAAAAGGTCTGCCCGAGCAGCTTTCCAACGACCTCTGCATGTCTCTGTTTTGTCCGTTCGTTTTGCTTACATCGCGCGCAACCGTGCTGTGTGTATGTGCGCGCGCTGTATCGTAAAAAGGTTGATAAACAATTAATTCCCGTATAAATTATACTATCGGACGATCCGGGACACTTCGGGCCCGCTTCGATGCAGCAAGCGTCGTGGGCCTTTTCGTTGCTGTTGCTGCTGCTGCTGCTGCTGTTGATGCTGTGCGCTGTTTGTTGGGACGTGTCGGTTGCTGGGGACCGACCGGCCGTGGCTGAAGATGAGGTGAAAAATGTTGCTCGCACGCGCGCGTTCCAACCTCGCCCTCTCGATTAATGCTTCTTGCTGCCGTAAGCGAGCTTTTGCCACCAGCGTCAAAGCGGGCCCGTTAAGGTCCGCGAAAGAGGGTGGTGAAGGAGCGGCAGAGAAATCGCCCAGCACGACATCTTCTCTGCTACCTTTCACGTGTCTGTGTGCATGTCTGGGATGCTGTAGCGGTCTGGCTGCAATCTCTTGCACACGCCTCGCACGCCTACCTGGGCTCGGTTGCTCTTCCTTTAGTCCAATTTTTACGATTTCCTCTGGGAGCATGGGAGCAGGCAAAAGCAAATCTCCTGCGGGGACATCTCCTGTCCCGCCGCTCCCCTCCCTCTTTGCTCTGTCGTGTGCAGAAAAATTCGAAACACAAACGCGGGGAACACGTTTTTCCCCGCACACAACCCTTGCGTGCCGAACCCATTTGCTCCAGTGGCGCACTATGTAGTGTGTGTGTTGTGTGTTCCCTTTTTTTCCCATTCCCCGGGGGCGTGAAAAGACATTGGCCGCCCGTCTTGCAGTTCACATTTTTGCACTATTTTTTTGGCTATCCAGGGTGGTGATCTTGCAAGCGTCCGGCAAAAGACGGGGCACAACCCCCAGTGGCACGAGTGGCACGGGGAAAGGAAAGTCTGCACAAATCGTGCATTTCAATTCGGTATGTGTGTGCACACTCCCTTCCGCGCATGATGTCACCGAACCTGCTCTCCAGTGCGCTGAAGACGATAAAGGCACTGTGGGACAATTCAGTAAAAAAGCTGGAATGCAAAATAAAAATAATATTTTTGAATGAAATATTTATCACAGATTTTTTTTAAATTGCTTCGTTTTATAGCAAAAACTTACAAACAATTTAGTATGCCATTTTGTGTGGCCGGTTTGATGATTTTATCCAAAAAGACAATTGTGGACCAATTCAGACACCAATTCAGACACTTGCGCTGGCATTCGATGTTTTCCCCGGTTATCAACAATAACAGAATGATAACAATTCAATTCTGAACTATAATACCTAAACACATATTTATCAAACCGTAAAACAAAAAAAAAACATTTTCCGGAGCTTTAATCCCCCGGAAAGCAGTTATACAAAAAAACTGCCTCCGTTTGAGTCGGGTATTGCAAATGTTCTTCGTTCAGCTGGAGATTATAATAGAAAATCCGCTTTCTTGACACTTTTTCACACAGCACTCGAGTCACATAGTTAGCCCTATTGATTGCTTTGATTTTAAAAGCAATAACAAAAGCATTAGAAATCGTTTACATCATAGTGTTGTGACAACGGCGTTTGTTTACATTCGCACGAAACCCCACAACAACAAATGGAATTAAACTGTTGTAGAGCTTCATCATCGTTTTGTTCCACGGGTAAAGTGACCTTTATTTCTAACAACGAATTACGCTCGTAGTGGAAGCAAAAAAGGGTAAATAAGACAGAAAAGCAATTCTCGCAGGTATCATTTTGCACCAGCAAGATAATGCTACGGTACAACCATGAAGCAGAATACGGAGTAATAGTTTCAAATAATAATTCTCAATATATTTTAAATGTCCCAATTTATCCTGCTGCCTGCCCAGTGTGGTGCTGGACGCTGTGCAAAAAGTGGCTAAAAGCAGGAACGAGAATGCTGCCATGAACATACAAGGGAGGGAAGGAGCAGCGGATTCTGTAGGACGTTTTGCAGTCGAAATGTGGCTGTGCATAAAAAAGACATTTTTGCGAAAGATAAATGTGTGTGTGTGTGTGTACATCGATAGAGAGAAGCAGCAAAACCCCGGGCGTAACCGGGATGGTTTTGGAGATAATTCCGCAAATGGTTAGAATTTGGGTTGCTAATGAGCGGCGAGGCTTTTCAGTTTCGGTGCAATAGTGCAGACCGCGCGGTTCGTTTTTATGAGATTGTTATTAACTTCTTCTCAATGTTTATCGGTTTTATTATTATTATTATTATTATTTTTATTGTATGGTTCGTCAACTTTCAGTCCATGTCGAAGGCGGCTAACGTTTGCTCTTATTCAGGCTGTCTTGCTGTTTCCTCTTTACAAAACTACGCCAACTCACTTATCCTCGATGATGCTCTGCGCCGCCCCACTACTGTGCTTTTAGTTTTTTTTTACCGTTACACCCGGAGGTGTATTGAACCACACCACTATTATCACCTTTTTCGAAGTCATCTTGTGTGTGTATGTATTGCGCATCTTAAACGATGCGTGCGCAGCAGAGTAGCAGAGCACGTTCCTTTACTACTCTGTGATGTGCGCGTTCCGAAAATGGCGTGAACGAGGGTGCTTGCTGTGGAATGACTAAAAATGGGAGCAAATCTAGTTTGGGTATGGCGGAGAGAGATCGCCCAAGTGGGTGCCCAGTGACAGGCAGTGGAGAAGACGATAAAGATCACGACAGCGCAGAGATGCGAACTGGTTTACTTGGGACCTGACTCCAGAACTCCCCGATTCCAGGATTGGCTCGATTGGTGTGTCCAGCCTGTTGGAGGAGCTGCTACTGTAGGTAGCAGAGACACCCAATCAAGTCTGCACAAGAATTCGAGCACTGTAAGCTATTTGGAATTGCCTCAGAATTCCTGCAGCTCACAACGCAACACAGCGGCAGCGATCGAGAATCGGCATTCGTGCCGAATATACTTTGTCGAAGTGGGGAGCCAGATCGTCAGGGGACATAACTCGGCGAATAATTGACACAGTGGAGGAGGGTATAATATATCTACGCCCAGGACCCGCCTGCTCCGCAACACACAAAGGTTGTCCCAGATGCACAAGCGTGCCTCGGTTACTGGAATAGGCTCCTACGGGGACGTCCCGTAGGTTTGTTGTGAGCCAGCAAACCCGAGCAAAACAGCATTTTTGCCGATAGAAATCTGGTGGCTACTGAGGAATGGTGTGTAGAGGAGCGCGAAAGCGACTGCACCCTGTGGCGTGTTGCACTGGTCCTACTAGGTCCACGCAGGGATTTTTCCAGTGCATGCTTCTTGTGTTCTCCGCCTACCGGGTGAAGGTTTTTGCGTGTCTCGTGCCGCGCAAAACCAGAAGTCTGAGAACAAAAAAACTGGTATAGGGAGTTCAGTACAAGAGAGGAACGCCTGGACTCTGGATTTGGAATGTTCGGCGCGCGTGGAGGAGAGCCTGTCTTTGGAGTGATATGGTTTCGGTTGCCTGGTGTTGCTGCAGAACACATTCTTGGGACAGATTTATGACGCGTTTGAACGTGTGTGGACGGGATGCCTATCCTATTGCCTGGAATCTCTATCCACCATTTTGCTCAGCGCACTTGCTCACCACCCAGGTTGTGTTTCTGCACTCAAAACAAGAGCGCTCGCCGCAGCTCGCTCACTCGCCAGCAGGCTCTATTTAATTACTGCATCCGCTCGGCATGGCTTTCGCCCTGCTCCATTCACTCCGCCTCCACCTACCTAGTCGGCTCGGCAGCGCCGATAGCCTCTAAGATCTCAATTTACGATCCGCGGGGATTACGCTTCACGCAATTGGGGTATAATTTAGCATTTTCCGTGCGATTAACACGCACTCGCCGTCCTCCCCAAGAGACGGAGATTAAACTTCCTCTCTCCTTTCGGCTTCGAAATCGAAAGCTGACCGTGATGGAATTTATGACCACCACCGTCCACTACTAGCCCAGAGCTCCACAGGGTTTCATCCGCGTGATACCTCTGTGACGGTACCTTCGCTCTCGGTTCAAAAATTAATGACCGTTTATATGTTTTTTGTAAAAGCACGCGGAGGAGCTATTAAGCGGCAGTGTCTTAGCAGTGTCCCACTAAAATCTGGGCAGCCCTGCATTGTCCCAACGAAGACTGTTACTCCTGCTGGCAAAAAAAATAAAAAAACGGTTTGTAAAGTGTCGTCTTAGTGTCGGAATGCTAATCTTCTTGGGAACTGTTCTAGAGTTAGGAAACGCAGGCTCTTCTTCTTCCACACACACACACACACACTCACAAAAAAACCGATTCGGTCTGCTGCGGACCCCTTCCCACGAAACACCTTGTGTGATTGCAGGAGCGGTGGCAGCACCATCCACAGCCAACTAAGCCTCTTACAATGCGCAACCGTGCCATAAAGTATCTTTAGTCTCCCTCGAAAAGATACCAAACACAAAAAACGAAGAACAAAAACTGGTTGCGTGTGTATATCAACACCAGGCAGTATTAATAAATGCGAACGACACCGGTGTGTGAGGCTGTGTCTACTCCACTCATTTGCAGCAGCAGCAGCATGCAGCGACCGAAACAGTAACGAAGCGAAAAAGGTGGGCCGAATGCCAGACCAGACAGAGCCGGCAAAAGCAAAACGGCAGAGCGAGAGAGGGGGAAAAGAAACGAGCGTACACAGACAACACGGTGTGTACTACTACACCTCCTTCCACAATACCCTTCGCTAAAGGATAGCAGCAATCTGTCGTCCCACCCGAGCCACGGGTGACGGGGTGTAGTATGTGGTTAGCTAATTTGTTGCTCACGCCTATGTTTAACAAACTCACTACACATCAGCAAGCACGGCTACAAATCACCTGGCGCGCGCGCGCTCACGAGCGGAGAGCGGTGGGCATGGCAGCCCTCACGCTGCACCCTCACCACGCGCGCGCTCGCTCGCTCTCTCTCGGCACTCTCTGTGCGCGATGTGTGCGCGGAGGTGGACGGAGCCGACACACGAGGAGCGCTCTCTGACAGATGACAGTTTTAATTATGAGCAGCCAGAGCCAGTTTGTTTGGCTCTTCTTGTGTCTCTCGGTCTGTCCGCTCCGGCCGGAGGTTTGGGGAAGGTGTCGCCGGCGGCTGTTGAGACAAGATTTGTAGCCGACGACAAGCGATACCCTCCCATGTATGCCCTTTCTGGTCCCCCTTCCGCTCCATTGCGCGCTGTTCTACTCTGTCTATTGAGCATTTTCTTGCCCAAGTGTGTGTGTGTATGTGTCTGTGGTCGAGTACTCAACTGCCACCGTTTTGCGCTAACAATGCGATTTGACACTCTGTTAGACGTTTACTGGGGGATGGGGAAGATGGAGGGGAGTGGGAGGTAGAGAAGTGCATTTTTCAAACGCGAGCATCGGTACTGCTGCTTGAAGTAGTAATGATTTGCTTAATGATACGTTCGCGGTGACAGGCGTCAGTTGAGTTTTTTGTGCGTTTTTTTTTTTCGCTGTCGGCAATGCCTGCAGATTAGATGACTGATGGTAAACTGTTCGCGACTGTGTGTGCGTAGGCGTGTGTGTGTGCCACCATGTGTACAAACTAATTATGGGGAGCCGTGTGACGTTTAGGCGACAAATTGGAGCATCTATTTGAGCCGCCGTCTCTTTGCGCTGGTAAAGACGTGTGAAGGCGGAGCATTAAGTTACATGCGGGTAAGACCCCGTGGACTACGCAAGTGGTTGGTACTTCTGTCTGACGTTGCATTTGATGCTAACAGACGGAAGGTTAGCTGTGGAGGGATTATTGAAGAACTCTAGATCACTTCGAGACTTTGTCAGGATACATTATGCTCTTCCCAGAATATCTTAGATTAGTTCTAGAAGTACGTCCATTGAAGTATATCTAAAGCTATGACGAGATCTTCTCAAACAGATTGGCAGGTTCTTGATGTCCTATGTCATCAACACCCAAGAATCACATGAATGTTCAATAATTGCTAGAAACGAAGAAGTCTTCTTTACTCTGTGTCTATGTTATGAGAGATCTTGGAATCTTTAGGTAAATTTAAGGCCATTGTTATACTATCCCAACAATCAAGAAGTCCTTAAATTCCTCAAGTCATCAGTTTGATGTCTGCCCTTACTTGAACACTTGATGGAAGAATTTAAGACACTGGAGACTATCCAGTTCATCAAGCGATCGATCTTTTGCAGAATCAAATGAAATTGAACTATACATTGTAGTGCCTCATGCATTGGATACGAATACTTCCACCCAAAACAACGGGCTTCTTGAAGAACCATGGTTTAAAAATTAGGACCTGCGTTGCCTAAGAACTCCCCATCCCAAACCTTTGACATTCGTTGCGAGCACAATACCCACCGGGTCGGTAACTAACACCCAGCCAATCCCGTCTTGTCTTGTTCGCAGGGTTCCGATGGTGGTGGTTCGGTAGTGTTCGCCACGACCCCCCAGACGCAACAGACGGTGGCCCCGCGGAAGCTTGACTTTCCCCCGACCGGCCTGCCGCCCAGCGTGGAGCCGCTCGGGGGCGGTGCGAGCCCGATCCGGGTGCCGGCCGCCGGCACCGGTCCGGCCCCATCACCGGCACCGGCCGCACTGCCACCGCCAAGCTTACCGCCGCCTTACCCAGCGACACCACTGCAGGTAAGAGGGAGGGATGCGTGCGACCCTCCAGGCACTGGGTACGGGTTCCTCCCTCGCATGTCACTCTTTGCGAGGTGGCTTTTTTCTGTTGTGTTGGTTGGACATTTTGGAAAAGCGCATCAGGATTATTATTTTTTCCCCAAAAATTTATTTCAAATTCAGAGAACATTTAAACACCGACATCAAGTCACCAGTACTCCGGAAGAAGTAAGCTAATCTGTTTTTTGTTGGTTTCTCTTCTCGACCGCGCAGGTATCGAATGGACCATTGGGTACGCATTTGACGCCGCTCGGTGGCGGTCACCAGGCGGCAGCGTCGCCGCAGCAGCAACCGCCCCATCCCGGATCGCAACAGCAGCCACCACAGCCGTCCGCCTCGCCGCAGACGGCCGGCATAAGCAATAAGCCGTTGTTGCCGACCGCCTCCGCCAAGATACCGGCCGCCGGCGGCGTCCTGCTGCTCAGCACGACGGCGGCCGCCACCACCGTAACGACAGCAATATCAACCACCTCCCAGAAGCAGCAGCAGCAGCCGGGTCAGGGGCCGCCGCTAGTTTCCAGTGCGCCCCAGTCGCCTGCCCAGTCGCTGGCGTCGGTAGCATCGCCGGCGGGCGGCAGCCTACAGGCCCCGTCGACACCGAACCAATCTCAGCCGCCGCTATCACCCCAGCAGCAGCAGTCACAGCAGCAGCAGCAGCAGCAACAGGGACCGCTGCCCGCAACGTCGACGGCCGCCAGCGGTGGACCGCTCAAGTCAGTATTTCTCGGCGTGACGGCGGCAGGCCCGAACGGCGGGGGCACTGGCGGCAGTAACGCACCGTCAGCCGCCTCCGCGGCGGCCGGCAACTTCACGAGCGGTGGTCCCGGTGGTCCGGTCGCTCCCAGCAGCCACCATCTCAGCGGGAGCCTGGCGGGTGTGGTCGGCCCGAGCAGTGCCAGCAGCAATGGCAGTGCCGCGCCCTCCTCCCTGCCCCTCTCCGTGCCGCACACGCCGCCCGCAGCAACGCCGGCGACGGCGGCCGGTCAAACCGGGGCCGTGCATCCGCCGCTCGACAGCAGCAGCAGCACCACCGTCGCGACCTCCTCCTCTTCGTCATCCACCTCCTCCGCTGCACTGTCGTCCTCGTCCGCTCCGTCGTCGGCCGCCGTGCCCACGTCTGGTCACACGTCCTCCGTGGCGGCGGCGGCAGCGGCGGCGGCTGCTTCCACCGGCGGCTTACGCACCAACAGCCCCGCCGTACCGTCGCTGCCCGGTGCGCTGCCCGGCGGTCCGGCCTCGATGCTCAACGGCAACCACGCGGCGGCCATCGTGGCGGCGGCCTCCGCAGCCGCCCATCCCTCGATGATGATGGCGAACGGGCTCGGCAGCCTGCCGCCACCGTACCGGGGGTACCCGGGCTACCCGCTCTACTCGCCGTACGGCAGCTTCCAGCACAATCCCTACCTGCCACCGTCGGTCACCTCGCCTAACCTGTCGCCCCGGTTGCATCCGGCCCTCGCCCCGATGCCCCACACGCTGATGGGGCTCGGGCTGATGGACGCCCGGTTGCAGCCGCCGCCGCTGGGGGCTGGGCCGCCACCGCCACCGCCCGGCGCTAGCAACGGGACGCCGGGAGGCATGCCACTCGGCCGGCCCGGTCCCGATCGCGACCCGTCGCCACTGATTGCGGCCGCCCAGCAGCAGGCCGCTGCAGCCGCCGCAGCCGCCGCAGCCGCCCAGCAGAAGGTGCGCCCGATCACGCCGAACACTAACTCGAGCTCGAGCAACGGCTCGTCCTCCTCTGTCTCCTCGTCGGCGGCCGCCAGCAGCAGCAGCACGTCTTCCGTCACGCTCGTCTCCAGCACAGCACCGTCGGGCGGCGGGCCGCTGCTGCTGCACCCGTCGGCGTCCTCCGCTCCGGCCGACCCGTCACTTCCGCCGCATTCCTCCCAGCAGCCGCCGTCGCACCGGGACCTCGTCGGCCACCCGGGGGCGGGGCTGCCCCATCCGGGGCTGCATCTCGCCGGCGGCCCGCCGGGCAGTGGGAGTGGCCCAGCAGTGCCGCCACCGCCGCCCCCGCACCACCATCTGCTAGGCCACCCGGGCGCTCATCCGGGTGCGGCGGCGGCTGGTGCTGTCGGCGGGCCGGGCATCTCGCCCCTGCTCGTCGGCCACCATCACCATCCACTCGTGGTTGGTGGGCCGCCGCCTCCGCCACCCCCGCCCGGGCTCATGCCGCCCGGTGGGCCACCGTCGGTCTCCCATCTGCATGGCGGCGGGGGCAGCAGTAGTAGCGGCGGCCTCGGTGGAAACAGTATTAGTGGCCATCCGGCAGCCGCAGCAGCAGCAGCACCACCACCACCACCGACCTCTTCCAGCAGCAATAACAACGGCAACGGTGGCAGCAACAGCAGCAGCAGCAGCAGTAGCAGTAGTAGCGGCAACCTCATCGTCTCTTCGCGTCCTCACTCACCGCGCGGTCACAGCCCGAACAGGGAACGGGATAGCTATAGGTAAGTGTGAGGTGATGGCCTCTGCAGTGAGTTGAGTCGGGGTAGAGTTGTCAATCCTTAACTCCTTTCGTTTTGACTGAAGTAATGCAGCACCTGATTGACTCAACTCATTGACTGTTGACCTCAACTTAGCGAATCACTCCATTGAGCTCCTCAACTTATTCACTCTCTACAGCAGAGATATCAAACTGATGGCCCGCGAGGTGCTACTATTTTCAGTGGCATTTTGGCCCGCGGGGTCAAATGAGCTTGACATCGCTGCTCTACAGCTTCTAACGACGTACTCTTTCTTACTCGCAATTCTGCAACCCATTACGAATCAACATCACTCACTCTCAGCAGTGAGCGACTAGCTACTCACTCTTTTAGCACTCAACTCCGCCCCCAGGCGAGTCTCTCGTTAAGAACTCTGACCAATCACTCTTTTCCCGTCCAGCTTACTCAAACTCATCTCCAAAAGACTTCGTGACAACTAAAGTGAAGAGTGAATACGTAGACGAAGATTCCTCCAAGCTCTTTGTGCTGAGCTACAACATCTCCCGCTCACTTGCATTGCATTGCACTCATTTGCTAACATTTGCCCTCTTTCTTGCTCTCTCTCTCTCTCTCTCTGTTTTGCAGTAGTAACGTAAGTAGTTTATCGCGCTCTACGCCCGGCTCGACGATACCAGCGTACGGTGGTGTCGGGCCGGCGACGAGCGGCCCCTCGCCCGTGCTGCCACCGTTCGGTGCCAGCCCGCACTCGGCCGCCGCCCTGGGCGTCGTGCCGTCGGTGGCCATCTCGGTCGTCTCTTCTAGTCTCACGTATCCTAAAACCACGCTCGCGATCGGAGGCAGCATCATGTCTTCCGCCTCCACCTCCTCCTCGGCCGCCACCTCGTCCGCCCCGTCCATCGGTGGGAGCGGCGGGGTGCCGCCGGGATGGCCGCCGGGTGCGCCCCTCGGGCAGCCCACCGTCGTGTCGATCGCGTCCCACTCGAGCTCGCCGGCGGCCGGTACGCCCGGCCCCGGTCTGCACAACAGCTCGTCCTCGTCTTCCTCGTCCTCCACGGTCGGGTCGCACCACCACCACCACCACCCGCACCATCATCTGCAGCAGCAGCAGCAGCAGCAGCAGCAGCACCATCATCACACGCGACCCACACCTCCGCCGGCGAGCGATCGGGGCGGCTCCAGCGCGTCCGGCTCGATCGCCGTCGTCTCCTCGCCGTCCCCGTTTCCGGCGGCGCCACTGTTCGCCACCCCGATTCCCCCGCCGACCAGCGTCTCGCTTTCCAGTCCGGCCGGGGCGGGGCTGTCGGTCGCTAGTGCGGCCGGCGGAGGCTCCTCGGGTGCGGCAGGTGCCGGTTCGCAGCCTCCATCGCAGCCCCCGACAGCGCCCCATCCTCATCCCTTCTCGGCTGAATCTCTCTTCTCCACCAAGGGTAAGTCACTCCCCAGGGAGCTAACGTTCGCAAGACACTCATCTTTCTCTCTCTCTCTCTCTCTCTCTCTCTCTCTCTCTCTCGTTTTAGTGTCCGACCAGGCCGACATGTTACGGCGCGAGCTGGACAACCGGTTTCTGGACCGCAGCGGGCTGACCGCGGGACCGCCCGGGCCGCCCTACCTGCGCCAGGAGCTGCACCATCACCAGCACCAGCACACGCACCTGCACCAGCACCAGCACCAGCCGATGCTGCCGGGGGCGGCCGGCGGTGCGCCCACCCTCTTTCCGCCGCCCCTCTTCAAGGACGTGCCTAAAATCGGTGCGGTCGATTCGCCCTTCTACCGGACCGGGATCGGGATGCCGGCGTACCCGGGCTACCCGCCCGGTCTGCTGCATCCCGGCCTGAGCGGGCCGACTCAGTTCGTGCCACCGAGCCACCTGCAATCGTTCGTGCCGAAGGTAAGCGACCGGGAGGAGTGGAGTGGAGTGAAGCATCCCATATCAAATCTATCCATCCAAAGCTCGACACCCTGCCACCACGCACAACTTGTTTGGTGTCATTCGTTTCACATGCACTCCTCGCTTTCTCTCATTGCTTATACACTCTCATGTGTGTGTGTGTGTGTTTATGCTGTATTGGAATGGAGTTGGAAGAACTAAGACTTGGGGCTTTGCCCTCAGATACATCTCGGAGGTATATTAGGGACGGCAAATACTAAAAGCTAAACAGCCAAATACATTATTTTCCCATTTTTCAGTAAGAGCTTCGTCGCAAGTCTGACCGCGCTACGAGGCAGACTGATGTTAGGCATTTATCATCTGCGGGACATTAACACCAAGTCTATAAATGCAGTTCATAGTTCAAACTACATTGTAGATGTATTGTGGTTCTTGACGCCTCTTTGGAAGGAGTCGTAATGTCTATCCGCATGCGTAAAGCCTTAGACACGATTGGGCAGGAAATAATATCTCTGCGACCTCAGACATTGGCAAGCTTCCCAGTCTCAACTCTTAGGTGTTGCACCATGCAAAATCCAATCTTGTGGACAGCAGACTTAGTAGAGCAGGAACACAGATTGTAGGAATCTCTGAATTCTGAGGAGTTTGGAATTGCTCCCGGAATGAATATCGATTCTAAAACTGATTACGATGTTCTCGCATAACGAGTACCTCTTTTAACGAGTAGAACAAGTAAGTCACACGAGCGTTTACATTTGTTCTGGAACCTATCCCTGTGAATACATAATGATCCTAGAGTTCTGATACCTCTGATACATACCGTGGAAGGCATTTGTTATATTGGGACAGTCCACAATTCAAACTCAATTCTAGATGTCTTGTGGATCTTGGAGCCCATTTTGTAGGAGTCTAAATGTTCTGAATTATAAATTCTGAAGTGAATTCTGAATTGCTCCCGTAATGAATTCTAGAACTAATTACGATGTTCTCGCATAACGAGTAGAACACGAACGTAGGGTAGATGTTTTGATCCTGATACTTGCACTGGATCTGAAATTGATGCTGAGCCAGCATTGGTTCTGGTACCCGATCTTTACCCCACGTTGGTTCTACAACTATTCTTGAAGCTTGCTTGTTACCAGAATGAAGCTGAAACCTGTTTTGGTTCTGGAACCAGTCCCGGAACCGATCCTAAGCCAACCTTTGCTCTCCAACCTATCCGTAGGAAACCACAATGGTCCTAGAACTTTTCTTGAACTTATGCTAGTGCAGGATTTGATCCCCAATCTGATACCTCTGATACAAACTATGGAAGGCATTTGTTATATTGGGACAGCCCACAATTCAAACTCTATTGCAGTTGTCTTGTGACTCTTGGAGCTCCTTTGGTTGGAGTCGGAATGTCTATTCGCATGCCTAAAGCCTTAGACACGATTGAGATAAGATAAATAAGATCTCTACGAACACAGACATTCGCAAGAATCCAATGTCATAGACAGCAGACTTAGTAGAGCAGGAACACAAATTGCAGGGCTAAAGGACTCCCTAAATTCTGAGAAACTTGCCCAAGGAAATTGCTCTCGGAATGAATATCGATTCTAGAACTGATTACGATGTTCTCGCATAACGAGTAGAACACTAACGGTAGATGTTAGATCCTGATATTTACACTGGATCTGGAATTAATGCTGAGCCATCATTGGATCTAGTACCCGATCTTTAGACCACGTTGGTTCTACAACTATTCTTGAAGCTTGCTAGTTACCAGAATGAAACTGAAACCTGTTTTGGTTCTGGACTTGATGCTGGAACCAGTCCCAGAACGGATCCTAAGCCAGCCTTTGCTCTGGAACCTATCCCGTAATGGTCATAGAACTATTCTTTAATTTATGCTTGTGCATAAATTTGTTCTAATTTTGGAACCAATGGAGTTTGCCATCGATCCTACAACTATTCTGAATCCGATTCCGGTCCATGACCATGATCATGAATTCTGAACCGATCCTTGCACGATGTAGGTCCTACAGATATTCTCTCCTGCTGGACCTATGTGCTAGCTCTAATAGCGAATCCATGATGATCCAGCAGCTAAACCATACTCCAGGAAGTCTAAGAATGTTGAAGCTTCTCTAGACAAATGGGGAAAAAGCGATTCTCTCCACAGTATACCACAAGTCTGTTTCACCTGGCCAACTCCATTCCAATCCAGTTCGTATCCGCCCCATTTTATTACACTATGTTTTATTTGTTTTCTTTGTGTGCCCCAACTCGCCCCTCACCGTCAACCTTCTCATTTCACATTATTCGCTTTTACTCATTCGGCCATTTTTCTTTTCTTTTTTCTCGTTTCGTGTTGTTTGTTCATCCCAACAACCCACCATCATGATCACTGCTCATCACCATCATCATCATCATCATGATCATCATCACTGCTCTTCATCATCAACCTCAACATAAACCACAACACCCAACAACAACAACAACACTGTTCTAAACCAAAAACAAAAACCAGCAGCAACAGACGCCACCGGTCGATCCGAACAAAAAGGTAAGAAGAGTCATCTTTCCCCCCACCCCCAACACACACACACTCAAAATCATCCCCCCCTCGACCATCCAACCAAGATGCAACAGATGACACATGGAGACGACCGTGCAAAACGGGAAAGCACAAGGAGCCTACTTTTTTGTTACTAACAAAATGGTTTCTCTCTCTCGCTCTCTCTCTCTCTCTCTCTCTCTCTCTCTCTCTCTCTTACACGCATGCACAGAAAACGGGTAAGTGGAACGCGATGCACGTGCGTATCGCGTGGGAAATCTACCATCACCAGGCGAAGCAGAACCCGGACAAGGCGGCCTCGATCAAGACGGCGTCGGAGATGCTGCGGCCCCCGTCCCACATGTACCCGCCGTCGGCGGCGGCGGCAGCCGCAGCGGCCGGCCTGGTCCGCCCGCACGATCTGCCCTCGTCCACCTTCCCACCAGCAGGCCTTCCCGGGCGGCCGGGTCCGTACGAGTCGACCCCGCTGCCGCCCAGCTTCATGAGCTCCCCGGCTAGTCATATAGGTAAGGTGCAGCCGCCTCCCTTCCGCGGTGCCTCCACTAACGCGCTCTCGTGCTCTTGCTTTCCAGGTGTCTCACCGTTCGGCCGGTACGCCTCGCCGTACGGCGGCTCACCGTTCAGCGGCCTGTCGCCCTTCACACGGGACCTCCCGATGGGTTCGCAGATGCCGGGCTCGCTGCACGACCCGTGGCGCAGGTAAGCTAGTAGTGAGCTTGCTTGGTAGCTCACCTCTCACCTGCCACAGCTGTACAATGACCCCATCTCTCTCTCTCTCTCTTTCCAGTGCACTACCGCGCAGCGTGAGCAGCTTTCCGCCCGGGCCGCAACCGGCGGGCGGCGGCGCGTGGCCCCCGATCAAGCAGGACCCGGGCGGCCTGGCCGCGGAAACGGCCCGCCGGGAGGCGGAGGAGCGCGAGCGGCAGCGTGAGCGCGAGGAGCGGGAGCGGGAGCGCCAGCGCCGGGAGCGGGAGGAGCGCGAGAAGCAGCGGGAGCGCGAGCGCGAGGAAAAGCTGCGCAAGGAGCAGCAGGAGCGCGAGCGGGAGCGGGAGCGCGAGCGCGAGCGGGAGCGCAAGGAGAAGGAGCGGCGCGACATGGAGCGGCGGGAGATGGAGCGGGAGCGAATGCTGCACCAGCAGCAGCGCGAGTCGAAGGCGGCGGCGGCGGCGGCGGCAGCAGCAGCGGCAGCAGCCGCCGCCGTCTCCTCCATCAACCGGGACCGGTCGCCGCTGCGCAACGGCACCGAGCTGGACATCCGGATCAAGGAGGAGCCGCGCAAGGAGGAGGAGCTGCTGCTGCGGAGTCATGCGGCGGCGGCGGCGGCGGCTGCCGCTGCGAGCGGTGATCCCCGCTACCACCCGTCGATGATGCCGCACCCGTACATGGCCGGGCGGCACCCGGCCGCCCACATGCTGCCCGGGGGCCACCTGTCCCGCTCGATGCTGCCGCCCTCGATCGGGCTGCCGGGGCACTTCCCGCCGCACGGCTCGTGGGGCCCCGACCCGTTCCGGGACTACGCGCAGCTGCACCACCCGCTCCGCTACAACCCGCTGATGGACGCGTACCGGGCGGAGGAGGCAAAGGCGTCCCTGCTGTACGCCGCCCAGTCGGCGGTGCACTTCCGCGGCAAGGAGCCGAGCCCGGTACCGCCGCCCCAGCAGCAGCAGCAGCAGCAGCAGGGACCGCAGGGACAGCAGGGACAGCAGCAGCAGCAGCAACAAGGGCCGCCCTCGCACCACCGGCTACCACTGGGTGCAGCACCACCGGGCAGTGGAGGTGGACCGCCCGGTGTAGGGCCGCCACCGCCCGGCTCGTCCGGCGGCACACCCGGCCCGATGAAGGTGGGCTCGCACAGTGGCGCCTCCACGCCCACGAACGGTCCGCTCGTCGTGATGGGCGGCGGTGGCGGTGGCGGCGGCACACCCGGACCGGGCGGGCGACCACCCTCGACCGGCGGGCCGAACACGCTCGATCTGCACAAAAAGGAGGACACCTGCCAGTCCCGATGATAGTCGGCAGCCGGCGGCTCGTTGGTGGTAGTCGGTGCGACAACAGGCAACAGCAGCCCCCATCCTTCGGCCGTGACGACTCCACTGATCGTGATCGTGGACGACGACTAGTATAGTGCAAGAGAGAGAGAGAGAGAGACGGAGAGAAAGAAAGAGAGAGAGAGAGGGTTAGAGCATAAGAAGCGAGCGTGTTCTACGAGAACACGCCCGAAACACACACAACAAAAAACGGCACGATGTGATCCTTTTGAGTAGCAGAAGAGAGAGAAAGAGGATAGAGAAAACAAACACGTTGACGTGCATACGACGACGTCATCTGATCCAACTCCCCCCTCCCCCATACACACACACATACTCACAAACACAAACAGGTACTAAAATGTCACTTCAAAGCAGCAAAGGACACGAGGGTCGTTAGAGGGAGCCGCAAGCACAAAACCTTCTTTTTTATCCTTCTTTTCTCCTGAAACGACCAACCAAAACACACACAAAAAACAAAACAAAGGTGCAGCTTTGCATTTTAAAAAGCCAATTGAGAGAAAAGGATAGATATAGAGAGAGAGAGAGCGAGAGAGAGAGAGAGAGAAAAGGAAGAGCGGGAATGTAGAAAAAACGAATAGTTCTCTATGCTTTAGTTTCGATATTGAATTAGTTTGATTGTTGTTCAATCCCTGGGACCATACGCTTTAAACGTACTCACCCACCTACACAATAAACACAACAAACAAAAAAACACTCACACTCTCACGTACACGCACACACAAAACAAAAACCGATGGAAAGGTATCCCTTGGCTGGAAAGCGCTACCCACGCCACCGGCTGGCCGTCAGAAGAGATTTATTGCATTTATTGATTCGCGTGGTGGTGTGGCGGAAGCAAGCAAGCAAACACACACACACACACACACACACACACACACACACACACACACACACACACACACACACACACACACACACACACACACACACACACACACACACACACACACACACACACACACACACACACACACACACACACACACACACACACACACACACACACACACACACACACACACACACACATACACAAACTGCTGCACCACACAAGCCCCGTTTTCCCTGTTTTGGAGTTTCCAATTGGAATTACAATTGGAAATTGGTTTCCATCGTGTGCCAAATAACTGAAAGGCACTGCCATCCCCACGACCCCCCAATGCGCACAAACAAAAAGGTGATGTCGAACCAGTGTGCGTGTGTGTGTGTGTGTGTGTGTTTGGCACAACAAATGGTGGTAGAAAAAGCGGACACCACAACAAGCAGGACTTGTGCATTCGTCCTCCAGTTTCGCCACTCCATTTTTTTTTCGTCTTTTCGCGTCCCTATTTATGTAAAGGGGGGGGGGCGATATTTTAATTTGGATTGCTCCTTGTCTACCGCTTGGCCAGAGCACCAAACCACAAGCACATTCCAAAGTATGCCAAAAAAATAAAACAAATGGATGAAAAGCGTCACAGCAGCAGCAAACCCTCCCAGAGCCGCGGCTCTCATCCGTAGGAAAATAGTTTAATTTTTTAATGCTCTGTGCAAACGCATTTACGGGAGGGCGGGGGAGACAGAGAGAGAGAGGGAGAGAACATGCGCGGATGTTGGGGCATGGGAGCTTTTCATTAAATTGTCAACTGTTTGCCTTTCGGCTTCGTCTTTTTCTGCACGCCTAACGAAACGGTCAATTTTGTGTGTGTTTGTGCTTTAAATAAATACGAAAGACTGCTGCGCTAATATCTCAAGCGACGAACCTTTTTTTTTTCTTCAACTCTGACGCTGTGCCTCGGGAGTAGGGTGGGGGGGGGGGGGGTGTAGGATTTTCTAAACTTACTGACGGACGGACACACATACACCTTTTTCCTTTAGTGCCACTTGCGTCCTGCACATTATGAAGTGTCCGAGTAGACGACGAACCCCACTTTTCGTGAAGTGTAACACACGTTGAAAATAAAATCACACATACACATGACGGGGGAGGTAGGGAGTAAATAAGAAGAGGAAGAAGAAGAAGAAGAAACATAATACTCCGCGCGATAGCAAAAGATGTAGGGCAGGGAGGGGAGGACGACGACGACGACGACGTGGGAAACGGGATTGTTCCGGCAAGGTAGCTATTACACTATTAACAGTAACATTAAATGGCGGCAGGAGGAAAAAAGGGGAAGGGACTAAACGAAACGAGCCACTCGTGTGTGAGTGCGCTCGCCCATGAGTCCGCTGTACTAGCAAACGGTGTAGCTTAATTTAATTATATTTCGTTTTTAATTACAATTAAATATTATTTATTCGATAGTCAGTTTTTCATTATAATTATTATTATTTTTTAATTTCTGTATAAAATAACCGAAAGGGGGGTAAAGCGCGCCGCGGCAGACGAAAGTTAGAGAATAAAACAAACAACAAACAATAAACAACAAATATTTTGCGTGTGTGTGAACGAAACACGGTATGAGTGTGCGTGTGTGTGTGTGTGCTTGTACAGTGGAATGAGCGTGTGTGTGTGCGTGTGTATAGAGGAGGAAGAAAAATATAACAGGATCATCAAAAATACGTAATCGAAACGCGGGCGGTCCGGGCGGGGAGGGAAAGGCGACCTCCAGAGCGCAAAAGGGGACTGGAGGGGGGGCGGGGGGTGTTGTAGAATTGATCTGTTCTTGCTTTTGTTTTTGTTTTTGTTCTTGAAGCAAGCAAAAAAATAGGGAAAGGGGGTTAGAAAAGGTTTCCCGCCGACAAGAGGCAGGGGGGGGGTGGCATGACACGTGCAAAAGAAACTCTTTAGAGAAGAATTTACTATTAAAATCTCTTCCACAGCGGTTTCCTTTTCGCTAGCGTGTGTTGTGAAAGAGAGAGAGAGTGGATAGGGGAAATAGACAGATAGAAAGAGAGAAAAAAGATATTTTGCTTAGTATTGAGCAGCAAGGGAGTATGTGTGTATGTGTGTGTGTGGGAAGCGCACAGATCTCTCTTCACCTGTGTGCAGAGCAATAAACCCAAAATCGAAAAGCAAATTAGGAGCAACAAGGTTAAAACAAAACACAACAATAGAGAGAACAACAAAAAAGCTGAAGTAACGAGTAAGAAGCAGAAAAACATACAAAACAATACCGAAAAGCACACAAGCTTACAACAACAACAACAGCAACAGAAAGGAAGCAAATTATGATCAAAACACAACAAACACATAGACACAAATAGGAGAAAGGAAAACAAAAACAAAACATGAAGAAAAGAACAGCTAACACACGAAAAAACAAAAACAAGAACATTAAAAAATCCAACACTCACACACACACATACAGACAAGAACGAAACAGAACAGTTTTACATAAAAATAAAGTAAAGAAGAGAAGAAAAAACATTATATTCAAAACTTTTGTTTGTTTTTTTTTTTGTTTTTTATTTTTATTCTGCTTTGTTCGATTTGTCTTCTTTTATTATTATTATTATTATTATTATTATTATTATTATTATTATTATTATTATTTTCTATTTTTCTTCCTTTTAGCTCCAATCCTCTTCTCGTGTCCAAAACTTTCTTTTAGTTTCCGCTTAGTTGTGTTGTTTTGAGCCCAAAAAAAAAGGAGACGCACGATTACTGACCGATGCAACACATTCTTTTTTTTTGCGCAACCCACGATGACTCTAAAGACAACGACACCTCCCCCCCTCCCCCCCCCCCCTCCCAGGGGGCCAAGCACCTACACCCAAGTGGTGCCAATACCCAAGGAAGGACACACTGGAAGCTGAACAAGGATTTAGAATAGCAAAAGAAGGGGCACACACACTACCATATCTCCATATCTCTACCACCCGAGAGTGTATGTGTGTGTGTGAGCGTGTGTGTGGGAGAACAAATTGGATCACGGATGCGTTTGTACGTGTGTGCGTGTGTGTATCTGAGGGAAGGATTTGTAAAAGGGGAAATTAAATCAAAAGTAAAGGACGAAAAAAACGCAGCCATTTACACAAAAGTGATTGGAAGTTTTCTTCGGCGGCAATGGAAAGTCGGTCGAGCATGAGGATGGACGCCTTTTTTTTAAATTAAATTAAATTAAGGCACTTTGCAGCAGCCAAACCAAAACGAAGAATCAGACGAGAGAGAAAGAGGAGGAAAAAAAAGAGAATTAAATCAACCAGCGGGTGTAGCAACAAACTCCCCCCCTCGGTCTCGGACTGAAATACACACACAAGCGGCACAAAGGTGCAAACAGTGAGACAGGTGAAAGTTTTACTATATAAGGGAGAACTTCAAACAAAACAAAACCCAAAGAAGTAAAACGAGCAAAACGGCAAAAACGGCAAAAGGACGAAGGAGGCCGAAGATTAAAAAAAAAACAACTAAAGCGCAGCAAAACATACCAATAGTAGCATGTACGGGGCAACACTTTACAGTAGCGGTACGGAGCCGGAGCATGAGAGAAAAAAGGGCATTAATGTTAAGTAAGATTTACTTCAAAATACTAGCGCGTGCGAGTTAGCGGACAGAAAAGAAAGCGCAAATCGGTGTGCAAATGTAAAAAGCAAAACAAACAAGAGAACACAAACAAAAAAGGTAAAACTAATATGCAAACAAATATAAAATAACACACACACACATAAAGAGCAGACCAAACAAAGGCGGACGGTGGTGGTGTGTTACTAGTAGTGGAGAGAAAGAGAGAAAGAGAGAGAAAAATATAAAGAAAAAAAAACACATTCAAGGAGGAGAAGGAGAGAGAACGAACCCAATGAAACTCTCCCATCGCTCGCTCTAGAGAGCAGAAGAGGGAAAAAATGTAAACGAAACACGTTTAAACGAGTAAAAAAGGATTTATTTAACTCCTTTTTCCCTAATCCAAAAAAGTGCATCTAGCACGGAAGCTGCTGCTAGAGAAACGAGAAGAAGAGGGACATTAACAAAAACAGAGATTAAAAAACATAAAACTGGTGTGCTTTCGTTCTACAAAGCGTTCATCAAAAAGTGCCCCCATAACGGTGGCACCGGTTTATGGACGATTGGCAGTAGAAATCATCCCCCCCCAACACACACACAACGCATTGTATTTGTATAAAGAAGAGAAACGGAGGAAGAGAGAAACAACTAGGACGGTGCTGTAACACACATTGAAGAGACACGTGGTGGAAGGAATCCCGAGAAGATAAAAATTATAAATAAGAAAAATAAAAATGATAGTGAGCAACACACACACACCCCCTTCCACACGGACACTAATAAACGACCCCACACTCACGATATATACAACACGTAGCGATTCGCGAGATGAACAGAAGCAGCAACAAGAGGCGTTATTTAGAGTGATAGAATCATAGAGCGTTGTGTGTGTGGGAAATTTAAAAAAATGTGCAAAAAAGAGCAAAATAATGCACGTTTTTTTGGAGGGGGGCTGGTGTAGTAATAGTAGCAGTGGAGTCGGGGAGAAGAGAGCAAGTGAAGCAAAATAGGACCGTGTATTAAAATTGTAGAAGAAAATATTTAACACAACACGCACACCCAACATAAAAGGCACGGCCACACCCGTGCACACGCCAGCGGGCGTGTGTGTGTGTGTGACTATGTCTATGTTAAGGGTGTGGGTGGTCGCTTTAAGCTGGAAGAACAAACAAAATAAGGAAGCGGTTAGAGCAGTGAAGCAGTAATCAACACTGGACGGGATTAAGCCCAGACGAGAGAAGACGAACAAAAAAAAACGGATATACTTTATACGGCCCAACAGAATAGTGCACACGTGTGGGTGTGGGTGTGTGTGTGGATTAGAGATAAACTATACGCACACACACACACACACGCGCACCAACACGATCCTCCGGAGTTGCGCCGGAGGTGCTACCGAAGGACACGCGTGTCGATCGTAAAGGGTCAGTGGACCAGAGAGGAGGCGACATGCATGAGGAAGAAAGTAAAAAGGGAAAAATACAGTGGTGACTTAAAAAGCGCGGTAATGGAAGTAGGGGTAAAGGGAAGGGAGGAAAAAACCAGAAGAAAATAAAATATTTGAAGAATTATCAAAAATGGATATTTTTTTTGTTTTGTTATCTGCTATGCAAGGGGTTCGTCGCCTGCTGCTATTTTAGATTGCAGTGCATTGATTCTTTTTGTTGTTTTCTCTGTTTAAGGTTGAGGTTGAGTTGCGCGCAAGGATGCTGGCTGCCAACCGGTCATTATTCTACAGTCTGAGAAATCAGTTCACCTAAAAGAACCTGTCGCGACGGACGAAGCTGGGACTATATAGCACCTATATAGTACCGGTACTCACATACGCCTCTGAAACATGGACACTGTCCAAACGGACGACCCAGCCCAAGTTAAGTGTTTTAGGCCGTCCACAAAAGTGTTGGGAAAAATGAAGTTTTCGTCGGAATAAATCCCGGCTAGATTCAAAGTTTTCTGAAATCGATTCCGGAATCGATTCCAGAATTGGTTCCGGAATCATAATCGCTTCCGAAATCGGAATTGGCTTCGGAATCGGAATTAGCTTCGATATTTGAGTCGGTTTCGTTATCTCCATAAGAATAGGCGGTTGGATCCAATGATGGTACGTATTAATAGCCGCAAATAATCCATTCTCATGGAGATTCCTGGACTGATTTCGCTTCTGAAAGCTCTTATTTCAATCTGAAGAACTGATTTTCATTCCGGAGCTACTTCGAATTCTGGAGTCAATTCTGATTCCGTTACCAGAGCAAATTGCGATTCTCAGGTCGATTCCGATGTCTGAGCTGATGCTAATTCCGATTCTTCTAAACAACGGCCTATAACACTAAAAGGATAATGCCGTTAGTGGGCGAAAAAGTGCACGAACGGATTGTGCTGTACTTAAATGCTGCATTTGCCTTCTGGTTTGTGATATTCACGCTTTCTACGTACTCAAAGACGAGTGACCCGCTAGGATCGGATCGGATCGGGGAACCCTGAATATGCGCCCTAGAACTACAAAACGCAACGCGCAAGTTATTGTGGTAGGTACATGCGCTTTTCTCTATATTTGCCAGCTTTTGTGTTAACAAACGCTTCACCTTTCTCACCGCTGTTGACGCGCCACGTCAGTAGTCACGGCGCGCCGTTCAGCCACTTTTGCACTTCTTAAAATAAGTTCCTCGACACCCGGAGTGTAAAGTGGAAGCCAGCGGGTTTTAGGCACGCGCACGCAAGCTCTCTCCACCCACCGCACAGTTTCTCATGTCTCTGTCTCTGTTGTGTGTGTATGTGTTCTTTTTTTTTTTGCATATGAAGCGCTGTTTCTGGGTAAGGGGGAGTTGCTGTCGCTGGTGTACTCTAGAAGAAGTAGCCCAGAATCTTTCCTCCCAGATGCTTCCTCCTGGCCTCCTCGTGATCCATGATGCCACCGCTGGTAGTCAAGACGACGTAGCTGTTCGTGGAGAGAAGGAAAGAAGAGAGAGATCGATAAGGATTAAGACAACGTATTTAATGTTCTTCATTTACAATTTTTTAAAATGTGTCTAACTGATTGTATCCAATCCGCTGAAACCAATCAGCACAGTTGATGAGATGCTGAATGGTGATTAAAGGTGGATTTATTGCACTGCTATTGCCTCCAATGCTTGACACCATCACTGCACCACTGGGTACGAGTGCAGCGACATTTATTGTTTGGAATGAAGGCGAACATAGCGTTACTCCCGCTTAATGGTACATCGAATAACAACCAGTGCTGCAAAATGTCACTGACATAGCAAATGACACATTCCGGCTGAAACAAAATCATGTCAGCGTCACGAGCTCTACTGTGACGATCAGAGGTGAGACTCAAACAGTTGAGGGGACCATCACATACTTGGTGACATTTTTTGTAGCACCCAACTCTTGGCGAGTCACTTGGTTGTGACATTTTTACAAAATGAGGATCACAAACACCGACCGAAAATGTCATGGCCAAGTGAGTGACCAAGAGCTGGGTGCTACAAACAATCTCACCAAACATGTGATTGGTCCACCAACTGTTTGGTTCTCATCTCTGATCATCTCAGTTGTTTAGGTGAGCTGATTTGAGCTTCGTTTCAGTCATGAGTGTTGGTAACTGAAACTAGTGGCAGTTGGCAACACTGTTCACAGCCAGAAAATGATGATGATTATGCTTAAGACGGCATTCAGCTCAGCTTGTCAACTAGTTTTCGATGGTGAACATCTCCGTGATGCTCGTGTCATTTTGCAGCACTTTTCCCTGTTACCTTTCAAAATGTATTAAATACTTAAGATAAGGAATGTGGAGACAAACTGTACGTTATTGATTGTCCCATATTAAATATGATGATTTGATGATTGATGATGATGATTTGATCTTTGAATTTCTTCCACATTAGGTGGAAAAAGTATGAAAACAAAATGTATGACTTTTCAACTGCTTTGCTTTGCTTTGAAAATTTGAAAATTAATCTAAACGTCTCGCATTAATTCATAAATTTACGACTTAAGGAATAAAAGCCCATTAATGTGTAAATTTCTATTAAATATTGGAGACTATTGTTTCCCATGAAAAAGTGTTATCTTCTGTAAGCAACCTACTTCACACTCTAACAACTACAATGTTAATTGAGCATCAACAAAAGTGCGATAAGTTTGCTTCAATGAAGAATAAATAGATTTAAAATGTAAACAATACAAAATAATCCACATTAACTAATAAAAAAATAGATAAAACCTTGTGATAAGTCAACCTAAGCTTCGCGATAAACGTCTTGCCTGCCGTCTTGTTGCTTCACTATAGCAACAAGATATAAAAAATAACCAAAAATGAGAGCACAACAACTTGTTGATTATCATCCTTACATTAGATGAAATGCAAATGTCGAACTCTTTCATATAGAAACGGACACACGAAGCCAACATAATGAGTATTGAAAGCCTAACATGAAAAGGCCCCCAGGTAAGCGGATTCTAAAGTCATATATCGTTTGAAATTTCCGTTGATCTTTTTAGATTTTGGTCATTATTTTTGGATTCAGAGACGCTTAAAAAACGCCTTCGATGTCAGTACTGAAAAAAAGACTGTTTCCATTCCGTTGAATCGTGCTGGCGCAGTGTTTCGCCGGTACGGGATTAACGGTGGAGAGTTTGCTCTCGCCCCCTAGCTTATACCACCGCCGGCCGATTGGAGCAAAACCGGCGGCATAAGTATGATTGAAGAGGGCTCAAATCGATCAACTTGCTGTGTGCACAGAAACCTACCCAAACTGACGGGAGGGCAGCAGGTTGTTGGTCCACCGCTCGATATCGTTGAGGGCGACGTCGAACCGGGGCGAGATGATGCCGGCCTTGTTGAGGCGACCGGTCAGATTGACCACCACCTTGCCGCTGCGATGATCGTCCACGATCTCGAACTCGCCGATGTAGCCGTGCTTCATCATGACGGTCAGGAACTTGATCACGACCTTCGAATTCGGCCGGATGAGGACCTGGCGCTTGCCGCGCTTCTCCGCATTGTTGATGCACTTGAGGGCATCGGCCAGCACGCTGATACGGACCATGGTTGGAACTCGAACTTTGGCAGCTCACTGGAAAGAGAGACGGAAGCATACAGGTACAACATTAGTGATCTAGTGTGTGTGTGTGTGTGTTGGCGTGGGGAGAAGGTCCGTTCGGGTGTTCCGAGGAGGAGGGTGCGGGCGACAAAACAGGTGCGTGTACGTGTCGCGTGTGCTGCTGCATGGGCCCGGGTGTTGATCGATGCTCTATAGGGGCGGGCAGAGGGAACGGTCTCTTTGATAGGGGCAACACACATTTCTCAACACATGTCCCAGCTTCCAACTGTAAACATGCCAGCTATACACACACACTGTAGCCTCAGTATGTAGCATGGGGTGAGCTGTCCGTTCGTCGCACGACCTGAATGTGGCCTGTAATTTGATTGTTGTTGTCGTATTCCGGCCAAAATTACGTGTGGTCACCGAAGATCCCTTTCCGTCCGGATCACACACTCGATGGTAGCACCCGGCATCCGAACCACGCACGCACACGCTCACACACACACACACACCCAGCGAATTCGGGTGGAAATTTCGCTATTTCTCCACAAAATCCCCTGCACCGCACTATTCTAACATAAAGGACACCTCAACAGGAGCAGCCAAGCGACCGTACGCCACCCCGTAGCCCTCTTAATCAACGACAAAACCGCTATTTACCTCACTGAACAACCGCGAACACGACGTGCGTCGACGACGATTTCTCGTAAAAGAACAGGAAACGGTTGCCACGCGAGGCGGCTGGGCCCGATGACAGCGGCTGTCACTGCCCCGGCCCGACCGCTGTTGACGTGACAGCGGGAACTGTCATCGGCACTGTCACTCTGAGCCGCGCTTGACAGCCAAAAGCGGAAACAGCTCCAGTTGGAACGAATGACGAGCATTGCAATAGATGGCGCGCTAGTCGTGATTGATTTATTTATTTTTATTTTTTTTAATCGTGCAAAAGAGAGCACATTTTGTGAGAAATAAATTAAAAAAAAAACTGCTTTATTTTTCGCACAACCAAAGGGAGCCAGTAAAATGTCAACAAAACGGGCGTAAGCTGTTGAAATGTTTCGCGACGAAATGTTTCACGTGGAGGTTTGAAACGTTTCAGCGACGTTCAAATTTCGCTAGTGATGGGCCTATCCAGCGGGGCCGTAACGAGCCGTAACGTTACTAACGCGTTAGCAGATTTAAAACTCGGAAGATTCGAAACGCAGGACTGTGTAGGAACGAGGCCCCGTAGTGTAGAACGGTTGGACAAGTAGCCAACAGTTCGTTACATGCGTTGATATCAACGTTTGATATCTAAACGCTTTTAGATTCAAATTTTAAATGTGATTTTAATGATGAATCGGTCTGGATAATCAGCGCCGTTTATCCGGGCTCATCATATCAAAAACATTTCAGAAAACAACCGAAAAACTTTGTAAAAATTCTGTAAAAGATGCTCTCTCTCTATTTTACTGCAGAATCGGCTGATAGCTTTAGCAGAGAACGAACAACTGAACGATTGGTCCGGTCAAATGATCCGAATCTCCTTTATGAATGAACCGGAACTGAGCCGATCTTCAAAAAAGATCCGTTTTTAACACCACTACTCCAAAACCGTGGTTCACTGACTGTGAATGGAATATCTTTTTTTATTGCGACGTTACCGATATCGTTCACGCAAAATACTTCGAACCTGCGAGTTACAAATGTCGCCATATTCAACTTTCACCGGTTCGTGTTTTTTCTTCTGCTTACATCGTTTTTTTTTTCTAACAAAACCTATTTTTCACATCCTTACTGGCTACTCAGTTGTGCTGGCCCGCGTAACTTTACTACCGCCTAACGCGCCCTTCATGCCCCGTACCTCACTCTTGCTTCACGACGCTAACCTGCTAACCTTCCTGTGCCTGTTGGCTTTTAGCCGTTGGTGAGTGCGGACCGTCCTGTCCCTTTGTCGTTAAACAATCATATAAGCGATTTAGTGTTTGTTGTGGTCTGCTACCATATAAACTGTCAGCTAAGGACGAAGCAATCACGGTATGGCAAGTACAGTAACACGAGTTATTAAAATATTATACATTTACACACAAAATAAAAAAAATAAAATTACACGTAATGCCTCCCTAAGACACATCTATTCCGCATTCCGGGAGCGGGCGGCTCAAAAATCTTTGGCAAGCGCCGACACACTCTCGTACGTGCCGGTGGCAAACCCGAGGAAGGCCAGCAGCAGTATGACGACGTTCTTGGCCACCAGCCACACGCCGAGCGTACCGTTCGTCCAGGCCACGATCAGCTCGATCAGCGGCGGAAACATGAGGGCCAGCGAGGAGGAGCAGAAGGCGCCGATGAGCGAGATGAAGGCGCCCAGGTTCGGGACACACTCCGCGATCAGGACTGTGCGCAAGGAAAAGAGAGAGAGAGAAAAAAAGACATCGAGTTAGATAAGCGCTGTCGGATTGGAGGGGTTCTTCGCTACCTACACGTCACCAGCACCATTATGATGCGGAACACCATCTCGCAGCGGACGGGATGGCGGCGGGCGAGCGGCAGCCGGCTCTCCACCATCGGCCACATGATCATGATGGCGACGAAGAACTGCAGCGCGTACCCGAGCAGTACGCCGGTGGCGATCATCAGCTTCACGCTTTCCGCCAGTCTGAAACGGAAGATTTGCAAAACAGCTCTCTGTCAGCTGTAACGCTCTCACGAAAACTTCTCTCCTCTGGAGTAGTGATTAGTAAATTCAACAAAAATCGCCACCGAATGACTCTGCTAAAATCGGAAGCGATTCCTGAAGGTAGGTGCAAAACACCAAACTCGGAACCGTCCGGAGCCGCAAGGAGACGTTCGGAACCGTCGGAGTCGTCCAGAGCAAGGACTGTGTAGGAACGAGGTCCTTCACAATGGAAGTATTGTAGAACGATCTGAGAAATAGCCAAAACTTCATTACAGGCAGTTTGACATCTGAAAGCTCTTTTCGGATTCAAATTTGAAATGTGTTTTTAAGGACATTAGTCATTGCAAGAAAGTTGTTATTTGGTCCATGAATTTTACAAGAAATATATATATATTAGTGGTGGGATCTCGAAATCGGACCTACCCGAATCTGATTCGACTTCAGGAATCAATTCCGGAACCGATTCCGATGCTGGAATCGATTCCTATTCTGAAACTGATTCCGTAACCAATTCCGGAACCGATTCCGATTCCGGAACCAATTCCGGAGCCGATTCCGAAGTTGACTCCGGGGCCAATTCTGATTCCGATTCCGGAGCCGATTCTGATTTTGGATCCGATTCCGGTTCCGGAACCGATTCCGATGCTCGAATCGATTCCAATGCTGGAGCCGATTCTCATTCCGGAGCGGATTCCGGAGTCTACTCCCAATCCGGAATCGATTCCAGTATCGCAATCGGCTTCGGAATCAAAATCGGCTACGGAATCAGAATTGACTCCATAGTTGAATTAAGATTGTGGAATCAGTTCTAGAATTGCAATAAGAAGTTTCAGATGCGAAATCAGTCCTGGAAACTCCATGAGAATGCACCGTTAAAAGTACATTTTGATTCTTTGCAGTTATCAATACGTAGCATCATTGGACCCAAACGCCTATTCTTATGGAGACGCAGAAACCGACTCCGATTTCGAAGCCTATTTCGATTCTGGAGCCGATTTCGATTCCGAAACTAATTCCAATTCCGAAACCGATTTCGATTCCGGAGTCAATTCTGATTCCAGAGTCGATTCTGATACCGGAACCGGAACCAGAACCGATTCCAGAACCAATTCCGGAGCCAATTCCAAATAGGAAGCAGATTCTGATGCATCATCCCATTTTCGATTCCGGAACCGATTCCAATTACGGAATCGATTTCGATTTCGGAACCGGTTCCTGAATTTATTTTGGAAATTGATGCTGGACCTACTATCCGGAATCGATTCCAGAAAACTTTGGAACTGACCGGATTCAATTCCGACTTCATTTTAGTATGTATGCCTCTAGTAATAGGAATTGTTCGTGGGTTTGATGAATTTTCAAGAGCTTTCTTCTGTCAAGTGGCATCCAAGATGGCCAAAACCATTTTGGCTAATATTTGAGCTCGTTCATACACATACCTTGGTCCGCTGTCGACTAGCGGCTCTGGACGCCTCCGGCCTGAGCCGTCAGTTTTATATAGCCGGGACCCGTAGCGGTTCGGATGACCTGCCTGCAATTCCGGGTGCAACCCATCACTACTCTGGAGACCACATCCTGTATACTCACATCTCGTTGTCCGGCAGGTTGAGCGTGAGGCTCCCCTGGACCGACTCGCCCCAGCGCCAGTACCCGGTGAAACCGAACGCGGTGAACAGCAGGATGATGAAGGTGCTGCCGATGTTGAGCACGCCGAACGGTTTGCCAAAGTCGGCCGGATGCTTCATCTCGTTCTGCAGCGGCAGCACCAGCGCGATGCCCTCGAACGCGAAGATCGCGGTACCGTAGAACAGGGGCAGCTGCTCGAGCCGGCCGACCAGGTGCCGTTCGCCGATCGGGGGCAGCTCCTGGAACGCGTAGTAGAACGTGATGCCGATGCCGAGCGTCATGAACACGTTGGCGGCGAGCGAGCAGTAGGACAGGAACTTCAGCTTGGTGATGATGGACGTCAGCACGATCGGCACGACCAGCAGCGCCATGTGCAGGTGCACGTCCAGCACGAGCCCGTACCGGTCCGCGATCTGCTTGAAATTGGAGCTGATGAACACGAAGTAGATGCAGCAGAAGCCGAGCTGCGTCACGCAGATGAAGATGTTGACCGCGCGCTTCATCGTGGGGGCCCACGGCCGCACCGACGGCGGCCCGTACGCGAAGCAGAGCGCTACCGTGTCGGCAAAGTCGAGCGGTTCCGTGACCGGCGGGACCGGGTCCGGCAGCTTCTTTTGGCCCGCTGGCTTGCCGTTGGTGGCGCTCGCCCGCTCGGCCGCCTCCTGCTCGAGCTTGCGGGCCTGCATCAGCGCGGCACAGTTGAGCAGCACGTGCTGGCAGTGCACGCACACGAACCCGATGAACAGGGTCAGTACGGTCGCCAGCAGCAGGCCACCGTTCTTGAACGCGTCGCCCATCGCGTAGCAGCCCGTGCCGATGTTGCCCTTGAATAGGTGCATCATCGTCTCCGCGTAGCTCGTCTTGTGGTGCGGCTGGACGCCCTGCGGCGTAATGACGTCCTCGGCGTAATCGTGTCCGGGCCGCTCGCGATGATGATGGTGCCGGGTGTGGTACCGCATGTCACCAGCCGCCGGCACGTGCTGGAGCTCGAGCGGTCCGCCACCGTTTGCGCTGTCGAGCGGGGGCTTCTCCCCACCGTTCGCTGCCTCCGCATCCCGGTGGGCGAGCTGGTCCGGCTCCACCGCTCGATAGACACCCGGCGGAGCGTAACAATCCTCCACGGAGATTGCCACCGGCATCTTGCCCAGCTGCGTCTGCAAGCAAAGTCATCGAAGCAACAAAACGTTAGAAACTTTGAAGTTACCGTGGGTAGGCACGCTTGAAGATCACCTCAACTGCTAGAGACATGCTGGATCTCTCGAGAAAACAAAAAAATACTTCAAACTTTCACTTTCAGGTAGCCCTAGAACAAACGGTACGTTTTTACTGAAATGCTTGATGGTGGATTTGAGATCCCCGAAGGTGCGCCTACTCCAACACTTTCAGTAGCGAGCTATCAAACGCTGATGTGACTGATTCTACGGCCTGCGAGCGACTGACGCTCCTTTTGGTAGCAAAGCTGCTTCCAACATACGCACCAACGTACGTGTAGAATAACATAATTTGGACATGTTTGGTCCTGTTCGCATGAGTCATATACATGGATGTTGATGGCACTAAAATGCATCAGCACAAAAGGATTTTATGCACAACTGCCGGCGTAGACGTTGCGCCAACCGTTCCGTTCGACGACGTACGTCGAGGCAGCATATCCAGACTGGATGAGCCATTTCCAACATACGACTCAAAATGCCACAACTGTGGAGTTACCTCCAATACTAATAGTTTATGTTTTTTACAACCAACATGACATCATTGTCCAGCCAACGAAAAACACACACACACACACACAAACATATATTGTGATGCGCCTCCGATTTAATTTCCCACCGGTTGTTAAACCGTTCGCGTGACACATCCGTCTCACCGGTTATGATCTTTTCAAAAAGTGCTCAATTTCCTGCATCTCCAACATCTACGGATGATTTCTGTTGTGTGGATGTGCTGACATGATTGGAGAAGCCCAGACCGGGGAGTCATCAGAAGTTGAATATCTTGGATATTGTGTGGAGAACCTACAACATATGCTAACTGCAGGGAATTGTAAGAAGCGATGTATCTCCAGGAAGTATATAGTCAGCGTTTTCCAGTAGAAAGCACAAGAAAAGAAGGCATGTTTTAAGCTCCAACATTCGCACGCGCAAACCCCTTTTCTCGCTATACCAGTGGTTCTTAACCTGAGGCTAAATTCTCGCTTCAGGGGAATTTTTGTGCTGAGCGGAAAATGTTGATGTTCTGGGCTGGATGAGTCATGTTTTCCACTCCTACTCGATTGATTTGTTATGGCGCTACATATTGTAGATCGCTTGTTGTTTGCTTGTGATGAATGATTATTGTACGTATGATAGAATTAGCGTAACTTGTAGGGTCATTGCGTCAGCTTCCAGCTAAATGCAGAAGATCTTTGCATAGAGGAGGTCCTTGCAAACATAAAAGGGGTTTCCACTAATTTTGCAATATGTGCTGCATATTTTGTAGCTCGTGAAACTTGTTTTAACACCTGCGACATATTTGGTCTGGCTCAATGTTAATATACCACAGTGCTACACCACAGTGCGATCCGTCGAATCCAAGACAAACGAAAGGCAAATAAACAATCTTGGGGTGAATTTTCAAATGCTTTTTATAAGGTGAATAAAACGAGTTATGGGTCAAACAACACATCATTGGAAAGCTTAAGTCATCTCCATTCCCGAATTTGTGCATGACATGTGTACCAAATGTGAATCTACTGGCAAACGTGAGCAACAAAATATGCAGCATACATTGGAAAATGACTAGAAACCCCCTGTAAGCACTCTGAAAACAGGTCTGCCGTCCAAACTACCTCCACTGCAAGAGACAAGAATGCAGTAGGATGCATACGACCAAAAGAGCCCCCGAAATAATCCTTGGAATATGGATTGGAGTAAGACCCCGGCAACTAAACGGACAAGAGCAAAAACCAGCAATGCTCGCGGGAATCTGTGGAAAATTTCCTTGCACCGGATAGCGACCAAACACATCTTTAGACCACTCCGAACACAAGGACAAGGATCGGATTACATCAGCTAATTTGGAACATAACTATCCCGCGGTTCTAAATGCGGTTTCGAGGTTTAATAAGAGGGTCAAGTAGGCGAGTCTTAGCCATGAAAACGTCTGCGTGTTCTCCCGACTGCAGAGTCGATTCAAGCCTGTTATTCTCGACAACCAACTCCTTAGTGGAAAATGGATCGAAATTTATGTTTTGATAGATTTGCGGCAAAATATTTCAGTTTTTTACAAACAATTGGGTACTGATGTTAAAATTAATTACATAATATGATTTAAACGTCAGTAAAACCAAATCTGATGGACCAACTTGAAAACAACCCATAATTCAATGAAATTAGATCAGAATCAATGATTTCGTTCGATTATATATTAGGAAATTCTTAATTTTTTGGTTAACATCCTAATTTTACAGACGTATTTTACAGTCTTCTTCGAGAGTTGATCTGTCTGTTTGTCGCCTACTTCGATGTCAGCTACCCGTCTCGATTGATTTTCCCTACTAGAGTTCTAAGACAACAGTTCAAAGAGCAATTGAGTTACATTTCAAATCGAATCGAGCAAAAGAATAGAATAAGCCCCATAGTTGTCCCCTGCCAAAGTGTTCGAAATTTCGACACGAAGTTTGGCACTTGCATGACAAAACTACGAGAGACAACAGCAATTGAAGCACTGGAGATAGGACCCCGCTCATGAGGACCCAAAAAATACTTCCATCCCCTCGTGGAATGCCTGAGAACCACTGGCCGTGCAAAACCTTCCACAGCATCAATCGAACGCGGCAGCTTTCGCGGATCCCCTCCCAACAACAACAACAACAACAAAAATCTGCGGCTCCTAACAACAAACAGAAAGTGGCCGGTTGAGAAAGGACGCACAGGCTGGGGGGGAGTGGGTTTGGTTTGTTCTTTTTATTATCACACTGTACCCACCACCCCCCGGCCCCAATGATCACATATATTAGCCAAGCAAATGCTATTAATTTGCTTTTCTTAATGTGGCTGCATTATTGTTATTTGTTATTTTTGTTATTTTTGTTGCTGTTGATGCTCGCACTTAGCGCTATCGGCGTAGCGAAAGAAGCGGGTGGGTGGGTCGCGGTTTCCTCGGAGCAGCCGAAAGGAAAACAACCTTTACAATGCCCGCGTGAGGGCGAAACACCGAAAAAGAAACGAAACAAAATAAAAACGCCCCGCTCGTCGGGCAGAAGCGATTCGCGGACAAATTCGACGGCGGTGACGGATTGGGGATATTAGGTGGGGGTGTAGGTCCCGTAGCGGCCACCAGGATTGGGACGCCAAAAATAAAAAAAGCTGTCGGGTCTCGCCCGTCCCGCGTCGGCTGCATGCGCTCGCAGAGTTCGCGCGAAGTTCGTACTTCGCGCTAAAGTAGTCAGGACCGAACCGAGCGAGATTAAAATGCAACAACGAGAAAGAAGAGGAAGAAGAAGAAAAAAGAGCGTAACTTGAGCCGGGATGTATACGTCTTTTGGGTTGGGGAACGAGGGGGGGGGGGGACTCATCTCATCGGGGCGCCCCAAACCACGAGGAAGGCTTTGCGCCTTGTTCGTGCCACGGCCACGCAGTGCTGCAACCTTGAACTCCCTTTTGGGCTGGCGAAACTCACACACAGACACATTCTAGACACATTCGTGTCACTCACTAGCAGCCCCTACTTACCTATTGTAGTTGCTGCTGCTGCTGCTGCTGCAGGCTGTTGATCGTGTCGACCGGCACCGAAGCCGTTGCAGACCCAAGCATCGACCAAAGGGATGGAGAGTGGAGATGTTGGCCAAACAAAAGCAGAAAAAAACCTGCAAATTGATTGCAGCGGACAATCGCGTTTGATATCGGGATACTTTTCGGAGTTTTGGGTTTTGTCACACGTTCCGCAGGCACGCACGCACGCACACGCACGCCTTAAAACGCGCGAAAGCAAAAAAAAGCGGTAAAACAAAACAGCACCACGACCTACTTCGACCAGTGGCTACACAGCTAGTGACCGTTTCGGGGGACCCCGGTCTTGGCTGTGTCGTGGCCAACGGCGTGTTGTTTTTTGCTTCTTTTTTTTTTTGGTTTAACCAGTCCCGCACACCGCGTACACCGCCGCCATTCATTCACAAACGGTCAAAGAAAAAATCGTGTTCTCTCTCTCTCTCTCGCTCTCTTCTCACTGCCGAGGGGATGAGGTGAAGTATGAAAAAAAGAGTAATCAAACAACAGTAAACCCACAATCCCCCCCCCACCCCCTCTCCAATCCCCTTTCAAAGATAATACTTTCCCACCTAACGAGCGCCAACACATACGCACACGTTCCACCACCAACACACAACACCCGTCACGATCGAAGGTGAAACGTGTGTGCGTGTGTGAGTGTATCGATCTTGAACTGGCGAGACGGGGAAGGGGCGGGGGTTTGACAACAATGTTTGGCGCCCGGGGGGGTCGGTGGGCGCTCGAGAACTTACACTCCCGGCCACTGTTCGTGGCAAGATGCTGCGGCCGAGCCTGGGCTAGTACCTGGTTCGGCAGCGGTTACCTGTTTGGAGCGTCGTCCCATGTGTGTGTGTTTGTGGACGTGACCGGCCGGAGTCGCAAAACAAAAACAAAAACCGCGTCGAACACGTGTGCCAGCGTACTATTTGGCACTTGCACCCGCGCGCTCCATACACCCCAACGGGAGTGGCCACTTGAAGGGTTGGGAGGATGAAGCGGGTAGTGTTAGGCCAGTCTGGTGTGGGTCGGTTTGGTTTTGATATTATTTTTAGTACACATTTTCACCGTTGGTTCGGTCGGGTTTTTTTTTCGTTCAAAACCGTACTTTACGTGCTTGTGTGTGTGTGTGTGTGTGTGTAGATTATGATGTGACACACAACATTCCTTTCCTTGCTCTCTCTCTCTCTCTCTCTCACACACACACACACACACACACACACAAACTCTGGCATTTTTTTGTCGTTTAAGTTTTTAAATGATTGCATGTTAGAACGTTTTGTCTGGTGGGTGGGGGTACTTTTCCCCCCACTCGAGCAAGGTGCCAATGCAGAGGGAACGATCGGAAAATGGGAAAATTTCGAGCACATGAAAGTGAAATTTTGGCTGTTATCTTTTGGCCACAAACCTAGTTGCTTCAAGGTCATTGCATTTTACGATTATTTTACGATTACGATTTTATTTTACCTTACCGTATTTCAGCGTGACCTCACAGATGAATGATTCAGAATTTCTGAAATACCAACTTCCATTTTACCAATTTGGTTCAGAACCAAATTTGTTTGTTTGTTTTTTTTTATCGTACTTCTAAGCGAATGAAAATTCCATCAGTTAACCTTCGTCTTATTTTGGTAAATTCCTGCGCTTTAGTTATTGACCCCACTGCTTAAATGGTTCCTTTTTTTATGAATTTTAAGAACTACGGCGATCAATTGTTTCCTCAGTTTTCAAACCCCAAAACTTTGTGGATACTCATGCACCTAGACCTAGGTCCTGTGCTATGCTATCGAATTGAACGTCTCCAAACGTTACTAACTCGTGTATGATCTACATTTGGTCATTTTCGATCTAAAATGTCGTCATACACACTAAAACACGGCAATATTTGGTTTGGATTATGTTGCCCACCTGCATCTTTCCATAGATCCACCGTTTAGGTGGTTTGTTTACTTGTGTTCTGCTACTACAAAAAAAAAAACGGCTATTTGATGAAATTCAATCGGTGGTTTTTCTTGAGCTCTTACTTTGCTCACATTCGCCCCCCTCCCCATGCTGACGTATCAGGGCGAACCGAACGGACAGTGTCAAACGAACATAAATCAGTCGTTAGAATTGTTGCCTGTATTTTTAGCACAAACTCGCCGTTTGACGCCATGCCTGTTGTTTTGCTTGTTTTGCAGTTTGTACACATCCTCTTCTGCTACTTCTTCTTCTTTCTTCTTCTTCTTCTTCTTTTTCTTCTTCTTCTTTTCTTAATGGTTGCATTATCAATACTATGTTAGGCAAGCAGTGTGATGAGAGATTATTAGGGGAAGGTAGGTAAAGACGGACCCATTCACGGAAATGTTTAAACAAAGATATATAGGTACAGCGACAATGAAAATTCACCATCCTTATGTTTACACTCATATTTTAGCAAAAAAGGTGTTGAAACTTTCAAGTTTCTGTCCAATTTCATGTTTTTGTTATCAATTACAAACAATTTTGGAATGTACGGGTAGGACTTAAACATCATATGGGAAGTTCATCTGTAAAACCCCTGTAAAAACGGTGAAAATTTAAGAAAATTAACCTATATCTTTTCACTTCCTGCGTACGTACATACAAAAAATCTTGGCAAAGACGGTTTGTTCAGTCGTGATTTAAGGAATTTTAAGCGCCGCTTCCAAAACATCGGGTAATAACAGCTAACGATGCTCCAGATTATTAAAGCCTGTGATCCCAGCAAGTTTAGAGGCCTTGTTATTAAATAGGCCTCAACTTAATGATCTTCGAAATCCCATATAATCTGTCATCTATTTCTGCATGCTGTCACAAAGCTGCTGAACATAAAAATAAGGCAAGTTATAGAGCTCCGTAGTAAGATCCATGGTAGTCAAATTAGATCAAAAAAAGTGGGCATTGAAAATATGTTTTGTTGAAGCATTTACCCAATTTTTACAGATATCATACCAACAAAATGTTCTAAAATACGTTCAAAATAGTTGAATTATTCGATTATTGCTTTTATGATGTACTTATGAGAAGTGTCCGTCTTCACCTGCCTTTCCCTAATAGTTACTCGCCCGACACTGGCTGAAATGTCGAAGTTGCTGCGCGCGCACTGGGATAATCCCGCGATTGTAGCAATAATTAATGATTTTACAGACACACACACACACACACACACACACACACACACACACACACACACACACACACACACACACACACACACACACACACACAAACTAGCACATTCGCGAATACTAGTATGAAGTGGATTGGCAAAATTCCCCACTTGAAACCAGCTGTAAACCCATCCGATCGTGCGTTCCCCTCCACTTTACGTATTGCTCGCCCTCGCGCGCCGTGTTTTAACAGCTTGCCATCCGCGGGTTTGCCGACGTTCTGGTTGTGTGCGATCCGTCGCAACTCGCGGACACGGGTGCACCGGCACGAATAACCTGATCAAAACAAAACAGGTGAGAGATGAGTGGAGCAGTGCTGAGCGTGCTGGGAGGGGAGCGGAACGCAACGGGTGACAATCCGCGCGGAACGGGGCGCCCATATGTTTGTGCGCGGCTAGGGAAAGTTGTCCAGCCACCTTCGACTCCGGTGTGTGCGTGTGGCTGACCTGGAAACCGGGTTTGCCTGTTTGCGATTGCTTTGGTGGTGGTGGAAGTGTGCTAATATTGGAAGGTCGGGTGTGCGAACGTACGTTCTTACTAGTCACTTGTACCGGTGTAGGAGGGGCTGGGGGGGAGTTCTGCCACTTGACATCGAAGCCGGGTGCAATTAGAATGAAGTAATTGCGGGCGTACTTACACCTTTGCTCGAGGTTCGGTTAGCAACTGTTATCGGCCGGCGTCTGATTTCTACCGGCCATTAAGCCGTCAGTGTGGGACCGTTTGATTCCATAGGAGACTCAGCTACAGCGGTGGACATACGCATCAGTGTGCGCAAATTATATGAGTACATCTTGGATACCAACTTACCTACTAGTTTGTGAGATGAAAACCGTCATCAGTTGCTTTTTTTTTGTGTGTGTTTTTTTTTAGAAGGAAGAATTTAGTTTCTCTGGAGCAGGGATGTCATCCTGGTGGGCCGTGGCCGCTTGAGCTTGAGATTTATTTTGCCTTTCTGCTTCTACAGTACATGGCAGCCAATTCCGAACACCTGATATATGAAGTTCAACTGTTCAACAAATTTATCTACTAATTGTCAGACCATTGTTAACGTCATAACACCTTTTCGGAGTTTTTTTTCCTTTCTGCTCTCTATGCAGCGTTTACTGCTTCTACGAATACTAGCGTTTTGGCTTCAACTCATGCACACTATTTTGGGAAAATATTAGGACCAACTCCTCTTCAGGCATGGTTGCAACATAGAACATTATACTTCTGCAAAATCAGAGCTGTCAGCACAAACATGTGTTTGTTTTGATGACGATACTATACAAAAGGTGGGCCTATGGTTTTGATTTTGGTCGCCACGACCAATCGGGATTTCTCTGGAGATTAGCAGGAATGAAGCTAATCAAAATCACACCAATATCAGCATAAAATTGACTAGATAGTATCAAGTCATAGCCAGTTATTGCCATTAGTTTTGTGAACTAATGCGTAAAAACTAGGTTGTGGCTCGTCCAACAATTTAAAGTAATGTTTAGGCCCTCGTGGTCAACTAAGTTTGACATCACTAATTTAGAGCCACGGATATGCATAGGGCATATGTTTATAATTCATACAAGTTGACGAACTAGCCCCATAATAAGGCTAGCCCCTTTTTCACGGTTTGAAGTTCAGGATTCGGCTTAACTGATATTACTGCCTGTAAAGAAGCAATAAAGATATTGCTTTACACTGCCGAGTTATTAGTTTGGATATGGCTCAAAATGTGTGGAAGTTAACTTCAAACACGGCACAGTTTCGACACCACCCGAGCGTAAGCATTAATGCAGTGTCGTGTCGAGTTGAAGAAAAAGAAATAAAGAACAAGAAAGTGTCGGTTTGATCGCAACTTCAAATGCAAACTCTTTTTGTCTCGATAGTAATAATGGCTCGCTTATTCCTATGTCTACCACCGTCTACTAGTGCTCTCAACTGTTTCTCTCGCTCTTTCTCTCTTGATATCATAATCCCTCACTTGTACTCTTTGCTCGCTAATGAGCTGTACTCTTGATAGAGGGTATGATTTTGCAGCCACCACGTAGAGACCGTAGAGACTCGTAGATGCACGTGATTCAAACTGCAAAAGATGACGGTCCGATGAGCACGTGGGACGTGGTTTGTTGGGAAGCACAATGCAAATAAGACCCGCACCACGTGCCATTCAAGTTCCGCCCGAGGGTAATCGTGCCGGATTTGTTGCCGTATGCCCCGCTACCTAGTTACTTCAATTGTTGGAGCAAACCCCCTCTTCAACTAACAATAAGAGACTTCAAAGCCTCTTTAAATCTCACAATAACAACAACTATTTGATTAAAACAAAATCAATACACCACAAACACGGGCTACGCGAAAGCAAATGATCGTCATCACAATGATGGCCCCCCCTGAATGTCAACTGGGCTTAAGTATCGACGCTTTCAAAAGAAACGGACCCACAAACATAGATTATTATTTGCATATCATTTACATGCTCATACGTTGCTCGACTGAACTTTCACCTAAAAAGAAATAGACTCTCTCTCACATACACACACACTTTCCATTCTATGTTAGTTTTATGACGACCCAAAGCCAAGCCAAGGCAGAAGTAATTGCGCTGCCGGTCGCATCTTTCATCTTGTCCGCCAGCTGACGCTAGCAGAACTAAAGACCTCCGGGAGGGGGCTCCAAGCTCCCCGGCATGACGATTCCCGGGATTCCCTTTGAGAATGGGGCAGCGGCTGGAGGTAGTAATTGCGGAGGCACACGAAGAACTTACAACTAATGCTTTTCGCCTCGTCTCGGCTATTGGGTCGTCGGCAGCAAAGCGATGTCTCGATCGCGCGACATTACGCCGGCCACAACTGGAGCATGACCGGAAGTCAATCCGGCAGGGCGGCGACGCTTCTAGGCTACTGGAGCGTCTTGGTTCAGTGCACCCGAGCGGGGCGCAGGGCCTAATCCTGCCAGCGAGCCCTAGAGCGTTTTTGGAGCCTCGCGCTTGGGCCACGATCAGTCGCGCGCTATCTGTCGCCCAATGAAGTCTGCCGTGTGCGAGTAAAGTGTCCTTTCCGGTGTAAGTGTCCTCAGCCACGTGCGGTGGAAACGATGGCCTCACTGGCAAGGTTCAGTGTGGCGCTGGTGCTGACGGTAGTGGTGCTCGTACGGGGCGCGCATGGCGTCAGTGGAATATACGTGAACAATCACAAAATTGACAAGTTTGAGGCGGACCGTGTGAAGCTGCTGCGTCCAGCCTCCGACGGCCACACGTCCCCGGGCTACGTGAGCAAGAGCGAGCTGCTCACGAAAGATAACTTTACCAGCGTGCAGCAGTACTACCAGTATCTGGTGGGCGAGGACCCGGTGAAGTATATTGATCTGCTGTGGGGTAAAAACAAGACCCAGCTTCCCTCCATCTTTCGCATCGGTAGTGGCGCGGGCTCAGCGTCTGTACCGTTTGCAACGACCCGGGCACCGGCAGTTTCGGTCAGCAACGTAACGAAGAATACCGTTCAGTACTTTGACGATCAATCTACAATCAAAAACACACTCAATAACACGAACCTGGCATACTTTGGTGACTACCAGCTACCTCCGGCGACTCCTCCATCAACCGTTGTAGGCGCGACAGTGCCACAGCTGCAATCATTTTCCACTACCCGCACACCAACAGGTCCTAGCAGAAGGCGTAGAAAGAAGAAACCAACTCCCGCCCCCGTGCCACCCGCAGCAGCACTCGGTGTGAGTGGTCCGACCACCGTCGACCTTACCAAAGCCCAACTAACCCCAGAAACGCTGTCCCTGTTAAGCCGCTACTACTCCTTCAGCTGCACGCTAACTCCTGTGCAACCGATTCCCTCCACAGCTACGTCAACTCCTCTACCGCCGGTCCAAAGTACAACGCGCCGCACTAAAACACGCTACCTAACGACCAAACCCACGGCTAAGACTACAACCAAGCGTCCCCAGACTACCACAGTACCAACCAACGTGAAACAGCGGAAGCCCGTCGTCTACGTCGAACCGCCGGTGATAAAGCGCATCGGCGGTGTGCTCGAGTCGGTGTACACGTTCATGGAGAACGCGCTCACCAGCACGGAGTACGTGGAGGACTCGGAGGAGACGCGGGCAGCGAAGGTTCGCCCCTTGCGCGACGCCTCCGCGAGCCCCAAGGTGAAGCGCAACACCTACACGAAGGTGTCGGCAAGTGAGCCCGACTTTGTGGCCAGCAGCTCGGGCGAGGGCGACAGTGCTTCCCGCTCTACCCTGTCCGGGGCCGATCAGACGTGGCTCCCGTTGGCGTCCTCCGAGGGTGCGGCGTCCCCCGTTACGAAACACTTTACGCCGAAGCTGGTCACCATTTCCGGGCTGCCGTCGACGATCAGCACGGACGGCAACAAGAACAAGATGACGACCAACATACAGGTGACGAGCGAGTACACGGCGGCGACTCCACCGACCGTAACGCTCGGGAGGCCGACGCCGGACGAGAGCAGTGCGGAGTACGACGACGACAGCAGCGAGTCGGAGGAGGAGTACTTTGAAGACTTTGGAGCGTTCGAAGAGACGGACGATGAGGATGATGAGGAGGAGGACGAAGAGGATGACGAGAATGGAGAGCAGTACGGGGGTGGTAGCAGTGAGTCAGTACGCCCGAACCGTCAGACAGCGCTGTCCAACGATAAGGACTACGAGGAAGCAGGCACAAACGTGGAGCGCCCGGTGCGCATCAAGCGGGTGAAGAAGCGGCGGCGCAAGAAGCGTCCCGCTGTCACGAGCTACGAGGATACGGCGGAGTACAGCGACGAGGACTCGTCGGATGAGGCGGACGATGAGTACGAGGAGCGGGACGAATCGGTTGGGGAGGATGACGACGATGAGGAGGACTACGAGTCAGGCGAGTCGCCGGACGGGGCGGAAGGTTTCTTCAGCCGGATGTTCTCCACGTTCGGGCGGTTCGTGAGGTCGCTCGGGTTCGGCGGGGCTGCTCGAGGATCTCCCGACGACTATGAGGAGTACGGGGGAGCGCGCAGTACGACACCGCGGGTGCAGAGGGTGCGTCGGCGCCCCACACGCAGTACCGCGGACGTTCCAGACTATCTTGGGGCGGAAGTCCAAACACCTGAGAGGAGTCCAGTGGGTTGGTTGGGTTTACCTGGAGCTTATCTGACAAATGAGCTGGAGGAGGAGGAAGTTGCTCCAACGCTAGAGTTGCCCGCAGAACCTTCGCCCACCAGCTCCGGGTGGTTTGATCTTATGATGCCTTGGGACTTTTTCAATCCCTGGACGTCTGATGAGTCTACAGACCAGGAAGTGATCCCTGAAGCTCAAACTGTGCCGGCGGTGACTCCTCCACAGGTGGTAGTGACTCCATCACCTTCCGCCCCAATGTCGGGCTGGTTGTCACAGTTCTTCGGTACGGCAAGCACGACCACGCCGCCTCCTTCCACGACCACTCTGCCCAAGCCGGAGCAGATACTGTCGGTGTTGGCGCAGTACGTCGCCCAGTCTGCCACCACCAAGCGTCCACTAGCAGCAGCCCCCTCGAAGCGGCCCTCGCGCACGGTATCCTACGCCAACTACCAGCTGTGGCACATCTTCGCACAAACCGCGGAACAGCTGCAGCGCCTGGAAGACTATCGACAATCGCCCGACGGCTTACGCCTCCAGTGGTGGACCCATCCCTCCCTGCACCGGCCCACCGATGTGTTAGTGCCGCCAGGCGCTCTTGCCGACTCGCTCCGCGAATATCTCGACGAGGAGGGACTGCGCCACGAACCGACCATCCGTGACGTCGGGCAGGCGATTGCGTACGAAAACCCAGCCATAACGCGGCGCGAACAGCTCGAGCTGGAGCTGCACCAGGGCCATCCACTGACCTGGTACCGGTACCATCGGTACGCCGACATCGTCAAGTTCCTGTACTACCTGCAGCGGCGCCACCCGGAGCAGGTGCAGCTCCTCCACATCGGCCGCTCGTACGAGGGACGGCCCATTACGGTGGCGCGCGTTTCGTTCCATAGCGGCCCGAAGCGTCCGAAGCGGGTCAAAAAGCGACCAGCCGTGTTTGTGGAGGCGGGTGCGCACGGCCACGAATGGATCGGCCCGTCGGTGGCGACCTGGCTGCTGCACCGCCTGCTGGAGCTGCCCCAAGCCGAGCCGAGCAATGGGACGTCGTCCGGGGATGCGCGCACCATTCACTCGTACGATTGGTACGTGCTGCCGGTGCTCAATCCGGACGGGTACGAGTACAGCCACCGGTACGATCGGCTGTGGTCGAAGAACCGCTCCAACCACACCCAGGCGCAACCGGCCGGCGTTGGGCAGGCCCTTCTCTCCAGCGCGTACGTGTTTCCCGCTTGTCGTTGTACCAGCCAAACCGATTGAACGAACCTTTTTTCTCTCTCTTGCCATTTCTCACATTCTCGTAGGATCAGCTGGTGGAACGCCGACAAGGACCCGACCGGCGAGGGATGCTACGGCGTCGACCTGGACCGCAACTGGGCGTACCGTTGGGCGCAGGCCGTGCATCCCGGCCAGTGCAGCGACAGCTACGCCGGCGCCGAGCCCTTCTCCGAGCCGGAGACACGGGCGGTGCGCGACTTCCTGCTGACGCGCCGGCGCCACGTCCGCCTCTACCTGTCGCTGCAGGCGTACGGCCAGCTGCTCGCCTACCCCGAGCTGGAGCGGGCCGACGAACCAGCGTACGGGCCGGACCCGCTCGGCGACGTGCACGAGATGGGCCAGGCCGGGCTGGACGCGCTGCGTGCCGAGCCGGGCGAGTTCCTGTACGCGCTCGAGCCGGTGACCGGGCCGGCCACGTACGGCACGGGGACAGGCTATGCGCGGTACGGGGCCGGCATCCGGTACAGCTACACGCTGCGGCTACCGGACCGGGGGACGCACGGGTTTCTGCTGCCCCCGTCCAGCATCGTGCCGATCGGGCGGGACACCCTCGAGCTGCTGCGGGGCATGCTCGACTACAATTAGCTGGCAAAAGGGCAAATGAGAGTGTTAATTTATTTCGTTTTTTTTTAAATAGTTTTACTTTGAGCTTCTGTCCGCTTCCCGCACGATCGCTCTGTAGCTTGACGTACAGATGGCGCTTGCAGCGCGTGCGAGAAATTCAAACTGAACGTTAAACAGGTGGACGCATCTCACACAAATCATATTGGTTGAATAGTGAGCAATGAGAAGTTCTTTTTTTCGGTACTTTTGTTAAGTGTTAGCAATTTGCTACGATTGATTCGACCGAGTTAAGTAGTTGCTGAGCTGCTCAGACATTAGCGTCGCGAAACTCGGCTAAGTCGGCTTAATTTTTAGCTATTTAAGTAAATGGGACCATTAAACATTGCCTAACACGGGAGCAGACATTGATACATTGGTAGATTTTATTTATTCTCCAGCTTCTGCTTGAGCTTAGTTTGTAAGATTAAGTTTATCAGCTTTCAGCTCATATTAAATAAATGTTTTATTTTTTTCTCTCTGTTTAAAAATAGGGCAAATACCTTTAATGGAAACCGTTTAGCACTAATTAAAACGTTTTCCCACCCACATGATGTTTACGATTTTCTATAAACAAGAACACACACACACATACACAACCACATCCGAAAATGGAAAACACCTGACTCATCCTCACGCTCTCCCTACCTGAGCAGAGCACAGTGGAACTAGACCAAAATGGATAGAATTTTTATTTTATTATTTTTTTTTTTATTTCGATGCCATTAATTATTTTTTTCTTTAAAGAAGTAAATATTACATTAAAAAAAGGCATAACCAATTACGCTGATAAAAACATTAAATTTCAAGGAATGAATTTTCAGACATGAAAAATAGTTCAAATTCTTCATCTTTAGGTAAATGAAAGGAACATTTTTAAACGAAAAAAAAAATACTGTTTATATTTTCAAGATTTACAGGAAAAAGGTTCTAGGAAGGTCATTAAATACTCTTTAAAATAAATGCGTTAAGTACAAAATCATTCGATAATCAAGGGAGTTAAGCCGGTCTCATGGTAAAGTCGTCAACTCGTACGACTTAACAACATGCCCGTCATGGGTTCAAGCCCCAAATAGACCGTGCCGCCATACGTGTGGGGGGTAATCCAAAAGTCACTGAAAGCCAACCCCACAAGTGGTACAGGCAGGCCTTGACCGACAACGGTTGTTTAGCCAAAAGAAGAAGAAGAAGAAGAATCAAGGGAGTTATTTACAATCTTTTTAAAGTTAAAAGCCGGTCTTTACAAAAACTTTTGATTTTCATCTAGTAATATTCATGTTTTCCCTTATTTTTTTTAAATTATTTAGTTATTTTTAAAAATTATTTACTATTTTTATTCATGTAATTGTTCTGCATACTTCTGCTACGACCACTATTTGAACTATCTTATACTTAAAATTCGAACTAATCCCTAAATCAACGACTATTATCAACGAAATTCACCGAAAAGTTATAAAAGGCTCGTCTTGTAAGAAGCAGTCGAGAGGTTAAACTCAAAATGATCAGTCCAGTCGTTAAATTAAATTTTCAATATAGTGTCCGAGTGATAATCGAGGATCGTTTGTTCCATATAGTGTGCATCTTGGTGCAGTATTCAGTAAGCTGCTCGATCGACGGGTCCTAGCAGGTGCAGATCCAATACAATTTTCCGACAGTTTAATTAAATTTGGGCCGATGCTCAAGTGTCTGAAAACTAGGATCTTTGGTTACTAGGAAGGAATGGTCCCGATTGCTTAGTATACCATTAACTCCTTTCAAAGATGGACAATTCATAGCTGGTCTAGTAAACCTACGTTGCACGGACTCTAACTTTTTGTCCAAATGCGAATTTGACGATAGATAAGCCTTAATATTTTAAAACTAATGAAACTTTACAATTCTCCCGTACTGTACGAATAGGAAAGCGAATTCACTCTACCAAGGAACCAAGGAATTTTAAAGTCTAACTAGAATATAAGCTCCTTCCTCAATGGCAAATATTAAGATCTATTTACAAAATATTGGTTTAACCTCGGTGCTTGTATGGGCTGCTTCCACTGTGCAGTGGGTGTAGGCTGTTGATGTAAGGAATGGGCGCTTTGCCTTGAAGGGGTTCGTTCGTGTGCCCGAAAGTACAACTTTTTCCACCGAAAGTCGCGTGCCGCGGGTCCATTCAATTTGTGGCCAAAAATGGGAAAGAAATAGTTGAACCATCGCCCCTCCCTGCGCTACCCCGTTCCTTAGCAAAAAAACGGATGGACCTGGTGGTGCGGGTGGACGACTTCCTCGATGTAGACCTTAATGCGCGTTCTGCCTTCTACAAACTTCCATTATAGTTATTAATACCATTAGTAGTGAGCTGTCTGCCCTCCTCCAGCCTGGATTCTCTCCTTTTCTCTCTCTCTCTCTCTCTCTCTCTCTCTCTCTCTCTCTCTCTCTCTTTCTTTCTCTTTCTTTTGTTGGAGCCAAATTTTAAGCCACGTGCCACGTACGTTCTGCCCCCGGCCCGGTCGGTTGCGCTGCCGAATGATTGATTGTAAGTTCAAAGTCAACCACATGCGCGCCAGTGTGTGTCTGTGTATCTGTGGTTTGGCACTGACTATGACAACTAATAACCTGCCTATGCGACAGACTGTAGACATGGGAGGCCCCGGGGGTTTAGTATTTGCAGACATTCTTTCGAGCTCTTTTTTCCTGGAGCGCGAATGAAAGAAACACAACAAAATACATCAACAAAAACCTCCCGCACACTTTCATTACTTCCCATCTATTAAGCTATTCTACCCCAAGGTTATTGGTGGAGGCTTTCGGCTGTTGTTGTTGTTGTTGCCGTGTTATATGTGCTTACACTAATGTTACTGCTGCTGCGGTACGCCCTGTAAGCCGCATTATATCGTCTAGTTCGCTCGCCCCAATCCCTCAGGGCCCAATCCAATCATCGACCCAATTTTCGCACTTCTGCAACATTTCAAAAAACTCCCCGTCCTCATCACCCCCGCTCGTTCCCTGTCAGCTCGTTGGTGGTAATAAGGGCACTACATCTAGATTTACCCTCTACGCGTGTGTGTGTGTGTGTGTGTGTGTGTGTGTGTGTGTGTGTATGGGAATTGTTTGAAGTGCGAAAGGATTTACCCCTGGAGAAGAATTGTGGAGCAGTGGTTCCTTCCTCAGTTATTGGAGTTAATACCTAACCATACCTTTACAGATCATTACATCAAGGATATTGCCAGAGCTTTGTTGCTTCTATCTCTCTCTATCTTTTTCTCTCTATCTCTTTCTCTCTCTCTCTCTCTCTCTCTCTTCCTATTTGTCGTGTTCTTTTCAGAATGAAACATAAGAACTATCGCAACTCGAAAGGACGAAACCATTACTGGCAAACCCTGCCAATGTTTGCGGAAACATGCAGGAACAAACTTTGGCAAAACTCGCATCACGTCACCCACCCACTACCTATACCCTTCTTCCCAATCCTTCGCTAGAACAAGTCAGGCCGAGCAGGCAACCCTCCGTGGCGCTGTAAGTAACGCGGTCGCCGGCTCAGTGCTTGGCGGGACGAGTTCGAGTGTGTGCGCCTGGTTCGCCGGCCTACGAACAGTGCAGCATGAGCGACCCGTTGGGCAACACCGGTCAATCGACGGTCCGGCTAAGCTACGAGCAGCTGCGGGATACGCTCGGTCGCTTCGCCTACTTCCGGCACTGGACCGAAGATCAGGTTTGTGTTTTGTGCAGAAGCGGCTCTGTCTGTCTTGCGTTTTTCTCCTATTTATTTACAATATTTTTTTTTGTAGATCCGTGAGTGCAGCGTCCTCGCCCGGGTGGTACAGTACGCACCGCAGCAGACGATACCGCTCGAGCTGCCGCTCCCGTTCGCTTACCTCGTGCTGAGCGGCCAGTGCATGATGCTCCAGTGTTTGCCGCTGGTGCGCGGAACGCTTCGTCTGGCCAGTCCGGCGGGCGACCGGGACCAACCCACACCGCCCGCCTCCATGGGGCCTCCGGCACCAGACGAGCAGCTCGAGACGGTGCGCCATGTGCACGAAACGTTTACGGCGGGCGCGGCCACCAGCCCACCAACCGGAACGCTTCGCCACGATCCAGCCAATGCGACGTGCTTTCTTACGGTATGGTGGGGGGCTCCAACAGAGGGTCGACAACGACTCGGACAGCAATCTAACGCTTTCCTTCTCTCCCTCCACCCAGACACCTACCCAGGACGCACCGATCGTGCATCAGTTTGTGGACGTCGGGACGCTGCGGTGCGGGGCCGTGTTTGGGCTGGGCGAGCGGCACCAGCAACGCACGATCGTGGCCCGCACCCGCACCCAGTGTCTGCTGCTGCCCCGCTGCTGGCTCTTCCTGAAGCGCCAGAACGTGGGCAACACGTGGCAGCGGCTGCGCCTCTACCTCGACGGTGCGATACCGGGGCGGGACGAGCTGTACCGGCGGTACCTGCGCGACCAGGCCTGGCTCGACTATCGGCGGCGGCTGCTCGCCGGCGGCACAGCCAAACGGTGCACCGGAACGACGCCGGCGGACGTACCGATGATGTGCCGAATGCTGGAGCCAGTCTGCAAAGGGAAACGATACTAAGCAGTTTTTGGGAACGCGGGGACACAGGACGCCGAAACCGACGACCGCGACCGCTCATGTTACTTGCTCCGTGTGCACAGATTTCACCCTTTATACGCCCAGCAGAAAGTGGCTAAAGTTTTGCACCCGCGCCAGCGATCCTGTCTTCCACAGGCCTCAGCAACAGCAGCAGCAGCAAAAAAAAAGGAGAAGCAACTCAAAGTTTCGCAGGCCCCTTTGTCGGGTTGTCGCGAAAGTTTGCTGTTGCGGAGTTTTGTGGGGATGAGCGCAACAATAAATTATGCATAAATTGTGTCCACACTTTACGGGCAGGGCATGATTTCGCCCGCTGGTGTCTTTATTCGTTTTTCTTCTTTCCTCTTGTTTCATCTCGCTCGCTCTTGCCGCGCGTTAACTTTTCCGCGGTGCGTATTTTTAGAAAATTGAAACCTGTCCAAATCAAACAAAGCTACAGGTAAATGCAGCTTCTTTTGCGATGACTTTGGCTGGACAGCTCTGGGATGACCCAAACATTAGGAAGTTTGGTGGATGTCTTCGAGATCGGCATGCAAAACTCGATTGTGAACAAACCAACATGGCTTCATCCCTCGAGCGGCAGTGTCTATAGACTAATCTAGTCGAAGTTTGCATCGAAGTGTTATGCTGCGTTTACCACGGGAGCTCCAATGGAAGTTGTTTATACGGTGCTGAAAGCGGCAGATGATCGTGTAAACCATTGCGCTTACTTGCTAACTAAACTAGAACGTCTTGGGTACGATACCACCCTGGTGAAATGGTTTAGATCCTACTTTACGACCAACTAATGCATCGTATATGTTGTTCCACCGATCTGCTTGTCCCTTAATTGATAATTATAAAATATCTGGAACAATACTGCAACGTTGGCTTCAGTCGTAAGCAATCAAGGGACTATACCGATTCAAACTGCCTCTTAATGTTCGTTTTGTTAGTCCATTTGCTTGAATCCTGTTTCGGTAGTCTGGTCTGCTTTCCTGCAGCTTGTGGTCAAACAAGTTGAAGTCAGCGCAGAGAAAGTTCGCATGTTTTGTTCTGCGTGTAACACCGTGTCGCAGCTCCATCGTCCTTCGTATGAAACTCACCGAATTACTGGTTGGTTATGAGACGCTTGGAAAGAGACGTGACGTAGCACAAATGTATAACCCACGGGTATATACAAATGTAAGTTACTGACGGGTACGGTTGACGCGCCCAAATCACTAGCAAGAATTGAAATAAATGTAAATTCAGGAGGTTTGTTATCACCCTTATCTAGTATCCGGGAACACGGCGTGTAAAGCGAAATAACGAACCATTCGGCATTTGCAAACATTAAGAGAAACTTTGCTTTTTTCGTTAAGCAAATTCGGACCAAGAAAGAAAATCTCTCTTAGCTCTTCACCTCCTTCTGCGGCAAATGATCCTCAAACTTCTTTGAAGAGCTACTAGCGAGTAGGTTATTTATGAGTGTTGAACGGTTGAGAAGAGAGCGGGTTTGTTTTAGAAGTCCGCATCCTTCGTGTGACCCGCAAATTTGTTTGCCGTCGTAATAGTACCCCTGTAGAACTTTTCGCTACTACAGACTTCTGAGTAGTGTTTTGTTTTATGGACCTACCGTTGAGATGCATTAATATGAACCTTGAGAGACGAGTGATTCAAATCTCGAATCGAATCTTCAAGGATTTATAAAACTTTGAAGATTCTTGAAGGTTTAGAGATTCATGATTATCAAGATATTGAATATGCGCATCACGTGGTACAGTGGTCAACTCGAACGACTTAACTATATGCAATCCTGAGTTCAGGCAGGTGGGTTCAAGCCTCACATGGACCTTCAAGAACATGTAGATGGTTAAGCCAATAAGAAGAATAAGAAGAAGTTCCGGCTCTATGATTCTTTTGAGATTCCTGCATCCCTAGAGATTTGTGATTTTTTCGAGGTTCATGTATATTTTAAGATTCAGATTCATTGAATCATTTCAAACATTTGTTCAGATTCATAAATCTCAATCAGACAAACTCAACACTATTTCTGAAAACTCAACTAGCTAGACGAGTTTATCGTGAAAATGATCCAATAACTGCGATGGCTTTGTAATTTCACACTCTAAACACTTTAATTTAACAACAATTCGGAGTCCCAGATTCTCAAGGACTTTATGGACGCTGGTGGCCACCAACTCGGTACGTGTTTGCCATGTGGTTAATTGTTTTAAAGTCATCACTCGTCGTTGATTGTGTTTGCAAAGCCATGACCATTTTTTGTTGGTTGTTGGACGTGCTCCTCCTGAAATCAGAGTCGAGTGCACTTCAGCGCAAACGTGTGAGGAGTGAATGCCAACCAAAAATTGCCTCGCAAAACAGGACCTGAGCGCCTGGTTTTGACTAATTAGTGTGTGTGTGAGTGTGTGTGTGTGTGTGTGGTATTCACCTGCCCACACACTATCTCTCTCCCAATAGGGGGGGTATGCCCGCATCACATCCTGCTGGGGCCGCTTTCATCCACCAGCGTGTTTCATCCAAACGGGGCCCCTTACGCAATTTGATCCACATGCAGCGAAAAAGAAAGATGGCATCAGGCGGGTTGGTGCATCCATAACTCTTCGCGTTTGTTGTTTTTTTTTGTGTTTACTGCCGTTTGTCGTCTTTGTTTCTTCTTCCTCCTCTTCTTATGTGCGCTGTGGAGAAGTGATGCTTCTGTGCGCTCTCGCGGCGCGGCTTTTATGACTACGGCCGGGCCTGGAAGCCTCGACCCGTTTACCACATTACCCAATCGATCGTGTCCACCGCAAAACCGATGCCATCCAAAACGGTATCATCACACCAGGCACCCGCCATTACCCAATGCACACACACACACACGCACACACGCCTCGATGGTTAAAGAGCACCGTTTGAAACCCAACAGGCTGCGGTCGGTGTGCTTTTGACAGCTCTCGAGGGATGAAGAAGCGACGCCGAGGGAAGGGAAATACTACTCGAGATGAGAACTTGGGTGTCAGCGCTCCGATTCAAATAGCCGCCATCGCTCGCTCTCTCTCTCTATCTCTTGTGATACTGATGATTATTGTGCAACGATTGTGACCACCCTGTGCAAGCTTTCGAGTGCCCGATGAGTACACTAATGGCGGGACGATTGCACACTTAGTAGTAGTGCGCACACTTGAGACACACGCTTGCAGAAAGGAGATCTTTGCCCATAAGAGAGGGAGAGATCACACACAAATACACATACAGACGAATAGAAAGGAAGGAAAGGATTTGGGCACTTGGGAAAGATAACCGATTATGTCGCCATCGCCACGTGGTTATCGTGGTATGATGCAACGTGCTAGCGGGGCGAAAGCAGCAACATCCAATTAGCACGTGTGCACTCGCCGCGGAAGTGTCAAACGCGGATTAATTAGTGCACAATGTGTGTGGTTTTAGCGTGGAAAGCATAATGCTCCCGCGCTCGACGCATGGCCGGCAATTTGCGATGTGAAAGTAACACCCAGCCCCGAAGAATGTGTGGGGTCTGCAAGGTCGCGCGTGAAATGGGAAGCGCGAATCTGGCAAACCAAAACTCATCCCTGAACCCTGTCCACTGTAAAAGCTTCGGGCTAGTGGCTGGCCCCGGCGAATCTGTGGAACTATGGAGTCGCTCAACAACAACAACAAAAAGAGCACCGCTATTAGCATATCACATAATATTTGCCAGCTTTCCGGGTCGGTTTTACTGCCCTGCCCCTCTGCGGCTTTCCAGGCAACGCTAGCGTGACGGCGTCGAACGGGCTCGTAAATATCGCATTAGAAACGCGCAGCCCCTCGGGGACTTTTACCATTTTCCGAAGGCCCGCGTGCCCAATCAATCGCGCTGCGGAGATGATACGTTCGCCGTCGCCTGCCATTACGTCGGCTGATAGGAGCAGTGTGCTTACCTCACCACGCGCCCGATTGTGATCTGGAGTAATGCGCGCGTCTTTTTTTTCGGAACATCCCACCATTCCACCGGGCTGCTGGGCATTTCGTCTTTCCAAGGGTTTTTTTTTTGTTTTTCGGCGACGGAAGTAACTGACGGCAATTCGCCATCGCCACAGCTTGGTCTAGTAGCATCTGATTCCACCACCGACTTGGAGATATCTGGCACGAGAAAGCCGCTGCCTATTTTTATTTGGAAAGCCAATGGGCTCGTATGTCGATAAAATCGAAGATGCCTCAGCGCTCCCAAACCCTCCCTCGGGAGACGCAATCACACGACGAATGGGGGGGGGGGGGGGGGGGGTGAAATCGAGCGCAAAAAGCGAAAGTGTCGTCACCGAGCGGTCAACCCAGTAGTGTCTCGTACTGGGTGGAGGGTCTGTTGGTGGTGTTGTTGTTGTTGGTTTCGCATTGTTTGCTTCTTCCTGACATCCTGGACGCTTCCTGGGCGTCGACGATTTCTTCCAGCGCGATATGATATGCTAGCCCGGAAGAGGAGCAAGCGATGCTGGTGCCGTTGATGGTTTGGTACTTCGGGTACTCGTAGGCTCCGCTCCCCAGATTCACCGTCCCTTCTTTGGGAGATGACCTTCGGGCGCCGCGTGACCTTTTGTGGGACGCAGGTCGGTGTGATTGCGCAGGAATGGAGAAAGGGTGGGCTGGGACGGGTTGGGCAATTTCACCTTAACCTATTAGATAAGCGCAGCATCAAACGCTCATCTCCCCCACCGGTATACTTGACAACCTTCTCGCCACGCGGTGAGGTCTCGCGCAGCGAAGTCACACCGTGAGATAGCGTAATTGTTCTGTCCCGCTTGTCCCCCGGGCCCGGGCGGAAAGCATGTCCATTGACATAATTGCGCCCCGATCGCGTCTCCCTTCGCCTGCCCATTTTCGGCCCAAGTGCTTAGGTAACGCCAGATACCAGTCCAGCGCCAGGTCTCGCGCGGTAACTTGCTGACACATATTTTCGGACGTTTCATCTTCAGCCGCCCTTTTGATCTCTCTCTCTCCCTCTTTTGTTCGAGGGGATGAGGCCAATTTCTCCATTGCGTGCAGCCGTCTTTCTTCAGATACATCACGCACACCCGTTTTGATTCATCTCCATATCTTTTTTTTGTACCGTCCGTACACAATTCGAACCCTTAACTCAACACCTCTTGTCATACAGTCTTTATCTCTCTCTCACACACACGTTCCCTCTCTTCATTCTCTTTCTTTTGCTGTCCTTTCAACTGAAAGGACAACGTCTTATAATGGGGCTATTGGCGGCTTAACGACGGCAAGGGACCGTGACGAATCAACAGCTATGTTCACAGGCCCCGAACGATTGGGTTCATTAGCGAGCGGGGCATTAGATTCCAAACAGGGCATCAACAAAGCGAGATATCATCTCGTGTGCGATCCTTACCGGCAATCGCCATCGTCAGTTTTGGATCCCACGGGGAGGAGAGCGAGGAGGAAACAAGGCGCAAACAAGCTGATGTTGTACAACAAACTGAACAAAAAAAAAACTGCAAAGGCAGTTTGCACAGATTATCCCCCGGGCTGCGATGAGGTGCCGGAGAGCATCTTGACCTTTCACCCTCAACTTTGAGGGTTAGGTTACGCATCGGTTACGAATCGGGCGCTAAAGTTCACCAGACCCCGAAGGTAAGCTCCGACGGTCGGGGCACGATTTTTCAACGATTTTTGGTATGTGTTTGTACAGCAACTGTCCATCACAGAGACCGGCGAGGTGAGGGGTACGAACTTATGAAAACCTAGCTGCGGCAGGAGTGGATTAGGCGTTTTTTTTAATTAAACAAAACTCCAAAAATGTGCGTACGTGCGCTTACGTAAAAAAAAAACCACGCATGTTTGAGTTTAAAAAGGAAATCTTTCACTCTCCCCCACACACACACACTCACAAGACAATAGGTAAACAGTGTGAGGCGAATGAAGGCGAATAAACGTTACAAATAGAAGCGACCCGTGCAAACACACACACAACAACAACAACAACAGCAACAAAAATGGCTCTGCCTTAAATAAACAAACGCATCCGAAATCGAGTTCCACCAGTTTTGCTCAATCGCGTGACATTTAAATAAAGAGACAAGATAACTACAACCATGACGGCAAAAACGACGACCGCAACGAGAGGCAAGAAATCCTCTCCTGCTGGAAAAAGAAATCTGTCCCGCGATAGTGATAGTGACGCGACCAGATTTAGACGAGCGGTTATAAACCTCCAGCGAAGCATCCCCGCGGCCACCAGGGATGGAAGAGGTTGCTGCGTTGAAATTAGTCCATATGGGCGATTGGATTTTGTGTGTGTTATTTTTGCAACAAAAAAAACAAACATCAGCAAAAAAAACCCCAATATGATTAGAAATTTGACCACTGCAACGACCGATACTCCAAAGGCGGGCTTTCATTTCGCAAACTGTTGATTTCGGAGGTTTCGATTTTAAACGTATAATGTTCGCAAGATCCCCCAAGCCACCGCTCCCCACCATTTCCAAATGCCTTTTCGTGGTTGCAAGGGGCTGGCAGAGGGGAAGGTCCTATTACCCAACGAGCGCTTCTCACGACCCAATCCAAGAAACAGCCCGTATATTCTTGCGATTTGTACCGCGACGGGGAACCGAACGCTAACGAGTGTACAGAAATTAATTCTAAACCATGCAGCACCCGTCCCGGAACTCGCTCGTAGTCGGAAGTCTCGCAAAACGAAAGTCAGGACAATTATTGGATGCCATTATTTAGGGGGCTATCATTGTCGGGAGGATTTGGAGCAAATAAAACGCATAACAGGGCCTCGCCTGAAGTAGTCCCAGCCGGACACGGGACCGGATAGTGTCATGGGACATAAGCGGGGTTCCGGGGCTCCATTATTCAATCGCAGGCCCGTTTAGCAGGACGGCCTGGGGAGACATTCGAGAAGAGTCCGGCAACATCGAACTCCACCAATCGTTGAAGGAGACGACGCCGGGATGACAGGGGACGCGGAGGGGGGGGGAGAAGAAAGCAACAAAGCATAATGCCGAATATCACTAAACAGCGAAGCCAACCGGCCAACCGACGCACCTGAAAGGCCGAAAACCGCCAGCAACCATCGCGCAATAACCGCAACACAAAGGACAAACTGGCCCCGAAACAGATGATGCAGGGTGCTTGGCGCGTGTTTATGCCGGAGGAAGAAAACAAAAACGGTTGCTATGGTCTGCTGCACCCCACCCCTACACTGGTGTCTGCTCTCCAAAATAAAGACAACAAAAAAACGTGTGCCAACGAGCCCTGCTTGAGAAATGTAAATTTATCAAACAATTAAAACACACTCCAGCGTGAAGTGTGGAGAGTTTGCTGCCTTGGCTTAGTTTTGTTTCCTGGACTGCGTCTCTCTTTCTCTCGCTCCCAAGAGTTAGAGCTTCAAATTGGAAGGTGGGCGACGGGCGAAGGAATGCGTGTGCTCGATGATCGTTCGAACGGTGAAACGGTAATTTTCCGATGTAAGGAGGCGTCGGTCGGAAGCAAAAATGTCACCACTCCGGTCCGGTTTTGGGGTTTGTTGTTTCTCCCGTGTTCCTCTTCCTCTTCTTCTGTTTCGGTCCCGGTGTGAAGAGTGTGATTAGGAGCAGATGGAGCTCCAGGATGGAACGCGTCCGGGTAGGCCAGAAAAGCGAAAGTGAACTCGCGAGACGGAGACGATCTGCCAAGGATCCGAGTGTCATCATCATGGCTGTAATCATGGTCATTTTGTTGCTCCGAAGATGTCCGGCCGAAGCCGGAAGAGAGGCTAGTTTGAGCGATCAAGTTGATGGGAAGCGTTTTTTTCTGAACGCCTTCTTCGAGCAATAACCCTTCGAAGAGGTTCCCCACATTCTGAGAATGACTGGCTCTTCTGGCTCCTAGACATTAAAATAGTACCGTAGGCTACAACATCTACTGAATAATAAGGTATCCAAATATATTGTAAAGTTTCATAACCCTTAAGATAGGGTAGTACCACAACAATCTGATATATCACTGGAAAAGAAAGAAAACAAACAACAAGTCTCGAAAAGCTATATTTTTCCCACAAGCAATTGTTACTTACATATGACTCACTTACGGAGCAGGTTTTGTCTCGCTTAACTGAAGCTCTCCCCCGTTGGCAAATTTCTCTAAGCTGCCTTTGCGATGTGACTTCCTGCAAAGATGCATCGTTGAGTGACAGTTTACAGCTCATACTTTATGGTGCGGTCAACGGAGACCAAATTGTTACGCTCGATGTTTCCTGAATGCTCCAACAGGTTTAGCTAGAGCATCCCTAAGATGAAAGACTCCACGCCTAAAAGACCTTATGGGGCACATACTAGAGAGATTCCTCTGAACGTTCTTTTTAGAATCGGTCCAATGAGTTGTGTTATTATCCCAACATTAGCTGCACTGCGATAAATCTCTAAGATAGTGATCGTTAGCCAGGTCGTTCTTAATGGAGAGCTGTGCGAGAGCGCATCAAAGGAAAGTAGGGAAGACCAATGCCGACAATGGACAATAGCTCTGGGTGCACTTACGAGAAGATGTCTGGACATCTGTATGTTGGATGATGGACGACGTTGGTGTGAATATATTGGAGAAACTTTAACCTTTAGGGTTTTTGGTGATGGGTTGTGGAATTTGTCTAATTCTACTGGTAAAGGAGCTTCTAGGATCTACTCTAATTTATATCAGAAGCAGGTCAGATACGTTGGACTATTGGTGATATACATAGGGAATTCCTATTGTCATGCTTTAAGTATGTTTTGAACTTGGAAATTGGAGCCAAGACTTTACGCCATCCAGTTACCTATTTTCCAACCTGCAAACCCACTTATATCTGTTCGACAACGTGCGCCAGACATTGTTCTGCTACGTCACCATCTTGACGCACCACCCGTGGGCTCGTGCATTCACCCAAAGTTGTACAAGATGTACTGCAAGAGCCGATGGAACAGAGCGTACACACACACACACACTGCACGATGAGAAGAGGGCGAAAGAAGAACGAACGCAAAGCGGCGGAAGAGGAGATGCGCATCTCTACCTGTTGTTGTGGTTGTTGTTCGTTGTTGGCTGTTAAGATGCCATCTCCACCTAAAGGTCTCCACCTCGCCGTGTGTCCCATGGCATGATGAAACGATCGAAGCCTACGGTGCGTGTGTCTGTGTGTGAATGATGATATTATGGTTTTATTGTGGGCTCGCATTATCTCGCACATTCCCGCCCCGGGATCAGCAGAAGTAAAAAAAAAGTCAAACTCTCACTCTCTTTCACTCTCTCCCGCGCATCAAAAGCCTCTGCCCACACGCGTGTCTCCACCAACCCCAACGTGCCGCGTGAACCAACCTGTCTTTGCTGTGCTTGGGCCATGAAAAAAACTCCCGATCCCCCCACTCCCTACTCCACTCTCTCCTGCCCCACCCCCAACCCCTCCTCCTCGTTCTTCTTCACCAGCTGGTACTTTCTCCCTGTCGCGCGCACACAGTTTCTCCCAATATCGTCTTCGCAGCTCCTGCGCGTCTCCCCGGACCCGGTCCCTGTTCTGCACCTTCTCCTCAGCGAAGCATTTTCGGTTACCTGGGATTGCGTCGGAGACCCTCGGGGACTCTCCCTCTCTTCACCTCACCTGCTGGCATCTTCAAGCACCATGAGCACACTCGCTCTCTCGTTCGCTCTCCTTCGCCAGGAGCATGCCAGCAGCATCCAGCAGTGCCGGGGTAGGGGCATAGCATCGAAAATCCCTGGGCCCCGCTCGTGGACCCCGGGTAGGTTTTGTTGCCGAAACCTTTTGTGTTTGGCGACACGAACGCCGGGCGAGGGCTGTGGGGCGGGCTGGAGGACCCCGCCCGCTACCGTGGTGCGGTGGGGGAAGATCACTATATTTAAGCGGCCCGTCCACAATATCCAACCATCACAGACAGCCGAGCAGTCGAGACAGCTCAATAGGAGCTCCCAGCCTCAAAGCAACGAAAATCACCAACAAAGCGGCACCTGCTCCTCGTGGTCAAACCACAGTATCCTGCCCGGTGGCTCGCATATCCTTTTTCTAGTGCCTTGCAAGTGTGTGCTGGTGTGTGTGTGCTTGTGCCTGAGTGTACGTGTTGTGCTTTTGTGTGTGTGTGCGTTGTCGTCTGCTTGCATCAGAGCAACCATGAAAGTTTTAGTGGTAAGTGGTACAAGTGATCAAGAATTGTGTTTTTTTTGCAAAAAAAAGAGAACCAGAAAACGGTGTGTGTTGCCCATAATATCCTAGAGCCCGGCGAACACTGTCCTCAGTGCGTCTGTCCCCCCACGGGCTAGTGCAAACAGTGTGCAAACAGCCAATGCCTGGTTTGTCCAGGATGTCCACAACTTCTTCAATCAATACTCACCAAAACTCCCCAACTTCCCAACCTTGGGGCCTGCGATGCATTCGCTCCCACGCATCCAGGAGGGCTTAACGGGCTTGCAAAAAGAGCTAGAGAAAGAATCGTCAATCGAAAAGTCACGTAGTAATTGTTCTTCTGTTTCTGTTCTGTTCTCTTTCCACGCTCCCTGCTATCAATTGCTGCCGCCTGCCCGTGTCAACTGTCAAACCCCGAAATCCCCGTACCTCGTAGGTATTAGCCTGTGTGGCCATCGTTGTGGCCCGCCCGGAACCGCCGGTCGGCGGGTACAGCCACCATCACCACGGAGGTCACGGTGGACACAGCGGGTACAACTACAACGCGCCTGTCCCGGCGCACACGCAGCAATTCGGACACCAGGCCCAGTTCTCGGGTGCGGCCCTGTCGGCCGGCGCCTCGTTTTCCGATACGCTGTCGGGCGCCGTGACCGGCTCGTTCTCGGGCACCGCCAACACGTTGAGCTCCGGGGGCGCCTTCACCAACGCCAACAGCTTCAGCAACGCGAACGCCTTCAGCAACGCGAACGCCTTCACTCAGTCCAACGCGAATGCCTTCACCCAGTCCAACGCTAACGCCTTCAGCAACGCCGGATCGTTTGTCGGTACGTGAGGCACAAGTGCGAGCCCGCAACCTGTCCAACGTCCTAGTCCGCATCGTAAACCCTTGTTTTCTGCTTCTTCCTCCTAATCCTAAAACCAATACAGCTCCCCAGCAGCAGATCGTCCAGAAGCACATCTACGTGCACGTGCCGCCGCCAGAGCCGCAGCAGTCGTTCCAGCAGCAGATCGTCGCGCCCGGCCTGCGCCAGAAGCACTACAAGATCATCTTCATCAAGACGCCGCACCAGCAGCCGTCCGCCGCCCAGCTCGCCCTGCAGCAGTCCCAGACCGAGGAGAAGACGATCGTGTACGTGCTGGTGAAGAAGCCGGAGGCTGTCGGCGACATCAGCCTGCCGCTCCCGGCCGTCACCAAGCCCAGCAAGCCGGAGGTGTACTTCATCAAGTACCGCACCAACACGGAGGAGGTGCAGGCCCCGGTCGGCGTCAACGTCGGCTCGTCCGCCACCGCCCAGGCCGATGCCGGCGGTCTCGGCTTCCTCTCGTCGAGCGGTGCGGCCCAGAGCTCAGCCGTCGCCCAGAGCGCAGCCGTCGCCCAGAGTTCTGCCGTTGCCGGAGGCCATTCGCACTCGAGTAAGTATGCGGGAAGGTTTAACGAACCCGAAAAAGGCTATTTCTGTCTGTTGGTGGGGGGGAAGGGCGAGAGAGGGCGGTTGACAGGGAGAAGGCTTTCAGTTTCAGTTCAGGTCGAAGCTCGAGCCCCTAAACCAAAAACCCCAAAAGTGGTGAAAGTTGGTGGTTCTGACGGGTGACGCACCTCAGGGTTCTAGACAGTCGCTAAAAGGAGAAGCACGACCGCACGATTGGACGCGGTGGGCAGAGCAGCACAGCAGAGACTGCTGTCATATCTTCCATCAAGTCTTCCAAGAACTCGCTCGGGCACGCTTTGAGCCCGGGAGAACATAAACGATTTTATGTCTTCCCTAACGGAGCCCGCGAGCCCCCTATAAATGTTCCCAACGAACGCCCCCTTAGTTTGCCGTTAAGTGCTGCAAACCGTTAACGAATTCTCGAGCTGAAAGTATCCCCATGGAGTGGTCAGTTCAGTGTCTTGTTCTGGCAGATCTTGAACAACCAGCGCCTGCAAGTCATCCGCCCAGCGCCTGTAGGAGTTGCATCGGTTTTGGAAGTCACCCCAAAATTCCTCCACCAAAAGCCATTAACCCCTAACCTCGGAAACGAAACTCGTTCTCCAATATCGGCCCGTGCCCTCCATCCCCGGATCTATACCCGAGAGAAGAGAAGAGTCTTTGGAGTTTGATTTCTTCCCATTTTTTTAAGATTGCCGCTTTTGAGGGAATCAACACCAACGAACGCCCCGAAGAAACAAAACAACAAACGTCCCCATTGATCCCCAACCCGGAGGGGGAGTGGAAGGAACTTTCACTTGCCGATGAGCGGTTTCGATCTCGGCAGGTTCGATCGGTTCGGGTGGTGCGGCGTTTTACGGCGGCAGATGACCGTTGTCAAAGTGTCATTTCATTGGGATTTGTCTTTGCTGTCTGCTTTCCCGCACTGCTCGCATGCCAGCCGGGGCGGTGACACACTGTCTGGTGCGGCTGCCCACTGGCGAGGACTGGACGACGCACCTCCGCCCTGTAAAGGGGTCGTGTGCGCGTTCGTTTGCATATCGGCCAGGCTTTGCGCTGGCCGAGATAGTTTCTTTTTCTCCCTCCGGATGACATACACACACGCACACACGCACAAACACACCCACATCCCCTTAGACAATCGATAATGTCTGGCGTGTGGCGTTCGGTTTGGTAGGTTTGCTGCGGGAGGAGAAGGAGTGGAAGTGGAAGCATCCTCAAGGCATCCAGCGCAAGGTTTGCACTTTCCTTCCCCATTGTTTGCGCTGTTCTGCTTTCCCTTTCGTCCCGTTTCTACTGCGCTCTCGCCCTCCTCTCCTTGTGTTTAGCAGTGTGTGCAGCATCTCTCACCCTGGCATCAACGGGGCGGACAAGATTTGTTTTTATTGCATCCCCTCATCCCCCACAGTTCCGTTTCCTTCATTGCCGAGCCGATGGCTGGTGGCGATTCATTTCTCTCATTAATTTTGATGGTTTCGATCATCGATTTTGGAGGGGAGTCCCCAAGTTCACATGAATTATTAATGAGACAACAAGCCCCACCTCCTACCCCGCATTATCGCTGTCCACTTAGAGGTGGAATGTTTACACTTCCGGCTTTCACATGCATCTCTTTGGGTCCCCACGGTTTTGGATTTGTTTGTTGTGTCCGTTTCTGATGCTCTTATCAGGAATTCGGGATTTTGACACTTTACGGTTAGACCATTTCTTCGTAGTTCTTAACCACAATAATTCAAAACTTTCAATTTCTAACGTCACCCCGCCCTACCTCAACATTGGAGACAAATAATAAGGAAGAATTCGCACGTATGCGCTAATCTACAAACAAAACTGCCTGTGAAGATCATCGCCGTTCGCACCATTTTTGTAGTGCCAATATATCTCTAAACCATCTCGCTCTTCTCTCCGTTCCATTGCAGACGTTCCCGCCCAGCAGTACGGTACCCCGGCGCACCATCATGGTGGCTACCACTAAGCCCTGAGCCCCCGCCTGGTAGTAGTCCTCTGCGCCCCGCTCACCCGTTAGCGACGCAGTGGAGATTCGGGCCCGACTCAACTCCTTCATACTTCTGTTATTCGCCATTTTTGTTTTGTTTTTTCCTCTTTCAAACTTACCTTGCTTTAACGTTTTCAAATCTTGTCTTTCTTTTTCTCAAAAAAAAAAAACAACTTAGTTAGTACAATTTTTGTAAACAAATACCCCAAAAACATGCGAACCACTTTCGCAAAGTAGGGTGAAAAAAGATGTGAATAATAGCACATACAAAAAAAAAACACACACACACAATGATAAAAGTTAGGACACAAAAACAAAAAGCGGTGACAAATTTTCTCTAGCATGTAAGCAAGAACAAAACTCCCCAAGAAGAGGCAAACGAAATGGCGTACACGCGTACACACCAAGCGGACGCGCGTGCGCCGAACACACCCGCAGCACGTAGCAAATTAATACTCGGTTAAATTATTTATCGCTCTATTGCTGCTGCCAGCCATCTTTTTTATTATTATCTCCCCCCTTCGTTCCCCTCCTCTCTATTCAAACGACAGGTTCAAACGTTTTCATCTCTTTTCCCGCACGATCGTGCACGCGCCGCACTCGATCGCTTCCCTGACGATTACTCGCTCGCTCGCTCACTCGCTCGCGCTCTCTCTCTATCTCGCGCGCGCTTGCGTTACGGCTTGCGGGATGCTGCCGGTGCTGTTGTGGCTGACCTCTAGCTCTCCAGCAGACCGATGGTGTGCGACACACAAGCCGAATGCTTTGAACCCAGGTGGCAGAGCACATGTTAAAGTGTACTTGTTTTTTTGTTTTGTTTTGACGTTTCATTTTGTTTTCTCTTTCGTTGTGTTATACCACTATTTAAGTACACCTGTGACGACGACGACGACGACGTAGCAGAGCGAGAGGGTATCGTTTGGTGGGAAGCGAACGCGGGACAGAGATAGAGTGAATGAAGAAATATAGAGATATTGAACATAACATAAATTCAGCTGCGCCGTCGCACGTGTTTGCGCTTCAATCAGTCCGATTTCAGTCCGAAACCAAGCCCAAACAGTGGTCGTCCGCCGCTTCCGGCGGCAAACCGTACAGCTTGAGATACTTGTGGTAGAGGTACTCGCCCAGGATGTACCTATAGCGGTACACCGTAGCTGTTGCTGGGGCTTTGGCTCGGCACTGGCGGTGGCCCGTACTCGGTGGGAGGCGTTGGCGCGCCACTCTCCGGATATGGTCCACCGCCATTACTCCCGTGCTCGGCCGATGATCTCTGCGATGCGGAAAAGAGGGGGGAGGGGGGAGGGTAAACAACGGTTGGTTTTGGTACACTGGGCACACATACACGCACACGTACCTGAGTTTTGTAACGGATGAAGTACACTTCCGGCTTGGAGGGGGGCGTTGGCGCAACCGTCGGTATGACGATCTCTTCCGGCTCGTCCTGCTTCTTCACCAGCACGTACACGAGCGTTTTCTCCTCGTTCTGCTGGATCGGGGGCAGCACCGGTGGGGCCTGGGTCGGGGGCGACGGCGCCTTGATGAAGACGATTTTGTAGTGCTTCTGGGGCGGCGGCACAACGATCGGTTTTCTGCGGAACCGAAAGAGGAAGAAGAAGTTGTTGTCGAAATTGTTAAAGACGGTGTGAGTGTGTGTGTGTGTGGTTGGCCATATCTTCTAGCAGTTACGGATCGTTTCGATCCGTACCAAAAAGCGCTTTGGAAAGCTGAGGGAGGAACTCAATCAATCCTGGCCCGTCTTCGACTTCCCGAAAAGGTCATCGTGCTTGCGGCGGCGGCGGTTCTCCTCTCCAGTTGCGCAACCGAAACCGCCGACAAGGGATGACACTCGGAGCTGAAAGTGAAATCAGTCGCCCGGCAACACCCCGACGCAACCAGCCGTGGACGTGCTTCTTTTTTTGTTGCTTCGTTTTAATTGCCACCTTATGGATCTTCCCAATCCCACGCCCTATCATCATCCATCATGTGAGCACACACATACACACATAACGACGAAGCAGAGAAAAGATCGAAACGGATGATGGTTGAAGGTGGGTAGGGACCTCGAGGACCTACTTCAATATGCTGAGACACGGCGGAGACAAGCCGCACTCTATCACTCCGGAAAGCCTCGCGTGTATACTTCAAGATCTGCTTTCGCTTGCGATCCGGGTGGCACCCATCGCTCCCCACCCCCCTTTGTGACCTTTTTACGCGTCCACGGGGCTCAGCCAAAATCCTTGCGTTCCGGTTTTTGACGCATCTTGGAAATGCGTTGCGCAACGGCGGGCTTACCTGGTCGTTACATATTCCGGCTCCGGCGGTGGTACGTGCACGTACACGTGCTTGTGTATGATGGGTGCCTGCGTCGGCGGTCCGTACTCGGACGTGGCCGACCCGTAGCTGTTGATCGTGATGGATGGGGAGGGCGGCGCCGGCGGCCCGTAGCTGTAGCCGAGGGAGCTCCCTCCCGGGCCCGTGTCGTGCGAACCGGGCGACGGACCGAGCACGGGCGGTTCGGGACGGGCGGCAAGATTGCCCAGTTGCTGGAAGGATAAGGATAGGGATAAGTGGAGATGGATACTGTGGTCACTGCAATGGGTCTGAAAGATAGGGATAAAACTGTGGCGTAGACTTTGAATTCAGAACAGAACAGAACTCTCTTGCAGAATTCTTCAGAATTTGGGGTTTGAAGTAGAATTCTTGATGCTTTAATTGTTATTGAAGAAGTCAATGTCTCAATGTTGCAAAAAAAACTACAAACTCAATGATATCACAAAAGATCTACTAGAGTAAACATATAACTTGAAAAAACGCATGACAACTTATTGGCAATGTTGAAATGGGATTGGGTGGAATTCAACAAAAGTTCAGAGGTTTTCCATTTCAAGATCTTCCAACCACAGCTTGAAGAAGTTATTGATTGATTGCGGCGTTGATGGCATGATGATGTTTGATAGTGCTCACCATAAACATTAAACACATCACTGTCACTACGTGCGCCATGTTGTGGCAATTGCACAAGCGAGCAATCTTCAGAAAATAACAGGAGCTCCCCGGTAGATCTTTCCAGTTCTTAAAGGAGTTCTATGTTTGTTTGTTTCTTGCACCTCCAAAAAGGAGTCCTATTTCTTCACAGCACAGATTCACTCTCACTAGTACACCCTAGCACCGCATCAGTAGTTGTTTGCACTCAGCTACGATCCGTGCAAATCGCGGGCACTTCCAAAACATCCCTTCGATGTGCGCTGGCAGAAGGGCTACAATTCACTAAGCAAGCATGAAGCGCATAGGATTCGTTTTATATCAAACAAAAACAATGGTACGTAAAGTGTTGCAACTGCAAGCAAACGCCAAGACTACCCCTCCCTACTAGGGTCTAAGAGGCAAGCAGTAGTAGTAGATGCAATTGCACCGTTCGACACTTCGCTTCGGTAGGCAAAGCGTTCGCTCGCGTTTGTTTTGCGATCGTAGATGCTCCGGATAATGCACCCACAAATCCCACAAACACACACACACACACACACCCCGATCCTCTCGAAACAATACCCCACCGCCCATTGCTGAAGATGCGCGAGGAGGTGGGGCGTCAAACTGTTAAAACTACCAATTTTCCGCAACCCGTTTTCCCTTTTCGGTGTCCCTTTCACGAATGTGCAAATCGGTCCGACCGACAATGGCTCATGCGGGGAGAAGGAGGTAGTAGCTTTGATTATATGCAGCTGCAAAGGGGGCGGAAAGGGTGGCTAGGAAAAAGGGACTGTAAAACAAATAAAAAGCATTGCCTCAATTACTGCTGCCAGATTGGGGGGGTGCCATTTGCGGCGATGAGGTAGGCAGGTTTGCAAGCAGCCTGAAGTGGAAAAATGTCGCCTACCAATAATCTACCAAGTGTCCGAGAGGGTTCGATTGCGAATCCAAACCAAATAGGATAGGTGTGGAATAGGTTTTCCTGAACTCTACACTGAAGTGTTGCATAAGACACCCTTAGCGACACCTTGCTGCAATTTGTTGGGGTCACTCGACGCGGCAAAGCACTTCTCAGCGCTACAATTTGCCACCTCACCCCATTCGTTGCTCAATCGTATCGCACATTCACGTGCATCAGTCTTCCGAAATGCAACGTGATGCACACGTGATGCATGTACGTGTGGGTGTGTTTGTGTTGCAGTGCAAACGGTGGGCCAGACGGCGATCAGTTGATACTGAAAAAGACAATGGGCGTTGCAGCAGGCGCTAATGACTCGTCTTGGGACCAGCCAGGTGTCAGCTGCCGGTATGATCGTTATGGTGCGAAGATGGAACGTTTGCATGCCTGGGGCGTTTTGGCGAAGAAGACACTGGGCGGATACCTCTCAACGGCACCCGGCCGAAAACAATGCAAATCTCGGCGAAAGTACAACGAGCCAGTGACCCAGTGCCACAGCATCCCGTACTGATTGTCAGAGAATGAGAAACAGAGAGAGAGAGAGAGAGAGAGAGAGAGAGAGAGAAAGAGAGAGATAAAGATAAAGAGTTGTTAATCGAAACCATTGCATTGCTTCACACCTAAGAGGGGCGATGTACCAAACTCGACCCATCTTCCTGGATCGCGGGCACGACTCTTGTGGCGTGACTTGATGCCCCCGTACCAGCCCGTTTGCGAGTGTCGAAGAGAAGATCAGATCTGAAGACACATGCTCTACCGACACACACTCACACCCCTTGCAAGGTTTTATGATGCGTTAAGTCACGCTTTTAACCTCCACCGGGGGGAGCAAACAATCCGACGCCGCTCCGTAAACCGTTTGCATGCTCGCGTATGCTAATCGGGAGCGTGCGAACCCGGTCGCTCCCTCAAAACTCCCTCTTTTAATTCGTGTTGTTGTTTTGCTTATTTTTGATATCGAAACTCCCCCCCCCCCCCTTTTGCCGGGGGTTATGCAACCGAACTGGTGTTGGAAAAACTTCTAGATCTCGCATTATTGCGCGCGCCTCGTGGGAAGAATATGTGGCGATCACTTTCACTAAACCTGCGAATTGATAAAAATCACATTAAAAAACCTTCGCTAATGTTTAAATTCAATCATAATGAGTCAAATAATGTACTTTTGCATCGTGTATCGTGTTGATGTTTGTTTCCTGAATTCATTTTTATTGTTCTGGTTCACAGGTTAAGTTATGTCTGGACATGTCATGTTCAACGAACAAACGAAGTGGTCCAATCAGACATACAATTCCTGCAAAATTGGGATTTTTGTTTTATTTTTTGTTTATTTGGATTTGTTAAGTGATTGGCCATCATTGCGGCCTTATCACTGATCTTATAAACTATCTTATTAGTTGTCTAGGGTAGCAATAAATAACATAAAGCATCACGGTACATTATAACATCAGCACAAAAAATAACAAAGAGTATCACAGCAAGACATACAGGTTAATTTTAGGAATTCTAGTCAAAAGAGTCATAGTGTGCATTAAATCTAATAGCCATCGCAGTTATAGGTTCATTATCGATATCTTCTATTTGGCGTAACGTCCTACGCCGACATGCCGGCCTATACAGGCTTTCGAGACTTAATTCATTATCATGTAGCCGGAAGTCAATCCTTGCTACGGGGGGATGGTCCATTCTGGGCTTGAATCCATGACGGGCATGTTATTGAGTCGTTCGAGTTGACGACTGTTCCACAGGACCGCCCCCATTATCGAAATATGCACGTCTAGTTTGGTCAACTCGTAGTAGCCTATAGTTTCTTAACAAAAACGTACAAATTAACTCTGGTGCCAAAACTGCCGTTTTAAATGTTACGAATGCACAATAAGGTGCAATTAGTCTTCCAAAACAAAGGAATATGATGAACTTAAGATCTAAAGATTATCGAGATTCACTCTTTCATGGTTTTAGGTGGCTAATTCTAGTTAGATTAGGTTCTCCTGCTTTGGAAGGTAATGTCTTCGAACTGGCTATATGTTTTTTTTTTTTTGCAATTACGCCTTGATAATGTGATGCGCCAGAGATCCATTTTTTAGTTCTTGGCGAGCTATGTAAAGGATGATAGGGATTGGATGGAATGTAAAGGATGATAGGATTGTATTCGATGGACTAAGACCCGTTTTTCCATGAAGAAGCTAGGTAGGTCATCTTGGAGGAGAGTACTCGATATTAGATAACACTCAGAAGACCCTACCACAAGTTGATGGAATTAAATATTTTACTCCAAGCTTCAGAATAATTTATCAAAAACACTTTTCTTGTAATATAAACCCGCATTGGGGTAAGAGATTATCATCATCATCAGAGGGTCTTAAATGTAATGGCCCCCCGCTCCAAGCGGGAGGTTATCCAATTGAATGCTGAAAGCCACCCCAAAAAGCGACGCTTCACTGTTAAATTCCTTTTTTACGGCACATGCGCAGTGCGGTGTAGGTGCCGCATGGAAACGCCTCACAAACCTGGTGTACCTCGTCCACCAGCTACGATAAAAAATGAAACCCCTAGGAAGTGCTGGTAAAAGCGGAATCAGAAAAATCCCAGCGCATGGTGGGACTCCCCGCATAACGTGTTCGCTTCGTTTGCCTTTGCCCGTTGCTTTACACACGCGATTGGTAGTGGGGTGACCATAAGAACGAGCGTACCACAGCGCAGAGCGAAGAGTGAAGATGCGTTACAGGTTCCATTTCGCACCTACACAAACGCAGACAGCATGCGACCGTGGTAGAGAAATTCCGGTCCCGGTCGATGCAGTGTGCCTTGCTCCACGCAGTGAAGAGCCCGCGCGTGTGTTCTACCCGTCCGTGGACCGAATCTCTCTGTGTTGGTGCGCTTGAAAAATACCTCCAATGCGATTAGGCAGCTTAGTAAGCGTGCGGTCTGACAGCTGATAAGAACGTCGCCTGGCTCACGGGTTTAAACCAGTCTGACGTGCAGGTGGAGGCTTAGCCGGAACAGTTTGACGGTCACAGACGGTAGAACAATTAAAACAGTGGCTTTGCGCTTGAAGGTACGATCGTTCTCATAGTGTGAGTTACGGAGCGGTCATCAACACTACAGTCGTGAACGGATTTGGATGCCAAGAGGCAGTAATAAAACATTCGCCACCGATCGCCGCGCACAGATGATGTGATGTAGTGTTTGTGACAGCCTCGACCCTGGAAGCGTCAACTCTGTTCTGCACAGGTGGCCTTGTGAAATGTGAGCTGCAACAACCTGCCTGGAAACTACTATAAGTCACAAACAAACACAAACAGATAAACAAACGTCATTCTGAGAGTCGCTCTGAGCACAAATCAAAACAACGATGCTGTTTGGAGGCATCTTACCGTATCTGCTTGTGCTATGGCAGCTGCTGGCCCCGGTCAATGGTAGGTAAAACCTTCTTCGAAAACTCCCGTCGTCTCTTATGGAAGTAATAACCAGATTTGTTGCTGATTCTAGTCGCACGGGCCCAGGACGAGCCAACCCAGGAATCCGCCTGCCCGGCCATCGTGAAGCGGGCGGCCTGGGGTGCAGCCAAGTCGAAGAACGTCACCTACCAGCTGAAACCGGTCGCGAACGTGATCGTGCACCATACGACCGGGGAGCGGTGCGCGACAGTGGCCACCTGCAAGGAGATGGTGGCAAACATACAGACCTACCACCAGACCGACAACCGGTGGAGTGACATCGGCTACAAGTGAGCTTACGTTTAAGCACTAATGTTTATGTGGAATCCTCATCTCCTTCTCCCTCTCTCTATCTTCAGCTTCCTAATCAGCGGACAGAATGTGTACGAGGGCATCGGCTGGCACCGGATGGGGGCGCATCTGCGCGGCTACAACGACAAATCGATCGGCGTCGCCTTCCTGGGCAACTTTGACCAGGAGCGGCCGACCGCCCGCAGCCTCAACCTGCTTGCCCGGCTGCTCCAGTGCGGTGTCGAGCTGGGCGAGCTAGCCGACGACTACCGGCTGTACGGTGCCCGCCAGCTCCAGAGCACCAACAGCCCGGGCCGGTATCTGTACGCGAAGTTGCAAGAGCTTGACCACTGGCAGGCGCAATAGTGGAAGTAAAGTACGACTCTGCTCTCTATTTGCAAAAGACAAAAAAATATACAACAAAAAAACCAGGAAATACCCAATATCAATAAAGAGGTTTTCACGTACATGGCTCGGTTAGGATGCGGTCCCGATCTTCGCCGACCCCGGGGTTGCGTGCGTTGTGGCCGTTTCTTTGCCGTTTGCTGTGCGGAAAACAATTTGAGCTATTCGAAAGTCCTTGTCCTGTCCTGTTCGTTCGCGTCACTTGTTCATTTGGCGTACCGATGGGAAGTTACTGATAAGAGCGTGCAGCATTCCGGTGCCCGTAGAACTATTTTTCCCTCCCCACAGGTGTAGGCTCCCTCCCTGGAGGAAGCACTGGGACAGAATTTGTGTCTCCAAAACATTCAAACAAGATTTCTATCGCTCTAGGCTCATTTTTTTCTACTTCCTGCTTCAATACAATTCAGAACAGCTCCTACAATACGTTTCAAAACTAAAGCACTCATCTAGTTTTATTTGAGTATACTTAAACATTGTGCAATTAGTTCGAAGTTTAAATGGCAACTCATAGTCACTAATACAGGTTACACACATCAGCTATAACTCGACTGTGACCCTTTCTTTTGATGATGATGATGATGATGATGATGTCCCGCCCTTTTCCCTGCATAGGATCGACAAGGACGAGATAATCTTAAAAATATTTGGAGTAGTATCAATAAAAGTACAAATTCTGAACAAACAGCAAAACAAACCAGAATGAATGTCTGGGGACTTAATTCTGACTAGTGCTTCAGGCGGGAGATAAACTCTATCCAATCCCTACGCCTAAGTATCCGTCACATCCAGTGTTCATGAACCGCACGTGTGTCTCGAGACTTTGCAGACTATTTTAAGGGAAGTGGGTGTAGTTTCAAAACCTTCAGATTCTCTCCAGGTTGCAATACTTTCACGTTGCATTCTGCTGCACTCCTGCTATGGTAATCAATACAGTCACTGAAAACCAAGCACAGTCACTGAAAACCAAGTACACAGCCCAGACCTTGACCGATCACGGCTGTAATGCCAAAGAAGAAAAGAAGAAACTGATTAATAAACTTCGGAAATACTTACTAATAACCATTTTGGCCCATTATTTACTACTTTACGAGACATTGCGGTTCCAGATTTGATGTTGATAATATTTTATAAAAAATAAAGAATGAGGCGTATCCAATAAGTGTTGCTCTCGGATTTCAAAACTTACTAACTGCTTGTTTTGTTGACATCACGAGTCGTTTAGCTTCTAGGGTATTTTTTAAATTGAGTATAAAAATATCGGCACTTTCAAATTACGTTAGAAATGTAATGCTTCAATACTACAAAGAGGCATCGAAGGTATCTAGTGAGGTATTGATTTTACCCCCACTGGCCACACATGTTTTGGTGACATTGTCCACTACCTAGTATAATATAAAAACTACGTACCTTGACACTGAAGTACTCAATAGTTTATATACAACAATATATTATTAACACGGCAGCTTCAATTTAGTTGGAAATGTGCCACATTAACTTAAGTCTCAGGTTTATGCTCAGTGCCCAAAAGGACCAATAAATACTAAAGCTGCAAAGGAAAAGATTTAACCCCCCTAGTCGAAACTACCCAAACTTCCCCTTATGTGGTTTTTGACAACAAATCATTGCTTTAATACGATTTCAAAATGTAAAAAAAAAAACACATCTTTCACATTTTGCATAAACAATCAGAACAATTTGCTCCAGGAATTGTAAAAACTATAAACTCCCATAGCTCCAAAATTCAAAATTTAAAAGAACTGTGTAACTCGAGAACCGACTGCACTCCCCGCAAGTACTATTACAACAGGTGAGGCTTACTTTATGGAACACTAATTAGCAATATATCTATTTCATTTGTAGATTCGTTTATTGTTGACACTGCCAAACCAAAGCATTAGTAGGTTGTTTTTTGTTTAAATTTATTGTTTTCACCGATTCACCACGAAAGTGGACACTTTAGGTGAGGCGCTCCGTTTGGCACGCAGTGTAGTACAGCGGACAGCATTGCTCGAGCACGGTGTTGTAGGACAGCAAGCGGCAAGCAAAAGGGAAAAACTCAAACGCACCGCGTGTTCGTTTTTCCTTCCCGAAATAAATTTCACCGCTGGATTGTTTTTTTTTTGCATACGGAACAGGTCCTACCCTTTCCCCCTCGCATGGCCCCCACCGTCGTCTTCTTTCATGCGCAACCGATTATCGATACGGCGAGTGCGACAGTGCGTCCCTCGCGCGGCACCGCTCGTCACGGTTCACCGGCAACGGACAAACCCATGCACCCGGAGGACATCGACATCCGGCCGAACGGTGCACGAAGGGTGCGCACTGCGCGAAGGATCCCTCATCGACGGAGGGAGAGGTGGGGGGGGGAGGAGATGAAGGGGGGATGGACAGCACAGGAGTCTCAATCTGGCTCGCTCTCGCCCACGCTCGGGTGGCGTATCGTACCGTTTGCCCATGCCCAGTACATCCTTCGGTGGAGTATCGAGGGGGGACGAGAGCTGATATAACTCAGACCACCGGAACCGGTGGGGAGGGTTGGGAGGGCAATCAGGACGTCAAAGAGGAAGCAACACAAAAAAAAATAAAACAAAAACAGCATAAAATGTCCGCGGTCCGAACCCGCGTGCAAGCGAGACGGCAGCGAAGGCGCCCCGACAGCGAAGGAACCAGCAGCGCCAGCGGCCGAACGACAAGGACGGCCGACCGACGGACGGGTCCTATGGGGTCCCTTGTGTTTGCCCACAGCTTCACCGAGCGGCATGCGCTTGCGTTTCCGGCAGTGTTTGTCGACCGCACGAAGGTAGCGGATGGTACAGAGCGCACCGTTAACGGTACAACGGACGAAAAAGTGTCGCAGAGGCGAGCGAGCGCCTGCGAGCCTACACGACGACTCCTACCTCGTCCTACCTATCTGGCACGGGGGTGAGGAAAAGGGAGGGAAGGAAGTGGACGAAGTTCTCGGGACTGTCTTGGGGCATGGGGGGCAGCCTTTGGAGCCGCTGATTGCTGGACGTCGGTGGACAGGGTCGTCGCAGGTGCACTAGGACCTAACTCAGAAGAGCCCCCAAATACACAGTGTGTGTGTGTGTGTCTGTGTGTGTGTGAGTGTGTGTATGTGTGTTGTGTAAGAAAACTGATCTCATAATCATGTTGGAGCAGCAGCAGTAGTGCTGTGTGTGTGTGTGTGGGTGTGTCGCAACCCCGAATTGCGTCGCAAGTTGCAATTGTGTCCTTAGTTCGGACTTTGGAGTGCTTCTGAAGGAACCTAACCGCGAAGAGGACGCGAATTACCTGGAACGCCCGGAAGGACTGCAAATCTCGATCCAATCAAATCCTGACACTTGGACGCCATCTTGGAATCGATGTCAGAGCCAGCGTGAGCCAATATTCGATTTTTTGTGATTTTCGCTTTGTTTTGTTGGCTCCCCTCCCGAAATTCCCAGCGCGCAGTGGTAATGGTATCTCTGCTCCAGAAGAGCGTCCAACGGTGTTGTTGTGAATTTTGTCCTAGTGGAGTGAACTAAAGTGTGTGTGTGTGCCTTTTCTGTGTCCATTTTTAAAACATCCTCGGCAGCGTGATGCAGCGTTCGCTGTACGTGACGCCGAGCTGCGGTGGTTCGTCCGTTACGATACCTTCCCTGCTGACCACACTGAGCAGTCACACCGACCAGCAGCAGCAGCAGCAGCTACAGCAGCACCAGCAACATTACAGTGTCGTCACGCCAATCGATACGATCACGCTGGAGGCGAATCTCGGCAGTCCGACGGGGCGTAGTGCGCTCAAGCGCAAGCTGCCCATCACCGAGCTGGAAGACCACTACCCGGTGTCGGTGACGGTGGCGGCACCGTACTCCTCCACCCTGGCCGACGGAACCGGCCCGCTCGGGACGAAGCAGCGCAAGGATGTGGAGCAGGGCGGTGGCATTGGCGTCGAGCTGCACGAGTTCCCCGCGTTCGGGCAAGCGTTCCAGGGCGTGTCGGGCATCGGGCAGTTCTACGTGATTGGACCGAACGACACGAACAACAACAGCTCGGCGAACCCGCTCGGCGATGCGGGAGGCGATCCACATCACCACCACCACCACCAACACCACCAACACCACCATCATCAGGAGCAGCAGCAGAATCATCACCATCATCACCATCACCAGCTGGCGACGTACATCTACGACGTGCCGGGCACGATCGAGACGGAAGCGACGGAGGTCATCCCGATCAGCGAGCACCACCTGACCTCGACCGTGCTGGCCCCGGTCGGCAGCGACGTGGTGCACCACACGAACGGGGGCATCGTGCTGACCGACATCAGCTCCTCCACCTGGACCAGCACGGCCGAGCTGCTCGATCTCGACCGGAAGGTGGCCGGTGTGGCCGCGACCGTGCCGACGAACGTGCACCACCATCGCTACTCCATCGTCAGCACCGAGCATCAGCACCATCAGCAGCTACCGCCCCAACATCAACAAACCACCCATCAACAACAACAACAACAGCAGCAGCATCACCATCATCAGCAACATGCGCATCTTACCTCACACCATCATCATCAGCAGCAGCAGCAGCAGCAGCACCATCATCACCAGCCCTACCAGGCGTTGCATACACACCATCAACCTCAGCAACAATCGACATCCTCGCCGTCCTCTCCCCGACCGCCACCCACTCTCCCTCCGCCTCCACCTCCTCCTCCTCCGCCGCCACCGCCACCGCCATCAGCTCCCGCGACGCCCACATCCTCCGCCGACACCCACGTGCACACCCATCGCAACAATCAAGAATCAGTGAATCAGCAGTTTGGCGGCGGCGGTGGTGGTGGTGGTGCTGCTGGAGGCAGCGGTGGCAACACCAGCCCGTACAACAATGGCATCAACAATCAGAGCTGGCCGAGTGCCGGCGAGCCCGGCCCAAGGTCCACGGACGGGGGGAGCCCGCGGCGTGCGGACTCGACGACACCCGCCACTGCCGGGCTGACGCTCACGAACGGCATGAAGACGCCCGAGCGATTAGGTAAGGACACTGGACTATTAATCCACGGGGAGAAATTGCTTCGTTGGAGCTCCAATTCTCTAATTCCGAGATGTTTGGAGAATATTGGGAGATTCCAACAAGCTCTCAAAGAATTGTCTCGGAAAGGTCAAGTTATTGGTAATTTCTTTGGAGCTCCAATGTCTTATTTCGGAATCGATTTGGAGAACATTGAGTACTCAAATGTAACATTGTGAAATAAGTTGTATGTAGTTGTTGGTCAATAATTGGATCATCAGTGATCGATTTAAAATCTTTTAGAGAAACTTTGGAGTTCCAAAAATACCATTGGTTTTTTAAATACCCCAAGCCTAATTCCAAGCAGTTTGGGGAACATTCTGACTCTAAAATAAGAATGTGTTCTTGTTGTTAGTAATTCCTTTGAAGCTCGAAGTTCCATTTCTAACTGAATTGGGGAGCATTGAAGAGTCCAAAAACATTGTTCACATTATGCAACAAGCCATTCCAGTTTGATGGTAGTGCCTTGAAGCTCCAAAGCCTTATTCCAAGTATTTTGAAGAATTTTGGGAATTCTAACAAAACTTTCCGTAAATAAAATGTTACTCCAGATTCTAATTTTTGGTAACCCCTCGGAACTCGGATACCTCCAAGCTCCTAGCGTAGGGAGTAATACTCACATATATATAGAGAGAGAGAGAGAGAGCTCTCTCTGCCGGAAATTGAAATTGCTACCAATATTGAACCAAACACCCGGGCAGCAGTAATGATGCGTGATCGTCGCGTGTCCTTCCGCTGCACGCGCACGTGTGTGAGTGTGTTTGTATTTGTAAAAAACCGATCAAACGACCCAACGGTTTCACGCTCCGGCAAGTCCTTCATCGAAACGCACCGGTGCATAAAATTGCCTACCATTTAACGCGATTGATGTGGATGGATGGCGATGAAATTGAACACAAACACTACCCGGTCATGGAGACCCCATCATCACCTGCCTGCCACCGCTAGCTGTACTTGTAGTTGATTGCCAGCTTTCATCAATAGTTCCCCCCTCTCTCTCTCTCTCTCATTCCTCCACTTTGGCAGCATCACAAACCCCCGACACACCAGAAGACTGCAAGAATCTGTCATGGCTGCTCAACTTCAAGCTCGATGACATCCCGAACCTGTCGCCCCGCTCCAACCGGAAGCAGCGCTCGAAGGGAGCGTTCGGGTCGGGACCGGGTGGGACGAACCAGGACGGCGGAGCCCTCCCTGGCAGTGGTGCCACCGGTGCCACCGGTGGTAGTGCTGGAGCGGGCGGTGGCGGCGGCGGCCTGGGTCCCGATTCTGGCACGGTTGCGATTGAGGAGGGCGATCTGAACGTCGGCGAGAATGTGACGATCGAGAGCAGCAACGGAAAGTCGTAAGTATTTTCGGTGCAACATATGTTCCACACTGGACGGGTCGCTAATGCTGTGATGTCCTCTGAATTTACACAGACCGAAGAAGCCACCCTTCACCTACACCGAGCTGATAGAGTACGCGCTGGAGGAGCAGGGCGACCTGACGGTGGCAGCCATCTACCAGTGGATCTCGTAAGTATCGTTGGTCGGCGCTGGCATGGGAAGTTGTTTACAAACCTCACCCGACCCGGCCACTGTTTGCTTGGGCGGGTGTCTTAATGGTCACCAGGCCAAACACACGCCACCGCAGCGCAAACAAGGGCACGTTCATGTTGTATTTCATGAATCCTTCGTTGGGATTCATTCGCATGAAGCTTCAGCGATAGTTGATCCGTATCGAATATCAAAAAATTATTGAGTTTATAAAGATTCATGAATCATCAAAAATTCTTGAATCTCCAAGGATTCATATGTCCATAAAGAGTCATTATTATCCAAAGATTCATGAGTCTTCCGAGATGTGTGACTTTCAAAATATTGAATTTGCGCGATTTTGCCTTCCCGCAGCAAGGACAGACTATCCGGCTGAGTGGTACTTGCCAAGAAGTCTCGAAAGCCTGCATCACGCTGGCATGACCACATGTAGGTCTTGAAGAAGAATCTTGAATCTTTCGAGTTTTGTAAATCTGTTCAACCGGGATTCAGATAAATCTAATAATTTCAACGATTCATTCCGATTCATGAATCTGAATCAGATTCACTCAACATTAGAGGTGGCGTGCAAAGTGAATCGGATTGCTTGGAGGGAAGGTGAGGTATCTTTAATATCATTCTTTCCACAATGTGAAGCAATGGAATGATAAGAATTAAACGAATAATGATGAAATGGTGTTAACATCTTATCTGGAATGCGGTTTAGGTTTAGACAATTATTGAGGGGTCGCATGAAATTCTTTAGAAGCAATCTTACCCAAATTTGTTTGGATTCGACGTCTCGGAGCGATAGAAGGTGGATTTATTTTTAAATTCTTACCTTAAAAGAGTCTATTTAGGCTTGGAAATTGTGTTAATTAAATGCTCATGCATTAAACTGCAACTCATTGCATTACTAAATGCATTAAACTCCAAACTTAATATGTTTTTGCATCTTCGAAACGGCATCTCCAAACCCAACATTTCGATTCTACGACAACTCTAATGATTGCTATACTGCTTATCAGGGCACGGTTTAAAAATGGCGGCATCGGTGAGCGCTCCATCGCAAATGCAAACAAAAACAAGCGCAAGCAGCATTACCCAGCCCGCGACGAAGTAAACGCCCTTTATCCAATGACCTTCTCTGTGTGTGGTTTGTTGTTGTTATTTTTCCACCATTGTGGACACACTCTCACCCACACACGCACCGGTGTACGAGGACTATCAGTATTCCCCAGTGGTCAGTGGCTCTCTGATTGGTCAGCGGCGACCTGTTCGCTGTCCTGTTGTTGTCCTTCCAGTTGCGGTTTCTTTCAGCTTGCTGGCGCCCTCTCCATCGCCTCCCCCCACACAAACCAAGGGGGGGGCATCCTTCTTCCACAGTGGACGCAGCGCGTTGTGCGCAGGTCTGTGCAACGTCCTTCCAGCGGAACATAAACTCGCAATCGAAGCACGACAAGCAGGGAATTGGGTGTAACGCCATACGCCGCCCTTCTACTGTGTCGACCCAAGGAGCGTGTGTGTGTGTAGCTCCTTTTCTGAAAGGGGGAAAAGCGCGATGTAAGAGGCAGGCCGCCGTGTGTGCCGACCCCTCGTCGGTAAAAATCCATTTTGTTCGCCCCCTTGTTTTCCCCCATTTCATACAACGCACACAGACACACGCGAGAACGCAATTTTTCATTTTCTTCTTACCCACCACTACCACCACCATCCCTTCTTACTGTTTTTGTGGGTTCTGTGTGACAATGTACATTGCGCACCCCATTTTTCTTTTTTACTTTTCCTTTCTACGTTTTTTTTCTTTTTCTGGTTGGCTTCTTCTATCGCTTTTGTTGGTACTGGCAGGATTGCTTGCTTGTGCTGCTACTGTGGTCACACATTTTTATGTAGATAAAATGGAAAAAAAACAATTGCCCGTTAATGATATGTTGTGCGGCTGTACTACGATGCGTAATGGAGTGTCAAGGAAAGAGAGAGAGAGAGACAGATGAAAAAGAGCTTCTCAGCTGAATGTACTAAATTTAAGAAATGTCCTTTGCATCCGCCATTAGAGTGGCATCTCACAAAGCAACACATCGACTCATCCCTGCTGGACAATCAGGGTTCGTGTCTTGCCTGTTTTATTATCACCACCACCACCACCACGAAAGGCACACACTGAATGCATAAAACGCGCTATCATATTATGACAGTTTTGACGACGGCAGCACGCTACTACCCAAGAGCGAACGACGGCTGTCGGTTGCCATTTTTTTTTTCGTTGCGTCGATGCGACAACAATGTGGTGGTAGTGCACGTCGCATCTAGATTTACAGATGTGTGTGACGCATTGATCGTCTCATTTGCGTGTATCTTCCGCTTCAGACAGGAGACAAATAAGTTCAAATGAGCGCTAAATGCTGCTAGGACTCTGACTCAGAGCAAAAGAGGTATCAAAAGAACTACCGCGAGCGATGGAAGTTTGAGTCACAAAATACAATTTAATACGATTTAATCCTCATAAGAGTTAATTTAGGACTCAGTAGGTCTCATTGAGCTTTTAATCTCGAAAGAGTTACACAACTCAGGATTGCTTAAATTCACTCAGATATTAGCCAGAGCTCTTTCACCCACTCGCACATTCTCAGACCTACTCGATGGTTAGCTTTTTCTTTAATTTCAATCCACTACTACTACGCTACTGCGCCTTAACTAGTGGATGTTTCTGGCAAAATATTATGGAACCGAATAGAACGATTCCAGTCGAGCGACACCAAAATCCTGTACCAGGTTCGATCGACCATAAATCGAACGAATCGATCCCCGGTCGCTCGGAATCGCATTACTTATCGTCACAAGCAAAGCAGCAATAACAACAACAAAAACTGTCATTTGCTGAGTCCAACTACCCAAAAAAAAAACAGACCCTCTTCTGTTGGTCTAGAATCCCAGGGGGATGTCGGAGTGACAACCGCAGCCGGGCAATAGGGCAGCAGGTGGGCGAGCGAAACGTAAGCGCGAGCGGGCGCGCGCGCACACACACACACACGGGTAGGCAGGGAGGCAGGTAGCCCTCGACCGGGTCAATTTCCATTTTATCGCTACTTTGCACACGACACCCCGCGCCAGAAGCAATGGTCCGTTCCGCCTGATTGAGCCCGAGCTAGAGTCTCTTATATCTTCCCTGCTTCGAGCAGGACCTGTCCCCGGTGGGGTCCTCCTGCATGCGTGGAACAACCTGTGCAGCCCAGGCAGGGTAAAATCTAGGAGTGGCCCTTCCTTGCTGTCGGTGTGTTCGCTGTCGAAGAAGAAAAAATAATATCGCTACTCCCCAACCCTCCGGGGTGCCAACGATGGCAAGTGGACTCTCCGCGTCCCGATCTCGCATGTCACCTGTTCGTTCACGGACCTTCGCCTGATTCGAATGCGTGTGGCAGATATACAACAACGAAGGAAGGCGAAGCAAAACACAAGGGGGATTGGGGCGCGGTGCACATTATTCACCCAAAACCCACTGGCAGCTGCTGCTTACACACACACACACACACACACACGCACACGCACACACACACACACACACACACACACACACACACACACACACACACACACACACACACACACACACACACACACACACACACACACACACACACACACACACACACACACACACACACACACACACACACACACACACACACACACACACACACACACACACACACACACACACACACACACACACACACACACACACACATTCGATGTCGGTTTCAGGGTTTGATTGGCTTCCGAATTTCTTGGTCGCGGCGTTCCGTACACTAAACTGCAGCCTTGCAGTATGCGCTTATTGCTGCAGAAGGGCTTTGTTCCTGGCCGAAGGGGTCCTGTCTCTGCTCTGCTCTGCATAATAGCCCCCCCCCCCCCCCCCCGGTTCCTTCTCGTTCCATCCCGGGTACCTTGCGGGCAAGATTATCCTGTCCTGCGCCTCTTTCTTTCAATTTTTTTTTGGAAAAGATTCTTAAAACCGTTGTGGACTGCACACCACCGCTCTCTGCTGCATCAAAAAGCTGCCACCCATCCCCCCAACATTTTGCGCTGTAATGCCCCTACCCGGTTCTTCCGCATGCGTCTTCCCACCTGACGCAGGAAAACGTGAAAGCCATCAACGTCAATCCGCGTGCCTGATTTATAACGCTGTCATTCCATTTTTCATTTTCGCTTTTGCACCCCTCCGACGAACCGCTGGCTCCTTCCTGCCTAAAGACCTCATTACAGTGTGTGTGTGTGTGTGTGTGTGTGGTTTCATGTGGGAAAGCTCAACCTGCCACGGCCATGTAACGTGTGGTGGTGCAGCGTTTTCCCTTTGTAATGCGCTTTGATTTATTCGGATATTTATGACACGCCGGGGTGCGCGAGCGCGAGGAACTACCGCGGTAGTGCCGGGCCAGAAGGGAAGATTTATGGACCGGAATAGACAGTGAGCGGGAGGTTCTGGGCAGCATTTTTGAAAGGGAGAATAATGCTAGACACAAAATGTCGGCCAACATACACACACACACACAGAAACCGCACAAGACATGGGGCGTATTGTGAAGACATTGTTGGAGCACATTGAAGTTCTTCAGGATTTGAGTCATCGTACATTGTAAACCCAACATCTCGCTTATCTTCGTATTAGGATCTCTTGGGACTTTCTTGGGGATCGGAGCTCAATGGAAGCCTGCAATGTCCCGAGCAAAAAATCGATGCTACCGACTCTGCCGAGCGCTTGCTGGGCGGCACCTCAACCTCCCAGTCGGACCAACGGAGTACGGCACACAACAGCGAACGACAACGCGATATCGTAATTAGTAGCGAGGGGGCGCAGGGGGTTAATGGTGGTGACAGCTCCTCCACAGCACTGCTCGGGTCGCGTCCAACCGAGATTCTGGTTCTGGCTGGTCCAAAAAGAAAAACCAAAAAATCGATTGCAATCGATTTTGGCAGCAAAATGGCGCTCGGGGCAGGTCCCTAAAATTTGGAGCAAAATTGTCGCTCCGCTTTTTGCCGAAGTTCGCCGCCAGCCTGGCCCGGTCAGATGGACAGCACCGACGACTGGTGGTGGTGGTGGAGGGGGCACGAAAGACCTAAAGGGTCCGTTTTTTTTTTTGGTGTTGCTTCTTTTGTCACTGCTCCTCTCCATTCCCGTGAACGACGCTTTTTGCTGCAAGAAGGTTCTTGGAGAGGGATGGGTTTGGGGTTGAGATTTTGCACACAGCGGACACCGGAGCTGGGGACGTCGAAGAGCGGGGAAACAGCGGGGGACGCACGTGTCCATTACCGTTGATGTCCGTGTCTGGAGCAAGAACAAAAAAACAAAGCGCCTCCAAATAACCTCCAATAATAGAACACCGTGCAGCAACGGCTCCTACCCCGACGAAAAGGCCCCAAGATCCGAAAGACTGTGCTGCGAAGGAGCAAGCAAAAAGAAGTAAAACAAAGCAACAACTGCCTGGCTGAGTGCAAATGTCAAAACGGGCCGGGGGAGCCCGGGCAAGGTTGCCGAAAAGGATGCCAATCGCCTTATCGAAGAACACACACACACACACCTAGAAGAAGGGAGGAGAGCGACGGCGAGTTGGCGAAACGACAAACGCTCGGCGTAAGAAAGTTCAAACTGATAGCACGCCCCTTGCCTAATACCCCTCCCATCGGTGCTCTGCTCCAAAGTTTGGGACAGAACGACGCAACATCGAAACAATCACATCACAACTCCGCACGCGAAATGCGAACAAGGCGAAGAAAGTAGTGGGAAAGTAAAGTTTTTCGCTGGCGATGGTAGTATTGGTGGCGCATCGGTCCCGCAGTCGTAATGGTGGTGGTTCGATGCTTTCGGTTAGGTTTTACCTCAAGACACTGGGTTCTAGCTCGTAAAAGCATAATTCAAAGAAATTCTACGCAGCTCTAATCCAGTGCATTTCTTTTAGAAGAAATGGTTTCGTACGTTCTTTGGAGATTGAATGGAAGTACGTCCTGCTCCAGAATCTTGTATCAACTACGATATCTTTGGGAATTTTGGGGAGTGGAGACAAACACAACAGCGAGTGTTCTCAGATATTTAAAGGAGTCTATAGCCTGTCTGTATTGTATGTTGGTGTATGAACAATACTTGGGTACTGAGATTTAAAAACGGAATACTTCCATCATGCATTTCCAGGATTCTCACCGGTTTCTTCGGCACCGGTTTGGTTTTACACTTTCAGAGTTCGTTATGTCCCGATCTATCATAACAAAGACTTCACAAACTACTCAACACCACAGAGAGTCTTAAAAGTAGGCCAACTTCTATTAAATTAACTGATAAGTTCTGTGAGTGGAGATGATGTTTACAAAACAAAAAAATCCTCGATACATCTCTAGCTCTACAGTACATCTCTAGCATTCTATGGGGCTTCTTCCACGGGTTGAAGTAATGCTTAAGCGGGTGAACCAACCAGTATTCCTTGAGGTAAAACAGAGTTTTATCTGGTTAAAATCAAGGTGCACATGTGGGTGCTAGTGCCTATGTGCCTTTGGTGCCCTTGTGTCCTATGAAAAGGTTCTCTCTTGTCTGCACGGGAAAAGAGATTTCTTCCATGGATTGTTGTTCTGCAAAAACGGAAGAATGCGCATGCTACAGTAGCTACTCAAAGATCTAGCTTTATGTCCCGAATTTCTCAACAAAACCAAACATGCGACAGTTTGTGTGTGTGTGTCGGGACATCTTGTAGAGAGGGATTATCCAAATTCTACGAAAGCACCGTACCTCAACTCAAAACCTGGGATCTGTGCATCTTGTTAGAATCTAATTCCAACGCCACCACGGGCATTACAGCGCTAGCGGGCAATCAATTCTTGCTGCAAACTCCCCTCTCGCCCGGATGTATCCTTTTTCGCTTCATTGCCCATTCTCACATGCACACTCCCACAGCTCGTCAGTGACAGTTGCACGCAACACCTTCTTTCTCAGTGATTAATTCACTGTGCGCTTCTGCAACCCTGTCCTGTCCTGCAGTGAACCAAGTGTGGCCCGTGTCAATCCCGAAAATATGCCCCCGCGTACCCGTGGGGGCTACCGGTTTTTTTTATTCTCTCTCTCCCGTGTGTGTGTGTGCAGGTGCAGGTTGCACAGGGGGTTTCTGTATGTGTGTGTGTAAGTGCAAGCAGGTAATTAAACTCTGCTCGCTAAGTTGAGAAACGACCGCCTGTATCACTTTCGATGAAAACCCATTGAACCGTGTAATCGAGCTCACCTCGGGTAAAGGGCCACACCTTCAACCGTCCGTCACGGTTCACCGGCTGTCTCCCTGGTTGGAATTTTAATTTACAACCATGTGTGTGTGTCTGTGTTGCTCTGGAGGACACACACTTATGCCAGGAACTCCTCGGAGGGACCTCCATCACATTCTCCGACGGACGACGACAGTTGACAGCTGATCAGAGCGTGTAATGTCCCGGGGGCGAGGGTGACTGCTTCCGGTCACTGAAATGCCCCCGTTTTATAGTATCATTGCGGCACCCCCCCCCCCCCTGCTTTTGTCTCATGACGGTGGTCCCCTTCTCATCCCTTTCGTATCCTTTCCGCCCGCTGGACCTGTGTTGCACCGGGCCGTTTCAGGGATCACTTCCCGTACTACAAATCGCACGACGACCGCTGGAAAAACTCGGTCCGCCACAACCTCTCGATCAATCCGCACTTCCGCAAGGGTCGCAAATCGTCGCACGGTTCCGGCCACCTCTGGACAATCTCGAGCCGAAACTCGGAGGACAACTTTCTCGCCTGGGAGCATGTAAGTGTGCTTGGCACGCAGCCGCATTCCACTCGTCACCAATTAACCATGTCTTTCTCTGTCTCTCCCTATTGCCGGCAGAAAAAGCAACGCTTCGAGTGGTTCTTCAAGATGGAGGCGAACGCACGCCTGCGGGAAGTCGGCACGAGTGACACGATGACAGATGCGGAGGTCGCCGCTGCAACGGCCAGCCTCGCACAGTACGTGCCGAAATCGCCGGCCACCACCGGTTCGCCGGTAAGTCAGGTAACTGTTCCGTCGTAAGCAATCAATATCGAACGGCAATATTGACCAACATTCTCCCGTCCACCAGTGTCTGGAAACGATCAACGCCGCTGCACAGGAACCGCATCGACAGCATCTGTCTCACACGCTGCAACAGCCGGCCCAACATCAGCAACAGCAGCAACATCAGCAGCATCATCACCATCATCACCATCATCATCATCCGCAGCAGCAGCAGCAGCAGATAACGACGACGTACCATGAGGCGCAGACGCTGTACGCGGACCTCATCACCGGCGCGCAATTTAAGGTGACGGCCAGGACGGAGCAGGAGCTGAAGCATCCGGACGAGGACGCATTCAATGGAATACGGCGCAGTGCCGAGATACAGATCGAACGCCCCACGCAAACGATCCAAACGTACGAGATGCTCGATTCTGGTAGGTTACTCTTGGCTCTCTGGGTTGATATGCCTCCTATGTACTATGTATCTGAATTTTTTGAGTTGCATTCTACCTTGATGATCTGTGCATCAATGAAACTCGAAAAACTTTGAAGAATAGATCTTGAGCTTCTAACCGAATAGTAGACGATAGATTCAGAAGATTCTTGAAGAATCAATATTGAGGTTCGAGAATGCGGACTTCTTCAATGTTCCTAATGTTCTTGGATATTTGAAAATATCAGACATGCGAGATCCATGGATATCAGGAGATACATAGCATTGTTTGTCCTATCTGAACTTTGAATCGTGTCACACATGCAATATATGAACTTCTGATGTCATCAAGATTTCTAGCAAGTCTGAGTAGCCCAACATTCAGGCATTGAACTATCTCCCGATTCATGAATCTTTGAAGACTTCAAAAACACAGATTTACCCCCACTAACGCTATCCTCTCTGTAATTCCCCCTAACCAACGTAGCGGAGTACAACATTGCTGACTACCTGAACCCGGTGCCGAAGGAGGAGATCGTCCAGGAGTGTGGGCTGCGCTCGGTCGCACTCGATCCAGCCGAGCTCGGCATTAACATCCCGTCGGCGAGCGGCCAGGACGACGACATCCTGTTCGACGACTTCAATCTCAACTACTTCGGCAACAACATCATGACCTGACGACGTGCCGCACTGCAGGAGGAGCAGGAGCAGCACCAGCAGCAGCAGCAGCCTTCCACAATACTGCTTGCTCCCCTGCTCGAGCCAGTCTTTGCCATGGGCCACCAGTCCGTACCGATCGACGGTACGGTGCAGCAGATCGTTGCCATGCTACCGGCGACTGTCGTCGCTAAGGCAGTCTCCACCAACGCGCAAGGCGACGAACCTCCGCCGGCTTAGTGAGTGCTGGGAGAGACGAAGCGTCTCGGAGACGAGATGCATACACATAACCCCCTCAGACAGACACCTGCTCCGATCGATCCTAGAGTCTAACATTCCCCGTTTCCGTTCGCTCCACAGGTTTAGCAATGCGGCAGCAATGCAGGAGAGGTTAGAGCGATTACTCGTTATTAGTTTGTGCCATACGTATAATTACGCCCGTTACTTGAACGTGTTGTGCCCTTTGTGTGTGTGTGTGTGCTGTGTGTATGTGCGTACGTGTGCGTGTGTGTGTGCAATTTGAAGTGTATGTTTGAATTATCGCGAATCCCCCGACAGGGACCGTAGCAGCAAAAGTTTCATATACTTAATACAATTTATAATACCAAAAAACAACAAAGCAGCAGCACCTTCCCATTCTGGTGGTACACGCAGCTGGTGCGCGGGAGCTTTTCGTTTGATCTACTCATTGTTCTAGTCAAAAGTAACGATTTACCAAAAAAAAAAAAACAAATAAACAAAAAACGAAGCGCCTCGCTCACTGTCTCTCTTTCTCTTTAAAGCAAAGTGTGTGTGGGTGTGTGCATGTGTCTGTGCAAATGGTTTAAAAATCACATCCACACACACACCCACAAGGAACAATCAACATTTTAGTAGCGTTATCCCTACGACCACTCCTTACCTTAGCACCTGGAGCAGCGCACTCACACACACACACACACCCACTTTCCAAAAAAAGGAAATTTTTTAACATAAGCATCTGGAGCAGAAGTGATTAGGGCAAACAACCCATCCCAGTGCCATTCGTACACATCCTGCTCTCTCTCTCTCTCTCGTTTAGACATTAATCGTAACCAAAGAAAGAACTCTCTCACACACGTGCACACCAAAAACCGCTATTTCGTACTTCTCTAGCTCTAATGAATTCAACCGAATCGAATGCCAATTGTTATTGGTTTTTTTTTACAAACAATGGCAAACAATAAAAACCAAACGCTACTCCTCTAGAAGTCAACCGATGCTCCCCCGCAGCACGTGGTGGAGCACGTGGCGAAGGCTTCGGAGGCTTTGGCGCTCAACAAATTGTAAATTCCCTCTCGCACATACCTAAAGCCCGTTCTTAACACACACAAAACAAAACAACAAACAAACCCCCATGCGAGGAAGAATATATGTAAACGTATAGAGACTCATAATAGGGCTTGTAATGCTTTTCTCTCAATTCTTTTATACTTCACAGAGAAAGAAAAACCGTTTCTTACATTTTTTTTTTGCGACAAAACAAAACACTGACACAACAAAATATGATTCCACAAAGGCGCGCGCATTCATTTTCACCTTTTCTCCCAACAGTCGACATAATTCGAAATATTGAAATATTTCATAACGCTTCGTGAAATGTTTCCTGCGTTACAGCTTGAACAATAACTCTGTCACGATGGGCGTAATAAATTTAACAAAAGTTAATTATGATCGGTAAAAGAAAAAAATCCTGTTCGAGTTCTATACCCTGACGCTTGGTTGGATTTTAGCTCCGTTGCTCCATAGTTCCTAATTAATTCGTACCTATTTTCCTATCCGCTAGAGTGTGAGCGACGAATTATATATACGTTATTTCTCCTTACTAAGCAACAGGATCGTTCGATTTTCGTACCTTAATAGTATAGTTCAACAGCCGCGGCGTTTGCCTACACGCTATCAACGTTTTGACGAAACGTTCTTAAATAATACTTCCCTACTGGCGGTGCGGTGCAGATGCACAATGGAAAATCCCGCAGCTGCAGTTCAATGTAAACCGCACACGAGGTATAAACGTCATCGCTCCCCTAACGATGTGAGCTGTCAAACGCTGTCCGCTGCGACTTGTGGCGCTACAAAACCAAACACAATCCTATAAAAATGCCGTTACAGCTCAGCTTTACTATCTGCTCATCGGGCCTGTGTCTGTGTGTTACTGCAACCGACACAATTGGTTTTTGATTGTTTCGCAATGCTAAACAGAATCGATACAGATGTAACAAACCCTCAAAATGAATTCAAATTGTTAGTAAATAGAAAAAAAGCTGTTCGTCAAGTGTGGCTTCGATAATCGAAGCAAATAATTCCTCTCACCGATGCGCCGATTGGAAACCGTAACGATCAGCAAAGTTCTCCTAAATGTTACGTTACTTCACACTACTTCGACCTTCTAGTTCACCCCACCCTCAACCCCCCGCTTGCTTCGTCACATTTTGGTTAGACCAGGACGGCACGAAAACAGTTACCATTTCCCCCCACCGTTTACCACGACCCGCACCCCCCAAAAATACCTTACCGCGCACCGCTCGCTACTTGCCGGCCGGCCGTTCGCCCAGGTGCAGCTGGCAGATGTTGGCCCAATCGTACAGCGGCGCCTCGGTCGACCGGCCGTCCCGCTCGACCGGCCCGGTCACGTACTTGCGCGGGTACGGATCGCACCGGTTGAGGTAGTAGCCGCTCGGCGCGTGCATCACGAACTGCATCTCGCTCAGGTTGCGCATCTTGTCCTCGTCCGGCCCGATGTGGTAGGTGGCCGGATCGAAGCCCTCGTTCGAGGGCGGGCTGGCCGTCGTCGGCACCAGCCAGGTCAGGATCGCATTCTTCTCGTTGAACACGTCGACCACGAGCGCCCGTATCTGGGCGTAGTACGTGTTGTCCTTCGTGTCGACCAGCGAAACAATGTCGCCCACCTCGTACCAGAAATCCTGCGCAGGTGAGGGGGGGAAAAACACACACACACATTAGCAAGATACGTTGAGCCGAAGGGCAAGCGGGAAAGGAAACACGTACATTGTGAAACACTTTCGGCACCGATTTGGGGCGCGTCGTTTCGTCCGTCAGCTTCGGTTTCGACGGGAACGACTTGCGCGCCTTATTGCGACTGACCGCCTTCGAAGGCGTCGATGCACGCGAGCTGCTGTGGGTGGCACTGGTGGCGGTGGTACTGGTGGTAGTAGTGCTGCTGCCGGAGCTGTTTGTGGTGGCGCTGTCGAGGGTTGCGCTGTTGTGCCGGGCAATCTTGGCCGGGCGCGGCGGGATGAACGTTGGCTTCAGAAAGATCCCATCGTCGGCCGGATTGCTCTCGACCGGGCCGGTCGCGAGGATCGTTTCGCTCTTCCGGCCCAGCCCGCTCGGTCCGGCCACCGGCTCGTCGGGCCCGTCCTCCTGCCGCGGTTCCAGCGGCGGATTGCACTGCACGTCGTAGCACCCGTCACAGAGCGTCTTCCGGCTCAGTATGATCCAGCGGGCGGTGCTGTTCGTGCCGCAAATGGAGCACTTTTTATTCTTGGGCGGCATTCTGCCTTTCTGTGCTTGTTTTTTTCTTTTCCTTTCTTCTTGAAATCGAACACGGGACGTGTCAGTGGGTTTGGGGCAAGCTAGCAACTGAAATGAAGCATTGGAAAGAATAATAAAAAAAAACCAGCCCGTGTTAGCTGTTTGTCGCTGTTTCGCCCTTTTTTTAGCCTGCCTGCTTAACTTACCGACGAGCTAGGCGTGCTTCCATTTCACACCTTCGAAAGTGCGTGCCTTTTGGGCCTGCTGCGCCTCAACAGTATTTGCCGATTTCCAGTGAACTGCGATTGTTCGGTATCACAGCATCGGTTGCTCTGTTTACACACAAACAAGCGGCCTGTCAACGACGCACAATTGACAGCGGGCGCACAGTGGGAACCGTTCATGATGGTTCGAAAACATTAAATTAAAACATTTAGTTTGCATGTGTTGCTGCTCGGGCGATGGAATAACTTGCTTTTCTTATTTTAAGGTTTTTCTCTAAGATGTGTGTCTTATTCTTTTACGTTCCGACCGCCTTTAGATCAAAATTAATAAAGAAATACAAACTCCACAGTAAAAGCATGCCACAGTATATCTCTGTTTGATTTTTTTATTCAAACTAACCGTTGTTTTTTTCCACAATTACAATTTGTGTTACGATAAAGCTGGCATATATGATTTTTTTATGCTAAAAGACCCCGAAGATTTAAAACCCCAATTTTTGTCTTCTTCGCTGCGAGTGCCACTTGAAATCGGCATGTTTAGGAATTCCCGTTGGCACAGTCCGCACTAGTGATGGGTAAAATTGGAACCGACTCCGGAGGGTAGGTCCGCCTAGCATTATCCAGAGTCGTTCGGAATCGTCTGGATCCGTTTGGAATCGCACAGAGTCGTCCGGTGTAGTTCGGGATCGGAGTCATACTCTGTCGTTCGGAGTTGGCTGGAGTCTTTCGGAGTCCTTCGGAGTCGGAGTTGTCCGGAATCGATTGAAGTCGGAGACTGCCGAAGTAGGCCGGAGTCGACCTTCTAACGACGAAATTAAATGCCTGGTCACGATCTCATTGCACCGGACGGCTCCTGTTGACTCCGGCCGACTCTGAGACGACTCCGAATGACTCCGACTCCAAACGACTCCAAACGTCTCCGGACGACTCCGACTCCGAATGACTCCGGGCGACTCCGGCCGACTCCGGAGGACTCCAAAGGACTCCGCAGGACTCCCAACGACGCCGGGCGACTCCAGACGACTCCGGATGGCTCAGAATCCGAGCGGAACTAGTCGTTTGGGTTTTGCTACACAATATGAAGATCGTCATCGGAATCCTTAATGCTCAGGTCGCATGGGTGGAGGCATACAAACCAACGATAGAATGCTTCAGCGCCTACCAGCTGACAAACGACAACGGCTTCAGACTCATCAACTTTACCTCCATCAAGTATTAGAACGTGCGAAGCATCTTTATTCAGTATGCACCTCGCTTCAGCTACACCTGAAGATCACCACAACGGACATATTCCTAAATTGATCACGTGCTAGCCTGGCTAGATGGCACTTCTCAAGTATTATCGACGTTAAACTATACAGAGGCCCAACCGTCGACGCAGACCGTTTCCTGGTAAAGATGAAGCTAATCCAGAAACTCTTCGTGGTCAACAACCAACAGGGTCAGATCGGTACTAGGCGCAGGGAAGCACACCGAGCTGGATGTCAGAGATCGGGTGTCTACTAGAGTTGTGCCTCAAGTACCAGAACTGTACGATTCATTCAATTCATCCTAAGGAACGAACGATCTACGTTCATCTAATCAACGTTCATCGATTCTTTAAAAATCATAACGCACTGAGTTGGTCACCAAAATAACGTCCTAAATAACGCCGCCAAAATAACGAACGTTATAGTACGCCAGGTCGTTCATTTTCCCCATATAAATATGAACGTGAACCGTATGACCAGGACATTCACGAAAAGAACGACCTATCCGTCGAAATAAAGAACGTCCTAGTACACTAGGTCGTTCATTCCCGCCATACAAATATGCATGTGAACCGTAATACCAGTACGTTCATGAAAAGAACGTCCTACCAATCGTAATAAGGATCTTCCTGGTCTGCCTAATAATTTTCAAGATGCAAAACAATTTACAATTTGCAAAACAATAAAACAATTTACCATATTTTCTTCAACTGAAATGAACGAATGAATCGCGATTCACGTTCAGTTCATCTGAATGAAAGAACTAGTACGTTCACGTTCATGGAAATGAACCGAATTGCCCAAGCCTAGTGTCTACATGGCTGGAAAGTTGCAGCCAGGAACTGAGTGACAGAGATAGTAAGAGAGAAAGAGAGAAAGTTCGATCATCCTGGAAAGGCTTGTTAGAACAATTAACGTCACGTGCGAAATAAAGACGACGATAGATAACTGTGAAGGACCCGTCAGGGCTATGCCTCCTATTTAACTTGGTCCTAGAAGTGGTGTCGTATCATCCATGACACGAGTTTAAAGATCTCACGAGAGTCATCTGCTCCACAACTCAACCCAGAGATTTCTCACTCTACACTACTTCTGAACTTGCCCTAGCGAACACCGTTTGTCTTTGGAGGTCCTAAACCATACCTTTGGACTGCACAACTCTAATCACTTGTTTTCATAAAGGCATCAAGTGAATTGTAACATGACTAATTACAGCCATACACTTGTCGGGCATTATGTCCACTTCAACGACTTAATTAGGTGCAAAAATGCTCACAACTTAGCGCCGATTGTCATCCTATGACTATGCGCGTTATCAAGCTCTGTGGAGCTTAATGCGTCTCCCTTGTCATTGCTGAAAAACATGTCTAAGTAATTGGAAAGTCAATGGTGGTAAACCTTTCTGCTAGAGCATCTTCATCTCTCATATATGCGACCATAGTAATTATAGCCTATAGATTCAAGCTTTCTAGAATTGAAACAGAGAGTGACACCGTTCCTTCCTACCGAGATTCCTTTCCGGATCCCAACAACGAATTACCTCAAGAGCTTCCAATATGTCTGATAAGAACCTGACCAGTTGCGCAACAACTCGCTTGTATCCCTTGTCCTCTAGCAGTTCGAAGCTGTTTGCGTACGAATCTATTTAACCGTGTTTGTTATCCTGTGAGTCAAAGTGTCCACTATTTACGGAACCGTGGAAGATGCACACAGTCATCCTGCTGCAGCAAGTGGGAAAGGGGAGGGGATAGTTATCTTCGGTTCGAAAACCTCTCGAAACACAAACCAGAGGTATCTTCGACCGTATATGTCTGTGTGTGTGTGTGTGTCTGAGCGTCTGTCTGTACTTTAAAAACCAGAACGCGGATCAAGTACCCATTGCAATGCGGCCAGCAAAACATCACCATCACATCTGTGGCCACATAGGGACGGCCAAGTATAAAACCAGCGGACTAATCGCACGGTCCCCTCATTCCGATCTGTCAGTGTCGCGCGCACGCTTCAAACCCGTCAAGCCATGTTGCGCCGGTTGGTTTGGCTGTTGTTCGGTGGTGTGCTACCATACGTGCTCGCGCTTGCCGACCCACATCCATCAATCGATTTCGGCGTCATCGTAAACGCACTACAATCAGCGAACGTGACGCGCCAGCAGCCCACGGAGACGCCATGTGACCGCGAGCTGCTGGCGCTGGTTGCCGGCGTGCAGGCGAAAGAGTTTTGGGCAGTGAAATGTAAGCAAATCGTGTCGTGTCGCAGAGTTTTAAGATAAATACTTACAAAGTGCACCATTAGTGTAAGGGGTTGGGGTGTGTCAGGTGTGTTCAATAGTGGGTGACGAAGGTGTTATTAAAAAGATGGTATTAAGTGCTGCTTGAGGTTCTTATCGGTGCGAAGACGAACGGGATTAGGCCGAGGAACGTTGGTTTAAGGATCGAATGTGTGTCTACACACTGAACGGGATCAATGCACAGCACCTAAGTTGGAGCGAAAGTGGTCTAGTAATGCGTCATTGCTTTGATTAAAGAAACTATCATCGAAATAAAGTGTGCGCGGGCGGTTTATCGCACAACAAGTGCATGACCGGGCTCCCTTAGGTGCTACTGGGAGAGATAGGGGGAAAGTATTCCTTTTATTGCAGCCTTAAGCACTGCTAATCTCTACTGGATTGCTACTACCAACTTCGATTGGTTCGAGGCACTAAACGTGGCCGCACGTTTTACGAAGCATTCGCAGTTGACATCAGATTTGCTCGGAAGATCAAAGGCAGAGGCTCTATTGCTTCTAGAAACATCTTCTCAGTGTGTAGTTTCCCATTATCTACTTCAATGAATGCCATTTAGCTGGATGTAATGTTGGGAACCTATAGACCCCTTTTCTCAAGATTTTGTCCATAGTATCTCCACAGAAATGTGCAGTTCTTAAGGGGATGTAGAACACAACACCTAGGCTGAACTCGTAAGATGTACACAGGCAAAGGATCAGAGACATAGGTCTCATAGTTCTAGCTAGCTCTGAAGGGTGTGTACAAGTCTTCGTTGATAGTGTTCATCTACAGATTTCAAGAACAATGGCGTTGTTAGCAGATTTCCTGATTGAACGCACCGAATTGCGATGCATCTTCGATATGTGGACATATTGAGTCACAGTTGACTCATTTCCCTAGTTGTCTTGTCAGACCTCTCTGTAGGACCAATATCTCAGTCATCTGCAGCTTCTGGGATCATCTAACATGGATTTTGGAAGACTTTGGGGACTTTGGGGATTTTCGGTATTCCTTCACCGCCTAGCACTTTCAATGTGAACCTAATCAAATCACTATGACAACCCTATCTCCATTCGTGTCCCCTCATCCTCTTCTCACCTCAGTGCTGGACTCGTGGGGCAAATGGCCGGCCGGTATCTTCGCGGGAAACCTGTACGAGCTGGGACACTACGATGAATGCATCGACCTACGGCACGACTATGGCGGATCGCCTGCGATGGACACTCTAAGGGGCCGCTACTGCTTCCTGACCGTACCGCTCGCTGGTCTGCTTCCTTCCAAACGTCCAACACCACCAACTCAGCGCATCATGCCAGGCACTTCAGGTGGCCCTTTGGCCGCCCACCTCGGCGTATGCATCCCAGCCGCCTGCTCCGCCGAACAGTTCCAGCAGTTTCTCACGCGCATCGTACCTAACCTTCCACCGGTGCAGCTGACCTGCAACGAGATAGCTCCGGCACTCGGACCCGCCCAGTGGGTTGCAATGTAAGTATCGTCCTCAAGCCTCAGGCTCCTCTTCAACAACTGAGAACTAACACTTCGACACACAGTGGAGTCTTCGGCACAGTACTGCTGCTAGCGGCAGCAAGCACACTGTACGAAGCGGTGACACTTTGCCGGCGCCGTACGCCGCACCCCAATCTGGCAATGTTTTCCCTGTACCGAAATGGCCGGAAGCTGCTAGCGACGAGCCGGCGCAACCCGACGGACACGACGGTCAAGTCCAGCACGATCGACTGCATCCACGGCATACGCGTCATCTCGATGGTGTGGGTCGTGTTCAGCCACAACTACGTGCGCATCGGCATGCAGCCGCTCTACAATTCGCACGTCATCCTGTCGGTAAGTTGGTTGACCTGTCTGTCTTGACCTGTCCACCACTCATCTCATCGTTGCGTCATTCTTGCAGTGGCTCGAGTCGTACCATAGCGTGCTGGTCGTAGCGTCCACTGTGTCGGTCGATACTTTCTTCCTGCTGAGCGGGCTGCTCACCTGCTGGAGCATACTGAACGCACTGGACCGGCACGGCCGGCTCAACCTGCCCGTCATGTATCTGCACCGCTATCTGCGGCTAACGCCGGCGCTGGCCGCGATCGTACTGTTCGCCGCCACCCTGATGCGGCACGCCGGCTCTGGCCCGTTCTGGGACGGTGCGATGAGCATGTCGGAGGACCCGTGCCGCCGCTACTGGTGGTCGGCCCTGCTGTACGTGCAGAACTACGTCAACCCGCAGGAGGTGTGCCTCGGCCACACCTGGTACCTGTCGGTAGACATGCAGCTGTACCTGGTGTCGCCCTTCATCGTGTACCCGCTGTGGCGCTGGGGCCGCCGCGTCCTGGCCGCGATCGTTGCCCTCACCGTCGCCTCCATGGTGGCCGTGCTGGTGCTGTTCTTCGTGCACCATCTGCGCCTGTCCTTTCTGGCGGTGGACGAGGAGCGGCTGCGGCACGTCTACACCTACTACCCGACGCATACGCGCGCCGGCGCCTGGCTGGTGGGCGTCTGCTTCGGCTACGTGCTGCAGCGCACCCGCAAACACTACGTCCCGCTGCCCCGGTGGTCGGTCGGGCTCGGGTGGGCGCTGGCCGCCACCGCCATGCTCGCCGTCCTGTTCGCCGACCACCCGATCCAGCAGCCGGACTACGAGCGGCTGCCGCAGGCCGTCGACGCCATCTACGAGTCGCTCAGCCGGGTGTGCTGGGCGACCGCCGTCGGGTGGGTGGTGTTCGCGTGCGTCAACGGGTACGGTGGTCCGGTCGATCGGCTGCTCGGTGCCACCGTCTGGCAGCCGCTCGGGCGCCTCTCGTACGCGATCTATCTGCTCCACCTCCCAATCCAGCTGATGATGGCGGGCACGGCCCGGCTACCGTACTACTTCACCGACCTGCTCGCCGTGTACCAGTTCTGGGGCGACATCGGGTTCACGCTCACGCTTGCCCTGCTCTGGACGCTGCTGTTCGAGTCGCCGATCATTGGCCTGGAGCGGATGCTGTTCGGGCGCCGCCGCGACCCATCGAAACGTACGTGTTGTTCGCGCGCACAGTGCGTGGCATTTGCATGGATTTCTTATTTCCGCTTTTGATTCTTCTCACAGGCACGCCACAGGAGAAGGGGCCAGCTAGCGTGGAAAATGGCAACGAGGCAAGGGTGATACCGAAATCTCTCTCACTAACGTTACAAACCGCTCGTCTGTAGTATCGCCCGTTCCCGTTCCCATACGCTCCTGTCATCGCAACCAGTTTTGTAGTTTAATCTCCCATTTTCTCTCACTCTCTATCTCTCCAAACTCTTTGTTGGGTACAAACTGCTTCAGATTCAAAGAGCTGAATGAGTCTTTGAGACGATTCAAGGAATTCGGTTCTCCGATAAGCGATTCCACGAGTCTAGAAGGTTTCATTGCGTTGTGAGAGAGTTATGAATCTTCAACGATACAAAAACTTCAGAAAATTAAAACCCATAGATCCTTGAAGAATCAAGAATAGTTACAACCTCATCTGGGAGAGTTATCTTTAACAATTAATGAACTTCTAAAGGATGTCAGATTGTTGATGATTCTTCAAGCATCTGATCTTCAAGAACTTGTCTGATGCAATTGGCATGCTGGGTTTTATGAATCTTTCGTTAAGATTCATTCATGGGATTCTTCAACGATTCGTGATTCGAATCTCGAATCGAATCCCCTAAGATTTATGAATCTCCAAGGATTCACGAGTCTTCACATGATACATTGGTAAACTCGCACTAACTTAACGCCATGCTCGTCGTGGGTTCAAGCCTCTCATGGACCGTTCCCCGTAGCAAAACAAGCTATCCGGTTGCGTGTTACTTGCCAAGAAGTCTCAAAAGTCTGTATAGGCTGGCATGACCACGAAGGTTATTACGCCAAGAAGAACAATAAGAAGAAGTTCAAGCTCTATGAATCTTTAGAAATATTTGAGGCCCTTAAGATTCATAAATCCCCCTGAGATTCGTGAATCTTTCGAGATTCATTAATAATTCTAAATTCATTAATATTTTCGATATTCTTGAATTATTGAGATTCATTAATCATTCTACCCTAGCTTCAAGCTCATTGGATCATTTCAAAGATTCATTCCGATTCATTAATTTGAATCAAATTTACCCAACACTAATACTGACTAGATTTCCTGTGACATGTCGCTGATGTCATAGAGTTTAAATATCACGTAGCTTAAGACAATCCTCATCACACCATTCTTATCTAGTTTTTAGATGGATCGCTGGTTAGTTGACGTGGGGACGACTTGCGTCGCTTTAAGCCTCAGTTCGTCTACCGCTAATTATTAGAACACTTAGAACAACACCGTATGTTTCGTTGGATATAATAGATATTTGAAAAAAAAAAAACAAAATAAATCTTTATTGTAAACAGTAACAGTAAGAATTGTTTGTTTGATACGTCTGGACTGGACCGGGCCCGATGGCTGCTCCCAAAGCGTCCGCTGCGCTTTGCGCTCCGTTCCGCACATTTGTTTTCCCCCCGGGAAGTGCTGAAGCTCCCCGGTTCGTACGCTTAGTTTTACTATTTTACCGTCTAATGCAGCAGAAAAGGATGTTCCGAGAGTTGGGGGAGAAGCATTAAAAAGGAGTACGGCCCAATTCGCAGACCTGGCCGAAACATCGTAAAACACGTCTAGATCGCAAAAAACATGGGGAAGATTGTGAAAAGGTTTGTATTCGTAGAGTAAACTTTTCTTTTAGACAGCGCGACAAAAACGGTTATTCTTTAGATTTGATTTGTAAAGTCAGTTCCTCTGTTGCTGTGTTCCTGTTTGTTTGTTTGATTGTTGTAATATATCGTTTTAGTTTTTTCTTACACTTTTGCTCGACATTTCTGGTTGTTTTTTTTTCTTCTTCTTCTAATGCCAGCCTACACCAGTCCTCATGTTCTCCCACAACCTCCCTGCATAACCTGTAACATACATAGCTAACGACTGTTGTGATGAAATAGCCTGACCGGAAACACGATTCGCACCTATCGGCCATTAGGTGTTTCCAATTAATCAACGCCACGGCAACGGCCTTTGTGTTCGAGACAGAGACATCAAACTCGTTTCGGTGCTTCCTAATTTATCCTTATTTTAAAAAAATACACAAAAAACATAACAAATAGCACACTTTGGATACTTGCTAAAAACAATGTTTGAGAGTTTTGTATGATTTTGTTGTCTTGACTTTAAACCTAACCAAAACTAACGCTTAAACCTTTTTAACTTAACCAAGAGAACTAAAGCAGCACAAAGAAGCTAAACTGTTGCTCTGCTTTGTATGCTATTTCGTGAGTTACTAGTTGAGGTGTGTTGCATCACTAAGGTTCGATTTCTTTTATCTGTGTCTGTGCCCCTACCGCACCCATTGGTTGCATGCTGCGCGTGGGCCTCGAGTCAGTCATTTCAGTTGTCTAGTGTGTAGTAAACCTTGGCACCCAGTCGGCCCGGTGTAAATCGGGCAATAGTTGATTTTCTGTTATCCGATCGATGCTTCGTTAGCTTGCGATCCGTTTTTTTTTTCAAATGCTTACAATTACAATTACGGGACCAGTGCACTTTTTCCCCCCAATAATAGCAAACACACAACAACTGGAAAATAAAATCTTTTACCCTACAGACGCTGCTAGCGCACGTGCTGCTGTTGCTGCTTACTAACTTGACGGTTTGACTGAATGCGGGACAAACTGGCTTGCCCCTTGGCTGCCCCGGCTATTACCCTACAATCTTACACGACACAACAAAAAAGTGGCTCATGGCAGTCGGCAGGTTTTGTTTAATCTATCTCATTCGCATTTCGGTTTTCCGCGCCTGATCCCAATTGCACAACTCTCCATCGCCTACGCTACCATTCCATTTCACTGAGCTGAATATGGCAGATTTGGGGGTTTTGATTTTTTGTTTTGTTTTGGAAACACAAATCATCACTAGAGCAGAAAACGAAAAGACGCCCCAAAAGCAACGGTCCCTTATTTAGTGCGTATTAACGTTAAATTTTTAACAATATTATTCCCTTCCCCTCCCCCCCCCGCCCCCTTGCCCTTTCTTTTTCTATTGCATCCTACTAACGGCCGAATTTAAACGTCCAAGTTAACGTAACTGTACGAGCAACGGAAGCGTGACAGTCACCACGCCGAGCGAAAAACACAGAGGCCGCACCGCGTACTCTATTCGATGCGGCGGGTGTCTTAAACCAGCGTTTGTAAAAACTAAGCATAACTATTAACAGCCATATTGTTGCAACAGTTAAGTGTTGTTCATTACCATTCTGTGCGCCCGCTCTACCCCCTGCCCTATTGGTCCACAGTGAAGTGGTTTTGTGTACCTTTGGTTTTGCTTTACCCGGCCCTTTTTGGGGGCTGGTGAGTTTCGTTACTTTTATTATGCTCCTTAAGCCCTAGTCCCTCTTTCCTCTTTCCTAGCTTTGCGTGCAAATTTTGTAGTGTCCGGTGCTGCTTTTGCTCGGTCCTCCTCTTTGTGGCTCTCTCTCTCTCTCTCTTTACCGCTAAGTGAGTGCTAGTGTGTATGTTTACGTTTGAAGCAAATGCGCAGGGTTGTTTTATGTGCACGATAGTGAAACGGTGCTGTGTGTGTGTGTACGAGTTTAGTTATTAGGAATAAAATTGAGTACAACTAGTTTGAAAATGAATGTGTGCCTACAATGTGCGTGGTTTCACTCGAATGGTGAAAAATACTTGTGTGTGTTTTTTATGTTGTTTCCATGCATTGCGCATAGCACGTACTACGTGTCCCACTGTCCCATTCTACCACCTCCTTTCCGCAAACTCTCTTCATGTATGGCGTTTACTAGGTGTGTGCTAATATACTGTTGTATCCCGCACGCTCTTCCCGCGGTGCATCGCGACCAGAGAGAACTAAATATGGCAAAAAACATTACATTGGTACGCGTACGCGTGTGGCCACCTTCCCTCAGCCCTCAGCGGACGATCGGCCGCCGCTAGGAACTGCGCAACTAGGTTGCGACCGTAGCCGGCTGCGGCTGCGGCAGAAACCGAACCGAAAAGCTCCGTTCAAGGCGTGCCTCGGAGCGCTTGTAGCGCCCGCTCGGATTTCGCACAGTAGCATTGTGCTGTGCCCGTGATTTGGCGTTGGAGAGTAACTACTACTAGTATAACTTTAACTGTAACTGCTGCTGGAGCGGCAGGCTTGTCTCGCGATTAAAACATCTGTCTCTCTCTCTCTCTCCATGAAGCATGGATTGTACAAACTACACTCTTAAACGTAAACGGTTTGGTATATGCAATACACGCTGCTTGACATCTACACTCCCGCCGCTAGAGCTCTAGATGCGCGGCTGTTGTCCTACTTTTTTCCGTTACTCCTTGGTAGCCACTGCTGCCGGTGCATGACAATTGGGCGTTACACTAAAAACAAAGCAAAATTAGCAAAAACGCACAAAACAGTGAACGGACAGGCCTCGCCAGCTACCTACCGGCATCGAACGCGCTCGGGCAGATGAAGTTCATCAGCTCGGTCTCGGTCATGGCGGTCAGCTCCGATGCGAGGGCACGCGACTCCTCCGCCAGCGACTCCTGGGACGGGTGGAGCCCGATCGAGTCCATCGGTATGGCCGGTTCGACGACCGCCTCGAGCGGGCGGGCCACCCCCACCGCCGGCACGGCGCTGACCGGCTGCACCACCGACACCGGTACCTCCGGCGGCACCCCGTTGCCGACGACACCGCGCCCGGCCAGCTGCACCACGCCCAGCGTACCGACCACCGTGGGTGGGGAGGCGATCGGCAGCGGTGCCGAGGTGTCCATCGGCTGCTGGGTCGGGAGCTGGGTATCCATTAGCATGGCGTTGCACACGGCCACCGGTCCGCCGACCATACCGACGTCCATTTTTTCCGCCAACACCTGTTGTTGTTGTTGTTGTTGTTGCTGCTGTTCATGCTGCTGTTGCAGCTGTTGCAAGTGATGGTGTAGTTGCTGTTCTTGCTGCTGCAATCGTTGTTGTTGTTGTTGCTGTTGATGCAGTTGTTGTTGTTGTTGCTGCTGCTGTTGCTGCAGTTGTTGTTGTTGTTGTTGCAATTGTTGCTGCTGTTGCTGTTGTTGCTGCAGTTGTTGTTGTTGGAGTTGCTGTTGTTGTAGTTGTTGCAATTGATGCTGTTGTTGCTGTTGTTGTTGCTGCTGTTGTTGTTGTTGCAACTGATGCTGTTGTTGTTGTTGCAATTGTTGTTGCTGCTGCTGTTGCAGTTGTTGTTGATGTTGCTCTTGCTGCTGTTGCTGCATCATCGATGTTGTTGGGCTGCCGGTGACGGTGGTTGGCGGTAGTAGCACATCCTGCTGCTGCAGTATGCTCTGTACGGCAGCAGCATCGCCAACAGCGGCCAAACTCGACAGCTCTAACAGTGTTTGCTGCTGCAGTTGTTGTTGTTGTTGAGTTTGTTGATGCTGTTGCTGCAGTTGTTGTTGTTGTTGCTGCTGTTGTTGTTGAGTTTGTTGATGCATTTGTTGTTGTTGTTGCTGCTGCAATTGTTGTTGTTGAGTTTGTAGATGGAGTTGTTGTTGTTGTTGCTGCTGCTGTTGTTGCTGTTGCTGCTGGTGTTGTTGTTGTTGCTGCTGCTGCTGCTGTTGTTGCTGTTGTTGTTGCTGTTGTTGCTGCTCCTGCTGCTGCTGTTGTTGTTGCTGTTGTTGTTGCTGTTGTTGCTGCTCCTGCTGCTGTTGTTGCTGTTGTTGCTGTTGTTGTTGTTGTTGTTGTTGTTGTTGTTGTTGTTGTTGTTGTTGTTGTTGTTGTTTTTGTTGTTGTTGTTGTTGCTGCTGCTGCTGCTGCTGTTGCTGCTGCTGTTGCTGCTGCAGTAAACATTCCGCCTCGATCTGCGTGGCAATCGCGTCGCTGCATACGCCGGAAGCTGCCAGCAACTGGTCCAGCTGCATGTTAACCGGCGTTGTCGAGGCGTGCGGCGTCTGCGGCTCCGTTTTGATGATGCTCTTGATGTCGCAGTCGACCGGCAGGGGCGACGGCTTGGCCGTGCCCAGCGGCTCCCCGCCCATGTAGTTCGTTTCCATCGGTGCCACCGGCAGGCTGCCGCAGAAGGACGTCAGCGTGGCAATGTTCATCACCGTGTCGAAGTGCGACCCGATCGACAGCGACCCACCCCCGCTACTACCACCACCGCCGGCTGCTGCCGCGGCACCGCCAGCGCTCGGTAGGTCCATCATGCGGCTGTCGTTTGCCAGCAGCGACATGTTGGAGCAGCTATCTTCCATCTCCATGCTCGGCTGCCGGACGCTGCGCCGCCGATACAGTATGCTCGGCTCGGCCGGGACCGGCGCGAACAGGATGCCGTCAAGCGAGTTCTCGACCGACGCACCGAACCGGGCCAGCGAAGCCTTCACCGCGAACTGGTCGAGCGACTCCTCGTCCGCCATGTGGCTGCGGCTGCACTCCGGCTCGACCAGCTCCGGCTTGAACACGTCCACCGCCGGCTGGATCGACTGGTTGGGCGAGGGCAGCGACAGCACGCCCGGGTGGCACTGGGGCGGGATAATACTTCCGGTCGGCAGCACGTTGATCGGCGGCGGCATCATGCCCTTCGCCTCGATCTCGAGCGGCGTCGAGGTGCGCAGAAACATTGGCCGGCTGGCGTGCACGTTCGCCGGCTCGTCGAACGGCGACACGGCTGCTGGAAAGGGAACGCCCGAAAAGGACACAGAAGAGAGAAGGACAAGTACAAATGAAAAGTCTTTATCGAGATGTAGGAAACTAAACGCTTAAACCGTGTCTCTAAATACTTAATAGCGATACGAGACTAATGAAATATACTTCATCCAAAAACGCATTCTTGCAAAGAAGCTAGCAAGCAATCGCAAACCGCTAACAGAACTGAAAGGACCCGCGTACATTATTGGCGCTACGACAACGACACTACCAACACTACTACGAAACACATGGCAAATTATAATGGCGAACTACACCGATACACACACACTAACGCATGATCCAAGATGGAGCTGTAGTACTGTCGTACCAGCTCAACTCTACCAGCATTCAACCCTCCACAGTCAACACGATCTGTTTATGTATGTGTGTGTTTTCTAGTTGTTTTGTAGTATTTTTAGATGACTAAATCATATAGTATGGTTTGTAAGCAAAAACAAAAGATAAATCAGTCTAGGCTGATGTTGCTAAAATCCTACTAAGCGAACGATAAAACAGACAGTTTTGGCTAAATGGCAACGTACTACTAAAGCTACTCGCAGCAGACCTACTGCGCGCTAAGGGAGTGATCCGTAAACTAATAACAACGCCAAAAACCAAGCTAACTATAATCATAAACGGACACCCTGTAGAAATATATGACCAACAACTACTACTGGAGGACGGACTAGTCGTGCCCCATTTGTACACGGGAAACCAACTAGAGATGCAAAGCTTAGCATAAAGGCCTACATCCACGACTACTAAATCCAAACATTCCGTCTTGTTTTTTTTTTTTTTTTGTTTACAGAGAGTAAGAAACAGAGCATCTAAGACGATCAAACCGAACAGAACAAGGTAAGGAAGGTAAACAAAAGCTAAACAGGGTTGTCAAAACGTAGTGATTGCATCCTCTTTTTACCTTCACCGTGCCGTAGTTTGCACCAATGGGATTGAACACTTCCTACCACCCCTATTCAAGGCTCACAAATCGCTTCCGCGTGCGCTTAGGATTAGAGTTAGGATGCGTTTTTAAATGTTGTTGTTAAAATGTCTGCCCCTGCCAAACAATCCACCACACAGCTAATGTCCCTCCCTGCCTCGCCATTCCCGTAGCACTACCACTTCATCCCACCACCACCAACCGACGCGGTGCCGCCGACAGGCAACCCAGTAGTAGTAGTAGTAGTAGTAGTATACCTTCCGTCCGGTTGCCGTTGCAGACAAAGCGACCGCCAGCAGCTCCGTTCGGGCCGGGCAGCTCGCCCATGCCGGCGGCCGTGGCCGCGATCGCATTGATCGCATTGGCCAGCGCAGCACCGTCAACGTTCGGCACGGCGGTAACGTTGCCACCGTTCTGCACCCCGGCGGCCCCATTGTTGCCGAGGCCGGCCAGCTCGCTAAAATAGTTGTGCGACGTTGGTGGCGGCTGCTGTTGCTGGTGTTGCGGCGGCTGCTGCTGCTGCGGCTGCTGCTGGCCAACGGCCGTACCTAAACGGTTGCGGCGCCCCGGGATGGTAGCCACCGTGGTCGCGGCACTGAGCGCCGTATGCTCACCTTTCGGCGTGTAGATAAAGTCATGCGTTTCGCTCTTCTTGCCGCTGGACAGGATGTACAGCTTGATCGTGACCGGCTCGGTAATGTCCTGCCGCTCGTACGGTGGCACCTTGCAGATGAGATGAACCTGTCAGATTGTGCAAAAGGTGGGCGAAACGGAAAACAACAATATATTAGAATTTGCGTGAGTTAATTGAGAGTGAGTGTGAGTTACAATGATTTGGTTTATTTCCATCACAGTCTCTAAGGGGGATGAAAAATCAGCCGTGAGTGGCTTGCTGACGCGAAGAGTTAAAGCACTCATCGAGAACCAGTGCAGGGAAAATGTCATGACCATCATGTCACGATCACCACCGAAAACAATGAACATGTTCATTGCTGACACTCAATGAAAGTGCGTCATGATGTGACGAGCGAGAGAGCCGAGTGCTTGAGTCTCTGACTGACAAGCTGAGCTCAATGTCATTGCTAGCATAATCAGGACTATTTCCTTGCTGTCAACTGTCACTGTTTCAGTCACCAACACTCATGACTGAAACGAAGCTCAAATCTGCCCACGTACACACAGCTTGGTGACATTTTTTGTAACACCCAGCTCACTTGGTCATGACATTTTCAGTACGCCACACATATCTTCCATGACTATTGTGATGATCACCGACAGAAAATGCGGCGACCAAGTGACTGACCAAGAGTTGGTTGCACAAAATGTTACCAAGCCTATGATGATCGCACCAACTGTTTCAGTCTCATCTCTGATCATCACAGTAGATCTCTTGACGCTGATATGATTTAGTTTCAACGATAAATTGTCATGACTATGACAGTGACATTTTGCAGAACCGATCACAGTAAAAAAAAGTCATGACATAGTGACTGACCAAGCGTTGGTTGCTAAAATGTCACCAAGCATGTATTGGTCACATCGACTGATCCTCACCTTTGGTTTTCACAATGACATGTACAAGTACATGACGCTGACATGGATTTTGTTTCAGTCAGAATTGTTTATGACAATGACAGTGACATTTTGCAGCACTGGATTTAACTCTTTCCCCCCATGCAGCTCATTTCCACTCTTCGCTCGTGCCAACTTGGGACTCATCCGTTTGTGAAGCAATTCCCGCGGCACGAAAGATGAAAGAGTTGAAGCTGAATGAAACTGTTCAGGCCCGTCCCGACCTACCTGATTCAGATGCTCCTTGTCGGGAGCGACCGCATGCTCCCAGGCCGCACCGGCAGCTGCCGTGCGCGTAAATGCCGAGTGTGCGGGCACCGCCTTCGGCCTATGGAAGACGACGCGCGTATCCTTGAGGAAGTTTTTGCCTATGATGAACAGCTCCAGACCGCCCTCGACCGGGCAGGAGATGAGGGATTTTTTCAGTATTTCCGGCACGCCCGGTGGTTGCGCTGGGTAGGGCAGATGAGAATTGAACATGTTGTAGTAGTGATTCTATCGCCCCAAGCTACACGGCTCGCCCGCCTATACTCACTGCAGATGATTTGATGCGACGACACCTGCAGCGTCTCGGTCGACCCGTCCTCCCCGGTAATGGTGGTGCGGAACACCATCCGGCAGCGGGTGGACTTTTTCTTCGTGCGGGACGCCGTCTGGTCGGGAAACCGGTACTCCACGTCGACGTTCCGCTCCTTCAGTATGCCCACGCAGTCGCACGTGACGGTCATGTTGTTTTCCGGCTTCAGCTGCACCTCGATGTACTTGGTGCCCTCCAGGATGCGCTCCACGCACGGGGTCGAGTTTTTCCCCGACACCTTGCACGCCTGGTAGAAGATGTGCGGCGTCCGGACACGGTTTGTTGTAGCCGACCAGCCGCACCACCGGAAAGCCGTTGCCGCTGCGGTCCTTCACCGCGCCGCGCGACCCCTCCGTCTGGTAGCGAGCCCGGTGCTGCTGCTCCGGCTGCGTCACTATCTGCAGCTGTATCTTGCCGTCGCGCGAGCTGATGAGGGCGGGCGGGACGCCCGCAACCGAGAAGCTACCGTCGGTGCCGGGCGCCATCCGGAACGGTACGGACGGCGCGGTTGCCCCCCTGTTGCTGTTGGCCGTGCGCGCACTTCCTCCGGCCGGTGCATTCTGCCGGCCGGTGCAGCTGGCCAGCGGGGAGGCGGCAAGCGACACGCCCGGCGAGATCGTGGACGGCGAGGAGGATCCGGTCGAGGGCGATAGGGTCTGCGGCGACAGCGGAGACACGGACGTGGCAACCATTCTGTGGAGAACCGAGGGAGTCGATAGATATGTTAGGTACGGTGTGGGACAAAACAATTGCGAATATAATCAATAAGTATTATTTATTTAGACATATTTTAGTACACTTAGCTCTTACTAAATTAGTATTCAAACAAAAAAGGATCGACATTTGACAGCCAATATGTCAAGAAAAAGATTTCAAATATTTCAATACTTCCTCTTTCGTTATCATGTATATGCTCAATTTACATATCTATTTCGAGACTAGCCGCGTGGTGCAGCCATGAAATGCATGGCTTAACGAGATGCCCGTTATGCGTTCAAATCTAAACTGAACCGAAGAAAGATCTTTTGCTTATAGTTATTTACATGGATGAACCAATCAAAACCACCTCATAATTATTCAAGGCAAGCCTATAACTTGATTGGAATGAGAAATGTGAAGAGAAAGTAATACCTTCAAAATCCTTCAAAGTGAATAACTGCCCACGATTCTTTGAGAAACAACATCGGCCAACAAAAACAAACGACACATGAAAGCGTAATACATTCAACAGCGTCCAAGTACATCCACAGGTGGAGTGAGTCTCAGACACTCTTTTCTTAGTAATAAAACAAACACCACATGGTGGTACAATTTTTGGCAGCTTTTCCTGACCATGAGCGTGTACCCTCGTGCACAGATGTGAAACAATAAATGCACGCAAAAATATCGTCCATCGTGCACTCGGACACACACACACACTGGGTTATACGCCGTTAGAATGAGAAAACTTAAAATACAATTGGAAAAACATCTGCAAGCGTTTTCAACTGCGGCTCAAACAATAAAATAGTAAAATCTATTTTAAAAGAGCATGGAACGAATGTTTGAACGTGGTCGGTTTACCATTTAGAAGCTTTGTTGGTTTGTGGAAGTTTTGAAAGGGTTGAAATGGACGAAACGATCATGTTGGCTATGCAAGACCCTTGTGTTTTTAAGGGTCAAGATTGGCATAGCAATAGCAATGAGAATGTTCAAAATAAATAGTTGCAGAATGTGGCAAGATGAAGCTAGTTACACGTAACTAGTGGCCGGATAGGATTGAAGCATACCGTGGAAAAGAGCATGTACAAATAATTATCTGTGACTACCGATTGCTACCGTTCATTACCGTCATTACCGATTAAGTACAGAAACTTGGTACCAATAATTGTCTCGTCAAAATGCACTATTTAAAGTAAAATGAGGTACAGTACAGTGGAACTCTTCCTATCGCGTACCCCATATAACTATTTTTTCGCATATCGAACAAATCTTAATGCTCTACGAATACCCCTCTTAACGAGTAAAATCTCACATAACGAGCAATTTCTTGTTTGATCCCGATAAGATACTGTGACCATTTCGAGTGTTTCAATACTAAGAATCGTTAAATATCACGCTATTTTCAAAAGAGACAGGTACAAGTGTTGAGGAAAAGTGTAAGAGAGGTGACACATTAACACCTACTGTCAGTCCAAAACTCACGAAGTCATACAAAAATTCTAAAAAAGCCGGGTCGGGCCTTGGGCGCATTCACTCTACGTCTAGATAACTCTTTTCAGATCAGATAGCGGAGCTCAGAGTTTTGCTGCGCTTTTCAACAGGTGGAGCAAGTGAGGTATTGTCTTCAGTTTATTTGCTCCATTTCTTTCCTTCTTATTTGATAATATCGGAGGTTCTCTTGGGCTTTGGCCGTGGAAGTGGACGGGACGTGGACTTTAGTGTGTAGTGTACCTCCCTAGGAAGCGTGTGTTTAACAATTGTGCATTGCATTCTTGATCTACTTGCTCTTGAAGGCGAGAATTTCGATACTGAGAATTGAAGAATGCATTACTGTTGCCACTTGGAGGTATTCCGTACGGTTGTGATGCAGGTAATCCCCATATACCTACACTTTTCTTGATCTGGAACCAATAATTGCACTTTTCATACAAATTGTATGAAAGAGAGCCTTCCGCATAACGAGCTTTTCGCATAACGAATGGGTCATTGGAACGGATTAAACTCGTTATGAGAATTTAATAATTATTATTGATTTGATTTGACTGATGATGAATTTGATGGGTAAAACAACATTATTGTTATTTATTTAATCTTCGTTTGAAACGTTTGTGATTCCCAGTTGCGAACGTTATGTGCACCACTGTACAGGCGTTATTTTTAGCTCCTCCGGTTCCGTAAACGATCGAGCACGCAGGCCAGATTAGTGCGCTGCCGCTGCGATATGATTGCGTCTTTATACGATAGCATCAATTTACGACCCTACCAAATTGTTGCAGTACAGCGTACATTAAAAAAATAATAAACACACACAACGGGCCCAGTGCAGTACCGTCGCTGCGTACCGCTGCGCCAAAGCAAGCAAAAACGAAAGCGCCCTAGGCGACACACGCACCTGCAGACGAACTGTGGTAAAGGTGAAGGTAAACCGAAAAGAAAAGGAGAAATTGGAAATCCCTTGAGGACGGCGGTTTGAATATGTTGCAGCCGACACCGAAAACGCATCCAACATGCAAAGCCCGTGCGCGACAAACCAAACCCCGCCCGTGCTCCAATGCTTATTACATTGAATGCACGCGTGTCCAGTCGTCGCCGTCCACCACCACCGCCCCATCAAATTGTTTAGAAGGGAAGAAGGGATGGATCATCCACAGCCTGGTGCTGGGCGGGCGGGAAGGTCGAGTGATAGTTACATCGCATGTAATGACTCGGTGCGCCTCGTGTACGCTAGACGCGTTATACAAATCCCAACACACATACACACAGACACTCCGATGTGGGAGAAACCGGGTTTTTGCTGTGCGTGTCTCGGTCGCGACCGCAATTAAGTCGCCGTTAATCATTCTGAGAAAATCAGCCAAGATCTATCTCATTCAGAATTTTGCAAAAAACCCGTCGTGGTGGCAATGTGGTGCCGTGGGGGCCATGCACCACTTCCTCAAACCGTACGCTTTATGGTGGAGAGCGTTTTGAAATCGTAAATAAATATTCAACACCGCGCCAAGGGGACCGATGCGATGCGCTCGTGCACCCGGCCGCGCGATATCTTCGCGCAAAACGCACCCGTGGAGGGGGGATGCGGGAGGTTGCGGTATGTATCGAACTTCTAGACATGCTCTAGAAACTCGATCAACACATCGCGCCCCGGTAAGCGGTACCGGATTCCTGCACCGAGCCGCGTAAACGCGGACAGTGTCAGCAAGACCTTACTCCGGCGCGGGGAACACAGTGTGGCGCGCGTTGTGTGCACAAAACAAGTACCGCAGAGCGTGTCGCACGCCCGAACGGTGCTGTTGGGCCGATTTGGCAAACGCAACAGTAACGACCGATGCCCTGCCATAAAACTGCCCCAACTCGGAGTCGTAATACTCGGAAGGGCCTAAACTTGCTAACGCGCTGGGAGGACTACACTGCAGTGATCCCAAGGGCGCGCTTGCGGACTGGAAATAGATATTGCATTGCATCAACCGTCATCGTAAGAGACGCCCCGTGTAGCGTTGGTGGACGTTGCCAAAAATGTATTTACTCCCCCTCGCCTGCCCCTGCTGCAACATGTGGTATCGAGAGTGACCTTGCTCGGGCGTATCGTGCAAGTGCGCCCGGGTGGGCGCGTTTGTACACGATCAGAAGGCAAAAACCTGACACGGCTGATGAGTATATTTACCTTTACTTCTTCGTCGCCCGTCTTCCACCTCCAGTCGGGAAACAAAGCGGTTGATTGGTGCCTCGCGGACTCGCTCGTCGCCTGTAGCAAGCAACTTTTGGCACCGGACAACTTCCAAAACACACTTGTTTCAAACACTCCAAAACACTGCGTTGACTTCTTACCAAATGCAAAAAGAGACTACAATAATGGTGTTACACACTACACACGTTTGGTTTCAGTATAGAGCTGGGGTTTGCACAGGTTTGCACACCGTAACGCCCGAGGCATCTTTGTTGACTACACTACAATCGGGAGGACTTTGAGTTTTACTAGAAACCCGAAATGTCCCAGCAGAAAGACACCCTCAGGCAATCCAATTCCTGTTCCTGCTTGCCCACTTGTGCGTTCGTGTTGAAAGCGGGCGCGTGCGCCCTCTCAAGTGCAACGATCTTGACGTAGCTGCGTACTACCGGAGATCGCCGATCGCGCGGAAGTGTAGTGCCGCGCTGTTGACGGTCGGGCGGCGTAAACAAGACTGACAGGTCCGAGCGCCCGGGCCGGAGATCAAAAAGACGAGAAGCTATCCCCTCCAAGATGTACTAATCGATCTTGTCCCGCCAGCAACGCTCCACTATCACTCGCGCATCGTGGGACCGACGACCACGAACTACACCTTCAAACTACGGCGTCTCGTGCTCTTTCTCTCTCTCTCGCACTCGCTAATTCTCTGTGGCGGAAGGCATCTACAGCACTGCTCACGTTCTATCGTTCCTCCCTGTTTGCCGGGGGTGTTGTTTTGTCGAGTCACGATTGTGCCGATGTCTCGGCTGGTGACGACGAATGTCCGAGATCACCCATCTGGACCGGACAGCCGATTGGACGAAGTGTGAGAGACGCGAGGACGGAAGTGCACTGCAAAGCGCACGACCGACTGAAGTGGAGGATGCTCCGCCCTACTCCACCAGAGAAACCGTGGGGTCAAAGGAACACCGCAGGTTGCTACTAGATTTCACACAGAAGAGTCGCTCGGATGCTCGAACAAAATGCCCAACACTTCGGATTTGTTCTGAGCCTCGGTGCTGATAAATTACTTCCCTAATCTGGACGCAAACACCACAAGAGGCCGTCCAAGATATGGGCCCCGAACCGGGTGAGTCACCTCGGCTCGGCGGTTGGGAGGACAGATTGCCCGGGTACTGTCTGGGACTGTCGAGCACCACCCTGGAAACAACGGGCCCAACGGGTGCCCTATAAATCACGTCCGGACTGACTTCCCCGCCCGTTTTTTGCACGCGAACAGGTGCACTTATGCTTTCGCTGATGTACACACCGCCCACTCGCAATGATAGGATAGGACGCCGTGTCTGACATTAGCTGGAACTGCAGCGCTTCATTATCATCGGGCCTTCTCTTGCCCCACACCCGTCCGTTGGGATTTGGATTTGGATATCCGAGATTCCATTCCCGGGTTGCAAGCGGGCAGTTCGGCGAATCGGACGAAGAAGGCAAAAAACCCCGCAGGCAAGCACGGGAAATCCGCACAGCTTCTTGTACCCGGTGCCAGGGTAGGTACTGCATGTCAGCCGGTTTCTGCGCGCCCACTACTAACCGAGTCACCCAAGCGGCAGCAGGAAATAGCATTGAAGTAGGCGCCAGTCTGGCGACGTCACCGACTGCAACCAGTGCAGGTGCGCGGGTAACAAGGGGTTACCGCCATTCTAGACCAAGCACGTGTGTGTGTGTGTGTGTGCAAGCTTCGTCACAAGGGAATTCCTGACGAAGCTTGTCTCCGGCATGGGTGTCTATCGCACCTTGGGCAGAGTGAATAAATTATTGATTCATCATCATCTCACTGCCCGGGGTCGATAAGACACTAAATCGTGTATGAATAAATAGTACACACATTGCTGTCGTCATCGTCTGGCTGCCTGGGGGAGGGGGACACACTATTCCAACCACTATTGGAACTGGGAACGTGAGCGAAGTGATGGGCGCAACCTATCGAATCGGAGCCGTCGAGAGTTTAAAGTGACTCTCTGGATTGTTTTTTTCTACGGACCTCATCCACTCCTGCTCTGCTAGTGACTCATTCCTATGTAATTAAAACTCACTCCCAAAACTCTGGACAAACCTCCGACCTCACTCAGAGCGAACTGAACCGCACAAGAGTGAGTTTACGATTCATATTCCTGGTAAATTTCAACCTACTAATAATTGTGTTAACGCTCTTCTCGAATTCGAGTTACATTTGGTTCTTATGACTTCAAAAGTTTTTGTAGGATTTAATGTATAATAGGAGTAGTTTATTCCTGACAAGATCCTCAAAGATGAAAAAGAAGCTTCGACGTAGCACGAAAAGTTTTGGCTTTAAGGGTTCTTTAGACTCTTCTTTACCTCCCACATGCTCTTGATGTCTGGTTCTCTATTAGCCACTCGAATGCTTTGATTCAACTCACTGCAAAGCGTGACGTATTCGCTCTACCTCTTATCTCAACCTTGAACGGGTTCATACGAGTTCGGTAGGCTCTCTGTAGTCAGTCACCTGCAAATCATGTACGATTCCAATACGCAAATGTTTAACTACTTTAGAGGACTTTCAGTTGCACACACACACACACACACACACACACACGAAACGAGTCGGAATCGATCCCGTAGAGTGTGTAGTCGCGTAAGGCCCATCACTAAACAAGACACCAAGAGACGTCCAAATAGGCCTCTTCCCTTCTGTGCGTACGTAGCTATCACAAATGTCTTCTTCCAGCAGCCCGCTACATGTGTCTGTGTGTGTGTGGTGTCCCTCCACACCACCACGTTCCATTCCCGTCCCGGGTATCGCATCTTTTTTTTTGTTTTCTTATCGCCCAGCTCAATTGTGGAACCCGGAGGCACCTTTGTTTTGTACCACGCCAGGGCGCTTACGCCATATGTGTCTTCGCTTATGACATCCGCGAGATAGAGCGAGAGAGAGAGAGAGAGAGAGCGAGAAAGCGACAACGAAAGGAATGTATATCTGGTGCGCTGAAGATTGCTAAAGACATCTGTTCCGAGCGCACAACCCGCCTTATCGCTAGGGAGGTACACCAAGAGACCGCACCGATAAGATCGCGCGCGTCTGTTTAGACAACCACAACAACCCACCGAAAATGCTCGCCCGAAAAGTGGCGGACGTCGCTGACCAGGCCTGCTCGCACTGCTCGGCAAGAATGGAACTGCAGGGCCCGGGCTCGAAAGTGCGTCAATCTCCGTCGAGCTGAAATCATCCACCCATCTGGTGATCTGATTCACGCAGCACAGGTGTCGTCTTCCGCCTTCCACATGCACATGCTCATACACGTCAATGGACGCTTCTTCCCACATGGGGTTGTGTTATCATTAGGGGAAGTAAGTACGACCTACCTTGTACCGGCGGCGACAGCCGCAACACCAGCTTGATGGTTCTCCGCTCCGTCCAGCAAACCCGTACCCGGCCCATACGGCACGATCGGGGCGTAGCTGCTGCCCGCCGCCGTCCCGTACCCGTTCTGCTGGTTCGGCAGCGGATGGTGGTGCTTGCCGAGCTTGGCCTCGTTCGCACTGCTCCGGTTCGCCGTCGCCGTGCTGATGATGGGCGGCACGACACCGCCGTGCCGGTGATGCAACCGGTCGGCCACGCTGCCGACCACCGCGCCCGACACGGGCAGCGCCTTCCGCACGAGATGCGTGCGGCTGCTGCAGGCCAGCTTGCTGGTCGTCGCACCGAGACTGACCCCTTTGCCCGTGTGCCGTTTGCCGGCCAGCCGCAGCAGCTTGCGCTGTATGCTAGGCGCGCTAGCGGTGGGGGTGGTGGAGGTAGTGGCGGTCGCGTTAGCTGCCACTCCTGGGGCGGGAAAGACACAGGACTAGGATTATAGCTACCCTACATTTTGATTGGTGAAAAAAAAGGTTAACTTACCGAGGACCGTACTGCTGCTGCTGCCACTAATACTCGGCATGGGTAAGGTCGAACGTCGCTCCAGCGTTACCACCGACGGGGGGACGACGATGGGTGAGTTTGGCCCGGAGTTTGCAGCAGCACCACCACCAACGGCAACGGCGGCGGCCACTGTTCGTCCCGTCGAGCGCGTGGTGCCCTTGCCCCGGCCGCGTTTGTTTGCCGCCGCATCCATATGTGTATGTGTGTGTGTTTGTCAATCGCTTTCGACGTCCTCTGTCTGTCTGTGTTGTATTTTAGAAGGTGAATTAATGTTTTGGAACTTATTAACAACAACCACACGACGGGAGGACACACACTTCCAGCAAATATTGTTCTGGATTATGGTGAAAGCTGTGGGTTTGTTTGTGGGGAGATATGGAGCCCGCGCGCGGTTGGTTGTAGTTGCAGGTATTTTGGTGGGGTTTTTTGATTGAAGAGAGGTTTAAAAACCACACTAAAAACACTCACATATTATACATTCTACTTTTCTTTCTTAATAGCACAGAAACTACGTTGTGTAGGGAGAGAGGATGTAGAAACACATTGGCGAATTTAAATTGTACGCCTTTAAAAGACTTCCCTCCCAAGCAGCAGGTAGATTTGAACCAATGATGTGTGGTGTATTACAACCGCCGGCTTAACCACAGCACCATTCAGCCATGCGAATCATGAACTGATTACAAGCGTACAGTAGCAACAGGTGTTTCTTTTTGAAGAGTCCGTTGAAACATTAAATTCAAAAATACATATTTTATCCACAGTGATGCTTAAAATTGAAAGAATAAAAAATTATAAAATTTATGCCGGATCAAAAGTAATCACATTTAAGATGTATTCACACATTTGAGAAGCTGTAGAAAAAAAAACTCTCTTGCCCCAGGAAGCGTTTCCATCAAAGAATTTAACGCATGAGATGTTGCTGTTGCTCAAACACAAATCGAACGAAACACTCTAGCCAAAAACCGACATCAGCCCTTAGCCAACGAATGCACTCCAGGGGAGTGGGAATGTTTTTTGTTTAGCTCCACATGTACCGACGCTTAATTTGGCTGGAGGGTTTACTTTGATTTTGCTGCTCGTTTTTTTAGCACAACTCTTGACATTGACCGTTCGGTTGATAGGAGATTGACGCAGAGAGCGCGAGCGCGATTGAGGAGTTGATTGTTGGGCGGGTTCCCAGATGTACTGTTTGAGAGTTGAGAGCGCCCTACCGGCAAGGAGCCACACGCCCACGGTCCTACCAGAATCTAGCTTCAAAAGAAACTTACCCAATGCGTTACTGTTGCAGCGGGCAGCTCATTCTCCGGTGGTTCCAGCGGTTCCCGCAGCTCACGGCAGTCAATGAGATTCTGTTCGGCTGCTTTCTTTCTCACTTTCTACATCGATTGGTAGTGGTTGGCATGAAATAGGAACAAAACAAACAATGTATTGAGATCAAATTGTGCTGTACAGAGTGCAGGAAAAATGCGAAAAGGTCGGCACACATCGAAACTTTTTATCCCTCACAAACCTCGCTTTCTTGCTCGCTTTCTCGTTCGCCCGAAAGCAACAGGTTTGGTCTAGTCTGGTGTCGAAGGACGCGAATATCCTGGCCCGATAGTCCCCGTGTGCCGGTTGGTTGTGTTGTCTCTCGCCCCGTAAATAGATCCCACCTCTCGGGCTTAACCTTACTACTGCCTTCCCCACACGTCCCGGGGTCCCCGCACAAGAAGGCGCATGGAAACAAGAGCAAACTAACCTTCCGATGGGCGGTAACGCCCCACGGATGTACAGAAGGGGTGGGAAAAAGCAAGCAAAACACATGCATACACACACACGCACAGGAGCTCGGGCAAGGGCCGTTGCGGAGGAGCCACCGTTTGCCGCACCATACCAGCGATCCACGAAAAATCTTACGCACATGGAAATGGCATGGCAAATCAAATTAACACACCCCAAGGCCTCGACAGCAAACGGTGTGTATGTCCGTGTGTGCTGAAAGATTATCAAAGATAATCGATTAAATTGGGTGTCGCTCTGGGATGAGCGACGTCTAATAATAAACGTGTGAATTATTGGCTCCTGTGATTGATTATACTAATTTCTTATTTTTAGATGGTGCTTTTTTGGTCGATCGTGTGCTGAATGGTATCGTTATGTTTCCAACCAAATCCCGGACGAGGTTGGATATTTGTTAATTTCATTTCATTTCTTGCATGTTACATCCATTAGAAGCAATTTCAACAAAACGCTCTCTCTCTCTCTCGCTCTTTTGCCCGATGGATTTGAAAAGATTCGACAACAAACACACACCCACAAAAAGTATATTAAGGAAATGTAGCGCCTAAAATGCGCCCAGCTGCAGGGCATAACATAGCAATGGGCACAACAGTAGCGGCCGAAAATAGGGTAATTAACATAACGCAAACACGACTCCATTAGTGTACCAGGGGGATAAAATCGTGTAAATAACGACATCGGCCACACCGCCGGGGCACAGTTTTAATGGCCAGCATTGCATTCCGCGAACAGTTTCACCTATTCGCTAGATTCACCCGGGATGAGGTAGGAACCATGAGGTTTGTGCATGCATTAAATTATGTTTGTAAGACGCTGGGGTGTTGCTGAATTTCGATGCGATGATGCGATCGGTTCTCGCCCCGGACAACATTCTTGGAGAACAACGAGATGCAAAAGAGAGAAATAGAGAGAGACAATTGCAGATAAAATTTAGCAACACGCAGCATATTTTTAATCCCTCGCCAGGGGTCGGCAAGTAACGGATACTAAGCGCGGATATGAAAATATGAAAATTATGAATCTACCACAAAACCAAAGCACAGACAGAGGCTTCATGGCGCTCGACTAATAAAGAGTTTGTAATAAAATCGGCCGATGCCAAGTTGCACTTATTGCACATTACAACAAGCAGTTGCAGCTTGTACAAATTAGAGCATGTAGGAAATTGTCTTTAAAAAACTGAACAAACCCTTATTATTTGATTGAACTACCAAAATTAGGCACCGCTCAACTGCTTGCAGATCCTCTGCCCTTAGGCACTTTTGACGAAAATGTGTGTAAAAAATTAAGTACAAATGAAGGATTTAAAAAAAGAACTTGCGATTTGTCTCTATTCTCTCTATCTCTCTCTCTATCTATTTCTCTCTCTCTCCGTCCCTTTCAGCCTTTCTCTATATATCTCTCTTTCTCTCTCTCTTTCTCTCTCTCTCTCTCTGTCTCTCTCTGTCTCTCTCTGTCTCTCTCTGTCGCTCGCTGTCGCTCGCTGTCTCTCTCTATCTCTTTCTATCTCTCTCTATGTTTCTATATCTCTCTCTATCTCTCTACATATCTCTATATCTCTCCCTATCTCTCTCTATCTCCCTCTATCTCTCTCTATCTCTCTCTATCTCTATCTCTCTCTATCTCTCTCTATCTCTCTCTCTCTCTCTATCTCTATCTCTCTCTTTCTTTCTTTATTTCTATCTCTCTCTTTCATTCTCTATCCCTATGTCTCTCTTTCACTCTCTATCTCTATCTCTATTTCTATCTCTATATTTCTCTCTCTATCTCTATCTTTCTCTTTTTATCTCTATCTTTCTCGTTCTCTTTATCTCTTTCTCTCTCTCTCTGTTTCTCGTTCTCTCTCTCTTTTTCATTTCTTTCTAATTCTCTCTGTGTATCTCTTTCTTACTAGCTATCTCTCTCTGCTTCTCTATTTTTCTATCTCTCTATCTTTATCTCTGCATCTCTCTATCTATCTCTATCTCTCTATCTCTCTCTATATATCTCTATCTATCTCTATCTGTCTCTATCTCTCTCTATCTCTTTATATCTTTCTCTGTCTCTTTCTCTCTCTCTATCTCTCTCTACTTTTCTCTATCTCTTTATTTATCTCACTATCTCGATCGCTCTCTCTATCTCTCTATTTATTCCTCTCTTTCTCTTCATTTTTCTAGCTTACTCACTCTTTATCTCTCTATCTCCAATCCTCTATCTCTCTATCTGTATCTCTTTCTTTCTTTCTTTCTCTCTCTCTCTCTCTTTCTCTCTCTCTCTCTCTCTATTTCTCTGGCTTTTTGTATATTCGAAATTCACTGTGGAATACAATTTTCCCTAGTGAAATGAAAACCCTAGCTTTCGCACAACAAATTTACACAATTTCTTCAAACGCGCTTTCGTAGCCAAAGGGTGTGACGATCCCTGGCCAACCGCACCGGATGGGCGGCTGGTTTCGCCTAGAACACGCCGGGACGGGCAACATGCTGCAACAGAAGCAACAGGTAAACAAAACCCCCTTGCTAGGGAAACCAACTTACACACACACGCGCGCGCTCGCGATAAACCGGAAAACGCATTTGCACTTGTGCTGCGACCAAATTTCCCTTTCGGTGTGGACATCCACACACACCCGTTAGAAGAAAAACGGTCTCACTTTTACCTGCTGTGAGCGAAATTGCTTTCTAATGGCTAAATGTATGTTTGCCTCTTCCCCCTACCCCTACTGCTGGCTCGTGGGCAGCTGTCAAAGCATCTGATTGTCCCCCGTAAGGGGGAGCCCACGGATCGCCGGAAAAGTGCCGGGAAGAAGGATTTTGAGGTTGATTTTAGTTTTTTTGTTGTACCGATTTCCACTATTGCAGACACACCCACACACCCACACACACACACACACACATATATATATATATACACGCAAATTTGATAAACAAACAAACCGAACGGTAGGATGCTTTTGTTTTGGTAAGCAACATTGACACTAATAAACTAACAAATCACACTTTTCTGTGGTTGTGTAGTGACGGAACACATCTCATTCTCTCTGTGGCTTATGTGGGCGTGTGTGTGTGTGATGGGGTTCACTGTTCAACACAAGCACCCACCCCCTTTGCTACAATACCCCCCATCCCTCCCGAGCACTGTTACACCCAGCGCACAATATTTACGCGTGTGTGTTTCACTTGTTTTTGTTGTTCGCGCTCGCGTGTTTCGTTTGTTTTGCTGTGCGTGCCGCCGGACCGACCACTCACACACGGGATCACGTGAAATAGGGCGCCGTTTACCTCAGCCGCGTTCTGTCGTTCTGTGCTGCTCTCGATCGACTGCTGCTGCTGCTGCTACTGTTTTCGATAAGCAACCGCGTTGCAGCGGCCGCATTCGCCCTTTAGCACTCATCCCTCTCACGCACACACACGCACGCACGCACGTACCCCGCTGTACGCACATGTGAAAGTTTTAGGAGCGAGACGGAGAGCGAATGAGAGAGAAAATAGAGGAGAGAGAGAGAGAGATAAAACGATTTGACAGTTGTCCCACCGTGTGAATGGGCAAGATGCGCCCACAAAAACAACTGCATATGCGTGTGCGTATGGTGATGGTGTGCGTTTGGAGGATAATTTGCTCGTCATTTTTTAATCGAGTTGGAACGCAATGGAGCTATTATCGCCTTCTCCCTCTCACTTTTGACATCTCCCGTGCGGCTATCGCGGTTTGGGGAAATCCCATTTTTTTTGGAGTTTTTCATACAATTTTCGCAAAAGCAGAGGATTTTAGGTTCTTTTTGTTTTTTTTTTTAGAAACACTTTCTACCCATGCAACACTTCTAGCACACTGTGTAGGTGGGCGTATGGGAGTGTCTGTGTGGGTGTGCATACACACGATTAACAGGCTTCATCACCCACACCACCATGCTATCAGCTGCGGTGGTTTGTGTGCTTCTGTAATGCACAGTGGGCTAATGTGCTCTGGCTGAGTGTCCATATTTTGTGTCTTCAATTCCTCTTCTTCTTCTTCTAATTGGCGTAACGACCTGCACGCTTAGGCCGCTGCCAGACACACCGAAAACCCTCTCTCTCTATCTCTCTTGTTGGCCTGCTCACGATAGAGCATGTCGGTGTGACATGGCCCGGTCAACAATCATTCTCCAGGATGCTCGGTCCCTGGCTGCAGCCTCCCGTCCATGTAGACAACCGATCTTCAAAAGGTCGCTTGCTTCATCTGATCCAGTCATCGAGCTCGCTGTGCTCCCATGCTCCTCGTGCCGAATTGGGGATCGCTGTCGAACACCTTCTGTGTGAGGCATGAGTTCGGCATCCTCATGACATGCCCCAGCTATCGTATCCTGCCAGTCTTCGCCGACTCCGGATGACTCCTTCATCGAACGACTCCGGACGATTCCGCTCCCGAATGATTCCACTCTTAATGAAAAACCACTCCGAACGACTCCGAACGACTCCAAACAACTCCGGACGACTCCGGACGACTTCAGACGACTCCAAACAACTCTGGACGACTCCGAACGACTCCGAACGACTCCGAACGACTCCGGACGACTTCAGATGACTCGGACACCGAACGACTCCAAATGATCCTGGACGACCCCGAACGATCCCGGATATTGCTGGGTGGACCTACATTCCGGACCTACCTTCAGTTCAAAAATTTTCGTGGTTGGATCGGAGTCGACTCCGGATTTTTGCCAACTTCACCCATCACTAGTATTCAAGAATTAAATGTACAGATGTCCCCCGAGATACGACTGTTTTTGTTCCCGAAAAAATGCCCCAAAGCAAGACGTAAGTCGAATATCTGTGAATATAAAATGTACACCCGAAGTTGAAGAATCGAAATCTATGATATCGCCCAAATGACCAGAATTGCTTAAGCAGCTCATTTTGGCACGCTAAAGATCGCTGCTCTAATTCGCCTTTTGCAGTAGATAAACAGCATCAAAGTTCCAGGTGGTCCTTCTAAATAGCGCCTAAGCAGCTTCCTTAAGCTACGGTGCCGGGGATTATTTTGCTTTGTGTTTTATTTTCAAGCAAGCGTCATCGATGAAATAAACAACAGGATTTGTTTTGTTTGTGTACATGTGTATATTTTTCAATCCTTAATATTCATAAATTACACGAAACGTATCACAATTTACTGTACAATCACAATTCCTTCATAATCCCTTCTTCAAAGAACTAATCTAACTTGTACAGCAGCAATGAGATGATTGGCGGCGTCTGTCTTTGACACTTTGACAAGACCCACCTTGTACCGATGTCATGCATTAAAAAGCTATGAAGTTCCACCAAGTTCGGTACACGTTCTTAACAAGCCTTAAAGTTCCATCATGAACCCTACACATAGTGTTAATCAGCCGCAAAGTTCCAAAGAGTACCATGTGCCTGTTAAAAAGCTCCATAGTTCCGCAAAGTACCGTTTATTTCTTAATCAGCCACAAAGTACGACATCGGAACGATTTTTCGTTAAACAGCCCTAAATCAGCTATAAAGTACGAGCTGGCTATTTGGGCGTATTTGTTTATTTAAAATCATGTTCGATAATGTATTAATTTTTCTTCAAAAGCCATTTACACGATATAGATATTAAAAATCGGGTAGTTTGGGAAGCATTGGAAATGTATACGTAACGATTCAGCAAGAAATTTTAAAAAAAATCAAATTTATTCTCAATGACAACTTTTAACTGTCAAAACCAAAATCGTCGCCAAATGCCTTTATTATTATCAGGCAAAATCAATCCATTTCTGTTGTTTCACTAAGAATTCGAGCGGTCAGAAAGGTACTAAAGGCGGGGGAGTTAGAGGAATGGGGTATGATGACGAGCAAACCATTTTAGGATGAATGTGGAGGACTCCACATCCTTTGTTTGATCAGCGTTTGACACATAATTGGTGTCCGAAAAATGGCCAAACTATCAACTAAGCAGCCATCCTAGTTCGTTAATCATCTAACGGAAGGAGCGGTTTATTGTCCAAAAAAATTAAAAATAACCCAAGAAGCAGAGCATTTAGCAATTGTCAGTAAGTTACGGATAAACGGTTCGTCACGTTTTGTCAATAGGTCATGATGCAATTCATTTTATCTGGAAATTTTATTACTTGAAAGAGGGAGTTGTTACGAAAATGTTGTTTTTGAATAATATCATCCGCCGAAAGAGTCCAAATTGGATAAGGGGCATCTTCTAAAACAAGAATTCATTTGAAATAAAGCTCTGTTAACAGATTGAGCTTTCGACGTGCTAACGGTCCTCGTTTAGTGGTGATACGGTCGTCATTTAGTATGTCTAGAACAGTATGCTAAGATGCAGCACCAACATCTCGTGTAACGGGTACAGTGAGGAAAGTTGAGCAGCTGCAAATGATTCCAACTGATAGGAAAGGAGATGGGCATGTATATTCTTGCATGTTTTAAGTGCTGCAAGTCCCAGTTCTAGGAAATTGTACTTAAAAATGTTCCATTTTTGCCCCAAACCCCCAACCAACCGAAACCAAACTAATGAATACGGCTTAGTACACTCTCAATATGATATCAGTGCTGTTGCACAAGTTTTATGCCTTTTTTAGCAAAACGTGTATGTTTATCCCACCAATTACATTACTTTTACCACCCCATGCCTATTGAGGGTCAGTATTCGCCTTTTTCTGTAAAATATTCAGCTAGACCAATACTTTTTGCACTCACTGTACCGAGAGACTATCGCGAATCCAATTACACATCCTTAAATTCGCTAATTTTTAATAAGTTCGCTTGTTTACCGGTGTGCTTTGCTGCATTACTGTGTAGGTGAGACTGGTTTGCGACATTCACCCTCTCACCTGTCTGCAACGCGCGCAATCAAAGCGTATTAGAGCGTTCATTAGAGTTCAACGGCGTGGTTACTATTTAAAATTACAAAAAAACTATTCTTTCCGCGCAGCGTTCACATGACACAATGACTTTTTTGTTTCGTGCATACCCATTTATTGCTTCCACAAAGTAAACAAAACGCTACCCTAACAATCTGTGCGGTTGTAAATATGATTATTCCCTTACGTATATCGGTTGTTTGCTCTGCGCACAATATGTCTGTGTAAAAAGCTCCTTTTCTTCAGCCTAGCAGCCCGAGGTACGTCACAACATTACGTAGAGAAGGGACAAACAAATACAAACAGTGAAAGAAAAACAAATGCGTTCAGCCGGCGTAGTCTGCCTCAATCGATCAGATACGGACTGTCCAGGGCGCCCGAGCCGGCCGCAACGCCTCCCTCGTTGGACGAGGACAGCTTGGTGCGCAGCATGTGCCCGATCTGCTTGTTGTACAGCACCTTGTCCTTGGAGCTGCAATTGGTGGAAATGGAAATGGAAATGGAAATGGAGAATAATTAATTAACAATCACCGCAAAGGGACAACAGCCTACCGTCTTCCACACATAAACACTCACCCGATGATGGCACCGAAGATGCCGAGCTCGGACACGAGCTGGACCAGCGGGGGCGGCACCGGCCCATTCGGCCGTACCATGTACCCGGTGGACAGGGGCGGAAAGATGCGCTCCATCAGTATCCAGGCGGACCGTTCCGCGCTGCTCATCGCCTGCAGGGCGGCCGGGATGTCCGCACCGTACACGTTGTTGCCGCCGCCCTCGCGCTGCGGCTTCAGCACGTACCGCTCCGGGTCGGCGAGCGCGAGCGCCACCGCCTCGTCGCCGCCCTCCTCCCGGTCGAGCGAGTACAGCCCGGTAAAGATGTCCCGGATCGCTTCGATCTTTGGCGCGTCATCGCCCACGAACCGGCGCAGCACGTCCGGCTTGGCCAGCGCCTGCTGCACCTTCTTCGTGCCGGCCAGATGGTACTGGATCGAGGGGCACTTGATCGCGACGGACCGCTCGATCAGCAGCCGGGCGTCCCATTCGCCCGCACCGAAGTAGTGGCCCGGCTCGTACCCGGCCCGGAAGTACACCACGCTTGCCTCGACGTCGCCCACCAGCAGCTCCTTGCCCGGGCCGAGCCGGCCCTGCTCGCCGATCTGCGTCAGCGTGCGGCGCACGACGGCCACGTGCGGGTACGTTTCGCGGATGTAAAACTCGTGAAAGCGCTGGTCGCAGATGTTGTACGTCACGTTCTCCACCACGAACAGGATGGCGGCGGACGGGCGGGCCTGCAGCTTCCACGCCTCAACCATCGCATCGCACAGCCCGGACAGGGCCTTGTTGTCGGGCAGCTGGAAAGCAAAAGGAAAACAGACAAATGAACAGGAGGCTGTTGCCGGGAAATTCGCGACCGACCGTACTTACATTGACCAGCTTTTCTCGATGTCCAAGCTCCGACAGAATGTAGCTACGGTGGAAAACGGCGAACCAGCGAAGAGAATAGCAAAGAAAAAAATACACAGAATCAGTACCAATGCGCAGGAAAAGAGGCGATCGTCAAGCACTACACACTACGAGTGGTTTAAATATTGGTTTCTACAAATGAAGTATCTACAATGACTACAGGTTAGCGTACGAAAGGTAGGAATGGTGGGGTGCAGTGCAATTAGATACAGTGTTTTTAGGGCGAATAGAAAGAAAACAACAAAACAATGGTTAATAATATTTTAGTGAGATCAAAGCTACTCTTAATGTGGGCTTTTGGTGGGTTGGATACTAAAGAGTCAAAAACGGTTAAAAATAGAGCAATACAAATGCAAACCAACACCAATGTTCAGCGCGTCAAAGCGAGTCAAGAATGAGCGAAAATAACATACTGAGCAGTCTCCAGCTACGCAGTGCAGACTAGTGATGTGCTCTCTGGAGATAATCCAAGACTTCCATCCCACTCCTGCTACTGTTAGTCTGATTCTGATTCTGGCAAAATGGGAACCAATGTTTCTCCTGAATAAAAAAAGGGAACCAGTAGTTCCGCTTAGAGTCGAAGCCGTTCGGAGTCATCCGGAGTCGTCTGGAGTCGCCTGAAGTCATCCGTAGTAGACCGGAGTCCACTGGAGTTTTCCAGGTCAGAATCGTTCGTAGTCGTCCGAAGTCGTCCGGAGTCGTCTGAAGATGTCTGGAGACGTCTGGAGTCGTCTGGAGTCGTCTGGAGTCGTCTGGAGTCGCCTAGAGTCGCCTAGAGTCGCCTGGAGTCGTCTGGAGTCTTTGTTTTGAAGGCTGACTCCGGCCAACTCAGGAAGACTACGACTTCAGCCGATTCCAGATGACTCTGGACGACTCTGGACGACTCCGGACGACTCTGGACGACTCGGGACGACTCCGGACGACTTCGACTCCAGGCGACTCTAGGCGACTCCGGACTATTCCGGACGACTCCGGCCTATTCCGGACGACTCCGGTCGACTCCGGACGAATCCGATTCTAGGCGAAACTGGACGACTCCGGACGACTCCGGAATTGGTTCCAAAATTGTCGGAGTCAGATCGGAGTCAACTAGTTCGACTAGATCACGTGCTCAGAACAGGTCCCTAGCTAATTGATGACAGCAAACTTCGAACAGCACTCATATTGTTCATCATCATTATAGTGTTAAAGCAAACCACACTTTAGCCACAAATTGCTCTCCGGCATTAGCGTTCCACATCTCAAGCAATGCCACCTTTAAATCCGCCCACATCCAGGCACATCCACGTGCTTTGCGGATCACGAAAGTTAGTTTTTGTACAGGCTTGTTGGACCGATATTCTACAAAAAAAAAGTTGTATTACGTAAGACGCTCCCGTTATGATGTTACACAGCTACACAAAATAGCAATAGATTAAAGAGTGAGAACAGTTTTTTTTCTCTTTTTATTTTAATTGGATCAAACACACAAAAACAAGGCGTTGAGTAGAAAGGGCGAAAACTACGCGTGCTTTGAGCTCAATCTTAACTTCACGCAAAGGAAGAATCAAGGGTGCGTCAATAGTGTCTGTGGTGCTTTCAATTACATATTTGTCTAACTACTGTTTGTGGGGGGGTTTAGGTGATGTTAAAATGTAACATTATAGGTTGTATGTGGTATTATAGTTTGTTAAAAATGAAGGAAACACATTATTGTGAAATCAGTCCAAGAAATGAAACAAGACTGTTATACTTTTTAGAAAGTTGCTGTTTCGGGAAGACAAAACATAGATTAAAAAAACTTTTTCTTCACCAACCAATTAAAAAAATACACAACACAAAAACACACAGAAAAGGCGTATTAGAAATGAAGACATGCAGTAGCAAATCCAATCGCCGAATGTGCAATAACAAACAAAAACAACAAAACAAACATTGGAAAACAGACATTGGGAAAAGTATGTGCGACAGGGATTATTGTAGGGTTTTGGGAAGGGGTGTAGGATGGGGGAATCGTGTGCAGAAGAGAGGAAGGCCCCCAGGCCAGAACAGTGACAATGAAAGAAAACAACAATAACAACAACGACAGAAGGGAATGGTTTTGATAAAATGTACCTATGCATCGGTGTCATAATGGTCGAGATACCGCCGAAGCTGGAGGCGATCGTGTTTATCTCCACCTGCTTGATGGTGTCCGAAAAGTTGGGCAAATAGTCTGACCGCAGTAGTGCGAGCGTTATGGTCTGAAAGAGGGGTATACAGCAATAAGAACGGAGGACTACTTTCCGCAGCGACCGGTGGAGCGCTATTGCCTTTGGGTGGGTTTTATTTAATACGATACATCTGCGGCTGCTAGAATTGATTTTTTGCTGCTAAATTGATACTGCCAAACAGCTAATTGATGGTTTGAGTAGTTTAGTAACCAATTTCAGGTGCATATACCTAGAACTTTAGCATACGCCAAAACGATGTGCTTCAACACACTGCCACGTCCACGTTCGGGTCCCGCGCTCCCGGACAAATCAAACCCACAAAGGCGTCTTACTCTCATTACATCCATTCAAGGATCGCAAGTTATTGCACAGAACTTTGAATGAAAGTACTAAGTACCGGGATAGTTAGAAACATTCACTAGAGCTAGGTTCAGGTTAGGGAAGTGTGTTTTCGGAGCGTAGTAGTATGTGGATGCAGGTACAATGATTTCAGATTGCCATAAACGAGCCCCCCCAAAACAAAACTTCTTATTAACAGCAACGACCAAAACTATAATGTAACTAACTATCTACGGCTAACAGAAAAAAACGACGTGTAACAAGGAACCAAGACGATACGATACCATAACTACTCCAGTAAGATTATTGATCTACGATGTATTACGTACAGAGAACGAGAGAGAGAGGGTGGTCATGCAGTAACATCATACTTAAAGCGCATCAATCAATTTGCAAAATGTGACAGCGGGATAAATCAGGAACAGCAAACAGATGAAACGATACAACTGTGCGAAGCTATTTAAACCGGCCCAATTAGGATGTGTCTGGATGGTTTGCTTTCGTATGCTTTTAACGAAACTTCTTCTACCGACAAATTCAAGAGGCATTGCTTGTCTTTGATGTTTTACGTTCCAGCGAGAATGAGATTTAAATGTAAATAAAAGCAACTGCTCATACTATGCACTCTGTCAACTGTTGGAACATCTTTCCGCAGTGCGTGTTGTGACTTTCTTACCAAGCCCACCAAACCCAACAAGCAACACAATGTGAACAACAATTCTACAACAACCATCAACCAACACAACGGACATAAGCTATGCACATAAGCGAAGTTAACACGAGTTGAAGAATACAAACATACATTTTTTGAGCAGTTATGTACAAATATTTTAAGTCAATAAAGTAGACAATTTTAGTTCGATATCGATATCGTAAACTCTTACAGAACGCCAGTCACCCTGGGGCTAATGCCAACGACTAATTAGTGCCGCCTTAAGAAGCTAACCAACAACATATAGTACCATAAGAGATAGACACACAAGCGATGATTGTTGCAAAGAAGGAAAGCGTAGAGGTGTGAAATACGAGATAGTTTTACTTCCTAAACGGATTTCTGGCAGAACCCGACCGAACGATTATGCACTTTTATACGTTCTTAGCGGTGACAGTTAAACGCAGTCCCGCAGTGCCGTTCGAATCTAACCTGGAGCTGATTGGAGTCCAGCAACAAACGCAAAAAACCTACGCAAAGAGGAGAAGGGATCGATATTTCTGACTAGCAGCAGAAAATTCCACAAAATTTAAAACAAATAATTATTAAAGGTTCTATATGGATGAACAGGCCAAAACAGAGAAATATGTATTATAAACTTGAATAGTTCTAACCGGTAAAAATATAATTAAAAATGTTATGTACATGATTTTTTGCTCGCAGTCATGGATAGTAAGTATATGATAGTAGCATATTAAAATAACAATCGTCTAACCAAAACAAATAACAAAACAAATCTACTACAACTACATGGGGCAGGGCAGAGTACAATGAAGGATTTGGGGCAATGTACATTCAGTAGAGGGGAAAACAACAACTGCACGCAAAAGTATAACTCTAGAGGAGACGTTAGAGCGAAAAACAGAGAGAGATAAAGAGAAAGAGGTAGCGGTGGAATGGAAGAAGAAGAAAAAACACAGTAACAAGATAAATGGTGGATGGTGTTGTAAAAACCTTTGCAGATATTTGCTCGAGGGCCCGAGATGGCCGAACCCGGACGCGATCGTGTTGATTTCCACCTGTTTCCAGCAGCAGTAGGCATTGATTGCGCGCGCCCGCTCCCCGCAGTCGTTGTCGCACCGCGTCTCCAGCATCAAGTCCGAGCGCAGCAGCCCCAAACTGAGGGGCTGTTGTTTGAGGGCCACCGAACACGCGGTCGACGAAAGACGGACGTTAAATTCGACGAACGCCGGAAGAGAAGGTGCGTGTTTGGGTGTGTGTGTGTGTGACATTTAGAACAATCAGTGTGCGCGGACGAGAAACAAGTAGTCAACGAAACGAAGGTGTGTTAATAAGTAGCCGCTTGCTCTGTTGGCACTGTTGGCCGTTGCCGTTAAAGGGAGACGGGTCCCATTTAAAGCTAGACTTAACCTTGCGCCCAGTTATGCATTAGCTACTTGTGTTAAAATCTTAAATAGATTCGAGGAAAAAAATGATTACTTATTATTTACCTTCTCCTACTTTCAGAATAGTGCACCAATCGATAAATGACAGACTTAATGTACAGGATAGAGGTTCAGCGGTAGCTGATGCAACATTTAGGATATTGAAGTAATCTTCCCCAAAAAAAACGCTAGCGCCTTTGAGTACTAAAGCTAACACGAAGAAGAAATTCATGGCCGAAAACATAACTACATTAGCTGCTAACAAAACAGAACAGAGCCTACGAAAGAAATATGATTAAAGATTCCCTCACAAACCAGATACAGAAGTAATACAGCGTTAGAGGAGAGAGAAAGCGAAAGGAAAATTGTATTATTAGTACACAGACATTAGCAAACAGTGCTACGAGTGGGATCGCAAACGTAGGACCCAAGACCCTAGGATTGATGCATCTTTCTAGGGAAATGATACACGAAAGTGTGCGCCTACTCTTGTAATACTCAGCCCCAGGTGGTCGGAACAGTTGACTGGTTGGCTCTATCACGAATTGGTGAACATCCGGAGAATGCTAAATCTTTTTTGTTTGCGTGTGGCACCCGACCCAAAATGTGTCGTTCGATATCTACGGGCGTTCCGTTACCTGTACATTGAGCAATTAGTACGTGGGTGATAATTTGAACCCGTTCCAAACCATCGATGAGTAAGCTGTTAAAGATCTTCTCTATAATACAATTCTAGTAAAGGCTGATCAGCCTTACTTTCTAGTAGTTGCTTAGTTTACATCCATTGATTGGTTATCGTTGTGGGGCAATGCGTTGTGAGGAACGTAATTCCGACTAGGATTTACAGTGTATGTAATTGTTTGTAATACTTTTCTGTTCTGTTTGCTGAGAAAGTATGTACAGAGGAGTGTGCTTACTTTGAGGCTTCAGCGACAGTTCATTAAACTGCGTACCGTCTTCACATATCAATAAGAATACTCTTTGGATATGCTGAATTAAAAAATCAAACCGATATCAAAAACAAATCCTAAAAAACTAAGCATAGCCGTTTTGCAAATTTTCAGAACTGCTCTTGTATACTGAAGTTATTCTATACGTACATGAGGCATCAATGCAGCCGCTTGAATAATACTAATGACTAATAAATATAAGTATTGAATTGAAACACCATATTGGACAATATTGGGAAGTTGTGTGGGCCCTTTCAACGATTGGAAATTATCCGACTTCCATTGGACCTCATAAACTTCACGCCTTTTATATTGCGCTTATGCATGGTTTTCCACGGCGTTTTTCAAGATGTAGACCTGATTTTTTGCTGACGCATAGCTGAGCTGTCAATAATTATCAACGGTCGATTCGCTGGCACAGTGTTATTTCCTGTTATTCCTGAAAGAGGGCGACACAGAAAATGTTTAGTGTAGTCAGCGTCTACCACTGGTTGGGGTGAGCATACCCGAAGGAACAAGGTTACTCTTTCGTCAAAGCTCACGACAAGTGGCATCTCTAAATAAACAATAAATAACAAGACAGCTTATAAAAACGCCAGAACCGTCACGGGTTCAGAATCAAATCGAGGACCGATGTGCAATCGGAATCAGTTCCATAACCAGTGAGAGTTCGAGTTATAGGTCTGATTTAGTGATGGGTGCTCTGAACCGGACCTACCCGATTCTGATCCCGTGTTCGGAATCAATTCCGGAGCTAATTCCATTTCTGGAGTCAATCCTGTTTCGATTACCGGGACAAATTGCGATCCCCAGGTCGTTTCCGACTCCAGAATTGACTTCCGAATCGGATCCGGGATCGACTCCGGATTAGACTCTGGAATCGACTTCGGAATCGGCTCCGGGATCGACTCCGGAACCAGTTCCGAAGCCGATTTTGATTGTCAGGTCATTTCCGAATCTGGAACGAATTTCGTTTCTGGAGCCACTTTCGATTCCGGAACCGATTCCGATTCCGGAGTCAATTCTGATTCTGGAACCTTTTCCAGTGCTGATTCCGGAACCAATTTCGAAGGCGATTTCGATTCGGAAGCCGATTCTGTTTTCCAGGCCATTTCCGTTTCTGGAGCCGATTTTGATTCCGGAATCGATTCCGGAACCGATTCCAGTTACGGAATCTATTACAATTCCCGAATTTATTCCGGGAATTTATTCCAGACCTACTATCCGGAATCGATTCCAGAAAATTTCGAAGCTAGTCGGAATCGAATCCGACAAAAACTTCATTTTTCCCATCACTAATCTGGTTAGGGTTGGGGATCAATCTGTCCTAGAATATGGTAAAGGACCGGTATGGGGTGAAGTTCAGTTCCAGTGATGCAAGCTAAGTCTTGTACGGGTTTGGAATCAGTTTCAGCACCGGTACCGGGTTACGTGAATGTTCCAGGAACTCCATGGGTTTCCGAGCAATTATGGTATGAGTTCTGAATCAATTTCACTTAATGTGTCACGTGAATTTAAGAAGCATCTGAAAATTGTCGTTGCTTTAAAAAAAAGGAAATAGCAGGGTTTCTCTCTAGACATACTAAAACTATTATTCGAATGAAATTTTGAGCTTTTTGTATCGATTAGACAAATGAATAAAGCTAAAATGTGGCACAGCTCAGTTGTATGCTATGTTGAATTTTCTACTCAAACGATTTAATAATGACACGCCGTTCGTTTTTAATCGCCCTCAACCGCTCATACTAGCAAAACCACCATGGGCGCGTCTAGCGGACGGGGTTGCAGCAAGCGGTCGTTTCACAACAGTTAGCTTCTAATTCGAATCAGTTTTGTTGGATTTGTTTTCTCTCCTACTTTAATGACCGCTTTGTCTTTCTACTGCATAGCGATCCTATCAAAGTGGAACGTGTGGTTGATGAGCAGCGCCCTATACGGCGGCTATCTGTCCCCTAAGGTCCCCTTACCTGCGCAATGCCCTCGTCCAGCACGGTGCGGTAGATGGCGATGAGGGCCCGTGTAAACTCGTCCACCTTCTCGGTGGAGCTGAGCGTGGCGAGCAGAAACTGGCTGTCGTGCGCCACCGCATGTATCAGCTCGTTCAGCAGCGGCTGCAGCTCGACCGCCTTCTGGAACTCTTTGCGCGGAAACGAGCTCGGCGTCAGTATGAACGGTGCAAACTAAAACGAGAGGGGAGAAGCGGCGTGTGATTAGCGGCGAAACAATCGCTGATGATGTGATGGCGGATGATGACGTAACAGGTTGGCCGGCCATGCCCCATTACCAGCAGCACATCCGGGTTGAAGTCCTGCTTGGACCGCATCGCGGCACCGTGCATGATCGCCCAGTCCTTCGCCTTCTCCACCACCTCCTGCAGCACCGCGTCGTCCAGCGGGAACGGCACGCAGGACTGGAGCGTTTTCGACGGCGTACACATGGCGGCGATACTACTGAGCGACTTTCCGGGCGCGACCACAATTCCACAACTGCAACTCCACTTGGAGAACGATTGTCTTCCGACTTCGCTACTGCGTTCCAACACGGCGTTTGTGTGCTTGTGCCGGCCTGAAATCAGCCCTCCGTATTGTCAAGCTGCACAAAAAAAACACACACACTGCGGAATGGTGAAACACAAAACGAGGAAAACTGATAAGATAAAACACGGCCGGCAAACAGTCGTCCAGCGGCCCGGCAGCCCGAATGTGTGAGTGTACGTCTTTCGGCCGAGAGAGAGCAGCAGCAGCAGCAGCAGCGGAAAGGCGAAACGAAAGATCAACAACAGCAGCGCGCTGCTTGGCCGGTAGCTGTCAAAACGGCTGTCGTAACCCAAAATGTAAACAAAGCCATCCAAACACAGCGGCGACGTGCCTTCCCCCCACTCCGCAATGCACTTGCGCTTCGGAACGGGTTTGTTGTTTATTTTGTCCGGCAAAAAAGGCACAACTTCGCTGCACAAACCGTTTAGAGAGAGTGAAAAATCGGCAAAAACGATATCAGAAAGCAGGTAAGCTTAAAGGAAAACTTTCGCGAAGAAAGCGAAAAGTGTGTTATGAGCGGCACTTTCGTTTTTGGTTTGTGATACAGCAACATACACAAAGGTTTGTGGTGCACAAAATTCACCCCCGAAATGGAAAGGGCTATATTTTGTAGCATGATTTTGTGGTGCAAACCGACAAAAATGACCCGAGGAATGTTACTGTTCCTCTATTTCTTCAATGTTCCATCAAATGCGAACATCTCTTTGTTTACGTTTTTGTTTGCTGGTGACCTGTTCGTATTTAATTGTCAAATTTAATGTAAAACAAATACTAAAAAGTGAATAGTTTTTTTTTGTTTTCAAAAAAAAACCATTTAAATAATGCACCAAAAATTTGTAGTCGCAATTAGCAAAATAAAAGTGTGTTGTTTTGTTTCGCATTTGTATTTCCGCGTTCGAGCAAAAACAAAATCCCGAGCTAAAGCGGTTTACACTCCGCTGGTTGAGGTGTTAGCGGGCGTCGAGCGCTTGACGTATATGCTATAAATTCATTTTTTTGCCTTTTCATTGCAATTTTTCCGCACTTTATGCTCAACAATACTACGCTACGATAAAAAGCATACATGAAAATCTGTGAATTTATTAACAAGTTGTGTTTTTGGTAAAAGTAAGGCTCAGCCCTCTACGTTACATTGGAGAACCGTTACATGTCTTAAAATACACCCAAGCAACATTTTTATTATGGTTTTGTCATGTACACGACCAGTGTACAGGCGGTCCCCTAGATACACGGTTAATGGGACCGAAATGGCGACCGCGTATCTCGAATTTCCGCGTAAGTCGAATCTCGTGATTTCCAGCTATAATATCAATAATTTTCGTGTAATTTTGCAAGTAGGGGGCGGTTTTAGTCACTTTATGAATTATTTGATATGATTTTGACTGAATATAACAGTTTTAAACCTTTTGAAATAATTTTTAACATTATATCGAAACGGAAATTATTTGGCAATTTACAATTGATGTGTCAAATCAGTACAATTTGCTCAAAGAACTGTCAAATTTAGAAAACTGCGTATCTCCGAATCCGCGTATAAGAGGTACCGTGTATCTCGGGGACCGCCTGTACATTAATTAATTAAAAAATAAATAAATAAATAGTTGCTTTGTGCATTGCGCATTCCCCGATATACGCCATACTCGATGCATGCGATTTTTTAGAATTAACAGTTCTTCGAGCAAATTGTACTGGTTTTACACATCAAATGTCACATGCAAAATAAATTCCCTTTGGGCCGAATTCTAAAAAAAACCACTTCAAACAGTACAAAATTGTAATCTTCAGTTGAGATCAGATCAAATAACTAGTTTAGTGATGAAAACTTAGAACTTCAAGCAAAAGTATGCAAAAACTAGCTATAATTTGACTGAAAACCTCGAAATTCCACTCACGCTGATATAGGAGATACGCTATGGCCTTCGGTCCGCATTGCTTGCGTATATCGGAGAATACCTGTATCGCATACAAATAATCAATATTAAGACATGATTATCTACCGATTCCCGGTCTGGTCTGGTGGTATGGTCGTCAACTCGAACGACTTAACAACATGCCCGCCATGGGTTCAAGCCCCGAATAGACCGTGCCCCCATACGTAGGACTGACTATCCTGCTATGGTAACAAAAAGTCACTGAAAGCCAAGTCCACTTCAATAACGGGTACAGGCAGGCCTTGACCAGCAGCGGTTGTTGTGTCAAAAAGAAGAAGAAGAAGATCTACCGATACGCTCACGACGTGCAAGTGTACGTACGAGGTCAAATCTTAGCCAAAATCGGATCGACCATCTTGGATGCCATTTAACAGCAGATAGCCCTTGAAAACTCATCATGCCCTCAAACATTTACTATAACAACAGGCATACATACTCTTCCTGTAAAATGTATGAACCAATTAACAATTTTCTTGCAATGAGCAGATCGATTTATTATTTTAAGTACAATAGAAATTTGAATCAAAAAGGTCAAACTGCCTGTAACGAACTTTTGACTCCTTGTCAAATCGTTTTACATTACGGGACCTCGCTCCTACACAGTCCATGATACAAGGACTGTGTAGGAACGAGATCAAGTATTTTAGAACAATTTGACAAGCAGCCAAAAGTTCGTTACAGCAGTTTGACATCTGAGAGCCCTATTCGATTTAAATTTTAATTATGATTTTTATGGTGAATCGGGCTGGTAATCGCAAGAATTACCATGTTAATTTGGTCATAAATTTGACATAAAAAGTATATATGCCTTTGGTAAATATATATGCTCGAGGGTTTGATGAATTTTCAAGGGCTTTCTGTTGTCAAATGGCATCCAAGATGGCAAAATCGATTTTGGCTAATAATTGACCTCGTTCCAACACAGTCCATGATCCACGACGGTTAAAACAGGGCGTTCAAAAAATGCTGCTTGGGTTTGAGATAAAACAGGCGTTACGCGTAACGCTAGCGTAACGTAGTGGGCTGAGGCCCTACTTTGACCGCGCTACAAATACAAAACACTTGCTTATTGCTATTTAATTGCAATTGTTTCGTACCTCCTTCCCCTCAGCAATACTGCGCAACAACGAAGAACACGATGGAAACTGTGTAAAAATGTTAACAAGTTTTGGTTTTGTTTATACAGCCCAACCGGCCCTCCCCGTACGCGTCGTGCACACTGGTCGAATCTGCTCGAGATCGAGCGGTCCACCGACCTGCTTTCGAGCAGCGTGCATTCCTGTTGTGCACGTACAGACACAACTGCGCCATTCACACACAACACACGCCAAGCACACGGTTCCGCGCGGAGGCCACAGCGAGACGGCAAGCTGGGCTGTCAAACCGTGGAGAGAGAGAGAGTTTTGGTTACGCTTCGGATTTCAATACGGAACGTTTTGTGCGTGTGACTGTGTGTGTGTGTGTTTGTGTGTGCGCGCGGGCGCGCGCTAGTTCCTCCGGAAATCGGAATTTTCCACCGCCCCAGCGGCAAACGCGTCGGTCCCGCACCTGTGTCACCGGAAAAGCGGCCCAGTACTCCCACCCGCCACGATCAAACCCTTTGTGCTGTGCGGCGTACGAGCCGAAAGGCATTTGCCTCCCCCCGCCTGGGACCGTGCTCCCCCGCTCGACTGTGACTGTTTTTTTTCTTCTTCTTCGTTTGTGTGTGACAGAAACAACAACCAACAAGAAAAACACCAACACACTGCATCCATTGCCAAGCGCGGCGCTTCCTGGTCCCCATTCCACCGCAGCAGCAGCAGCAGCAACACAAGCACCAGCAGCGACCATTGTGCAGGAGAGTGTGACAGCGGAGGGGCGGATAGGGAGTGCTTTGTTTTGATAGCCGAGCGCGCCCGAGCCTGGTCGATGCGTCGTCGCTCGGTGTGCCACCGGCGGCCGCACGATGAATCCGACCTCGCTGTACATCACCACGTCCCGGCTGGTGTTCCAGGGGGACATCGTCGCGGGGCTGCAGGACCTGAACCGGCTGCTGCCGTACCTGCGCAAGAGCCTCAGCTGTGCGGTCTGCTGCAAGCTGCTGGTCGAGCCGCACAGCCCGGTGACCGGCGACTGCCAGCACCACATCTGCCGCGTGTGCGTCGGCAAGCACAAGAAGCTGAAGCCGGCCTGCCGCTTCTGCAAGGGGCTGCTGCAGTACCGGGAAAACACGCAGCTCCGGCTGCTGCTGCAGTGCTACAAGAGCATCTGCACGTTCATCCGCACGCGGCCGGTGTACGCGGACATCTGTAAGTGTGCGGGCGGGGCGGGCCAGCCGCGGGAGGGCGGCGGGCCCGGACCGAGCAGTGCCGCCTCCCCCCACAACACCGCCACCACCTCCCCCAACAGCCTGATGGAGCTAATCGAGGAGGGGGCCGCCTTCGTCGACGACTTCAAGTGCAATTCCGGCCTGTCCAAGTCGGCCTACTCGATACTGCCGTGCGTCTTTCCGCCGCCGGTCGTGACCGTCCAGCAGCAGCCCGCGGCCGCCGAACCGAAGCCACCGGTTCCCGCCGCACCGCCGCCCTGCTGCTCGAAAGGGCCGCCGGGAAAGAAAGGGAAAAAGGAAGTGGCCGGCAAAACTTCGGGGACGTCGCAGCAGCCCGTTGCACCACCACCACCACCGCCAGCGAACGAGCAGGGAAAGCGGAAGGAGGGGCGGAAAACGAAAGCGCGCACGACAAAGCAGCAGCAAGTGGAAGGGGAGGAGCAACCGCCGCGGAAGAAGCGGGCACAGTCGAAGCAGCGGCAAAAGCCGGAACCGCCCGCCCAGCAACGGCAGCCATCGGAACAGCGAACCGTAAAGCAGCAGCAGCAGCAGCAACAGCGGAAGCAAAAGCAGCAGCAACCGCTGCAACCGGGCGCACAAGTACAGCGGCAGCCGCCGAGACAGGGACCGGTAGTGGTGGACAGACCAACAGGGGAGCAACAGCGAGCGGCCGTGCAACAGGTAGCGTTACAGCAAAGGCCGCCACCAGTGCAGTTGCAGCGCAAACTACCGGTCCAGCCGCAAGCCCAGCTCGTGCACTACCACTGTTTAACCCCGCGGCAGAACATCAAACAAACCATCCAGCAGCAGCAGGGAGCGGCAAAACAGCAGCAGCCCCCGAAACAGCTCAAGCAGCAGGCGAAGCAGGGACAGCAGTCGGCGGCAGCCCAGCTGCTGGTCGTGCCGTCCCAGCAGCCCCCGCAGCAATTGCTGCACCAGCCGACCGGTGCCCAGAAGCAGCTGGTGCGCCTGCTGCCGAAACCTTCCACCAAACCTGCCCCGCCGAGCGCGGCACTGCTGGCGGCCCAGAAGGCGATGAGTGCGGCCGGCCGGGTGCAGAAAACGCCCGCCGGAAGCGGGGCTGCAGCCGGGGGCAAGCCGCACGATTCGTCCTCGTCCTCGTCTTCCTCGGCCGACCAAACGATCCAGCTGCAGCAGCCAATGTTTCAGCTACAGCAAAAGCAGCAGCAGCAAGGCAAGCAGCAGCAGCAGCAGATTGTTTTTCCCGCGTCGCTGGCGGTGCAGAAGGTGCCGGTAGTGCGCAAGCAGCAGCCGGCCGACCAGCCGGCCGAGTACTTAACGGCGGAGCAGGGCTCGAGCAGTGCGCCCCAGGTGCTGCTCGAGCATGCGCAGGACAGCTTCCAGAAGCAGCTGGAGCTTGCGCAGCAGCGCCAGCAGCAGATTGCGCAGGAGCGGCAGCGGCTGCAGGCGCTGCTGCCCCATCAGCGGCTGCCACCGTCGCTGTCGGTTGCGGCCGGCAAGTTGGTCGGCCAGCAGCAGCAGCAGCAGCAAACCCGGATGGCAGCATTCCCGCCCGGGGTCGGCGGTGGCGCGGCCAAACCGCTCAACAGCAGCAGCATCATACGCAACGTGCTGCCGGCGCGGATCGGTCCCACCATCATACACGCGGAATCGATCGCGGGCCGGACCGGCACCACCACCAGCGCCAGCCCGCTCGTCCCGCAGCACGTGGTGAAGAACAGCTGCGTGCCGACGACGCCGCGCATCGTCAACATTACCACGCCGCAGGAGATCAAGTTCGAGGCGGCGCCCACCATCAAAACCGTGTCGAGCGGCTCGACCATGTACTCGGTGCTGTACGCGGAAAGTGGCAACAAGTTTACGATCAAGCGCAAGCCGGACACGGTGTCGGCGGCGGCTACGGCGGCCAAATCGGTGCACGGTGGTGCGCAGCAGCAGCAGCAGCAGCAGACGACGACAACAACGACGAAGCTTGCCACGATGAGTCCGCTGGGTGGTGCGACACGCTCCTCCCTCATTCCTGCCAAGGCAGCAACCGAATTCGAGCAGCCGCGCATGGCAATGGCACAGAAGCAGACGGCCGCGCCGAACAATCCGATCGTGCTACAGTTCCGACCACCGCAAGCCCGCACGATACAGCTGCCACTACAGAACCAACAGCAGCAGCAGCAGCACGGGACGGTTTTGGCGAAGCAGCAAACGTCTTCCTCCCCGCTGCAAGTGCAGATGGTGCAGCAGCAGCAGCAGCAGCAGCAGCCGTATCAGCTGCAGCAGAATCAAACTGTCGTTTCGTTGGCGCCGCAGCAACAGCAAAACTTCCGCTCGCTCATCATCCAACAGCAGCAGCAACAGCAACAGCAACAAACGACGACACAGACACAACCGTCGGCACAAACATCGGGCCAGGGATCACAACAGCAGCAGCAACAGCAGCAGCAAGCACTGAAGCGAAAGGGCTGCCGGTGTGGCAATGCTACCCCGACGCCCGGCAAGCTGACCTGCTGCGGCCAGCGCTGCCCGTGCTACGTCGACTCCAAGTCGTGTGTGGACTGCAAGTGCCGTGGCTGCCGCAATCCGCACCGAGCGGATGGGTTAAAGGTAATTTGCTCCCTCCCGCTCTCTCTCTCTCTCTCTTACACTCACCCGAATCGATTCCAACTAGCTCCAAATATTTCTGGAATCGATTCCGGATTGTAGGTCCGGAATCAGTTTCGAAGTTGGCTCAGGAATCGGATGAATCTTTCGTAGTGATTCATTCATATGAATCTTCAGCGATGAGTGAATCGAACCTCGAATCGAATCTCCAAAGATTTCTTGAATTTCCAATAATTCACGATTCACTAAAGATTCATAAAGCTCAAGGTATTCAAAAATCTTTAGAGATCTATGATTTTCAAAATAATGAATTTGCGCAATTTCATGGTACAGTGGTAAACTCGCCCGACTTAACAACACGCCCGTCGTGGGTTCAAGCCTCGCCTGTACCGTCTCCCCGCAGCAAATCAAACTATTCGGCTACGTGCTACTTGCCAAGAAGCCTTGCTGGCATGCCAAGGTTGTTACGCAAAGAAGAAGAAGAATAAGAAGCTCAAATCCCCAGAGATTCATGAATCTTTTGAGATTCATAATTCTTTCGAGATGCATGATTCTATCGACATTCATGAATCTTAGCCAACCGAGATTCAGATTCACTGTTTCGTTTCAAAGATTCACTCAGATTCATGAATCTGAATCAGATTTGCCACACTAAATACTACGTATTGTTAGCCGCAAAGAATCCAAATTTTCTTGTAAACGATCCATTCTCATGGAGATTCCCGGATTGATTTCGCTTCTGAAACTTCTCTTTTCAAATCAAGAACTGATTCTCACTCCGGATTAGCTAAATCCGATTCTGGAGTCAATTCTGATTCCGATTTTAGAGCCGATTGCGATGCTGGAATCGATTGCGGATTGGGAGTCGACTCCGGAATCGCCTCCAGAATTGGCTCCGGGATCGGAATCGGAATCGGTTCCGGAATCGAAACCTATTTCAGCATTGGAATCGGCTCCAGAATTAGCTCTGAAATCGGTATCAGAAACGAGTCCAGAATCGACTCCGGAATCGGAATCGGCTCCGAAAACGAAATCAGTACCAGCATCGGAATCGATTCCGAACACAGAATCGGAATCGGATAGGTCCGATAACTCTCATCACTAATACTAATCACATTCCCGCCCTCCCTTTCCCTCCCTAGATCCGTCGATCGCTGTCGGAGCTGCTGTTTGAGCAGTACAATGCGCCCGCGACAACGGCGACCGCGACCGCCACCGTGGACACGCTGTCGGCCGGCACAACCGCCTCCTCTACGCTCACGCTCGGCCCAACTATAACGCCCGTCACGTACAGCATCAGCGCGCTCAAGGCGGCATCGGCGGCGACCGCCGGCAGTTCGACGACGGCCGTCGCGACCGGCACCACCAAGGTGAAGGTGATCAGTGCGGGCCAGCACCACCAGATACTGCAAACCACGGCCAAGGCGCCGCCCGCCACCTCCGTCGTGAAGACTGGTGCGGGCGGCGGTCGCACCCGCACCAATGGCGGTGGCGTCGGAGTGGTCGGCCTCCTGCCCACCAGCAAAAACCCGCCCACCGTACAACCGAGCAGCAGCAGCAGCAGCAGTGGAGGTGGAGGAAGCACGATTACGATCCGCCCGTTCGTTAGTGGGGGCGGCAGCTTCGCTAGCGGCAGTGGCACCACCACCACCACCATCAGCTACCTGCCCACAAACGTCACGTCCGGCGGCGCCGCCCCCACCACCTCGTCCGCGTACGGGTCGCAGTATTTGCAAAGCTCGGCGGCGACCGTGCGCCTCAGCAAGCCGGGCCCGTCCCGCACCAGCACCGTCACGTCCGGCACGCTCGGCGGCCCCCCGCCGCCCACCACCTCGTTCGGCGGTACGTTCGCGGGAGGCAAACCGGACGCCCTGCTCAGCCAGAGCTCGGTCGCGATGATGCCGGTGGTCGCGATGCCGCCCGCCGGCGGTGCCTCCTTCTCCACGCCGACCGGCGTCTGGTCGCCGTCGCTGCCGAGCAATCTGTTCGGCGGCGGGGGCAGCGTCGCCTCCACCGGCACCAGCTCACCGGTCGGTGGCGGCGGTGGCGTCGGCGGCGGCGGCAGCGCTACCGGCAGCTCAGCTGCCCCCGAGCTCTCCAGCCTGTCCGGGTACGACATGAACAGCTTCGTCACCATCGGCCACATGCTCGACCCGGAGGGTGTCGGTGTGATCGACCTGTGCGACGATCTCGACCTGAACGCGGCCAACCTCATCTCGATCGACTGATCACCACACCGGTGGATGATGATGGTGATGGTGGTGGTGAGGCGCGCTCCTTCAGGCGCAAAAAGTGTTTGCTTTTGGATGGGTTTTTGTATTTTTTTATTTCGAACCATTTCGATTGTCGCTTTACACACACGTAACCACACCGGTAGGAATGAGAATTTTGCAAACCCGATCTGGGCTGTTTTTTTTTTAATTGTTCGTACACACTACCTCCCCTCTTCCTAGGGAAAAGTGAGCTTTTTTTGTAGGCCTATAGACTCTTTCTCTTTTTCTCTCTCTTGCTTTGATGCGTGCCCGTTTACGGTGCATCTTGATCGCCCCCTTTTGTGCTTCCTGTACTTCCTGTAATGGTTTTGCTTGAACTGTTTTAAACCTTTACAAACCTCGTCCTAGTAGAAATGTTAAACATTTCTACTCACGCTTGATTTTCGCGTTGCTCTTAGTGAATGTGTGTATTTTTAATTATTTTTATCTTGTACAACTTTATATCTTGTATTTTAAATAGCAGAAACGACGCCCCCCCCCCCCGATCCCCGCAAAAAGCGTATATAAGAACGTATTTTTTAAATAGAAGAAAAGCACGATAATACACATGCACAAAAGCATGATTTAGAATTGTCAGAACACGACTGTAAAGCGTTAGTTAAATTGTTTTTCCGATAGTTTCCGCTTTAAGCTACCGCTTTTAACCCTTTAGATAGCGGGGGAAGCAACAGAGGTCCTTTTTTTCGGTCTCTTTATTTTTGGTTGATTTTTCGTGCCCCCAATAACTGCTTAGTCGCTAAAGAAGTAAACTATTGTTTTCGTTTAATTATACATAAATTATGTTAAAAAAAAACAAGTAACTTAAATTAGGACAAAATTTGCCAAAACACACACACACACATGCACACAAACGGACATTGATCTGAGTGTTTGGTTTGGCCACTAAATTGAATTAAGTTTGGCGTTGATTGGAGGAGGACGTCCCTACGAGCCCCACGAACACGTGTGATTTGGTTTGGGTCACGTTTTTTTTTTAAAGCAATGCGTGCATATGCTTGTGGGGAAGGAGGGGAAGGGGAAACAGGGCTTGAACCCATGACGGGCATGTAGTGAAGTCTTAATGTGTCTTAGCTGTCGCAAATATTCCCCCACCGCGAACCTTTTCTACCCAACATGGAAATCTCTCTTATTGGCTCTTATTGGAAAAAAACACTTTTTGGCGAATGTAGGCAATGGGGGAGGGGGATGAAAGGGCTAAGTTGATAACTCCCAGAGCGATCCCCTACCGGTGCGTGTTTATATATGTGTGCGTGTGTGTCTCTATGTACGTGTGGTATCATCGTTGTGACATTAGAAGTTAGGAAGTACTGGAACAATTCGTGCTTATGGTCCTCATTTTTTTATATTTTTTTGTTTGTTTACCATCCAACAACCAACCCACCCACAGGAAGCAGAAGTAACCTTCCGCCTTCCTCCCCCCCTTACTTCCCGATAGGTCTCCTTTTGTACTGATTTACGGTGTATGTTCAAAGTGTTGCGAGGTAAGCGATGGCATCGGTTGCACACGCCTAATCCCCACTTGACTGTCTCATAGGTAGTAGTAGGCCTGTTTTTTGTCATGTGAATGTTTAGTTTGTAGAGCGAAGGCAATTTGTGGTTTGAATGTTTGTGTGCGCTAACCGAGCCTAACTAACCAATTCCATTATATTGTTTTTTTTTTATTTAAAAAAAAACACTCTGTCGAATGTTGCTGTTTGCTGGAAGTCGAGCCTCGTTGTCCCTCGTAGTAGTAAATGTAAGTCGTGCTGTGAAGGGGAGTATGAAACAAAAATGGAAAAAAGAAACAACACTAGCGACAAATGCAGGCAAAGGAATGTTTGGTAGAATAATTCAAAAAAAAACAAAACAAAGCGATGTTGCAAAGCGATAAACACAAACATAAATTAATCGATCCCAAGCCCGATGGGCCAGAAAGTTAGGATGTAATTGTAAATTGTAGGGATTCTTTTTTTTTTAACGGCTAAAGTTTGACCCAAGGACATTACTTAATTGAGGATAGCGAGAGAGCGAGCGATAGAATGTTCTGCAAAAACAAAAAAAAACACAGAAAAAAGGAACAAAAACCTGTGCGAAAATTAATTTATATGGTATTATACCCGTTCGAGCGCAGTTAAGATTAATGCGAATGTGTGTGATTTGATTTTTGGAGCAAAGCAAAGTCGCACGTTAAAGTGCGCGCATCGCTCGTCACATTTTTTTTCCTTCCCCACCCCCCGATCGTTTCAACAATTGAAACAGACACACACACACATCACAAAACTGCGCCGGAACGAATCCCGGGTACAGAGGTCCCCGCTACTTTTGCACAAATTGCATTTAAAGCTTGAAGAAGAAGAAAATGATTTAAAAATGAACATAATAATAATTAAAATAATAGCAACAGCCACACAGCTACTACAGCAAAAACAAAGGGGGGTAGTGAAAGAGCATACCCAAATGTGATGTGAGAAGGGCAGTGTCTCGACGAGGTGTTGCCGTGGAGTTGAATTTAGTAATGTGTAATGTATTAGGTGTGTTTACGGGCTGCCACGCGCGCGTGGGCAGTCTTTTTCTCATCCAAACCTGCAAAACCTGCAAACATAACAAAACAAAAATAACAAAAAAACAACCCCCCCCCCCAAATAGATGTAACTAACAAACCGAAACGACAACAGACGTGGTAAGCAAAAAAACGGCGGGAAGAAATTTTATTTTTGTATCAATGTATAAACTTTCGCTTTTTGTACTGTTGTAATATGCGTATATAATAAAAATCTGTGAAAGTAAGCACTTTTCTCTCTCTCTCTCTCTCTTTCTCCTGTTGGCCTGCTTACGATAGAGTACGTCGGTGTTTCTAACATTTGGAGTCGAAGTTGATTTTCGATTACTTGGATTACAAAATACAGAGTTTTCCAGGGGTTCTTAAGGTTGTAGGACACTTCCTTGACTGTTTCCTATTGGAAGTGAACTGCATATGTTGGAAATTGGACTTTTTGGACAGGCTCGTAGAAAAGTCCTATTGGATTTGTCCAACAAGGGTGCTATAGTGTCCAATACCCATAATATTATGTTTATTTCACGAAAAAAAAGAGTTAATAAAGTGTCTCACAGCTATGAGAACTGATGTAAAACCATGTAATCTTTTGAGTAATTTTTGAGCATTTGTAATTGTTTTTCGTTGCGCGATCGTCCAACCGTCACGACAAATCGCGTGTACGCGAATCTCCATTCCAATCCTTGCAGCCGGTAGCGTAAACGCGCATGCCCAGCGAGCTGCCAAACGCGACCCCGCTGCTGATATCAAAACAAAGAAAGGCTTCGCTGTGTGCGGTACTGTGGGGGACCACAGCAGCAACGAGCAACCCAAAACATACCATCCCACGACCCACCCATCCCACCCATCAACTCCACACCAAACAACGCAAAAGGCCCAACCGAGTGACTCATCTGGCAAAGGAGCGACCCCCCCACAGCCCAGGAGTGTAGTGTTGCAGCGAAATGTTTTCCTTTTTCAAGAGCAAAAAACCCAGCCCCACACAGGCGCCGATGGAACCGATCCCGGGCGCTGGTTCGGCGGCCCACCATCATCAGCCGCCCGCCGCGGACGATTTCATCTTTATCGAGCGCCGTGGCGGCGGTCCGGCACAGCCCGCGGACGAAACGCTGGCGGCCGGCGGTACACCAGGCGGACCGGCGGCCGGCAGTGCCCTGTACCCGGCCGTCCCGGAGCCACCGGGCGGTGCTGGCGGCGACGCGGTCGGCAATCCGGTGCCGGTGCGGCAGCGCAGCGACGAGAAGGTGGCCGGCAACGCGGTGCACGGCGTGCCGTTCCGGCTGTCGGCGGACATCGGCCAGCCGGCGGACATGGAGATTACGCGCATCCAGGCGAACGAGATACTCACCTACATCGGCCGGGTGATGTACGCGCCGGACTATGACTTTAGCCTCGAGCGGAGCGTGCTGCAGGACTAGGAACGGGTGCGGGCGGGAACCCACACCCACGGAACGACGAGGCACTGGGGATGTGATATTGCTGCTAGCTTTGCTGAGTTTGTGGCGAATGGGGGGGAGCAAGGATCGTAAATGGGGGAATGGGGAAGCTTCTATTTTATAACATATTTGCCTTCCCGACGTCGACGGGAAGAGATCACTGTTGCTGCTTTGTTATATGCTGACCAAATAAATGCTTACGTGATAAAGGTTGTTCTGTGCCGATCTGCGGCCTCAATGATGTTGTCTCGGCGGTATAGTAGACGTGAGAAGCGCGGAACCTACGCGGGAAAAGGGAAACCAAGAAGGGTCCGGAGCAAGTCGAGACAGTCTCCCATATACGTCCGTGTCCTTTAACAACTTTTGACAAACTTTAATCGAGGATCTTGCATCGTTCGTAGCAAAAGCTGGTCGGTATCATGTTAATAGAATAGAATGTTGGCAATGATTAACGAAGATTCTACACATGTACCACGACAAAGAGATCACGTTACATTTATTAAGGCAGAACTCTAAGAAGTTTGAAGAGATTGGAGCGTGCTCTAATCATCCGCTTGCATCACTGGAACAAATACATTAATGTCGTCGGCATATAGAAGGTGGTTAGGAGATGGATGAATAAAACTAATGTCATTTATGAATAATAGCAACAAGAGGGGACACTTAGTACACTTCCTTGAGGGACACTGGAGGTGTTGGAAAACGGTAAAGAAAAGGACGGTCCGTACTTTAAATGAAGATTTCTGTTAGAGAAGTAAGACCCAATCCAGTGAACGACAGACGTAGATATGCCTAATTTAGAGAGCTTCATCAGCAGTAGTTTATGAGATACTCTATCAAAAGCAGAATTGATATCTGTGTAATGCGATGATCGTACAACTGTACTTCGAGTACCGTCGCGGTAGGTCAGTATTTCGCTGACATGAGCCGAGGTGGAATAAAACTTCGTTCGAGCGGACTTTTCGACACTTGATCGTCCAGGCGATTATAGAAACCTTTAGGAGGTTTCCCTTACTGGAAACGTTGGAGTTTTAGAAGCCTTACCTTGGGAAGGGGGACATAACTAAACTCTTGAAATAAGTTGGAAGGCGAAGATTTTTGGGCAGCGTAATGTCCTATCTTGACAGTCCGAACGAATCTGACTTGCCACGGTTGGAATTGGTTTTATTTATACTCAAATGAAGTTAAGGGTTTCGCACATTTGGTTCCGGGTTTTATGTTGGAAAGTTATTGTTTTCACTCAGCTAGTTACGTTTGTCTTTTGTTGACAAGAACGATGGTTCTTGTCACTAAGTTCCTGTTTTGGGTTTAATGCATATACTGTTCCTGCTTTGGGTTACATACCGTTCCTGCTTATGTTGTGCGTTTCGGTTGTTTTTGATAAGTGTGTCACATCTGTTATTTGTTTGAATGGACGGCTATGGTATGATCTGATTTACTGAATGTGTTATAATGAATGTGTTACAATGGTGTGGTTTGGCTTTCCAAAGTGTGTTACAATGTGTCTATAGCTGATAGTGTGTATTATAATAAGTTTTGTATAGCAGATATGCTACATCTGTATACACTGTATCAACTTGGTGGCCTGTATCCAAATACGGGAAAGGCCAACTGAAGGTTGCAGAAGAGCAAGGCTATTGCGGTTCGGATTAGTGATGCGTAAGCTTGACAAACATTCGGAGTCATCTCCAAACCGACTCTGGAAGGTGGGTCCGATCTGCATTATCAGGAGCCGTCCGGAGTGGGAATCGACCTCAGTCAGTGTCAGAGTCGGAACCGGAGACGGTGCAATGATGCTGTCGTAGCAACAGCGCTATTCTTGAAAACTTCGGACTACTCCGACCGACTGCGAGTCCGGACGACTCGAAGCTCTGGACGACTCCGGACGACTCCAACTCCAGGTGACTCCAACTCCGGAAGATTTTGCCAGACTCGAAATCAAGCAGACTCGACTACTCCGACCGACTGCGAGTCCGGACGACCCAAGGCTCTGGACGACTCCGGACGACTCCAACTCCAGGTGACTCCAACTCCGGAAGATTTTGCCAGACTCGAAATCATACCAGACTCGACTACTCCGACCGACTGCGAGTCCGGAAGACCCAAGGCTCTGGACGACTCCGGACGACTCCAACTCTAGACAACTTCAACTCCAGGTGACTCCAACTCCGGAAGATTTTGCCAGACTCGAAATCATATCAGACTCAGACCGACTGCGAGTCCGGACGATCCGAGGCTCTTCGCGACTCCGGACGACTCCAACTCCAGACAACTTCAACTCCAGGTGACTCCAACTCCGAAAGATTTTGCCAGACCCGAAATCATACCAGACTCGACTACTCAGACCGACTGCGAGTCCGGACGACCCGAGACTCTGGACGACTTTGGACGACTCCAACTCCAGACAACGTCAACTCCAGGTTACTCCAACTCCGGAAGATTTTGCCAGACTCGAAATCATACTTACCCACGACTCCGAACCGACTTCGGGTATTGTGTACTGTAAAGAGCAAATCAATAGTTTCGATGTAGGCAATGCATGCCTCGGAATTTTGTTACCACTGAAACCACTTCATCTGAAAGCAACTTAGGGACATTTCCAGCACGAATATGTCCCTCTGAGACATTGACATTCATTTCCAATGGGTACCTGGTGGCTTGAGGACCTTATGAGGACCCAATCTGACGTAATGTTTTGGATATTGGATAATACGGGTAGTCCTATGAGGATCGGGATAGCTACGAGATCTTTACATGCGAACCGAAATGAATAACAGGATGATGCCAGTAGACTTATAACAGCCAGGATGTCAAGAAAGTACCCGAATTCTACACTTGAGTGGATGATGCGAATGGATTACTACACATGCACCGAATAAGCGAACACATCGTCGGGATCTAATTTATAAGACTTTTATTAGATATTCTTGTTTCACGCGTTTCACCGTTCTTTTTTTGTTTGTTTTGTTCTAAATACTTCCCATACAACATATTTTAGGAGTAGTGCATTACAGTCTTCTTCGTCTTCGTACGACCACCGCTCCGCTACACCTCTTACGCGCCTCGGCTCTACGTTATCGGTTTCGGTTTTTTTTTCTTTCTCTCTTTATTTAGTTCGCTGTGTCGCTCTGTGTGTCCCTCTCCTCCCCTGGAAAGCCTTCTCCCCTCCCCACATGCCGTTTTGTTCGGGTGAAGGTGTATGTTACGTTGCGGCTGTATGTGGATCTCTCGGTGTGTGTTATAATGACATTGGACCTGGCCGAACTTGGCAAGACATTTCTCCTGCTTGCTCGCCATCTTTATAAAATTCACTTCCCGCAACTTCCTCTCTCTCTCTCTCTCACTGATGAATGTGTGTGTGTATGGTGAGGCTGGAGACGGGGGAGGGTATGAGGGGGGTAAGAATGAGGATGATCTTGCTACACCAAGTATAGTAATGTCTCTTATATGTATATAATTATATATTTTTCTATCCAGTCATCAGATTACGAGGGCATTGCTTCATGATTGGTATATTGTATACTAAAAACTATAGATCTTCCGATACTGTCCAACTGCCCAACGCGTCATCACACGCGTGCGCATTGGGCGATGGAGCGCGTGCGTCCACCTACTCTCGAACTGTCGACTAATTTGATTTTACTATTCGTACAAAACTCCTTTTTCTCTTTCTATCTCTCTCGACCTTCATTTTCTCTCTCTCTCTGTCGGCTTATAAGTATCTGCAATTGTTTAAACATTCATGCGATTATTATCCACCGGTTTTGCTTTACCGTTTTGGTTGCATTCATGACGCCGCTAGTGTGCTTGCCACGGGTGTTAAATGTCACTATACGCGAGCGTTAGTGTACCGTCTCTCCCCCGTGTGTCAACGTTAGTACAGTTCACGGGGGGCGGTCGTGTGGACAGAGCCCCGTTGTGTAAGATCCTACACTAGCAGTGGAGAGCAGCATTAAAAAAGCTTGTTTTTTTTGTTTGGATGGAGAGGAGGCTAGAGTGTTTAGTAGTAGTAATAGTCGTTATAAGAGTAGTATTAGTAGTTGTAATAGCAGTATTAGTAAAACAAAACGAAAAAAGTCATCTTCGATAGTGTTTCCCTTTTTAAATGTCCCTCTTCCTCTCAGCTTTTATCCCGGGCTGTTTTTTATCGTTTTGCTTGGTTTTGTTTTGGGGGTTTTCACGCACACATGTTTGCGCTAAGCTACGGCGGTGCGTGTACACCCACACGTGTACGGCAGCTGATGCACTAAGTGTGAGGGCCCGGACCACCCGGTTCCTTAGGCACTGGACGACCACACCGCGCTTTGATATATATAGTGTGAACATCTCTCCCTCTCTCCTGCTAATGCCGATTTACCAAAGTGTGGCGCGTGGTGCACCGCGTCGAAACTTAATCACGAAAACTTAAGCCTACTAACAGAGAAGGAAGTTCACGCGGGGTAGTGCCCGCTGTAATTGCTTTCAACTGTCACCGCAGAGTGTGATTGATATATTGCGCAGCGGCAGTGGAACGGGATTGGTAGTTCTTTAGATCTGCTGCGGTTTCGGTTTTGTTTTAAAAACTCTTTAGAAAGTGCTCAATTTCTCTAAAAAACGTAAAACAAAAAATTACCAACAAGATTAGAAGAGAACAAAGCTATAACTAACATAACAACGCAGACCTAAACGCAAACCCCACGCATATATAGGTAACAAAATCTGTGGCGCTGTTCAGCAGTTTTCAGTGTTTTTTTTTTAGTATTCGAGAGGTGCATTTGCTTTCAGTTTTCTTGCTTGTTCCGCTTTTGGGGGTTTGTTTTTTGCGCAGCATCATCGTCTTCTATTGCTTTATCGTTTTTCTTTTTCGTTCTTCTGCTGTTTATAACTCTTACATTTTCTTTATCTATCAAGTATGTATATAAATTTCGATATAAAATTGAGCTCTTATCGTGTATCGATAATGGGTATCTCTCTCTTCTACTTCGCTCTTTCTTTCTTTTCTATCTCCATTCCACTTTCTCAGTGTTTAGCTTGACGCCATGTTCCATTTTGATGCTTCTTCCTAGTTACTTCCACTCCGCTTTCCATTACAGTTACACCTGTTTGTATGTGTATGGGTGTACAGTAGTGTATTTAGGATCGAGAGAGTAATGCGTTGTAATGTTTGCGATAGTTACGGTACAGCTGTGAGATAATAGTATGTGTTCATGCATGTACAATCCATGATCGGATTCTTAACCTCCACACTCGTGTACGTGTACGAAAAAGTGCGTTCTGTTTTAAGCTATCCTTCCATACAGCATCCTACCATAATCCGATGCCCCGAAATTAGAGGATGTACAAACTGTGTTGATAAACTTCATTATTTCTCGCTAAATGTTGTCTCATCCTTTTATCAATTCATGTATGTGTATATAGATATCCTCTTAGTGGGAAGTAGTGGACTAATCTTTCATTGGTCGCACCTTTTAGTCCAACTATTGTTTTTTTTTATATTTATTTTCTACCATCTCTCTCTCTCTGATTTTATTACTTTTTTCTGTATTATTCGCTTCCCACTAATACTCCGTGTTTCTCTGTCTTAAGTTGTCCTAACCTAAGCAATAACCGTTGTCAGACTTTTATGTTTCAATACACCAATGTACCAAACAAATCAACTAAATTGAAAAAAAACATGCCGTGCGCCGTTCACTTCTTTTCAAACGTTGGAAGAATATTTGCGCATTTATTTTCTCTCTTTAACTCTCTCTCTCTCCTCTTTTCTATGCTGTACCGACACACTATCGCGTCCATAGAAACCACTTGCACTGGGATGTTGCTTAGTGGATCTTTCTCTCTCTCTAGTGACTACTGAGCAGGATGATCAAGCAGAACACAAAGAACAAATCTATAAATAATTTCATCCAAATACACACACACACTAGCGGATATGGTTGAAGTGTTTGAGACATCGTGCTCAAAAAGTTGATAGCTGTCAGAATGCAAGCCTTAAGTGTAAGCGTAAGTACATTGCATGTGTTGTTGGTTAGCAACATTATGGAAAAGAAAACCTGTGTAACGATAATGAGCCAATAGGTATTTGTGCGTGGGTGGGGTGTGTGTGTGTATTATCGTTCCAATAATTGCACATTCAATTTAAACTACAATGGAAACATAGACACTCTTCTTCTTAGTGCTCAAGTAAGCTCTTCTTAGTAGCTCTTCTCGGAAAATCTCGGATTTGCAATTAAAATCATTTGACCGTTAAAGTACCGTAGTAACTATGGACAAAGCACATACTAAGACATCTAGGTAGAAGATATCCGTTTACGGTACAGATCCTGATACACATTCATACAAAAATCGGGAACTAATAATGAGGAATCGGGCCCAGTGGATGTCCCGCGTACGGTACGGTAAGAGCAATTTGGACCAGCACTGTGACCAAGTAGCGCTTTTAGCTCGTAGCGCACAGGATGACAATGAAGGTCGCATTCTAGGCTAAATGTATACGACTACCTGCGCTGCTGCGCTGTGGTGATTAGTAGTATAGATATAGTAGGTGGTAATTGGATAGAATATATTGTTAAGAACCATCAAGAAAAACGTTCTGGACATGAGATGTAATAGACTACCACTCTCCTTTTCTCTCCCCTCGAACTAGCTCTCTCTCTCTCTTTCTCTCTCTCTCTCTCTCTCTCTCTCTCTCTCTCTCTCGCATTTTATAAACTCCATATAAATACAAAGAAACATGATAAAACTTATCGACACAGACAACAAATCTATAAATGTGATATCCCTACTAGTAATTATTGGTATAGTATATCCATATACTGACGCTTCCGTACGCCATCTTACTATTCTCTTCTCTTTCCCTCTTCCTTTTCACATCTCGCACTCTTTTCTATATTTCTATCTCAATTCTTTCTCCCTTTTTCTCTCACTCGTTGCTTTCGCTCCCTTTCCGCCTTTTTATATCTTTCTTTTTATCTGCCCTCCAACTACCCTCTTCTATATCGTTATTTTTGCTTTCTGTTATATCCTCTCTCTCTCTCTTTTTGAGCTCATTCGCAAGTCTGCATTAGTTGCAATGAATCTGGACAACTTGTCTTGCTTTCTTCTTTCTGACCATAGTCCTACTTGAAACTTATTACCTGCTTCATCAGATGTGTATATGTGTATGTGCCTTATTATACTCTTACCATCAAGTTCTACCTTAAATGGTTGCGGGCAATAGTAATGAATAGTAAGATGAATAGTGAACAGTGGGAAAAAACGGAAAACATTGTTGCTCTAAGCCGTTAGACGTTTAAGTATGATGGCGTCAAGTACTAATTTAGCTTCTTTCCTTTCAACCAGCGAGCGATTAGATTAAAAAAAGGTAGTATGTGCGTCGACAGATTTTTTCTCTCTCTTCCCTCTTTTCTCTCTCTCTCTCTCTCTCTCTCTCTCTCTCTCTCTTTCTCTGTTTGATAGATCGACTCTAGCTCTCTTGATCTTCGATCCTTCGGACGACCTATAATTTACGCCAACCGCCAACGGATTTGGCCGCCATGTTTTTGAGTGTCTAAGTACACAACAACACGGCCTCCGTAAGTGTTTACGCTTCGTCCAAAATGAAAGTTTCACTGTCCAGAAAAATATGCCCAGCAATCTCGACGCCGGGAGGTGTGCCTTGTTTGTTGCACCGATACCGGAACTACTACTAGAGCTTACACTTATCTTCGTTCCATATGTTTTGCATTGCTTTCTTTGCACCGGTTCTTCTGTCTGAATCGGAGCTTACGTACCTCTCTCATCCACCCACTACACCCTACACGCGGTATATCTGTACATAAATATATTTATATACTATATATATAATCTATATATATCTTTTTTATGTATATTTCTGTATAGGAATATTCAATATCTGTTTTCATCTCATCTTTCTTTTTATTCTCTCTTCTTTTTTTATTTCTCTGCTCATTTTTTTTTTTACTTTCTCGATTTTTTGTTTTGTTTGTTCTCTTTGCTTTCGCTTTACCTCGGTAATTTCCCAGAGATAATGGAACACAGTACTACCGGTGGTAGAGACAGAGACAGAAAGAAGAGTGTCTTTTCACTGCATTTTCCCCTTTTTTACCTTTTTTTCTCTAGATAAATCTTCTCGGCACCACCATCACACCCGACATTACACCATCACACCATCAGTCCCGGAAGCCAATTTTACGTGTGTCTGTCTGTATTTTCTTTTTTGTTACAATATTTTATTTATTCTTTATTTTTCTTGCTTTCTCGTCGTCCCTTACGCTTCCGTCTAATGTTAAATGCTTTAGATGGCTCCTGTTTAATATTCTTCTTCTTCTCCTTCTTCTTCTTCTTTTTGTTCTATAAAAATAAACTGCTTTCGTGTTTGTTGTGCACGTTGTTTTTTTCTCTTATTTTTTTTGGGATTCGGTCATCATTTGTCAGTGTTAGCTTTTGTTTCGAATATTACAATAATTGGTTTACAGCTCTCAATGCCAATGGTTGCATCTGTTCTGCTGCCTGTTGCGTAAATGATTACCTTCATTATAGTTCTTCATTTTCTTTGTAATGCTTCTCTCAGTGCGCGCTCTCTCTATCTCTCTCTCCTTCTCTGTTTATTTTTTCTTCTCTCTTTCTCTCTGTTCTTTCTCTTTCTCTGCCACTTTTAAGCCGAATGGTGATAGAGTGTTACTATTAATTAGTTATCATTATTATTCGTTTGCTTACGCGTTTTGGTACCACCCTGCTCCCGCTCCTCCTATTTTTTTATTTTTATTTCGAGGTTCGCTCTTTTACGCAGTGTGTGTTATCATTGTAGATTAACATATAATATAGATATAATATATATTTTTTTCATAATAATATTTTCACTCTTCTTTAACGTTTTGTGTTACTACATTTTCCATATGTTTTCACGTCCCCGTTCTTACGTTTGATTAGTTTGAAGCGCCTTGGCAAATTGTTTTACTCACATCCGGTTTCTTCGCCTTCCAACTCTTCCCCATATATAATCCTGTGGACTACTTGTCTCATACCGCGCATACCGGCATGTGTGTATGTGTGTGTGTTTATTCCATTTGCTCCTCTTGCCAGTCGGCTTGCATCTCGCTCTCTAACTATGTAACTATCTATCTAACCCTCACTGCTAAATCACTTCTTCATTATCATCATGCTCATGCTTCATTACCATCATCACACCACACACACACATACACATTGCCGGTCCGCCTATCCGATGTATAAATACTCTCCAAAGAACAAAATAAAAATAAAATAAACTATACACAGCAGATAAAAAATAAATTACTTAGTACACCTTTGCGCGCTCAATGACACCATAAAAAGAACAAAACGCGATACACACCTTCGTGTTCTATATGACTTGAAAAAAAAAACAAACATCAATTGCTAGTATCACTGCTACATTTCCGCTTTGCTCCCTAAACTTTCAACCGGCAGTGTGTTTGGGGGTGTGTTTTTGAGGCAGCCTGGACGCCTGGACGCAAATCACCTGTATTCGTACCAACCGAGAGCCAAAAACCCAAAATTTCCGTACCACTTTTTCACGCATTAACTAATGTCTCTCGCTCAACAAAACCAACAGAACACAAGCGGACAAAAACAAGCAAGTTTTTCAAAATATTTCCGTTTTTGGAGGTAATTTCGCTCGCTGTTGTCGCGTTTCGCGCTCCCAGGCTGCATGTAACGTGACTTTTCCTTTTCCGGGGAAAAATAAAAACAGAATTTAACAAATATTTTTAAAAGAAAACTGGACCCCTCCACCCGGTGTGTCCTGCTGGCTACTGTTCTTTTCTTTGTTTGCCCTCTAATGCTCCCTCTATCTCTCTCACGCTTCCCTTTCGTTTTTCGTTTAGGCATTTAAACTTCAGTTGTTAAACACGTTTTACTATACACTGGCGCGCCTTTGCTCCTTATACATCCCACACACACACCACATACACACACAGATCATCCTTGGCTTGCTAATATTATTACTTTTTAATTATTAAAATTCACATCCACTCCCTCTTTCACCATTATTGCCACAATCTGAGCGTGTGTGTGTATGTGTGTGTGTATGTGTGTCTCTCTAATCGCTGAAAATGGGGATGAAATATTCTTGCTAGGTTGTTTTGGATGAGCTAACATGAGAGTTTCCCCCCCTCCCAAAACCAATCCGAATCTCATTCTGTACGTGTGTGGGCGTGTGTGTGTGTGTGGGATTAATTAAGGGGATTAGCCAAACAATGATGGATAAATCCAACAATGGTCGTGTACCCCCACCCGCAACACACCACCGGAACCCGAACAACAAATCTCATTCTGTACGCGTGTGTGTGTGTGCGATTTCACACCCTAAAATGCTAGAGTTCATGTAAACCTATACAATAGTTAAATTAGTATAAAGCTCCGCTCTTCTTTTCGTGTATGTGATGTTTTTTTTCTCGTTTTAATAATATACGCGCCTTGCCTCCTGTTCTGGAAAATGCGCTTGTGCTCATTGTGTGTGTAAATGTATTGGGTGTGTATCGCTTCTGCCTGCTCCTGGCCACTTGGGGGCTGTGTTAACTACGATTAGAGCCGCCCTCCAGCATGCTCGCATAGGACAAATACAAATGTAACTGGGATGCTGTGTCGCTTCTTTTTTCTTCCTCTTCCTCTTCTCGGTATTTTGCTTGCTTAAAAGCGAACCGGATGAGCAACTATAAAACTTAAAGATTAATTTAAATTATTTTAAAAACAAAACTTAATTACACGCAAGTCAAAACAAACAAACAACCTTTGCCGTGTTGTGCTCTCCTCGACCTTCTCTCTCTCTCTCCCTCTCTCTCTGTATCCCTTAGAGTCTTATAGAATAACACGAAAAACGCTCCGGCGGTTTCCCCCTGCGCTTCCTTTTGGTTTCTTTTCTCCTCTTTTCTCCTATGCAACGGGCGCTATTGCGCCTCCAAAAGCTCGAAAACTGTAAAAGCAACTACAACACAATGGGGACAAAGACAAACAAGTTTAAAAAAAAGTACAAAAATACAATCGAAACAGTATCTCGTGCGCTCGCAAATCACAAATTAAAACAGTAACCCCTTCAGAACGACCGACAGGCTCCGGCGCCATTCGAGCGGCTCAACCAGGAACGATCGTACAACGAGAATTGTGTGTAGCTTTGAGCGATCCTCTCTCTCTCTCTCTCTTCTCCTTCACCGTTCAAAGGATCCAAAACGTTGTGTGCGGGTTCTCCCCCTCTTTGCGCCGGCTGTATTGCTTCAGTTGTTGTTCCCTGGTGCCGCGGCACACATTCTATCGCTGGAAGATGAAATCGTCCGGGCTGTACGAGACGGAGTTGCGCGGCGACGACGGCAGCGTCCAGACGAGCGACGAGTTGTCCGAGTTGTCGGTGGTCGTGCCGGACGTTTGGCTTTCGCTCAGGCTCTCCCAGATGCTGCGGAAGTCGGGTATGTGCTCGCCGCCGATCCCGGTCCCGCCGGCGCCGGGCGACAGGTACGGCTCGTGGTGGTTGTGTTGGTGGTGGTGGTGCTGCTGGTGGTGATGGTGCTGCTGCTGCTGCTGCTGGTTCGTGCCGGACATGTTGTTGAAGTACTCGAGCAGATTGTCGATGATGAACTGGTTGCCCTCGAAGTCGTGCTCGCTGCCGATGCCACCGAGCAGCCCGTTGGTGCCGCCGCCGCCACCGTCGTTCAAGGCACTGGACAGGCTTCCGCCATTCAGCAGCGTCCCCTGGTGGTGCGGATGGTGCAGATGATGGTGATTGTTGTGCTGCTGCTGCTCCAGATGATGGTGATGGTGGTGGTATTGGTTCCCGTTTAGCAGACCGTTTCCGCCGCCGCCGAAGCCTCCGATGAGGGAGCCCGCACTGCCGGTCACGCTCCCGGACAGGCAGCCCAGGCCCGGCCCGTTGCCACCGTTGCTCGCCCCACTGGACGACCCGGACCGGCTCAGCCCACCACCACCACCGCCGCCGCCGCCACCGCCCCCCGGGCCAATGCCGTGCCCGGACGAGGACGTGGACGAGCCGCTCGAGCTGGTGGTGCTGCTACTGCTGCTGCTGCTACTACTGCCCCCACTGCTACCCCCACCGCCTCCACCACCTCCACCGCCACCGCCGCCCCCGTTGCCGCCAGCCGCGCCGGAGGTGGTGGTGCCGGCCCGCGTCGCAATGTGCTCCTCGATCAGTTGCCGGGCGGTGTGCACGTTCGTCGGCAGGCCGGTTATCTCGAACACCGACTCCTGGTTGCGCTTCGGCGTGATGATGTACGTGTTCGTCTTGAGCTGGATGTTCTTGATCGTGGCCCCCTTCGGCCCGACGACCAGCCCGACCACCTTCTGCGGCACCCGGATCTGGATCGTGATCTCGTCCGGCATGCTGTACCCGAGCATGTTGCGGCTTTCCGCCAGCAGCGCGATCGCCTGCTTCTTCGACGAGCGCAGGGTGCTGAAATGGTCCGCCGCGGACAGTATCTCCTGCTTCGCCCGCGTCACGTCCTCCTTCGTGCCGGTGATGACGAAGATCGGCTCCTCGCCCCGGATCGGCGTCTTGATGAACGTGTTCGTCTTCGCCCGCAGCGCCTTTATCTTGCAGCCCTGGCGGCCGACGATCTCGGCCACGTGCTCGGACGACGGCACTGGCACGCACTCCGTGTGCGACTTGTACTTGACCGGGCGCTCCTCGAGCTTGCCGCTGCCGCCGTTGGTCGTGCCGTTGCTGGTTATGAGGTTGCCACCGCCACCGCCGCCACCGCCACCGCCACCACCACCATTCACTACTCCACCGAGGCCCCCGGTCGGGCCGACGGTACCGTTGGTGCTGCCGCCGTTCGCCGCACACACGCCCGTCAGCCCGCTGACCATCGCGACAAACGTATCCAGCACGTTGGTGGCGGCGGCGGCGGCGGCCGCAGCACTGGTAGAGTTGGGCGTATGGTGGCCCGGGGCCCCACCACCGGTGCCGCCGTTGGCACAGCCGCCCAGATGGTGATGGTGGTGCCGATCGAGCAGCCCACTGTCCGGACCGGCGGCGGCGGCCAGGGACGCGAGCGTGTGATGGTGATGGTGCAGCCCGCCGATGCTGCCGAGCCCGCCGGCCCCCACCAGCCCGCTCAGCAGGCTTGTCGCGTCCGCACCGCCGGTGCCGAGGTGCAGATCGTCGAACTGGGACGTCAGCTGGGCGAGCGTGGTGGCCGCCGTCGCCACCGACAGCGACTGCCGGTTGTCGTCGAACGCGAGCGAAAAATCGTCCATGCTTGTGCTAGGCAGTTTTGTTGGTTTTCTCTCCCTCTTTCTCTCTCTCTCTCTCTCTCTCTCTCTCTCTGCTCTGCGGTTGCTTTAGAGTGCTACGAAATGCTATTGCTCTTGGTTCCTTGGAGGTGTCGCCTTTGGAGCTGTGTACGCTATAAACAGGCGCTCCCCTCCTCCTCTTCACGCGTTCTCTTTACACTAGGTTTATTGTTTCCGATTTGGTTGATAATACACCTAAAATAGAATAAGAGAAAGGGGTTTGTTTGAAAATTATGAATATTTTTTTAAAGCAAGATTCTTGTTTACGGGTACAATTTAATTAATCATAAGATGTCCTACTGTGTCGAGGTAAATTTGAAGCCATAGTATATACGGTACAAAAAGCAGAGACGTTTAAAATAACCCATAAATTATCCACATGAGAAGCGTTAACAAAACCAACAATCAAGAAGGGATTGTGACTGCAAAATGGGTAATTTGGGTAAAGCAATCAAAGAGGAGCGTAAGCCCAATAAAGCTTTTCCGTCGCTATGTGAGCCACGTGTTAGGCAAATATTGAACAATTGCACACGGAAATAAGGTCAATGGAAACAGGCAAGAATAGTTCAATTGATTTTACGGTATAGCATTGAAAACTGCCGTGACAATACATCAAATAGCAAAAAAAATCCAAATGTTGACATCTCCTGGTATTGACTCCGACGACTTCTTCTGTTTCTGGACTAGTGATAGTGGTAAAGTTGGCAAAAATCCGCCCTGCATTTTCTGGAGTCGTTCGGAATCGTCCGGAATCGTCCGGAATCGCCAGGAGTCATTCGGAGATGTTCGGAGTCGTTCAAGTCGTCCGAGTCGACCGGAAATGGTTGAAGTCGAAGTCGTCCGGTATGGGCCGGTGTTGGCCTTCGAAACAAAGACCTGTACACGAAGTACACGCGCAAAGTGAAAGACAAAAATCGCAACGAAATGAAATGCCTGATCACAAGCATATTAAACACACGGCTTCTGTTGACTCCGATCGATTCTAGACGACTCCGAATGACTCCGGACGACTCCAAACGACTCCAAACGACTCCAAACGACCCCGGGCGACTCCGACTCCGGGCGACTCCGACTCCGGGCGGAACTAGTGGTTCCGATTTTGCCGGAGTCGGAATCAGAATAATAATAGTCGCAGTCGGATCGGAGTCGTGGGTGCGCTCCAGAGAGCACATCACTATTCTGGACGGCACCGGACGATTCCGGCCAGCTCCGGAGAATGCTGGTCGAACCTACTTTCTGGAGCCCAGTTTTCCAGCGCCGTTTGGAATCGTCTGGTGTGATCTGGAGTCATCTGGGGTCGTCCAGAGTCGCCGGCAGACTATCGGAGCAATGTTAATGTGCTGAGGCTTTTAAACTTCGACTCCTGTTGACTTCATCCGACTCAAACCACAATTCGTATAAAGAAAAGCCTGTTTAAGAAGTGAAGTCGTTAAGCAAAAAATACCACAAAATGAAATGCCTCCGGGCGACTCCGACTTTTAGCTGGTAACAATAGCTGGAATCGGATCGGAGTCGTGGGTGCGCTCCAGAGAGCACACCACAAGTTTGGCTTGGAGTCGTATCCGGTGTTTTTGAAAACTCCGAGCTTCTTGCGAGCATCCCAATAAAACCAATCATTACGACCAGTTCCAACCGAAACCTAATAGGTTCAGCATTTTAAACCTAGTTCCGATCATTCGGGTTGAGGAACTGAACGAACCTATTCAGAACGCTTCGGCTCTTATAAGACCTAATAGAATCGACTCCAAAGGAACAAGGACTTCTGGTAGCGTGTTACTAATACGTCACGGATGTCCGACATGACCGCGTAGATCTTTCCATTTAAAGAAAAAAGAAGAGAAGTTGGAGTCCTCTCATAACTCCATAATGATACCAATCCAGATAACATAACGTTTGGAGCATGAGTTTCGCGAAAAAGAAAAAAAACCCAAAACTCATCAAAATATGGCTAGTAACTCCACAATAAAACTCCACGTTCATGGCACAACACATTGACAAGTTACAATATCCCAGGTTCATGATGGTGGAGATTCAACAATTCTGGATAGAACTTTTAAACACAGGAACCACACCTCTCCCAACGACGTTATTGCAAATTGCAAGAAGTATCCAATCCAACCGTTTCTGGAGGAGAAGTGCATGTCCGACCATATCTGCGGAGCTGCACGATCACCGAGGGAAAAAAAGATAAAGATGCATAGGCTCCAGGCGCTGCAGCGGGTGGTATTCGGAGAGGACTCACAACACATACCGCCGACTTCGGAATGGTTTTTTGTTTTGTTTTTTGCTCAAGTTGATGACCATAAAATCCTGCTCCACTCCAACTCCCTCTATCTACCCATCTGGAACAGCAATGTGTTTGCGAATGGGTTCTCGATCTTTGGATGCTTCCCGTTCACGTGCTGCCCATATGGAAGGGGCTGCTGGTAGGGTTCGGCTGAGAACGTTTGATGGAGGGACATTGGAGAGACATTGGTTGATGGTTGAGGGTTTTAAGCATCGGATGTTTTATAGCTTTTCAAAAACATAGGTTCTTCAATGTCGGGATGTCCTCTTCAATGCTCCTAATGTTGGCAGTCGTCGGGATGTTTCTTGAAACACTATACCCTCTCTTACCCTTTCTCTATCTATCTCTCTCCTTCTCAAACACACACACACACACACCTTTGTGGATGATGCCTTTTTGCGCGCGGATATTAACCGAGAGCAGCGAATCCGCGAAACAAAGGCCCAATATATCCTACCGATTACACACAAACCGATGGACACGGAGAACATGCACAAGGCGACAACGGTTTCTTCTGCTTCACTTCACATTTAAGGACAAGGGAGCCGCAGCAGTCGCAACCGATTTAGCTCCGCAGCTCCCTGTGAGCGGCAACTCGAGGGAAGAATGCGCGCATCTCAATCGCTTCGGAACCTTCGCCTGCGAGTGTTTCATTCCAAGTTTGCTTCTTTGTTTTACCTTCTGGTTTCTTCTTCTTCTTCCTCTTAGCTCTCCTGATTAATCACAGACGGCAAGCCACACTCTCTGCCTCATCATCCCCTCCTGCTCCACCACCGGCCCCCGCGTAGGAGCAAACACACCACGCTCAGTTAATTTCGGCGCTTGCTACCCCGTTCCTTGGGCGTGCGCCCTCCTAGAACACACGGCAGGGGCGCGCACATTAACCGAATACGCACCACCGCGCTCTGTATGTGTGTGTGTGTGTGTGTGTGTGTGTGTGTGTAGTTAACGTACCGAAAAACGCACCGAAACACTAACCCGCACGCAAACCGAACTCTATGGCGCAGATCCGTACGCCTTGACAGCCATTGTACGAGTGAGCGACATACCGGTTGAGTCGACGCGCTGCTGCTGCCTGCTGCTGCTGCCGGTTTCTGTTGCGTGCGAGGAGAAGTAGCAGCACGTTGCCGGTGCGCGCGCGAAACAAGCTCTTCGGAAGCCTCACAGCCGTGGTGGTGCTCTGTCCGTGTTTTGGCTCCGGCAAAATCAGACCATACGCGACAACGACCGTCAGATCCGGTAAGGGTAAGGGAACTCGGGGCAAAGCGGACTCGCAAAGAACTGCTGCGGCGGCAAGGGCAGAGTAGCAGCAGCTGTGGTAGTGGTGGTGGTAGTGCTATTCGTGGTCCCTCTCCTCTCTGCTCTACCGGCACCACACCACGACGACGACAAAAAAGCAGCTGGTGTGCGCGCGCTGGGAAACGAATTGCGAAGAGGGGGGGGGGGGGGGAGACAAAAAGGGAAGGCAGCAGTCGACGACGAGACGTTGATAATTAGATGTTTAACTCGCTCTTACGCACACATGAGGTGGATCATCTCTGCCACGCGGGGCGAGGGAACGTGCAGAGGTTCTTAAGGCCTTCTCGATGGCACTCGGAGGGTTTGGGTTCCGAGAGGAAGAGGAGATGTGATCAAAAAATGCAACAAGCAACAACAAAAAAACACAACAAAAGGTGCATTCGATTGTGCCAGTGAAATGAAACGAAATCTTACTTCAAAATACCATCCACTTCCAATAGGACTCTCTCTTTCTCACTGCAGACCCAATCAGAAATACCTTTACATCGCACAGCAGGAAACAAAAAACAGAAATCGCACTGCCCCTCTTCTTCTGTCGCAAATGCTAATGCAACTCTCCCATAATTTCGCCTTGAGAACGCATCACACACACACACCCCTGCCGGGAAGGTGATGCCGGTGATGTTGTTCTGGTAACGCTGCTGTTGCTGCTAGGGCCGAAATTGCCAACGGGCCCTCTCCTCACTACTGCAGCAGCAGCAGCAGCAGCAGCGCCCCGGCAGTCTGTGAAAAGCACGTGGTTTTCTTCCGTTTCTGTCTTTCCGATTGGGTTTTTCGTGGTGCGTCTTTCGCTCCTTCGCTTCTTTTTCACCTTCCGAGGGGTCCGTCTGTTTTTTTTTTTTTTGCACCAATGCGTCTCGCTTGCGCTGCCTCACCACTGCTTTTTTTTCTCTTTCGTCCACATAGGACCCGTTTCCCATCGGGAAGCAGCCGAGCGAAACAGAACAAACCCCCCATCCTCCCCTTCAGACCCGTGCTGGAGAAGGAGAGGAAGAGCTTAGGATAAAAAGGAAACGATGCTAGGAGCCGCGCAACACACAGACACCGAGAAGGAAGAGAGCGCCCCGCGAACAGGTATACGAGGAGCGGGACAGAGTTTCTAAACCATTTTTATTGGCATCGGAAGAGATTGGTTTATGGTAAAAAAAAATAAAAAAAATATTTGAATGTGCACATCATTATTTACCGCGTAAACGATGATTTTCAACAGCTGTCATACATTGAATTCGCATCACAAAGAACTGTTAAGCAGAATTCAACATGAAGCTTGTTGAAAATCATGTAGAAGAACTGAAACATTATTGTGATGCAAATGCAACTGAATTAAAACAACAGACATTCTAAATTGACTTGGAAACCCTGCAAATGAGAAAGTACGAAAAAAGGTTTGAAAATCTGGGGACATGAGGCAGGCAAAAATATAAATATGTCATGTAAAATTTCCGGACAATAAAATGTTCAACTGATTTCTGTCAGCTTGAAGATCTGAGAAACATCGGTTCAATCGATTTTAAATACCATCCCGATCAAGAATTGGAAGCGATAATAATTAAAATTATAGTTAGAGAACCATGCGAACGCTTGCGAAACTTAGAAACAAGCTTTACAGGGGGTTTCGAGTCAATTTCTGTCACTATCATCAATGTTATATTTTCATCACAATAATTGTTCAGTTCTTCCACATGATTTTCAACAACTTTTTGTTCAAGCTAGATTAGGCTAGATCAGGCTAGATTAGAATGTTCTTTGGGTTGTGTGTAAGAACTGAAATGTTATTGTGATGCCAGTACAATGTGTGGTAGCTGTTGAAAAACATCTTGAAGGTGGTGAATGATGATGTACACATTCGAAAGCTGTGGTTGTGGAAAACCCTATATTGAGGCCTCGTAGACAACAGAGAAAAACAGCTTCCATTATCCGGGTTGTATCCATTTGACCGTTGACTTCCACCATATTGGGCTACAGCAATTATTTTCAAACAAAGATGCATTTTAATATTGTTTTGTTCTCTTTTTCCTGTTCCAAATGAGTCTTTTCGTGTTTTAACCTTTCCTGACAACATATTTGTGCTTGAGCCAAAGCAAATCAATCGTTCATGAGCTAATCTGCTAAGCGATCGAGCCTCGACGCTTGTTTACATTTTTTTCAGACTGTAATAATCTAGGCTGAAAATCTGAGGCTAGATTTGCGTGTGATTTTGTATGAAGTGATATTGATTTCAGCCGTCAGCTGTCAAACTTCATATAAAACAGCTGACCAGTATCGTAAAATCCCCCAAAGTTGGAAAGTCACAAAATGAGCCATTATAGTAATTGTATAATAGTCATCAAATGTTACAGATTTTTATCTATGAGTAATCTGAGTAAATAGTTCAATTTTGAGCATATAAATTGTTGTTTAGCTCTCTTTTAGCAGATTACCCCATTAATAATAATAATTAAAAAAAAAAAACATTTCAAATTAGTTTGAGAAACACTGACCGGCGCTCGTGTGCGAAACTCTTTCGCCCGAAAGGTAAGCAACCCCGACCTCTCTTTTGTTTAACCTTGGACATGGCATCAAACAGCACACTGCTTCGATGCTGGCAGATAAGGATTAGGATCAGGCTAAAGCTTCAGGTCCACCCCGCAACGAGAAAAAACCGATCCTCAGGCAAGGCCCCACACACACTCGTACCGCATTCGAGCCGCCCAAGCAAGAAGTCCTTCGCAGAGCGGCAGCGCTGCTCCTGTTTCCTCTTCAACAGGCAAACAGACAGACACCTTACCGCCAAAGAAAACGAAGACAACGTCTTTCCAATTCTCTCCGTCTCTCCTTTAGTGTTGCCCTTCGTGCGCGCGGCGTTTGCTTTCCTTTTGTTTTTGCATGTTTTGCTCCTCCGCGGTTACTCTCACTTTTAAGACCGTTTTCGGGCGAAGACGACGACGAACGAGACACGCACTCGTCCGTAGCACGTTGGAGAGGCACAAGCAGAATTTGTAACGTACACACTCACACGCACGCCAAACATCTTTTTGGCAAATGATGGCAAAAAAAACGCCGGCACCAAGGCAAGAAATTCGCGAGAAGAACTGTAGCCGCCGCGCGCTGCTTAAAATGCCGCACTCACTTGGGACGTGCCGCGAACGACGACGACAGCAGGGAGCGACAAGCAACGAACCTAGGTGGATACACCTATACCGAATAGAAGAGAATTGCACATTATGCTGTGAGGTAACAAGAGCACCGATAACAACTCTGAGAACCTTTGGGGGTCTCTCTCTCTGCTTGGAATATGAGTGTGTTGAAGAGTTCTTCAACGATCGGCAATCGGGGGGTGGTGTCGAGATTATGCAAAAAAACATTGATGAAGAATGAGATCGAAAAATCGAGAGCGAGAGAGATGACTTAAAATTTCTTCCGTTCTCACCAAGCTAAGATGTTGTTGGGGGCTTAGAAGTTCTTGATGCATACCCAAACCTAAGGTCTCCTAGAGTGAAAGAGAAGATTAACTCTAGGTAATGAGAAAAAGGTAATGGAAAGGCTTTAAATCATGTAGACCTCGCCGCTTGTTTTTGTTTCGATCTCTCTTGGATTCCAATCGTCTTGCCCTTGGTATCGTAGCCCACAAGAGAATCGATCTGAACTCCTATTGGCAATATCTCAATACTCCATAGCCATAACAATGCTGAGGCATAGTGTAAACTGAACGCGCAAGGCTTATCTGAAACATGGTATTACAAGGTATAAGGGCGTTTTACTTCTGGAAACATTACTAGAGCGAATTCTCGAAACCGCTAGTAATATCCAACGCAAATATCAATGTCCCAAGCCAAGTTAGCAAGAGCCTATTTCTGACCGGTCATTTTCCATACTTTTACACTTTTATAATCTGAACTTCTGGGCTTCTAGACTTCAGAGCACACTCCATAGACATAACAAACCAGAAAAGGAGTGTCAATGAACGCGCAAGGCTTATCTGAAACATGGAATTACAAGGTACAAGCATAGTTTTCTTCTAAAAAAAATACTGGAGAGAATTCCTGAAATCGCGACAATATCCGATAACGATACACAAACCGAAATCAATGCCCCCAGCCATGGGAGCTAGAGCCTACGATGTTATAATCTGAACTTCTAGACTTGAGTTCTGGATTGTTATGGCTTGGGACTGCCGAGATATTGCCGTAAAGTGTCAATGAACGCGCAAGGCTTATCTGAAAGATGGAAATTACAAGGTATAAGCGTATGTTTCTTCTGGCAACATTACTGGAGCGAATTGCCGAAACCGCGCCAACATTCGGACAATACGATACACCGCGCACCCATGTCAATGTCCCAAGCGCTTGTTGGCAACAGCCTATTGCACCCGTGGCGCAATGTTGCACACTTTTGCGCGGGAAAGTCAACGAACGCACCGGGCGGGCGGTTAAAATTGCTGAGGGATAACCTCTTGTCGATATCATAATTAGACCGACGCAGCCCAACACATGTCGAGGTTGTACCACACCCTTCCCCCTTGATGGTCCTCCCCCCCCCGTCCAGGAAGAAGTTCGAAAACACCGGGCCGGCATTAGCACACGCGGCAGACACAAGACGGAGGTCAGACGGGCAGATGTAAGGCCCGAAAGACGTGCCGCGATGGGATACTGTCGTTGCAAAAGAATGCCCAAAACCTCTACCTGCGTCTCGGTTCCGTTTCCCAAACTTCAAAAATCGAAACAACAACAACAACACAATCATCTCAAGACGTGCCCACCACTGCAGCGCGCAGGGGTTAACTGCCTCTACCTTTACCTTTTTATCAGAAAAATCAACCCCGAGGGATGTTTGTCCTTACACAAAACACTGCAAGAAATGTCCCTGCTCTGTCTCTCTCTCGTTCTTTCTCTGTTTCTCTCATTCATAATATATCTCTCTCTATCTCGTTCTCCTTCTCAGCTGTTTGTCACACAACACACCTTTCGCAGGAGCTTACCAACAATCCCAATTTCCCTCACCTCTGGACCGGCGCGTTCTTGTGGCCTTTTGTGTACCGGTTACCTAGGGACAAAGAGAAACAGGAAGAGATCGATAGAGAGAAAGAGAGAGAGAGAGAGTGCGAACACACCGGGAGCCTAAAGATGCCGATTGTTGCCGCGAACAGATGTGTGGCAGTTACGCGCCGTTCGGTTCGGGCCTCGAGCGATCGTTCAATGTGCCAACAACAACCGCTGCATATGCAGCCGGCTGCTCCCTCTCCTTCTTTATTTCGTTGAGCTGCTGCTGCTGCCACCGGTTACGTCGCCGACCAGTGAGGCCTCATTTTGGGAAACCTTCATTTACCGAGCGTACCCTTCATTAAACTAAAAAAGAAAGGCGAAGTGCGTACAACACAGCCGGTCCACGGTGGCGGTGGTGCACAGGTAGGTTAAAGGTAGTACACGAGATCTCCTGTGGCCCCTTTTCTCCTTCTCTCTCCTGGTCCACGGGGTCGAGCGCGCGCACATGGTGCACAACAGGAAGCAGGAAGAGCCGAACTCCCGAAAACGCAGCTGGCTGCTGCACAGCAGCATTCTGTCCCCGTTTTGATGCCTGTCGCTCGTCTTCAGCTCGGTTGCGCAGAAATCCTTCAACAACAAAGAAGAGTCCGAATCCGAACCAGTTTCTGCATCATATGTTCATGTCAAAGTTCTTTCATTGCTCGCCTTCCGTGAAGTTCTGGATCCGCAGAACACGCCACACTAACTTCCAATGATTGGGTCGTTCCATCTAGCCGCGTGGGGATGATACATGGAGCTACAAATCCCAGCAAAGGACACCGAGACACAGGTGTGGCCCAGACAAAAAGAGCTCTACTGGTCTTGGGGGTCTGGTCTCCCCACTCCTTCCCCTTCCCAAGCTAGTTTTTCTTTGTCCCTGGGAGGTTTCGCGCAGCAATCAGTGTCTTTGTTGTCTGGCGAAGTAAGCACAAGCACTAGGGAGGAGGGTGGAGTGGCGTGGAGAGTGCTTCTGTGGCCAGTCTACACACCCTCTCTGCTGTCATTTTGCTCGCTAAACTTCCGGGCTGCAGGACTTAGAAGTTTGCGGTTTGGTGCAAGCGGTTTCCTAACATTTCGCAGGAAGTGCGATAGACAAGCAACACACAAAAAAAAAAGAATGTGAACCACTCTCGCGCTCTGTGGGCAGCAGAAGGGGGGGGATTCTTGGGAATGCATCGAACTTCGCTCCCTCCCCCCTTCCGCTCTCTTTTAGCCTTATTGTTTCAGCTGTGTCCCCCTGGGGCAGTACACGCGGAACGGCAAGCAGCCAACCAACACCAAACGTTGCAAATCCAACGTAGCACACGCATCCATCTAGCACCCCCCCCCCCCCCCCGCCAGCACATCTCATCCCGAGAAGGGAGAAATGTACGGGAAAGCAGCCCCCCATTCGAGCAGAAAACTCGGCACGCGGCAGCGACGCACACACACACGCACGCACACCGGCGATGGTGAAAAATGGTTTAGCATTTCCTTTTTGGTGCCAGGCTAAAAATAAGTTGCAAATGTCAATTTGCGTTACAGGTTTGCATAGTTTTGGCCGCTAAGTGTGTGTGTGTGTGTGTGAGAGAGTGCACGCACCGGCACGCCGCCGGGTGCACACGCAACGGGGCCCTTTATCTCGGACGAGGCAGGCGAGCAGGGCAGGTGCGGGACACCCATGATGGAGTACCTTTGGTCGCGCGCGCGCTTGCTCGCTTGTGCCAGCAGCAGCAGCAGCAGCATTGGCACAACTATTTTGGCCCATTTCAAGGTGATGGGACGTGCGCGCACAGCACACCACTGCATCCCAGTAGGAAGAGGAGATATGGGGAATCAATTAGAGGACCGAGTGTGACGGCTCTACCCGACAACAGTGTGATTTGCGCATCCAGGCATACATGACTATCGGATTGGGGTGGAAGTTCCTCTGCTGAGATCTGCTCCAAAAAGGCTAACAAAATCACCAACCCCGACCAGAAACCACAACTTCAACTTCTGCTGAGTGGTTGACAAGAGACACACTCGGGATGACTCATGAAATCTGTTCGTTGTTGTAAGTGAATTCTGACTTCAACATTTCAATACATCTTCAACACCGTGATTATCTATCATCGTAACGCCGTGGTCCACGGGTTTTGACGACCCAATTAGTGGTGTCAGCCGGAGTTGTCCAAAGTTGTCCGTACACGTACGGAGTTGTCTGGAGACAGCCGGAGTTGTCCGGGCTCGGAGTCGTCTCAAGATGGGCTGAGTCGTCCGTTGGGCGGAGTCAGCAGGAGTCAAAGTCGGAGAAGAAAGTCCTGGCCACAAAAGCATTGCACCGTTTATCTCCGGCTGACTCCGGACTCGGGTCGACTCCGACTCCGAAAGTCTTCAGCCGACTCCATACGACTCCAATTGCATACGACTCCGGATGACTCCGGATGACTCTGGATGACTCTGGATGACTCCGGATGACTCCGGATGACTCTGGATGACTCTCGATGACTCCGTCTCTGGAAATCTCCAGTCAACTTCGGACTTCGGACCACTCAGAACAATTCCAAACGGCTCCAGACAATCTCAAACAGCTTCGCATAAAGCCGAGAATTCCTCGGATAAAGGACTCGGATCGCAATTGACTCAGGATTACCCATCACTAGTACCCTATCATTCACTTTACTTTGTTGTCTCAGTTCAGGAATGAGGAGAGGGGAAGGGGAGCATCATTAGTTCCGAATGCTATTTCTGCTGCGTGAATAACAAATCCACCATCGCGTGTTTCTGCTAATCTCGAGTTATTTTGCACGGGAGTTCTCCAGCTTCTTCGTGAGATGGACTCAGGCAGACATACGGGATGCCTTTTGTTCGCCCGGTGCCTAGACGTTCCCATGCACTTTTAGGCATCAGCAATATCCTATTTCCAGAAGGATCTATGAGCAAGCCGTTAAAACTGATGAACTCCTGGAAGTGCTCAAATCCTAAGGAATACTTTCTGGGACATGTTACGACTATTAGCAGCACGACTGGCAGAGTCACTAGCAACTCTCATCAACGCAAGATCCTACGAATCTCTATGATCATCCTAGCGTCTTGTTGGGGGGAGAGGAAGGAGGAACACAAATCGTCCCGCTTTGTTTCTTCCTTTGGATCAGCGCGAAACACCGAAAATGCACAACTAAAAGCCACGGAACAAAGCATCCCACGGCCACCGAAATGCGGTTACCTGAAACGGTAAACAAGGAACAGAGAGTCTTCCAGAAAACACCTGCCCTTTCTCCCTCCCCCCCACAGATGTACACTGCCCATGTACACCACCATTTTGTATTTCTCGTTGGAGACAAACACCAAAACAAACACACACACACCCTGAGGCCATTGTTTCCAAGAATCCTGCTGCTTACCTCCCCATCCTCCCTTAACGCGAGCAAGGATCAACGCGCCGTGAGAACTCAAGTCGCGCAAAATAAACAGCGCAAGGAAGACGACATCGGTTCATCGGGAGGGTAAAATTCCGCGGAAATGAGGACACACACACACACACACACACACACACACACACACACACACACACACACACACACACACACACACACACACACACACAAGGAGAAGGGCGTTCTGTTGTGTCTCGGGGTCCCCCCCCCCACCTTTCCGTATTGACGGTTCGGGTGGGGTTTGGACAAGGGGAGGCAAGCCCTGAAGGGAGTTGTACACCAAGTCTGGACCGCCGGGCTGGCTGCCCTCCACGAGTGATGGGGGACCCACCAGCCCATGCAACCCGGGGCAACCCGGGAGAGGGTGGGGGGTTAGTTGTTATGTATATCACTCCCCCCCCCCTTCTTTCCTCTCTCTCTCGCTCCCACTATACATCAAAGACGGCAAAAAACTCACACACACACATACTCCAACCGTTTGTATTTACTACTAGGGTGGCTACTGAGCTGACGTGATGTGTATGTGTGTGTGTGTGTGTGTGTGCGCAGACGCTTCCCGTCACGTTTTGCACAGCTTTTCACCGAGCAAAAAGGGATGTCTTTGCGTGAAGAAGCAAAGGTTGAGGGGGGGGGGGGAGGGGGAACAAAAAGGATCAACTCCAAAGTGTGTGTGTGTGTGTGTAAGTGCGTGTTGGTGGACGGCGGCATAGTGTTGTGCGGAGGGGCGCTCTCGTAGGGTGTACGCACACACGACCACCACCACCACCACACCCACCCGCCATCCTGCTCCACATCGAACAAAAGCAAAGCAAGTGAAGGAAGAAGAAGAAAAAAAAGCTTCCACAACACGGGTGTGTCTGGTGTGGCTGGCCCCTAGTGCGCCGGTACGGTTCGTACGGAGAGTAGCACACTCTCTCTCTCTCTTTCTCTCGCAGACGGGGTTGCTGCCTATGGGAAGACCGGTAAAACAAAAACCCTGCCCAAAGGCAGCCGGCAAAAATGGAGCGCATTTTCCAGGAACAGGACACCCAGCCCCACACACACACACATTGGGCTCGTTGTGCCCGTTTGTGTGTTTGTATGTGTGTGAAGGATCACTTACCGAATTTTTGGAGGAATTTGAGCACACCGTACCTGAGCAATTCTCGTGTCGCTGGGTCCCTCTGGGGGTTGCGTGATGACGGGGGCTCTGGAAGGACAGGGGTTGATAGCAGGAGGTCCCCGTTCGGCCGCTTACTGATTGCTGTCACCCGACACACACAGACACAGACGCACCGGTGTGTGTCCTTGTTCTCCGAAACGCGCACACACACACAGATACGCTTTTTCCTTCCTTCCTCGCCGGGAGGTGTAACCAAAAAATCACAATTTCGTGCTCGGACCGGCGTGTTGGTTCCACTCCCCAAACGGACGACGACGACGACGCAACGCACACCCAACAACGGAACGGGGGGGGGGGGGGGAGGGGGGAACACAACACTAAGGAATTAGCGAGCACAGACAGACCCACACTACACACACACTGGAATTTGTGGGGGGAGGTTTGAGGAGGATCAACACACACACAGGCGCGTGGTGGTGTGCTGGCTGGGCGCCGGCCGCTCTACTGCGGCGTTTGTGTGTCTCTCCCTCTGTGTGTTCGTCCCCCGGGGGGCCGGATGAATCCTCTTCTACGCACCTTTTCGTGGTGCACCGACTGTGTCCGACGACCTGGCCCACTCAAACAGCAAACAAACAAAAAAAACGGATGCCCCACACACTACACACAACACACGACACAAGCAGCAAAATGCACGCACGCACAGACACACACACACAAAAAACGCACGCACGCACGCACGGGTAGTAAGCCGGGGCCGCACACGCAAAAACCAAAACACGGACAAAATCGGATGGCCGTCTCTAGACACTCTGCTGTGCTCTCTGCCTGCCTGCCTGCTTATAGCCTGCTCGCTGGGGGCGTCTCTGCTTCTAGCGCGCGCGTGGTCCGGGCTCTCGAAGCGTCGTCGTCACTCTGCCGTGTGCTGCGAGCGCGCGCTTCCCAGTCCGGGCGGTTTCGGCGGTCCCGTTTCGCTCGCCTCGCCTCGTCTGCCTGCCTCACTTGTGTGCTCCCCTTTTCGCAGGTGTGTGTGTGTACGCTGCGCGCGTTCGCTGTACGAGGAACGCTCCTGCCGGCGCTTTCCTTCTCTGTGTGTGTGTTTTTTTTGTTTTATTGCTACTTCACACGAATCCCCCCCATTCCATATTCTTCTTCTTCTATCATTCATCTCTCTTCTCTCTCCCTCTCTCGCAACAATTATCTCTCACTCTCTTGCATCCCGTTTACAAGAGGATTCTATACAGAATGGCGGCACGCATACACAGACGCAATTGGGCAAGGAGCAGGAGCGCGCGCGCGCGCCCCGGCATCGCAATGAAGACCGTATCCGCGTGTGCGTGTGTGTGTGGTGTTTTTTTTTCTGCGTTCCGGTGTGTGCGGATGTCAGATTCCTGCGAACTACCTGCGCTTCGTGTGTGCGTGTTGGTAGGTCGTTGTTTCCTTTTATTTGCTCCTTTTTTTAATTCGGGAGCCTTACCGTCTCGTTCCGGGTTTTTGAGCGAGTATACGTTTGTGTGTGTGTGTGTGTGTGTGTGTGTGTGTGTGTGTGTGTGTGTGTGTGTGTGTGTGTGTGTGTGTGTGTGTGTGTGTGTGTGTGTGTGTGTGTGTGTGTGTGTGTATGGCAAGGGGAGGTGAGGGGGAAGTATTCGTTCCTATCTAGACCCGGAAGTTGTTGAACCAGTGTGAAGTTGCGCTACCACCAGACGGTGTACAGCGGCGCATAAAGTGAGGTTATCGAGTATTCTGTTTTTTTTTTGTTTTTTTTTTTTTGGTGGGTAAGGAAGGGTGGACGTAGCTGGAAGGATTCTTTCTTTCGCGTGTTTTCGCGTCTCGCTGTTCCTCCCGGGGGATTCTATGTAATGTGGACCGGTCAAAGTCCTTAGAAAAAAAACATATTTTTTTAAAATATCCTTGCTTTCTTTTCTAAAATGTATTTGTAAAAAAAAACTAACCAACCCGCCGTGCATGATGCAACGACACAAATTCATCATCGACAAATTTTCACCGCACACCCAATTTGTACTCCCTCCTGCTCAACCCCGTAGTACTCCCTTTTAGTGCGAGTGTGTTTGTGTGCGGCGTACGAAATACCGCCACATGCCGCAATCCGCACACAAACACACACACACACAGGGGAAAATTGCAACCGGGCCGGGAAAAAAGAACGCCTCAAGCACCCATACCCCCTCCTGCTGCTATCGCACAGCTGCGCAGACAAACTCCGAAAACGCGGTCGGACAAAACCACCCAACACGGATGCAGCTAACGAGGGGTAAAGCGTTTCGGCCCGGTCGGGATGTTCGACTGACAGCCGAGTCCTTTGCCGGGACACTCCCAACAAAGATTTTGCCGGCATTAATGGGGGGAGGGGGATCAGGGGACACCCCCCCCCTCACTCAAGCCGGGGCTGATGTTGGGGAGATTGCACTTGAGAAATGCAGGCATAACCGGTCACTTTGTTATCTGCTGGAGAGCGAGCCTACAACATCTTCAATATCCTCAGAAGATCCTGATGATCTACCGAGAATCTTTAGGCTCTAAGGCCTTTAGGCGTTCTCTCTAGGATTGTTAGGCATTCTGAGACAATAACTGCAATACATCTTCGCTCATTTCTCATCGTCACAAGTCCACCAAGTCTCGCAACGACAAAGAACACCAGCTTCCACAGTGACCAATACTACGGCATGCGGTCGTTGCCGGACTGCTCGAGACCGATTCGATGGCGAACGAGTCGTAATTGGTATGGGCGCGGTATGCCAGCGGCACTGTGATCGGGGCGTGCGCGCCAGAGTGCACCAACAGCGCTGGTAATGGCTGAACAGCCCGGGTGGACCAGCCTTTGTGACCAGCGCGTTAATATTCCAATGGTGCGGAATAGGGTGAGCGATAGAGTGTAGCGCATCCGGCATGAGTACTTCACAGCGCTGCAGCAACTTTTGGAGGGCCATGTTAACACCTTGTTTGAAATCAAAAAGACAACAAATTGAATGCTGCGAATTGTCTGCGCTAGTGGTTGGCGCTCTGGAGCGCACCCACGATTCCGATTCCGGCTATTGAAAGAGCGACTCCGACTCCGGCAAAATTGGAATCACTAGTTCCGCACGAAGTCGTCCGGAGCCGGCCTGAAGCCGGCCGGAATTATCAGGCGTTGCGCGGAGTTGGAATCGCCCGGAGTTAGCCCGGAGTCGGAGACAGCTGCGGGTGTTGTTTTCTTCTTTCGCTTTGCGCGTGCACTTCTTTGAAGAGACCTTTCTTTCTAAGAATAGCGGTTTGAGTCGCCCGGAGCCAGCAGGAGTCGGAGTGGGAGATGAAATGCCTGACCATAGAAACATTGCACCGGCCGTCTCCGGCCGACTGTGGACTCCGTGACTCCAGGTGACTCCTACTCCGGACGGCTCTGACTCCAGACGACTCAGGACGACTCCTGATGACTCCGGATGACTCCAGACGACTCCGGATGACTCCGGAAGATTCCGACTACGGACGACTCCTGATGACTCCGGACAACTACGGATGACTTCGAACGACTCCAACTCTGGATGACACCGTAAGCCTCCGGATGACTCTAAATGGCTCCGGACGACTCCAGATGACTCCGGACGACTCTGGATGACTCCGGACTAATCAGAATTCGGACGACTCCGGACGATTCTGGATGGCTCCGAAAGACTTCGGATGATTTTGAATGACTCCGGACGACTCCAGATGATTCACGACGACTGCGACTCCGGACGACTCCAGAAGGTTCACGACGACTCCGGATGACTCCGGACGGCTTCGGAAGACTCCGAATGACTTCGGAAGACTCCGACTGCGGACGACTCCAGACGACTCCAAATAACTCCGGCTGACTCTGGATAACTCCGGCTGACTCCGGACGACTCCAGAAGTTTCTTGGCGACTACGAATGACTCCTGACGACTCCGGATGACTTCGGAAGACTCCGACTACGGACGACTCCGACTACGGACGACTCCGGATAAATTCTGACGACTCCTGATAACTTTGGCTGACTCCCGTCGACTCCGAATGACTCGGGACGACTCCGGATGACTCCGGATGACTCCGGACGAATCCAACTCCGGACAACTCCTGTCAAATCCGGGTGACTCCAGACGATTCCAAACGGCTCCGGTTAATGCTGGGCGCACCTACTTTCTGGAGTCGGCTCCGAAGTTTCCTGAGTGGGATCGAAGTCGATTCAGGATTTTAACCATCAAAACCCATCACTAGACTCTGCATATCTCCACCCTCCAGTGCATCTCTTCAACTGGAAAGCTGCACCACACAAAGGGAGGCAAGGATGGCTTAGGATGGCAAAAACCAGGGCGCAATCGCCGAACCAGGGGGAACACAACAGTGCAGCCGCGTCGTGTTGTACTACGCTTCGCTATATGTTCAATGAACCCCAGCTTCACAAGTAGTATTTGTAGTAGTAGTAGTGGTGGTGGTAGTAGTAGTAGCGGTAGTACGCAAAATACAAACACACACATACACCTTGGGAGAGCCCCATGGCGAGATGCTCCAAGTCCAGGGCCGAACCCAGAAAAGCGACCGGTACGCCGGTATTCGGTGTGTCTACGTGCTGATTCCCACATACACTTCCCGACCAGACGGACCAGGTCTGTCGTGGGTTTCGTGTGGGTTGTGTGTCTGTGTGTGAATGGTGTGTGAGTAAGTGAGTGAGTGTGCGTGAAAGCGAGCCCTATTGCCCATTTTCCGACATCTTCTCCCCACACACACACGCACGCACATTTTCTACAATCAACGTTCAAATAAACAAAGAGTATGTGTGTAAAAAGCCCGGCTAGCATCTCCGGCTACCGGGGACGAGCTTTCCACTGGGGCGGGGTTGTTGTTGTTTGTTGTGGGAAAATGGCCGCTGCTCTGCGTTATGTATGCGCTGCACGCGCTATCCTGGATGCAGGCACCCAACCTCCCCCCACCGCACAGACACATGTACTTCCGGGTTGACGGTAAATACGAGTGCAGTGCCGGGAGACTGTTGGGAATTTCTTGGGGTTTGGAAACCCTGGCAACATCTCCTGGGATGAATGTTCCAGAATGTTCTTGGGAGGAACCGAACTACCGTTTTTGTCATTTCTTCAAACGTCTGGTGAGAGTAATTAGATGCACCGCGTGAGCTTCAAGTCTCTTCAAACTTGCCGTAGCGGCGATCCCGTACACTCCGTACACCACCCGTACACATTGAGTTAAGAAGTTCCTCAAGATGTTTTTGTGGCTGTGGGTGTATGTGTAAACAGCGCCTAGTTCTTGAAAGGGTGCGGTCGATGGAAAACCTTTTGCGATGGAAGTTGGTGTGGAAGCCGCATCTCACAATCCCTCAACCAGAGTTCCCATCAACGTTCCGTTTCGGATTCAATGCTAGAGAGTAATCGCAATCGCTAAATTTTAGTTACTATTTGTTAATAATCTATTGAACAAACATACATAATTGTAACACTTTCCCGGAACGCTCCGGTGCTCTCCCTTTGCTCTCAATTGTTAATGCACACGCTATCTCCTCTCATTTGAAACAAGTTGATTTTGTATATAATGAATCTTCAATATGAAAAAAAAAACACTGACACACTATCGTCTTGAAACCCTAACACTTCCATCCTGTCAGCATCTTTTTCGTACATTCTCAAAAAGGATTAAAAAAACTAGCAAAAAACGATTAAAAATGCAACCGCCAATACGTAATCTTGGTCTACAGCAAACAGAAAAGTGTTTCTAAAATTTCTAACACACACACACACACGATGAAAATGGAATGGCCAACCAGGATGTCCTGTCCTAACATGTGCAAAACAGCGCTAGCTTTAAATGTTTTAGTATTGTTTTGTTACCACACGTGTGTGTGCGCCTGCTGTTGCACAGTTTTAGTCGGGCTAATAGATTTTGCTTAGTTAATATCTAGTTAACATATGCCTTTTACTTTTACTTTTTGCTCGCTTGTCTACTACTACGCGCTCTACAAATTGGTTAGTTGCAGTATAATTGGTTTGAGCTAGAATATCCTAAACACAAGTTACACAATTCTTCTACAAACTTTTCCATTTCCCCACCCCGGCAAAAAACGCACTGTTGCACGCATGATTTGTACAACAGTCATTAACATTGTTCCTCAGCTTCTGCATCCCATCCCTCACTACGCTGTATATAGTCTCTGTAACACTTATGGTAAGTAGCCCTTATCGGTATCGTTATGCTCCCGTTGAGAACACAAACAAACAGACATACACACATTCAAGAGGAATCGTTAAATTGTGCATACAGCGGATTAGAACGAACATTGTGTACAGTGGGGACAGCAGGACGACGCGACGCGCGTTAGTTTGACGTTACGTATGGTATATATGATAAATAGTTACCGCTGCCGGCACATTTTGGTACGGAAAGATATGTTACAACGGAACCGGTAGGCGGAGAGCGTTCAGGCCGTACAGCAACCCGTGATAATGCAAGTTGTTTTTTTAAAGCAAGGCGCAAGCAAGGGCTAGCGCAATCTCTGGGAGGCGTGTTTGTTTGTTTGTTTTTTCTCTCTCCCACTTTTTTTTTCGCCTACTTCAGGTAACCGACGAGAATGTTTTTCAGCAGAAACAGCACCAACACTCGAAAGATCACCTTCGAGACGTCCGGCCAATATCAGTCCTGTCCCGCCTTGCGGCCGGAGCTGGAGCCCGGCACGACGTCCAGCACGAGGTCGCTGCCGTACGACCAGACGAGCGGCTCGTGGAACTTGTCCTGGTGCACCAGGCTCTTGTAGTGGTGCAGGGCGGGATGGTCGATGTACGCGTCGCACCCGTAGCACCAGACGGACAGGTCGGCGAAGCTGAGGGCGAGCGGATGGTCGGCCGCCTCGGTACCGTGCCGCAGCATGTGCTCGTTCACGTACCGGCCGCAGTACACGCCAAAACAGAGCAAACAGATCCAGTTTTCCACCTCCGCGCTACAGTCACTGCACGGTGTGCGCGTGTCGATTGCTGCGGGGAGGAGCAAGATTAACACATGGAAAATGAAAGGAGACACACACGGTAGCCTTACCTTCTGGGGCCGTTTCCGGTCGCAGCAGCTTCAGATGGGGACAGTCGCGGCGCGGTATTACGGCAAACATTTCCTCGTTCTGCAGTGCCTGTAACGATGGAAGCTTTGTTTAGTATTGATGGTTGAAAACTCCACCCACCAGTTTGCCTGCGAACCTCTAAGTTAGCCTCCAAAAACTCGGTCAGCGTTTGGGACGGTTGTTTGGAGCTGCCCGCCGCCTGCTCACCCCCACTGCTGGCAGCCTTTGCGGCGGACGACGACGACGGGGTGGACGATGTGGTTTGCTGCGGCTGCTGCTTGTCGGTGCCGCCCCGCTCGCTCAGCGTCATGTTGTCGAGCGCCTCGATCAGCTCGCTGCCGGTCTCCTCCAGCAGCGGTTCGCTGCTCGGCAGCTTCTTGTTGAAGCAAAGCGACCGCCAGTACAGCCGCTGCACGGACAGCACGTTCCAGAGCGTCTCGCAGCAGGACGCGTGCGTCGCCGGGGGCGTGCGGGCGGTGCCGCTAACCGGTAGCAGCATCGGCAGTGGATCGCCTAGCAGCGCCTTCGTGCACATGGCCATCGCGTGCGAGATCGAGTTGACGTTGTAGCCGCCCTCGAGGCACAGGACGAGCCGGCCGCCCGCCAGCACCGACAGCCACTGCGTGAAGTGGCCGTACGCTTCGGGCGTCACGCGGCACCCGCCGAGCGGGTCGCCGATCGCCGCATCGAACCCAGCCGACACCAGCACCAGCTCCGGCTCGTACTCGTACGCGATCGGCAGTATGACCGAGTGGAACGCGGCCACGTACTCCGGGTCGCCCATGCCCTTCCGGTTCCAGGGGATGTTCACGTTGAAGCCCCGGCCCGGCCCGCTGCCGACGACGGTGTAGTCGGCGTCGGTGCTGCGCGGGAAGAACGCCCCATTGTCGTACCGGTGCACCGAGATGTACAGCACGTGCGGGTCCTGCTCGAAGATGTGCTGCGTGCCGTTGCCGTGGTGCACGTCCCAGTCGACGATCAGGACGCGCCGCAGCCCGTACCGCTTGACCGCATGCCGGGCCGCCACCGCGATGCTGTTGTAGATGCAGAATCCGTGCGGCGTGTCCGCCTCCGCGTGGTGGCCGGGCGGGCGCACCACGCACACGCCCGACCGGGTACGGCCCTCCAGCACGTCCTCCACCACGGTCAGCACCGAGCCGGTCGCCATGCGGGCACTCGCGTCCGTGCTCGGGTGGAAGTAGATCGAGTTGTACTGGTCGGCCGTCTGCTTCATCGTGCTCGACTGGCACACCTCGCCGATCAGGCGCACGTGCTCCGGCCCGTGCACCAGACACAGCTCCTCGGTGGTGGCGAGCCGGCCCGGCAGCCGCTTCATGCGCTGCGCCAGCTGGTAGTCCCCGGTCAGCCGCTGCATGATCTTCGCGATGCGCTCCGGCTGCTCCGGGTGCCACTTTTCCGCACTGTTGCGGTGCTCGAGCATCAGCTCGTCGTACACGTAGCAGACGCGGTCGGGCGGGAAGCTCAGATCGGTGGCGAGGTGCAGCCGGGCCAGCCGGTCCTGGATGCGGGCGCGCTCGTCCGCCGACTGCACCGGGTAGCAGTTGCGCGTCTCGTACCGGCCGGGCTGGGCCGGCGGTTCCGGCGGCACGTAGCATTTGATCACCTTGTGGAAGTTGTCCTGCGGGTTTGTGTTGTTGTAGTCCTCCAGGCTGCGGACAGAAACAAACACAGAGCAATAAATTATTATACTTGGAACATTGGGATTTCAACGCCTTTCAACCTACTCGTATAGCTCGTAAAGCTGCAAACACTTCCAGTACTTCCGGTGGCTGTAGATGCAGTTCAGGATGGACGCCTGCATGCTCTCGGACGGGGGCTGCAGCGCTTCCGTCAGCCGTGGAGCCGGATCGCCGAGCAGCGTCTTGAGCGTGAGCGCGCAGCCCTCGGCAAGCGACTCGAGACAGTAGCCACCCTCCAGGACGACGGCGACGCGCCCCTGCGCCATCAGCAGCAGCGGGCTGAGCAGGTGCGAGTAGAACGCGGGCGTTATTTCCATACAGCCCTGAGGGTGGGGGGAGCGGATGGAAACAGATTAGTAAGCAGGCCTGACAGGCACCAACAAGAGATGCTTAACGGTAGCGAAGGAACAGGTTGCAGGCATGGGTCGAGCAATGGGTGAGAGAGGAATTTTGAAAGGATTTGGCGAGAGCATGAAGACTAGCAATGGGTAAAGATGGCAACAATCTGGAGTCGACTACAACCCGACTCCGACAATTTCGGAACCAACTCCAGAAGGCAGGTTCGCATTATACGCCTTAGACGGAGTCGTCCGAAACTGGCCGGAGTCATCCGAAGTCGTCAAGAGTTGTCTGGAGTCGTCCGGAGTCGTCTGGAGTTACCCGGAGACGTCTGGAGTCGGAGTCATCTGGAGTTGTCTGTAGTCGTCTGGAGTCGGAGTCATACGGAGTCGTCCAGATCTGGGCAGAGTCGTCTGGTATCGAGCCAGAGTCGTCTGGAGTTGGCCGGAAGACCAAAAAAAAGCACAGCGAAAGGAAATGCCTGATAACAAGCATATTGATTCCAACCGATTCCGCTTCCGGTCGACTCCGTTCGACTCTGAACGACTCCAAACGAATCCAGACGACTTCGGACGACTCCAGATGACTCTGAACGACTCTGGACGACTCTGGACAACTCCAGACGACTCCGGACGACTTTGTCCTGGACGACTACAGTTGCCGACATTTTGCCGGAGTCGGAATCGGACTAACAATACTCGATGTCAGATCGAAATCGTAAGTGCGCTCCAGAGAGCACATCATTAATGAAGACACATCAATGCCTGTTAGACCCAAATGACGAGCGAACAATAGCTTCGTTAAGAAATTTTGCCATTCGATTGTATGTTATGATGTTAGGAGGTTATGTTTGGACTACAAATAAGTTCGTGCTGTTTTTGTAGTGAAAAAAGAAGCTTAATTGTGACAATCTGATAATGCATTCAATGGTCAAACTATTTTTCGTCATTATTCTGTGGCCGGCTTCCATGCAGCGATCCATTTGCTGACTACTTTGTAGTTGGAGCAGAACTGGCTAGCCAGCTCATCGACTCTATCGAGCAGAAGAGACAGCAATCTGAAGGATCATTGTCTAGGCTATACAGCGGGTGGGATAAGCCTTTCAATTTTAGTGTTTTTTAGTACCGTTTACACATGCCTTAGATATGAGTTGCTGCCACAACTCAGAGTTAACGTGATACGAGACTCAATACCTCAGATCATTCACATTGGGAAATAACTTGCTGAGATACTTCAAACGTCTTCGGAACTCCTTGATGTTTTTGTGCAGGATCTTCATCGAACATGCAGCCTTCAACATCAATTTTAAGGTATATATTTTTGACTTGTAAGTCAATTGTTTTGCTCACAAAATTTAACCTAATGTCTGAAACTGCGTGTTCCAAAATCGTTACTTTAAGATAAGTAGTTAAACATTTAACTTCCAGAAAACACGCTCTTGAGAATACAGTGAAATCTCTCTAAGATGTCATATTCCATACATTTTATGTCTCTTCAGGATGCATATCTCCCTAAGGTGAACATTTTCTAAGTTGCATATGCAATTTGTTAGCCTCAATTCTCAAAGATGAATGTTGAAAAACAATTCACAAAAAAAAATTTGGTCCAAGGATGCCAGGTTTTTTTCTCGTGGTTTCTTGGATACTTCATAGCAACACCTTCATTAGTTTTCTTTGACGCTGACGGTCCCCTTGAAGATTCACCTTAGAGAGATTCCACTGTATGTTAATTTCATTATGTTTTGCGCAAAAAATTATCAAATTACACGATTTTAGTAGTGTGGTTGTAATGTAAGGTTACAGTTGTCATAAATCTCCTCATAAACCTTGTAAATATATCATGATACCTACAATAGTCTAGAATTGATTACTTACAGACAAAAATGCGTTAGCGTCAACAAATGATGACTCACAGGCAAAACTTGATATCTAAGAGCCCAAATTTAGCGTCAGCGACTGTATTTATAGCCCTAACAAATGTGTATTAATTAGTTAAAAGAACAACGGCCAAAGGAATGAAATCACATGTAACTAACAAACATGAGCATGACATAATGAGGAATTTTAGTGTGTATGCGTGTGTAAGTTATCGTGCCAGCTGTAATGATGTGTTACTGTACGCCAAAGTACAAAAGACATGAGAGTTAGATACACCCAAAACGAGCAGCGAAAAATAAGTATAAATCATCGCCAGCAAACACTGGAAAGCACTGTTTTTTCCCGGTGGCTACCTTTTCGTCGCCCAGGGCAGAATCATAACCAGCCGACACGATAATCAGCTCGGGAGCGAACTGTATGCCGTGAGGTGGGCAGTAGATGGGAGACACAGAAAAAATGGAAGACCGCGGAAGGTCCACGAAAATCCAAAAACAAACATACACACAACGCAAAAAAACGGGGAAAAGGAATAGCGGGAAAGAAAAGAAAGAAGAGAGAGAGAAAAAAACGACGATTAGTTAACAACGTAAAATCAACAAACACACACCTCGGGACATCCGTACGCAGCGTCGTAGCCGGCCGATACGATTATCAGCTCCGGTTGGAACTGGAAGTAATAGAAGCAAAAAATGTTACAACAAAAAGAAAGAAAGAAACGATTGCAAACATGGCACACAAGCAGGCTATAATAAATTCGCGCAAAACAATCGCGCTATCATAAAACTGCGGGATGATTGTGATGTCGGCGGCGGCGGCGGTGTGTCTTCGTTCGTTTCGGCGACAGTCTGATTGCTGATTAGTTTTCTGCCCCGTCATCGCGCTGCTCCAAGAGAGATAGGGCAGGCGAATCTTCGTTCTAGAACGCATTTTGTGGTCTCTCCTGGTTCCGTTGACCTATCGGGCTGAAAAGAAGCCGCTTGCTTGCTTACCTCCGTGGCGACCGGCAGTAGCAGCTGCTGCCAGATCGCGAGGTAGTCGCCGTTGGTCATGCCCGTTTTGTTGAGCGGCACGTTGAAGTTGTACCCCTCGCCCTTGCCGGTGCCGACGTAGTCAAAGTCGGACTCGCGCAGGTTCGGCCAGAACGTGCCGTGCTCGTACCGATGGATGGAGAAGTACAGCACCCTGCGGGGGCGATATGAGATGGACTTTAAAAAAAAGAGCACAAAATGGGGCGTCGCTACACGAAACCTCACCTCGGATCGGAGTAGAACATCCGCTGCGTGCCCTGCCCGTGGTGCACGTCCCAGTCGACGATCATTATCTTCTGCGTGCCGAGATGGTCGAGCGCGTGCTGGGCCGCGATCGCCACGTTGTTGAAGAAGCAGTACCCGTTGTACTCGGCGGTCATCGCGTGGTGCCCGGGCGGCCGCAGTATCGCCATCCCGTTCTGCACCGTCCCGCTCCACACGCTCTCGACCAGCTGGATCGTGCTGCCGACCGCCAGCACGCTCGTTTCGTACGACGTCTGGGCAAACCAAAAACAAAAAAAGAATGTGTTAGTGGGGGTCGGCTTTGGGCGAGTGCTGGCCTGAGTGCGGGCTTACCGGATGGATGAAGATGGCGTCGTAGTGCGAGCTCAGCCGCTCCAGCTCGGGCTCGTCCTGCGAGCCGTGCGTTTGCGCCAGCAGCTCGATCTGCTCGGCCGTGTGCTTGGTCAGCAGCTCGGCCCGGGTGGCCGGCCGGGGCGCTATGAACTGGCACCGGTCGACCAGCTGCCCGATCGTGAAGCGCTCCATCACGCGCAGGTACCGCTCCGGGCACTCCGGATAGTTGGTGTCCCACAGGCAGCGGTGCAGCGCGAACCGCTCGTCGTACAGGATGCCGGTGGGGCCGCGCACCGTCCGCGCCCCGCTCTGCGCGTTCTGGAAGATGTCCTTCAGCTGCACCTCGGTAAAGTCGGAGCTGCGGCGCTGGTCGCCGCCGGCACCCGTGCCGTTCTGACTGGTGGCGGACATTCTCAGCTTGCCCTGCTTCTTCGCCTCCGCTATGCTGCCCTTGCCGGTCGACCGATAGCCACCGTACAGCTTCACCCGCCGCTCCTCCTGCTCCGCCTCCGTTGCTGCCTGCTGGGCGCGGGTCCGAACCTTCGACTGCTTGGCGCTGCTGCGCGTCACCACGTTCGGGTTCTGCAACGCACAAAAACAAAAGTGTCACACGTTACACATTATGATACACACGGCAATGAGAGAAAGGGGAAAAATGTAAAAAGGAAACTTAATTACTGACGGCGGGACGGTGTTGAAGGACGGGAAAACGCTCACAACAAACGCTAGCACGGTGTCACCGCACTGTGGATGTAGGTTGCCACTTGCGCTGCTTGCAGCACCGTGTGTGCCGGACGGAGGATGGTTTACTTCTTGCGTGGCCCACTAAACGCGACGACCTCCTATTGATTTTGTGCGACCCCGTGCGGGATGGTTTTTATTCGTGTGCCCCGAAAAATTGTGCCCCACGATAAGAGACGCCACGATTTGCTCTGTCTCGCTCTTTCTTTTGTTTTGTCCCGTTCTTCCCATTCGTCCCGTAGCGTTTCTGTTTTGCTCGTGCGCCTGACAGTGTGTGTGTTTGTGTGCTGTGCTGGGCGCCCTCAATGATCCCCCCTTACTTTGGTGCTAATCGATTTAATCCAGTGGTCGGCAATTCTGGGCCGATTTTTTTGTTTGTTTTCGATGCAAACAATTAGGCGTTACATTATTGTGCTTACTTTCGAGTCAAATTCAAGCCATTTAAAATTTCAAATAGATGTTACTCCTGAATACAAAAAAAATCAAATAGACCGATAGTTTTATCACAAAATGAAGAAAAAAAACTTCAACCTATTACTAAAATAGAAGAATATATGGTCGGCATTACTTGCTTACGGTATTAAAAAATAGAAAGCATTCGGCCTTAGCACCATTTTTCGATCGAAAAAATCGACCACTTTGTATGGGGAAAAATCCGCGACGTATTGAGCAGCGGAAATTATCGAACATCATAAATCAAGGATGATGTTTTTGAAACCCGTTATGTAAAAGCAAGTTGGTAAATGTTTTGGTTCTTTTTCATAATTTGGGGTGATAAAAAAATTATTTATTAATTATTTAAAAAAAAAAGGTTTACCTACACTAAATATTGAACTCGATGGGAATCGACTTCATGTAGGGGTAGGAAAGAAATAGTTATACTGTTTTACATTAGCGCCTTTCGAATTTTTTCGATCGAAAAATGGTGCTGTGGCCGATTGTTTATCTATAAAAACCGTATGGAATACTTGGGTAAGCCGGTTGCCAACTTACGTGTGTAAATTTGGTTGCCAACTCTACTGTTGATAAAACTACTTTTGCTTTCATTCCATACTTGTGAGTGTGTGAAAGAATCTACATTGGCCAAGACAAATTCATTTTTCAGCCAAGGTAAAACCTTTGAACGCTTTGACGTACCGATTACATGCCTAATTCCTCTATGTGATTGGGCCTTTAACCGATAATTACACACACAAAATAATCATTTTTTAGTTCCCCAAGCGATATTACACTGTTGAGAATAATTCTAATGTCAAAATGCTTTCTTCTCGAGTCGATTTTAACGTAAGAATTCCAATTCTTCATACAGTGGAACCCCTCATAACGAGTACCGAGTTTTTCGCATGCGATTTTATCACACGTGCTGTCAAACGATTTTTCGATTCTTTTTCGATATTGCGATGATTTGGATGATTTTAATAGTTTAATGAGTGCCGGTCTGGTGATACAGTCGTCAACTCGTACGACGTAACAACATGCCCGTCATGGGTTCAAGACCCGAATAGACCTTGCCTTCATACGTAGGACTGACTATCCTGCTATGGTAACAAAAAGTCATTGAAAGCCAAGCTTACTTCACTAGTAGTGGATACAGGCAAGCCTTGACCGACAGCGGTTGTTGTGCCAAAGAAGAAGAATAAGAAGAATAGTTAAATAAAGATAGTTTGAGGTTGTTCCTACAAAAAATCACATAATTAGTTTGACAGTTAACATCGGATACGGCGTCCAACGAAATAATTTATTAAATAAATATTTTTATTCCGTCGTACGACGAAATCGCACGTCGGGTGGTATCTGTCAAATCCTATATAAAATTTTGACGAGCCTTCAGATAAAATCGCATCCGATGAAGCAGACACGGCCCTTTGAGACATAAATGGATACCTTCCAGGTAAAAATTGTGACACGCTGTCAAAAATGGGTGCCTTCGAGACAAAAATAGGTGAGTTAGTGTCACGAAACACAAAATTCAGCGGCAACAATACGACAGGGTACATATTTTCAGTTGCATATATGCCATTTTTACGAGCACATTTTCGGGCCTAGCGCCAATTCCATTACTTTTCATACAAATTCGAAGGAAAAAGAGTGTTTCGCATAACGAGTTTTTCGTATAACGAGTGAGTCACTGGATTAAACTCAATGTGTGTGGTTCCACATGTACTAAAACTAATAAGCCAAAACGTTGTACATGATGCACTTTTACCCACAACGTAACAGACTCTCAGCCGTTTATAATTTTAACAATTTAGAAAACGAAATTCTTTATAATTCATCAACTATTTGTTGAAATCGAATCGAAGTACTCTTTAGATGCAACATAAACAAATATTAGTATTGCAGATGTTTTTAAGCTTTTCTCTACTTGCTCTAATACATTAATATCATTTTTGCTTTCAGTTACACTCCACTGTCACTCATTTAATCTATTTTAAGCACAACAAAAAAAGGTTATTTGCTAAATGAGTTACTGCTTTAATTGTGTTGAGGTTACCCCTCCCAAATCTCGGTGCAGTTTAGTGCCACTGGGCTAAACTGCTCGAGAAGTGGATCCAAAAAGCCCGTAACCTCGACACAGTATTTTGTTTTCTTCTCGATGAGGGGGTGGACCGAAGGGGTGGGGGAAGGTTTGTTGTTTTATTACAACCCTCCCGTGCGTGTGGCAGGGGAGCGACTGAATGTAGGCACCATCCCAGCGGTGTCTTAAGTATCACACACAGCGCACCTGAAGTATGGGCACCTCTCCGCGCACAACCGAAGGCCAATTACCCTGCCCGTTTGTTATACTTCTTTCTTTTTTTGTGTGATTTTTCCCTGCTAGCCAGATTTATTCATGTATTCCAATCCATTAGCGCTTAATGGTTTGGTGCGTGCGTATTGATTGTGATGCGAAAACCCATGTCGTCGCCCGGTGACCGTTAGAGAGTGTGTCGCATTTTAAAGATCTATTTTTTCGTTTGTTTGTTGTTTTTCCTTGCAGTTGGAAAGGGGGGGCAAATGAAACTGACTTTCTTTACTTACCATTTTGCTTTTCCTGATGGTTGATGGTTGACTGAGCGCGCGACAGGGCCGGTGGTGCGCGTTCCCTGACCTGCTCTTCCTGGCAGATGTTTCGCTTCGGGGGTTTGTCACACTCGGGGTGCTTCTTGTTGACGGGGGTTGATTGTTCTGTCTCACACACACGCACACGCACAAACACACTTGCACTTTGTTGTTGGTCCTTTCGGTGTGCGTGTGTGTGCGTGTAGGGGATGTTTCGGGATGTGTCTACTGCAAATTTGGCGACTCGCCGGGATCGGAGCGAAGCCACGTTCGAAGCGTTCCCTGGCCACACACTGCACTGGGTATAGAACAAAGGAAGCGAGCGAGCCGAGGCCAATGGCGCGCGCGGGCGACCCACGGAAGAAGAAGAGGTGGAAGAAGACGAGGGAAACAAAATCAGAGCGGGTGGGGAGGTGGCCGATTACTTCATCGCTTCCTTTTATGTAAGTGAGGTAGGCGAAGCTAGGCTGCCCCGAACGCACAACGCTGCATATGTCTTACACCCGGCGGCAACACACAAAATGCCCACGCAAAAACACACACACACGCGCGCGCACTCCCAAGCCTTCGTTTATGCTTGCGACGACGACGAAGCGCCAAACGAGCAGCAGCTGCTGGCCAATTCTTCTGACATCATCCACGGAATCCACGGACCAAAAACAAGAGCGTCCCGCGCGCGGAATCGCAGCAACACCACCAGGCACCACCAGAGAAACAAAAAAAACACCGCCACTGAGAGCAATGGAACCGATTTCGGGCAAACTTCCGCAGGGTTTTGGTCAATGCGACCTACACGCACGGCGCCGTTCTGTGAGCTGCTGCAAAACACACTGGCGTGCGACGGTCCGTACAACAAACAGAAGAAAGAGAGGGGGAAAAACACCCAAGAAAACTATAAACAACCATACCCGAGTGGAATCGAGCAGTCGGGCACTGCTCGAAACTCGATACAGATGGCACACACACACACACACACATACTGGGACGTTTTATCCAAGGTGCTGACAGGGCAAGGTTAGGCATCGTAGGATATATCCTCGTGTGATCCCAGCTATTCGTCGAATTTTTTTTAAAGATGTCTGTTGTACGTCGAAAAGGACAAAGCTAGAAGTTTAACTATCTAGCCTCACTTTAATTGCCAGGATGTAATGGCGTTTGGAACTGGAATCGAATCGAGTCCGTTCTTGGGACAGATATCGAGTGAACGAGTCTCATTTCGATCTAATCTAAAAGAACCTTAATATTTCAAGAACAAGAACCGAGTTCCTTTAGGACCCTCTGCAAAGGCTCCTCTGTGAAAGGAAGACGCTGGCATGCTCCAGCTGAATGTAACGAACTACGGAGATTGGCGTTTCGTAGCGTACGTCTGGGCTTGGACGAACTCGACAAGTTCTTGCGAGTGGACCGGTAAGCAAACTTCTTGCTGATTGGATTTGTTGGAGATGACTGGCATGGCCATTGGCAAGGTAAAGACGACGCAGCCAAGGAATAGTCATGGATAAAGTTGCCAAAAATCCGGAGTCGACTCCGATCCGACGCCGGTAATTTCGGAAGCGACTATGAGAGGTAGGTCCGCCTAGCATTATGTGGAGTCGTCCGGTGTCACCCAGGGTCAGAGTCGTCCGGAGTCGTCTGGAGTCGCCCGGAGTTGTCCGGAGTCACCCGGAATCAGAGTTGTCCGGGGTTGTCGGGAGTCGTTCGGAGTCGTCCGGAGTTACCTGGAGTCAGAGTCGTCCGGAGTCGTTTGGAATCGTCCGGAGTCGATCAGAGACGTCGGGAGTTGTCCGGAGCCACCCGGAGTCGTTCGGAATCATTCGGAATCGTACGGAGTCGGAGTCGTCCGGAGTCGTTCGGAGTTGTCCGGAGTCACCAGGAATCAGCGTCGTCCAGAGTCATTCACGCCTGGAGTCGTCCGGAGTCGGTCGGAGTTGTCCAGAGTCGTTCGGAACACCCGGAGTCGTTTGAAGTCGTCCGGAGTCATTCGGAGTCGTCCGGAGTCATTCGGAGTCGTCCGTAGTCATTCGTAGCCGTCCGGAGTAGTTCAGAGTCGCCCGAAGTCGTTCGGAGTCGTCCAGAATCGGCCGGAGTCGGAGTCGGCCGTTGAAATAAATACCTGTATACGAAGTGCACGCGCAAAATGAAAGACAAAAAAACACAAATAAATGAAATGCCTGATAACAAGTTCAAATCCGGAAGAGTTGGACTTGGACGACTACGATTAGGGACGACATCGACGTCCGCACGGAACTATTGATTACAATTTTGCGCTCCAGAGCGCAATACTACTAATGTGGAAGTCTCTTGAGGACATCCTTGCGAAGAAGACGACCAGAAGATCTCGCGCAAACGACTGGCTACAGTTGCGCAGGAAAGATGGATCTTTGATGTGAAGTCATTTTGTGCGACCTGCTTTAACTAGTGGAAAATTGCAAATGTATCAATGGAAGAGCACAGTTGCTCAATAGCTACGATCCTCTTGCTGACAGCCCTTGAAAATGTTGAAGATTAAGACCAGACCATTAGAAATGGGAAAACTTCGCTGAAGAAGCCTCCAAGCAGGTCAGTGGGGCAGAAAAATCAACTGCTTTGATCGCTGGAAGTAATCAGAGTAACAGGCAAAACTGTGAACTCCTTGGCCAGACCTCAGAGTGGAGTAAAAAGACCAGATGGTGGATTCATTTGCAGGATTCTTGATACACATCCTCAAACAGCATAAAATACTTCAAAAACATTGAAAAACTGTAAGAGCCGTTTGTCGTCGATCTTGCGCCTGCATAGAACTTCCTATTCATCAACCGAATTCCTTTAGAAGCGTAAATTAAGAAACACGTGCTTAACATATTAAAACAACTCGGACTGTATTCTAAAAATTGCTTAAAGCATCAAAACACTCCTTCCTTACGGCGACACATTACTTCCTGAGATAACTTCCCCTCAAATTGTTGGATCGACCCGGTTAAATCCCCTCCAGCAGCTTCGCCCGGCTGCCCGCATCCAGCTCGTCCAGCTCGCACTCGAACGTTGCGCGAAAGCAGTCCAGCAACCCGTCCGCCACACTGTCCACCCCCAGGTCCGGCCGGTTCCCGAGTTCGTGCGCGAGCGAGGTCACCGATTTGCCGACCAGCCCGCACGGTACGATGTGCCCGAACCAGCCCAGATCGACGTCACAGTTGAGGGCGAGCCCGTGCGTCGTCACGTACCGGCTCGCGTGTATGCCCAGTGCGCAGATCTTCCGGTCGCCGATCCAGACGCCCGTGTCGGCCGTCGTGCCGGCCCGCAGCCCGTACCGCCGGCACAGCTCGATCACGGTGCGCTCGAGATGGCACACGTACCAGCGGACGCTCGGCTGGAAGTGCTTCAGGTCCAGTATTGGGTACGCGACCAGCTGCCCCGGCCCGTGGAACGTGATCAGCCCGCCCCGGTTGGTGCGCACGAAGTCGGCCCCGAGCGCGCGCAGTCGGCCCTCCTCCGCCTCGTCGTAGCCGCGCGTCCGGATGCCTATCGTGTAGACGGGCTCGTGCTCGGTCAGTATCAGCACGTGGCGATAGGGTGGTTGTGGTGAGGCGTCCTTCTGCTGCTGCTGCAACTGGCTGGCGATCGTTTGCTGTAGCTTCAGGGCCCGCTGGTAGGGCAGTCGTCCGGCCCGCAGCACGTGCACCAGGCGGGACATGGTGCGGTAAGGATGAGTGTGTTTTTAGGGTTGAGATTTATGTGTCTGTTTCTGTCTTTCTCTCTCTCTCTCGGCAGTCCCGGGCAGTCGGTGTGGCGTCTTGTGCGTGTTGCGGGGCTGCTACTGTGGACGTTAATTCTCCTTCCGCTCGATCTCCGGGTTCACTTCCGGCGCACTGTTTTCAGCATCCTCCTGCTGGCGCTGCCTCTCCACCAGTTTCATGTACAGCAACTGGCCAACCTGCAATCACCGGGCACGAAACGAAAACAAACGGAAAACAAGCTGATAACATCTGACGACACAACAGTGGGGTTGCGTCATTTCTGACGTTTCTGATTCCGCAACGGTCTCAGACAAACAAAAACAAAAACGGGCGGGAAATGGACGTTACAAAAACAGTGTCCAAAAAACACGAAACAAAATATTAAAAAAATAACCTACATAAACATCGATCGCCGCGTACAGCTTCTGGTCGTCGGACAGCGGCAGCACGTTCCATTTGCTCATCCGGACCCGCTTGTCCTTGCTGACACGCTGCCGCAGCACTTGCTCGACCAGCCGGGCCAGGCTCCAGATGCCGGTCGTGCCGTGCAGCCGGTTGTACCACTGGCCGAGCTCGACGCACCGCTCGATCAGCCGGTCCGCGCTCACCGCCGGGAAGTCGCGGGCCAGCTTACGGAAGTCGTTCTTCACGTTGACGCCGTGCAGCAGGACGCGCGGATGGTAGAGCAGCTGCAGCAGGGCGGCGGGCAGCTTCTGCAGGCAGGAGAGCTGCAGCAGCAGGCACCGGTCGGGGGCGGCGCACAGCTGCATCAGCGCCGTCCGGCCCGGGCCGGTCTGGAAGCTGAACGGCCACTCGAGATCGAACGCGATCGGGATCGGCCGGTCCTCCTGCTGCTGCTCCACCCACTGCATCATCTGGTCGCAGCTGAACGCGACGTCCTGGAAGGTGGTATAGTACTCGATCGCCCCGGTATAGCTGACGAACGGGAGATATTCTACCCGCAGGTCGGGCTGCTTGCTTTCCTCCACCTGGTAGTTGCTTCGCAAGCGTCGCTTCGGTGGTTCCTCTTCCGGCGCAGCCGGCGTTGGTACCGCTGGTTTGTTGTTTTCATTCAACGGCTCTGCCACGACGACGCACTCTACATTATTCTTGAGATCTGCATCGCTCTTGCCGGCCCGCAGCCACAGCGGCAGTGTTCGTTTGGACATGATGTCGTTCGTTAAAAACAAAAAAGCCCGCGTCACTGTTTACATTCCAGCGTCGCCCCGTTTCACGCCACAAAATGGGGTCTGTTTTCTTACGAAATAATGCAAAAACATCGGTTTTCCACTAAAAAAAAAGTCTTAGTTGTACCGTGCTTACCGTAATGGCTTTTTCGTTTTCGCGTCCCTTTGCCAACGGCGCCTAAAGTTCGTTAGGTTAGCGGTTTGTATTGAACGGGTGCGCTCTTGTGAAACAACTCGAACGCCAATTTGACAGTTAACCTTTCTGTCAGCGACCAGCAATGTTTATGTTCAGGGGAATGTTGTACATTTGGGAAATTTTCTAGTGGAGTTGAGTTCCGTTTTAGGGTTGGACTAGGTACCCGATTCATTCCGAATCCGGAACAGTTCCGGGAAAGGATTCGAATCGGGAGCTGTTGCAGGACCGGAACGGGTTTGGTAACGGGTCCTGGATCGGTTTAGGTTCAGTAACGGTTCCTGCACCGGGGTGAGTTTGCGATCAGTTACAGGACCGGTATGGCTTTGTTTTCTTTCTTAGTTTTCTTTTATTAATGGCCCGAGCGCCATAGATTACTTACCGAAAAGCTTTCCGAGCAAAATTTTATAAGAATTATTGACCACACAGTCGGAATCAAATCTGCAAATGTTTCTCTTGCATCAAAAATGTTTCCGCATCATGTGATTGACAGTTCGTCCATACGATTTGGCAACAAATGTTCCCGCAACATTTTCATACACCAGAGTTCGAGTCGGATCGGGTCAAGGTAGGTTCAATACCCGAACCAAACTCGCTGCACCAACGGGTCGGAGTCGCTTATACTGTCTCGCACCTCATCATTACTCATCATTCGGGTCGACCCGAACTCGCTGCAATCACGGGTCGGAATGAATCCACCTTGGCCCGACCCGTCCCGAACTCTGTGCACAAACGTGTTGTAGTCGCTTATGCTTTCTTGCACCTACCGGAGTTGTTGAACCTATTGAACCTACTTGCACCTTTCGGGTGGACCCGAACGACACCGGGTCGCTTACGGATGGCTCCGACCCGACAGGTTCAGGTCAAACAGGTCAAACGAAAAAGAGGATTGAGAATTGTTCTAATTTGGAGATTCAAAAGTCATTGAAAAGTTAATTCACAAAATCCATTTTCAGTTTTGTGGTTGGTAGCAACAAGGTTAAAGGGCTGTCATTCCTGGCATTGTACAACGGCTGCATGAATCCACGCACCGATCATACGACTATTAAAACAGAACGAAAGTTAAGAACGAAAACGGTCCCAAAAATGAATATTATTCAATAAAATAAACTATTTTCCTTGTGGGTAGCACGAATAAGCTTGAATTTTCACGCTCGCCACAAATGCGTCTACAAGATGTAAACAAAACTGTAAACGTCAGCGCTGATCATATGGTACCTGACAGCTCATTTGTTATTGTTATTGTTATTCTGATTCATCTTTTCCCAAACTCATAGTAAAAAAGGGGGAAGGAAAATACGAACCAGATCGGGCATTCCCAAAGGGGTGGGAAATTGATAACAAAAGTGTAAATTTTTAGTATAGTGTTTGTGTTTTTGTGTGTTTGAGTGTGTGTGTAGTTTTAAGACGCTTTACAATGTCGCTGCTATGCAATACGGGCGACTGGTTCACGCTGGGACAGGGCAATGCCTTCCGGTAAAGTATTTCCCTGACCGACCCCCTCCCTTCATTTCCGCCCTCTAACGCGTATCCTTTCCCCGACACAGCAAAATCGAACTCTACACCATGGAATGGCCCGGCAGCATCAACCTGGAGCATATGCGCGTGTATGCGGCACCGTACGGTGGTCCGATCGCCGTCGTCAAGGATCCGAAGCTGTTCGTCAAGCTGGACGGGGGCGCCAGCACGCGACCGATCATACGCATCTTCAACTGCGTGGGCAAGCTGCTCTCTTCCATCAATGTAACTAGTGCCCTCCCCATCCCTTTACAATCTGTTCCACTCACAAGCACGCCCCTCACCTTCGCTTGAAAAATTGCAGTGGGATTGCGGCAATCTGGTCACGCTCGGCTGGTCGGACGCGGAAGAGCTGATCGGGGTGCAGGACGACGGTACCATCTTCCTGCACGACATGTTCGGCAACTTTGTGCACAAGTTCAGCGTCGGCAAGGACGTGACGGACGTGGCGGACGCCCGCATCTTTACCTCCGCCTCCGGCACGGGCGTGGCCGTGATGACGTCCGGCTTTAAGATCTACATCCTGAACAACATCAAGGATCCGAAGTCGCGCCCGCTCTCGGAGCTGCTCAGTAAGCCCGGCCCTTCCGCGTCATTCCCATTGCGCAGTGAGTCAGCGTTCCTTCTCTCTCTCTCTATTGCAGACCTTACGAGCAGCCTCACCTGCTGGGAGATGGTGTGCAAGGACCGCACGACCAGCTGCCTGCTAGCATCCGGCAACGAGATCACCCTGGTGCGGCACGGCGACAACGCGTTCACCAACACGACGCCCGCGATGCGGCACGACTACCAGTCGATCAGCCTGCTGGCCGTCTCGTTCGATCACGAGCACGTCGCGCTGCTGACCAACACCGGCTGCCTCTGGATGGGCTCGTGGGACCTGAAGCGCAAGTACTGCGAGTTTGCGACCGGTCGGCAGGAGCAGGCCAACCAGCTGGTGTGGTGCATCGACGGCAGCACCGGGCCGGACGGGCAGGCCGTCATCGTCTGCTACGCGCACCTGCTGCTGGTGGTGGGGGCGAGCGGCGAATCGAGCGTGTACACGTACGACACGCCGGTGGCGCTCATCCCCGAGATGGACTGTGTGCGCGTGCTGACCAACTACTGCCACGAGCTGGTGCAGCGGGTGCCGCCCAGCACGAGCAAGATCTTCGGCATCAACATCTCCGAGCCGGCGAGCTTCCTGTTCGAGGCGCACCGCAAGTTCCGGGACCGGAGCCACCAGTCGGACGAGTACCTGTGCCTGATACAGCACCGGCTGCCGGCCGCCGTCGCCGACTGCGTCCAGGCGGCCGGCCACGAGTTCGACCCGAGCACGCAGAAGTGCCTGATACAGGCGGCGTACTTTGGCAAGAGCTTCCTCTCGGGCTACGACTGTACCGACTACATCACGATGTGCCGCACGCTCAAGGTGCTGAATGTGCTGCGCGACCGGAACGTGGGCATCCCGATCACCATACAGCAGTAAGCACCGGCGAGAGGGTGGGAGAGTATGAGACGAGCCGCTGTTTTATGAAAAAAATGTTCCACCAACAGGTTCAACCATCTGCAGCCGGTCGTTATACTGGACCGGCTGGTGTTCCGCAAGTACTACGGGCTGGCGATCCACATCGCCAAGTATCTGAAGCTGCAGGAGACGCGCATCCTGGAGCATTGGGCGTTCCAGAAGATTACGCACGACAAGAGTAGGCATACAAAACGAAGCTGGATGTTCGCGAGATTGTTTCTTTTATTAACCGACCTCTGTCCCCTTAACACCTTCCTTTGCAGACGATGACGAGGTGGCGCGCAAGATAGCGGCTAAATTCTCTAGCGCCGGCCTGCGCGAACCGATGTCGTACGCAAACGTGGCCGACAAAGCGCAGCAGATCGGCAAAACGAAGCTCGCCATTACGGTAAAAACGCATGCTTGTGCTGTTTTTTTTGTGTCAAACACGACTTTTTTATATTTTTTGCGGTTTTTACCCCCCTACCCCGTAGCTGCTCGAGATGGAGACGAAGAAGAAGCTGCAGGTGCCGCTGCTGCTGAAGCTCGGCGCGTGCGAGAAGGCGCTGATTGCCGCCACCCAGTCGGGCGACATCGACCTCATCTACATGGCGATCCTCGAGATGAAGAACACGACCGCGCTCGCCAAGTTCCACATGACGATCCGGCGCTACCCGCTCGCCCAAAATCTGTACAAGAAGTACTGCCAGCTGAACAGCCTGTCCACGCTGAAGGACATCCACTCGCAGGAGGACGACTTTCTGTCGCAGGCGGAGCTGGCGCTGCGCGAAGCGCTCCAGCTCGGCAACCTGGACGCCTCGATACCGGACATCAGCGGCAACTACCGCAAGGCGGGCAAGCAGGTCGAGGCCGACCTGGCGGACGAGACGAAGAAGCTGATCCGGCACCAGAAGCTGCTGCAGGACAAGTACCAGAAGGACTTCTTCGGGCTGGCGCTGCACGCGATGGTGCGCAAGCTGCTGCAGCTCGGCGACCAGCGGTACGCGGAAAAGCTCAAGAGCGAGTTCCGCATGTCCGACCGGCGCTTCTGGTGGCTGCGGGTGCAGACGTACGCGGACAACTACCAGTGGGAGGAGCTGGAGAAGCTCGGCCGGGCGAAGAAGAGCGCGATCGGGTACGAACCGTTTGTCGAGGTGTGCCTGGCGAAGCAGAACGTGACCGAGGCGAAAAAGTATCTGCCCCGGTGCGACGAGGAGACGAAGCTGAAGTGGTATCTGCGGGCGGGGTAAGTCACTAGTATGTAGAATAGTGATGGGTAATGTTGGCAAAAAATCCGGTTCGGAATCGACCGGAATCGCCTGGAGTTGACCGGCATCATCCGAAGTCGTCCGGAATCGTCCGGAGTAGTGGTGGGAGCTCAGAATCGGACCTACCCGATTCCGATTCCGTGTTCGGAATCAATTCCGGGGCCGATTCCGATGCTGGAATCGATTCCGATTCCGGAGCCGATTCCTGGAGTTGAATTCGGAGCTGATTCCTAAATCGTCTCGAGAATTGAAATATGCTCCAGAATAAGAATCAGTTCTTGAATCAAAATTCCTATTCCGGAACCGGTTCCAGAGCTAGTTCCCGAGCCGATTCCAATTTCCGAAGTCGAATCTGGAGCCGATTCTGGAACCAATTCCGATTCCGCTGCTGATCCCGCTGCTGATTTCGGAACTGATTTCGGACCTACTATCCGGAATCGATTCCAGAAAACTTCGGAGCTAGATGGAATCGATTCCGACGAAAACTTCATTTTTCCTTTTTACGTCTGGAGTTGTCCGGAGTCGGTTGGAGTCATTCGGAGTCGTCCGGAATCGGTTGGAGTCATTCGGAGTCGTCCGGAATCGGTTGGAGTTGGAGACTTCCGGAGTCCAGGGCCGGAGTAGACCTTCGAAACAATGGCCTGTATTCGAAATTCACGCACAAATTAAAAGATATTTAAAAAAAAAATATTGAAATGAAATTCCTGGTCACAAGCACATTACACCGGACGGCTCCTGTTGACTCCGACCGACTCCGATTCCGGTCGACTCCGACTTCAAACGATGCCAAACGACTCCAAACGATTCCGGACGACTCCAGACGACTCAGAACGTCTCCGGACGACTCCGGACGACTCCAACTCCAAACGACTCCGGGCGACATCTGACGACTCCGAACAACTCCGGAGGACTCCGGACGACTCCGATCGATCAAAGGTGTACAAGTCGTTGGTAACGGTGTTTTAAATTGTGTTCTTTTTTCTCCCGACGCAGTTGCTATGCCGATGCGGCGACCATCGCGTTCATGCAGAAGGACATCGACAGCTTGCTGAAGATTCACGACCACTGCAACGATTCCGCGCTGATGGCAAAGGTCGAAAACATGATCGGGCAGCTGTCCAGCAAGAAATAGTGCGAGTCAGAATAGGGCGAGGCATGTTGAACCGTGATATCAGATAGACGCGAAGGATATATTATTATATGTGTGTATGTGTTTTTTATAAGCTTATATCTTTATATGTTTTGTAATCATCATTGTGCAGCCAAAGTGCTCCCGGTAGTAGGTTAAGGTTTAGCAAGCAAGCATGTGTAAATGTTATTACTCCATTCCCTTTTTGCTCGCAGTAGACTCACCAAAGCTGTCAGCAGACGATTAGAGCTAGCGAGTACAGTACAGTTCAGTGTAATATCGAAGCGAATATACACCGCAAAATATAACGAATCGATAGCAATAGCGGGTGTGTTGTTTTTTATACAGTGGCAGTGGCATCTAAAATCGAGGACTTCGTTTTTTCTCCTTTCTTTTGACTTTCAGACTTCTAGGACACTTTAGCTATATGATCGTGCAAAAAATTGGGGCGATATATTTAAAAAAAAAACCTCGAAAACTGAAATGAAAATCGGGCAGTCTGTAACGTTTGCATTAAAAAAATGGACTAACCTGTACTAACGAAACGCTAATTGCACTTAATCTGAATAATAGTATCCCATGAGTCAGCAGACCAAAATTTGACACCTCTACTCAGTCGAACTCTAACATCCAGACATCAACAACTTCTTGGCACTATTAGACAACAATCAGAGCATCGAAAGGAACCCCCAGTTCCGAATTACCAATGACCCGGAGAGACTTGAGGTTCCAAAGGAAGCTCAAAATGAAAGCCGAGGATCAAGTGGCGACATCGCTGAGTTCCCCTGGCCGGAGAGATCAGTGCAACTGGCCATACAGTGAAACCTATCGATTACCTGGGAAATATTGGCAAACATATCAGGAAGCGTGTCCACTAGCCTCGCAGCGGCTAGCAATGACGCCAAAGGTTAGATGCGATTCTCGGCGTAATTTCTCACTGTGCTGTGTACCATCCAGAATTTCTCGACAAACATGATAGAGAAGCTCTACTCCAACAATTTTGTCGCCAAACCTGAGGAATTGATAAAAATCGAATGTCTTCGAAGATCGAGGATCTTCAAAACATGCCTGCACGCACGTCTTCGTCTGCCATGGCAAAAAATCCGAAATTCGCAATCAAATTTGTTCGGTGGTCAAATGTGCATTCCTCTTAGAGAGCAATCATTCTAAGGTGAATCTTCAAGGGTCAGCTAAGGGTGAATCTAAGGAGACCGTCAGCTTAGAGAGATATTTATGTTGAGGATAACTAATGAAGGTGTTGCTATGAAGTATCCCAAAAATCACGGGAAAACATGGCTTATGTTGTTACGTGTGTAACAGTAAATGAGTAGCTGGGTAGACTTTCTTAGAACTGGCTTTTGTAGGATTTTTTGCACAGTTTAAAAATTAGTCTGTTCTTTCTGCTTTATATTTTGCTACTAACCGCGTTTCGCGATGGCGCCCTGTTCGTCGATCAGCTGTGCTACTTGACCCTATTAGACCTGTTTAGCGACCGCTGCCGAATTTTGTCTTAATTGGTCCTACTTTTGATCACATATCTGTCTCGTATTTGGGAATATCTTTTTGTCCTTATCTAACAGGTGCCGCCATCTGGTGTTTATAGTTCTAACTATTCGAGCTATCCTATACAGCTTGATGTTTTGTAAACATTCGCCTGTCAAAATGCACGAGGTCGTTATCGTGCCAACAGCTTATATTTTTGAGAACTGTCTCGATATAACAATGTGGAAAAGTCCTCAAAAACATCCTTTTTGTGCGGGTTGTTGTACCAAAAAAATATGATTTATGTTGAAATCCAGAAGTAACATTAATGTTTAGGATTGTTGCGAGGGTATCTACAATGTTATGGAGAATGCTAATCCATTAAGACCTGGCTGAGGATACGATTTACGTTATTAACATGTCTTACGATTTATGTTATTATTATGCTTTGTAACCAAGCCTGGATGAAAACTTTTCAAACAATTCGAAGCAGTTATTTATTCTATCTAACTGATGATGAATAGCACTTGGGACAATTCGGTCTTTAGTGATAGTATTTTTTTCTGATTCTTAAATTCATTCCTGATACTCCTTAAAGATGTAATACATTTTAAATTATAAATAACAGTAACACTCTTTTCAAAATTAGACCGAAAATTAGGTCGTAGACCGCCTGGTCTAAGTTATGTAATACGCAGATGATCTCTCAACATAGTTGACTTCTAATAACTGATATTTAACAATTGGAGATCCATATTGGTCATAATTGACAAGTTCAATACTTTACATTTGTGCATGTCATTTCGAGGGTTTTCAATCTGATATCGATCTGATTTTTTGCATGAGCATAACTCTGGAGAGTTCTAAAAGACAAACACAGGAAGGTTTCCACGAATAATAGTCAAAGACTAAGAGTAGGTATTGCCAGCATTATTTAGAGCCTCACCGAGCCGGTGTGCTCTTCTGGTCTTCAGGAGGCTGTGTCATCTGTAAAAGGTACTAATTGCCTCAACAATTCATTTCCGCGTTTCACAGACATTGTCTGTAGGTACGATTGTCCCGTCCAAGATAGCAGAGATAGCAATAACACTATCAGTATAAAAATCCGTGAGCACTTCCAGTGACGGTAGGGACGTCAGCACTTCATCTGCGTCTAATTTATCATCAGTCCAAAAAGGTTTGGATGAAACCCTTCCAGAAGAACGCACGTGGTAGACAAAGGTAGGGGTTTAAATATTCATGTATCAAATTAAAAATTCACACATCAAACCTTTAGCTTTCCTGTGATTGCTTCAAACGAACATGGAAGAATAAAAAAACATACATCCCCACTACTTTGACTGTGAGCCACCGTCGTATGTTATGGCGTAGACGTTTTTTTTTTTTTCGGGGCGTTTGTTTTGGTCACGACCTTCAGCTGCCCTTTTCGAGCCGCGCAATACGCAATAGAGAACGAGAAGATGTTGTTTGTCACGCACCACGTCCGCAGAGCGCAGGTTCAAGGGCGGTTGCTGTCTGCGGTTTTTTTTTTGGGGGGAAGGGTTGTCTTTGCCTCCATCCTCTCCTAGGGCGGCCCTTTGCCAAGGGCTTTACCCTGCTCGAGGTTAACATTTTCTGACACGCACGGAGGATTTTGTTTTTTTTTGGGATCGGAGAGATAGAAAACCTTGAAGTGTTGTTTTTTCCTTATCCCTCCGAGACAGTTGCCTCGAAAGGTCGACACGTGTGCAGTGGAAATATACGAACAGCGGAATAACAAAAATAACAAAACATGTGGGATTTTTTTTTTTTGGTGGCAGGCCTGCCTTTATTGATACAAGAAGATGTTTAAAATAGCAATGCACAACAATGCAAACGAGCCTGTTGGAGGCTCCCGCGGCTGTCACAAGCAATTATCATCTTATATGTGTGTGTTTTTTTTCTCTGTCTCTTTTAAACAGCTAATTACTACGGTTAGTTGATTACAGGACGTAAAACGTTCTTTACTTTAAAATCTGTGCAGAGTACATAGTGTTAAAACCACCACCGGGGTACAACTAACCCACCAAACAGACGTGGGGCATAGTAGTAGAAATGAAAAACAAAAAACAAAAAACAAAACGAAATACAAGCCCCACAATAAGAAAACAACAAGAGAACGTTCCTACCAAACAAAACTGCCGTACCGAAACGTGTATTCGTGCGTTATTCGACAGAAAACAGAGAAACTGGGGCAAAAACGAGATAAACGGCACTGCGCGTTGCCGCCATTTTAGGTTAAAACCACGCTCACTGCGGGGCTTGGGAAACTTTTGGGGGTTAGGATTGCACGTGGGCGTAAGTGAGAAGAGAGAAAGAAAAAAACAAAGTACTGACGGACAGAAAATCGATAATCGCCCACTTGTTGTCGGTGGTTATCTCACACGCCCCGCAGAGAAAAAAATGGCGCACGAAACAACCACGTGCTCGCAGCAAAATGGCGCCGCGTTGATAACGGTAGGTGGCCTATATATGCTAGTGGCCTTAAGATTAGTACTAAACAATATGTATATATATATGTAAAAGCAGGGAGAAAAACAAAAACCCCTCCCTCACGACCTAACCTCACAGCAACAACCAACAGCCGGCGGGTTTACAGCAGGGCCAGCTTCATGACCGCCTTGCGCCACCGCTGGCAGTCCTGCTGCAGGCGGCGCTCCTCGTACGACAGCTTCTGGTGCTGGGCGCTCAGCCGGTCCGCCTCCAGCTCCAGCTTCAGCTCGCGGTCCTTCCGGTTGATGCGCGACTTCCGGGACGCCTCGTTGTTCTTGTCCCGCTGCTCCCGGTAGCGCCAGTCGGCCTCGCTCAGATGCTGGTACTGCGACCGGTCCCGCACGGTGCCGGCCTGCTTGGGCGGGCGGCCCCGCCGCTTCGGCGTCTTGGCGGTGGTGTTGGTGGTGCTGGAAGAGACGTCCGAGCCCGAGTCGCCGCACACGGACGACGCGGACGAGCGGGAACCGATGCTGCACGCGCTGCTGCTCGCATTGGTACGCCGCCCGATGCTGCCGCTGTGGTGCTGGCTGCTGCTGCCGGTAGGGGACGCGCTGGTGCCGCCGGCACGGTTCGCCACATCCTCGGCGGCGCTCGTCAGCTGCCGCAGGCTGTCCAGCGTCAGCAGCTGGCAGATCTGCCGCTCGGCATCGCTGCCTCCCTCCTTCTTCTGCGATGGCTGCTTCGGCGCGAGGATGGTGCGCGTCCGTCCCGCCGGCGTAATGGCGGCCGGCGACGCCAGCAGCTCTAGCGTCGGCTTCTCCTCGACGGTCGCGTGGTAGGGGTTAAATTCTAACGATTCCTGTTTTTTGTTTTGTTTTTGAGAAGAAAAGAAAGAAAGAGAGAGCGAATGTTAGGCACACTGTCACGATGCTAGTTCTACTACTATTATTACTATCACTACTACTACGACACTTACGTCATTGGTGTCGATGAACGACAGCAGATCAAACTTTTCATCTTCCAAATCCAGTATGTCGTTGGTGAGGTCGGGCGTGTTGAGTGTGGCGGCCGCTGCTAGCGGCGGCACGCGTAGCGACGGCTCGTAGGTACTGGGCGTCGTGGTCGTAGTAGTCGTCGTCGTCGTCGTCTGCAGCAGTGCTGCCAGCGCCTGCCCATTGATGGTGGAGTGTGCCGGAGCCGCTTCGCTCGTCTTGTGGCTCACGTTGATGGCGAGTGTGGCCGCCTTGCGGCTGGCAAGGGAGGACAGCTTCCTGCCCATTGCGTTCGCCGTCTGTTGTTGTTGTTGTTGTTGTTGTTGATGAAGCTGTTTGCAGATCGTATTGGTGGCGGGTGGCGCTGAGAAGATGGTGCTCTCGCCGGCCGCCGCCCAACGACCTTCGTCGCTGGCGAGCCGGGGCACCTTGCTGGTCTTGCTGCGGCTAATCTCCTCCTGCTCCTCCTCCTCCTGTGCCTCCACCTCCTCCTCTTCCTCCTGCTGGAGGCGTCGCTTCATGGCGAAGTAGTTGTGGTCGCGCTGCGGATCCGCACTGTGCGTCGTCGTCGTTGTGGTCGTCGTCGTGTTCGTTACAGCAGCAGTAGTAGCGTTGGTAGCACCGAAACGTCGACTCGCCGCCGCTGTCGCCTTGTTGCCGAGCCGGGCAAGCCCGGTGATGTTGTGTATTTGGTCGAGGCTGTGCTCGAACAGGTCCTGGGCGGGCGATGGTTGTGGAGGCGGTTGCTGCTCCGGTAGCAGCCCGGTCGAGATGTCCTCCTGCAGCCACTTGAGTATGTTGAGCGAGATCGGTTCGGTGTCGTCGGCGGCCAGCCCGAGAAATGGGAGGGCGGCGGCGGCGGCGGCGGCGGACGCCGGCGCGGCCGTGACCGTCGACACCAGATGGTTGGAGGCGTCGCAGTCGAACGCGCTCGACAGCTGCTCGATCTCCTCGTGCAGCGACACGGGCGAGCTGAGGGCGAGGGCCGGCTGCGCCAGCTCGACCTGCAGCTCGTCGAGCAGGTTCGCGCAGTCGATGCTCGTCTCGAGCGCGGTACGGGCCGGCCCCATGCCCCGGACATGCTGGTACTCGTCCAGGCTGCGCTCGAGCTCGGTGTCGGTGATGTTGCTGCTGCTGCTGCTGGCGGTCGGCGAACGCAGCCAGAGATGGTGGCTAGCGGGCCCGTCGACGATCGTGTTGGTAAAGTCGTGATCGGTCCCGGCACCTCCCAGGCACGTCTCGTTCGTCCAGTCGATGTCCGGTAGTAGTAGTGAGGGTGGTGGTGTTGGTGGTGACAGGGCTGTGGATAGGGCGGTGTTGGTGGTGGTGGTGGGGGTGGTGGACCCCGGACCGCCACCGTACGACGGTGGGCCGTATGGCCGGCCGCCGCCGCCGCCGCCGCCTCGATTGCTATTACTGCTACTGCTTCTAACGCTAATGATGCTACTGTAGTCGCACGGTTTCTTGGGGGAGATGATGCTGGTGGGCTGGTGCTGCCGCACTGCTGCGGGCGCACCGGCGGGAGTGGCGGCTGCAGCGGTCCCACCACCGCTGCAGCTGCCCGGGGCCACATGGCTCCGTGCTCCGCTAGAAAATTGGCCGCCGCAGCCGCCGCTACTGTCGTGGTGGCGGCCGCTGCCGCCGTTGCTGCTGCCGCTGCCGCCGCTCTTATTACATACGTCGTGTACAGTTATGCTCGCCTCAGCACCACTGAAGCTCGCGCTGGTTGCTTTGTCAAACTCATTCCGGCAGCCGGGTGCTGCCGTCCGTGGCCCGTCGCCCGGCGACCGTTCACCTGTTGTAGCGCTGGTGCGCCCCACGTCCATCCGGCCCTTTCCCGGCGACCACCAGGCCGCGTCGGTGCTGGCGTCGGCCGCGCCAGCCGACGCCCCCGGCGAGCACAGCATCGTGGTCGTGGTGTTCAGCCAGCCGGCCGCCTCGTCGTCCGGCGGCGCGGCGGCGTGCAGCAGCAGCAGTGGCTCGTCCAGCGGCGAGTACGCATTCCGATCGCTCCGGTTGACTAGGCCTCCGTAAAAGAAGATCGTCTCTTCCAGGCGCTGGTCGGGCGCCGTCGGCACCGCGGCCGACGCACGACTTCGCCGACAGGATTTCTCGCCATGAGCGGCAGTCGTTGACGAACTCAGTTGCTTGTGCCATCGGGATAGTGACTGGTTGCGGGGAAGGGACGAAGAGCAAAACGAAGCGTAAGTGAACATCCCGGAAAGAGTGGGGGGAGGAGGGAAGGGTTGAGAATACTTACGATAAATTCACCGTTTAATTCCACTGAAATTTTAACGCTTTAGATAACGCCCCGAGATGAGTTGAGAGTTGCCAGCCCTCAACCTGAAACGAAAAACAAGATGGCGGAAAGTGGCGTTTAGTGCCTTGCAGTGTTCACTTTCACGGCGGCGAATCCCAACAGCAGGGGGTTTTCTTTCAGGTCAAATAAAACACACAAACACACACAAGCGTGCATCAGATACATCCAGATGTACCTGTTTTGCGTCAGAGGGTTTATACGCTGCAGGTGCCGTGCGGAGACAAAATGGACGAACTGGCGTGGTGCACACTTCAGTAGATACTGCGAGGGAATCACCGCTTATCGCAAACGTGCACTGCCTGTTGCCTGTGCTGAGTGGTATTTCCAATATCCCCGGTGTATGTGTGCGAGTGAGAGAGGGAGAGATGATGGCTGTAGGTTTTGTCGCAAAGCCGCATCACCATTACGGGGAGAGCTTGTGTCGCGTCGCACCAGTCAACCCGAAGATAAGATAAGCGGCCCGCATCCCGCCCGGAAGCGACCACTCTACTTCTTTTTCTTTCTGTTGCTTCTGCTTAGGTTAAAAAACTCACCTCCCCCCCCCACCTCCTGCTAATGGGTCTAATGGGGCGGGTCCCATAAATCCGATCCACCATTAGAAGGGGATTAAAAATAAAAAAAAAGAAGCTCCCACTAAAACTACTGCCACGCGCGTGCGACACGCCGCCCGCAACACGAAAACGTTCTAGAACGCACTGTGTTGCGTCAGCGACATTCGGCCCCCCTTTTTTTTTTTGTTTGCTCCCAAACTGGTCTAACAGGTTGTGAACCTTCGGATCACGAACACGAATTTACGGCGCGACAACAACAACAAGAGTTAAAAAAGAAAAAGAAAAAGAGCATCAGAAATGTGCTAACCACCGCCATTGGAGAGAGGGAAAACAAAAAATAATATAAACGGGGACAAATATCAGTGAAGCCCCCCCCCCCTCTCTTCTCGCTTCCGAAGGTCTCACCCAGATGAGCGGGCGCGCGTGTGTTCGAACGTTCCAGAAAGATCTTTGCGGCGCGCGTCTACCGCGGCGAGAAAATGGCGAAAACGTGCCGAAAGAGACGCTCACTTAAAAAAAAAGTGCCAAAGAAGGGGGGGATGCTAAAATGGTGCTAAAAACCGGTTGGAATGGTGGTGGGAGGGGTAATGAATTTAGGTGTGCAATCAGCACGCATACACACACACACGCACACGCAATCGTAGAGCAAAGATATGTCAAATTGCCGTCGGGACCTTGGATTGATAGCCCTTGGATTGTCGGGGAGGGTGTGAAGGGAGAGATGGAGGAGGGGGGGGGGGTGAATGTGTTAACAAACAGCATAAAAACCGAGCAGTGGAACCCCCTCCCCCACACACACCCCTCGCCATAACAAAATTCCCCCATTTTAGGCATTGCAAGCGGCAAAGCGAGATGGAAGATGGCGGTCGCCGAAATTTCTAGAAACACCGCCACACACCGCGCGCGTGTACACAAAAACAAGCTGCGCCATCTTGGACTGCGCGCTGACGTCAATCAGTTCGGAACCCGCGCGGCCCTCCCTTTGGAAGTCTCCCCACCCTCATCCTACCATGAAGTGAAGGATGCGTATTTTGTCAACCCCCAAAACAACCCCCCCCCCCTACCCCCCTCACGCCCTCAATGGAAAAGGAAAATTCGTCCTTGAAAAACGTTCCCGGAGCTCCCTGGGGAAGGAGACAGCCGCGAGCAAATGTTTCAAGTGTCGCTTGAATCGTTCCGAATCTTCTCGAAAAAACACGCACACACACACACCCATGTATGTTGGGGTATGTCATTCGGGGAAGCTGGAAATGGCGTAGTGCGATTCACAGGGTTGGTTTGTGGAATTTGTGGAGTTCCTGGAGAGCTTTGTTGAGGGTAGAAATGTCTAGCAAAGGCGGGAAGGAGGTAAAGTTTCCTTTTTTCGCTCCAAGTAACAGCGCATATAATCGGTCGACCATGAGTTGCGTTTTTTAGCTCACAAACACTCTCATACACACACACACACACATATATGCTGATCCACTTACTCTGTAATGTAGTTGCTAGGTGTCGTCTATTTCAACCGGAAGTGAGGTGGCCCCGTTGGCGCAAATTGATAATATCTGGAGGTTGATCGATGCTGTAGATTGGCGCTCCCTCGGTGGCCACCGAGTCCTATTCACACACGCACACGCTTGAGTACACACCACAGTATGCAGAGGTCACAGTAAAAGGGCAATGGAGCCAGCAAACGCCACAATATAAAAAAAAACCAAAAAGAAGAAACCACAAATTGGTTCACACTCTCGGGCAGCGCGAGAGTGTTCGATGCGCGTCGATCCTTCCACGTACTGTTCACCAGCGGTAATGACGGGCCCGGCCCATGGAGCGTAGGTCCCAGGGCCCCCTCCACGGTACGTAAAAACCTTTTCGCGCGCGCGAGTGCCCCAGCCGAGCTATTTTCGTTGTGCAACATCCGAGCGTTCCGATTGGCTGTGGCCGCACGCCGTGCGCACGTCATCGCCCGGTCGGATTGGTGGCGTTCGGCTTCGTCGTACGCGCTCGGGCGAGCTCGGGGCTGACCGATTTGACGTGCGTCCCAACCAACAATTGCCAAGGGGGGCTCGCGTTAAAAACATTTCCCATAAGATTTTCTATAGTGTTTATACTAGCAGCAGCTAAGGTAAACACTTTCAGCACGGCACAAACCGATTCTCACGCACACATTCAAATGCTGGGGTTGCTGGTCCTACTCACGCATACAAATGTATTTGTCCCGTACCCATATTTTCGGATTGATGGTTGCAGTTAGATACACCATTTCTGCTTTCTTTATACACACTGTTTTCTGAACAGTTTTCTTACTCTTTCCACATGCGTTTTTGCATACGTTCCACTACCCTTTCTCATTCGTTCTTCCTTCAACCCATCGCGCCAGAATATCAACGACTGTTGCGTGTTCAGCTGGTGCTCGTCTGGAAATGACGTCATCGACTGGTGCTGCGAATGTTTAGCCGTGTCGTTGGCGTCCTTGAAGTGCGTTGTTCTACAAATTAGCTGCTGATGAAAAACAAATCAATAATTAATCCGTTAAACCAATAAACCAATAATTGAAATTAATAATTGAAAAATAAACCAATCTCCCCTCCATCAATCTTAGCGTATCAGCTAAGATCGTATTAGCTCTTGTCATTAGGATTATTAATAGCTTTGTTACTACCTCAGAATAATACTTTTTTACTTTTAGAATTCTTCACTCTCTAGTTTACAATTAATATTAGATTAGGTATTTCTAGATGTAGGTATTGTTTACTCTTTCTAGGCTGACAATCAAATAAATTAAAATTGAAGTTAAAAAAAATGCAGACAAGGGAAGTACACAAAGGGAACGCAAGAAATCACACATCACTCCAGCACATTCTGGAAATGTCTTCTTCTACAGCGAAAATTCGGGACAAACTGACACTCCGGAGGCAAACATCGCGCGATGAGCACGATAGCAGAGAAATATTGCCAGATGGAAAGAGATGGGTAGACTCCGGTCCGGCGGAATCCGCATGCAAATGCATGTGTGCGTGTCGTTCGAAGGATATCGGTTTCCCCTTCTCCCCTTTTTCGTCCATCATTTTTGGCCAGGCTACACGAGTGGCGTTGTGCCGTCCAAAATCTAGAGAGAGCATAGACATGCTCTCTCGCTTTGGCACACACTCGGCTTTCCAATAACTTCGGATTTGCTGATTGGGGGCGCTTTGCCGACAGCCGCTCTTCTAGTACTGCATCTAGCAGGAGAAAGAGGGGGGTAGGGGGATTTGAAGAGTCAATATGCCTGCCAAAAACGCCCTTTTTCTTCAATTATCATGTACTTTTCGCTCCTGTCGTGGGAACAAAACGCAGCCCGATGCGACTGGAAGCGCACATCTGGAGCCGCTATCGATTGTTGATGCGCTAGAAGCGTTAAAAATTTGTTTTATTGAGCTACCAACACCCCACCCCTCAGTAGTAGGGTTGTGTGTGTGTGTGTGTGACACATGCCAAATGCAAATGGGAAGAGGACATATGTGTCATGCTGGTACTGCGCCTGATCTGACAGCACGAAAACGCACATTTCGTTTGCGCACAAACATGAGTTGTTTACCTTGCAAATAAGAATTTTCGATAAAGCGAGAACACTTTTATTTGTTTGAAAAACATCTTCTCATCCTGCTGAGTTCAGCAAGCTTGTCGTACTTCTACAAAAGCTAGTTAAATTATACGCACAAGCTCTAGCAGCTCCAACGGTCAGTTTGAAAGCGCAGACGGCCACGTGTTGTGTGTCGTGTGCCGTGCGCGCATCTCCACCACCGCTCGGGTGTCAGCTGATTATATAAACTTTTTATAACAAAAAAAAAACGAACATGAACACTCAGATACAGTCATCATGGAATGCTTTTATTCACGGGCAAACAACGATTAGCTCCGATTCACCGCACATCACCACCCACCAGCACCTCTCCTGTGGCTAGCACAGCGTGTGTGTGTGTGGGTGTATGTGCGTCGTGCGCATTTTACTTTTTTTTTATTTCGAAAAAGAGACTGGGAGGGGATGGGGTGTGGCGTAGATTACATGAAGCAAAGGTTACATATTTTGAAATAATTTCCATACACGCAATTATCCTACTGCACCCCTATAGTATACGACGATTGATGCCTTGGGGGAATGAGGGGGAAGAAAGGGGAAACTTTTACCTAGTCAACAGAGCAGATGGGGAACGAGGGAGAGGCAAGAGAGAGGAAACGAAACACGCCCAGCAAAAAGAGAAATAAAGTCCTTTAATAAATAACTTTAAAGTGGTAAACACACACACAAACACCATTCGTATCTTATTTTTTGTAGGAAGGGGAAAGAGGTGGATTTCCCTGCGCAATCACTCCCTCTCCCCCTCCCCCCTTGACACAAACTTTCTTGCTTGAATTTTTTTTGCAAAAAAGCTGACCTACTAAAGAGTTCTGTGATTGTGTGCGTGTGTGTTAAGGAGCATTTGTATTGTAAATAATTTAAAAACAAAAACCATCCGGCGCAATCGTCAATTCGCACACGCCATTACAACATGCCCGTCATGGGTTCAAACCCCGTGTGTGTGTGGACCGATTCCTCCTCATATGCAGAACGACCTGACATTATCCTTGACTGGATGGGCAATTAATCAAAGTCAATTAATCAAATCACTGACAACCGACAACAGGATTGTGGCGCCCAAAGAGAAAGAGAGAGAGAAAGAAAACAAGTAAAATAATCGTTTTGTTCGCGTCAAACCGATGTTTTCGCATGATTTTACCGCGCTCTCGATCTTTCCCATTTTTGAGAGGGGGCGGGAGGAGAGAAAGAAAGAGAGAGAGAGCGGGGTTTGAGCGGTATTGGGTACTTAAATTGTCCTACTCTAAAGCGTTTTAAGGCGCACCCTTTATTGTGTGTTATTCACTGCTTGTGTATCTCTATTTTGTTTGTTTTCTCTTTTTTGTTTTTGTTTAGCTAATCTTGTCTCACCTCTATCTCTCTCTCTCTCTCTCTCTCTCTCTCTCTCTCTCTGTCTCTTTCTCCCCCCGTTTTCTCTTATGTTTGCTTAATATTGGCTCCACAATTATTGGCCTGCATTCATTCGCGGTTCTCTGAGCTTTTCCTGCAATGAGCTACTTGCGATCCTGGGCCAATGTACATACAAACGCACGCACGCACGCATACACACACACACACAGTCAGCCACTCGCACGCACATCAGTCTTTGCCCTCTTCGTGTGTGTGTGTGTGTGTATGTGTGTGAGTGGGTTGGTGGTGGAGTAGCCGTGGGAGGAGTTTTGCCGAGAAAGAGTCTTGTCTTAGACATTTATTAGAATTGTTTGTTTGTTTCTTTTTTTTTCTTATAAAGCAGAATGATCATTAAATCTTATGCACGCACGAGAGTGTTTATATATATGTGTGTGTTAAAGTGTCTAAGGGTGTGTGTATTTTTATCTAAGTTAAAGTGTTGTTTCATTCCAGTTTTCTCTTCTCTCTTTACACCACACACACACACCTTACGCCTGTGTGTGTGTGTGTGTGTGTGTGTGTGTGTGTGTGTGTGTGTGTGTGTGTCTGTCCTTGTTTCCTTTCCCTTCCTTTGTTTCGTTTTCCGTGTCGTAATAAATGAATATAGGCGAAAAACAAAACATAAACAAACAAACAAAAAATGCTACTGCTGCTGCTTTTCTGCTCAATATTCTGCTTTCTCTTCGCTGCACGATTTTTACTTTTAAACACACGATGCCGAAAATATCAAACTATAAAAAGAAAACAAAAAAAAAATTTGAGCAATATGCTAGAGCCCAGCCCAGTGCAAAGTAGAGTGGCGGTAGTGGGAGGCAGAGGGGGGCCAGCGAGTGCGCGCGTGGCAATTCACAGCCCCTAAAAAACTCTCCCCCTTGGCCGACCGGGCTGAATGTTCATATCTATATATACGTGTGTGTGTGTATATGTATGTGTGTGTGTGTGGGAGTGTGTCTTATGATGTCCTCTGGCTGTCTTCCCTTTCCTTCACTAGTAGCCCTTTTCTCTTCTTCGTATTTTCTTCTACCTGCTGCTTCCTCTTCTTCGTCTTCTTCTTCTGTAAACTTGTTTCCCTTTTTTCCACCTTTCGGGAGGTCAACTGGTGATGGAGCTTGTGGTGGTTTTGGTATTTTTTCAGTCATCAATTTCATCCGCTGACAATCCTTCGAAAGTGTTCTTCATCTGAAGATTCTGTAAAAAGAAAATAACAAACACATTAACGTGAGGAACGTGTGTGTGTGTGTGTGTGTATGTGTGTGTGGGAGAGAGTGGTATCATTACCGGTCCAGTAGGCTCTTGGAACTTGGGCATTCGCTCCTCCAGTGGTTTCGGTACGCCTTCCCTCTCCTTATCGGCCGGTTTCGGTGCGTCGCGCCGCTCCTTGCCGTCGCCGTTGCGGTTAGTGTCGCGGGGCGGCTGGCCTCGGTCACGTCCACCACGCTCGTTGTCGCTGCAGGACGGTTGTTAAGGAAAGCACGCGCGAGAATGGGAGAGAGAGAGAATGGAGAATAGTGTTACAAAAGTTATATTTTTTAATATTTAAAAAATGAACATGCATCAAAGGAGATACTGTTAGTTTGTTACTATCTAGCACATGCATTCTTTAGGATTAGTTCAGCAAAGCAGCACAGTATGCGTGCGTTTTTTCTTCTTCTCGACAGTGATAATGGTTATTTTTTATGATCGCTTACCTTGGCAAAATAGTAAAAAAAAAATAAAGAGTGTTCAAATAACTAAATGCACACCTAATACAAGAGAGCAAAATGTACACGAGGAGCCAACCTACGAAGGGCAGTGACAAGTGTTTGCAAAACAAAGCGTTGACTAGTGCTGCAAAATGTCACTATGTCAATGTCATAACGAATTCTTACTGTAACAAAATCCATGTCAGCGTCACGTACTCAATTGGGATGGCCAGTTGAGTCATCATCAAAACGATCGGTGTGACCAATACATGCTTCGTGACATTTTTGAGAGCATCGCTTGGACAGTCACTATTATCATGACTGTTTTGTTGTTGTCAAGTCATGTTAAATTTTGACGGAAATGAAATCATATCAGCCTCACGAGCTCTACTGTGATGATCAGGGGCGAGACTCACACAGTTGATGCGACCATCACATGCTTTGTCGCGACATTTTTTGCCGGTGATCATCACGACAGTCATGACGAATGCGTGGCGTGCGGATGGTCCCAAGCAACAACATGAGGGTCCCAAACACCGACCAAAAACTTCATGACCTAGTGAGTGACCAAGAGATGGGTGCTACAAAAAATGTCAGCAAGCATGTGATTGATCCACCAACTGTTGCTGATCATCACAGTTGCGTACGTGAGCTGATTTGAGCTTCATTTCAGTCATGAGTGTTGGTGACTGGAAGCACTGTTCACAGCCAGAAAATGTCATGATTATGCTTGCGAGGGCATTAAACCCGGCTTGTCAGTCAAAGTTTCGCATGTCGCGTTCGACATGTCATGACGCACTTTCATTGAGTGGCAGCATCATGAGTATCACCAAGCTACCGCGCATATGTTCATTGTTTTCGTTGGTGAACATTCTCGTGATGCTCATGACATGTTGCAGCACTGGCGTTGGACGACACCGATGAGGGAAATTCCTTAGTAAAAGCAATATTTCAGCATGAAACCTCCTCAGCAAAGATCTGTGTTTATTCTGTTGTGACGCAAAAACCCTTCTTTATGGGGACAATTTTCAGTTCAGTTAATTTCCACACAATTTGCATACACAAAACAAAAATGGAATCATTCGCCCGAGGAAAATAGCCAATTGCAATGACCGGGAACCACGCCATACATTCGTAAGAGTTCGCACCGTCGGTTGATTGAAGATTGAGCTTTGGGCGGATGTGGGTTTGGTTTTCACTTGCGGCAGGAAACTTCGGTGTGTCTCGGTGGATAGATGCGTTCGCTGCCAGCACGGGTCCAATCTACTGGTGCCACAAGTTCTTTCGCACATGGTGTTTGTTGATTGAAGATTGTTCCCGTCACACAAACCCGCGTTTGTTCTCGCATTGGTGGATTACACGACTCTACGAATGATGGGTGTGCCGCCGCCGGCGCTTTAAGCAAATTCGTTTCCTGAGCTTCTTAACGAGGATTCTTGTTTGCGTATGTATTAAATGAACAATATTTTATAATGTTGAAAAGTCAAAGATGAAAAGGGGTTCGGTACCGCAATTGATGGAATTGTCTACGTTTCCTCGTATGCAAGAGCCGCAAAAACACTACCTACGCTCAATCACTGAGTACGGGAAGTAGTATGAAGTGTTAATATATAGGGCGGTATGATTTTTAAATGGTTTTTTCGTGCGATTCATGTTAGGTGTTGGCGTTAAACCGTCTAGAGCCAAGAAAAACAGCAACAAAAAAACGCATTTACAGTGAAGTTACCCCCAGAAATTCACGCAATTTGAGCGGAATGTTAAATGTGTTTTTTTTGTTTTTTTTTTTTTTAATTTTTTGTGTTTTTTTGTGTTTTTGTGTTTTTGTGTTTTTTTGTATTTTTTTTGTATTTTTTTTGTTTTTTTGTATTTTTTTGTATTTTTTTGTTTTTTGTTTTGTTTTTTTTTTGTTAATCACGACGTGCCCAAATTACGTTTACATCACACGTGCTACAGGGAAAATTACATGAGTGCTACAATGGTTGAAAAGTGAGTGACAATACTCAGCTGTTACAATGGATTCAATGGTTAAAATTAAAACCTGTACAAAGCCCTACTGTAAAACGGGACGAAAGACAAAAGAAAGAACAAAGTTAAACGATTGAAGCGTGATTGGAGAACGAATGACGAAACACACACACGCAGAGCCGACAGAGACAGGCACAGGAGAGGGAGGAGAGGGTGTAATGGATATAATCCAAGCAAGCAAGTCATTAGCGGCAACCACTAACTGCTACTACTACTAGGCAAACAACTTACCGATTGTGGCCAGTTCCGTTGTAAGATGGGCGATTCAAGCCACGGTTATCCCGATGATCTCGATTGTCCGTTCGGCGATCGTCTAGTGGTCCGTTGTGGAAGGTCATAGAAAAGAGAGAGAGAGAGAGCGAAAAACAGCATTAATAAGGGAAAAGGCGTTTCAAAGGCAGCGACAGCGCGGAAATGCAAAAAAACAGAACTGCGGCAAATAACAACAACCACGCGGCATTTGCAGTAACAGCAGATTCAAACAAGCTCGGATGATATGCAACGATTGCGAGAGAGTAATGCAGTAATGTAAAAAAAACTGTCAAAATGAGGAAAATAAATTAGTAAATGATGAAAAAAGAGTAAACAAGGGAATCGAAATATGAAAGCAAAAACAAAAATGAGCAAACAAACCAAAATCGTGCTTGAATCGTGGTTAGCGAGAATGGAAAAGTAAACGTAGGAATAGAACATGTTAAAACAATGCAATAATTGCAATGCAAACCGTTGTGTGCGTAAAGTTTCACACAACACACATCGAAAGAAAAAAGAAGAAAACAAAAACAAGCATCGGCTCCAAAAACAACAAAACCGAAAAACGAGAAAGAAAAAAAATACGAGCAGGCGGCACGTGGGCGGGTTTTGCTTCCAAGCGGGGCGGGGGCAACAAAAAAATTGGCACACACGCCCACCCCCGCCAGAAACCCAGCCCAACCTTCTCCTGCCGTACGTACCCGCGGTGCGTCTGTTACTGTTAAACTTTCCGCTCGGGCCCAGCTTCCGCGCGGGCGACTGGATGCGGTCCTCCTCCCCCGCCTTCGGTTTACCTTTCTCCTCCTCGCTGGCGGCACTGCGCACCCGCCAGTTGGCAATCGGCTGCTGCTGCTGCTGGTCGCGGGTAGCGCTGGTACCACGGACCGCCGGCTTCACGCCCTCCACCGCCGCCGCACCCTTGCCATCGTTTTCGGCCGGCTGCTGCTCGCCGCCCCCCTCCGGGAGGTTCTCCTTTTCGGCTTCCCGCTTGCTGCGCTCCTCGGCCGCCTCGGCCTCCCGCTTGCGGCGCAGCTCCTCCTCCTGCTGCCGTAACCGCTCCTCGATCTCGCGCTCGCGGGCCGCCGTGTCGACCGGTTTCGCGTCGCCGAACACCTTCGCCGCCGGGACGGGGTCGGGCGCGGCTTCGGCGGTTCCGCCGCCTCCGCCGGCTGCTCGTCGCTGCCCCCGCGCCCGCCCCGCTCCGACTCGTCGTCCGACTCGACCGCCGGCTTCGGCAGCTCCGGCAGGGGTAGGGTGCGCGGCTGCAGCACCAGCTTCGGTCGCTCCATCGGCACTTCCGGATCGCGTCTCATGATACCGCCGCCGCCGCCGCCAGCACCACCGATCGGGCCGCGACCACTGTCCGGCCCCCGGCGAAACACGTTGCCACGGTCGCCGCCGTCCCGGCCACCGCCCTCGCGGTCACGATCATAGCTGCGGGGGCCCGCGGCGACTGGGGCGCCGGCCGCTCGCCCAGCCGCCAGTTGCCGCCGCCATCGCCGGCCGGCCGCTCCCGATCGTCCCGGTCCCGGTCGCGCCCGTAGCCACCGCCGCCCCCGCCACTGCTGTACGGGCGGCGCATGCCCCCGCCGTCCCGGTCGCCCATCGGGCGCGATGCTCCCGAGTCGGGACGGTCGCGCCAGTTCCCGCCGGACGACGGGCGGTCGCTGTCGCCGGACGTGAAGTTGTCGTACCGATTGTTTCGCCGCTTGTTGTCGCTCTCGTTGTACAGACCGATGCGGATGCGCCGGTTGCGCGCCATCGGTTCCGGCATCGCCAGCACCTCCATCAGGTCGTTGCGCGTCGCGAACTCGATGTAGCCGAAGCCGCGCAGCCGCCAGGTTTCGCTGTCGTCGCGCGGCAACGTCATCGACACGATCTCCACGTTCTCGAAGATGTCGTACAGATCGTTCTCGTTGATGTCGTACGGCAGGTTGGAGACGTAGACCGAGAACGGCGGGCTGGTGGGTATCGAGTCGTCGTTCAGGATGCGGCTGGCGCGCGGCGCCGTCGGCAGCGCGATCACCTGCGTGCGCACCCGATAGTCATCGTCGTCGTCCACGTCATCGGCCCAGTCGAGCTTCACTGGCACCGCCACCTGCACCTGGTTCGGCACCGCCGTGTTCCCATCGGTAAGAAACTCACCCAGGGACAGCTTGTTGTTTTTTTTCACCTTTTTACCCTTTTTTCCTGCTTATCGTGGGCGAAAGAGATGGGGGAAAATGCAAATGCATCATTAATGTAAGCATGAAAGTGGATGAAAGTCAGTGCCCCTGCTGTTGTTGCCCCTCAGTGCGATTGGTGCGTGACCTTCTTTTAACGGTTTTTTGTAAACTTTTTTTTATTTATTTATTTTACTACTTTGTTTACAAATTTCATTATTTTGTTTTATTATTGTTGATGTGAATTATTAGCAGATTATTCGTTGCATCTTTCCTCCCTCTAACTGGACATTTATTTAAACTATGAAAATGCTTCATTTTCAAGATGAAAAGATGGGCATTTGGAAATACAGTGCACCATGACCAGTACTGCAAAATGTCATGAGCATCACGAGATATTCACCAACGAAAACAATGGCCATATGCGTGGTAGCTTGATGAGCATTGTTGATACTCAATGAAAGTGCGTCACGGCATGTCGAACGCGAATGCTTGTGTCCAACGCGATACTACGACTGACAAGCTGAGCCTAATGCCGTCACAAGCATAATCATGACAATAATAATCATCAAAAGCATCATCTTTTTTTCGGCTGTGAACAGTGCTGCCTAATGCCACTGTTTCAGTCACCAACACTCATGACTGAAAAAAAGTTTTGAGTCACCTCACGTACACAAATGAGATGATCAGAGATGAGATCCAAACAGTTGGTTGACCAATCACATTTTTTTAGTTTAGTTTAGTTTAGTTTAGTGACATTTTTGTGGCACCCAGCTCTTGGTCACTCACTTGGTCACAGTGCTTCTGTCGGTGATAATCACACGACATTCTTAAAATATATTTGGCGTGTGGTCCCAAGCAGCAAAATGAGCATTCTTTCTCGCTATGTCTGCTTTGATAGTCTGTCGGGTCAAAGAGAGCAAGGGAAACATGCTCATTTTGTTGCTCGGGACCACTCGCACGGACCGCATATTTCCCATTACTATCGTGATGATCATGGGCTGAAAATGTCACGACCAATTGACTGCAAAAAAGTCACCAAGCATGTGATGGTCTCATCAACTGCGTGAGTCTCACCTCTGATCATCACAGTAGAGCTCGTGGTGCTGACACTATTTTGTTTCAGCCAGAATTTGTCATGAATATGTGCGAGACATTTTGCACAATTGATCACAGTCAAAAAAAAAGTCATGAAATAATGACTAACCAAGCGTTGGTCGCAAAAATGTCACGATGCATGGATTGGTCACACCAATCGTTTTGAGTATCACAATTGAGTACATGACGCTGACATGGATTTTGTTTCAGTCAGATTTTTTTATGACATTGCTAGTGACATTTTGCAGCACTGATCATGACAGATGATATGATGAGACATCAAGCAGATGAAAGAGCGCTTTTCGAACTAAGTCGTGATTGTTGACTTTGTTCGATTGGTGCCAGAGCGCCGCCTTACTTTGAGTTCATCAAATTCAAAGATACATTTTTGTCTCTTGCTTTTTTATCCAATTGTCGCAATTTTATGACGTGAAAAAGATTTAAACGCTGTGGGGAAAGCGCATATTTCATCATGTTTCCTCAGACCGTGTTTGTTTTTAATTCAAATGAACCGTTGGTTCGTATTTATCTCGAAATGTGTGCATCTTTCCTCTCCAACTATCTTTCCAAATAATTGTAATATTTCCCCCCGCTTGAAACAGATGCCATGATTCCGGACGGATTTCCAGCGAACTGTGCGTTGGTGTGTGTGCTCGCACGTGCTTGGATGTGTGTGTGTGTGTGTGTGTGTGGGCGCTCATATTCCGAGTTGGTGTGCGCGTTGGACCATTGCAAGATAGTTTGGCACACATTCGCGCGCATGTCTGTGTGTGTGCGCGCGGGTCAGAGAGGGGGGAGGGGGGGGCTTTCGTTGATTGTTGTGACAATTGTGTGTCGTGGAATGGTGTCTCGCGACCCGGAAACGACGGCGCAGTTTGCGTTTCTTCTTTCCTTTTATCCCCTCCCCTCTCTCTCTCTATCTCTCGCCATCGCTCAGCAAATCGGTGGCGAACGGAACGGATTTTGCCCGCTGGACAGCTTTTGCAATTATATAAATTGTGTTCCAGAAAGCGAGCGCGCGCACACACACACACTCTTGACGTGGAAAAGTGGACCACCATCTCTTCTTCGTCTCTTGTACCATCATCCCGTTCCCTTTTTTGTTGTGTTGGCCCACCTTATGGCACACAACTTGTTCCACAAACCGTCCTTGCCATCATATTGTACGTGTTAGTGCGTGCGTGTGTTTGGGGTTGAGGAGGATTTTTTTGTGCTCTCCCGCTGGCTGGTTAATTGAAGATGAAACCCCCATTATCGTGCACAGGTGGTTCGACGTTCGGCCGCGCAGACAATTTCGGGGTCTGCCAGATGACACGAACACGGAAATGGACCAAGGGAGCAGCAGCAGGCCAACCTTTTTTTTCCTTAACTCCGTACACGCGCAACAAAAAAAATAATGATACACACACACACGCACACACACTCCCAAACAAACACATTTACTAACACACACGCACAGTACAGAAAGTTCGACAGGAGATTTGTCAATTTTAGCCACGCGGTAAGGTGAACGAGTTTTTACACTCCTCCTACCGTCTCGCCCCCCCCAGCCTTTACTCCCCACGGACACACACAGTCAAGCGAACGGGAATGTTCCTCTTCTGCGCCCTACTACTCTCACCCCCGTTTCCCCTCACAGACTGACCAACCCGTAAAATGCACTTAACCTCACAAGGGACGCATGAAAGCTCCAGGGCCGGGAGCGCCCGCTTTCACCCCAGCGGTAGCGCCCGTTTCGCGCGCCACCATTTTGCTCCCACTCGCACACACACACACGTAGTCACGTACACATATACACACACACACGCGCGCGCATCGCTGTACGCCACGTTCAGTTCACCTAAAAGTGCCCGTCCGATGCTCTCTCGCTCGGATGGAGTGGTTTGTGGCTGCTACATTATCGCCCTCTAACTTCTTTCCCCCCTCATCATTATGACCCACCATCACGATGGTTTTTTTCTCCGAGGGAGGAAGCCTTCCTGCCAGCCACAGGCCAGACTTGCTCAAAAACGGTACAGGAGCGGGGGGGACCGTGTCACGCACGATTCGCACTTTCGGGACGCCGTGGGATTACGCTTTTGCTCACTTTATTTACCTGATACGGTCGCCATTACGACTGACTTCTACGGTGAAGCGATAATGAAAGGGCGATTCTTGCCTACCAGCGAACAAAGCACCGTACATTGACAGCTCGAAGGTGTCAGTGTGTGTGTGTGTGCTGCGCGCGCGTGACAGCATGAGCAAGCAGCTTTGACAGTGCTGACAGCAGCGCATTTTGCCTACGTGACACGCGGCCGCCTGCCCATGCAGCAGCACGATGATGGTACGATGTTCTGAATCCGAAACCGAATAAAGTTGAATGAAAAAACTGTTTTCGGCGGTAGAAAACAATAGTTCACACTCATGCTGGGTCCGATTGTTTCCCCCCCTCCTTGGGATGTTTTGCTTTGTTTTTTTGCCATTTTTAGTTTTCTTCAATCATCGCCAATGCAGCAACAATGCTGTAGGGTAATTTTTGGATTGATTTGCATGTTTATTTAAGTAAAAACATCGATTGGGCAACAACGAAAAATTATCATGCTACAGTTTTTAAGCCCTTGTTTCAGTTTTCCTTTCACTACGCCAATCATTTTTATTCATTTTTTCCTCTCAATAAAAACCCCCCACACGTACTTAACCGTCCCATGCAGCAGTGGAAACGACTGGAAGAATGTTGGCTGTGCAGCAGTGTTTGCTGCACGACACGGTTCTCGTCCAGTGTGGCCAGATTTGTTTGGGCGTATTTCGTAGGAACATCAAAATTTCATCGGTAGTTTTCGGTAAGTTTTGAAATTTTTAACTCATTTGAAATGAAGTGTTGAAAATGTAGGGTGGGGTGAGGGGAAGAGAAAATACATCCTTTATTTATTTTAAGCAGTTGGGTTAGATTTCCCAAGCGCCACAGAATAAGTTTGTACGACTGCAAAAACAAATATCCGTCCGAAGATGCCCGGAGCCACCTGGAGCCGCCATTCGACAGCCGGAGCCGTCCGGAGCCGCTAGTCGACAGCTGGAGCCGTCTGGAGTCGTCTGGAGTCGGAGACGCCAGGAGCCGTTGGACCCACCCGGAGCCGTTGGAGCCGTCATTTAGTTGAGTTGTGGCATTTCAGTACACACACCGGCGTGAGAAACCGGTCGTCAATTACCTCACAACCATCACTCACCAGCAGTCTCCGTGTATATAAAAACGCTCTGAGTCAGAAAAAAGATAAAAATTTGAATAGAAACCGTTACAGCACACCCGTCATCATAATTTAATAAAATGCGCATTTGCTACAATTGTAAAAACACATCTTAAAATGGACTCAATCGATAAGTTACGTTGATTATAGATTGTATAGAGAGTGAATTAAAATATTGTGAGTGAAATTTATTTCATGCTGGTGTCTTTCTCCCAGCAAGTATCAAAATGTAACGGTTTTTATTCAAATGGAACCTCCTTTATCTTTTTATTTACTAGAGGAAAAAATCTAAAAAGTGTATGCAAGACGTGTAATATACAGTTCTCAAAACCATTAAAGTCATTTTGTGATTAAACTTTTGTAAAGTAGTTAAACAAACGTTTTTTTACGTTTTGTACTTTTTTCCAAAAAAAAAATCCGAGTTGAATCAATGCATAGTTATAAAAATTAACTAAATAAATATAAAATATAACTTTGCATAGTTATAAAAATTTGATTTATTCAATTTCCAAGTCCAAGTCGCTGGCTGCCCGGGTAGGCCGGTTTCCTGAAATATGATTTTTTTGGTTGCAAGTGACAGGGTTAACGTCCCACGCAGCAGTGGAAACGACTGGAAGGCTGTCGCCTGTGCAGCACTGTTTGCATTTGTGTGTGTGTGTGCTGGTGCTGTGCGATGGGACACAGGTACGAAAGAGAAGTCGTTTTCTCCCGCATTCGCCCTTCCCGGTATGTGAAGGTACCGCATAAAGCTGTATGTCGCCCATTGCAAGGCCTCCTTTCAAAATTGGGTTAAATGAAAAAGCAGTGAGGGAGGGTAGGGGGAATCAAAAACCACCCCGAAATCGCTTATAGGAAAAAGGGAACATTTGCAGAGGAATTTATGAAAGATTTGTTTTCTCCTCCGGTGGAATTTTCCTAATTTCCTCGCTACCGATTTCCGTATGCGACTTGGACATTACATGTTGTCGTGCCATTATTTAGGCACGGAGAAAGCAAATGTTATTTTAAGAGGCAAAAAGAAATGAATAAATTGTGGATTATGTGACAGGGAGCGGCAAGACTGCGGATGGAAAATCATCAGAACCGTGCTGTCCTCACTACTGGGTGTAGTAACGCATCGGAGGCAACCTCTCTTACTAGATTTTTTTTCTAATGCGATTTTTCACTTTCTTGCAGGATTTTGTCTGGCATTTCTATTCCAGTTCGCACGACCCAAACACTTTGTTGACTTTCGGATGCTTCCTTTTGTCCCACGTGTGACCCCCCCCCAACATTTCCACACACAGTGATGGTCCGGGGGGATGTGGGGGTGGACACATAAAACACACTTTTCTCGAAATTCATGTTTTTTTTCAGTTTTGTACCAGTAACTAGTCTCAATCTTTATTCTTTTACTTTATATGGATCACCACTCGCTGCTTTTTCTTTGTTTTATCTTCTAACGTGCGCGCGTTTGTAACTCATAATTGTTTTCTTCTTCTGCTTCTTATTCTTCTGTTTGTTCCGATGTTATTGGAGCGTTTCTTTTTCTTGTGTCTTCTGAAAACGCAGGGAAAGGTGGCAACACTCCACTCCCCTCTCCCCGCCGCAACCTGCTTCCCACTCCCCCCCTTCGTGCCCGACCCATCCGCGGATGAGAAAACAAAACCCCCCCACAACGACGGGTGTGTGTGAGCGGGCAAAGGGTGGCATTTTGTGGGTGGGTAGTGGCCGCCCAAATCCTCCCAAATATGAGCGTCACCAGGCACGCACACGTCACCCCTGCACACCACACACACTGAATGGTAAGATTTGAAAAATAAATCTCACGCACCGAACAAAAAACGCCCACGCACAACAGACCACCTGGGGGGCGGCGGCGGCTGTGGGGAGCACGGAAAGGTATCACTGCCTCGTTGTTGGCGGCACAGGGCGGAATGAAGGGGTTTTTTTTTGTGTGTGGGAAAAAGGCTGCGTCGCGATCGTATGCTAAAAAGTGGGGTTACAACGGGGGGAGCTCTTTGTCGTGATGGTAAATGTGGTCTACAAAAAGGACTATGAAGGGGGTGCGAGGCAAGGAGACACACACACACACTGCTATCTCCTGCTCGCCGCCCCCTTGCCATCCTGGAGAGTGCTGAACACGCTTTCCCTGGTGACTGCCTTTCAAGCGGTCATAATCGTTGTTCCGAGATCCTTCAGGCTTTCAGACGCACACACACGTACACACACGCACACAATAGTCTTCCGTGAGAACACGAAGGAGCGATCGTGTGGATGTGTGTCTGTGTGGAGTGTCCTTTGTGTTTGCATGTTGGTTGTACCTTAGATTTTGCTCTTGTCTCGTTTTTTTCCCCATACACACCGGGCACAACCTCCCCGCCGGGTGGTGGGTCTCTCTCTCTCCCCCGTCTCCCTAAGGTTTTGTTAAGACAGAGGTCGTCGAACGGCATCGATTTTGCACCTGCAGTAACTATTTATTCCTCCTGAGAGAGAATGCAATGATTTGCTGTCATGTTATCAAATATGTGTTTGTGTGTCTTCTCCCATACACATCCATACGAATCACCGGGGTTTGCGTCCGATTATGTAGAAGGGGAAGGGGGGGATGGTTTGTGTGGAGATAAAGGATTTAGAAAGCGAACAGCAGCAGGAAAGCCATCATAAGACAGAACAGACCCATGGCTTCAGACAGGGCGAAGCCCAGGATAGCGTACGAGAACAGCTGCTGCTTCAGCGACGGGTTTCTTGCGTAACCGATGATCAGCGATCCGAATACTGTTCCGATACCGGCACCTGTGGGTTAGTGGGGGGGCAAAACATTGGGAGGGTGTGTTACATTTAACGCGTCTCAAAAGCGAGCGAGCGAGCCACTTACCAGATCCGGCAACACCGACGGTGGCAGCACCGGCTCCGATGAACTTGGCAGCGGAGTCAATGTCACGGGTGACCGGGGTAGTCTGGAATGACCGGACCTGTGGCAGCAGAGCGACGGGCGCTGTGTTCTGGGCAGCGAGCGTCTGGCTCTGGGAGATGACGGCGCTGCTGATCGGTCGGATGTACGCCTTGGTTCCGTTGAGGACCTGTGTGTGTGTGTGTGGAAAAGGAAATAAGAAAAAGGCAAAAAAATCCACTTTCTACTGTTAAATTAAATCCGGAAAGGACAAAATGCCGGTGTTGCAGGCAGCTAAATCGATACTTTGTCGCTTGCTTTAGCGAGATCGATTTGAAACTGTTACGTAACGGACGCCCCTCGTGTTCTCTGTTTTTTCCTCTCTCTCACACTCGCTGCTCGGGGAGGGGGAGGGCAAGATTGTACGAGTTGTTACGTAACAAGAAGGGTGGAAAATAGTATTTTTGGCATATCTTGTCACACGTCGTTCTTTCCGGAGTTAATGCAGTAGGTAGGAAGGTGGTATTGGCACATCACTTACCAGGCTTCGGGCAACTGGGGCAATGCGGGCGGCCGACGAGACGAACATGATGATGTTGTTTTTTGAGTTTAGGTTTTACTGGTACCTGAAGGACCTACAAAAGGAAGAGAGAGAGGAAAAAAAACGATAAAATACAACCCGTTAAATTAATCCCGAAAAGGTTGCACACAGCAACGCGAAAATGTTGAGGTTAGATCTCTCTCCACGTCCGTGTGCGCGTGCAACCATTTTATTATGCGTTTCACCACCACTTCCCAATTCCACTTGGAATGGTAAAAGAGCATCACTTGAGAAACAAAAAGAGTAGGCAGGCGGGCAATGCGAAAATTTGTTTCGCCCGCAAAAAAAAAACGAGGAAAATTGTTTTCCCAGTGCTTTGAGGGCGCTTGCAAGTGAGAATTCTGGAAAAAGAAACCGGCAGACTTGGAGCTTCACACCCCGGCCACCGAGGGTGTGTGGCGTTACGTAAGTTACGATTTTCTTCCATTGATGGTTTTTTATTATGTTGGATTGCATTGTTCCTCCAGAGTGGCAAAGAAGCATTTAAATAGCCGTTAAAGCATTGCCGGTCGGTTTATGTCGGCAAAAGCCTGATTTCCGAATCTTTACTAGTCGGTTACACAACCATTTTCCGGGGTTACATAAAGAACCTTTGGACGGTGCGGGGGGTGAGAGATAATGAACACCTCTCTCGCTAACGGGTGTGTGTGTGCGCGCTCGTGTGCGTGCAGAAAATATGGCCGCCACGAGCCGAGAAGGAGCAGAAAACGCCTTTTTAAATGCCGGCAAGGGCAAGAGTTTCTTCGCTGCTGTCTCGCTGGGTTTGATTGTTGCCTGTTGAGCTTGCTGCGGGGAGGGGCGATTCTGCGGGACTAAACTAAAAACAGCAAAAAAAGAACCAAATAGCCACAATACCACAGTGCCGCAAAGTGTCCCTTTTTCTTTTCGTTTTGCAAAATGTGCTCTTTACTTTACAAAGTGTAAATGGGGATGGGAAACACACACGCGCGCACACAACACACATGTACGCGCACACACACAACACACAAACACACACGCAAGCACGGTCGGTTTTGGGTATGTGATTCCGGGAGCTCTACTCACTTCAAAACGCGGTCGACAACTTATCGAAGAACAGTGAACGTTGGTAGAAATTTTCGCTGCCTCGAACCCTCCGGTGCCAGTGCGGCCGGTTGCTGGTGTGCGTGCGGCCGCCCGTACCGTACACGCACGGTACGGGCGCTCACGCACACACGGGCGGGCCCCGGTGCGCAGTTGCGCAAAGTGCCAGCGGAAGTTCCCGGCGAGAGTGTGTGCTGTGACAGCATTGCCGTGCATGACCGGGGGGCTGTGACAGTTAACCTTCGCGGCTGCGGCTTCCTTTTGGGCCGGTTTTTTCTCTTTTATTTATTGGTGGTCCTGCATAAGTCTCAGACGCCTGTACATATGTAAAGGCAGGCATGTCCGCGTAGGTCGTCACGTCTAGAAGATGAAGATATAGTAAACTCGACTATTGTTTGCAAAAAAATGAAACTGGTAGATTTATTAGTTTTTTAATTCCAATATAATGAACCATAATCAAAAGCCAGCTCTCTTCTCCTCTTCTTATATTAGGCGCAACGACCTATGCAGTCCTGCAAAGGCTTTCGAAGCCTATTGAGTACCACGCAGCCGGATAGTCAGTTGAAGCTGCGGGAGGACGGTTCATATAGCGCTTGAACCTACAAAGAGCATGTTGTTTAAGCATATCTGCTACACATAACGCACAATATTCACTACACGTACGTTATAACATACTCTGCAAATCAGATCACGCTATAGCAACACACCTGGTAGGGTTCAGGCCACACCATTCATACAAAACATCTTCTTCTTCTTCTTTGGCTCAACAACCGATGTCGGTCAAGGCCTGCCTGTACCCACTAGTGGCCTTGGCTTTCAGTGACTAATTGATTCCCCCCCATAGCAGGATAGTCAGTCCTACGTATGGCGGCGCGGTCTATTTGGGGATTGAACCCATGACGGGCATGTTGTTAAGTCGTACGAGTTGACGACTGTACTACGAGACCGGCTGACATACAAAACAATTACGAGGAAAGTGATCCAAGAACACTTAGCAACTTTCATCAAAAGCATAGCGTAGAGAAAGATGGACAAACAGTTAACAGTCGGAACAGTTTATACATCGTAACCATAAGCAGGAACAGTGAATGCATTCTAACCCAAAGTAGAAACAGTATGTGCAGGTAGTCCCCGACGGTACCTCTTATACGCGGATTCGGAGATACGCGGTTTTCTAAATTTTACAGTTCTGTGAGCAAATTGTACTGAGTTGACACATCAATTGTCAAATTACAAATATTTTCCCTTTTGATCGAATGTAAAAAACCATTTCAAATGGATGAAAACTGTTGAATTCAGTCAGAATCATATCGAATAATTGATTAAGTGGCTAAAACCACCCTGTACATGCAAAATTACACGAAAATGTTTGATTTTTAGGCTGGAATCACGAGATACGACTTATACGGAAATTCAACATACGCGGTATTTTGCAGCAGTTTTCGGTCCCCATTAACCGTGTATCTCGGGGACCGTCTGTACATGGAAGTCCAAAACAGGAACTTAGCGACAAGAACCATCGTTCTTGTCAACAAAAGACAAACGGAACTAACTTGGTGAGAGCAATAACATTGAATCATTCAACCCGGGACCAAATGTACGAAACCCATAACTTGTTTTGAGGATAAATAAAACCAACTTCAACCATGGCAGGACTGTACCCTTCTTACATCTATTGACTTCCCATTTCAAGAGTTTGTATGTGTCCCTCTACCCTAAGGTAAGGCTTTTAAACTGCAACGTTTTCAGTAGGAGAAACCCCTTAAGGGTTTCTAATATCGTTGGCACGATCAAATGCCGAAGAGTTCGCTTTGAAATAGTACCCACCTCTGCCTATTTTGGAAAAAACGATGACCTCGCTCAACAATGTTTCGCTGGTATGAGGTTGAAAGAAGAAAGTGCAACGTTTTGAAGTCAATTTATTTATTATTTCTACAAAAGCTAGGCAAAATGTTGTACAGGTCCGTGTGTCTACTCACTGACAGCATAGTAGAAATTGAACGGAATCCCGTTTTTTTCGTGCATTGCTCCAGAAACAACAATCAAATTGCGTCAATAAACCTGGCAAAAGCTAAAACATGCAAGATTTTATCAAATGAAGCAATATTTCTGTAAAAAATACCCCAAAATGCTTGCATTTTGTGCTGCTGTCTTGGCGTGTCGCGTCTAACGTTTCAAACGGTACAGTGTAAACGACACGAAACCGGAATTTAACATCACACGAACGTCACTTAAAAAAAACCAATTACGTCATAGAGAAGAGATTTTGTTTGTAAAAATTCGATAAAAATGTAATTCTATTAATGTGAAGTATGGCCGATTTGGTTAAGAAATTGAGTAAAAAGCGTTAAATCGTGCAGGCCCACACATTCAGCCGTGATCCGGGCGGTCTGAACCCTCCGAACGCTCCTATTTGTTCCGGTCTCGTAACCGGCTGCGGCAGAGTGAACGAGACGGATGCAAACAAATCCACCCTGAACGGGGCTTTGGGTTTTGTGGGCAGAAATTTGTAAAATATTGATTTGCGTGCGAAGAAACGCGTGCGTACGCTTTTGTAACTGTGTTTGCGTTCGGTTTGGCAGTGAAAAAAAGGCAAACAATTTGTCGCTCGTGGCTAGTTTCATTACATAATCGGCCCTGGATGGGGTCGCGGGAATGCTGTGCAGAAAAGAAGGCCAAAATGCATCAAAAGTACGAGCGCGTAAACAATTGGGAAAAGGCTCCTGGGTCTGGGGTTCGCCGCGCGTGCATGAATCGTGCTTTGCCGGGGGATGAACTCTTGTATACGATGCGTGCAACGGGTCGCATACAAGCAGCGGTGGACGGTTTTTCTCCCGCAGTAAATGTTGCTGCAGGACCAGTTTCTGTTGTTAGCTTTGGCCGAATAGGCTGGTAAATTTTTGCTGGGGGGTTTCGGATTGTATAGCGTAAAAAAATTGGGAAAAAGCGGGAAAAACTGCATCGTAGATGGTGGAGTGCAAATGTTTCAACAGTTCAAGAACGAAAAGTATCACAAAATGCCGTCCTAGAAATTAGTTATAATTTATGTACAAAGAGTATTATTGTTACGCAACAAAAGATAGCTCTGTGAGTAACAACAATTAGTTAAACACTAATGGGGAAGTAAGTTACGCAATTTGGTGCTGGACTTGGACAAACAATCGTGAAAGATACGTGCTGAAAAATTGAACATATGAGTTGTTTTCGATCAATCAATCTTTGAACGAGAAAAATCCGTTGACATTCACCAATCAAATGAATATATATGATCAAAGCCGAAATCGCTACATTGTAATCTTCTTGCCGGACATAGACCGTCAAAGTATGATATAAGACGGTGAAAACTCGTGATTGACGGTTACAAATATGACCCAAAACAACTTTCAAATGAAGACTCAATAAAAAGAATCAAAATTTTGCTTCAAACGACGAATGAATGAAAACTCAACTTTAAAACAAAAGACAATTCCATGACAATTCCATGTAGATCCGATGCATACGACCCTAAACGCATGAACAAGGACAAGATCGAATGCATAGCAAAAAATTGAGAAAAACTGTCCATATATGCGATATAATTCGCAACATACCGTGTTTTAGCGTGTATAACGTCTCTCTTGATGAATTATGCAATATTTTTGAAAACAGTTTTTACAAAATACAAAAATAATTTTGTTCATGTTTCCAATTTTGATTCAGACCTTTACAAGTCAATGGAAGGCCATCAGTGTACATTCGTATTCTTTTGGTATAATTCTGAGCTTGAGTTTTACACCTCATGCTTATGAGGTTTCTGTTTTCCTTCCACAAATTCATTTGAATCGTCAATTTAAAGAACCAGTGCAATCATTTGTTTCCTCAGTATTTGAGCCTCATGCTTTGTTCCTTATACTTTTTCTTTGGCAAACTTCTTGCTTTTTCTAGTATCTATTATGGATACCAATGAACTAGACTATCTTTTTATGTAATTGAAGGTAATAGGATCTCAGGGATATTCGAAACGTTACTACTCGTCAATTTGGTCATTTCGATCTAAAAGGGGGTCGTTATACACGCTAAAATTCGGTATTTCATTTCTCAAACTCTCAGACTACTTTGGTCCCTACAGAAATTGAGTTCGCTGTGGTTAAGTAAGCCGGTTTCGATAAAACAACGCTCCCCAAAACGTGTTATCCATTCTTGAAGCAAAAAACGCTTCTTCAATCCCTTTAAAACTTAACGGCAATAGCCAATGAACGCCTCATAGCATCAACATCAAATCACGCGAATAATAAATATCGGACGTACTAAACTCATCATAAATTAGCGGCGGTCTTGTGCGGCTTGCGTTAATCACGTGCCTTTAACACTATGCACTTGACGACAGCATAAAGCATGAGTAGGGGCTTTGAGGGGAGGGGCTTTGAGGGGAGGGGCTTTGAGGGGAGGGGCTTTGAGGGGAGCGGGGGTATGACGAGGTCAAAAACAAGCACCCCTCTTGGTCTATAAATGAAAAAAATGTCCGGCATGTCTCTAGCATTCTTTTTACCTTGTGGTAGCAAGAATACAAAAAAAAAAATACACATACAAGAAACAAACACAGCGAGATGTTACGTATTCGGAAACTAAATAAAACTTCAATAAAAAGGAAAGCAAAAAAAAAGGCGAAGAAAGAAAGCAAAAACAACACCGGCTTTTTGTTTTGTTGAGAAAAGACTCGAAACCCGTCATCGGTCCGATCGATTGCAGCAGCTCTCAAGGGCTTTGGCAGGTAAGCAGGGAAGCGTTACGCTGAGGCAACATTGCTAGGGTATAGCAGATGGGTGGGTTTTACGGCTACATTGAAACATTTATTTGTTTTTGTTTTGTTTTGTTATAAAACCATAATTGCAGGACTTTCTGCTTAATATTTAGAAGAGCTAGATACACTTTTAAACGAATGGCAATGTTTTTGTAAAACTTTAAAAATGTTCACAATGACTGCCGTTGCGTGAGCGCATGTAGCAAGTGTTTACAGCGCATGTGGTGCTGCTGTTACACAGTCACTTCCCTTGCTGTGCATACGCATGAACACGAAGCGTCAGAACTGGACCGTTGCGTTTGATTTGACCGTTGCAATAGAAAGCTTTTGCAGGGGTGTTCACTTTATCGGAGAATATTGCCACACTTTCTCCAGTCGAAACATTCTCTGTTTTATTTTATGTGATTTTTTTTCCACTCTGCAATCTCTTTACACACGCTCGAGAAAATGTGCCAACATGTTCAGATATGGTGACCAACCCTGTAATGAGCATAGAATTAGTGATGGTAAAAATGAAGTTTTCGTCAGAATTTATTTATTTATTTATTCCGGCTAGCTCCGAAGTGCGAATCCGGTTAGTAGGTCCGGAATCAGTTTCCTGAATCGATTCCGGAATCGAGCTCCGGAATCAAAATCGTGTCCAGAAATGGTGTCGGAAATATAATTCAATATAATTGTCTGCATATTGTCTAATATGTTTAACAATATGATTAATTAAGTAACTAAATGTTATGCTATCCTAGTCGTAGTATAAATCTCCTAGTACAAAGAATTCCACAAAAGTTTGAGGCAAGACTACTTAAACAAGATAAAAAAGGTAAAAACTAATTCTTGAAACATGAAGGGTCTTGGAAAACGCAGAAAGAAGGATAATCAAGGATAAGAAAGGAAACAGAAAGTTCACTCTAAGAAACTTCAAAGCGATCTGCAAATAGCAAAATTGTATTGGTTGATATAGCCGCAAAAATTCCAAATCTACCTCCAAAATTCTGAATTGCTCGAAATTTACTGAAATTCTGGTTTCAATTCCAAACCTGATAACAATTCCCGAGCTAATTATGATTCCAGAGCTCCAACATCAGAATCACCTCCGAAATCAGAATCGTCTCCGCAAATGGAGTCGGTTTTTGGATCTCCATGGGAACAGGGAGTTGGGTTATATGCTGCTACGATTGTAAAAATAGCCGAGAAGATTTTAAAACTACTGCTGAGATTCTGAATTCCTTCAAATTTACTGAAACTTTAGATTTCAACTTCACGCCTGATTATAATTCCAGAGCTAATTCTGATTCTGATTCCGAAGTTGACACCGATTCCCGAGTTGATTCTGGTTCCAGATCCAATTCTGAATTTGGAAACAATTCTGATTCCGAAGCCGATTCCGGAATGGAAGGCGTAATCGTAGTCGGTTTCAGAATCAGATCCATAATCGGCTCCGGAAATCGATTAAAAATTCGGAATCGGTTTCGAAATTGATTCCGAACACGGAATAGGCATCCGATTCCGATTCGGAGTTTCGACTCGGAACTCCCACCACTACTTAGAATGTTCACTCGAGGCCAAGAGGCAGCACGTGACTATGTGTACAATTTAGTGGCATAAACCGGCATTACAGGGTTGGTTTCCTCATCATAGGCCATATGTTAAAGATAGAGTTTTTAGGAGCTTTTTTTCCTCACAATTCTCACCATTTTAGGTGTTGCTTGTGGTGCGAGACTTTGCGTCAAGGTACCAAGAAGAGCATCCCATCTATTTACGATGCCTGTGAAGATCGCTGCTACAGCAGATCTAGGAATTTTAAAGAACTCACGAAAAAAAAACATTCAAAATTCTAACATGTAGCACGCCATGACGAGGCAAGAGTTCATTTCCCTTTGGCAGCGTTCCTCTCGATTGGATACGTAAAATGGCTACCCTTTGCCCTTGGTTGCTATTCTCTTCATCCTTCGCCAACCGCCAATGCATTAAAATGTGTACGCCTTCTCTTCTTCGAGGGCAAATAAATCATACCAAGCAGGGAAAAACTTTTGCAGTATCCTACCGTGTAGGCTCAGTCTTTCTTCGTCACCATCACAGCCAGTCTTTCGAGCTTTTTTGTTTTTTTTTTTGTAGTTTATATCAATCCGGTTTTGAAGGTGAAGGGATGCATCAGCGACTAAGAACAAAAATAGAAAAAAAAAACGGAAAACTAGACAACGCAAAAGAAAAAGCTCAAAACGAACCAGTCATGGAGCGAGCATTAATTTCCAATCAATTACCTGCACACGCTGAGTGAAGTGATTTGGGTGTGGGTTAAGTGTGTGTGTGTGTGGGTGTGTTTTTTTCAACGTCAAGATTGCCGGACTGACCAGGAAAAACTAAAACTCATGAAACGTTTAATCAGGGCAAAAAGGTACTCAGCTGTTTGCATTTTTATTGACTGATGTGATGGACTCGGCCAGAAGTCGTTTAGTAAGTTCGTTATGTTTCATTTACATTTTCTCATTTATTTACGAATCATTTCTATTCCTTTGTACAGTTGTTATTGGAGAGATTTGTCCTTAACGCTTGTTTAAGCTTGTTTACTGGTTTACTCGTTTATGTAGCAGTTATCTTTTTTACTTTTTTTTTCCTGTTTTTGTTAATTTGATTAGCTTTTTAACCTTCAATTTTTGTGTTTTTTGAACATTATAATTTTTCACTCATTTTATACGTTTCACATATTCCTTTTAGTGTTTTAGCTGTTGCATTTCAAGCTTTTTCTCTTGTGTCCTGTACACTGATGTGTTCTTTTTATCTTTTTATCCGAAAAGAATACTTTTTACGCTGTTGCCTAAGCTGCCGAGTGTCCTAAAACAAGCAGTGCAATGACGTTCAGCTTCTTCCCTTCTCGGGCAAACCCAAGTTTGCGTGTACTCACACACACTCTCACTGGTCAAGTGTCCGGTGTTCTACCTTATTGCATCTCCCCCCCCTCCTCTTTCCTCTGGCCCTATGCAGGGCAAAATGGCGAATCATTGGTCACGTTTTTGCTGGAAACACACAGAAACACCGAGTACGGGCATAGGGTCGGCAAATTGAAAGCACTATCGTATGGTGCGGTGAATTTTTACTCAACGGATAACATCTCGGACTAATGCCATATGTGCGTGTGTGTGTGTGTGTGCTTCGTACAGAGAAGAAGTGTACTGCAAAGAGAGAAATCAAATAAATTAACTTCGCTGAAAAATGTCACCACTCGCCCACGTGGCTCGGTTTTATAAGATCTTGCCGGCTTCACTTTCCTTCACGCTTCTCCTGCTTTCCCCCAACTTATGGTTGATAAACATCGCACTGTATGGGAAAGTGATTCAGCACACGGAGTACGGAGCATCTCCGTGCTTCTTTGCGTCCAAAATGTGTGCCAACTGGTGGGGTCCGTTTTCTTGTTTTGCTACCCGGCCCAGTAGGCAAAAAGCTTTCCCAAGTGAAGAATCTTAATCAGCTTAGCAAGGATTGGGCAAACTTTTTAATGCTATTCGATTGGGCGGTGCGGGCTGGGCGAACCGGGATGGAAGGAGTGGGCGCCTGCGAAATAAATCACAATTCTAGGTACGGCCAGATCCCGTGAGCCATTATTTCGCGCCCGGCAGGCACGGAGGAGGTGTTTGAAATGTTGCACAGACGTGTTGGATGACGGATGGTCGGGACGGAGCATCCAGCGATCATCGCAGCTGTGCAGCTTGCAACGCTTTGCGAGGATTATCGATGAATCGGAAGGCAGCAAAAGGGGGTCTTCACGGTGCGTGTGCGTCATCTACTGGAAAGTAATCGCAACACCCGCTGGTATCCAACTTAATTGTTAAACCTTTGCATAAAACTTTGCATCTCAACCAGCCGCACCTTTTAACCTCAAGCATCCCTCAGGGGCGATGTAAGTGAGTCGCCAATTACGCTCCCGACTAGCTCACACGCACACACATGCCCCGCGCACATTAGTTATGGCCAGTTGAAACGGTTGCAGCCGCGGCTTCACTTGCGGACGACAAATTGAATTAAATTGGGCAGCACAGGGCGAGCGACAGGAGCGCGTGCAGCGAGGGGTAGCGCTGTAGCGAAACTAATTGCTGTTTGATAGAATTTCATCGAGAATCTGCGAGATGCCCAGATAGGTTTAGCCCATCCTTTGCGACTGGCCCACCATGCACGGCACTGCTAAATGGATTAAACGATAAAATTAGTGACGACCCATCTCTCTCACTCTCTCTCTCTATCCCGAATCAGTCAAACACGTGGTCGCACAGCCACTAAAATGAGCGAACATTCCATACATTTTGAATGATTTGCATGATAGATGGCGCCACTGTTTGCCACTGGTAATTGTCGTACGGCAGCAATGTTTCAATGATTAGCATATGAGTCATAACATATTGTTGTAAGATTATTCAAAACTGTACGTTGGGAAAACACGATGCGCTCAAATTTGACTTAATGTCATCATTAAACAGTTGAAGACGACGAATGAGATGAACCAATCGCGAATAATGAGACGAATAATGACAAGTAGAGTCTTAATTACTGACGGTTAGAAGAACCTAAATGTAGAACTATTTAAAGACGAGTTTCTAACCTTTTTTCTTCCACAGGTACTATATTTCTATTATGTTCATCTCTTCTATCTTCACGAAGATCTTTCTACCGCAAAGTCTCACTTATCCAGGTTTTACAGTATTTAAAGGCTCTCTTAATTCAAAGGGAATCTTAATTATCGAGGTTTTACTGTGTTTATTGATATAATTATTCCAAATAAAGTATCAACCTCCTCTATAATCCAGATTCGCCATAACAAGGTTGCCTGGGATCATCCACTTATTATTTATTTGCACGGTAATATCCCTTATAGATGTTTCACTTATCCAGATTACGCGGTATTTATGAATAGAGTCGTTTAAAATTGAGAATGGAGCTTTCGCTCTATTTCAGATTCTCCATAACATGAATGTTTGGGACTTCAACACATCGCTGACCTTAACGGAGACCTCTTCTATAGGAGTTCTCCTGGTTCTCCATAACAAGGCTGCCTGGGATCATCAACACGTTTGTTTCTTCAATTTCGACGGGAATTGGTGTAGAAGTTTCACTCATCCAGGTTTCACGGCATTTATAGAAAGAGTCGTTTAAAATTGAGATACAAACCTACTCTCTAATCCACATTCTTCATTACATGAATGTTTAGGACCTCAACCCATCTCTGACCTTAACGGAGACCTCCTTTATGGGAGCTTTCCCAGTTCTCCATAACAAGGTTGGCTGAGACCATCAACACGTTTACTTTTTTCTATTTGACCGGTAATCGTTGTAGAAGTTTCACTTATCAAGGTTTCACGATATTTGTAGAAAGAGTCGTTTAAGATTGAGATATCAACCTTCTTCCTAAACCTGATGAATGTTTGAGAACTCAATCTATCTCTGACACTATTGGAGATTTCTTTTATAGGAGTCTCAATATTCTGGGTTTCTCAGTATTTACTGTTGATGCTATTTCAAAAAGAGATATGATCCTTTTCTTTAATCCAGAGTCTAAATAACACCAATGTGTGAGACCTCGTTTATCTTTTACCTTAACGGAGATCTCACTTATAGGAGTCTCGTTTATTCGAGTCTCACCTGATGTCTTCCTTTTATAACCAAATACTAGCCCTACCTAGTCCACCGAGCAGCCCAGTGTGCCTTGACCTGTATCGTACCTGTCAAACTAATTCGAGTACTAAATGTCGGGCGCAAAATTGATCCCGTACGCAAACACACACACGCCTAACGTCTGTTGCGAATAATTTCGTGTTGCTTTAGTAGAATCAGACTTTCTCCCTCGGGGCCGGAAACAGAGGTCCAGAGGTATCAAGCGATGCAATCAATATCTTCCCACCTACGACCATCGTCAGGCTTGAGTGTTTTGACCGGCGGCTGCAGAAAGACTAACTTTCGTATATTACACCTCGACGCAACGCGGAATTGGGGCTGCGGTTGCCGGCTGAGAAGGCAAGGCAAGGCTGTTCCTAACCGCATGTTTGATTTTTGTCCGTGACGTCTGCTCGGACCGATCGGACCGGAGCAACCGTACGGAAAGTGTGCCTCAGCAGGCTCTAAAACCAGCAGGTCGATCACGGGTCTTTGGCAAACGGCACTGCAAAGGGGAAACCCGTGCACCCGGCAGAGCGCGCCTAGACGCCTACAGTCCAGGCTATTTTTGACATTTTTCACACCACAACTTTCATCGACTCGACCCGCTCGCTCGCTTTGACCTAGCTCAAACCATTGATTTCTTGTTGTTTTTCCGCCCCTGTTCGTTTGGGCTTGAGCCCAATGATTAGAGACAAGCCAGAGAAAGAGTGCTACCCCTCTGAAGGCATTTGCGCTGTGTTTCCCCCATCCAGCTTGGCACAGCTTGTTGGAGGCAGGTTTTTAATGTTTGCACATTGTGCAAAGATTTAAAACATACTTCCATTGAACTGGCGATAGGATTGCGATGCCTATTTGTTTGAAATACGAGCTTCGCATATAGTTGAAGCTCGAAAAGAGCAAAAGGCAAGGCAGTCGGTGGCAGTTGGTGGGCAGAGGCGCTGGTAGTAGTAGTGCAGGCAGTGGTCGATGGTGCAGGCAACTGGTTTCGTTGCTGCGGACAAAAGTTCCGAATCCCTTTCGGGGCGCAAAAAAAGAGGAAAAAACAAGGGAAAAGGTTGAGAGGCAATTTTTCCGAGCCTTTCAAATGAAAGTTTCCACCGAGGCGTGATGAGGTCGGGCGTAATGGAGAAGGGTGCGGGTGAGGGGTTTCGGTCATCAATCGAAACCGATTGCAAAAACATATCGACAGAAGCAAACCACACACATACACACGAATGTGTGTGTTATTGGACAGGGGGTTTGGAGGGATGGAGGCTGATACGCGCGCGGCCGTATTCTCCCGGCTGGTTATGTGGATATTATTTTCCTATCAAGGGAAATTGAAAAACTTTCACGTTCCATTTGCGCCCTGCGGGGGTCCGGCAGCTCTCTCGGTGGCAAACGCCGGTTAAACACACACACACATGTGTTCCGCGTTCATGCTGTTTGAGCTTGGAGCGCAAAAAGAGTGAAAAATAATGCAAAAAAAGAAGAAGAAGAAGCAGGATGATTGGTAATGGGGCTAGGTCCAACGCGCCTACCGCCATGACGTTTGCGGATTTGTTTGATTCTGGTGCGATTTTTACCAACCCCTGCCCCTGTTCCGAAACCCTGTCCCACCCTGCGGTCCACATTCGGTGGAGCGGATCTGTGCCACCATTATCGACAACTCAACTCCCCATCCCTCCCCTCGGTCCACCACCGCCTCTTGTACTGGGGATGGGCTCTCCCTGGGAAGTGGGTCAGTCCTTACGCCCAGAACGTCAGACAACCGGGGGCCACTTATTGCTCCCGATTGCACCCTGACACGCAACGTCGGAACTGTCAACTCTCAACCCGCGTGGCCGAGGAGGTTCATGCTTTGTTCATGCTTTGTTCCCTGACCCCCTCCCCAACCAACAACCTATTCCCGCTCTACGACACGATATACAGTCACGTGGCGTTACTTACGTGTCAACTCACGGCTGGTGGTGATAACTGGCTAACATCACCAGGCAGTTATCACACCTCGGCGCGATCATTGCTCACCGATAAGGTGCTCCGTCCAAGTGGAGCGTCTTTTGTTTCGCTGCGCTTAGGGGAACACGGGGCAACAGTAATCGCGTTACTGTATGATGAAAGTGAAATAACAAACATTGAGTTTTGTTCTAGTATGTATGAGCATCAAATCCATTGTAATAATGATAAAGTAATGATGTAACTAATTGTTATGTAAAATTGAGTCAACGAGTAAAAGAAAGCATGAATATATTTCTTCAACTATGAACACCATATTGCATACAAGTGTGTAGAATAATTGCCCCAATGTAGCCTCGCACAAATATTCCGAAGGATTCCGGACGGCTCTGGATGACTCAAACTCCGGACAACTCCGGGCGATTCCACAAAAACATCTCGGCACCGGCCGTATCCACCCGACTTCAGATAACTTCGGCTCTGGACATCTCGGATCGACAACGGATAACTCCAATTCCGGAGTCTCCGGATGGCTCTGGATGACTTCGGACGACTCCGAAGGATTCCGGACGGCTCTGGATGACTCCAACTCCAAATCAGCTTCAACAATAGAAAGCTCTCATATCAAAATTAAACGTACACCTATCAGCTAAACCATCAAAGAGACCTCTGCTGGAAAGCAAACTAAACTCCTTGGAACAGACTGGCAGTACGGTAGCAGCACGAGCTCTAAATGATTTACGATCCACTGTTACTCACAGTGTAACGACACGAGGCTAGAGAGCCTGATCCAAATGTTCAGAATTCCAAAACATTTTGTTGCGTCATATAGCTTTTGCTTATTTTGCTATACTAAGCGTCATTTGGTCATACACTCTGCTTGACCAGGGGAAGAATTTCCATTTCTTCGTCAGTCCCTTTGACGCATTCCAACTATATTTTTCACTCCAAGGTACACAATTCCTCAGCATCGCTCCTGATATTGTGATGATATCTTTGTGATGATAAAAGTAAAATAATTGGGTGCACAATTGGGGGTAATACACCGTACTGCCCCAACTTCCCTTACACGCTTCCTACTCGCTAGCGCAACGTTACAACGTGCGAGAAGTCATCGGTCGCTGCTGTGGCTACCCAAAGCTCAGGCGCGTGTTGAACCGGTAAGGAGCCTTTTGCACGCCATGCGGTTTGCGAAGGATAATTGTTGCGTGTGCGATTTTTCCTTCCTCCTATTGCGGACATAAACAACAACCAAAAGAAGAAGTAGAAAAAGACAACAAAACCATATCTTACCCAATCACTGCCCCGGCAACGAGTTGGTGTTGGTCTCTCCTATCTAACTCACAACACACAAACACACATGACACATACACCGACACGTACACATACGTTGCATATTGAGATTTAATTGTTAATCCTTGGTGCGGCTGTGTCCGGCAAAAGTACGACCACACATGGCAAATGGGAGGTGTAAGATAAGCTGCCGGCCCAACCAGATGCTTTCCTGGGGCCGAAAATGGAGGTGTCTTTGTGCTCGGTAGCCATCCCCCCTCCCTTCTCGCCCTTCCCTTCACCCCCCCCACCGAACCTTCAGCCCACTCCCAGCAGGGCAAGTCCACCCAGGGAGCCCAGTTTAATCCGCCGGTTGTCGAGGCACCAATAGGGTTGAGTGTTTTACTTCCGGGTCCGATGTCCGGGGCTCGTCGTGATAGGATTGAGCCAGCCGCCAGTCCCATTGGGGACCGCAATTCTGAATGGTAAGATGCACATTTTGTACGCCCTTCCGCTTCCCTTCTCCCCCCAATAAAAAGCCATTAATGAACCGAAAGGAGTTTTCCACGCCCCACGTCCCTTCGCTCTCACCAACCCGCTTTCCAGCCCACGGAGCAACACACGGCACGGCTTTTATTGGTCGCTTTTTTTCTTCTTCCTCTCGTGCACACACTGCTAGGTGCGCCACCACGACCGGGCTGGAAAGTCGCTTACCATACCGGACGGACGAACACACAACGGTGGCGCGGTGGAATTGTGAAAACGGGGGAAAAATTTGTGGATCAGCAAATCTGGAATGGCTCGATATCGGTTTCTTTGCGGCGGTCGAGCGCACCAAGCGAGCCAACTAATCCTCCCGTGGCCACCCCACCCCCCGGGCCGGGTGACCAGCGAGCGCGCGCTCGCCTCTGTGTGTGTGTGAACTACAAGCCCGCGGGCAGGGTGTATGGAAACCACAATAGGTAGTGGAATTCCGTGTGGAATTCATTTTTGCTACGAGCAAGGATACTCGGCAGCAGCCAGCAGCAGCTCACACAAACACGATTCACAACCACACACACACACACACACATACACATGGTAAGACTGTGCTGCGCTCTGGAATCATTCAGCATTGGCAAATTGACAACGTGCGAGGGAGGGTGGGCGTGGGAATTGCCGGAAACAGGAACAAAAAAGAGGAGAACAAAAAAAAAAACGCACAGGAAAGCACAAGCTCGTACACAAGCAAATGAAAGAACAAGCTCCATGCCCATGCCTAACCACCAACCCCCCCCCCCCCCTTGGATCCGTATTCGTGCGACTTGGGCCAAGTGGTTTTACAGAGTGCCACGTAAAAGCTAAAACGACAACGACGGCGACCGGCCCCGAGACTGGGCAGCACAAGCAAGGGCTCGGGAAGGTGGTGGGTAGGAATCAATTTCCTCCACCTTGTCTTTCTCCTTTTTCTTAAAGGATGCCCATTATTGTGTACCCCGCTGTAGGTGGAGCCACACTAGCCCAGGGCCCAGGGTTTGGCAAACACTTGCCGGGCGAAAGCGTACCGAAAACGTGGGATGCAAATGTAAAGGTGGACGAGATGAGTTGATGGGTGACCGTTTCCGTGGGTGAGTGAGTTAAACCAGCGGTCTCAAAGATTCGTGCTCTTTCGAGCTCACTGTATGCAGGAATCATAAAAATCATTCTTTGATGACTTTCAGCTCTCCCATTGCTTTGCGAATTCCACTCAATTTGAGTGGAGATCGTCCTTGGATGTCAGCGAACTGAATCGTAGCTGAGTCATATAAATCCTTGGAGAATTCGGTGGAAAGTTGAATCGGTTATATTACCTCCACGTATAGAACTACTCATGCGCTCTTACTGAGGTCGTCGAATGACTCGTATCTAACTCTACATTTAACCGTGGAGTGCTTAAATATTGAAAAAATCTAAGTATAATTTGGTAAATCTAGAATGAATGAGTTAACCGTAATGACCAATAACTCACTCCGAGCGAGTTAAATCATTTGTGAGTTAGATAACTGTTTCAAGAAAAGCATATAGGAGCTAATAGCTGATGAACTCTTTCGAGATTAACGCCGAGTCGTGATTCAACTCTTCCCGTCGCCTCCCTGAGTCCACTGACAATGAGTTGAATAGCTCTATCTAAAAAGTAGAATAGAGTTTCACTCATATGAACCTTCCACGATGAGTTATTCGAATGTTGAATCGATACTGTAAAGATTCATAAATCTTTGAAGATTAATGAGTCTCTAAAATTTCATGAAAGTTCTATAAAGGTTAATGAATTCATAGATCTCCAGGATCCAAGGAGTGTCCAAAACCTCCAGGATTGTCCAAAATCGCTTACGGCTAGGCACCTTCGTCTGCCAATCTGTTGCCAATTCTTGAATGTTTGAGAACCATATTTTTTCCAGCCGAGATTCAGATTGATTGCATCATTTCAAAGATTCATGAATCAGAATCAGATTGACCCAACACCACTAGAGAGTCAACAACTCTTAGAGGGTGATACAATGGAATCAGTCTTGCGTCTTTCAGGGCCTAATTAGCAGCGACAGGTCGTCAGACAATCCGGGCATACTGACAGGCCGCACGTTGCCTACCACTGCGGATGGCCAGCATTGTTTGTGGCTGTTGTTGGACGTGTTCCTTTCCCTTCTTACAGCATGCTCTCGTCGACGAGCGTCGACGTTGGTAGCGTGTGTAGCAGCTGGTGTAGCAGCCCGCCGGCCCCCGGAAAAGCAAAATCAAATTGATTCGAACCCGTAAAAAAACCCGTGCTGGTGGAGCGGGCGGCGCTGCTTACACACACTTGCAACATTCGAGTCGCTCAGGACGGCAACAGGACCAGTGTTAGGTATAAAGGAGTAGCGTGTCAGAGAGAGAGAGAGAGAGAGAGGTGAGGAGGGAAAGAGCTTGGTCGATTTGATTGACCAAACTTGAATTGGTATGCTAAGTATAATTGTCTTGCCCGCACGGTTCGAACCAATAACGGAAGGATACATTGGGGGGGGGGATATTGTGGATATATTCCAGTGTCCAATGAGTCTCTGCTGGGTGTATGTGTGTTTTTGCGACTCTTTCTTGGGAAACGAAGCAGCATATGATTGATGAGACTTTTGACATTCGGAAGATCCTCCTCGGTCCTCCCAGCAAGGGTAATGTGCTGCATATTGGAACCAGACGACTATTCGGAAGACACTGCTGCAAAGAGATAGCGATGCAGGAGATACATACCAAAAACAAAACAAAAAAAGACACGAAAACCAATGACCAGGATATTGGAACTGGATATGACTAGCAGCAGCTGGACTGGTACCGTGCGGTTTCAGTCAATTCAGCCAGATCCTGAAGGCATTTCCCCAAGGCCCGGGAGCAGTCGCTTTGCCCCGATTCACACTTCACTGTTGAAACAGAGCGCTCGGTTGGTTGGCAGACGTTGGCCGAATAAATCGTAACAACACATATATTTTCTTCCTTTTCAAACACACACATACACACACTCGCGCGCGTGGGAGGTGGTGTGTACTGCTGGGTGTTAGGGCAGATGGAGCAACAAATGATTGCTCCACCGTTGCTATTTATCCAACTGCACATCTTGGGATGTGTGCACTCGAAGCAGCACATAAATGAAAGAGATGCCGTGTGCAGAACGTCATGGGAGGGAGGGTAAAAAAATGCATGTTACCCAAAACCCTGCAATACACACATATACACACACGTTGCATACATACGGTTGCGATTGCTGATGCTCCCGGCACAAGACGGAGGGCAGTTCGGGACGATCGTACACACCGCACTACACACTATTGGAATGCACGGTTGAACGCCTGCTGATTGTTTGTGTGCTCCCCCATTCCCCCCCCCCTTTCCCTTACCTCCATAATGCATACACAAACATTGCACACAAAAAGGATATGTCCCCTGGGGGTGGGAGGAGTGTAGGCGGCTAAGATGCATCTTAATATGCTTGCAACCACTTTTGCCACGGCAAGGTCAGGAATTGGGAATATCTTCTGAACCTGATGCCTCTCGGTTTCCCTCCCCAAGTGTCTCCGGAGGTAGGTAGAGAGGCAGGCAGGGGGAGGAGAGCGGGATTTCCCTGATACCGGTAGGGCAACGCCGTTCCCAAGCGCGCCCACAGCCGCCAGATTCCGATTCGGAAATCTCCCGCCAAACAAACGCGGACTGCTGCTGCTGCTGCTTTTTAGTGCTTTTGGTCGCCGACAGCCGCTCTGGTCGTCGGTGCGCATGCGCCACCACCATACGCGACCGGTCCGGCTTTCGTTTCGTTGCATACGCTCGAGCCGTGACCGTGGCCAGTAGTGCTCCAGCAGTGCTCGTACAGTACGGGTCGGGTTGAGCGAGCGAGCGAGCAAGCGCCGCAATTTTTGGGAAGGCTAGGGTGCCAACAACAACAAAACAGAACGCACGAAGTGTACGCCACTGCCAAGTCAGTCGATTGGCGACGGTCGCGTTAGATGGGTTTGCTGAAGCGCGCGCGTTAGGCGGCTAGAGCGCTTTGCTGTGTCGTGAGTTTTTTTGCGGTGTTTTTGTTTTATTGTACGGAAACCGAGGACCTGAGGGAACTTGGGACACTCCCGGAGGTTGGGTGGGTGTGTCTGTGTGTGCTTTGTGCAGTGACCCTGCATTGTGTGTGGGTGGTTAAACATCTGAGCGTGAAAGCGTGAGGTACAGATCGGTGAAGATCGTCCCGTTCGATCAGTGACAGCCAGCAGTTCCACAACACAAAAAACCTCTTTTATCGTTTTTTTGGTGTACTTGTATGTGTGTATGTGTGTGCGATAGTCTGTTAAAAGTTCAACAGTGGTAGCATCATCCAACAACAACAAAAACAACAAAAAACAAAATAAAGAAGCGCCTCCTCCAAAAGTACCACACCACATCTGTGGCGTTTCCCACGCAAGTCGCGCGCGCTCGGTCCTGCCAACTTGCTGGAGATAACTATTACTTTATCACTTTACTTCCATCTGTCAGCTTCCGGCGGTGCCGCAACTACATCCACAGCGTACACAGCAGCAGCAGCAGCTGGAGCTGATTGAATGTTTGCAGTTACCGCGTTTCGCTTCCGGTTCAAAAGATTTCGCGTTCGATCGCACGCGCATTACACGCTCGCCTCTCTTTCTCCGGCAATCAATCAAATCAAGCCTGCAATCAACCGTACCGAAACCCACTACGGTGTGAATCCTTCCCCGATGTTTCAGCTTCCCCGAAAAGGAGGGGCTGGGAAAGAAAGCGGGAGGCACAGGAGGTCGTCCGTGTGCTCCGTTAGATTGCATCCTGGCGGGCATCCAGTGGGCTAGGGGGGAAAAGAGGGATAGCCCGCGTAACAAGCGTAACCGTTGGGTCGTTTTGGGAGGGGGAGGTTTCTGGCTCGCGATCCTGCCTGATTAGTGGCCGCGGCGCCTGTGAACCTTTTGGGGGGGGGGGGGGGGAGGTCCGATTGGGTACAACTTTCGGTCGGTGAAGTTTAAATCTTTAATCACTCACCTCGGCTCGTTATTTACGGTCATTAGCCGCGGTCGATGCTAACTCACACGTGCCAAACGTTCGCTGGATGGGAAGGAGGTCTACCGGGTGGAATGGAATGCGAAGATGTACAAAGTTCCAGAAGATGTACAAGCACGGGGGACGCCGTGCGTTTGAAGCGTAATTATTTTAAAGCAGTGTGTGCTTTGCCGTCCCCGATTTGTATCTTTGAGCTGAAGTATGCAGACAAAAAAAGGAAAAAAGGTATAAAAGTGTGTCCCTGAGGAGCACTTTCCTGTGTGCGTGTGTGTGGGTATTTTGTGGAACGCATTTGGTGGCATCTCTGGCCTCTGTTTTGAGTTTTGGGCGGAAAATTCCTCAAGCGCACTTTAATTATGAATCAAACGCGGCGCAAAGGCGGCGGCAAACGCGGCGCAAACGCGGCGCAGCACCGCACCGGTACTTGCTCGAATCCACTCGGGGGATTCGCTTGCCGTTGCCAACCGCCTCCGACTGCAAAGAAAGCATCTCCTTCACTTCCTTTCTCCCTGCCGCTGTGTGCTACCTGGGGAAGAAGCGTTATTAGTGGGATGCTTTTTCGGTGAAACATTATCTTACCCTGTGATGCACCTTACGGGTAGCAAACAATGCCACTGGCTACCGTTCTATCCAGTCGTATCTATGTGTGTGTGTGTTGTCCAAAGAGTAGGACGAGGGATGGCTGAGGGCTTCAGGTTCGGTTTCATTACACAATCACGCTGCCCCCGTGAAGCCTTGAGCCAAATGTCCAAAGGACCAAAGGAGCGGAGGTTAAGGGTTAGCCCCAATGCCTGCTGCCTGCTGCCCATTGTTGACCCCTGCTTTAAGGCAAACGGAGAGCAGATAATGGGCCGAAAGCTCACACTCATTCGGCAGAGGAGCAACTGTTTTTTTCTTCTTTTCTCGATGCGCTCTTTGTATGCCAGCTCTTTGCTCGATGCTCTTTGGATGCTATATTTAGGAGGAGTTAATATACTGCGAAGTAGCTGGCAAAGCAGCGCTCCGGTCACGTACGCTGTGCGTATAGATTGAGGCGCTTTGTCACGCGAATCGGCATCGGGGTATCGGGCTGCGATGAGCTGATGCGCCGCAAGGTATGCTACCGTTGTAGCAAAAGTGGGTATCAAACATCATTTTTCCTCGGTTTTTGGAAGATAACTTTGGTGCAAAAAAAAAGCAAACTATCCACATTTCTCTTGCTGAAAGTAGGGTTTAGGATTGTGATTTGTAGAAATGGTGCACATAGATTGGTTTTTTTCCTTCCATTTGTGCACAATTGTATACCTTCAGGCGTTGAAGCCCGACAGAAGGAATTTGTCGTACTAGGTGAAACATGTGCTTTATAATGCTTCTGGCACTAAATATTTGCATGTCTTTCCGTCTAAAAACCAAATAACCTCTCATTAGGATACGTTTTTGGTATACAGTGCATACTTGTAGGCGTTGAGCTACGACAATAGTACGGTATAGTGAAAGGGTAAATAAAGGCACCTCATTGCCGACATTTTACAGTGCTGGGCACCAAATTTCAAGCTCATCATCTGCCTATTGTTGTGCGATTTGTTTCACAATTTCGATGGATTTAATCCTCACAATAAATATTTTTTTGAGGTAAACAAAAACGCCGGGATAACGGACTGGCAGACGAAGGCGCGAGACCGTGAGCGGTTTCGGACACTCCTGAGGCAGGCCAAGACCGCAAAGCGGTTGTAGCGCCGGATAAGTAAGTAAGTAAGTAAACAAAAACGCCTTACAGTATGCAGAGTGTTTCGCAAAATAACGTTTCATGGTAAAAGTTCACATCACAAAATACGTTAAAACAACGTCGTTTATAGTTTTTTACCTTAACAGAACACTGTGTACATGTTATTAAACATACGCAGCATACTTGCAGGCGTTGTACGCAAAATAGACTATGAATGGAAGCGTCTCAAGGCTGTCCAGTTATAGCAAAGCGCATTAAAGAATGTCTTAAAAAACTACTCTACAGTAGCTTTAGCTAGCATTTTTTTTCCTGAAAAAGGCATCATGCCTTTCCGGAGAGGCAAAAAAAGTATGACAGTAAAAAACTAATCAGTGATAAAAAAACACTTCCCATGCTACGCCAGAGCAGTGCAACAGCTGAAAAGAGCGGAGCTGTGCCGCTCATCATGCAACACACTTTCATCAATCATTTTAATTCCCGAACGTAACAAAAAAAAAAAAACGGGGACACTAGCCGATAAAACTGTCACTGCGACGGTCTACGGGCAGCGGGTAAATAATGATGACGCGCAAATTGCATACTATTAGGCGGATTATATTAATATGCAATGCTGTGCAATTGGATTGCGCACGGGTTCGCATGGTCGATCTATTCGCCGGTTTATCTTTACCACTCGGCCACCCCACAATCACCCCCCCCCCTCCCATGCAATAGCACGGTAAAGCGGGACCCGTGTAACGAGCCAGCGAACTAGATAAAAATGCAAACTGGAGCACGGTTTTTAATGAATAAAATAACTGTCTATTTATGACCGTGTGGTGTACTCTGTGTGTGTGTGAACAGGTGCATTTGAATGTTCAATCATCGGAATTGAGCTATAAAAACAGCGCTTTATTAGTGCTGGGCCGCTGGCTGGCCTGCGGCCAATGGGTAAGGGTGATAATTGTTTTTCAAACAGCAACGCTGACAACCCCCCGCTGGCCCGTTAGTTTACTTTCCAAACAGTGGGCAGACCCTTGTTTTTTCCACAAATTGGTGGTAAGGGAAATTCCACCTCCCCCCCCCCCCCTCTTGCATCATGGACGGGTGCATGATTTCCATAAAATAAAACATCATCACCCCTTGTGCTGGCGACCCCCCGCCCAGCCCGAACAAATCAACCATGTTAACAGGCGCAAATGGTCGGTTTGATGGATTACTTGCGGGGCACAAGGCGCATCGGGCTGGGCGAGCATATTTTACACCGAGCCGTTAGATTATACTGCGAGAAAAGTCGAACGAAAAGGGAGCAGAATAAACCCCCCAAACGGTGGTGGCGGTGAAAGCTTCCGCTCGCATTTTGGGTACGATTTGATTTGTCCGAAAGCGGTACCGATTCGCAGCTGGCAACGGAAAGGGCTGGGCTAGGCGTCATAAATGTTCGATTCGGTTCGAGCAGCTCGGGAGCCCGACCGGTCCAAGCTACAGTCGGGGCAGACTGGCTCGGGAAGAACAAAAACTGCCGACCCTTCTCTCTCTCTCCCAACCCCCCTGGCGAGAAGTCATCAATCTTCCATTTTGATGCTTTTATAGTCTCCTAAATTTTTATTCAAATGGAAACTAATCATCATCAACGGAGGTTTTGCTTTTACGAGGTACAAAATTGGAGCCACACGCTGCACACGGCCACAAGCCGGGACGAAAGGGGTTCGGCGTGGTTGTGGGACGGAAGCGAGCAAGTCGTGGTTGTGATGCTGGCCCAGCTTTTGGCCACCCGTGTTACGACCCGTGTGCTTCGCGCAAATGTACGATTACGATTGGCTCGATCGATGCTCGATTTTGCTTGTTTGCCCACTGCTGTGGGGTCGGGGTCGTTGAAGGCTGTTCGGGGAAGGTTCCTTGGCAGCGGGAGGGAAAGGGGGTGGAAGGTGATACTTTTTGCCGACGAGCAGTGTATTATTTTTGGCAGCGTGTTGTAGCTCCCATCGGAATGCTTTAGGGCGGAATTTTGGTCATACGCTTCGGAACGCCTGAAATTATGCAAAATGTTTGGCTCATATTTTTCCGTTGCGAATGTGTTTCGGAGCGCTTCGGTGCTGTTTTGAAACAGTTGTGATGGAACAGGTTTGTGTGTGTGTGTGTGTGTGTGTGTTTTACACAAAGACACTGCAAGAAGGCTAAGCAAAACAAGTTGTATAGCTTTAGGCGCTTCTCGTTCTGCAATGGTATGGAATCTGGAATCAGCAAGGCACACATTTAGACATGCTCACTGTTTTGTGCTAAAACGTAGGAGGATGTGTTGTTGAATAGATATCTTTGCATACCTTTGGGCGGTGAACTGTGAGCCAACTTTCTGAATCAATCCACTGTGTGGCACTGTGGCATAGAGGCACGCCTGTATTTAGACACAAATCAAAGACTCGAAAGTGTAGCACCTGATCGTATGCAACGCATATAGATTGTTGGATAACTTCAACATCAATTATTTAGTTTGTTTTAAAGTTGAAATAATTTTTATTTTACATACTGTTGCATATCTTTAGGCGTTTTTGGCCAACGCGAAATACAGTTCCTTCTTTTACCTCAACAGCTCTATACTTTAATTCCGAGGCCTGGCCTTAAACAAGCATCAAACACGCGAAAGTAAAGCGCTCACAAGTATGCAAAGTACGAGTCAAAATCGTAAAGGAACACACTTGCTAACATCGGTTGCGTCGAAATGCGAGTGCACTTTGCCGCCCGTATTTTAAACAAGAAATCGCTCCTCCCTCCAAAAGGTAAACGAAAACGGAAGCAGCAGTAAAAAATGAAGCAACCATTAACCTCTCTACCGGCCGCGTTCCCGCTCGGCCCCGGAGCCAATCGGAATTGATAATGATGAATGTCGGCAGAAAAGAAATGGGATTAATAATGCCACCATTAGCAGCATTTCGGCGCTTTCCATGCCGCTGTAACGTTTGCGGCAGTCCGCCGTCCGATTCGCAGTGCATTGCGTGTGACGCGGAAGAGGCCGAAGCCTGAGCGGAATCCTGATGTGGCTGTTTTTTGTTGCTGTATGCTTCTTCTTCTACAACGGCGGTGGTGCGGTCGCAGTGGCTTTTAAATGCTTACCTGGTTTGTTCTGCCGGTGGCTACGGCTACGGCTTAGCGAAAGCCGCTCCAACCGCTCGTAAGCTTCGGCTGAGCTGCTTTATTGCATCGAGATGGGGTCGTGCTGCTGTTTTGCTCGCCCTGTCCGGCTGTGTGGCACTTGCGGGGCCCGAAAGCGACGCATGTATCGAGCGGCACGAGCGGTGGCAATGGCAATTGGGGAAAGATCGTACAGATGGAATCTGAGAAGCGCACAGAAATCCGACACAGGGCCATGGGCAAAGGTGTGGCGGGACCACGGTGTCACAGCAGGCCGGCAACAGACCTAGAAGTGGAGCGATAAAATCTTGCCCAAGCCAAGTTCATGATCTAATCGCTCGTCCTCGCTGCACTCGCCTTGCTGTACGAAAAGGAGAAGAAGAAAAAAAAACAGTGAAAAAAGGTACCCAGAGAAAGCGCACGGCGAAAACACTGGCGAAAAGGTAAACCGACTCCGGATATTCGAACCAGCCGAGGTATTTGGGGTGTGGGGGAGGGGGTGGATCGTCCCTAATTGCCCCGGATGTGCTTTATTGGGACGACCCGATTTTGTGTGTGTGTGTTTGGAGCTTCGATGCTTTTTTGTGTCGTTGTGCCCGCGTGTTGCTGGTTGCGAAGCGGTGATAATGGCAAACAAGTGGTCGAAGGAGAAGTGTCGTGTGGTTCCCTCCCAACTAAAAAAAAAAAAAGCTGGACGGTTTCAGCTTGCCCGGCCACCGGCTGACAATCTCGGAGATGTTACTAAAGCTACTCAGCGGATCGATTTATCGATTACAGCGCAGCATGGTCGTAAAAACACCAACTGTGCAACGAAACGAGAGAGAGAGGGGGGAGGGGAGTGGAAAGGCGGTCGAGTCGTGGGGGACGAAAGGACCTGCCCGTCACCAATTATTGGGAAAAACGCCCTGCTCCGAGCGGCAACCGGGCATGTCGGAAAACAGCGTCACACCAAACGAGGAGGGCGGGAAGGGGGGGGCGAGGGAGGGAAGGGGTGGTGCTATGGCTATCGTCCCTGGAGATTGGTTGGCTGTGGTTTACGGTGAAAGACGAGAAAACAAGTACGAAAGAGGGGTGTGGGGGGGGGTACGGTTGAGGGAGGGGGGGGAGAGGGCGATCGGGTGGGAAAAATACCTTCGCCCGGCCAGCGAACCTTTGGCACACGTGCCGGTGGCTCGCACCGTCTCGGGGCTTCTGTTTGATGCGCCTGACGAAGATCCGGTTCGAAGGACCAAAAATAGTTAATGCTTGCAAGCTTGTTAGGCAGGAATTTTCCGGCTTTTGGGTTTTAATATTATCAGCTCAATGCTTGACGCGGAGCGACGGGAGGGGGAGTGCGTCGAGCGTCACAAATAGACTTACCTAAACCACTTTTAAGATAGTGCTGCAGTGCCGATTGCATACTTTAAGGCGTTTTTTTTTTAAAAAAGTGAATGCTTGTGCCGTTCGCTGTCTTTGCACGCATAAATCAACTAGATGCTGTTGGATACAATGCAACACATAATAAATACATCCCAACTGGTTAAGGAGATAGAGAGAGGGAGAGAGAGAGAGCGAGAGAAAGAGAGAGAGAGAGGAAAAGAAAGGAAAAAAAGGAAGCTAGTTATCGCGAATGCACAGAGCCTCTTATCCACTTCGCCGGGAAATGGCTTTTGTAATGTAGCATTGATTGATTTGACTATTAAGCTTTCGGTGGTAGAAAGGGACAAATTCTATGCTCCATTTTCGCCCACACTCTACCTCACACACACACACACACACACACACACACACACACACACACACAACAACAACAACAACAAGTCGCAGCTCGGACAGCCTCCCTTGCCAGCATCGAAGCCCGGTGCCTGCCGATGATTGATTTGTGTGTAGGCACTGGGGCAAACGTTTCCTGCCATCGTCGGCCCCAAACGTCGCCTGCCTGGGGGGGGGGGGTAAGAGTGGTGCGCGAGACAAAAGGGTCACCCGCACGCATTGCCCACACAGCCACACGAATGTAGATATATTTGTCAAATGAAGCGTACGAGAGCCCCCTGCAGAGGGAGGGAGGCCCAGAAAAAGGTAAACCCTCCCGTACGATACGATACGATCGATTGGCATTCTATGGCAGTGGGCGGGGAGGGTGGTTTTCCTCGAAGCCAGCAGCCTCCGGGATGTTGATTTGTGCAAAATGATTTCAATAACTGTCAAACGACTCCATTTGATGGATGGTCGGGGGAGGGTTTTTGCCTGCCTGTCAGCCTCCCTGTGCCCGAATGTGTGACGTGCCCGAGCCCCTGTCAGCGCGTATGCAAAGTGCCGGCTCCCGGGGTTTGCCGGATCGATGTGCAAAGTGCAAGAAGCTAGGATGCTACCGCACAACAACAACAACAACAAAGAAAGTCTCCGACAACAACAAAAAAACTCTCCGACATGTTTACCAAACGACTTTCGGGGACGGGGGAGCACATCAATAATTCACTTAAGGGGCAAATTGTATCGCTGCCTGTCAGTCGCCCGCTTTGTCTCGCTGTGTGTGGGTGTGTGTGTGTGTGTGTGAGCGCGCGTTTTATTTATTCATCCGCTTCAATGGACGCTGGCAGCAAGCGACGAACGGCCGGGCTGGGGTTGGCGCTGGGAAAGTACAGCCCGAGGACGCCTTCGGTGACGCTCTGGATGGAAACCGTGCATGATGCTGCTGCGCGCTTGATGTATGCATCCCACTGTGCGGTGGGGGGAGGTCATTCCGATGGAAATTCATCCCCCCCCCCCAAATGTGGTGCACACGCTCGCTTGCTTCGCTTTTACGTACGGCCACGACGGCCCGCCAGCACGGTGTCGGTTGTAATGCAAATCGCCCGCTATCGGAAATCGTGATTCCCAGACGAAATGGGGGTTTTGCTGCCATCTGCGCCGCCCTGGGCAAATGGGGAAGGTACTATTTTCTTTCACGACCGCCCCATCGGATATGCAGGCACCGAAAGGCGGACACAAGAGAAGCGTCTCACACACGGTTGCGAACTGTTGGCGAACGGGAATCGGGCAGGCATTAGAATATAAAAACCAAAGCGCAAAAAAACTGCCCCGCGTCCCATAACTCTGCGCGCTTCCCCCTGGTGGATGGGTGGCCGACAAATTAAATCCCACCCGCTCCCTGGATCCGCCCGATAAACTTTGTGGGGGAGAGGACACAAAAAAACCCCAGTCCAAACAGCAGAAACAGGCAGCAAATAGAGCCATCAGCAACGGCGGCGAGCCAAAATTCGAGCGACCGCACGCCACGCCGTAGACGACGAACCGGAACTCCCGGCCATCACTTAACCTGCGCTTAAGCGAGCGCATAAACTGCACAAATTAGAGTTAAATTAGAGCTAAATGGAAAGGCCCCGGGGCAAAGTCGCTCGGCAGCTTCTTAATTGGATCTATCTCGCTTTTTCGGACATCAGGCCGCACCGGGTTGGAACCCCTCCCCTCCCAAAAAAAAAAAAAAAAACTCCGAACGAAACTCCGGCGGCAATAATTCTCCGAAAAAGTAGTGCGCGTATGTGTGTGTGTGGCTGGCCCGAGTGGTGGCTGCCACTAACGGATGGGCCACTAATGGGGATTGTGAGCAAAACTTTTCTCTTTTGCTCTGGTCGCCCCACGTGCCACACATGGCACACGTGGTATACCGAGACGGCTGTGAGTTCGCCTGCAGTGTTGTGGCAATATGTTGTGTGGTCTTCACTTTGCTTTCTTCCTTCGTTTTCCGCGCAGCGAGCCTGGTTGCACACTCTCTACGAAATGAAAATGTCATACAAACCTGGGCCACACACCTGAGTTTTGGTGTCTTCCTCCCTGCAAAGTCCTTTTGCTGACCACCATCATCTGTACAGCCGCTCCAGCAGCCAGTTTGGTCGGTCGTGATAGCTTACTGCGCTGCAAAAATGACCGGTAAGAGATGTTTTGTAGTGGACGACGGTTCTTCAAACCCCGAACCCGAATTGACGTTTAGTGTTTAAGTTTTACCGGTCTTCAGTGAGCACTGGAGTGCTCCTGCAAATGCCCCATTACTGTCAAAAGATATCATAGATTGAGCCATAACGGTAGAAGGGCAAAGATGAACGCTCGCCCGCTTGAGCGGGAGTTGACAGTAATGGGGAGGAATTTTAATTACAGCAATGCATTCGCGTCAACTGGTCCCGCGTGACAGTTCGAGCAGTTGCTCTAAATTAAATCGACAACTGATACCACCGGGGCTTTGATTACTATTACCCGTTACCGTGTTACTTGAAGCGGACCGGCTCGGCAGACACCCACAAAGCGGACAAGTTGCCTCCTATCGCTCTGTACAATGTAATTAGCGCGAGCCATGTTAGTGCGCTTAATAAGGCTCTAATTAACGGCTCGTCAGCTTCAATTTGGTTAGCCAGATCAAACTTCAAAACAATACTTCAGCGGGGGGAGGAGCTAAAGAAAAACCTGACCGAGAGAGAGAGAGAGAGAGAGAGAGAGAGAGAGAAAGACAGAGAGAGAGAGAGTGTTACAAACGCACTGTAATTCGAATGATAAAATTGGAAAGGGGGCTCCTTTTTTGCTGCTCCGTGTTGCATACTGTATTCAACAACTAGCCAATTAATCGTTCTGTTTACGCGTGTGGGTGTGTGTGTGTGTGCTTGTAATATTTGGCATGTGTGTTTATAGTACCGGCTGCCCTTCGTGTTCCCTGGAACTGGTTGGATGGAGCAGACTGGGGTTAAAAAAACAACATTTGGCTCCAATCCAATAAAAACACAATCGAAATCGTTCCCCCATACCTCCCAGCCCCCCCCCCCCCCCCCTTGTACCACTCTGCTCGGTACGGGCACGGGGGCAAGCCCGTAGTTCAATTAAGATCAAATTAATTATCAAGAGTTTCATTTGATTCTCGTCGGCCACGGGGGTAAGGTCGGTGGGTTGGTCGAGACCCATGTATGTGTGTGTGTGAGTGTGTGTGGGTGGGTATGCGTTTTTGTTCGACTGGTCACTCTTGTCCAATTCATTATTCATGCCCAACACACTGCTGGCAAAACACGCTGGTCCAGTTGAGATGCCCCCAACCGGCCTTTTTCCCGGCAGCAGCAGGAGCCGGGGCTCCCTTTTCTGCCCAGCGGTTTGGCAAGTTAAGTGCTCCACCCCCTGCCCTGCCCTACCCGTTACCCGTTTAATTTCCCGTCTCACCGGGGTCCCGACGGACGACGGGCGATGTGGGTGCATAAGTAATTTTAGAAGCGAACTTTTTAATTTTGGTACCTACCACCAGCGAGGGCGAGAGAAAGACATCACCCAGAGATGGTGGTGGTGATGGTGCATTCTCTGGAGCAATTACACGGCCCTTCCCCTCCGGCTCGGAGTTCGGTTTCAGAGGAATGGAGTCGTCATGGTCCGTCGGGAATTGCCTAGAAACGTTTGGGATTGTTTGAATTGTGGGAATTGTTGGAATTGTCGGGTTATTATCAAGAATCGTCTGGAATCGGCCAGAAACATGAGTACTAGCAAAATGATCAAAAACGATTCTGGAAGTTCTGATGGTACCGGATGATTCTGAACAATTCCGGACGCAATTCCAAATGATTCTGACACTTCCGACAGATACGACAGTTCTCATGATCTTCAACACAGTGGTAGTTCACAGTGGGATCGCTGGAGCGATTGTATGGTTTCTACCAACTGGTTCAGAGTTTTGATGTAGTGGAATCGATTCATCAGGGTCCGTCTGGAATCACCTAGAATCGTTTGGAATTGTCGTAGCTTTCGAGTTATCATCAAGAATCGTCTAAAACCGGCCAGGAACAACAGTACTAACAAAATGATCAAAGACGATTCCGACAACTCCACATGATTCCGACAGTTCTGATTATACCGTATGATTCTGAAGGATTCTGAACGAAATTATACACGATTCTTACAGTTCCGACAGATATGATAACCTTTACCACAGTGATTCAGAGGGACTCAGAAGGACACAGAGTTCTTTGGAGGGAGTTCGAATTCAGAGAAATGCAGTCGTTATGGTCAGTCTGGAATCTTTCGAAATTGTTGGCACTGTCGGAGTTGAGGTAATTACAGATATTGTCGGAATGGTCGGAGTTGTCGGAATTTTCAGGCTATCATCAAGAATCGTCTGGAATCGGTAACTTGAGTACTAACAAAACGATCAAAATCGATTCCGAAAAAGTCCACAATATTCCGACAGTTCTGATGATACCGGATGTTTCTGAACGACGGCGGACGCAATTACACATGCTTCCGGCAGCTCTGGCAGTTGCTATAGATCCCTTGATTTTTGGAGATCTCAAACGATTCCAACGATTGCTGCCTTTCCGGTTGATTCTAAAAGCTGGCTCTTGCAAAAGGCTCGGAATCGTCCGGAACCAGCATTCGCAGTGCTGCCTACTTTACCCATCCCTACGTACGTAGGGAACAGATCTCGTACGATTGCCCTCGTTATGTTCGCGTTGCATCAAGGGCAGCAATCACCATCGAACGTACAATCGGGCTCGTTTATACATTTTCAAGTGTGAATGTGTGTCCGTTTGCTGAGAAGAGAGGAAGAGGAAAAGTGTAAGAGTGAATGAGGGAGAGAGAGAGATATTCATATAGAGTGAGGGGGATGCAATCTGTGCCCGGGAGTGATTCATGGGATTCATTATTTATAAAGCGTCCTTTGATTTTATTCATAAACCAAACGATAGAAGGTGTCGGTGCATGATGAGTGCCTCCGACATTGCTGCTGCCCGCAGGGGGAAACCTGTCGGACACGTTACTTAACCCCCCCCCTCCCTCTCACACACACATACACAGTCTGTGTTTTACTTTGCAGGATCAAAGCTGCTGAAGCTCACGGGTCAGTCTCAGGCAGGACGGAAGCGGAGACAGAGCCGGGGAACAGCTGGACACCATTTCGTGCCGTTCTGTTGGACGGCGCACGAAAATTGGACGACAAACTGAAGTGTATCAAACAGAAGAAAGCAAAAAAAAGCAAATCAAAGCATACAGAGAGGGAGAGAGAGAGAGAGAGAAATAGTGACACATATAAACACTCACCTCTAACATCGTGTCGTGTAGTGTGTGTAGGGTTATGTGAAGTTTTGTGTGAAAATCGCAAGCAAAACTGTTGAGTCGTTCGAGTGCTTTGGCAGCCTTTTCGGGTTGCTAGCCACTTGGCTGTGTTTATGTGTGCGTGTGTGTGTGTGTGCTGCAGCGTGATGTAGGTTGTGCTCCTTCCGCCCCTCCCCCCTGGATAAGGCCTTCAACGGCAACGGAACGTATCTGTAGGCCATCCCCACTCGACGCGTTCCAATTAAAGGGGCACGCCGAGCGGGCAGGCCCGGGCGAAAGTGTTTCTATCAACCGGGAGGACACACGAGAATAAATATTTACCCCCGGATTCGCCGCTTTCTACCCCTTGAAGCTGTGTGTGTGTGTGTGTGTGCTTGGGTACAATTCGGGCGTCTGTTCACACCGGATCTCGCACCGAAACCGGCGGAAGCAGCGTTGGCACGACCGTGACCCCCGACCCCCTCGCAACACGTACGGTCACCCCGGATGAGTGAGGTCCGCTGACGGGCTTTCCCCCCCCACATCCAGTGGGGATGGGATGGGATGGTGGCGGTCCGGGCCATACCAGTGTCGATCACGGAGCCGGTGCCAGTGCCGGGGAAGCAAACGAACCTGCCGGTACGGTGAACAACATGCACTGAGTGCGCTGCTGTAGTGCGAAGGTAGTGCACGTAGTACGGGGCTAGTAGTGTAGTAGTGTGCCTCTGTGTCGAACAGCGAGCAAAGTGATTGAAATCGAAGAAGGAAAAGGGGAAGGTTTGCCGGGCGGCCGAAAGTAGTGGCAGTAACCGAAAAAAGAAGAATTCGTTTGTGTGTGTGTGTGTGTGTGTGTGTGTGCGAGTGTTGTGTGAAAGCATTCCCATTACACGGTGACACGGTGCGACGTGAGCAGGCAGTGAAAATGTTATGTGCTCGGTTGAAAATCGTCCTCTGCCTTATACAGCTGCTGGCAATGCAAGGTAGGTGAACAAACACGTCGGGCTGGACGCGGGAGACTCGATTTGCCAGGTCGAAGGTGCCAGGCACCCGTTGGTGCCGGACTGGGTTGGAATTAGCAAAAAAAAAAAAAGGGGGGGGGATGCTAGCATTTTGGGCACATTGCAATCGTTTTGCGACTTGGTTTTTTGTTGTTCCCGGGGCTGCATCGGTTTCAGGGGGTCACAAAATGGATCGGAACCGAGCGAGCGAGTGATCAAGTTGACTTCTCGAGTAGCGAGTACATCTGTGCGGGGAGTTTGGTTTGTTTTTTTTGTTTCATTTCGTTAGAGGGGTTTTTTGTTTGATTATTTGTAGTTCTGCAGTAAAACAGCTCGAACGTGTAACTTTTTCTTCGCACGGGACGGTTCGCGCTGGAAGGTGTTCGATGGAAAAATACTGAAGGACAAAGTTAGTATGCCCGTTCTTGGCGATAGTTTTGGTCGACAACGAGCCGAAACCAGCTGGCTATGCATTACGCCCTATGTTTTGATTGGTTGTGCGGTTGTCTATGGTTGTCCCGGGATGCATGAGGGTGGGGTTTGTTTTTAAACATGCTGCACATTGGCAGCAAATTGGTTTCATTGGTACGAACGATATGGGGCACGGGGAGGGATAATGGCTAGTGAGACTTTGATTTTTGGTAGTAAACTTTTTAATTGGATGGTGGAATAGTGCTAGAACTTGTTTAGGTATAGCATGTAGCTTGCAAACTATATTTAAATGTAGCAGCGGTACTGTTGCGTTTTGAACGATATCGTTTAGATGTACCAATCTACATTAATCGACACATTCAGATTTTATAAACGACATCATTCTTTGAGATGAAACTGAAGTCTACCTAAGGAGAAAGTAGACATCAGATTAATTAGCCAAGGATAATCTACTCTGAGCAGTATGAACTGGCTGAGAGTTGGAAAATAACTTCAAAGAAGGCATTTCAAATCTTGCTATACTATTATGAAGTCTTTAAGACTTAAAATCTCTCGAAGCCAATCAACCAACCAATCACTTTGATGATTTGGACACCTTTGTTGTGCGTATTTGTATGAAGTGGGTTCTCCCACTATACGCATGCAGTGGGTTCTGCTTATCAAATGCAGGGGAAGGTCTCAGACAAACTGGCAATGGCAACATATACGCTAAGCAAAGAGACTTTCTTCCAATCTGGTTAAACGATACCGATGAGAGCATCCTACATGCAGCGTAAGTCTATCGAAAGATTGCACAACTGGTTGAGGAGCTCCGATAATAGATTGGCGAAGCAAAGAACAAGCTTGAAGGTATGTCAGACATTGAAAGTGTCATCTTAATTTCCAGCAGAATGTACCATCAATTGTATGGGAAACAATGGAAGGCATCATGTAGAAGTTTAATCCTTACTTACATACTTTGATGATACCCAGGTCCCAGGCCGGCGGTTCTTGTATATTAATGAAGCCTACGAAAACATTGAGAAGACTGCCAGACGACGTTAGAAAGTAGTTGCTGGACGAACCACATACCAATCTTGTGTTGGGACCATCAAAACGACTGAAGTAGGTTTCTTTCAGCTAGTATGAAATATTTCTTTGAAGGAGTTTCGCGGCACAGCCTATCTCACAGCTTGACATACGTGGTTGATATAGCTATCCTTGGTATAAGGTTCTCTATAGGAAGTTTAACCTTACCAAAGGAACGGCTCAGAACCTTAGGTCGCATGCTGCAACTAATGGGAAAGTCACCAGTAGTCCTATATAAAGATGTTAAGCGCATGTGCTTTCGAGCTCGGATCTTTTCAATTTTTTCTCCATACAGTTCGTTATCAAGACACTGAGAAATAATTGTTAGCCCCAGAACGACGACTACGGCATATGGGCTGGCCCGTGAGCTGCTAAGAATCCTTGAACGATGGAAGCCCCAGCAATGAAGATGACTCTAAAATTTACAGAGTCAGCTTCTAAAATCCATCAGAGCAGCATGCCAATGTATGCCAACTTTTAAGTTCCCAGCATACAAGTAATAAATGTACATTCCCCGCATTCCGCGCGGGGTCTCTCTCCCCTCTCGGCGCAGATGATCCACCGGCTCGAAGCGAAATGGAGAACAAGCCCCGCAAAAAGTACCCGAAAACACAGTAATTAGATTGTAATTGAATAACATCGCCCCGTACCAAGCTTCAACAGTAATATAGCTCACCGAGAGGGGGGGGGGGGACTGGGGTATGGTTTTGGTGTAGCACTGGAAAAAAGTTTGACTCTCGGTGCCTGTGCCGAGCTCCCGACCCGACTGCCACCACTAGCAGAGCTAGTTGTTCCGCTTCGCGTGTAAGCTTTTTCGCGAGGCGATCCGTGTTTGCGAGGTACCAGAGTCAGCAGAGTACGTGTGTTCTTCATGCGATTGTTTTTGTTGCTGTCGCTGCTGATGCGAGAGTATGTTTGCTCCCCGCCCCGCCAGCAGTCCCTGCCCAAAAGGTTGGATTGGTTGGATGGGTAAGAATGTTTTCGACCGTATTTGCTTACCAAACACAGGGCAGCGTCCGGAGCAGGCAGCAACGTTCCCTTGCGGAGTAACGCTTGTACCGTGCGCTGTAACGCTTGTGGCGGACCCCGAAACTGTGCGCACGGTTTTGTTTGCATTCTCGCCCATGCTCGTCCTCCCATGTTGGTCTGTATATGAGTGTGTGTGTGTGTGGGTCGAGGCAACAGTGAGTAGGATGTGAAACAAAACAGAAATCCTGCTCAAAAAGCGGCGATGCCAATCGCTATGAAGAACCGTGCCTGTTCCGGACGTTCCACGTAAGACAGAACAATATTGTAATAATATACCAAATTAACATTCGGTGCTTCCCACAGACACACACGCACACACACACACACACATGCTCCATCAGTCGGACCGACCGATAAAGACAACATCCGTGGCAGTGGGGCTCAACCCGTTTTGGCTTGCTCGTTAACCGCGTGTGTTTGCCTCTGGACGCTTCCGGCAAGAAGCTGTCATTGAGAGTATTATTTGGCTGTGACTATTGACATCGAGCTATGTCTCACGGTTTACCTTACCGAGAAAGTAAGAGGTAGGAAATATGCACATACACAACAAAAAAATATCATGACACCCACATCTAGCTTCAGCACACATCGGAGGTGTTGACGTTACATGTCCCTATCGTCGTCGTTAGTGCCGCTAGGTCCCCACCGGATTGTGCCACCGGATTGTACATTGCGGTCGGGATAAGGACCTGGTTTGTGTATTTGTGGTCCTTTTACCCGCTAGACTTCCTGGAAACGGGGTTTGGTGCACATCAATGCAACGGAACGACTCGCTGCAGCCGGCAGGTCTTCGCGATGTGGCATCTTCACTCGAGAGGACCGCCTCTCGAGAAGATCACGCCGGCATCAACTCAGCCACAACTCCTCAAAGGGAAGGAATGATTCCTATCGTGCAACATTCCGCCAGCAGCACGTCTGGGCGGCTGTCGCGTCCCCGTGAAGTGGCACTGGTTACCACAGCGCACCAGTCACTTGAACCAGTGCACTCGATTTACCGTTTCGCAGCACAGGGCTCGCACCGCTAATGAGGCTTGTTAGGTCGCCCTGTGAGCGCTGCACCCGCTGCCCTGGCTTTGGATTCTGGGTCGCCCTTTTTTCCCGTTGCCTGAAAACAAGAACGCCCCCTGCTATGATGGAACACCCAAGGCCCTGTCAGGGGTTTGCCGGCGTAGGCTTATATTAAAATTAATTGTAACGTAATTAACAATCAACGGGCGCGTGATGATGTAACATTTTTGCCACGCCGCTTTGGCCCTCGTTCCACTTCCTCGCTCTTTAATAAACCTAAACCTGGCCGGTTTACCAGGTGCTCCCTGTACAGAGCTGTAGGGGCGTGTAGGATGATGATTGATTTTGCCTGGATTATTTCCCATTTTCTGGAGCCGGCTCTTGCCACTGCTAGACAACCCACGGGGGCATAATGGAAAGCTGCCTTGCCGGTATGTCTGTGTCCGCACAGTGGAGGTGGAGTGGTGTTGGATTAGGTTTGCGAATTTTAGGGACCTTCCCAGTGTTGGTGTGTTGCCCGGTGTGTGCCTCTGACGCTGGCTGCCTGATGCCTGAGCTGCACTGCTATACGTACGGACGGCGTCGGTAGGTTTTCATGATAATTTTGACAGTTGCCTTGAAACACAGGTAGTGGTGTGCCCTATGGAGTGCACCCACGACTGCGATCTGACTCCGGCTGTTGTTTGTTCAATTTCGACTCCAACTAAATCGGAACTACTAGTACCGCCCGGATTTGGAGTAACCCGGAGTAGGAGTTGACCAGAGTCGCTGTCATCTGGATTTATCCGGAAATGTTCAGAGTCGTTCGGAGTCATTCAAAGTCATCTGCAGCCGTTCAGAGTCGCTCGGAATCATCTGGAATTAGTTGGAATCATCCGTAGCTAGCCGGAGTCGCTCGGAATCATCTGGAATTAGTTGGAATCATCCGTAGCTAGCCGGAGTCGTTTGGAATCGGCCGGGATCGAAGTCATCCGACTCCGGATGACTCCGGACGACTCTGAACAACTCCGAATGTCTCCAACATCGGATGACTGCAGACGTCTCCGACTCTGGATAACTCCGACTCCGAACGACTCCGGCTCCGGACGACTCTGAACAACTCCGGATCGCTCCAGATGACTCCGAAAGACTCCGAATGACTTCAGACGACTGCGGATGACAAAGAGTCCAGACGACTCCTAACGCTTCCGGACGGCTCCAAATGGTTTCAAACTCCGTATACTGGCGATAATGCGGATAATGGACTCCGGATAATGCTGCGTGGACCTACCTTCCGAAGTCAGTTCCGGAACTTTCCGAATCGGATCGGAGTGCACACCGGATGTGTTCCGGACTTTACCCATCACTAAACACAGACAGTTTTGTTTTGCTTTCGCTTTCGTTGCCAGTGTCTGTCGCATTCGGGTGGATTGGTTAAGTCGGCGGGGACTTGCCGCAAAGCTTACGGATAATAGACATTAATTTTGCTATCGGGCACCGCCGCACACTGCTGGAAGGGGCCAGAACGCCACAGCACAAGTTTTAATGTATTCAATAAGCGAGCTCCACTCAGCACCACTCAAACTGGTGAAACAAAAAAAAAACTGTCAAGCAAGCAGCTCAAACAATGGCTCAAACTATAGATGAAAACATTAATAAAGTTTGCACGCGCAGGAGCGTGTTTTTGGGGCAGCGGCACTGTGGCACGCACGCAGGTTTGCTTGCGGCAAGCGATCCAAACATAGTTCGCATCGGAAAAACGCCGGTTAGCAGTGCTAGAACAACCAACCGAGTGAGAGAGACACAGAGAGATAGAGAGTAACAGAGTGAGAGAGCGAAATGGTAGAAAATTGCAACTCATAGGCGATAACGTACGGTTGCTGTTTCGTTATTGATTAAAAATGGTCTCTGCCTTTGCTGGTAGGTCGGTGCCGTTTCTGGATGGAAGCTGATTGTGCTGATGCGGTCCAGGGAGCCCCGGGTGACTGTGTGTGTGTGTGATTGTGTGTGGGTGTGAGAGGAGAATTAGATTATCAGAAGTGGTTTTTAGCCTGCCCGGCTGGTACGCTCCGGGTGGTAAATTTGTCTGGAGCCCCTTTTGCACTAAGCCCACCGGTGTTGTGTTGGCATTGGTTAATATTTAACAATGAAGATACCCGGCTGTAGTGGTTGTGGCATGGGGGGGAAGGAAAGGATTTGCAGCCGAAGAACGCAGAGCAGAGATCAAATATCGGTTCGGTTGTGGGTGCGAGAGTGTACGGTCCCTATCCCCACTGGATGTCGGTGATGCTGCTGTCCGATTCCGACGCTCCACAGCGTTCCCAGGGTGGGCGGCAGCATAGGGTGGGGCTTTTGGGCGCACCATTGTTTATGCTAATCAAATAAAGTCCTTGTTTAAGCTCGCACAAAACCCAGTTAGATCGTAATCGAGCTGCTGGTTCGGACGAGTATCGCTCGCCAATGCTATATAGCGACCGAAATATACAGATAGAGAGAGAGAGAGAGAAAGAACGACTAGCCTAGATACTGATGTCACTTTTTTTTTATTCTCCTTCTACCCCCTCCCCCTCTCATTTCAGTGTCCCACAGCGTGCTCGGGCTGGAGAGTGTCCACATACAGGTGCCGGTGGCGGTGCTGGTCGGCACGAGCGCCACGCTCATCTGCGAGTGCGACCTGCCGGACGACGAGCTCTACTCGGTCAAGTGGTACAAGGGCAAGCACGAGTTTTTTCGCTACACCTCCAAAGAGATCCCGTCGATCAAGATCTTCCCGAAGGCGGGCATCAGCGTAAATGTAAGTACCGGTGTGCAAAGGTTCATCACTTGCTGACCTTTGCAAGGAGTTTTTTATTTTATTTTATTACATCTTAAATGATTCAAAACAGTCCACCACATCGGCTCCTTTTCAGCAGCACTGTTGACTTTAGCTTGACAATGGTCCGTTTCGGATGGCATAGCTTTCAGTTGGAAGATTTCTGAGGCGAGTGATTTGCTTTCTTTGCAAATCAAATGTTCAATGGAGTTCAACGATTCGTGTGCTGATTATCATCATCGTCATCTTTTTTTTCCTCCAAAATATATGTACCTACCAACCAGCTTCACAAAAAACAAGATCACAGATTTTCGCAGAATTTTGCGTTTGAATTCATTTCACATTTTACCTCGAATTGTTGCTGCTTGGCATGTTTGTATGCCAAGCTGTAGCCAAGAAGCAGGAATGCCAAAGATATTGACAGCTGCCTTGCTAAACGTAAGCACTTTCTAACGCTGGCGGTCAAAGCGTCTCGACGATATTTTGTCGAAATACTGTGGAATACCTAACACCGGCTGCTGCCGAGTAAACACAGTTAATAAGCTCCAAAGACGTCACCTTCTTTGGCATATCTGCATTAGTGAATTATGGCAACTTGATGCAAATATATACAGCGATGCTTGCTTAAGGAATGTCGCCACTTATGCAATGGAGTAAAAAATCCATTCACATTGAGAGCATTAGATTGCAGTAGAGCACCTCAAAATTAGTACCCAGTATAACGAGCTTTTCGCATAGCGAGCAAATCTAAATGCTTAACAAATACCTTTCTTAGCGATTAAGATCTCGCATAACAAGCATTATATTATCCGTTTTCGGGATATATTTTTTGAGAGCAGATCTGAAAAGTCATGATTAAGATTGGTAAATATTGATTATTTATATGATTTTGATCCTCGCTCAGGTAAATGAAAGCTTTGATACTAAGCATCGTTTGATATTGCCCAATATGAACTATTTCCCGGAGAAAAATTGTCGTTTGATGAATTGTGACATTTGTTATTTAACTGCGCTCATCAAAGCAATTTACAAATTGTTAGTTTTTATTTTTCAACAGTTGTATTTTTGACTTTCCAGTCAAATTTCACGTCAACATATTCAGCCAGATAGGAGATACGATTTTGTTTGCAAGCTGCTACAAGTGTGTTTCTCGTTTTTCGTGATGGTGCACATTTTGATGGTTTCCCAGGACTGGAGCTCACAATACACCTTGTAAATATTGTATTTTTCGACATTGCTGCATTCATCAAAGGCTTTCTGTACCAATCTCAACAATCCGCAGAAGCAGAAAATTGGTTACGCAAACAAATATTTTGCCAGTTCTGTGCACAGCAAAAATGAATATTTTGACCTGAAATTTGACTGGGACGTCACAAACACATCTATTGACAAATAAAAAATCTGAAGCTCTTTGACGAGCGTAGTTTGATATTAGATGTTGCAAGTATGTTGCAGATATGCTGCCAATAAATGGATCGGAATTTGTATTAATCACGACAAATATACAATCATGGTGAAACTTGTTTAATTTCGCAAAAAAAAACTACCTAGAAATGCCTAACAGCGGAACAACCAACTCTTCCCAGAGACGAACCAAAATAGATCGTTCTTTAAAACGATATTTTTGATAAATATTATAGAAAAGACTACAACAATCTATTACTTTTGTTTTTTATTAATACAAAGTGACAAAGAAATAGTAAACTACACACAATGCTACAAAATGTCACTGTCAATGTCATAAAAAATTCTTACTGAAACAAAATCTATGTCAGCGTCACGTACTCAATTGTGATGATCCGAGGTGATGCTCAAACATTGATGTGTTCAATACATTCTTGGTGACATTTTAACAGCCAACGTTTGGTTAGTCGCTTTGTCATGATTTTTGTTTACTGTGATCAGTTCTTCAAAATGTCATTGACATAGTCATGACAAATTCCGACTGAAACAAAATCATGTCAGCGTCACGAGCTCTACTGTGATGATCAGTTATGATGCTTAAGCAATTCATACGATCATCACATGCTTTATGACATTGTATGCAAACAACTCTTGGTCAGTCACTTGGTTGTGACATTTTCTGCCGGTGATCATCACGATAGACATGGGAGAAATGCGGAGGATGCGAGTGGTCTAAAGCGACAAAATGAGCATGTTTTCTCACTCAAATGCTTTATCAATGTACTCAACAGACCATCAAATCGGACAGCGCGAGGAAACATGCTCATTTTGATGCTTGGGACTACTCGCCAAGTATGTGTCTAGGATTATCATAGGGTCATGGGGATCATGACCAAGTGACCATGTGAGTGACAAAGAGTTGGGTGCTACAAAAAATGTCACCAAGCATGTGTTTGAGTCTGTTTGAGTCTTACCCCTGATCATCACAGTTGTGTACATGAGCTGACTCGAAACAACGTTTCGGTCATGAGTGATGATGACTGATACAGTGACAGTTGGCAGCACTGTTCACAGTCAGAAAAAGTCATGATTATGATTGTGACGGCATGGTTGGACACATGCGAATGTGACGTTCGCCATGTCATGATGATTTTTCATTGAGTATTAGCTATGAGCATCAAGCTATCACTGATCAGTTCATTGTTTTCGGTGGTGATCGTCACGTGATGCTCATGACATTTTGCAGCACTGAGACTACACATATCTTTTTCATTTTTCCATTCGACTGTATTTTTTAATTTTTTTCTGTTTGTCCAACTTATTCTCAATTCAATCTCTGAATAGTAACGAGCAAGTATAATATTTTCAAATTTGATAAATAAAACATCCAGCGACCCTACTAAATGACCGTTTCTTAAAATAATCTCTTGCTTGCCACACAGGTCAACCTGTCGAACGCTAGCCACCTGGTGCTGGTGAACGTGGAGCCGCAGAGCAGCGGCAAGTACAGCTGCGAAATTACCGAGGCGGCCCCGTCCTTCCACACCAAGATTGCGACGCGCACGATGAACGTGGTGGACCTGCCGGCCACCGCACCCCAGATCCTGGACATCAAGCCGTTCTACGGGGCGGAGGAGTTCCTCGAGGTCGAGTGCCGGTCGGGGCCGTCACTGCCCGCCCCGAAGCTCGAGTGGTTCGTGAACGATCTGCCGCTGCACCAGCCGCTGCCGGTCCCGTCCCGGCTGGAGTACGGGACGCAGCCCGGCAGCGCTGGCCGACCCACCACCGTCAGCAGCGCCGGTAGCAGCAGCAGTAGCAGTAGCAGGAAAAAACAATCAGCCAAGTCTTCCTTGCCAGCACCGACGGTGCCACCGTCCACCGATGGGGAGTCGCGCGAAAACGACCTGGCGGAGGTGCTGCCGGGCAGGCCACGGCCAGCGATCGGCACTACCAATGGTAGTAGCAGTAGCAGCACCACCACTACTATCACCACCACTACCACCACCAGCAGCAGCAGCAGCAGCAGCCAGGAGCCGGCGGGCAACGGCACATCCGGCGAGCACCGGAAGGTTGCCGGCAACAGTCGCTACGAGCTGGCCGTGTCCCGGCTGAAGCTGCTGCTCGAGCATGGCCACTTCCGCAACGGCAAGCTGAAGGTAAGGGCGGAAGCGTCTCTTTTCTGTCCCTCCCCCCTCCATTTCCCCATTCCTCCAATGCATGCTTGCTCCGGATTATGGTGCACTGTTTGATTTTTTGCTGTCGCCTTCCGTGCGCTGCTTCCGGGCGCACAAGTTTGCTGCCAAGTTCTTCCAAGATGTGTTTTTCTTTACTGTCTCCGGCTCTTGCGATCGTCATTATTTACTTTGCTCGTGCTCGTCAAACCTGTTCGGCTGCGGAAGCGGAAGTGTAGATGCGCCCCGCAGACTTTTTTGCGGGGACACAGTTTCGTGCGGCAGGAGCTTGGACCGTTTGGATGAGGTTGCGTGCGAAATTGATTCAACCTCACTGCCGTGAGTAATATAAAGCGGGTACAGGTTGCCGGTGCAAAACATCGCGCAGGTTGGATGGGAATAGTTTTTAAGCAGCAGCAGCAGCAGGTTGAATAATTGATAATGCCCTTCCACCCACTGCTTGCCATCGCACAGCGGCATGTAAAACCCCACTGACATCCCTCCCTGTGTTGCCACCTCTACCACCAGCGCAGTCACCAAGCTCCGGGGCTCATCAGCAATGCAAAGACAGTAGCCGCCTGCACCAGTGCCGACGACGAACGACATTTTCGTCGTTCGTCCACGGTGGCCGGTGGCGAAAATGCGAACACATAAAACCGTACCGTGTTTCGGGGGGGCCTTCTGGCGACATATTTTTCCTCCTTCTTTGCCACCCTCCCCTGCTTGCCCCCCGGGGAGCCTTATTTTCGTAACGATTTGTTGGGCTACTGCTGCTGTTGCTACCGAATGGCTGCTGCTGTTTGAATTTGAATTAGCAGAGCGGAGCAAACGGAATGTATGGATGAAAAACTTTCCAGCCAAGATACCCACCCCCACACACACACACAGACACGCACATATATACGCACACAAACAAGATGCGTGGAGAAACAAGCGGAAGGAAAGAAAAAAAAGAGAGCGTTCATCTTAAGTGAAGCGCCTAAATGTATGCCATCTGTAAGGCACAAGGTATGAATTTAGGCGTTCGATTTACACGTTTCGTTTATTTTTTTGTTTTTTTTGCTCTTTTTTGTCCTCTCTCTTTGCCTCTGCCACTCTCTTTTGCTCTATATCTCTTTCTCTTTCTTTCTTTCTGACTAATTGGATGTTTTCACATTCACTAATTGGATATTTTTCATCGAAAAACTAAATATTATTCTTCGCGCAAAAACTTCACCCCTCCTCCCTCATTACCCCACCCACACCCCTCCTCTCCCCATTCCAAACGGTACTCCAGGCGGGGATATATCCTTGATTAAAGGGAATGCTTTATTTACTGCTTCACTGGCATTGGCATCGGCGGGCCAGTATGCTCGTCGCGTACCAGCTCGCTGGCACGATTAAGACCACCGAGCTCCCACCCCGGCAAGCCCCTTCCCCCCACCCACCCAACGAACACTTTTTTCCGTGCTCGTTGGCTGATTGATGTCTTGTTATCCGAAAATTAAATGCATTAATTTCATCACTAACTTTCCTTTTGGTTGCTTCCCTCTGCTGGCTGCGGAGTGTGGAGTTTTATCGCTCATGGGCGTTCGGTTGTCTTGTCTGCTGCTGCCGGTGCTGCTGTTTTGTGGGCCTGCTGACTGCGCCCTGCTAGAAATTATCATGTTTAGCACGTTCGTGATTTCGCGGTGCCAGAGCGCCAACGGTAGATGACATTCGCACCAGCTCCGGCCCCGGTACGGGCGAAAAGCTCGTGCCAAACGCATCGGTGTCGCCGTGCTCGGGGTGACCTAGGGAGGGGTTAGGGTGCGATGCGGTGAATAAACTAACAAGCCGCTGACAAGGCTACAGGCAGGCGATGGCGTGACGCACGATTCGCACGAGTGCGAGCTGGTTTTTGCTTTTTTTTTTGGGCGTGCGAGCCTAGGCAGAGGCTGGAAACAGACGTTTCGGTTCCGTTTCGGCAAAAAATGGCCTGTGTTTTGTGCCTGAAGGGATGGTCTATTTTTTTTCTTTTAATTTTTACAGTGTGAGCAGCGTAATTGCTTTCATTGCACAATCGCTCACACCGCCGAACGCCTTACGGTACGCAGTACGCGCTAATGTATAACAGTTAACACTGCCATGCGCCTAAAGGTATGCAATACCCCAGTAAAGATCGCTTGTTTCGTTATTCATATTTGAAAAGACTCTGCTACTTGAGTTGAAAGAAGAAAAACAAAAAACCAAACGTTTCTTTACTTTAAAATTATATTGATTTAGTCAACGATTGCTGTTCAGTGCTAATGAAAAGAACTGTTCTCTTATTGTTTGCATTGCATTCGTAAAAAAACCTACACGCAGGCCAGTAACACATTGCTGCGAAAATTTGCGTCCGATAGCGCTGCAAAAGCGCCTACAGCTATGCAATTGAAGTGTCAAAGTTATCTCATTACGAGCGCGTCTGGTGACAGCTTAGTTATCTCGTAGTTTCGTTTATTTATTTTTTTTTTTTGACAAAAAAATCCTGTCATCTGGCCAATGAACGTCTCCGTTCGGTGTACGTGCGCGCACACTCATGCACGCAGTAGTGCGGTGCAATAATACGGGACAAGCGGAAAATAAAAACAGTATAGCACACTAGCTCTAAAAGTAAATTAAATCGCAACAAAAACAGCACCAAAAAGGGAGCAAGCGAGAGAGAGAAAGAAACAGAGTGAAAGAGGAGCAAAAAGACTAAAGAAACAAACAACACGTCGAAACAACCGGAACCGGGAAAGTGGAGAAAATGTTTTGCCAGTTGCTGGCGGCGCATGGTGCGCACGGTGGTGGCGCGCAAAGCGAAGAAGAATAAGCGCACTCAAGCAACATCGGACGCATGAATGATTTATGAGCCGAAAGCGCCAGTACCCTCCAACTCTCTCGCCCTTCCCAGCGCCGCCCTTTTGCCCGCCTCTTTCCGCTCCGGTAGCAGCATGTTTTCTTTGATTGGAAAAGCGGCACAAAACAACGCGGGCGGGAAATGAAATTTTGAAACTAGAAGAAAGTGGGATGAGCGGTGTGCGTGAAAAAAAAAAAGAAAAACAGGAAAAGGAAAACCGTTGATGGTGGCAGAACGGAAAGGAAAGAGCTGAACAAAAATCATTCACCTCGCCCCAACCACTCCCCAGGCCAACCCACCTGTGTGTGTGTGTGTGTGTGTGTCTAAGCTAGGGCTTGGGGTTCGGTTTTTGGGGCTAGTTTTCCCCGGCCCGGTGCCACATTTTGCTCTCCATTTATGCCTGATTTTGCTGCCTTTTGTTGCGGCTTTGCCGATTGCCTCGCGTTGATCCGGTCGAAGATGAGGGAGGAGGAGGAGGAGGAGGAGGGAAAATTTATTTCTATAAATGTGCAGCGAAGCGAGTTGCAAACATTTTCACAAAACTGTTCCCCTACTGTTTGCTTTTTTATCCTGGCCCCCAAGGGATGAAGGGAGAGGGGGAGGAATCGAGTGAGGAAGGGTAAGGTTAAGGTTGGTGTGAACGAGAGGAAGATTGCTATCCTCCCCCCTTTAACCCACTGCCCGTACCGTACAAATAATGGTGAAGAGAAAAACGGGTGGAATGGTGGAGTAAAAAAAAAACCCGCTGAAACGAAACAAAACGAGAAAAGAAAATGTTTTCCACAAGAGTGGATTTGTGTGTGTGTGAGTTGTTTTTTTTGTTTGTCTCTGTGTGGTTGATCAACAGGAAATGAATTATTGGAATTTTATTTGAAAATCATTCAGCAAAATGCGTTTCCTCCTGTTGCCACGCGCAGCCGATCCGTCGCCTGCAATCTGCTGCTCGTGTGTGCGCTGCACTCAGCCTACCTTTCGGGGGTATGGAATACCGTTCGGTGGAGGCGCATCAATCAGAATTGTTTCGATTTTTGTTCGATTTGCGAATCCCGTCGATTGAGTGTGCCGTAGCAGCAAAACCCAAAAGGTTTCTATCCCCAAGGGATGCAGCATTGCTGTATGTGTGTGTGTGTATGGGGGGGGGGGGGGAGGGTGGATTTGCTTTCGCGTGGTCTAAGCTTCATGCGCACATCCATGCTGCCCCTGAGGGGAGGAGGTTGTGCTGGTGACTAGTAAACAAAGCTAGTGCACAGAACGTTGTTAAGGGTTGCGAGGGAAGAGTCGAAAAGAAAAAAAAGAAACAGGAAAGAACAGGCCACGTAAAAATAACAATAAATGAAGGTTGGTGATGTTGGTCGCGGCGTCGACGGGAGCTGCATGGCTTTATGCAGGTGCACGTTTCGTGAAGGTACGGGCTCCGGGATGCAGAGAGCGCAAAACAAGCATGTCAAAGCATAGCTGCATCGTTTTCAGTTGCAACCTGCGGCTGAATGGTGCGGCGAAACTTGGTGGGGGCAGGGAAGGGTTGAAGTAGAGGGGACGGACGTTCAGCAGGAACGATTCTTCCATCAACAAGTCCGGCGAATGAACAGGCGGTTCGGTAGCGCTGCAGAGATGTAGGGGGGTGGGCCCGCAGGCGCAAATTGTGTGCGGTTACCGGTCGGGCTGCTGGATGTGGCAAGGCAAAGGGGCAAGGAGTGGTATGTTGTAGGTCACATATTTTGATCGATTCGGTTTTCATACACACACACACACACACACACACACACACACACACACACACGCGCGCACACAATGCGCGGGTTTGAGCTGTTATTGGAACCGAGGACTTGGGGTGTCGAGAACATGGAAAAGCTTTTTTCCGTACTCGGTATGCACGCCGCATTGCACGGAAGAAAGTTCAGCGGCAGCTCCGACCGAAAAAATGCAACAGAGCATGCCGAGTTAGACAGAAATAGAGTATAAGAGAGAGAAAGAGAGAGAGAGCCAGGAGAAGGGTAAAAAAGGAGTTTAAAAATCGAAAACGCTGTACTTCGGGAAAAGTGACAAGTGACGTTTTGATAATAATGCCCGCCGGACGGAAGCACCTTCCCGCCCCTCCCCCGAAAGTTGGATACAAAACCGCCGCGAGCAGCGACCGTTGGTTGATTCGCGCACGGATGGGGGTGAGATTTGAATTTTTCCACCGTTGTGCAGCTGCGGAGCGCTCTCCGACAGAGCCACTGCCGGAAATTACTGTCAATTGTATCGCAGATGACGAGCCCGCGAGCCCTGTCAGTTTCATTCGGCACACGCTTACAGACACACTTCCAGCCACGGTCGTTTGAACTCTTCGGTCAAAAGTTCTGCGCCCGGTTCGGTTCTGTTGCAATGTTGCTGTTTCCCCCCCCCCCTCACTGTTATTCTGATCTATTCTGACTCCCTGCCTCCCCCCGTCTTCCTTCGTTTGTAGTTCCATTTTTGTCCGCTTCCGACAAGATATCGAACGAAAAATGAAAAAGCGAGTTTGGCGAACGCGAGCCTTTCCGTAGCAATCGATGAAGGTCAGCGGTTCGATTTGCTGTCAATGATGAAAAGCGGGACAGCGGGATTTTGAGGGCTTGAATTTATTACATCTAGACGCGCGAATGGTACTGCCGTGCCAAAGGAAACGATTGCAAATGCGCGGAGATTACATTTTCGCTGCCACAGCTGGCGCTGGGTGCAGCTGGAACGCCCGCAGCACACATTGCAATAAAGACGTATGTAACGCATTGGCCGCAAGCATTTGTAACGCTAAAACGATCCTTAGAGAACAGTATTGAAGCGCAGGCGCCTAAATGTATGCAATTTTCGTGTTAAAAAGTGCTTTATTAGGTGGGTTTACTATTTTACGATTTAAATAACAAAATAGAGAGTGTTAAGACTGTTTCTTCTCACTTCAAACCATTTTACAAGATGTTTGAGTTGACAAATCGAATGACGGGGAAATAAGTTTCATTTAAAAGAAGGAGTAGAAACAGTTTCATTTAAATATATTTACATTGTTCGCTTTTTGGTGTGTAGTACCCCGCGAAACGCAACATTTCCTAATTCAACATCTCAACAGCAGCTCAATTGCCTCTAGAGTTCTATTGACAGCCGATTATCGGGCGTGAGAGTGAAGCCCCTCGGGAAGGTTGAGCAGACCCATGCAACCTGCGCTATGTGTATGCTTAATGAGTGTAATTATACCACACAAGCGCCACTGGTGATGCACGATACCTTGCCGGCAAGAACGCTGGCATATTATCTTCCGGAGCGAAGCTTCATCCGTTTATGACACCTCCAGCCCCGGGGTCGGGTCGGCAGGTCGGTACATTATTGATTTGATGGATTGCTAATCACGCCTTCCGGTGGTATGGCGCACCGCAGCAGCAGCAGCAGCAGCATCGCCACCGATATCTGTCGATAATTGGTGGTCCGATGCTCCAGTGTACCACAAGCACTCTCCACCAAAGCAGCTGTGGCTCAGGCACTCAAGGGCGAAGGCGCCACCACCACCATCGCCCGTTCTCCAGGCTGTGCACTGTTTAAACTGTTTCCATTGCTCTCTGTCTTTCTTGCAGGTGGAGTGTGCAGCGCACATCTTCGACCTGTACCAGCAGTCGACGGTGGCGACGGCGGACGAAAACTATCCCCAGGTGCGCGTGCTCTCGAACAGCGATAATGGCGTACACTTTTCCTTCATGAGCGACAAGGACGAAGGTAAGGGGCGGACGCGCAGGTTCACCATCCATCCATCATCCAGGGCTTTGTTATTATTATCATTGTTACTGTTGCTGCCCTTGTAATCAAGCCGTTCGTGCATGTGAGCGTGTCTTGCGAGCGGTTATGCTGGATGCTGCGGCTCAGCTGACGGGATTCCCACCTGCTGCCTGGCGAGCAGCAGCAACCACAAACACTGCCGGCTAAAACAGCGTCGGACGGTACGGCAGTGCGTCGTTTGGCGTCCGTGTGCGGCGGTGTGCCTACCATTCGGGCGCAAAGCCTCACATTCCTGTTTGCCCAGCGTCCATCAGCCGGTTGGGATGGCTTTGGATGGGATTTTCGTGCGTTCAGGCCCTCGTTAGGCAGGTTGGAATTGCACAGTGCCCGTACAGTACCTGGTCGTGCACCTGGACGCTCGGAACGCCTAATCAATGCCCCACCGTTTATCTCATTAGCATCGAGCCTGCTCTACCAGAGCGACCGTTTGCCGAAACTCTTTGCAAACCTCTTTACCTCTTACCGGTATCAATTTCTTACAAGCAATGCACTAACCAAATGTACTCGCTTTCTCTCTCCCTGTCCTTGCCCTCTTTCGTAGCTTCATCGTCCGGATCGCCCCGATCGGTGCTGGCGTACCTGCCGGGGCAGCTGGCGCGCCTGGCCGGTACCATCGGCGGCTGGGCGGCTCACCCGCGGACGGTGCACGGCGGTGGGAAGGCGATTGTTGACACGGGCCAGCCGGCCCTCGTCTCGTACGTGCTGCTGGGCGTTGGCTGGCTTAGCTTGCGGTGGTGGCTGTTTTAGGCCGGCTCGGCCCCATCCACCCCTGCCGCTAACGGTAACGCTTTCAGCTCTCCACCCATTGCCGGACGCCGGAGCCTGGAGAAATCACAGGAGGAAGACCCAGCAACACGCCCTAAACATTCCAAAGTTTGCCAACGAATTGTGAAACGAATTTATTCGCCCAACAACTGAACCCCGCCACTACTCCCTTTTATTCCTCTCCCCCCCCCCCTCCGTTTGGGTAGGTGCTTTTTGTGCGCGCGCGTGTGCAACAGTGCTCCGAACGCTGCGTATAATTGTTAAGGAACGTGTTACACTGCCTGCCTTCTCCACCCACCCTCCCCAAAACTATGCGAGAGAAAACTTGTTCGGCTCAATAGATTGGAAACGGTGGCAATAGATTGGACATGCATCCGGCTGTGTAAACGCATGACTGAAACACTGCAAAATAAAGGGCACCGACTACGGTCCGCTCGTACGCAGGTGAAGCTCCGATTAGAGGTCGTGTGAGTTTTGTGTAGGTTTTGTGTTGTTAGTCATTTTTCAAGTTCAAAATTCTTTCTAAGGACGAAAATTAAAAGATATTGCTGTAATAAATGATGATTTTTAGGCGACTTGCGAAACAGACGTTGGTGATAAGGTTAGTTTTCTACTTTACAAAGCAAAATGGAGGAGACCATTCATTTGACAGTTTGACTTTGACAGTTCACAGTTGTTATTTAGATGAAATGGGGCCTTTTATATTTTAAGCCAGAGAGCTGAAAGTTCAGCCTGTTTAACAATGCTCATCATCCGAGTTGTATTCATCCGTCAATAACATTCCGCCATATTGGATTTTAGCATTTGTGTACAAACATGGTAAAATTTTTTTTTAATGTTTTCTTTCTGCTTTAAATGAGTTATAATAAATCATTTTAAAACATAAAGTCCAACATATTTTAGCCTTTGTAGACTAAGACACCTTTGTAGACCGAGCGTGCACATATGGGCAATTGTTTACTTTTTTTTTTAACTGAAATTATTTACACTTTAAATCTGGGTTTGGCGTGTGATCTTGTATGACGTGTGATAAGACATAATTTCAGCCACCATGTGTCAAGCTTCATATCAAAATGCTGACCAGAATCGTCCCATCGGAAGAGTTTTTTTTCAATTTAATTTCTCATTGATAACCGTTGGTTGCATCTTCAAGAAGACTCCCTAACTACCTGTACATGAATATGGATGTGTAGTTTAAACGATTTTCTTAATGAATTGAATGCATTTTTGAGAGTTATTTTAGTTAAATTACACGACATTATTAATTTTGACTCTTCAACTTCGGTTATATACGATGTATTGAAAGACGAGACATACGACATGAACCTTGTTTCGGCACTCGTTCCAGGTCCCAAATACAGTCGTGTCTTGGGGGTCTCCTGTCCTGTCAACAGTTAATGATTGTAAAGGCTTTTGTTAAATGATAGGCAGATGTTAACAAATCTTTTAATAAGTTATTGGTTGCATTTAAACATACTCTAGTATACTTTTTTATTGGTTCAAACATAGTATTGCCCTTACCTGATAAAACTGTTGCTTGTTTACATATTTCTGCTCGAAGCAAAACGCTCCAAAACCATGGGAGCGTTACAGTTCCTACCCACACGATCTCTAATCGCAGCTGTAGCCCGCACGCAGCGCAAGACGCCACCAGCTAAGGGGTCTCACGCCGTCTCTCCGGTCGCATTATTTAGTGTTTGTATCTTCTCGTTATCGGCTGGCTGGCTGTGTGATTCATGTTCGACGTTTCGGGTCCTGCAGCCCCCCCCCGGCCCACCGGGTTCCCCCAAGCAATTAGTTCGCAGCATCCTGCCAGCAATTTCCTGTAAAAACGTCCCACCTCTCCCTGCGCCATTGCCCTATTCCCTCGTTGCGGAGGAGCACCCAGGCCCACGTGGGGAGGGGTTTGGGAAATATTAAATCGAGCGATAAAACGGGCAACAAGCAGCGAGCGCCCGGGCTGCGAAGAAGCATAAATTAAATTCCCATTCCCGTGCCCGCCTGCATCCCTTGGGCCTTTTCGGGGGGTTTGAGTGTGTGTGTGTGTGTGGGTGCGTACGTGAAGAGGAGAGGGGTAACGCACTTCCGCATGTTAGATGGTGGCACCAATCCACGCTCCACAGCGTTTGGGGCATGGTGCGGCCACATGTTTGTGAATTTAAATAATGTTAGCAAATGCAACCATCTCTCTCTCTCTCTCTCTCTCTCTCTCTCTCTCTCTTTCCTGCCCACCCTTTTTCTCGCTTCCCGGCACACTTTCTCGAGGACGCTCTCCGCAGCAGCCAGGGAGTTGTAGGGAAATGGGAATGGTGTGATGCTGCAGTATTGTATAAAAAAAGGCGCTTTTACTCCCTGCCCGTGATTTCTGGCGAGCAAATGAAGAAAAACTATTAAAAAAAAAAAGACATACAAAACCGAACAATACAGCAACGAAGCAACGTGGCAGCAGCAGCAGTTACAGTGAGTGGCACACATGCACCTTGGTTCGCTTCTTCCGAAGTTTATGGGCCTTTGTTGAGTTTCGTTGTTCGCTCGCCGTGTGTCCGCGATCTACCGCGGCTGCCGGTCCAAAAAACGTGCGCTAGGGAAGAAACCCGGCGCTCCAGTAGAAGGTAAACACGATTTGCACCACACATTGCATAACTTTCAGGGGGCAAAGCCTGCCTGGCTGGGCGCAATAGGAAAACAGGTGATGTAAACTTGGACAACTGTTGGGCTGCCGTGCACTACCAGGTTGTTAAACGGTTGCAGTGTGTCACTCACTGTGGGTTGTGGAGGGGGGGTTGGTGGGTGAGTGGACGTGTGGAATAGTAGTATTAATAATAAACCAAAAAAAAAACTAAATAAATGAAACGACATAAAAAAAACCGACCGAATTCCAAAGGAAGCTCGGTAGCTAGGGAAAGGAGAAGTGTACTAAGAGGACGCACAAGAGCAAATGGCAAAGGCAGAGAAGAAATGCCTAGCAATTAAGTGTACTAATCAAGGTTAAGAATTTAGATGTAAAAATTATCAGAAAGAAAAGCACACGCACACTGACATATATTAGAAGAGTGGCCCGATTTCCCCGATTCCAGTGGCAGACACACGCATGTGCGTGCATGTGAGCGTGTGTGTGAGTGTGTGTGTGTGTGTAGTGAGGCAAAAATCGGAAACCGAAACGTGCAAATAAAATCGTGCCATGGATAAGGCTATATTATGTTTTCTACAAAAGAAAGAGAAAAAACAAAACAAAATGTGTTTTTTATTTCCTTCCCAAGAATGAAAGAACGGCAGCAGCGGGCGGAAAGGGCGGTAAGTGGGTGGTACACAAACACACACACACAGGCGCAGATTCCACTGTTTAATCTCGTTTGCATTCCAGGCTCACGTTACGTTTGTGTGTGTGTGTGTTTTTAAAATGTTTTTCTTGCCCGCTTTCTTGCAGTTCCGAAAGGAACCGAAGAAAGAATTCCCTCGCGCGGGAACGTGAAAAGTGCATTTTAACGCTCCAGTAAAGAGAGTCCAGGGGGAGGGGGGGCAAACGAGCGACTCCGGAAGAAGAAATATGCCAAAAGGACATTCGCACAGTCATCCTGCCAGCAAGCTTCGTTTCGTTGTGCCTTTTTGTTTTTTTTTTGTTTGGTTGCGCCGGAGTCAAAGCGTACTCGGACGGAAACGAATTCCGATGACAGCAAATGGACATCCGGCAATATCGAAATCAATGAAATTCGTTCACACTGAAACATGAGGGAGAAAGGGAGACAAGGAAGGAGGGGAAGGCGAACGGCAGGACATCTCTGCGGAAAGACACTCCGGGCAAACAAGCAACGGGGGCCGGCTGGAACCTTATTGCGTTCTGTTGGCCAGCGCGCGCTCCTGCAATCGAATATCTTCTGCCTCGGGGCGATCCCTTTTTCCTTTACGGAAAAGCTTCTGCTTTCTCCGTGTGTGTGTGTGTGTGTGTGTGTGTGTGTCTGTTTGATCAACCGTACAATCGATACGAGCCCCAGCTCGGCCGGGTACAACGCAGGTCCTTCGCCGGAAGACGGATAGTCGTCGGGCAGATGGTACGCAAACCTGTAACCTGTAACCGTATACGCTCAACGCCGCAAGGACCGTGATTTGACGCGAACGGTGAATTAATGTACCCCTCCCCTTCCCTCCTGAGGAAGAGAGTTAACCAGGGGAAAAAACCCACACACACGCACACAATCGGGGAAAAATGGAAATTTATTCCATTCCGCAAGCAAATGTCATCGGTCCATTCCAATCCATCACCCTCGGATGAGTGTCCGTGACCTGACCAAGGGGTTGCAGCGGAATGACTTCACTTCGCGGACAGACTGACAGATTTCCCTGCGCTTCCTTCGGCCGTAGTAATGTCCTCAATGCTCCCCCTTCCCCGCATCATCCAAAAAGCGAAAAAGGCATGCAGTGCGTGACTTACAGGGTTTTCCATTCCAATTAACAACTGTCCACAGTCTACTAGCAATCCTCGATTTGAAAAACACAATTGTCTACCACTTACACACAAGTCAAGCCGTTTTTGGTACACTGTCCATTTCAATTACACAATTGTCGTCTTCGAAAACACACGTCAGATTTTGGCTGGAACGTGTATCACTTGTCTATAAGAATTGAACCATGTTGTAAACAGGTCTTGATTGAATATCAGAAAATGGGAAAGCTGTGCAATTTGGACATGTTAAGCAGTTTTATCATTTGGTTTTAGTTATTCTTGGATCGTTACAGTTTTTAGGTTATTTTGGGACGTTGTAATTTTTTTTTCATTGGTTACCAGTAAAAGCACCGATAAATGTCAAAATTCCTGCATTGTATTGAAAGATTAAAGTATACATAAAATGCCTAACATGTCCATGTTGCCCAGCAGCCCAACTACAAGTGATACACGTTTCTGCCAAAATCAAAACAAACCGTGCCGCATCTGACGTGTGTTTTCGAAGACGACAATTGTGAAATTGAAATGGACAGTGTACCAAAAACGGCTTGACTTGTTTGTAAGTGGTAGACAATTGTGTTTTTGAAATCGAGGATTGCTAGTAGACTGTGGACAGTTGTTAATTGGAATGGAAAACCCTGTAAAGAACCAAAACGAAGCGACACATTCCTTGGGAGCACGTGTTGGGATCGCCAAAAGTTGACGGTTCGCTTGTGTGTGTGTGTGTGTGTGTGTGTGTGTGTGTGTGTGATGAAGTATCCATTTCTAGCTAGATCATGCAGGAGTTTTCTACCGCCTGTTGCGCACACACACACACACACACACACACACACACACACACACACAAGAGGAGCTGTTAACTTTTTCTGGGAAAAAGTCCCATTGTCATTGGGATTCCGAGAAGTAACTGTCACCGAGACGCCTTCCCCGGACACTCACCGGACCCCTCCCCGTGTGTGTGTGTGTGTGTGTCGTTTTGGGGTAAAAACTTTCTAAATCAAATTTACGGGGTGACATTTTAAAAAAGAATATCAACGCCAGCTAGTTTGATGTTTGTTGCGAAGCTGAGAGAAAGGTTTGGGAAGGAGCGGGCAGCGGCAGAAAGTTTTGTTGCAAGTTTGCCCGTGGCGCCCGGGAAGGAATGTGGCTTTTTACACAGTGGGAGGAGTATGGGAGGGGTGGTGGGAGGGGGGGTGGGAGGAGGAAGCTGCCCGAGATGGTGCAAATTGCTGCGAAGAATGTATGCAAAGTCCCCTCCTCTTGTGCAAAGTGCAGAGGAGATGGAGCGGCCGTTCTCTATTCTTTTTGCGTTTTCCTGCGCCCAAAAAGCGGGGAGGGAAAGGACTTCAAACCCGAGGAAAAGTCTGCGGAGGGAATGCTGAGGGGAGCGAAGGGCACACGTGTGAATGTGTGTGTGTCGGGGGGATCCTTTTTTGGACGAGAGAGAGAGATAAATTTCCAATTCAGAGCATGCTGATACTAATCCTCGAAATTGGTTTTCCAGCCGAAGATCTACACCGCCGGACCATTTTCGGAAGGTTCGCTTTGCTTTCGCTGGCCCGGGTGGGTGTCTTCGGGTTGTGTGGGCTTGCTGGGAGTGGAAGGTTGCTGCTGCTTTTCGCTACAAGATCGGTGGCGCACACACACACGCTCAGCACGGTCGCCCCACTAAGCTCTTCAGTCGGTTTCGGTTTGAAAGCTTCCCATTCGCCCCATCCCGAGCGGCAAACAATGACTTTGCGACGACCCTACTCAAGCCGCCAGACTTCAGCCGAAACGACTGGCCCAACCTGAAGGCCCAACATCTCGGGTCGGGCCGGCGGTTCATAGCACACGTCGGGTCGGGTTGGAATATTCATCAGCATCTTCGGCAGGAGGCATCTGTTCGCTTTCGCTTTGACCCATCCACACACACACACACGCACGCAAACATGGACAGTGCACACAGATACACATACAAAAGTGCGTGCCGCGTTTCCGGCCGCTGCACGCACCATTTACTGGAGGGTTTTTTGGTCCATTTCTTGCCAGCCAGCCAGCCCGGCTCTTTGTCGCTTTGCTTCCCGGGTGAAGGATTCGGTATCGATGGTTTCCGCCATTCCCACCAGGCCCACATCCCGGGCCCCGTGCGTGTGTAACAACTTCCGGTTCGGGGGCCGTTCGATTGGGTGCTAATCGGGCAGGATGTAGGTAAGCGCTTCCCAAGCGCACAAACAGAGGAACAAACACCAACAAAAAAGGGGAATACACAAAAACCAGAACATACCCAAATACCAGCCAGCTGGTGCTGATGGGCGAATGTTTTATCTGTGTGTGTGTGTTTGCGAGTGCGTTTGTGTGCACCGTACACACCGTAGTTGTTTGTGACAAGTGCGCGCGTCAGCGGTACATGGTTGGTACAAGTGTCAGGCAGATTGTCAGCGGCAGCAGGCTGCAATTATAATTCATTGCGGTCTTGCGGCCGGAAACGGAGCGACGGTGCAGCAGATTGTGGCACACACGCGCACACACACACACACAGGAGATCGATTATGGTCGGGGTTGTACACTTTTATTGTAGATTGTATACATTAGGGCGTTTCGGGAGAGCTGTGATCCCCTGGAAGGTATGCAAACAGTGTAGCACACTGCTGTAAATAGACATATTTTTTCCATTGTGCAGATCCTCTTCAACTCGTTGGATTGTGAAGTAAATGTTCTATTCGCTTTGCTATGGATGAGGCAAACGCATAGTGGCACCGTTTGCCTTCTACCCTGGTGCAAGAATGAATGCTAATGCGGATTGCATCACAACTAGACCAACTTTGTACGTGCACTTCACACCTAGTTGGTAGGGTAGACTGTGCAGTCAAATGTTTTCCATTCAATCGTCACTTTCAATTGATCTCTCGCGTTAGTGACTATTTTAAATGTCAATAATCCATGCAATTGGTGCAGCTATGTTTGAGAATTGAGACCAAATTTAATAATAGAACCGATTGCAGACTGCTACGAATTATTTTAAAATTCTCAAAAGCAGTTATTCAAACGGAGCATCATTTTCTGATTCAACGAACGGCTAGGATAATCAAGCTGAGAATGCATCAACACAGTAACAGTATGATTGACGGGGCTGAGGATGCTTGGGTTTACTATGAAAGCCTTACAAACAGAGGAAAGCAGCGTAAAATGTAAGCAGCGGTAAAAGGAAAGCAGCGTAAATGACGATGGTTAGAACATCAAGTACAATGCTTGATGCTCACCATGAACACTTCATAACCTATGTTTTATAGATAAATGAATAAATCGGGAAATAAAATTATTGCTCAAAACGATGTTATTTCGACTGTCTCGAAAAAAAGCTTTCGGCCAAGGCAAAATGGCTGACTACACGTTTTTTTATTAAAATATTCCACCCATTTTCTATTATAAATAGAAAAAATATACAATATACTAGAAATATTTTTTATCGATTTTAGCAGAAACGTAACTCGGAGAAAGACTGTGCATAAAACGCAAAATAATCAGTAAAATCAGTGCAACAGCTAAATGCAACAGCTTAAACCAAAGCCTACAGTTTTGTCCCTTTGTTTGGATATGTTTTGATAGCTCATGTCACTCATTTTGCTCTACAGCGGGACCATTTTACATCACGACTTTTCATGTGTAACTTTATCTATTTATTTATTGTTCCAGGAATAAGATGTTGAAGCATTGATTGCCGTCAAAACATTCGCGTTAAGTGGATTACCCAATCGGTGCCATTTTGCTCCAACCATTTTGCGCCATAGCAGTGCCATTTTGCTCCAACTTCTACTATTACTGCTCGTGATACAGATTGCATAGCGTTGGGCGCTTTTGTAATTAATTCGCCCGAATGCTATGCACGCTGTACAGCAGAGCATTCGTGTTTTAGTGTTTTTCCTCTTAGTTATTTTTTCATAATTTGTTCGTGTTGTCGATCTGCATCGAACTTTGCCAAAGTTGAACAGTTTTATGATAGGGAGTTTGTTACTTTTGAAAAGCAGCGCACTCCAATTACTAGATTGAGTAGAAGCAAAACAAAAAATAATTCCAAATACAGCACTGCTCCACATTGCCTATCTTTTTTGGGGCGCTTTTTGTGAGGCCGGCGCCTGAAAGGTAGGCTAACCGCATAGCAAAACCCTTGCCCAATAGTATAGTTCCGTATCAATGTTCCTGCGATGTACTTGTTGGTGCAACTTCCTAATGCTTTGTGTGCTGTGCTGCCCAGTTTTCTGCTCAACCACACCGGAAGCGAATGGGGGAGCGACAAAAAAAAAGCGACCCACTCCACCGGGCAAGTCAATAACCTTTCCCCTAATCCAGCCCAATCTATCTCTGGACCCATCAGTCTGGAGATTCCTCTCGCCTCCCAGAGAAAGGTGGTCCGAAACCGAAAATTCGACTCCGTCCGGCGCCCGGTGCTCGGATACGCGTACGCGTCGGCACTTCGTGATGAAGTGGCTGCCGCCTGATTAATGGAGCCCGGGCGTACGGGCGCGAACCATCGTAGTGAGTTTCGCTGTTCAGCCTTGCCTGCCCAGCAGCCCTGCGGCACCGCAAACTAATGTTTAACCATTGCAGTCTTCGCAGCGACAGGGAGAAACGAAACCAGTAAAAAAGCAGCAGAACAGCGGCCGGTCGGTTGCGTACATTATCGAAAAGTGTGAGGTTCACCTGTCTAAGCAGCCAAACGGAAGGGAAGCTATTATCGCGCGGTTTCACCAGCAAACCTTCCTCTCAGATAAAAGGTGTGCGTGTGTGTGTGTGTGTGTGAAGGAGAGATTAATTTGGTAGATGTTGATGGTTCAGGACCTGCCGGACCGACCTGGAGCGGCCGCGTGCGCTTGAGCTGGCGAGAGATTAGTCTGATTGGAAATTAATCAGCGAGCTCCTGCCCTCTTGCGCAGCCCTCTTCCTTCCCCGCACCTACCCGTGACCATCAATCATTCCGGGAAGGATGCTTCCCCGGGCCGGGCAGTTGAGGGGAGGCTAAAATTCATTTATTTAGTACCGCTCCCTGCGTTTGGCCGACAGCGCTCAGGGATGGCAGGATCCAGGAAGTCCCGATTGGCGGCCGACGGGGTCCGGGTGAATTATATTTCGCTTTGTTTTGCGCACAGGTAATGAAAGGTTCCACCAGCGGCCCCCATTCCTGGCGGTGTCTTATTATCCTCGGGGAGGTTTTTTGTTTGGTCCAGAATGCGAACAGCAGTCGAACTGAAAAAGGGCCACCACCCGACAACAACGGTAACAACGAAAATGAAAAAAAGCATACTCAGGGATCACCTCAACCTCCCCTCAAACCCCCCCTCCCATTCCCTCCCATGGGTTTTGAATCGGTTCCGGAAGGCGCGCTTGAAAACCCTTGCTGGGTCCCATAAATCTTAATGCTTAGATGAGCAGTAATTTAATTTGGCTCGTTTTTTATCAACTCAAACCACCCCTCACGCTCCTCACGGTGTCCGGGCACATTCTTTGGCCTTGCTGCGACGCACACGATTGCGTTCACCGGTCCCTCATCTCTCCATTGCCTCATCGTTCGCTTTCCCCCCAAAAAAAAGGCCTAATATTAATTTGATATACCGGTTCGGAGTTTCATTTCTTGCGCTGGATTTACGCTCGTCGCTCTTCGCCGACCCTCTGCCGCCTGCGACAACACACGTTACGGTACGGGTCGAGAGCACGTACGGACGCGGGTGAGCCTTGCCAAAAATGTCCTCCATTCCCATTCCCGCTCAGGATGGTTAGTAGTTCCTGGGAAAATCCTTCGAGAGCAGTATTTTGGCAGCAATAAAGGGGGGGAGGGGGGTGGGAGAGGTGGTGGAAGGGACTCGATTGTGTGTGCTTTCGCCTCGCCTTGATGCGATGCCATTACTTCCGCGGTAAAATTTCTGCCTTCACTTGAGATTTATTTTTCCGCGTTGCCAGGTTCGTCGTCTGCACAGCGCGTTTTGTTTGTTTGTCGCTCTTTCCCTTTTTTCCGGGATTTAAAGATCTCCCTGCCTGACCCCCTCCCCCCCCCCCCCCCAAGCAACGAAAAGTCCAAAAGCGAAGCAATATTTTTCGATTTCACCCAGCGGGCAAAGTGAAATGTACGAACCGCACGGCAATAAACAATTATTACCCGAAACTCGCCCCGCGCGCGTTACTGTCGGGGCTTTCATTTTCTCTTTCTCTCTATCTCTCTTTCTCTATCTATCTCTCTTTCTGGGACTAGAGTTGAACAGGTGGCGAACGGAGCGGGCAACAGGGACAGGCAAAATAAATGACACCCCAATGTGATTTGACTCGCGGGAAATGCATTTGCAATGGGTAGTTATCGCTATTTGTGTGTCCACTTTTTGGCTTTTTGGTTTCTCTCCTCCCCTATCCTCTCTATCTATCTCTTTCTCTTCTTTTTTACCGACCATGTGATTTTGGGGCGGCTGAATTTTGGCCCGTTACATTACAAACTTGCCTGCTTGGCGGGGTGAGCTTACAGGGAGCTTTCCGGGAATGCGTACGGATGTTGTTTTCCCCCCAAAAAAGTTTATTTTTCGTGGGAAAATTTGTACTGCACGCTGTGCTTGAAGCACTCGTGCGAAACCTGCCCTCGTTCTCCGGTTGATTGGGAAGAATTTCGGCCGGAGAACTCGGCGGCAGGGGATCCCAGGAACTACTTAATTGATCCGAGCATTTTCGGGCAACTTTGGAGGGTAAAAATTAATTTTACAACGCACTGCTGCTGCTACTGCGGGTAATGAGATCAACTATGCAGTGTGCAAAAATAGTTCGGAGTCAAATTGGGTTTAAGGCCTGAGACTGCAGAGAGAGAGAGACAGCTATATGTTAGGCGAGAGTCGAGGATGCAGCCAGTCAGCCACTGAGTTCGGGATAGATAGTTTCCGTTGCTAGGGCTGAGAAGACCGTTTGGCTTTAAGGACATCCGTTTTGGTATGGTTTGCTGCTTTGTTTCTGGTTTCATTCCAGGTGGGTGTAAAGAATGTATCGAGCATTTCCCTGGTTCGCACATCTTCGGATCGCTGCACACAATCGCTCTGCTGTGGAATGCGGTTACAATGATTGATTTTCCGTGTACGAAAGACGAAAAAGGTTATGTGCTATTGCCGCCTTCCAGCGATTTGATTAAAGGCATTCGGGGGCCACCTCACGGGATGTACGGGAGATACAATTTCGGGCACAAGAGGGACGGTTCCTCGAAGCAGTGGGATGGTTCCGCCATTTGACAGGAAATTCAATGCGTGATTTCACACTGGCAAGAGCTGTTCGGCGTACAAAGTCCGCTCGTCCTGCTGGAAATCGATTTTGCAGCTCAGGAGCACTCGAACTCACGAATGATGTAGCTTGATTGAAGGGAGGAAAAAAAAATCTCAAGAACAGATTTCTCTTCAAGTGTAGTATGGAACATTCTGTAATTCACTTACAGGACCCGTTTTCACACAGCTCCGAAGCACTCGAAAAGATGACAGCGATGCTAGCCGGAAATACGTCCAATAACCTAGCTAGGGACAGGCAGTTACCGGAATTGCAGCGATAAGTTAGTGGAGTTAATCAAAATGTTGGAATGAATAGCATGAACAAGAAACAGGTACAGCTGTCATTGATATTTAATTACCATTTAGTTAGAAGCACAGAAATAGCTTTGACTAAAGCGCGCGCGCGCTGGCAGAGTTTGGTTATTCTCAGAAACTCTTAGTACAATCGCTACAGGATGTCATCATGTATAAATTAAAATAGAGCGTCTAGACAGAGACCTCAGGAATGTCAGTCAGTATCATTGGGAAGTCTCAATCTCAAGGTTGCTTGAAATACCACACGGCATTTGCTCTGCAAAAGCATGCTCCTCAGAGTAACGCAGGCTCCGAACCTAATGCCATCATACAGTTTGATAAGAGCTATGACAGACATTAGCATTACCGGATGCAAGACATCCTCATTAACAGAAAACGCAATGCTGACGATATCTATCAGGACATCAGAGATGTCTTTCCAAGATTTGGGGGGGGGGGGGGGGTGGGACAAATAGTAGGGTTCTTTGAAGATCATTTCCAAGATACTGCCACACCTATCGTCTGGAGTCTATTCGATAGGATTGAGCAGAGTGCCGTGGTGGAATTAATTCCCAACCCTACGATACTGACGCCCTTTAAACGGTTTAGCAAAAATCGGCGCAAGGTGCCACGATTGCCTGCCGGCCGTTTTGAGCGAGAGAAAATCGTTCCTGGTAGTTGCGCAATCGCAGATATCCAAAAATTTGCTGGAACTGTCCAGTTCATCGAGCCTGATGAAGTAAGAGCATTTTTTGTTTGATTCCGGGAAGCCGAAAACCCGATTATTTTCGCCAGCTGTTCTTCGCTGATGGTTCTTCGTAGAGATGCTGGGTAGTCAGCATTTCCTTACCGCACAGACTAACCGCTTTTTGTTTGATAATGAGTAAATAAGAAATTTCGGGAAACAGATCTTTGGAGGGCTTTGTTTTATTTGCAGATTTCCATCAGATTGGAAACGCTAGTAACGTTTCTCGGTAACTACAAGGAGGATACGAATTGATTGCGGATTTTGGAAGCAAACTGCTCACTACATCACAAGGTCTACACTTCGCCAAGGTCTCGAGGTCGACATGCATCCACTGACTCGTAAATACTAATAAAACAATTCTTTTCGCCTTCCCCCCTCATCCCTTCCAGCCTCTCACGGACACCAAACAAAGCGAACCGGAAAACGGAGCGCAACGCTACAATCAAAAGCTCAGAAACGAAAACAACAAAAAAACAAAAATGGCGCCATCATCCGTACAGATGCCTGTAAGTGCGTCGCTGTTTCGTGCCGATCTGTTCCTCTGCGTGTGTGTGTGTGTCTGTGGTCGCTTAGCACGTAGTATACTTACACACAGGCACACAGGTCGGAAGGTCGCCACGTACGACGGCGCTTACAATGCTGCACCGGGTGTCATTGATTGTGGCGAGCGTGCGGAACCAGGCGGCGCGAATTGCCCGAACGTGTTCACCCGACCCGCCGCCGCAGCAAACCGCAACAAACGCCGGGCGAAATGGGCGAGTCCAAAACTAAACTACTATGTCCAAACTATGCCCGCTTTGATCATTTCGTGCTCCAGTGCGGTCGTAAAACGCGAGTACGGGCCGCGGGTTTTTCCCGGAGAAGGCAGCGAGAGTACGGCCGGCCATGGCGGCCATGTTTCGGGCCGGTTTCAAAACGATTCCTCATTACGGCACGGATGCACAGTGACTTTTGGCGGCAAAACGGGTGATGTAAATTTTCGCCATCTTGCTTGCTGGCGGGGGCGAACGCTTGGGAGGAAGTCAAGCCTTGTTGTGCCGAGGCGCGTCAAATTATCAACAACCCCGCTGGTGTTTTGACTTTTTCCTCCCTTTTTTTGCTTCCATTTGCCCCGGGTACAATGTGGGCGAAATAGTTTCGCCATTTCGCCGGATAGCGAAAACGAGATAAATAAGTGTCGTTGTCGGGTGAAAAAAGCAGTGAAAAAAAGGACGAAAGCCTGGCAAACAAGTCTGTAAAGTTTGGCAGGGTCGCGTCATGTGGAAGGCCGTTATCGACACTCGTTTGCAGCTGAGTTGAGCGCCGGAGAGCGCAAGCGGAGGGGGTGCTGGAACGACAATTGAGCTGGAGCGAAGCGACGGAAAGGTGGGGCAGCGGGTTTGGGGTCGAAAACAAAGCAGCAGCCCCCGGCGTTCAGTACCTAATGAGACTGAAACTATTCAACTTCGCAGCGACGCAACGACACAACAACGGCGTGGCTTGACGTTTCAAAGAAAAGCGAAAGAAACAACAGCAAAACGAGGGGAGGAAAGGGTTGAAAGAAAAAAAAAATACACACGGAAAAATGAAAAGCAAAACAAGTAGCAAACACAGCTCAAACCATCCGGCAGGCGAAACGAAATCTCGGCAGTAACAACAGGCGGGATTTGCAAGAAGAAAAAAAGAAAAACTGGAAGGGAAACAAAAACAGGCCACAGCCAAAAAAAAACAACAACAGAGAGCTCAACAAAGAAAGCAGAGCGCCCTCTGCTGGGAAGGGAAGGAAATGGGAAGGAAAGGGGCGAAGAATTGTAGGGAAAATAATTCACCCAGGTAAAAGGAGCGGACCGAAAAAAGGCAAACAAAAACATACTCACACACATACACACATATGTGAGAAACTTTTCCACTTTTCCACGGTGTTTTATTTTTTCCAGCCCTTCTGAGGCCAAAAGAAAGCAACAAGCGGTAAGGGGAGGAGTGAGTTGCCCAAAAAGGGGGTGGTGATATTTTTCCATTCCGTCTCAATTGATGTTCCCCCGGCTGGCGGGTGTTTCGGCTTGAGCTTGAGTCGTTGTTGTTGGAATGGAGAGAGAGAGAGAGAGAGAGAGAGAGGGAGAGAGAGAGAGAGAGAGAGAGAGAAGAAAAAAAACACAGGGAAAAAGTCATGCAAAAGCTAAAGTATACAAAAAAAAGGGGAAAAGTATACAAAAAAAAACATAACCTCATCGCACCTTTCGAGCGAACAAGAATTTGCAACGCTGTGCAGCGGGAGGGGAGTGCTGCTGCTTCGTTAAGACCATGTAAAGAACCCCATATGGGTGTGTATGTGTGTGTATGTGTGTGTGGATATGAGTTTATGTTACGAACGCGTGCCCAACTCCAACAAACAAAAAATGGCGAATCTGAAGTTTTGGTAGTGGAAACGGCTTGCTGCACCTATATTTCCCAGGATCTTGTCGGTGTTTTAGTTTCTCTCTCTCTCTACTTGTGTGTCCCTTTCACTACCAACCAACACTCCTTCCGTTACCTGGACCCCACACACATACACACATACATATACTTACAGGATTTGGGGAAGTTGTCGCCGGTGGGGAAATAAAACTGTAATTCTACACAACTTTCCCTCAGCCCCGGTGCTTCGGTCCGGCCCGGGCGATGGTTGTGTACTCTGGAGTGCTTTGGTGGCCGTTTATCGCTGCCATTATGCCGATGGTGAGGGTTAATAGCACACACACACACACACACACACTGTGGGAAGGTTTTTGCCAAACTTTTGGAACATGGTTTCTTTTTTTTTGGTTTTGTTCTCCCAGTGTGCCACTACGGCACGATGGGGGAAAAAAAGTTTCCATCCAGTTTGTCCGTGTGTGGGTGTGTTGTTTAATCGATGGGACGGAAGTGCACCCCGGCGTACCCTAACCCGCGCTAACAGCTTGAGAGCTTGCGGCACAGATGAGGCAGGGCAAAGTGGCGCACACATCTTGGTGCTCCCAACTGCATCAGAAAGCCATTTAGCTGCAGGCAGCGCAGCCCCTCGTTGTGGAGGGTCCTCCCTGTTTAATGCAGCACCACACGCGCTCTCCTGTTGCACCTATTGGGGTGGCTTTCGAGATGCGCTCGCTCTCGAGATTATTATTATTCCGTGCCAGCTCCCTGCCAAAACGACGTACCGCCGTATAATCGGCGTGGTTTTGCGTTTACATTACCCGCCACCAATGATGCGGCCCCTTGTTTTTTTCGAACCTTGGTTTGGTGCGATGTGGGGATGAAAATTCACTTTCACGGCTGGACACACTGGGCAGACATTCACGCTGCATTCAGCTACCGAACAGCTTCAGTTGGCGCAGTTGCTTCGATCCCGAAACGTCGGAAGATTCAATTTGTGTTTTTGCCGTGTCTTCTCTCTCTCTTCTCGTGAGCGGTCTAGCTATTGGGTAAAAAGCAATCTAGCAATCGTCTCCCTTAGAAGGACTGCTGGCTCCCAGGTACCGTGGAAAGGGGGCTCGAGGAAAGCTAATAATTGGAAAGCTGTTGGCGGAAATGGGGCCGCCGGCAGCAACATGTGCGGCCCCTTTTTGTTTTCGGCCAGCACCAGCTCTAGCCGGTAAGTGAAAGCCCGGATCACGATTTCAATTAGTCGCCAAGCTGCCACCCCCCCCCCCCCCTCCTTCTCACCCCAACGCTACGGTATCGGGCACGTGGAAGGCGAGACGAAGCCGCTTGGCGATGTAATGTAATAGATAATGGAAACCTCTTTGTTGTGGGGGGGGGGGGGAGGCGGAAAGAATGTTGGGTGTGAAAATGAGCTCGCTCGTCCGACCGCCGGCGGCCCAACCTTTTGTGTGAGTGTGGGTGTGTGGGGGGGCAGTGTTTTGTTCTGCGTGTTGCCTACTTTTGGGGCGCGGCTGGTACAGTAGTTTCAATCGGGTCCCCGGTTGGCTGAATTTTTAGGGACAGAAAACAAAGGGGTAGGCGAGGAAGAGGCGAGCCTGAAGGTACGATAGAGGAATATTTTGGTCAATTATTCGGTTTCTAAGCTGTGGGAGTCATCAGTGTACATTGAGCAACAGAGTAGCAAGGGTCTGTAGCAACATACCGCGATGGTAACAGGTTTTGGAACATTCGTTTGCCGAGTTATCGTTATATATACTAAAATCAGATCATTTATCATAAAACCTTTTGTTTGCTCCATTTAAATCGATCTCGTGTTGATGGCAAAGTGCCCTTCAATTAATCTTTTTCTCTGATTAACTCTGCCTTAACGCCTGCAGTTATACTATTTTGTAGCAAAAATGGTTTTAATCCATCTTGAAACAAGTTTTACACATTTGCATACCTTTAGGTGCTCTTCACCTTACAGTCCGGCTTTAAATTTTGGCTCCAAGGCATCTTTTCCAAGGCAGGAGTAAGATCTTTTCTTTAAATATTTTCGCTTAGAATTTATTTTAAATTATAATTTCAAATTTTATATAAATTTTATGTAACCTCGCTTAGAGAGAGAGCCACATAAGGCTCGATTAATTTAACAGATAAATATCAAATATCAAGTAAAGTCGTACACCAAACTTTAAACTAATTTACTGTAACCAGACTTTGATTTATCTTCTCTATACATAATTTCATTTGCCACGTCCTCCATTCTTAAAGACTTATAGTCGTGTTGAAATACTGTTTTCACTACATATGCGAATATGGAACTATAGTTCGACCATACACAATATTTTTTCACTCCATCCAATCTACAGAAACCGGCAGAACAATTGTTATATTGTAAAGTGCATCAATTTTATAATTTAAATTTAATTTTTAACCTCGATGTAATAATCTTGCAATACACAACTGCAGATATTAGGTTACATTTTGTAGACAAAAACATTGGGATTGAAAAATTTAATATCTTAGAGACAAATATTGTGCCACACTGCCAAAACTTGTTGCCTTATTGACAAAAGCAGGTAAATTAGAGCGAAATTTGAGCGGCAGCAACAGCACCGCCTTTTTTCGAATGGAATTTGAGAAACGGCTGAAAGTATGCAATGAGGTACATTATTGTTCGTAAATTTAAAATAATCATTAAACAAAAAAAATATTCCATAGTATGTGTAAAAGCAAAGACTAAACTTTTGCGTATTAAGTCAAGCCCACTCAGTCGCTACACCTCGGGTATCGAAACATTTGGTCCTTCGAACCGGATTTCTGATGCTGATTCTGAGAGCTGGAAGTGTGCTTTAATGTAGTTCACAATCTGTTTAAGAATACAGCAGTAGCATAAAACAACGCAAACGTAGCCCTGCTCCCATTCTTCCACCAGATTCACTTACAATAAATCCTCCAACTGTACTACGCCTTTTCTTTACACCGAAAACCCGTTGGCGTGCATACCTTGCAGGCGTACCGTACCGCCTACCTGTACAGCAACAACCAAGCGGGAAACGGAAGGAGCGATCGTTCTTTGCGGCGTACAGTCGCGCCGAACTTGCACATTTAAATGTTTTACAGGCAGTGGCCTGGGGTAGCGCAGTCCGCCAAGGCCAAGCCCAACTTTTAGCCTGATTTACATGACACGTTTAATAATCTCTTAAAAAGTCTCTCCAAACTTTGTGCATACTTCTTGCGACTACAGCCTGTGTGCGGTGGCAGTCTTTGCGATGGCAAACTTTTCTCCAAACCCCTTGCACAGGTTGCTGTTTCGTTTTGTGATGGGGAGGTGTGTTTTCACATCTTCAGCCTTGTTGCAAACTTGGAGAATGGTTTTTTGTTGCTACTTCGGAGTTCAGCCTTTCCATTTGACAGACACTGTCGGTTTGAATTTACCCCGTTACGGTTGCAAAAAAAAAAAAACAAAAAAAAAACAGCTAAGCTCGACTACCTTTTACCGGTGGCTACACTTGAAGACATTAATTCGTTGCGCTAAGAAAGCCCGGTCCTGTGCTCAACGAAACTGAATTTAGCGGCCCAAACATGACCAGAAAGGACTGACGCTTTGTCGTGGGTCTAGCACCGGCGCAGCGAGTGGGAATTTCATTAAGCACGGACAACCGTGCTGAGGTTTGTACCTCCGTCAGGTGGGCGACACGATGCGCCCAGGGGATGCCATTTCCCCGAAGGGGAGCCGGAAAGATGACATTTTGCCGAGGCTGCCAGTCGTTTGACACTTAGCAAGTGGTAAAGTGTTTTTCTGCCGATCTCTCTCCCTCTCTCTTCTTCTCTGCGGTCATAAATCGATCGGGCGGTAAAGCCGGTTACGGTTGCAGCAGAGAACGAACTGGGACAGGATCATCGTAATTAAGAACAAACGAAAGAAGCAACACACTGACACTTGCGTCCGGGTTGACCCCGGTGGCTGTTGGGGCGGGTCCCCCCGATGGGAGAGGAAAAGGTTCCTTTGGGTTAGGCAGTCATGGTTGGGCTCGCCAAAAGGCTCGAAAGTATTTCACATTATCGGCAATTATCACTCAATTAGTGCTCCGGGGTTGAAATTATGAAACCAAGCCACCCCAAACGGCAAGACACCCGGGTGCGAAGGGGAGGGCGGTAGGGGGGGGGGGGGGTGGTTAAGGTGGAGGTAGGTTGCCGCTCGCCGAATGCCTTTCGAATGCACGAGCGCAAGTTTTGTGGCCGTGCCCTTTTGTACCGGGGGCCAAAGTTTTGCCCACAGCCCACAGCGTGCCTGGATGTTGGCATTCCTAATTAAAAACTTTTTGGTCTCGGCTCGGGAGGCGTTGAAGAAAAGCTGCGTCCGTGGGCTGTTTCAAGGAGGGGAAGGGTAGGGCAGGTTTTCGGTAAAGTTTTCCCCGGGACTGCTTGGAAAAATGGAGTGAAAATGACCTGCGGTCAGAAGGTGAACTCATTGCGCTCGTGTTTTTAGCCATTGTTGCGGATGGTTTTGGTATGATAATCGGTAATTTCTTGAAGGAAGAATTTTTAATCATGGCACACACACACACAGAGAAAGAGGGAAAGTGGGTGGTGTGCTATGCGAGCTCGCTCTGTTGCCGGCAGCTTTTGTGTCTAATGGGGCTTCTTCCCTTGTTTGGGCAAGTGGAAAACATTTTACAGGCAATGGGAGCGAAAAGGCCGGGTAGGGCAAGATTTAATTTTTGGGGCATGATTTTTGTTCGATTTTTCTGCTGCTAAATAATGAAGCGAGATCATTAACAATGTGTTCGTTTGTTTCGAGTTGCGAAGAGAGAAGAAATGATGGTTTAAAACGGGAACATAAATATTCAGCACGACCCTTTAATTATTATCAAGGCAAAGGCAAATGTCGCCCAAAAGGTATGCAATACGCATTACCCAGTCTCTATCAGATATATAGTTCGCAGGATGAATTTTAGCAAAAAAGTTGCCTAAATTTATGCAATACACGTTGCTAAAGGGCCAACGGCGTGTTAACACGGCATTGATTACGATTCGCCGGAAGTGTACGGTTCGGTGTCAATCCAGCCGATATGTGTTGGAGCCATGAACCTACACCAACCAGTGTTTTTTCCAGAGATTTGAAGATTTGAGTACAAAAAAAAAACGGAAAAGAAAAAAGGGATCAATCAAAACATGTGTCGGGCATGGGAAAACAAAGGTCTCACTCGCTTGTTGTTGTTTTCTCGTAACTGTCAATCAACTGACAGTGTACTGACGTTAGAATTAGGAGTAGGATGGCACCGAGAGTGTGTGTCTGGTGCCCCAACTCCACTGGAAGTGTGATCGGTGATGATGATTAGACGTACATGTTAACGAAGTTTACGCAATGTTCGCGTATGCGGCTGGTGAAAGCAGCTGTCACGCGCGGGTAGGCAGGTGCGTGCAAAAAAAAAGCAAAGAAAGAAGGAAAACATAAGTTTAGCCAAACAACAACAACAACAATACAAGCAGCGGCAAAAAAGGCTGCCTTAACACGTAACACAGCAACAAGGACCACGAGACCTCAATCATCGGTATTCCCACTTCCAATAAACGGTGCGCCGGTGGTACAACTCCCCAGCGCACGCTTCTAATAATTCCCCCCAAAAAAAAAAAAAAAAACACTATTCCCAGGCGCGTGCTTGAGCGCGCGGGGAGGCTCTGGGAAGGGGGAAAGTTTGCCCTGGTATCTTGTTTCAATGCGCTGCGGTGCGAATGGTATTGTTCCGTGCAAACCGAAAAGCAAATCAACAAACGAGAGGCAACCACTCGATGGTAATTTTGCGCAAATACTTTGCCAACTAAAGTGGAGGGGGCGGTGTGTTGTTTATCACCGATAATCGAATCGTTTTGTTGTTGTGTGTGACTAGGGGGTGGTTTGGGACGTGTGTTTACGTAGCGCTGTTTGCTGTCGGATGGATATTTGGCGTGGGAATAGAATATGGCTGCGGTGGTGTATTATCATTTTAAAACCGAAAAAACAATATTCGAGCAGTATTCGAGTAGTATTTGAGCAGTATTCGAGCAGTATTCGAGCAGTTTAAAAAAAGTTCAAATCATTAAATGTAGCCTGTAGACCGGCAAAACGTGAATAATAGTTTGCTTGCACGTACGGTACTGTAATATCTAACGCCTCTGGAAGGTTACACACCATGAAAGGGTTGACGTACGAGTCCGCTTCCAGTTTCCCTTACACAGCAAAAGGTGTTCAGCACTCAACGATGCCTCTGTTATGTAAACGGATTTTCCATGCATGCATTGTTTATTGCAAAATGCATATTCGGTGGTATCGCGTTTTGTTGATATTTTGTGCTCGTGTGTTTGCTTTTTCTTTCGGTTTGCTCTTGGAAATGGCAGTGGCAGTGCTTTGGATGATATTTTCCTTTTCAGTGGTTGCAGTGTACGGTATGACGGGCAGCCAGATCAACGCCAACCGGTGCTCGAGAATGGAGCCGTGCAAATGAAATCAATCACGCAAACAAAGGCATGTATCTCGACAACATCAACCAACCGACAGAGAAACCCCGACATGCCGGCGGTTGGTGAAATTCAATCCTGCTGCTTCAATTTGTCAAGGTGCGCTGCACCCGGCGAACACGCATTCCCCCGCTGCGCCTAATGGGTATGCAATTAGAGCACCCTCGTATGGTATGCGTATAGACAAAAAAACCGTCCCTCCGCGACCAGAACCACTTCAAACCGCTTGCGATAATGATTAATTTTCCGGCGTGCAGAAAGGCCGCATCGGAGTAGTACGAAATTGTTGCCGAAAGTTTGTGTGCGTTCCGCGGGCAGCTCCGGGTAGGGTGTTTGCGACGATGGGGACGGGCATGGGCCCGCCGGCTTAATTGAGGTAATTGTGTTTCTTCGGTCGGATATTGCGGTTTACTTCTGTTTACCACCCCGTGGGCTGCTGTAAACCGGTGCCCGGTTTGGTGCGCACGGTGGCACTGGCTTAGCGCGCAAAGTTTTACGCGCCCCTGCTTACCCGGTTCGCCGCAGGAGCGCTTGTGCTGCAAATGCAAATCTGCTGTGTCTTGTCCAGCTTGCCATTGCCAGCTGCCGGATTGAGTTTACTTTGAAGTGTGGTTTGTTGTGTGTTTTTCGTTGTAGTTGTTTTGTTTTTACTGTTGATGCAAGTGGTTTGAGCTGCTATTTTGTTTAGCATGTGCTCGGGGTGATAATTATGGTTTGTTTGCTGTTGGTTTCGATTGGTGGTTAATAATTAAGCGAGTTTGGTAAACGATTGCCGCGGTGCTAAGGGCATCTTCGAGAACTAAAGCAAAGAGCGCATGGAGCTGAGCGCCTACTGGTTATGCAATGAGTGGTAGAGTACAAAAAATGACTTTATGGAGCTTTTGGCAAAGCGGATGAAGACAGGCAGAGTATTGTTCCGTAATCAATTATTCACTTTTATAATTTTTCACTAGTTGATCCGACATGGTGGGAAAAAAGAGAGTACAATAGCTATGTTGGTGCGCCTAAAGGTATGCAAGTTTGTTGTTGATGTTATGAGATAGTTTAAAAAATCATAAAGTTTTTAATGGAAATAAAATAAATGCTTTGAAACACTAAAACGTTGCTACCAAAACACAACCCAAATCACATTTGCTCGAAGTAGTTTTGCCCCTTCAGCTCGATTAGTACTCGATACGCCTGAAATTGTAAGATTTGGTGTGTTTGTAAACTATACTTTCTTCTATCGATGGACGATACCATTTTACATTCATAGCTTTGGTTTTTGATGAAAAACATTATTTTATAAAAAGTCGGTATTATTTAAGTATAAAATGGCTATGAATGTAAAATGAGCTCGACGGCATCGTCCATCGATAGAAGAAAGTCTAATTTACGAACACACCAAAACTTGTCGCTTTCAACACACTTGATCGCACACCATTCCACAATTTCAGGCGTATCGAGTACTAATCGAGCAGATATGGAAAAACAATTTCGAGAAAATGTCACTTGGGTTCTTTCTCTAAACTTAATGTAACGTATGCTTTGCACACCTTTTGGCGCATTTAGGCTTATTTTATTCCAGTACAATTTGTACCCAAAACTCGTACCACAATAAATCAGGCTACAGAAATTGCATACATTTGGGCGCTTTTCATTCACGGGAAGCAGGCAGAGTACTGTCGTGTGCGAATGTAGCAATACTCGAACTGTAGCGAGCAAACCTTCTGCCATCAAGTCAAGCATTGTGAATAGTGTGCGCGGGGTAGTACGGGGAAGTTGCGTACATACATTTAGGCGCTATCGAAAATGCCCGAAGCACCCACACCGAAAATCTGTAATTGATTGTAGGCGAACATGCACGAGCGAATCAAGCAGACACTCGCGCCAGAACGGCTGCCAGGATTACGGGCACCAAAATCGATCACCAGCTGCTTGAAGCAGTTGAAGCACGCCTCCCGTACATTAGCACCTACTGTATCGATAGCGGCAAGGGAAGGAGGGGAGAGCGAAAAAAAGACAGCCCGCCCCATCCGATGACATGACCGAGTGATGCGTTTGATCTTCCGTTCGGAGCAGAGAGCGAGGGAGAGCTACTGTTTCGGCTACTGAAAGGCGGTGGGTGTAAAACATGCTGTCCTTGCTCTTTTCGCTTCGCCCGACCACACACACACACACGCAGAGCAGTTTGTCTTTGCACAATTGAGCGGAAAACCGGTGCGGTGGCGCACCAGGTGGAATTGAAACCAAACAAGCACGCGCCCGGGCCGCTGCGTACCCGCTGACGCGGTTTTTGACAAGCGCTCCGCCTGTCAAGGGGTTTGTTGCGCAGCCCGGAAAGTGAGGCTGAGTGAAGGATGCTAGGGGCAATCGCCGCACCATCCCAGCATGTTCGAATTTTGATTGGAAGCACTATTTCACGCCCGCAAACACACACAGACACACACACCGAGCGGGACTAATTTCGACTAACCAAACCAAACCGGCTAGTGGTTTGTGGGGGAGTGGAGGGTAGCGGGGAGCGGAGAACAATTTCCCACAGCTCACCGTAGCCTGATAAAGAAGCGCCCGGGAAGCGCCCGAAATTGACACACTCGTGAAGGCAGGCAGGCAGCCCTCGCTTTCCATCTATCACAATAATCGATTGGGATCGCAAAGCAAAGGGTGAGGGGGTAAGTGATAGTAGATAATGATGAGAGGGAGATGGAGGGGGAAGAGGAGGGAGGAAAGGGCTGATAAAGTCGAACGGGGGAATAGGGGCACCACTGTCAATGAGTAAACAGTGTGTGTTTTTCCCCCAGGCCCACGAGGCACGTGCGATGTTTTCCTCTGTTACATCGGAAGAAAGAGCAACGGAAGGTAGAGCGAGGAGAGAAAGAGAGAGGGTGGGGGGGAGAGTGGGTGTAAAAAGGATGCTGCTTCCATTTTCTTGCCAACCGCATTCCTTACCCACCCTACGCGGCAGTGGCTTTCAGCGGGCGCTCAAGTGGAAAGATATATTTCTTGATTTTCTTCCTTTCCCCCCCGGTTCCCCGCGAACGAACAACAAGTGACCAAGGGGGTGGGCGTGGGAAAAGAGGGGGGGGGGAGAGAGGGGAAGGACGGCTTACTATAAGAGCAACAAACTAGAAACCATTGTTCGCGTGAGAGCGCGCAGCGGGCACCAAGAAGACACAAACGAAACCGAAAAAAAAAGAAAGTGTTTTTTCTTGTGCCGCAAGCTTTTCATATCAGTGGCCAACAAAGACCACCAAAGAGCAGGAAAAAGAATGTCTAAAAAGTGTATAACCAACTTTCACACACACACACACACACACACACACACACACACACACACACACACCAACGGTTGGAAGCGTGTGAAAACGGTCAAATAGAGCGGATTTTAGCACACTTACGGTGAAAGCCACGTGTGGCAGCATTAACGGGGTTTCGGGCAATTCTTCGCTTTGGAAGGTTTATTCTTCTTGATAAAGGATGATCTGGTGGACTGCTGCCGTGAACAAAAAAAAAAGTCCACACACACACACACGTCACACAATAGAAAATCATCTCCCCTTGCCAGTGGCTCACTCACAATGCTTGTTGATCAAACCCGTGGGAAGGCCTTGAGCCCCGAATGATGCCCCGGATTATGCAAAGTTTTCTCATTTAGCAGGCTAGTGGGCAGGCGGTGTCGGTAGCGACTGTTCATCGATCTTGCTCCGCTTGGACTTGGACCATCAGAGAGAGAGAGAGAGAGAGAGGCAAAAGCGCACGGGAAGGTAGTTCTTGTGGTCCTTTGTTCGGGCACTTGTTGGCTCGCGCGAAATAGCGCTACCCCGACTACCAGAAACGCTCAACGCGCGACTTACTTGTTGCGGTGCCAAGCGCTCGCTAAACTCGATTAATTCGCCCATTTCCCCCCCCCCCTTCCCCACCACACTAAAACCTCTAAGCCGGTTCGGGGGGAAACCGCGTGGGGTTGGTTGCTTCCTTCTGAGTGGGGGCCAGCGCGGGCACAAAATCCACTTAATTCTGTGCGTTTTTAATTTAATTCCGTTTTGAGGGTGCCGCGATCGACTGCAAATGAAAATTAATACGTTTAGCCCGGGCCGTGCGCTTTGTTTTTGGGGCTTTTCTTGGTGGAGGTGGTTTTATTCTTCATCTTTTACTTCTTCTTTTTCTTCTTCTTCTTCTTCTTTGTTTGCACTATCGCTTGCTGGCTCATTTTGTGACAGCTGGCACACTGGTACGCGAATGGATTAAAAATAAAGATGAAAGAGAGCCATTGCCACTTGACTGTGCTGATGAGCGCCTAAATGTATGTAATGTAAAAATATTATTTTGAAGCATTATTTTTTATATTTTTTATTAATATTCATTGGAACGCATTGAAAGAATCAATTAGGTATTTTATTCAATTGCATACTTTTAGGCGTATAGCATGGCTGTCAATTAATGATGCCTGAGAATTTTATTTACATGAATGATAATACAAATATCATTTATTTAGTTTGTTTTCAAACTAAGCGCCCGAAAGGTATGCAATACACAAAACACATTTTAGTGTTTTAATAGCAGTTTCGCAAAACAAAACTGTCCGCCCTTTGCTCTGAATAGCGACCACCGTGCACCTTGGGTATGATTCTGCGACCGTGCTGCTAATCCTGGCACCCGCTAACCCGTTCGCATCCGTTTTAAATTTGTTCTTTATGTTAATGGAGGCAAATTATAATTTAAAGAGCCTTGGCCTCCTGCTCCGGATCGCCCTGACATTGCCTGTATGGAGTTTTGCGGGACGAAACTGGCCACACCACTGCCCGAACGGGGCTGGGAAGCGAAGCGCATCCTACCGGGCTCCTCCATAAAGTATCAATTTTTAGATGTGCAAATGAAATTAAGCTAATCACGCGGGGAGAAGATTGAAAATTGGGGCTGAAACTATTAAATAAAGTTTAAGCCGCGAGCAAGCTTAACTCAACGATGGGTGAGGATGGCTCAGCTTGCGTGCCAAGTGGTCCAGCGGCGGAAAAGCCCCGCTTGTAAAGATGGCAATTTTGTCATGAAGCATTGCATACTTTCAGGCGAATTTATCAACGAAATTAACTCTCTGTGTGTCGAAACAAAAACGACTAATCTTTGGCATCAAAAATTCCTAGAATCGTGCAACCGTCGGTACGAGTCTGGGTGTTTAGTTTGCTTTTTACCTTTTTTTACTTTTAATGGAACAACCACTTCAAGACACAGCTACCGGCGGAAAAGGGTGAGTGAACCGACTTTGTGCGCGACGTAATACATTATGAAGTTAGCATTAAAGCGCTAAGATGTGCTGCTTGCCCAGGTTTCGACGCGAGCAGTTTACGAGCTTTGGCCTCGAGAAATTTATCCCGAACAGTGGTCGGAAGGATAGGGCGTGCAAGTGATCCGGCTACGAGGTGCGCTGGGTGGGTGGGTGTGCCTCTTGGTGATGGGCGTGGGGCCGACCAGATACCAAACTTTAAAATCGCCCCGGTGGGGCACGTTTGATCGAAGCGCACCGTGTTGCGTTGAGCGAAGCGAAGGAGTAGATGAGAAAAAAGGCTAAAAAAACACACACAAACCCACGTAGACGCAAAGGAAAGAGAAGGAGGCGATAGGTTGGAGGGCCCGTTTCGGGGTGAGGTTGTTGGTATGAACGAAATGCGAATGAATAAATTTAGCCTACCCCATCTGGGCGCGCCCGGTCCCGTTCCCCTACAAGACGGGCGGAGAAACTCAGTCAGCCGGCAGCAATACCAAAACTTAGCCAGCCTGCCAGCCACCCTCCTCCTCCGCCGCCGACGGTTCGCTTTTCTTGAGCTCACAGGCTTTTCGCACAAGCCTCACACAGGCGCAGCACACAAAAAAGGGACCGCAACAACCGTTGCCGTACATAAATGGATCGAGCTTGAGCAAATATTTACACTATTATCTCCCTGCCCATACCGCTCCACGGTGGGTGGGTTGCTTATTCCCGCATCTCCTCCCGCTCCGAGCTGGCAGCGTGCTTCAACAAGTTGTCAAGACGGCTGTGCTGGTACCGGCTGTGTGGCACGAAAAAGTGGCCATCTGGGCCCCGGTTTGCTGATGCTGCTGATGAGTACGGGGCGCGACACTGCTCCAGCCGTGTGCAAACTGGATGGTGTCAGTTTTTGTGTCAATCGGCCGGTTTGCTATACCGCCTGCTCGGTAAATGGCAATGGGAACAACTTTGACGAATTTATTAGCCGTGTGGGGACGGTTAAAGTAGAGCTGGGTTATCACTATCGCGGGTGGATCGGTTTTTGTTGACTGTTTGCGCCTGAAAGGGTAGGCAATGCAATGTTGTACCTTTCCAGCGTAGCTACGTAACGATTGGCGCCTAAATGTATACTAATTGAGTCTCTAATATACGAAACAAGCACACAAGTCTTGAATCAAAAGATACAACTGTAACTTCAATAGTTTGATTTAGAACATATTCTAAAGCTGTTTCATTCATCACTTCATCTAAGAAACATGATATTTATTGAGCAGACGAATATATGAGCAATCAACAGGCACAGAGATAAAGTTCAAATTTAGCAATCGTTGACGGTCTTAACTTGGGCATGGATGGATTAATAAAATCTTTTAAAAGAATTTTGTTTTGTTTATTTTTATAGAGAATTTTAGCCAATTGGCCTCATTCCTCTCTTTTTCAAAAGAAATGAAGTGTCAGATGTATACAAAAAACGGTACCAAATACTTTACATACCTTCAGGCGCTCGCGAACTTTGAGCTTTAGCCATTTTTTGAACCTGATGTGTTTCCAATTCAGAAGTAGAATGAATAATTTAATTCAAAATTAAAGTCCTGTATGACTCATGTACTAAAAATAAAACTTTTGAAGAGCAGGAAACCCAGAGGCGTAATATACCGCTGCTTTGGTAAAGAAAACTTGTTTTGCACCTTGTTTGTTTTGATGTGATCGAATGTAACATAATATTTTGCTTCTGCTTGCTGCTGGTTCGACAATTCTCACGCATGCTAATAAGCATAAAAAAGTCCATTCTCCGTGAAGCATGCCTACATCTAGACTATCTGCAAGGCAGCACCAAAACAGTAGTAACTGACTGTTGTGTTGTGTACAGCGGAGGCAAACTATTTAATAATGTAGCATCTCGAACGCGCGTTTCCCAGCTTTAAAGCGCAACAATCACGAGATGCTATCAAACTTCTTTCGAAACACACACACATAGACACACAAACACACACGAACAGTGGCAAGGGGTAGCAGAGCAATTTAATTTACCCTTCCTAATGGAAGCGTATCAAACACACACGCGTGCGTGCGATAATGACATCATACGCCAGAGTCGAAAATTAATAATTCGACCTGTGTGTATCTACACACACACACACACGCGGATTGAGGTGGAGTCTGTCACTCTTTTGACTAGTGATGGTTAACGTTGGCAAAAATCTGGAGTCGGAACTCCGGAAGGTAGGTCCACCCAGCATTAGCCGAAGCCTTTTAGAGTTACCTCGTAAGGAATCGCTCGGAGTTGTCCAGAGTCAGAGTCATCCGGAGTCATCCGGAGTTATACAGGGTCATCTGAAGTTATCTTGTTCGGAGTCGTCAGGACTTGTCTGGAGCCGTCTGGAGTCATCCGGAGCCGTCCGAAGTCTTCCAGAGTCATCCGAAGTCATCTGAAGTCATCTGAAGCCATTCGAAGTCAACCAGAGTCATCCAAAGTTATCTTGTCAGAAGTTGGAGTCCTCCGGAGTCATCTGAAGTCATCCGGAGCTATCCGGAGTCATCTCGAGTTATTTTGTTCGGAGCCGTCAGGACTTATCTGGAGCCGTACAGAGACATCCGGAGCCGTCCGAAGTCTTCCAGAGTCATCCGAAGTCATCTTGTCCGGAGTTGGAGTCCTCCGGAGTCATTTGAAGTCATCCTGAGTCTTCCGGAATCTTCCGGAGTTATCTTGTTCAGAGTTTGAGTCTTCCGGAGCCGTCCGGATTTGTTCGGACTTTTCTGAAATCGTCTGGAGTCATTCGGAGTCATCTGAAGTCATCCGGAGTCATCCAGAGTCATACGGAGTTATCTTGTTCAGAATGTGAGTTATCCGGAGACATCTAGAGCCATCCGGAGCCATCCAGAGTCATCTGAAGTTATCTTGTCTATCTAGTTGGAGTCATTCGGAGTCTTTTTAAGTCATCCGGAGTCATCCAGAGTAATCCGGAGTCATCCAGAATCATCCGGTGTTATCCATAGTCATTCGGAGTCATCCGGAGACGACCAGTGCAATGTTTTTGAAGTCAGAATTTCCATTCTTGACTCCGACTCTGGCTGACTCTGGTCGTTTGAAACCTCTATTCCTAGAATAAAGACTGGTTGAAGAAGTGTAGGCGCAAAACAAAAATGGAAAAAGTTCGGCTGATTCCGACTCGGGAAGACTCCGGACGACTCTAGGCGACTCTGGACAAGTTCGACTCCGGGCAGCACTAACAACTCCCGAGCGCACACCACTAGTCTGCACAGCGTCGTTCTCAATCGATCTGTGTGTATCACTGTGCCTAGTGCGGCAAAAACGATGCTGCTGGCGTTTCGTGCGGGTGTAAATGAAATTTCCATCCAACACGGCCACTCACAACAAGGTTTGATGCTCAGATCAACCCGGCCACTGATTGGAGGAGGCAGGAAAGGAGTAAGGTTAGTCTCAAAAACAGCGCGCCGAGTGAAAACACTTCCTCTTATCTTGAGCGCACTGCTCAACTTTTCTTTTCCGAGGGTGACAGGTTGCTTTATTCTTTCTTCTCCTGTAATGAAAGCACACACACACACACACACAAAGCAGAAATGTCGGACGAGGAACAAAAAGCCTTACCCCTTTCTTTCTTGTTATGGTCTGCTCACTTTTTCACTCTCCGGTGCGGTGATTCCCGCTTTTAACTGTTGCCAAAGACCCGGTTGCCGGAGCCGCTCGGTGGTGCGCTTCATTACTTCAAACTTTGCCTCGCGCAGTTGATATTGATAATGAGGGGGAGGGGGGGCGGATGGTAGAAGCTAGTGGAACCTGAACTAAAGCGGGAGAAAGGACAAGACAACCCTCAGCTGTCCTTTCGGAAAACGTGGGACAAAAAAAAAGAAACCAAAACCCCATGAAACCGCCCGAAAGAGAGCAGCCGAACGGCCGCAAGGGCTTCTGGTAATCATCTTTACAAACAATTCCCATTAAAACTCGAGCTGCCAGGGAACAATCGACGTCCTCCTGCACCCCGTTCGTCCCTCCCCCCCCCTCACCCTTACCTTCAGCCATCTAGAACCCTCGCTAGGGGTGGGTTTTGGCAAAAACCATCATGATCATTATCATCGTTCGCACCCGCTGGTTTTGTCGCCTTCCCGCTTCGCCGGTCTGTGAAGTGGCAGCTTTTTTTTTGCGCTCGCTCTCCTGCGCCCCCCCCCCCCCCTTCCCAAACCGTCCTTTCCGAAGCAACCAGGCCTCAGCGTTTCATTATGGTTTTGTTCATTTATCCGCCCATCGCGGTGTTTGCTCTGGCCGTTTGCCCACCCACTGGCGAGAGACCGTGCTGTTTGCCAGCCTTTCCCAGCCAGCCTGCGCGCGCGATACCATTTTCTCTGAATAATTGATAATTACTCTCAACGACATTCGCACGCTCGTTTCGGCGTGCCCGGCACGGCCCCCGGAGGGCGCCAACGACGACGCCGCCACCCGACAACACTAATGAAGTGCACCTCGGCTCGCTCGCTCGCCTGCCCCGGCCGAGGGCAACATATCCTTTTACATCTTTTGCTTCAGCGCCGCGCGGCTGCCCCGTCCTCCCGGTGACAACCTTTACAGACCTTGTAAAACACACACACACACACATTTGGGTGGAGAAGAAATTCCTTTGACTGTGTGTGAGGTTCGGTTCGGTTCTTTTTTTTGCATTTCGCTTTTGCACCTCTGTGCGAAGTGCGCCGATCCTATTATCTTCGCACGGAAGTGGGCACGGCGCACAAAGCAAAGCTCATAAAAGTCACTAATCATGTCGAATCACCGTGAACCGAGGGGAAGGGTAAGGTAGGTTGGGAGGGAGGCAACTACCGGGTGGGAAGCAAGTACACGATTTTCAACAGCAGCGGCAGCAGCAGCAGCACAAAAACGCACCACTGACACCTTTTCGAGTTTTGCTTTCGGGTTTTCATTTTCCGTAAAGCGAGGAAAAGGGATATGAGGTGTTTTCTGTGCCATTTTCACCGATCTGGAGTATCTTTTGCTTTTTTTTGTTGCTTGGCTCTGATTCTGATCAGAGACCAATCCTGGCTGGCGTATGATTTAGTTGCGTTCGAATTCGGCGATAATTAAATTATAAATCATCACACCCGAAGTGACATCCACTGCCAGTGTGTGTGTGTGTGTGTGTGTGTGTGTGTGGAATGGCATTTTCCAAAGTCCGTCTGTGTGGGTGCTCAGGACCGTCCCGTTATGCCCAATCGGGGCAATAAGCAACTTATCAAACCGGTTGCTACACGGCACGGTTTTGAAGTGGTGCCTTCCCGTTTGCTAACGAAACCACTCCCCCCCCCCTCCGCCCTTTTGCTGTGGAGCGTGTTTTTGTTGTTGTTGTTGTGCTCTTTCATTTAATGATCGTATCGTGCCGTTTTTGTTGCTGCAAATCACGCAGCAGGCACACGTTTGTGATGATATTTGCATAGCTTTAGGCGCTTTTTGCTGAAATTTAACCCCTATTCATGGGGAGGTTTTTACCATCACACGCATCTTTTTCTGATTGGATTTTGGCACTGGAGCATGCCATCCCTTGCCCGGGCCGGGATAGGAAACGTTTGTCAATCGGATGACAGGTTTGTGCGGATGAATTTATCACATTTAAGGGGGTGATACCAGTTGCATAGCTTTGGGCGCCCACTTTTTGAGCCACTGCAACATTGAGCAGCATTTGGACAGCATCATTTGCAAGCTGTGTTAAGTTATGTCGTTTGCCATGTTGCGAGTGCAAGAGCCATTTCGAGAGCTTGCTTCATGATTTGATGCATGTGGCGCTGCTCTCTGGATTGATTTAATTGGAAAAAAACGGGTTTGCCAATTGCCACTACAATTACTTTCCACGCATGTAGTGTTTGAGCGAGAGTTGAAGTGCGATAGCACGCTTGGATGTAACTTTTTTGTGTTATTAGGGCTTTAGACAAGTGAAGCAGTGAGAACGTGTTTGCAATTGCGTTTGTGTTGCGCACGTGATACTTGAATTTTATACATTTTATTAAATTTAATTTCCCTTTACGAGTGATCATTCACACAACGATCTCATTTTCAAACTTAACGGTCAGTTACGAAATTAATGGTAAGAGAAACGTCAATTTTATTGTTTTATTCGGTTCGAGTCAAGTCAAGAAATTTGACTCTTTGAACTAGATTCTGTTGGAGCTGATTTCGAAATGTTCCCACAATATTTAAACACAAGTCAAAAGAAAAGGAATTTTCTTACAGAAATCAAAATGAATGTCTTCTTCTTCTTCTTCTTCTTCTTCTTCTTCTTCTTCTTCTTCTTCTTCTTCTTCTTCTTCTATTTCTTCTTCTTCTTCTTCTTCTTCTTCTTCTTCTTCTTCTTCTTCTTCTTCTTCTTCTTCTCTTCTTCTTCTTCTTCTTCTTCTTCTTCTTCTTCTTCTTCTTCTTCATCATGTTCATCATCCTTCATCTTCTTCTTTCTTTCTTTCTTTCTTTATTTCTTTTTTTCCTTTTTTTCTTTCTTTCGTGCTTCCTTTTTTCCCTTTTTTTCTTTCTTTCAAGCTTTCTTTCTTTTTTTTATTCCTCTTCTTCTTCTTTATTTCAAGAACCGTTGTCGGTAAAGGTCTTTCTGTACCATTAGTGGGATTGGCTTTCAATGACCTTATTGATTACACATAGCAGGATTGTCAGTCCTACGTATAGTGGCTTGGTCCATTTGGGGCTTAAACCCATTACGGGCATATTGTTAAGTAGTATGAGGGGATAAAATCACGCACTGTAAGACTGTTCCGAGTTCCTTTCATTTAAGACTTAATACGCATTTAATAAAATCATTTGATCATGATGATAAAAAGACGTAAACAGGTTGATCAAAGCCAGCCATCAAACCCCCAATTATAATTTTAACAGATAGTCTTAACAGACGTTTTAAAGTTTCACAACATTAAAGACCGTTTAGCATCTTCAAAATATATGTTAAAACGATGTGCACTCATAATAAAGCATTCTTTGGACATGTTCTAGTATAAAAGGTGTAGGAAATGTTATTGTGACATTGAGATCCAGCTGGAAATGAGTTCCGAGGCTTTAAGTGTTTTTAACTAATGTCACGGCCAGGTTGGCAAAGCCAGGCTAGAAACTTGGATTACATCTTCCACAATTGTGCACTAACATCACATCGAGGCGTACAAGACTATTAATAAACAAGAACATATCGCATAAATAAACATCACTTACAATGCTAAAGCCAGCAAGAACAATTAATTTTATTTATTCAGTTCTATTTAAAAGCCCAATTTGCATAGCTTCAGAATTGTCAAATGTGCACACTGCAATTAGTTGGCTGAGTTTTGAATGTAGCATTTGCTGTGTGTGTTGCATAGCTTTAGGCGTTTATCTGAGATTTCGCGGACTTGATAACGTAAGGCGAATCGACAAAAAAAAAAGATTTGTTGTGTGTTTGCGCAACCAATCCTACTAAAGCTTGTGCATACTTAAACAGCAGTTGGCTTCAACTGTCCAGGAGGAGCCACTGCATGAATGCTTGGAAATGCTTCCCACGGCAAGATTTTCCCACTCAGCAACTAGCTTTAAAGCGACTACACACACGCACAGACCACTTCAGCATTATGTCAAATCATTTCTTACATGTTCTGCTGCAATTACACCGCACGGATAAGGGTGAAGCCTCAATTAAACGATCAAATGGCATCAACGGCATGGCCACGCGCTTCCCGCACACTTCTCGGAAAACAAATCAAGGCGAACCTGAAGCAATTAAAGCTATTAAATCAGTTGCCTGCGTCTACGTCTATTCGGCGGTAGTTTGCGTACGGAAGTAGCCGCGTCGTGAAGACACCGTGCATTTTGAAATGAGAGTGTGGTGTAGCTGCTTCGAAGAATTGGCTGCACAATCCGATCGCGAAGTGTTCCGTACACACGTGCGCGCGCGTGTGTGTGTGTGTGCCCGTTTTTGTTTGCAGTCGTTAGCCAATCGCCGTACCAGCGAAGCAGGCTGGCATTTTCGGCGAATCAATCTTCGCCCTTTTTCCACCCAGCTGCGTGAATGCAAATGAGGGCGAGCAGAAGGTATTTCCCGGGAAACGGGTTGTTTTCGCGCTCCCACTGTTGATGTGATGTTATTAAAGAACTTCACCGGAACTGTTGCGTGTGTGTGTGTGTGAAATTTTGCATCAAGTCAGATGGGTTGGGGCTGTATGGGGACTGCTCCACTGCCAGCACCACCATTAATTGCACCGCTTTGATGTTAACGTGGATGCTTTCCTTTGGCTGTAAGCTTGCGAGCTTCAACAGGATTTTTCCTCCAGCAAGAATGACGACGACGAAGCGTCACGCTGCATCCGCGCTTCACCCAGCTAGCAGACGGCAAGTACATCAGACAAGTACAAAGTGCTGTGCAACCCACCCGCGATTCGTGTCCCTCTTGAGGACGTGCGGTTTTTCGGGGCCCTGCGCCAAAGGGAAGCCGGCGGCGACACTGATGAATGATGATTGTTTTGCTTATTTTTATTTTTGTTTTTTTTTCTGCAACCACAGCCACACAGCCCTCCGCGGTGGCGTCTCAAAAAGGTCAGGAAATTGCAAACTGCCAAACGGAACGGAGCCCCGAAAAAGGGAAAAGAACGACAGAAAAAAACGGGTAACAATCAAAACAGGCAGCAAGCTCGTACGGGCAGGCGCGGGGAAAGCTCAACGCCAAAAACCATCGAAATAGTTACGGAAAGAAGCAACTGGAAGGGAAGGGGAAGGGGAACGAGAGAATTGACGTGAAACATTGCCCACCCATCCAGTGCAGGTTGCACTCGTTTACGAGCACACACATACACACGCGTACATGCAGGGAGTACAAATAGCTTTTCACTTAGCTCATTCCGGAAAATTGCTTTTAGAGGATGTAGTGAGGAACGCGAAGCGGAGAGAGGGGAGGGGAAGTGAATTGGGGCTTGAGAGGGCAACACAGAGCACCAAGGCGAGTGGTGCAAGTGTCACAAGTCGACAACTTTTGCCCCACTAGCGTTTGGTGGAGCCTGTGATAGTGGTGGGCCAGCGCGTTTACAACAACGACTTGAAGGTTTGCCGCTTGGGTGTGTGCGCCGAAAGTTTGACGAATGATTGTGTGCTGCATGCAATGGTGTTTGTGTGTGTGTGGGTGTGTGTGTGTGACTCACGCAATTAACTGATTTTCTAACAGTGGTCCCTCCATTATTTTAAGCCAGAAAGCTGAAATTTTCAGTCTGTCAGAATATCCATCATGCCGGTTGTACCCATGTGACAGTTACGATCTGCCATATTGGATCTTAGCAATTGTATAAAATCCAAAGATGCGTTTTAAAATGGTTTCGTTTTCTTTTTTTCTGTTTTTAATAAGTTACAGTACTTACAGAGTGTTCAAAAGTTCAAATACAACTTTCAATCGTTGTGTAGCTTTGTACCATGCACACTTAGTGTAACGGTATTGATGTCAGTTGTAGCTCCATATATACACTAACCTTTCAACCAAAATGGCAACTTGCTGTCACTTGTTGTTTGTTGACTAAGCACGATGAAAGAGTACCGCGACATCGTAGTAAAACTGTTTGCGAAAGGTGAGCAACCCAGTGACATATTCTGGTGATTGAAACAACGTGGTATGAAGCGGAATTTCATTTATACCACCATCGGTCGGTACCGTGAGACGGGCTCGAGCAAGAACGCCAGTAGCCATCAAAGTGGCGAGGGAGAGGTTTCGCCGAAAAATGAACCGCTCGATCCGGAAGACCACCTGCTGACCTGCTTGTGTCCATTGGGACTGCTCAAACCATCATTACGAAGAACCTGGGATGCAATCCGTACAAGAAACGCAAAGGTTTGACGGAGTAGCGAATGCTACAGCGGAAAAGAGGTTGGTCAGAGTCAAAACATAACTTTAGTTCGTGTGCAATGATGAGAAACTCATCATCTTGCAACAGCCACACAATGTCCAAAATGACCGGTTGTGGTCACCGACGTTGGCCAGGTCCTTCCATCCCTAATAAACATCCCAAGTGATGGTTTTGGGGGGCTCATTCAAACGTGGGAAGCTCCCACTGATATTTTCCTAGAGAAAAACGTGAAAATCAATGCTGCGTGTACTACAAGACCGAGGTTCTGGAGAAGGTTGTGGCCCCAGCACTTCAGGAACTGTACGGGAAGGATTATTAGAGTTATTCAAGCTGTCTATTGACCTGAATCCGTTTAAACGCATGTAGTTGAATACTTGCTTGAATTCGTAGCACTGGAATTGGTATGATATTGTGCACCGCGCTTGTGATATCAAGTGCGAAGGTTGCCTTAAGCGTGATGACGTTCCGTAAACAACTGATGCCGTTGTCCTGTCAATTGCTGCGGTTGCGTTAAATGTTGCTACGCTTGCGAAATCAAGTAAAAACCCGTCTAAAACAGCTGACTTATATCGTAAAAGCGCTCCCAGTGCTGGTGTCTTACGGATTTCAACTCAACTGTATAGACACGACCTCAATTATTACTCGCTGTTATTCATTTTGCAATTTAATTTAATTATCAGCACTACAGTGACATGATTGTTCGGATTCAAGTTTTAATGAAAGTGAAAGAGAGAGGGAGAGAGAGAGAGAGAAAGAGAGAGATAGAGAGAGAGAGAGAGAGAGCGAGAGAGAAAATAAAGAAGCAACAGGTGAGCTAGCTAGATTTGGTGAAATTCCCTCGTTTCTTGTTGTTCGCCACCAATCCAAAGTGCTTGCTCTACCGATGGAGTGCAAACATTGATTTCTGCTCGCGCTGTAACATACCGCTGCTGAGGATTGAAAGCTAGCAAGCAACGAAACACAAAACAAAAAAAAAAACACCAAACGCACAATGACGTGAAATCGTTTGCCCTAAATATTCATCGCATATTTGCTAAAATATCTGCCTTCGTATCCGTTTCGGGCGCACCGTTACAACACACACACACACCCCCGCCGTCGAAATAAAACATCACCAAACATGATATTCTCGCGCGCGCCTCCCGACTGTTGATACAGTGCGCCCCGGCGTACCGTTTTGTACGCGAGCGTCCCCGCGAGGTCGGCGCGGGAATGTGTCTGCCTTTTCGAGTGTTTTTTCCCCCCGCCATTGGAATGCTGGCAAACAAAACCTACACACGCGCGCGTTCAAAAGACAGCGGCGCAACGTGAAAGGCGCAACGAATGAAAGAATGAATGAATCGGCTGTGGGTGGAAAAGTGTACGTGCGGGGAGGAGTGGCGAATAAAAAGCATGCGAAAAACCAGAAAAAAATGGCACACCAAGCGACGAACGGTACGGAGCGAGGCATGAATTTTGATTCGTGTCGAAGAGTTCCCGCTCGTCGCATCGCAGCCCCTTGCGTGCTGATTCCATATTCATAAATTAAAAAATAAGTTGAAAGCGAGCGGCATCACGTGTGTGTGTGTGTGTGTGTGTGTGTGTGTGTGTGTGTGTGTGTGTGTGTGTGTGTGTGTGTGTGTGTGTGTGTATGACCAGCTGCTCACTCGTCGATTTGTGTTTTGCCCAGCAAACGAGCAACATTCCCATGGTGCCGAATGGAGACGAAGCTTTCGACAAAACTCGGCAGCCGGTAATTCGTTTTGTATGTTGGAGTTGAAGAGCACCACACGCACACACACACACAAAAGAAAACATTGACAGTGAGGTAGCACACACGGATCACCAACACATCATCGGCCGCTTGGGCAGTGATTTTGTGTGAACTGTTTGCACGCAAAAAGCGGGGTGCTCGTCGATGCTGGCTGGAGAGCCCGGTTCGATCGGAACGGCGTACTGCCTAAATCGCACCATATCTTCAATGGCTGATGTACACACACACACACACCCCGGGCATTCCAATTTCAGAGAAGAGGTGTCTATATTTCCAATCTTCCCTATCAGAAGCGGGGATGTTTTGGTTTGGGACGGGGAGGTGGAAAACCAACGCGAAAAACCGATCGGGATGAGACATTTGGTAAATTTGATCGAGACAAAAATTGCTGGAACAGGCTCGCACGCGTTTGCACGGGATATCGATTCCATTTCCATTTCCGGGAAAGGCTTACCTATGATGCCACACCCCTCCTCTGCCTCCCCTGCCCCCCCGTCCCACTTGCTGGAACGACACACGGAGGTCAGGGCACGAGTCAGCGTGAGCCATCATCCACTGTCCGTGGGGCTAAATATTGACATAACAAACTTCGGCGAAGCTTTCGGTTGGTCGATTTGGTTCACTTTGTTTAGAAAAATAAAAGGATTAACTGTATTGCTTTCAGCCAATATCGGCAGCTGGATATGGCGCCTACAGGTATGCAATGTAGGGCATGGGTTTCAAAAGCAATGAGCATCGACGGCACATTGACGCAAAAAGTAGCAACCAATCGCTGTTAAAGGGAGTTTGTAACGAACTCCTGAAGGGCTGTCGATTGCACCATCTGCGCGCCTAAATGTATGCAACTTGTTATACAATGTTTTATATGCAAAGTTAGTCAGCTTTTGCTCTTTATTCTTAGTACTCAATGGACATCACGTCTAGTTGAACGTTGATTATGTTTAAATTACATTTAATTTTGATCTTAATATACCTTTTTTATCAGCCCTACTAAAACACTAATAATGTGGCCATAAATGATAATATGATCATAAAATTCGCTAAATTCTGTTTTTGTTTTTGCATATTACGGTCATTGGAGTATTGCTAGCATAGACACTGATTTCTAACAAATATGGAGCGTCAATCTCGCTAGCTAGGAGTTGAGCATTGAATGTAACTTGGGCTACTTGTCGCCTATGATTTAAGGGTTGTAATCCTGATAAAGAGCAACGGTCGCGGTAGATTATAGTATTATTAATAGTAGTTCCCAAGTTACAGAAGATTACGAATAGCTAGTCTAGTGAATTCATCAATTCATCACTCCAAGCTACACAATGTGGCAATGTGGGCCAGGTTACTGAATTAAACTCCAGAATTGAGAGAACTAACGAGCAGTAGACTGCTTCCAGGCACATCAGGTATTTAAAGCCGCAGTCCTGTGATACAGTCGTCAACTCAAACGACTCAATAACATGCCCGTCATGGGTTCAAGTCTAGAATGGACCGTGCCCCCGTAGCCCCCGAAGGATTGACTATCCGGCTGCTTGGTAATGAATTAAGTCACGAAAGCCTGTATAGGCCGGCATAGGCCCGCGTAGGACGTTACGCCAAATAGAAGAAGCGTTCCTCATTACGACACTAAGCATACGGATTCACCTTGTCTATCACGGGTTTGTAATGGTCATAAAACGTAAGATCACTATCAAGAATGGTGCCAAGGTCACGAGTGTCACTTTTACGTTGTAGCATATCTGCTCTACAGAACATATTAGAACATGCAATATTCACTATAGATACTTTATAGCACATTGATGAATACCCTATGACCCAATTGTAACACACTCAGCAACTCAGATCACACTATAGCTGTTGGCAGGATATCGAAGTCGTGCAAAATGTGACAGGCGAATGGGTACAAATTTAGAGCTTACTTAATAATAGATGGCGCATTCTAACCTAAAGCTTGGATTTATTCACTTACCCAAGGTAAGGCCTCTAAATTGTATCGTTTAGCTAAGGGAATCCTTAAGGGTTTCTCTTAAGGTATTCCTCAAAACGATGGCATTCCTTACCGGGTTTTCCTAGTCACTTCCGATTATGAACATTGTTTTTCACCGTGCACAACTTGGAAAACCCTGTACCGATGTTTGAAGGCCACCCTGGGCAGCGTGAGTTCAAAGTTACTACAACTAGCACGTTGGTTTTCAAGGCTATTGATACACACTAAGGGATACTTCTTGCGTGAAACACTAACAACGCTGCATTTGTCGACACACAGTTTTAAGAGATTAGACGCACACCAATCAGTAAAGATATTTTATGAATTTTGCTTTCTATTGCAGCCATTGCTGTTGCTTCCTAAACTTAAAATGTGGCCGTCAACAGCGTACTGAAGCATTTTTTGTCAGCTATAAGTAGTTGAAGTTCATCAATAAACTATATGAACAGCAAAGGAGCCGGTTGAAAACACGGCCGAAGTCGTAATAATATGAATTTAGATAAATAAATAAGGAGCCCAAATTGCTGCCCTGAGGGACACCGGATGTAAATAAGTAATTTAAATAATGTGTAAAAATCGATAAAAAAATAATATACACAAAAAACTCTAAAACATTACCTTCCTTGCATGATCATAAGGAGCAAATTAGACAATTAATATAGCTACAACTTTCATCTCGGAAAAAAGATTACCCTAATTCATAATTCCTGATAATTCATCAAAAGCGGTTTATTTACGTTTTGTTCGGATGAGATTAGCCGATCATCGGCCTCACTGATGCTATGCAATTGACGTACATCTCCTGAGTGTTTCACAACCATTTCATAATTAATTTAATTTAATTAACAGCTTTACGCTGGCTCGGAGCGAAATTCTTCTCGCAATGCTCAGCAAACCAGAACCTTACCATAGCATACCTTTAGGCGCACAGTCCACTAGCCAATTCTGCGCGCCTCGAGCGCGCCTTTAATTATGCAATTGAATGTAAAATTCACCAATCAATATCTTTTCTTACGGCACAGTTTTGCTGTAAGCTCGGCACAATGGCCACCAGGAGCACACGGGCGAGCAATTCAACTGTTGCCTCTTAAAAGCGGGCTTAAAACCCCGTGCCGGTCGTGGGGGCGAGCCGGACTAGCGCTAATTAATTACCACGAGCGGCATGATCCGCTTACCGGCAGGCCCTACCTATCCTCCAGGGGTTGCGCCGGGCCGGGACCGTCTTAGGGCACGACGACATTCTAAAGGCGCAGCAGTTTCGTTTCTTTTCGTTACCGCTCGGTTCGCTTCGCAACGGCCTTTGCGTGATTTGGTATTTATTGTTCGCTTTGTCGGTTCCGCTCGTTGCCGCTCGGAGGTGGGATAAGGTGCACTTGGCTTCGCCATTTTGCAGCTGGGATTTTGGGTGATCGGTGTCGTCACGGCCAGTTGAAGCAACGTTTTGCAAACCGAACCCTGTGTGGGAGCCCCGGTGGTGGGTGCTATCGCTGGCTGGTAGTCCATCGTCTCCATGCACCCGAAAGCTGAAGCACATACTCACAGCGTCGCAATCGGTGCGGCAAGCTTGTCACGCTGTCATGTTTTTTTCTTCTTCATTTGCCTCCCCCTGTTTCGTCGATGTACGGTTTGGCACGTTAAATTTATATCTATCGTCATCTGTCATGCAGATCGAACTAGCGCTTTTATAGCGCTCTCTTCGGCTCCTCGACTTCGTTCCGCCGTTGGTAGTTGTTTTGCGCCAGCCGTGTCATGTGGCGTGTGCAGAGTGGCAAACGTGCAAAAACGCTCCCGCTGGTTAAATGCCATGCCCTACAGCAGCAAGGAGCGTCCTACACTCCGATGACGCTTCGGCAAATATAGTGGGGAAATAAAATACGGATGCAAAATCCATCGGACGTGACAGTGTGCTGCCGCACGCGCCACGAGCCCGGGCGACCTCGGGGGGTTGAGCTTCCTGGGCTGGTGGCCCGGTTGAGTTTATGTTTGAGTCGTGCGAGGCTCCAGTTTCGCCCCCTTTGCGCTGGGCTGACAGAGATTTGTGACTTCCGGTGGAATCGCGCCACCCGCCAAAGGGATACGACCCCAACAAGAGCCGGATAATGAAGCGGGGGCCGCGCTAAGGAAAGGAAAAATAATATTCCGCGAAGCGTGTAAAGCATGTCCTCCCAAGGAGAGAAAGTTGCTTAACGTCATTCCGGGCGCTGGTGTGTGTCTGCTAGAATGGAAGGGAAGTTTTCGCGTACCGCAGGGACGCTTGTGGCCAGTAGTCCCGGGAATTGCAGCCGAGGGTTGACGATGCAGGGGTTTTTACTGTGTGCCAGAGGTCGATTCACAGGTTAACAGGCGACCCTTTTTGATGGAGTGTCAGGAAACAGGAATGTTTGCGGTACTCTAAACGCCCAAATTTCTACAATGAAGAATAGAGCTACTAAACGAAATGAGAATGTTTAATGTGATCAAAATATTTCGCATACTTTTAGGCGCAATAAAGTTTCAAGCTACGTCGGGTTTATCAAGGCATTTGAAAGTCGAGCAGCGTGATGTAAACGCCTTAAAGTATGTACATGTATACGTTTTTTGAAATATTTCTTCGACATTTGTTTGCAATCACTCCGTTCTATTCAAAGAGCATTAATTAATTTTTAAGACGTAGTGCTGTTGCATACCTTAAGGCGTTAAACGATAATGCAGTTCAGCTGCAGGCCTTTCGGACAGTTTGCTGTGCTTTTTATTAACGCCTGAAGTTATGCAAATTATGATGGGCTCGTGTGTGAGTTGTCCTTTAGTATGTGGCATCAGTGGATCTCTGCATCCTCTCTGCAAACCTCCTGCTCAGGGTCAGATAAATTCATTGCAGTGGGTGAAAATCACAACTGTTTGCATACGTTTAGGCGCTACGCAGTGAACTCCACCGTACATTTCGCAGCAGTATCAGCCCGACAGGAAGCATCTTTATGCTGTTTTAAGACCTCGCTGAGTGGAGCCGGTAACTGCCACCAGTAGCAAAATAAGGTGCCCATTCATTCACGTCTGCTGCTGCGTGTGTGGCTTCAAGTGTCGCATTTATTGAAAAATATCCCATCTGTGGCAGCTCCGGCGCGTACCCCTGTAAACTTCACTCGGCGTCTGGTGAGCAAGCATCGCCCCTCCGCATCGACCGACTCTAACCACCACCGCCATCGCTAGCTAGAACAATTTTGATAAGCTAGCCGAATCGCACAACTTTTGCACCGCTGGAAGCTCGAAGGTGCCAAGATTTATCATCCCGGGCAAGTCGGGCAACTTTTCCACACCTTGCCCCGTATTCCTCCCGCACGATGTTAAGACGACGCACTGGCGCTCCTTCGCGCCCAGCAGTGCAGTACACACACATTTGCCCGCACACACACACACATGGTTCTACCCTCCTCCTGGTGGGTTCTCTAGGGTTGACGAAGCCAATGCTCGGCGCGACCACCGCCATCGTCCCGCCCCAAACCTGGCCCCCGGGTTGCACCGGTTGCAGTTTCGTGAAAAATGGCACGATTTATATTTCCTTTAAATTTAATTTCGCCATAAATTCAGCTGCACGAAGACACGCGCCACCACCGGTACCGCTGTCTGTCCACCCACCCACCCACCTTCCAGCACCAGTGAGCGCTTCCCGTCTGCCGTCCCGGCGCGGCTGAACGAAAGCGAAAGCGCAAAGATCAAGAAACATTCCCCGGGACGGTACGAACGAAGCGCACCATCCGCCGGGTACGAGGACAGCACCAGCGCCCACAAATGGCCGGCATGAATCAGCCGGAAAATGAGCGCAAAATGAAATCGAACCACCCCGCAAAGCACGCGAAACCGGGCGTATGGAGCACCATTATAAATCACACACACACACACACACACACACACACACACACACACACACACACACACACACACACACACACACACACACTCACACACATACATTTACACCGAAAGGTGGGCCAATGTGTTGCCAGGAGCATGCTAATGTGTCTGCGGCTTTTGGCGGTGTTATCCCTGGGAGAGAAAGTCGGGAAAGTGCGAAGCCAAACAATACTCGAGTAAATAATTTCGAGCAGTTTTTTGAAATTGTTTGACGATTTTTTTTTTTAATTTACTTTTTCTGTCATTGCATGTGACTAAAAAAATCTAGCAGTTTTTTCACCTAGATCGAATTTGAAGAAAAAAAAACGAAAACAAATTCGAGCAGTCTGCGAGTTCGCACAAGGTCTCGCAATTGCGACAATTTCATAGCGCAAGCACCCTCGCAAGAAAGTAGCTTGCGAGGGTAAGCAGTTTTCTCAGGCATAGTTCCAGCAGTTATAATTGTAGCACCTTGTAAACAATTCTAACAGCGTAAATTATAGCTGGCTAAAGACCTGAAATGTGTTATTTAGTTTGGAAAAAATCCATTCCAATACGGTGCGTAATAATTACGACCGTAAAAGGCAAAAGAAATAAATTTTATGAAAAAAATAAAAAAAAATTGCAAGAAATTTCGAGCAGAAGATCCTACTCGAAATCCTCGCAATGCTTAGCGGGAGCAGAATTTGTTTGCAGCTCAACTAACAAGTGCCTTAAGGGTTCCGCGCCGGCGGTGGCCCCAGTGGCAACGGTGTGTCTCCATGGCAGAGATAGAACGAGTGGCGTCTTTTCCGGGCTACACACACAGCAACACAAAACTCAGACAAAACAGAAAACAGCGACGGTATCCTTGCCCAAAGTGGTTGCGAAAGCGAGCGAACGGAAACGAACCCGCGGCAGCCAGCGAGTTACATCAAGTTTATTTATGTAAGCCATGTCGCGGTGTGCGGGCGACCACCATAATTCACTCTGTCATCATGCGCGCTAAAGCACCATGAGAACGGAGGGTAAAGTACCATCCCTCCCAGGCTGCAACGTGTTGCTCGAACAGAGCAAAAAAAAAAGGAAACAAAAATCGGCAAACAACATGAAGAAAACATCGCAACAGAAAAAAAAAGCAAAAAAAACCAACCATTCAGCCCGGCCAATTAAGCCGTGCCGTGGGTACGGACCAAAGCCGGTGGCGGGGCAACTAATTCGGATTAGAATTGTGCACGTCAGCGGATGGAGCGGGAATGGATGCGGCGGTGGTGGTGGTGGCATGACTTTGCCCCCCCCCCCTTTTCGGTAACCATTAATCTGCACCGCGAGTCGATTATCGGACTGTATATACGCGTGTGGGTATGGGTGTGCCTTCGGCTCATTCCACCTGTGCGCGGCGCGGAGTCGCGGAGGAGAAGTTTTGTACCGTCGATGTAAGGGCTTTCGTTATCGCACAAGATCAAATCGGTGCTGTGGGAGGGTGAAGCTGGTAAAGCAGCTTTCTTCGCACATGGGCGTCGATAGCATAAGAGCGGATGCGTTGATCCTTGAAACCAAAGCTGTGGCAGGTTTCAGTCGTAAGTAAGTCGCTTGATAGCACTTTCGGCTCAGTGATTGTTTGGGGTGTGTGTGTGTGGCGGCTACCATGGAAGGAACAGTTTATTATTGTATGATTAGCGTCAAAGTGTGTGATCGGAAATAGATAAGGAGTTATGAAGCACATTTTAGGTAGTTATTATCCTATTTTATTGTCAGAACGGTGGGTTTGGTTTTTTCTCAAGGAGAAACAAATCGTTTTGGAGTATAATGTCTGGTGCCGTGACCAGGATTTAAGTTTTTTTAAATGGATTTTAGTTACATTTAAGCGTTAACACGTGTTAATAGATAAATTTGGCACCCTTACCCTTACGCCGAGCACGAAAAAAAGTAAACTAAGCAAACAAGAGCTGGTGCCGTGACCAGGATTGAAGACTAGCGAACATAAAAGAATGCAATTGTCGAGTGAATATCTTTTCTCAAAAACTACGCCTGGCACAACAAAGCTCGTGCAACCATTATGACAGCCCAGCAGCCTCTTTCTCTCTCTCCCACACACTCTCTCACTCGGAAAGAAAGTTACGGTGCCGTGACTAGGATACAATGTTTCCACTAGCAGCACTGGGAAGCAGGCTTCCCTTTTCCAGTGAGCGAGCGAGCAAGAGCAGGGCAGCCGGAAGCGGAAGCAGTAGCAGGAAGCGCTAGCGGCTCGCTGGAAAATGCTGCGAAAATTAGCTACTTCCGATTCCACCCTTCCCCCACTCCCCCCCTCTCTTTCAACGCACCGAAGGTCGTGCCTGGCCATTCGCCACGGGTCAAACGACAAAATTGCAAAACAAAATTCTCTGCCGCATTTTCCTGCCAGTTCCCGCTGCTGGCCCATTTTGTACCGACGCCGGCACCCCGTTCGCCCAGCACTGTGCAAAGTTCCGGCTGTGGTTGTTTGTTTCTTCGCGAATCAAAATGGACCAGTGAAATGAAAGCAAAGTAAAAAAAAAAAGAGAGCAAAGCACACGTACAAACGCAACCCAAAAGGCGGAAAGGGAATGAAATAAAACTAATAAAAATAAACCCATCGGTTCGCTTGGTCCGCTTCAAAGTCAGTGTGTGTGTGTGTGCTCTTCCCTTGGTCGGTCAAAGGCAACAGAGGCGGCAAAGTAGAACAGCAAAAAAAAAAATGGAGAAAAAAACAACCAAAATGGAAACGGCGAGTGTAAAAACGAAACATCAACAAGCCCCTGCAACAGCACGGTCACAGCGCTGGAAAGCCAATGGGCCGGTGCGAGCGATCGCTTCGAACGGGACGGTCGGATGGGTTTTATCGTCTCGTGTGATTCGTGACTGCTGCCCGCCCGTGATGGATCCCGAAAAAACAGGGGCGCGATTTATTGTGTGCTGGGAAAATTGCCGGCCGTTCGCTCTCTCTCTCTGTGTGCTATTTTATGGATGAAGTTGTTTCGCTGAAGCGTTTTAAAATTAGCAATAAGCATAAACGGCCCACTCGGTTGTTGCGGCTGCAGGAGGTGAAACTGGTGGCAGGCTGGCGGGCGGTAATGCCAATGGCGCGCGGCCCGAGGGTCGTTAGAATGCCAATCATTCGTCGAAATCGATCTCGTACCACCGCCGGGTCGGCCATCAATGCCGACGGGCAAGAGGCAAGCCCAGGCAGGGTGCAGAAAAGGAGAAGAGCGCAATCAGTCAAACGGTTTTGCTCCAACACGTGCGTGTGTGTGTGTGTGTGTGTATGTGTGAATTTTGGCCTTCGATTTTGGATTTTTTCCCCGCAAGACTTTGCAACGCAAGAACTGCTGCAAGTGGAAGCTGCCGGGGAGGATGTAAAATGGCCGCACTGGAAAGCGATCTCGCGGCAAGCGACAAACGGTAGGCCCCAGGAGTGGATGGAAATCAAAAATAAAAACCAAAAACACACACACACACACCGGCACAAGTGTAAGAAAATAATTTGCAATCAGACGTTTCGTTAGGGTCGGCAGTGGTGCTTTTTGTCGTTGTTTGTGTGGGGTTTGTGGGTAAGGGGGAAACAAAGAGACAGGGGAAGCGACAGTTTAGGTGTAGGCGTGAGCGACAAATTTGCCCTTTAACACCCGAAAGGCACCCGAACCTTTCAGCGCTGGCTGAGGCGCCTCAAACAGGAAGCAGTTGCGAGGCGGGTCAGCTGAAGCGTTATTAATTGATTGGTTTAGTGGGGTTTTGGTCCGAAACCGACGGAAACTGGGAAGAAAGAGCTGTTGTATGGTTGCCTAATCGCCAAGGCGTTGACACTGGCGTAATGCAAATTGCATACTTAAGGCGTACTGTGGTTTAAAATTAGAAAGAAAGACGGGGAGCCTAATGTACCCCCAAAAGTATGCAATCTGGGTGACAAATGGTGCTGAACAAAGCCATGCCACGGTTCGTTGGGTGTGGGAAAAGGAGCGTTTTTAATCAAATAAAATTGCTTTTATTAAATTTCACACCCAGGCTTGCAGGGGCTTCTGTATCGAATTACTGTCGCTAAAAACAGAGCCATGTGGCCAGATCCACACGTACCGGCCGACCGATACATGGTACGGTGAGCGTTTTAACAGCCAGCCAGGCAGCTTACCAGACCAGAACCAAAAGCCAGTAAGCGTATGCATGGGCAGCAAAAGTCAGCAAACGTTGGCACTAGCGGAACAAAAAAAAAAACAATGCACAAAAACAAATTCACGCTAGATTACACACAATCACATAAAAAAGGGATACCGCGCGAAGGGGAAAAAAAGGGTTCACTCCAAGAGTGGGCGGTCAGGTCAAACCTCCCACCGGGATGGGGACGCGCTGAATGACCGGGCGGAGCATGATAAAAAGTTAAATGGTTTTTCATTGCCATAATAATCCAATTCACACGCCCCGTCCCATCGGGCTGTTGCATCACCCGGACCCGAACCCGACGAGAATAGTAATTGAAACGGAGCACAGACATACATACATGTGTGTGTGTGTGTGTGCTTTTTGCAGGAATGTGCTTTCCCCGAGGGGTGCCTCAGACCGATAGCAGCGATGTCCGTGCTCGTGTAAACCGTATTCACTGCAACCTCCCCACCAGTGCGTTGGATCCGGTTCGAAGGACCAAAACGCAGCTTCACGCGTGGCGTGCAAAATGGCGGCACGAGTTTTATTTAACGAGTCGCCTTGCAAAGGGAAGAAGAAGGGTGAGAGGCGATATTGAGCCCCCAAAGGTCCTCGAGATGTAAAAATGCTCCCCCTTTCCCACCCCCCGCTCTAACCCCTTTTTTCCGTATCAGCAGTTCTGTGCGCAAACGTAATTAAAATCATATCGCGCGTAGCAAAGGCCTTTCCGGGAAAAATCGAACCAAGCAAGTGAAAGGGCCGCCCGGTTTGGCACAACACTCACGCACTCGCTTCGCCTAGCCAAACCGTTGAATGCATCCCGTCGCCCCATCCGGGGCTTTGCCCCTTGAAGCAGACCGTATGTAAGTGCTCAAGACAGCGGCGACGGTCGTGCGTTTTTACTGCCTATGCTCATTAACTCGTATCATGTGTCCTAAATCGACACGACCCTTCCTCCCCATGTACACCAAACCTCCTCCCTCCTCCCTCACTACGTCCCTGGTGCTCGAGTCGACAGCGGAGTGCCGGCGCGCAGCGAGACCCTAATGGATTTTGCAAAGTAAGTTATAAAAAGAGAAAATATTGACGCTGCCTCACCTTTGCCCGCGCACTGGGCCCGCGCTCAAGTGCAAACGGAAAGACATCAGAAGTCGTCGGGCCGTCGGGTTTCCTGCGAGACCGTGGGTCCGCGGGATTGGTGGGGACAGGACAACATAAGCACTACGGCCCGCGCGATGTGCGAGTGGAAAAGAAGTAACAAAAGAAAGAAAAATAGGAAAACGACCACAAAATCCACCACGCAGCATCGTCGATGGGATAAGAAGATTGGCAATGGCAAGCCACTTCCCCTGCCCCCCTCACAAATGCGCACAAACCGGCCACCCACTGGAGGGCTCATGTTTAAGGTGCGAGAGAGCATCGTTTATCGCTTATTTTACGACGTGCCGGGGTACCAACAGCGAAACAAACTGTCCCGGCGCCCCATGAAAGCGAAATTTATGCACACACAGCCCTCCTGTTCTGCTCTCGACATTCCCCCCCCCCCCCCCCCTTAGCCCATTTTGGGGAGGCAAAACAGAGCACCCTGCGCCGGGCTTAGCGTTTGTTGGAGCTTTTTCTTTTGGGTTGTTGTTTCGCTCACCCTCGCTCCTCCGTTGCTGCACTCTTGCTGGTGTGTTTTTGTTTGTACTGCTGCTTGTTCCCCTCTCAACCCCCCCCCCCCTTGGTAGGATGTCATTTTTGGGGGTGGTGGGCCGCGCCAAACCACCGAAACATGTGTTTTAAAGCTTATTCGATAGCGATGGCAGCAGGTAAGGTAAATCGTACGAGGTGGAAATCGCGTTACTTGAACCGAGCGGGCAGCGGAGTGGAGACAGCGAGAGAGTGAGGAAATTGAATGGAACATATATATCCCTCTTTGCACTCACGCTTATCCTTATCATCAAACGAACGGGGTTTTTTCCCTTTATTATTTTTTTTTACTCAACACAGCACGGCAACGGTATCAATGATAGAGCACCGAACCCGTGCCTTGTTTGCCAAGGAGTCTATCAATGAGGGAAAGGGTGGAGATTGGGATTGGGGTTAAAAGTGGCAAAATTGTGTGGGCAAAGCTAAGAAAAAATGGGAAAGAAAAAAACACACCACACAAGGGCACGAAGGAGTCTTCGAGGTTCGGTTCGTGCGTGTCGTTTGTTGCATATTTTGTTGACATTCGAAAACAGAGCGTTTCCGATTGCCAAGCTGTTGAGGCTAGGAGCCAGGGTTACTGGCCGCGGGGCTGGGTAAGGCCTAATAGAGTGCCGACATTCGTGGCAATCACATTGTTGCATGATTTAGTTCCGAGCACCGAACGTGGAACAAAACAACGGACGAAACGCTTGGTTCGGTTTTCGAATAAGAAAGCGTGTTTACGTTGGGTGCTTCGTTTCTAGCGACGCCTAAATGTATACTACGCCTTCGATTGCTCTGGCCGAGCGGTGCAAAGTTCGATTGGTTTTAAACGTGTACCCGTTGCTCATGGATAAACGTTCTGTAAGTGCACACCTCATTTAAGCAACAGGTACGGCAATGTTCGAATACAGTACTGAGCAGACACTTGAACGTACAAATTGAAACGCCTAAAGGTATGCAATAGGGTAGATGTATGTCCCCCACTATTGGTGGGGCAATCTTTAGTGGTTAGTTAGTGTTACAGCTGTGTTTTCATGTATTGAAAGTGTCAAGAAGGTAAATATATGAATGTTTTAATACAGATCGTTTAAAATTAGTGTTATCTTCCCAGTCAAAACCTACCATTACACACCATACATTTACGATACAAATAAAAATACATATTTGTGACTGCTTAGGTTACATAACGTAGGTTATTCTATTGAAAACAATACGAGCAGTCGAAAATAACCTGAGATTGTTTTTAAAAGGTCCGATTTTCACTGATTTAGTGACTATAACCCTCATAGGAACATGGCTGTTCGTGAAAAAACAGGCACTGTTGTAACATTTCGTCATTTAAAAAAAACATTTCAAAATGAGAAAAGCATTGAATTTTAGTACATTTTTGACATTTCACAGAAGTTTTGTTAAACAAATAATAATATCGTTGTTGTATAGTCATTTACAGCGTAAATTAAAGCATAAGTTTATATTATTACACATTTATCCAAATAATGTGATTAAAATAAAATGATGGAACGACTAGATGATACAAAAAAGTTGGCACCTATCTATATTCAAAGGAATTTTCAAAGGAATAGTGCAAAGAGTCGGAAATCGACTCGTGTTCCACTGATGCTATTATTACATAATAAATTTTTCCCAAATTAATTTAACACATTATTATACAATACTGGGCATTTGGAACTCAGAAGTATGTAAAGTGCACTAATAACTTTTTTTTGTGTTTGTTCTTCACAGCTTGAGAGTGAATGTTCACCAACTTACTTCGAACCTGTTGCTTCCACTGCCAAATAAATTCATTACTAACCTAAAGTGCGTTGTCTAACAGGGTTTTCCAGGAGTTCTCATAGCTGTGGGACACTTTATTGACTCCTTCTTACGTGAAATGAACATAAAGTAATGGGAATTGGACTCTATTGCATCCTTGTTGGACAAATCTAACAGGAATTTCGAAGGAGCCTGTCCAAAAAAGAGACCATAGAGTCCAATTTCCATCTTTTGAAGTTCACTTCCCATAGGAAAGAGTCAAGGAAGTGTCCCACAACTATGAGAACCCCCGGAAAACCCGGTATGCTCTTTTGCATATCTTCAGGCGCGTAGCGAAACCACAAGGTGGAATTGCTTACGTAAGAGGAAAACAGCAGTACAAAAATAATCAACCTACATCTTCAGGCGCTTTGAACAGTCTAAGAATTCTAATACCAACCTTTTCTTTGCGCGGAAGAAACAGGGCGAAGAAAGGAAAAATAATATTGCATAGCTTCAGGCGCTCTGCAGAGAGAAAATGAGTTCTAGTGCTAAAAATAAAGGGTATCAAAAATAATTTAAGCATACATTTAGGCGCTCTCAGCTTCATTGGAAGATAATACAAGCACGGACAAAAGAACGCATCATAAACAATACAAAGGAAAAGGAAACAAAATATATCTCGCAATTAACACTTAACCACCCACACAGCGTTACACCGACGACATTGAAGCGATTGGATCATTTGGCGGTGCGGAGAAAAGCGTGTGATGCCTACCAACACGGAAACCGCAAATAACCGTGCCATATCTTTTGCGTGATAAGTTGGTGTACGAGCATGCCGATCGTGCATGGTTATCGCTTTTGATTTCGAGCGTGACTGTGACGTTCAATTATTCGGAATGAGAAAATGCCCCACCCTCCAACGGGAAACCCATTGCTGGGCTGCAAGTGCGGTGGCATGGCGGTGACGCTGTACATACGCCTTACGGTGTATGCATTCTTCTTGGTAAAGCGTCACACAGGATGGCTTGAATTCTTCGTCACCCGCTGTCACCCCGGTCCCGGAGGAAGCGGGCAAGGAATGTGCCAGATGCCTGGCGGCACCCGGCGTGCAATCTGTTGTGCACCGATGTGGCGCCCCGATTGGCCGGCGGGTTGTAAGACCCGGGAGTGCGCATGTAATTGGCCAAAGCCGTAAAAGCGTTGAGCGTTGGATGTGTTTCTTTCTTTTTCTCGCCCTCCCTCCTCCTCCCCCCACTTTTCTTTAGCCCTTAACGAGTTTGCCTTCTGTAACTGCAAACCTTGCAGCAGCAGCAGCAGCGCAAATCGAGTACTTAAACCTTACCGAGCCGCACAGATAGTTACACCTCCATAAACGAGCTGTTTTATTGCCGGCAGCGATAAGCGCTGGCGAACTGCACCGCGAACTAGCTGCCACCACGGGGGCAACGCTTTTCTTTGCTCCCTTTTGTTGTTGTTCTTGTTGTTGTTGTTTTGTATTCTCTCTATTTGCTCCGTATTATTGTGCTTGTGTTGCCGAGAGCCGAGTTTCCACTCGCAACACAGTCTCAACCCCTTCTTTTCCTTCAGTCCAACCATTTGTGCGCCGAACAATGGTTGGCAAAGTGTATGGGCAGCTCTAAACAAAACGCTCCCTCCTTCCCCGTTCGCCATGGTCCTTCCTCCCGGGCAAGGCCGAGGGAACGAGTGAAGATGAATGAGCAAACATTTATGAAGCATCGAGCTTCATCGAGCCCCTCGGTTTGCGTGTAGCTTTCCCTAAGAAAAAGGGGAGTTTCTAGCAGCACGAAGAAAAGCCACAGCCTCCTTCCCGCACGTACCCCGTGGGCGGGGCGGAGGGGGGTATCTCGGGGCTTTTTGTTAAAACCGTTCGGCCACCGGTCGCTTAAGTGTTTGGGAGCGTTTTACTGCGTTTAGCGCTGCCCCGGAGAGTAAAATGGTGAAAAAGAGAAGGGATGGGAGTGGAGGAAGAAAGGGGGGGGGGTACCGGAGGTCCATCACACATACACACACACAAAAACACACACACACACACACACACACTCTCCGAAACACAAAAAACTCATATCTCACGGTTCAGCTTGCCCGAAATGAAACTTTCATTAATCTTTCTCCATGATCGGTGCTCGAACGAACGGAACATGTGTGAAGGGGGTGGATGTGTGTGTGCCTCAAAACCCGTCAGCTCATCGTCCTGGCGCAATCGGCCACCCGAGACTATCTGTGCCGCAAATCTTCGTTTGTTTCTGGGCCGGCGTTTTTTTTTTTGTTGTGTTGTTCCTACACAAAAAGGCGCCCTTTGTACGGCGCATTGCCTACATTTAGGCGAGCGGTTTTAATAGACTTCAGCCTCTTGCATCGGGGAGAACGGGGGAGAGGGGGGGGGGTGAGAGGGGAAACATTTTTTTGTGGTCATGCTTGGGGTGAGTTTTGCACACACACACACACACTCACACATACTCACACAAATACAGGTAGAATGGTTTCGCACCAAGGTGCGTTGCCGGTACGGTACTCGACTTTTGTCGAGCGGTTTCTCGATTATGGCTTCGGTCGGTGCACACACACACACACACACACACACACACACACACACACACACACACACACACACACACACACAACGAGCTCCAATATGGAGCAGCAACATCTCCAGAGATTAATTTGCAGTTTGATTGTTGACCGAGATGGCTGAGAGGGCCCGAACGAATGCTGCTGCTGCTGCTGCTGATGATGATGATGGTGATGCTTCGGATTGATTACTGCTGCCCAATGGAGCAGTCATGATCGTTTTTGCCTTACTCACAGGCCTATGTGTGTGTTTGTGTTTTTATTATTTTTTTCTACCTGTATGCTCTGCTGCTTTTCGCTCAAATTCTGCTTCCTTTCCCTGCTGCTGCTGCTCTTCTCGGCTGTTAATCTTGTCTGTCCTCCCGAAACCAACGGGAAGTACCAGAAATTTCTGTACCTCTCCCCCCCCACCTCCTCTCATCCACAGTACGAACGAATGGACCAAAATGGCCAAGATAACTTGCCGGCCCCATCATCATGATGCGGGGCCGAACGCAAACGACTCTCCGTTGCCAACTTTGCCGAATGACTTTGCACTGCACAGGAACACAGTGTGTATGTGTGTGTGTGTGTGTGGGCATGTGTGTTTAAGAGTAACTACTTTTGCCGAGATATAGTGTAAACTGTTTTAAAACTTGTAGCCCCTCTGCCGCCACGGTTCACCCGTTGGCACCAGTTTTGCATTCCTTTTCCGTTCAAGCGCCTGGATCGGTGTCATCCATCATGCAAAAGCGAATAAAGTTTTCCATTTCAAGTGTGTGTGTGTGAGAGAGAGAGAGATAGCGAGAGAGAGGGAGAGAAAGAGAGAGAGAGAGCGAGAACGGACTTTTCTTTCCTCATTTCGTGGCCCTTTTGTAAATAGCAATTAACTTTTGTTGCTCTCAGCTTTTTTTCTTCTTTTTGCCACCTTTTTGAGGGGCGCATCATCTCATCCGGATGTGAAATAAATACACACACACATAACGAGAAAATTGTGCGTGTGTGTGTGTGTGTGTATGTGTTGTCCATTATGCAACACCATGCAACATGCGCTGTACAAAAGATAAACTTTAGTATGTTTTTGTGCCGCTGCCTTTGTTCCACTGCACGAGCATTGTTGCAACGCTTCTGTGTGTGTGTGTGTGGGGGGCCATTTTGCCCTTTGAAGTGGTGTCGCCTGCCGCCGGTAAAGGCGGTAATGTACACAATGCTTTTAATTATTACATTTACAACCGAAACCATGCACACACCTCCATCGGCTCTCGTCGTCTCGTCGGCTTTTCTCGCGCCTCGCCCTTCTCATTGCCACACTCGGTTCGCCGAACGCATGATCGGTCGGTTGGTTGATTTTTTTCTCTCTCTTTCCCCCCCAAAGCGCCTCAATGTATGCAAAGCGCAACACATTTGCGAACTTTTAACAGCTTTCTAGTACGCAGCAGCGTGCAGCAACGTTGTGTAGTTTGTGGCGTGCCAAATGGTGTCTCGTTACAGTGTGTGTGTGTGTGTGTGTCGGTGTGAAAACACTGGTTGATCGATGTATGCAGAGCAGGTCCCCTTCTGGCCGTCTGGCTAATAGATTTTGTACCCATACCGATCCATTTGCAATCTTGCCGCTTGCCCGCGCTAGAAAATACTTGTCGTGTCATGCCGTGCCTAGCGTTTCTTTTCTTTTCTTTTTTTTTGCTGGCGAAGAAAAACTTTCGTTCACAGCCCCTCCTCCCCAACCATTCCCCCTCCAAACCCATCGAAAGGCAGTGGCGGGTTGCAGCAGGAAAGGGGAACGGAGCAGTGCGGCAGACGCTCGTACCCAGCTGCTAGCAATAAATGTATCATTTTATCTTGGTAGCGCGAACCCACCGAACTTGCACATTTGCACACAGTGCACAGCATGTGTAGGAGGGAAGAGGGTGAAGGGGGTGGGGGGGGGGGTGGAAGCACTCGTGGCACGTGTACTCACAGCCACCACCGGTGGAATGGGGTGAAAAATTGTTTATCCTCTTCCACTTAAGCAGCTCACCACCAACCGGGTTCGTTTTTTTGCTCTCTCTCTCTCTGTTGCTGTCACCCTGTCTCATTCCTCATCTGCTTCTGCCTCTCTTCCCCTTCTTTTGGTGCCATTTTCTCGGCTAGATTTATCACGAGAAAGTTTCTGTATGAGTGTTGTTTTTTTCTTCTTTTTGTTCTGCTATTATTTGTTGCGCTTGCTTCCTTCGCTTCCGGCGCGCCGTTTCGCGGAAGTCAAACCGTTTTCGGCTCAAATCGAATGTGTGTGTGTGTGTGTGGGCAGGTGGGAAATTTTCCGGGCGCGCACTTTCCACCTACGACTTCCTTTTGCGACAACCAACCTTCCGTTGACTGCCCTCTCCCTTTGACTTCCGGGTGGACGTTCATTTAGCTGTTTGTTTTTGTTGTTATGTTACGCCGACGGCCCACGGTCCCGGTCCTTTTTGCACCATGCTCGAGTTAAGTGTATCGATCTGAGGCTGTAGAAGTAGACAGTGTGTGTGTGCGAGAGAGAGAAAGACTGATGAGAAATGGCAGGCCTCTATATACGAGGTAGAAAGAACAGGAACCAACAACAAAAAACCAAGTGGAAAACTTTAAAACAAAAATTTAATCAAGATCAACAAGCACTAAAGCAGCCAGGAAGCAGGCAGTTTGCGCTTGCTTTATGAAAACTTTGACCCGCTGTTTATGAGCTCCAGTGCTTCACCATGCTCGGCTGAGCAACACCCCTTGCAGGGGGGTTTGGCGCCGTCCACCGGCAGTAGCGATTTTGAGCAGTATTTTGTCAGTGTGTTTTTTTTATCCCCCGTGCAGGATGCGATTTTGTATTGTGATATCGAATTATTGGCACTAAGGCATTCATTTTTGACGTCTAAGACATCAAGTTTTGACAGTACGCATACATTTTTTACTCTGATGCATCTATTCTTGTCCATAGGTCAACAGTTTCCTACTGTTGTAGGAGTTATGATAATGCATTTGAGCAGATTAGATGCAGAACTTTCATTTAACATTACAAAACCACTACAACTAGCGTGTAATTTGATAGCTTTTTTGTGTGTGAAAAAAAAAACGAATGCAATTTCATTAATTCGCAACACATTTTCTAAACAAAACAGTTGACTTACTGATCAAAGATTGATGCATTGCAGACAAAAATTGTGGTGCCTTATAGACAAAACTAGGTGAGTTAAAGCCACAATTTGGCACCCAACAACTGTTAGCATATTACATACCTTCTGGCTGAGACCCGCCAAAACTATAAACGTGTACGTGTTTGGTGCGTGCTTGTTTTCTATATTGTCCAGATGATTTTCAACAATCACATGTACTTACCCAGGCAGGTAAAAGATAAATGCTCTACTGGAAGCAGCAACGGTCAAACTTATTTACAGAATCTATGCTTCAATCATTCAATTTAATAAAGGAAAGAAATTAGGACTGCTTTTAGTACAAGGCTAGGATTTATTACAGCATATGAACCAATTTAGAACAAAAACACGAAATAGGCAGAATGTATTTGACAGAGAATAAACATTGACCATTGATTCCTCGTCAATAAAACATAAAAATGTCTGGCAGCCTTCCAGAAAGCGAGATCACTTTTGGTCCTTCGAACCGGATTCAAAGCAGTGACGTATGGATGCACAGTTCACTTAGCGCCAACAGTGCTTATTTTGATACTAAAAGCACATTAGTTCTTTCACAAAAGCGCCACCCAATGGATAGTGTTTAGTGATGCCTTCATTTAGCAGCAAAAACGTCATTTCAATTTGGTTCAATAAAAACATTTTAAACAAATACCTAAATATGCTACAAAACGTGATCCAACTCATCTCGGCGAAATGGAACAATTTGCCCGGCCAGCAACCCCTGTACCCCCTGTCAGGCCGGAAGTGAGAGGTTTTGCAAATTTTAGGACGAAACCGTTGCGCGAAATTTGACTCCGAACGGTCCCGTGCACCGTCAGCCGCATCACACACACACACACACGCGCACGCTTCACAACGTCAGTGACATCACTCGCTGCGAGATATCGCCTGCGGATCATCAGCTTCTTCGAGGGGCGAACCGAGCCGCGGAGTCGCACAGGAAAAAGGCAACAAAAAAAAACAAGAGCGGCAGAGGGGTAAGGAGAGGGGAAGGAACATACACTTCAAACCGTGCAGTACACCGGCACTAACCGGTTGCCCTTGAGTGCTCGTGTGGAAATGACTTTCGCCAGCACGGGTGTGGCCGCCTTCCGGCTTACGCGTGCGACTTTTCCGTACGACGGAGCGACAACCCTGCCCGGCCCTTTACCACCCTTCATTCAAATGCGGATAGGGGTGAGGGGTGTAGCAAAACTTTTCCTACCTTGCTGTCGGCGTTGAAGTACCATTACCGCGCTTGCAGCGTAGCTTTTTCTGAAGCACATAAACACACCCCACACACAGACACAGACACACCCGAATGCAGCCATCGCGCTCGCACACGGTACAGCGAAGGGCCCCCGGGGCGGCAAACCAAGATGCAACCGACGACGACGACGACGAACACGACGGTGACGACAAAGCGGGTGGAAAAACAGCGAATCCACCGGCACCGGTAATCAAGTTCGCGCAGCCCAGTCGGTGGAGCAGCGGGAGTTGTTCGCGGTGATGTGTACCGTACCGGTGAACATGGGTCCCTGCTGTCGTGCCGCGTGGAATGGGTGGTGGTGGGAAAGGGGATGGAAGGATTTAGGAAGTAGGCCGTGTTTGTGATTTGATGCCACAAAGCCGGTGTTGGCGGTGTTCGCACGGGCGCTTTGCTAAAAGGGTCGATGTGCCGGTGCAGGGTTTCGTTGGAGGGGCTTTGGTAGTTGCCATGCTTGATACTACTAAAGCACGGATAGGGCAAGATTTCAGAGAGTTTCATTCCGAAACATTTGGTGAAATCGAGCGAATTTCAATTTTAAATGAGTCACAAATAAATATTTTTTTTATTTTCCATCACAAAGAAAGTGTCTCAAAAGTTTTTGAAATAGTTAAAAATATACCTGAAGAAGCATCTCCATTATTTGTTTATTATTTGCAACTTTGTCAGATTTCGTAACGTGTTATATTATATTATTACAAAAAAACTTATTTTTCGAGGTATCTTTATAGTTACGGTACGATTCTCAATTGGTTTTTGCGTTAAAACAGGCAATTAAAACTGGTTTTAAAAATTTTACAAAAAAAACACAAATATGTGAAATAGCATTTTACACCTATCAAACTGTTGGATTTTGAGATTGAGGCAGAACACACCTTTGATTAAAAACTGAATAGGTAAACCACACGCTCAAGGTTAGTCATTGAATAATAACGCCCACACATAGGCAACACGTACTACATCTATTTTCCCATTAACCAGAAATCCAATTAACTAAAGTCCTGTTGGAATAGTGTATACTTAAACGAAAATTGTAGAAAAATATTTTCGCGATCCGCAGTTGAGCGGTGTTGGATGGAGAGGGGGGAAGGGGTGGAGAGTTTGGTGGGGAATAAAATTCTACGTTTATATATATCATTGAGATGTTTAAGTTTTTGGTCCATTTTTTGTTTTCCCCATCACCCACTACACCACATGGTGCTTGCGATCGGCGGAAGGACTCATCGTTAAGGACATATTATAAACTTGACCTAGTATCGTATCGTAATCTATAATCTACTTCAATTCCATTCAAATAACTGCCAAAGTTCTGTGTGGGCCAGTTTGAAAAGCTTCGCGGGCCGTATGTTTGACATCTCTGCGCTAGACGGTGTAAATCAGTTACTCAAAGTGAGAAAAAATTGACGATGAGGCACTGAGAACTTGACGAGTTTTGAGTGAGAACTTTAATGAGTGAATAACTTTTATTTCTCAACTCGAGAAAGGCCCACGCGGCTTAAAAAGACTCAGCCAATGTCGCACAGCTCTTCAAAAGGGTTGAAAAAGTAGCGCGCTTTGCCTAACTTTAGGCGTCGCTGAGTTCTGCTGTTGGTCCGCAGTGTATGCAATCGATCGTCGGAAACACACAAAAAACGTTCAAAATAGTTCGAGAGGGGTGAAAATTAGCTTTCTAGCAAAAATAGTAAAACACGAACGGATGACCGGCGGAACTCTCCAGACAGCAGTAGTGCCACCAGGAATCAACCACTCCTAATTGATCCCGAAATGTTCCGCCCGACTCGTCGCAGCCCACCGATGCCTGCCGGGAATTGGAAATCAAAGTGAGCATCGCGTTGCACGCCCAGTTGGCTGTGCCGAAATCCAACAGCAGGGGAGCCCTCCGGGTCGGTCCTTAGCGATCCTGTTTCGCTTCAATTTTCGACGATGGTGTTTCGGAAGGGTAGGGCAAACAAAGAAACAAGGGAAAGTAGTAGCACAGTTTGATGTCGGACGGTGCCGTCACACAACTATCGCGAACCGCTTCGCAACCAGTTGCGCCGGTGTAAGGAGCAAATGAAATTAACTGGCCCGTCCACCTTTGGCCCGGTGCTGTTCTCACCCCCCGTTCCCATTTGAGACGCGTTTCCAGCAGCCTCCTCCTCTTCCCTTGGGCAGTGGCAATGACACCGGTAGTAGATGGGTACAGCAGAAATCAATGAACATGCCCAGCGTTGGCGCACCTCGTGTCTTCAAGTTTCGGGTTTCTGTCGGGCGTGTTTTTTTTTTTGCTGTTTGGTTGCGTTCGACGTACTTTCTTGAGCCATTTTCTCTACACAGTGCCATTGTTGGGGTAGTGGGGGGGTGGGGGAAGGATTTCCCCTGACAGCCTCGAAACACTACCTTTCATCTTGCCAGTGAGAAAAGAACGTAAGACGAGGCGTATAGAAGGACCAAGGGTTTCGTCGATTAACGCTCGGCTGGACGTGCGACGGCGTGGTGACGGCGCGGTGGCAGCCATTAGGCAACACAAGAGCCCGCAATCATCGCCCACGCGCGAGGGGGAGGGAGGGAAGCGGCTTTTGACAGATGACAACGAACGAAAAGAAGCAAGGAAAAAAATCCTTTCCCTCAGCTGCTTGTTCCCGCTGTTTCCCCTTTCGTTGCGGGACCTGTCAGTGCCAAACAAAAGCCGACCGACGGCCAATTTTCCTTTGCTGGGGCGGCGGCGGCGGGAAGCCAGTACAGCGCAGCCCTGTCATCTTGACGGGCCCCGGTCCCCGGTGTGCTTGATGTAAGCGATTACCTTTGTGTGTGTGTGTGTGTGTTGGGTTGGAGGCTGGGCTATGCGGGCCTGCCTCTCGTGCGCTACACTTTTGCTTCTGCTGGTCCCGTTGCGAGAAGGAAACCGGAAGCAGCGACCATTGCAGTGTTCTTCGGTACTAGTTTCAGGTTGAAAGGGGTGGAGAACTGCTGCGGGTTGTGGGAGTTGATTGTGCCGGTTTGCTTTCTTTTTTGTTTGTTGCTTGAAAGCCAGTATTGATTTTGTTTGTCGAAGGAATTTTGCACTCTTTACGCTATTTTTTGACAACAGTCCTGCTGAGTGCTGGAATGTATGTGTTGCGGGTGTTTATTTTGTATGTTATTTGTGTTGGAAAATTAAACCGAAATGTGATGAGAAAACAAAAACATCATAAAGAACAATTTAAAACACCTTAAAGGTGTGTATGGTGTTAGCATTTCTTATCTGATTACGTTTGATAATTCGTTAATCAGACTCATCTTACTACAAGCGTCATCAGACATTGTACCGTTTATGACGTAACATTTATGGTTTCTTGGATCATCTCAAGAACATAACCAGAAAATACAACATGAAGAGCAAAAGAAGGTCTAAGAAAAAGAAGAAAGAAGGTTACTGTCATAATAGTAACAAATAAAAACAGGGGTGAGCGCATTCTAGAGCGAATGGTACATATGAACGAGTTAGTGAGAATAATGCTCTCAAAATGCGACGATATGCCGAGCATTACATTTTAATAGCCAAAAGTAAGTGATTTCAACAAAAAAAAGTTTAATAATAATTGCAGCTCATTTCTGCTAAAAGCAACAGTTTGTTATGCGTGTTGCATAAAAAGCGGCGAAAAAGTGTCTTCAAGTTGCATACTTGCAACCTTGCATACTTGCTGCTTGAAAATTTTCGACAAATGCAAATCGTCATGTTTGTTGTGGTGGAATTACATTTTAAGAAATAAAAATCGCATTGTACTGCTACAGACTGTCTGTTTGTGCTAATAGAGCTACAAAGCATAAGCAATTTCGATACGGTTTAAATGTATGCGCCTGATAGGCAAACATCCCGCACTACCGCACGCGCCTGCAACGGGAATAGCATACCTTTCAGGCGCTTCGCATGTTACATACTTGCAGAAAACTAAAGTGAAGAGAAATGCACTAAGCCAACCTGTTCTCGGTTTACAAGAATTTTAGCCCTTTGCTTTGGTGCATACACACACACACACATGTTGCCTGATGGTCAGTCTACCAAGGCAGCAACTCGCTACCGTGAACAAAATTGCCCTCCATTAAGTGGTGACGGGCGGCTTACGCGCTTACCGTCAACGCAACAGTCAACCCGAAAAACATTGTAAATTCATTCCACATCGCAAGGCACACGTTCAGAGGGAAGCAATAACAAAACAAAAATTTGATCACACACACACACACACACACACACACACACACACAAAGATAAAAGAGCACACTAAAGACGGCACACGATCGGGCCGCAGCGTCGGGGCTTCTGCATTTGAATAATCTGCGAATTTTCTTAATATCAATTCGAGTTCGCTGTGTGCAACCTCGAACAACACCGGGATGGATGGGACCAGGGCAAAGTACATAGGGAGGGATGATGATGAGGATGGAGCCGGGTTCGTGAGGGATGTACGTTTGAGCGCGCGCGCGCCGGTCGTTCAAAAGCCCGGAAGCTGATGCTGATGCTGGCACACATTCTCCGGACGGCTCCACTCATGTCATCGTGTCTCAAGAGTGGGTTGTACGTGTGTGTCGGTGTGCGTGTGTGGGCCTTTCCAGTGGGTCCCACACTCTTCCCCCCCCCAACCCCTTTCCCAGCGCAACTCGTATGTCTCGCGTTATCCTTCCCGAGCCATCATCATTCACGGCACAAAAGACCAACATATCTGCCCCTTATTATTTCGGGTGATTACTTTAGACGCTGCAACCGGTACCAACCATCCCCCCCACCAGTGGATTGTATGTGGTAGGGAGGGTGTGTAGGCCATGTTGCTTTGCGCATCAAATGTTGAGTTGCTTTTGTTTAGGAGCCGCTTTCGCGTCGCTTTTTTGCTCCTCTTTTTGCCTCCGATTTTTCCGGCGGCGGACGGTTTGTGGACCAGCACATTTCACTAAATAAACTTAGACACGTTTTCTACTGTCTCTCTTTGTGTGTGTGTGTGTGCGTGTGTGCGTTTGAGAGGGCGTCTGTCGTGAAGAACCATCCCTTGTCCGCGGGGTGAAAGCACAAAGCAAATGGCTTCAAAATGGAGTGGCAAAAGTCCGGGGCGAAAATGAAAGCGGCGCTCGAACCTTCTGCCTGGCGAGCTTTAAGCCGGCGACAATTATTTCTTCCTTCTCCTTCGACCAAATCCCTCACTCCGCCACGCAATCGGCTGAAGGAGCAAATTTTCGTACAGCTCTCCACTTCGACTTCGACACACACACACATACTTGGGGCAGGATTTGAAAGCATCGTAATGTTGCCGAGCACTGATGGAGCAGTGCACAAAGGAGCGGCAGTACAACAAAAAAACCCTCACTGGCAGCCGGCACTTCTTCTTCTTATTGTACCTTACTTTCTTCTTTGCAAGATGGGGAGGAGGAGGCGGGAAGGAGGCGGGTAAAATGGGCAAACGATGACGCCGAACAGTTCGGGTTCGGGGGATGCTCGTGGGAGTGAAAAAATCAAAACCGCAGTAACGATTGCCGCAGCGGCGTGCGGGCGTTGCGCGTCGTTATCGTACCGGGAAGTGGGGAAATGGGGGGGAGGGTTTTTTGTTCGCCCATTCGACACCGCGGTCGAATGTGACCGAATATTAGCATCGTAATGACGATGATCATTACGCTCGGAATGCGCTCCTGCATCCTCCCAGTGCGAACCGGCATGCCGGAGCTCGACTTGGAGAGTTGTGATACCGCCGAGGATGACTTTTTTTTGTTGTGGGGGGTTTTCTGTTATGCCAGTAGCTTTTGATGTCCTTCTCCTTCTCCTCCTTTTCCTCCTCCTGCATTCCAGTTTTATTAACTGCACAAAATTGACTGTAAGGTGATGCGCGACCGGAATGAAGCTGACTTTTGGGGCTGCTTCCGGGCGGCAGGGCATCAATGCTCGTCGCCAAGATCTGCGATGCCATTGTGAACGAAGATCTCACACACACACACACACACCGTGAGTGATGGGTATAGTCTTGTGCGAGATGCTGTTTGTGTGTGAAGATTTAAGCGCAAATAAAACGAAACTGCACACCTGTGCGTCTTATGACAGCTGTTGGTGTGGCTGGAGTGTTGCCAGCGCATCCATTAGTGGGAGCAAAGAGCCCTCATCAAGATGTTAGGCCTGACAAATAGACAGTAATGGGGACATTGTACAAGGCGGAAGGAGAATATACCTGTAGCTTATACTTTTGAGCGCAGGGTTTCGCAAGGTGGTTTGGACACATTTTTACTTTATTTTTTTTTTTCAAATCGTTCCCGCGATTTATTGAGCGTTTCTCAGAATTGTTGGATCATTTGTGTTGATGTGCAATGGAACGATTCCAATAAACCCGGGGAAACGATACAAAAATCTATACAATACGGTGAATAAATTGGGAGACGAGCCCAGACAATTTCGAGAACCAAACAAAACACAATTTGTCAAGGTTTTTTGGTTGATTCCCGAAATTTTGTGGTTGCTTCCCATAGTTTTTTTTTGGATCGTTCCCACGATTTATTGGGCAGTTCATCGGAATTTTTGGATCATTCGTATTGATGTGCAATAGAACGTTTCCAATAAATCGGGGAAACAATCCAATAATCTATAGGATACGGTGACGCTATAGGAATACCCAAACATTACGGGAACCAACCAATAGATCGTGGGTAGCCCTGTAAATCGTGGGCAAGCCTGTACAATTAACATTCAATGTAAGATGACACCTACTGATGCCTTTTTTGTGTGGATTTAATCCAACAAAGGTCTCTTCTCTTCTCAATACACGACACAATTGTTGGAGCGAATGCCAAGCACTGTTTGAACGGCTTCTGGGAGTTAAGCAGACTATTTCAACGTAATACGTCCGCTAATCCCAGGATGAACAGGATCTAGAAGGATAGGGATACTCCTCTGTCGTGCCATCTCCTAATAAAGCTTCTTGTGTTTCATCTGCTTTTCGTCTAAGACTGCTTCCAGAACAGTTCGAGATGTCAGCTGATACGTAAACTGAGACCCCGAAGGAGGGATCTCTAGCTTCTTAGCAGCTTTTGCGTACAGCAGTGGAGATTTCAGCCATCACAGCCATCACAGTCCTGAATGCCGCCTACAAGATCCTGCCCCAGATCCTGTTCTGCAGACTTGCGCCCCTTAGTACACATTTTGTCAGCAGCTACCAAGCTGGGTTTGCTGGAGGCAAATCCACCACTGACCAAATTTTCATTCTACGGCAGATTCTCCAGAAGTGCCGACAGCGCACTTCAAGGCAGCCTGCGACACCATATACCGGAATGAGCTATGGAACATCATGCAGCGGTACCACTTTCCTGCCAAGTTGATCCGGCTGGTAGAAGCCACCATTAACGGGGTGCAGTGCAAGGTGAGAGTCTCAAACTTAATGTCCTAATCGTTCAAATATCACAGGGGTCTGAGATAAGGTGATCCTGTCTGCTCTTCAACATCGTGTTGGAAGGTGTCATTCGAGGCGCGGGTCTAGACAACGACATCCGTGGCACGATCCTCTACTGCTCTCCAATTTCTTGGCTTCGCGGATGACATCGACATCATCGGCAGGACAACAGCGAAGGTGTGTGAGACGTACCCGACGTAAAGGAGTTTTGCTATCTCGGGACGGTTGTAGCTTCGGACTCCGACATCAGCAGCGAAATCCGGAGACGCATTGTGCAGGGGAATCGTGCATACTCTGGGCTTCACCGACTGCTGAGATCCCACACGAAATGTGAGATATATATCGCACATTGATTCGCCGGGTGGTCCTCTACGGACACGAATCCTGGAACATCCGAGCGGAGGATGCAAACGCTCTGGGCGTGTTTGAGCGATCGGACCGGAACATCTTTGGCGGTGTGTTCGAGCATGGAGCGTGGAGGAGAAGGATGTACCATGAGCTTGCTAAGGCTGGCAGGATACGATGGCTGGGGCATGTCATGAGGATGCCGGACTCATGCCCCACCAAGAAGGTGTACGACAGCGATCCCCAGTTCGGCATAAGGCGCAGGGGAGCACGGCGAACTCGATGGCTGGACCAGGTGAAGTGAGACCTGACGGAGATTGGGTGTCTGCATGGATGGGTGGCTGCAGCCAGGGACCGAGCATCATGGAGAGTGATTGTTGACCGGGCCATGTCACACCGACGTGCTCTATCGTGAGCCGGACAACAAGGGAGAGAGAGACAGACAGTGAAGATTTCAAGTAGAGTTTTAAAGTATATTCGTATATCTAGAACTTAGTCATCCCACTATCATGCTGCGTTGAGCACATGTTCGTTAGCTCCTATATGACCCTGAATATAGATATCGGTGGACCTTAGGCTATTGTATAGGTAATAGAACAACTCTAGCGCGTTAGTTTATTAGTAACTAAGAGTCTGAAGTTTGGTACCTTCTTAGATCTTTGCAAGATCTTTGGATCATCTTAGCCTATGTCGTCTACATATTGAGAGATACAAAAACATTGTGCCTCCAACAGCTCCAACCTGCTGCTATGCATTCAATACAGACCCAGTAATTCTCTTCCAGTTGGAAGTTAGTATCAAACACCGCTAGGACCAATGCACTTTAGTTGTGACTTAGCAAACGACTGCTTGGCCTTGGTCAACAGGCATATATGAAACATGCAAAAACATGAAACCAAAAACAAAAGACCCAGCAAGAAATGAGCGCTAGGTTAGGTAACTGTAGCGCCAACTTCGTGGTCTTTTGGTACGTCATCACAACAATTGATTGTTTATGTCCATGGTTTTAAGTTTGTGTAGAGTGGTGAATGACCGTACTCAGCAAACACACACACACACTGTCGCCAAACAAGAACAGTAACGAAGTTTACCAAACAGAGCGCGCCGACGAAAACGAAAACTGTCCCCAAACAAACCAACGCACCTTCCAACATACAAAAATGCTGATGACGTATATTGCTTTGTCAAACTGCCGTTTCATTGTTATGGTCGCACGATGCGTTTGAATTCGAAACAGAATCATTCTTGTCGACAAAGCTTTAGCACCAAAGCTCAAGCACACACCGTTAAGCTCTCCAATTGGATTTACGCTTTGAAAGCTTTCGTGAGAGCTTCCACGAAAAAGCGCTCCGTTGTCGTTCGAAGTGTTGCGCGAGTGACGTTAAAGCGCAGCGATAGCAATCCATCTTTCGCGTTGTCAATTGCCCCATCGGACAAATTTTAATGAAAGCAAATCAAATTAAAGGTTTTTTTAATAAACGCCCGTTACCAATAACGAAAGCTATTAGTGCAATGTTTGGCCACGTGCTGGGGCGTGTGGGCGGATGGCAGATTTTACGACTCTGTGCGGACCCCCGGAGACTCCCGCAGCAAAGCTCAACGGTCCGATGGCTGTGCGGTGACGTACCGGTCTCAAGGCGAACGAGCCGTTTTTTTCTTCTCTCACCTGTTTTGTTTGTATTGCGTTGTGTGTGTGTGTGTGTGTGCGACGATTGGTGCAAACGCCCAGCATGATTAGCGATGCACCGCGTGCGCCTTATTTCGACGCGGGTGGTAATTTGCGATTGTGCTTTTTGTGTCTTCCTTTTGGGGTGTTGGGTGTTTTTTTTTGTGCGCGCTCCCGTGGTGTCAAGATGTCTCCCAATCCCCGTGGCATCCTTGCTTCGCACACACTTCCGGCCGGCGCTGAGAGCCCACCGGGCGTGAAGTGGGTGTCCCCAAGCACCCTTAACCGCGTGCAAAGAAGCTCTGGCCTAATCGGCCTGTAGGGCTCTTTTTGTTTCGTTGTGTGTGTTTATTTGAACGTTTACATTGGACACTCCCCACCGACGAACGACGTCAAACACCGCACGTTTGGCGCATTTCTTTCGCCGCTTCCCGGCTCACGCCGCCAAACTTGTCGGACTTGGTTCTGTTTCGCTTCCTAATCGGCCCCGTCGCCTTGCTGCGCGCTGAATTTATAAATGCGCCCGTTGGGCGATTCGGGAGGCGCTGCGGGAACCAAAGGGTAGGTGTGTGTGTGTGTGGTGCTATCGATCAATGCAAAGATAATAACAATATTATGTGCATAAACACAAATCACATTCCGCGTGTCACACAGCACACTGGACGGGTTTTGATGAGGGTGGACGAGCAGCACAAAGAGGGCAAAGAAGGGCAGAAGAGGGGGGGGGGGGGGAGAGTAGGGACGAAGGGGCAGGAAAGCAAAGCAAAACATCTTAACTGGCGTGCGTGATGACGCTCGTTTCGACAAGAAGAAGCGCTCACGGTGGGTCACGGGACGGTCATAAAAATGGAAATGCAAATTAGAACGATTACGCCGCCACACAAAGCGCGCAAGAGAGAGGGAGAGAGTGGCGAAAGATTGATTGACCGGTACAAAGTTCTGTTGCGATGAAAATTATCTTTTTGTTTGTGTTTTACCAACAATCAGTTTCTATTGAAGTAAGATAAGAGTTATTTTAAAGCGTAAAAGTTCACAAACTTCACTTTGTTGAGTTTAATACAACTCACAAATGAACTCGGGAATGAATTGTGTGGAGATAACATCGGCAACAATAGTAGCAATAAAGGCATCGTTTGAATAAGAGCTATCGTAACATTGGTCCTTCGAGCCGGATTTATTCGTCTTAGTAGCAATAAAGGTATCATTTGAATAAGAGCTATCGTAACAATTGCATTTAAATTAATAACATCATCTCGTATTTTGTCTTATCACAACACATTCATTAACAAGGGTTCCGAACGTTTGGAAACCGGTAACTGTGGATACCTTTAAATACAATTTTGTAGTATAATAGTTCATGAAAAATGCTCATTTGGTATCACTTTTCTCTGTTCAAAAGAAAATTATTACATTTTTTTAGAAAAAATATGTATCACGTTTCAATAAAAGAAAACTTCAAATAAATAAAGTATGTAAAACAATAAACTTATTTTTCTAAAATAAATCTTCTTTTATTTAACATAAAACAAAATTATCAGATTCATCCATGAAGGACATATTTACTAATGTATTAAATATGTTGTAGCATTTATCTGTAAAAAACCCGATTATCCTATATCACAAAATACATAAAAAAATAAACAAAATTGAAAATTTCCATTAGTTCAATTAAAAATAAATAAGAGTTATGCCTTTATTTTTGTGCTAAATTTTATCATTTAGTGCAACAAAAGTTGTTGAAGTTTTTATATGAAAAAGTTTTACTTCCCATACAAAATATATGACATACCCGGGCGTAGCAAGAAGAGGAATCTAAAAAATAAAATTATTAGTAATTTTTGAATAATAAATTAATGATGTACTCTAAATGAAAATCGAGCTTACTTCAAATAATTGTGAAAATAATTTGCTATCATTTATAGTAATAATTGACTGCAGTATTATTATTGGTCGATAATCCAAGGCAGACCTAAAAAGGTTGAATGCTTTGATGCTCCGAGACCATGACCGAGATTTTTTCCCATCAAATCAGATCAATTCCCATAGGGACTCTCTAAATTGTCATCTTGAAAGAGGCTGATTAGACCCTTTTCTTTTCATATGTTTGGCCCATAATCATAATCGACTCGGTCTGTACGAGATTTGATTCCGTGACGGATATATGATGCTTGGTTTCTGAACCTATGCTCTTCACGGCTGTACCACCGGAAAGCGTCACTTACTTTCCCATGCTGTGGGCAAAACATCTGTTATAGAGAAAGCATGCCCGCATTAACCAGAAAGAAAGCGACACTTATGTGTCACTAGCTGCATTTTTAATATTAATCAACTTGAATTTCATATTTCTGTTTCTGAATTTTATGCATGATGGTCGCCGCTGGTATGATCGAATTAATTAGAAATTTTAATTTAACCATGCTGTGTGTGATGTAACTTTGGCTTTCACAAAATCCGTTCATTAATATTAGAAGAGGCTGTGACCCCACCATGTCGTGCTTCATCCCTGCCCCAATGCTCCATCTAATCTAGTTATGAAAACTGTATTCCTTCTCACCTAGATTGTCGATCGTAAACTGGGAGTTTTAATCGTTTTTTTAGAGGCTAAGCTATGCATACGACTTCACATCAATTCAGATAACAACAAAACAAAACAAAACAAAACAAAAACACACCTTCATTACGAGCTGCATGCGATCGGCGTTTGGAAATCGTCTCCGAAGGTGAAGGTAAGCCGCCGGGTTTGTCACCTGTAGATGCAAAAAAAGAAGGAAAAAGTGACAGCCCTTCCGAGCCGACGATAATATTGGTCCATAATAAATCACACCCCGCCAAGGCCATCACGCGAACACGCTTGCTTAACTCAATTGGTGGAAGTTTCAATTTCAGATAAGCCCAAATTCCCAAACCGATCGGATGGGATTGGGCGAGCCCTTCCATTGCATCTTCGATCGCTCGGCTGCTGCTGCTGTCTTCGTTTTTGTCTCCGTCCCATCCATTTTAATGATCGCTGTCACCCAAACAAAGGTCACTCCACTTACCCGCTCACACACACACACACACACTTGGTCGGTCGCGGTCGAGTATAATCGCTGATTAATTGGCTGCTATTAGCGCTAAAGGGTTAGTGAGAAGCAGAAAAAAAACAAAAACAACACCGACACGACACCTTTGCACAATGTCCGACTCGTCCCATCCCATCGGCCACAGTGTGCGAAAACAGTGTGCGTGTGCGAGGTGTCGCACCAAACGGAGCTAGGCGACGAACCGGCCGCATCAGCGCAATTTGTTTGCGTATTCCGCGAGCGCCGCGCGCACGTTTTGGAGCTTGGCAGTCAATGTCGCTGGCTGGGTGCGACGGGCCAGGTACCAGGCAAACGGGATGTTAGAGAGCTTGTAAAACATAAACCGTTTACCGAGCGTGTCGGCAAGCATTCCCGGAAGACACATACACAGACGCACACACACACACAAACCGCACACTCGGCAAGGTTCTAGCGTGACTTTTTTTTTGAGTGAAACTCGATTGGGGTTTCTGTTCTGTTTTTTTTTTGTGCATTGTTGATTAGGGAAAGGTAGGTACAGATGGACACTGTGGGTAAGAAGGGTACTTCTCATAAACTGAAAGTAAAACAACACATTTGAGAACATTGTTGGCATGATATCGGTTAAATGGGTTAAATTCACGAAGAAAACAAATTTGCCAACTTTTTTGGGATTATATTTGACTACTGCGGATCTAAAGCTGTGCATTGTTTATTTCTTATTGGTTTATTGAATGAATGAGTTATCTTGATTAATAAGCTAGAACCTACTGCAAGGACGGCCATGCAAACAGTGAAAAGTCTTGTTTTCTGGTGGTTAAAGCACCCTGACGCCAATGGTAAAGATAGACACCGTTAATTTCTGATGTATTTTACTTCTGCCAATTCTGATGTAATTGGTGATGAACAGATGCCTTCAAATGACTCGAGTAAGGATAATTGAGGGAAGACTTAGCTATCCAGCAGCCAGAAAATGCTTGGGAATATGCATAAAAACGGACACTGATGAGGAACTGATCATGAAACCATATAGCTTGCACACGACTTTGATCACTTAAATCAACAAAGAGAAGAGGCATTGATGTGACATCATTCAATAATAGATGACAGATTTAATGGGACTCAGAAGCCAGGTTTTAGGCTTGACCTATTAATCAGTCCGTCAACCATGCTGGAGTTGTTTCTTCGGAGTTATTCCTCCTAAATGGAAGTTCTAGACTGTTGTTCTGGAAGTTGGAGCAACGTCAGCTGTTTGTGTCCGTCATTTCAGTAATGCTTTTGGTGCTGTATTCCATGAGGTGAGGTTCCAAGGGGTTCTATGACGTGGCTCGTACAATTCCTAATTTCACGGCGAAATAGATCTGTCGTTGCAATAAGCCAAGATGTTTTTATATGTATATACCAGGATATGGAAAGCAATAGGATATGATAAAATACTGTAAACCCTTTTCAATTTCCAACGTTTTCTACTGGTATCACTCTTACCCTTCATGGTCCAACTTTCCATCTTCATTCCATCTTTCATATATCAGGAGTCTTCTTCTTCTGCTTCTTCTTCTTATTTTTCTTCTTCTTCTTCTTCTTCTTCTTCTTCTTCTTCTTCTTCCGCTTACTAATTTTCCACCATTATTTTTCCACTGTCTTTCATTATTGTATTTCATACAGTGGAATATTTGATGTTGACCCGTTTCTGGTGCTTGTCAAATATTATATTCTATTCTTAGTTATTTTAGTCAATGTTTGAAGTTATCATGTTCTGTTAATATCCAACTCATAGTCTTTGTATCATTTGCATTTATGTTTATCGTTTACTGCTAGGTATCTCTTTCAAGGCGTTCGTTTTATCAAAACATTTCAAAACTGCACAAAAAAATAGAATATATCTCTAGGCTTTTAACATTTCGCTTAACGTGGCCGTCTTTACCCACCTCCCCCAACATCGCAGCGCAAGAGCGGTCGGAAGAGTTGAGCGTCTGGTTAAGCGAGTGACCTGTCCGTCCCGGGACGCGTTAACAAGATGCGCCAAGAACATGCTAACACGGAGTGCGCGAGTGCTAATTGGCCGGCCAGCCAGATTCTAACGAGATTCGGTCGGTTCCCGTTGGTTGAAGCCGTTGCTAACGCCCCATTTTTAATCAGTCGCGCGTGGAGTAGTTCACTTTCTCCCCTCCCCACGGTTTTTTGATGTTGTTGCTTGGTTGCTTGGATAAAAAGATGCGACCGAAGGTTAAGCGTCAAATGTGGGACCACTTTCACCACCGTTGGGCCACCACCAGGAAGGGGCTTTAAACGAACCGCACGCCTGCGGTGAAGACCTGTTACCCGTGGGGACAGACGCGCGAACTCCGGCGACATCGTAATCGAAAGCGTCTAAAAATGCAAAACAGATACGGCGGCAGATCGTATTACAACCACGGGCGGGTGGTTTATTAGATTTCAGGATGTGCCCAGCAGCCCAAGAATAGGCTTTACGACGTGGCTAGAACACGGAGTGCGCTGTAATGCTAGTCACGATTCGTATCATACAAACCGCATACATTTCTAACGAGCAGACACGGCACCTAGGCCCCGAGCAGCTCTCCGCCAGTGGTTAGTGACAGGTAGCGGCGGAATAACAAACAGCAGCAGCAGTGGCGTCAGGCGCTGTTTCGTGGACGGTGCGGACCCAGCGCGGCCCACAGTACGCATCGAGCCGTCGCGCGAGCAGGTTACGCTGCTTGGTTGACCTGAGAGGCAACGTGTGCGTGGGTGTTGTCGATACAATGGAGCGAGCAACGGGTGTGACGGGCTGGCTGGCCGTGCTGCTAGTGCTCAGTGCCGCCGGTGGCCACACCGTCCAACCACAATCAACCGCGGACGCGCTGGGGCTGGTGCTGGCCCGCATCGGCACGGTGGCCGACGAGCAGCTGCGGCCGGCGGGCGACTGCTGGCGGGAGGTGAACCGGACGCTGGAAGCGGCCCGCAACCAGGAACCGTGGGCCGTGGCAAGTGAGTGTTCGGGCGCGAAAAGGATCGGGTCGGGCCACCCCTGGGGTGTGTTTGTGGGTTTATGAAGATGTGATGGTCACCTTCAACAATCAAAACGGCGTGTGTGACCACACAAACGCAGCAAACACACACACACCGGACGACGCGAAACGACGCCAAGTGCAGTGGACCGTACCGGGAGGGAAAGGTGGCGGGTGTGTTGCAACTGCCTGACCGCTTCCTGCCGTTTCGTTGGACGACGCCGCGGCGTACATAATTCGGTGTGGTGTTAAAAATAGTCGCGAGTTTTTCCTATTTTTGGACCCCCTGTTTGTGTGTTTATGTGTGTGTGGCTGTGTGTGTGTGTATGAGGACTCCACCCCCTCGCGTAGGTCATGGTACGCGGACCGAACGAAAGGCATTACATTACTTTCAAGGTTTGTTGGTGCTTTTATTTCTGCTCTCGCTTGATGATTAGATAGCGGAGAGTTGCGGTGCTGCTGTGCTGCACCAAACCAACCCACACACGCACACACACACGCACACGTATGGTTTTGAAAGTCGGTGGACACGGTGGAGAACCGTGCCGGTCGATCTAATTACAGCCTCTTCACAACATTTGTGGGCCATGGTCAAGAACATGCTGGACCACTCTCGTCCTCTTCGGTAGCGGTTTCGGCACCCGAGAACCTGTTCTAACGCCCGGAGGGCTGACGTAAGAGCAGGTGGTGCCGGCAGGCGCCACCGAAACCGATGATTAGCGAGCGATTTTTGCAATTTGCGATTGACCGATCGGGCAGCACCGGTCGGCGGTCTGGCTGAAAGGTTACCCACTTTTCCGCGCGGCGCGTTCTGGAAAGTGCCAGCCCGGTTGCATGAGTTCGTGATTAGCTTTACCGCACGCGCGCTGCCCGCTCCCCACCTGGCATTATGACGTCCGTAATGTGATCTTTAATGTAATTGCGCTTATACATTGCAACGGCAGATGCAGGATGTTTTATTTATAACTTCAAACCCTTCGTCATCATCTATCGCCCTGTTTGTCTTTAGCGTGAAGTTTGCGCACTTGAACTCGCCTCCCAGCTGTCCAAACACACGGCTTGGCAGCCGAAAATCTCGCCCGTCCAATCGGGGGTTCGATTGCGCCAAATCATTGCGCCGTCCACGTGCGGGCACAGTGGGTACATTGTAGGGCAAAGCACGGACGGCTTGCTTGATTGCTTGCTGAATGCTTATTGACAAAATCATTGTAATGGGGAGCAGTGAAGGGTGTGGTCCTGAAAGGGTTTTGCAAGTAGATTAAGCATTAATATGATCCATCGGTGGAAGCATATAGGCCACCGATAGGGCTTAGCCCTTGAAAATAGGTTGTTTTGGGTTGAAGCTGTTCGGTATACTGTAACGTTCAAAAATGTATATTAAAAAAAACAAATTTATCCATTTTCCATTGAAATTATCAGAATTTGTGAAACAAAAAGAGTCAAAACTTTGTAAACTCCAATTCTATCCGTCTTTCTGCCTTTTGCTTTTTTATAGCGGTTTAAGCAATCGTGTACGGGGGACGGTCCCGTGGCGTAGTCGGCTAGGCGCACTGTTCCAACATCAACAAGCTCGTGATGGGTTCAAATGACTCTCGCACCATGTGAGCAAATATTTAGTAGTATACCTACCACAAGAGAAAGGGCAAATAAAAAAAGCTTTTTATAGAAATACGCGCAACTCTACAATTGTTGCATCCAATAAGAAGAAGAAGAAGAAGTATTTCGTGTAAAAAGGTTTGGTTTTTGAGGTTGGACATGTTTTGCTTGCAAGAAAATACTAAATTGCTGACACGTTTTATCAACAGTGATTTCTATCGAATAGGCAATCCAATCAGAAGAAGCGAAGAATAAGAAGAAAAGGAAGAAAAATAATAATAAGAATAATCTATTAATACAAAAATAGAACATTTTTGTTGTATTGATAGTTAATGGTTTTTTTCTTGCTTTTATAGTAAATATTACCTTGCGAAACTACAACAATTGAGGCAAAGGGCAAAAAGACTTCCGACAAAGGGTCATTTGTCGGACGTTTGGCCCGATTTTTGACCTTTGCCCATTCCTGCATGAAAATGTATAATTCAATTGCACAGTTTCACCTCATTTTTGCTCGAAATGACCACCCGTGGTCCCGTGGTGTGTGGTGAGTGGAGGAAGATGGTCTATCTTTCCGCTTCAACGGTCCCCTTTTGGTCGAGTTTGGCCGAGCAGGCAAGATGTGTGAACTGCTGCACCCTTATTGAAGGCTGACGTGTCAATACTCAAGAAACATGTGACATTTAAACATGTTGAAAGAATGCTTTATTGTAAGTGTGCTAAGGCACATAGTCTTAACATGCTTCTTGAAGATGCTAAACAGTCTTAGTACAGTTATTAACCCTTTAAAGATTGTCCGTGCAATGCTAATATTTGTGTTTTGTGTTCTTAAGCACGTGCTAAGACATTTAATGTCAGACTAAGGCATCAATATTAACTGATCTTATCAAAAACTATCTATCAAGTTCCCGAAATAATAAAGGAAACTCTGACCAAAGCGTACAGGTAGTGCCCGAGATGTGCTAGTCTCTGAGGTAGTTTCATATGCGTGGAGATATTTAAAAGTTGTAAGTCTGTGCGCTTTGAAACTATCATAGCCACACGGATTCCATTAAAAATGGTCTGAACGTGTGATCAGGGAACTCCACACGATCTTGAGCCAATGTAGTCCCTTTTTATTCAATTTTGTTTCCAATGCACTATTTTAACAGTGATTTTTTCACATGAATGTCTGCTCATCTGCAAACGATATCATTAGAAAAATAGCAATACAACATTTGGAATTCATTGTCAAACATTATCATGACTTCATTACCGCCCCAGAAGCATATGCATAGCGATAAGCTGTAAATTTGATAGTAAATTTGCACTTCACATCTAAACGGTCTAGAAATAACCTATAAACAGTCATAAAAGAGTTAAAAAATAATAAAAATAATAAGAGAAAGCGGGGCAAAGTGAACCTGTTAAGGATTTTGGTCTGAATCTTATTGGATAAAACATTTTACACTGTTATTTTGACGGCAATCGATACTTCAACGTCTTATAGATGAAAAACAATCAGAAGTTTACTCAATAATAACAAACATGTATGTTTGAAATGAATTTAAAAAATCAACGTCAAAAGTCGTGAACATGTATTGTGTGGGGTTTATATGTAAATTATTTATATGTATGTATAGATATAAATATAAAATAGTCTTGCTATGGGGCAAAATGGTCTTACAGGAAATATCAAAATAAAGGGGCAAAATTGACCACAACAGTGAACTTCAGGTTTTGGTTTACGCTCTTGCATCTTGGTAGAATTGTGAGAATAGAGAAATAAGTTCAGTATTTAAGTTTTGTGTTGAATAATTTAGTAAAATGCTGGAATATTTCAATAAGTAACCTGTTTTCAGTAATTTTTCTTGTCAATATGTTATACATACAGCACAGTTTTATGTAAGCTAGTGCAGTGAGGCGACCTTCGTTTTTACCACAGCCTCATCATGTTGCTCCTGTCAATACAAACAGACCATTTTGCCCCAAGCTGGAGCGACCATTTTGCCCTAAGTGAAACATTTTACAAAAAATAACTTTAAAAACTTTACATTAAATTAAAATGGCTACTTTGTTCACGTAAATCATAGATAAATATCATGTGCTTTGATGCACATTCTTATTTTCTGTAAATATGTGTAAAATTCTTATGAAAGCTTATTTTCGAGAGCGAAAAAATTACATCGTTTTTAGCAAATATTTTATTTGCTAAATTATACACTTGTTTTGAAATCTTAGGCTATGAAAAGTGCATGGTTAAACATTTTATTTGTTTTTTTTCGATCATAAGAAGTCGTTTTAAACTTGTAAATTTGTCAAAAATGCAGGTGACCATTTCGCCCGACCGGTTAGGTTTTTTTGCCCCAGGTTTCCCTACTTAATAAAAAAATCGACAACATCGAGTTTGCACGACAAGAGCATTTAAATGTTCCTTGGGCACTTTGCAACTCTCTCTCTCTCTCTCTCTCTCTCTCTCTCTTCTCTCTATCTCGCTCTCTCTCTCTCTCTTTTCTCACGGACTCGCACCAGATAACAGGTTTTTGATAGATCCGTTGCGATCCGTGTGATTAATTGTTCGTACCTCCGCTACTGGTCGCACTTGACCAGTCGCTCGCGCGAGTTGGACTTTGCATCCATTGACCCGCTTTTGTTTTTCCTCCCTCCCGCCCTCTCCCACAGTGTTTGACGCTACGGTAAAGTACCCGGAAGCGGTCGAGCTCGGCGCCCGGTACCATCTCGGCAGCTACGACGAGTGTGTGCCGGTGGGCGAGCGGGTGGCCCCGGTCCGGTCGCAGTACTGTTTGGCGCAGGTCGCGCTGGACGGCTTCCGGCTGCAGCGGTCGGCGGGCCGCAACGACAACGAGCCGAGCAACGGCACGAGCCTCACGGTGCGGTGGGGCGTCTGCGTGCCGGCCAGCTGCAGTGCGAGCGAGACGGCCCGACTGCTGGCGGGCGCGACCGGCTACGCGGTGAGCGACGCCGTCTGTCAGGTGCGCTCGCGCCCGTCCGGCGGGTACGATCGGCTGCAGATCGTGACCGCCTGCGTGCTGGCCGTGTTTGTGCTGATGGTGATGTTTAGCACACTGTACGATGGTGGCGGTGGTGGTGGTGGTGGCGGTGCGAGAAGCGAGTGCGCGCCGGAGAAGCGGCCGACCGGTGCTGTGGCGGTGCTGCGTGCCTTCTCGGCGGTGGAGAACCTGCGCAAGCTGGCCCAGTTGTCCAAGGACGATCACGGGCTGGGCTGCATCAACGGCATCAAGGCGCTCGCGATGGTGTTCATACTCGGCGGCCACGCGCTCGTGTTTATGGCCGGCGGTCCGCTGCTCAATCCGGCCTTCTTCCGCGAGCAGAGCCGGCTGCTGCAGAACGCCTTCCTGCTCAACTCGCCGCTGCTGGTCGACACGTTTCTGCTGCTCAGCGGGTTCCTCTTCGCCCGGCTGCTGCTGCTCGAGCTGGACAAGCGCCAGGGCCGGCTCAACTTCGGGCTGCTCTATCTGTTCCGGTACGTGCGGCTGACGCCGGCCTACCTCGCCGTCATCGCGCTGTACGCGACCTGGCTGCCCCGGCTGGGCGATGGCCCGCTGTGGACGGAGCGGATGGAGCTGGAGCAGCGCCGCTGCCGGCAGAGCTGGTGGCTGAACATCCTGTACGTGAACAACTACTTCGGCACGGACAGTGTGTGCATGTTCCAGTCCTGGTATTTGGCCACCGACACGCAGCTCTTCCTGCTCGCCCCGGTCCTGCTCTATCCGATGTGGCGGTACGGGCACCGGGTCGCACTGCTGCTGGTCGGGGGCGCTACTGGCGTCTCGATTGCGGTGCCCTTCTTCGTCACCTACGTTCAGCGGCTCGATCCAACCTTTATGGTGTTTACCGAGTACGTACTCTACCGATGCAGTGTAGCTCTCATACCTTCCACACCACTGACGTCATGCTATTATTGTGTCCCACAGTGAGGTGCACGATCTGCAGGCAAACGACTACTTCGTGAACGTGTACGGCAAGACGCATCTGCGGGCGACGGCTTATCTGTTCGGGCTGCTGGTTGGATATCTCGTGCACTGGATGCAGATCAAGAAGTAAGTACAAGGGTGGTGCCCGACGATAAATAGCTTTGTGTTAGATTCGTTTTACTCCAATGTGACGACCCCGCTTGGGGGAGTTTTGGTAGAAATTGTGAATTCTTGTACATTGAACTGATGCTCTAGAAGCTCAAATTATCGAGCAAGAATTTTGTTGAAGTTAGTGGCATAAACATGACCCTGATGAATCGATGAGTGCGGTTTTAGTTTATTCTTTTAACCAAAACGCACCATCGTAGAATCTTCTATTTGGCGTAACGTCCTACGCGGGCTTGCCGGCCTATACAGGCTTTCGAGGCTTAGAATCATCTCGTAGTGATCGTAGAGTCCATCGGCATGTCTATAGGATCGTAAGAGTGTGTTTGTATGTCCAAAAAAAACTTCCGTGTATTAAGCTCAAATTTTGCACACTCTGGACAAGCTAGAAATAGGATTTTAGATTTAGACGATTTCGTTCAAGCTCATATAGCGGTTTCAGACAGAATTGTCTGAGTCAATTTTAAATCTCAACAACTATTTTTATAGCTTGTGAGATGTTCGTTAACAGCTGTCAAATGTTGCATTTAAATCACAATCAGATATTCCACACAATTTTCAACACGTTTTAAGCTGGAATGAGTTTAACAGTTTTTAGTTATGTGTTGAAAACCATGTGTAACAAGGTCAATTTTATTCTGATGCCAATACAATGTGTGGCAGCTGTTGAAAAACATCTTGAAAGCGGTGAATAATGATGTGCACATAAGGATGTGCACTTGGAAAACCTTGTATATTAGTGTCTCTATATGTTTTCAGTTCTTCCACATGATTTCCAACACATAACAAATAACTGTCAAACCCAGTGCAGCCTGTGGCGTGTTGAACATCTTGTGGAAGAATTTATAAATTTGGTTTTGATGGAAATACAACATTTGACAGCTGTTGAAAAACATCTCGCAAGCTATAAAAATTATGTTGATATTGGAAATTGACTCGGAAATCTTGCGGACATGCCGAACGCGAGTCCAACGCGAATCTCTGACTGACAAGCTGTGCTTAATGCCTCATGATAATAATCATGACTTTTTCTGGCTGTGAACAATGCTGCCAAATGCCACTGTTTCAGTCACCAACACTCATGACTGAAATGAATCTCAAATCAGCTCACGTACACAACTGTGATGATCAGCTGTGAGACTCAAACAGTTGAAGGATCAATCACATGCTTGGTGACATTTTTCGTAGCACCCAACTCTTCGTCATTCACGTGGTTATGACATTTTCTGTCGGTGATAATCACGACATTCTTGGAATATACTTGGCGCGTAGTCCCAAGCAGCAAAATGACCATGCTTTCTCGCTCTGTCTGCTTTGATTGAACGGGATCACTATCGGGATGATCATCGACAGAAAATGTCGCGGCCAAGTGACTGACCAAGAGTTGGTTGCACACAATGTCATCAAGCATGTGATGGTTGCAACAACTGTTTGAGTCTCATCTCTGACCATCACAGTAGAGCTCGTGACGCTGACATGATTTTATTTCAGTCGGAATTTGTCATGACTATGTCAGAGACATTTTGCAGAACTGATCACAGTAAAAAAAATCATGACGTAGTGACTGATCAAGCGTTGGTCGCAAACATGTCACTAAGCATGTATTGGTCACACCAAACCGTTTTGAGTATCACCTTTGATTATCACAAATGAGTACGTGACGCTGACATGGATTTTGTTTCAGTCAGAATTGTTTATGACATTGACAATGAAATTTTGCAGCCATGCATGGCTTGCTAGATGTTTTTCACTAATTGTCGTATGTTGTATAGGCTGCACAAGACTTGTTTTCATTGCTTCCTGCAAGTATGTTTTGTGATGTGCGGAAATTAATATGGCAGGGTTTAACATTAATTTTGAAAAACACATCTGTTGAAAAACAAATCTTAAGCGACGAATGATGGCGTTGCCATTTGAAGTCACTCGAAGAATCCTGCCATGATGATGGCACTAGAAAATAACTCTTTAAGCCCTGTACAAGCTTTGAGCTGATGGGGACAGGAACATGAATTCTGCAAAAAACTAACTCTCAAACTCTGCTAGTGTTCGGATCGGGCGGCGGAAGCTGGCCGCCTGCTGGGCGGCAGCCACCGTGTGCGGCTGCACCGCCATGTTCTCCCTAACCGCCTTCTACACCGGGCTCGGCACGGGCAACTACCTGCACAACGCGCTGTACGCCGCGCTGCACCGGTTCGGCTGGAGTCTGTCGAACGGGTGGCTGGTGCTGGCGTGCGTCACCGGGCACGGCCGCACCCTGCACCGCATCCTCTCCTGGCGCGCGTTCGTGCCGCTCAGCCGGCTGACCTACTGTGCGTACCTGATGAACGGGCTGGTCGAGCTGTACCTGTCCGCTTCCCGCCGGACGCCTCTCTACGCAAGCATTGCCACGCTGGTAAGTGGTGTCGAGTAGGCCGCCAGTGTGTTCCCCAAAAAGACTAATTTCTTTCCTTGTTTGCCCCCGCTAAAACTAAACGCTCCGAAGACGGCCGAATCCATCTCGCACATGACGCTGACGTTCCTGCTGGCGCTGCTGCTCTGCCTCATGTTCGAGTCGCCGATCCACGGGCTGGAGAAGATACTGCTGAGCCGGTTCCGGCCACCGCACGGCGGACCTTCGGGTAGTGCCCGCGAGCCGGAAACGAACAGCCTGAGCACGAACAACACGCACAGCACCTCGGAGGAGGCATAGGAGGGCGCCGGCGGCTGGGAGCATTGGGAATTTTAATGGTACAAGTTGTAAATATTTATCACATTAAGGGAAACACGAAGAGAGAATGACACTTTGAACGGGTTGTCGTTGTCTTTTAGTTAAATAAAGTTCGTTCTTTATATTGCGTTGGCGTCGTCGCGGCGCTTCGTGGTGCTACAGGCGGGACCAGCTGGCACCGTTGGTGGCGGGGCGTCGCTTCACCTCCTTCTCCTCGTCGATCTCCTCCTCCTCTTCCTCCTCTTCTTCCTCTTCCTCTTCTTCCTCTTCCTCCTCCTCCTCTTCCTGCTCAGGCTCTTCCTCCTGTTCGGGCGGGTTCGTCGCCGACGGTGATTCGTGCTCCGTTGCGATCTCCTTCGGAGCTGCCTCCTCCTGCACCTCGGGCTCGGAGCTCTGGGCCCAGAAGTCCTCCTCCGGAGCGGTCGGCTCTTCCACCGGCGCTGCCGTACGCTTGCGCAGCCAGAGGCCCTCATCTTCCTCCTCCTGATCGTCGAACGGGCTCACAAAGTCCGCCTGCTCCGGTGCAGCTCCCTCCGACGCAGCTGCCTCCGGCGGTTCACTCTTTTCGAGCTCTGGCTCCGCCACCGGCTCGGCCTCAGCTGCCGCTTCCGCCGGCTGCTGCTGTGGTTGCACCGAGGGCCGCACCTCCAGCCCCTCGAACACACCGTACTGGTCGAGCAGCCGCTTCACGTTCTGGATGGGCAGATCGAACAGCAGCGTGAGGGCGAGGGCCGCCCCGAGCGCAATGCACACCTCCGTCCGGTTCACGTACCCGGCGAAGCTGAACACGCTCGTGCCGCGCGTCGTGCCGGCGAAGTAGAAGAACACGAGAAACTGCACGAGCGTGAGCGAGTAGGTGAGCCGCCCGAGACAGACCAGCGGCCGGGAGCTGAGCAGCCGGTTGAGCAGGCTGGCCGGCTCGGTCAGACAGTAGTAGATGGTCCAGCACAGGCCGACCGACCAGGAGAGCGGAGCGAGGGCGGCGAACTGGGCCGCATCGGCCGGCTCGTACCGGAAGTCCTTGCGCACGATGTCGAGCGGGAAGCAGACGCACCAGAGCAGGGCGACGGCGGCTCCGAGCCAGCCGGCGTACCGGACGCCGCGCTCCGGGCGGGAACGGCCCACCTCCTGCAGCAGATAGCCGAGCCCGAAGCCGGCCAGGTAGGGCGTCAGGCGGTGCAGCGTCTCGGCGAAGGACAGGTTGAGCGTGCGATAGAGCTGCGTGAGCCGGACGCCGTGGAACACGTACGGGGCCAGCCGGTCCTCGGTCGTGGAGGCAAAGCGGATCGCGGTCGAGAGCGCACTCAGCAGGACGTAGGCGGCGGTCCCGTAGAACGGGCTGCGCACCAGTATCACCAGCAGGAAGGGGGCCAGCACGCTCAGCTGCATCTCGATCGCCAGCTGGAAGGTGTGCGGAGCGCACTGCAGAGAGAGAGAGAGAGAGAGAGTGGAAAAGAGCGTGGTGAAGAGTGATGAAGAGCTGTGGAAGAGTGCTGTGAGCAGGAGCACTCCGTACTGACCGTCTCCTCGATCGGGTACCAGTTGTGCATGAAGAGCAGATTGCTGAGGTAGCCGTGCTTGCAGAGGTTCGCGTTCTTCGTCACCACGTCGCCCCACTGCGGTCCGCTGCCGAGATGCTCCCAGACCCAGGCGTAGAACATCAGCACCGGCACGAGCGGGAACACCAGCCTGCCAGACAACACGGAGTGAGAGAGCGTGAGTGAGTTGAGCTACTGCTCCAAAGTCTGGGGACACTCACCTGAGGTACCGGCCGGCGATGCGCTTGAACCAGGAGACGCGGGCCCGCTCGCGGTACTCCCGCACCATGCGGTAGGCGGCGAGGAAGCCGCTCACCACCAGAAACACGTCCGCGTACAGCATCAGCAGCCGGACCGCGACGCTCCACGGTGCGTTGAAGCTGTCGGTGAACTCGTTCCGGTTGGTGAACGGCTGGTAGCCGAGCGGGACGAGCCGCAGCGCTAGGAAGAGGGCACCGCCGGCCAGCGCCTTCAGCCCGTCCAGGCAGGGCAGATGGTCGTCGGACGCACCGCCGGCCGCCCCGAACAGCTGCGGCAGCGTCTGCTTGAGCGAGAACGCCATCAGCGTCTGGTGGAACGCGTTCGTCGTGCGGCGCTCGGGCGGATCGAGCGGCGAGTCCTGCGCGGACGGTGGCTCAATCTTGATGAAAATTTCGTAGTCGTTCAGCGTCGCGACCAGCGTTACCACGGCCACGAACGTGTAGAAACCACTGAGGGACATAGAGAGAAAGAGAGAATGAGATAACTGCGCGTTGGTGGCTGTGTGAGTGCGATCAATATACTTACAACACGGCTACCAGCTGCCAGTGGTCCTTGAGCAGCCGGGACCAGGTGCGCACCTGGCGGACGTGACAGTTCGCCTCCTCCAGCTCGAGGAACAGCTTGATGCCGGTGGAGTTGTACGGCCGCACGAAGTGCTGCACGATGCTGCCCGCGTCCTCGAACGAGCAGGCGGCCGGCAAACAGATGCCCCAGTTGATCGTGGTAAAGCGGGGCAGGAAGTGGTCCGGCTGCAATGAGCAAGGGAACGTTTTTATTATATGTGTATTAGTCCGTTTGGGACTCGGTTCCGGAGCTGGTAACGGGTCCACGGACAGTTACTGGATCGTCTAGGGTTTTGAGATCAGTTCCCGAGATCCACTATGGGTGTCGGAATCAGTTCCAAAGTTGGAAAAGGTTCGTGGTCGGTTTGGGTTTCGAGATCAGTTCCAGACCCGGAACAGGTCCAGCAATATTTTAAAGATCGGTTAGTTCTCGGAATCCAAAACATTAACAAAAATCCGTTAGAGATTCGAAACAGGTTCAGACTCAAATGAAAATTGGTAGCAGGTTCGAGAACAGTTCCCGGAATAGCTCGGATCCGTAATCAGTTCCAAGATTAGACATGTGTTCGGGATTAATGCTAGATTATGAATAGGTCCAAGAAAAGTTCCGAGATTGTTCAAGGTTCGAAAACAGTTCCCGGATTGTTTAGGGTTCAAAATCCGTTCCTCGACTCAGGATGGGTCTGGATCTGTCTCAGCATCGAAACCGGGTTTGAGACCGCTCTAGAAGTAAGGTCAGTTCCAGATTCGGAACTAGTCCAGGAATAGTTCCAGGATCGGTTAAGGTCCCGGATCAGTTCCAAAAATGGAAACGGATTCAGTATGGGCTTGAGATCAGCATCATAATCAGAAAAAGTTCAGAATGAATTCCAGACACGAAATCGATTCCTCATTTGGAACAGGTTCAGGAACAGATCCCTGTAATCAACTCCAAGATTGAGAATGAAATTTAGATAAGCCCCACTATTGGAACAGGTTGGAAAGCGGTTTGGGTGTAATATCAGTTCCATTCCATAACAAGTACGGAATGTATACAAGATTCGGAACAGTTACGGAAACAGTAATCCTTTAGGATTCATGATCAGTTGTACTAGTTGGCGTAGGTTAAATAGTCAAGGTAGTTATTCGGGGTCTACTCCAGGACCGGCTTGGATTTGTGATGAGTTACTCATTCGTAACTGGTTTGGGAATTGTTTGATAATAGTTCAGGGTTCGGAATCAGTTCCAAAATCGCAACCGATATCATTTTGGATTTGAGACCAGATTCAGAATCAATGCAGGCTCGGAATCAATTGATGATTCGTAACAGTTCCGGGAGTAGCTGCTGGAGGGTTTAGGGATTCTTATCAATTCTGATGTCCAGAATGGGAATCAGCTCCAAAATTGAAACGGAGTTGTGACCGGTTTGATTTGAGATCAGGTACAGATTTGGAACAGGTGCGGGAACAGTTCCCGGATGGTTTAGGATTCATGATCAGTTCCAATATTGGTGCGGATCAGTCAATCAACTCCAGATCTGGAACAAGTTCGGAATTAGTCGCAGGACCGGGCTTGGGTTTGAGATCACTGCCAGATTCGGAACAGGTTCGAGACTAGTTACTCTTTTGCTTAAACTTCGGGATCCATTGCAAGATCTATTATAGCTCATGAATCAGTTCCAGGATCAGAATCTACACAACAGAGTTTGGTTCACAGATCAGTTTCTGGGTATGTGTCGATTTGCTGCAGGAATTGGAACAGGTTCGAGATAATGTGTGGACCAGTATGGCGTTGAAATAAGTTTCAGTCCGTGTGCACAGTGGTAACGGTTCAAAATCAACTATACCTCTCCGGGATAGGTTTGCGAGGAGTTTTTGGAGCACCTAACCGAGCCAAAAATCTCGATATTCTTGAACGAACAAAGACATAAAACAACAAAAAACACTCTCCTAGCAAAGATGCCTGATTAAAGAACATATTTAAGACCTTAAAGCAGCTTGTTCCTACTTGGTTTCTTCGCAGAGTCAACAAAAACACATCATAGGAAATGCTTGAAGATGGTCGTCCCAACAAAAAAAAAGTAAGATGATTCACATTGGCATCAAATCCAAGATCGGTTCGAGGCTTGATCTTTTAGTTTGAACGGTATTTGCAAATGCCACCAGCGTTGAAATAAATACCGAAGAATGTACCGGATCTTTAAATTGAAGACGTGCTCCGTTTCTCTCTCTGCTTTGATCAAAAAGGTTGTCCTGCCGCAATCTCTCCGTCCGATTCACAGGCAAAGATGGGATGGTTAACTTGATTGGAAGTATCTCGTTCCATGAGTTGGGCCTAGCTCTGGTGTACTTACATCGTTGAGCGTACTCTTGACGAACCCGCCGCCCTGGAGCAGATGCACCGGGACGCGCAGCTCGGCATCCTCCGCCACCACGTCCACGTGCGCGAGACAGTACTTGCCGCGCAGCCGGACCAGCTCGTCCTCGCGCACCCGCACGCGCGTCGCAATGCCGGTGCACAGGTCGAAGTCGCCGAGCTGGTTGGCGTTGCCGCGCAGCAGCCCGGACGCGAGCCGCGCGCTCGCATCGATCATCTGCAGCGCCCAGAGCCGCTTGCCCCGCAGCTGCCGCTCGAAGATTTCGCCCTGCCGGCGGCACTCGGCTCCGCGCACCCGCGTGTAGTCCGGCACGAAGGAGGGCACGCGCAGCAGCAGCTGCTCGAAGTCCTCCGGCGAGATGGCGATGCGCTGCTTCACGACCCGGGCCGGCCCGTCGGCGGCCGACCGCTTGGTGCGCTTCGGGCCGGCCTCGACCGGCGGCTCGGCCGGCAGCTCGGCCGGATGGAAGAGGGACGCGATCGGGCTGTGGTTGAGCAGCTGGACGAGCTTCGAGTCGGGCGCGGTCTTGGGCCGGCCGCGCTGTCTGGCCGGGGCGTTACCGTCGTCCGCGTCCGACTCACCGTCGTCGGCGTACGAGCCGGCGGGCCGGAAGCGAATCTCTTCCTGCGAGTCGGCCCCCCCGTCCGCCGAGGCGAGCCAGCTGGCGAGCAGGTTGATAATCGGATTGTCCTTCTCCTTCCGGTCGGCATCGGCACGGAACGATTGCACCCACCGCAGCAGCCCACCGTCCGACGCTTCCTCCTTCGCCGCATGGTCGTCGGCCGCCGGCTTCAGCACCGTCTCGAGCGCGCGCTTCAACCCTTCCAGCCAGCTCGCCTCGTCGGTCGGCTCCTGCCCCTTCCGGGCGGGCCGCACCGTCTCCCGCTGCTTCTCCTTCGTGTGCTGGCGCGTCTCTTTCTCGCCATCGTCGTCATCGTCGTCGTCATCGACGTCACCGTCGGCGGTTCGTCGCTCGTCATCGCTGTCGGTGCGCTGCCGCGAGCCAAGCAACCCGAACAGGTTAAAAATAGAGCGCGGCTCGGCTTCGGCTACTTCATCCTCATCGTCGTCGTCGTCGTTGTCGGCGGCGGCGGCGGCGGCATCTCCCCGACCGCGCACCGTCTCCCTCCGTTCGCTGGCGGCCGCCGGGCGCTTGTCGCGGCTCTTCAGCCCGTGGCGGGCGCGGAGCAGCCGCTGCTGGGTCGCTCTCCGGATGGCGGCCTGCTCCTCCGTTTCCTCCTCCTCATCCTCCTCATCATCTTCCTCCTCATCCTCGTCGTCCTCGTCGTCATCGTCCTTCACTGGCCAGGGTTTGCGCGTCACCGCCGACCACGGTGCGTCACCTTTGCCGCGGGCCGCTACCTTGCGCTTCACCACCGCGAGCCCCTCCTCCTGGCCGTGCTCGCGCAGCCGGAACCCGTCCGCCTCGCCCACCACCAGCAGCAGGGCGAGCAGGCAGAGCAGCCCGCCCGCCAGCAGCAGCCGTCGGTTCGCCACCATCGCCTCGTCACCCCACACACACCCCCACACACACGTGCACTATCGTTTGCTTCGAGATACACACACACACTCACTCACACCTGCACACGAGCCACCCGCAACATATCCTGGACGGGCGAACGGGGGTCGTTTGTTGATCGTCGGTCACGCCCAGCACCGTTGATCGTTGCCACACGTTTGATTTGATCGGTTGCGCTTTCTCACTCTCTCTCTATCGCTCTCTCTCTCTCTCTCGCTTGAACAATTTCGGAAAAATCGGGGGAAAAAGGAAAAACCTGTCACCACAGGAGGAGCCGTGGGTCCTGGTGGGAAGGGCTGCGTCGTGTGCGTGCGCGTGTCGTCGTCTGCCGTGTGTGTCCGGACCGGCTAGATGCTTGCGGACAACTGTGGGGACACAACACACTTACCCGGCGGCACTGTCCTTTGGCATGGGAGAAAATAAACATTTCTCGGGAGTTATGTGGTGCCAATTTCTCTCTCTCTCTCTCTCTCTCTCTCTCTCTCTCTCTTTCATTCTCTCCCTCTCTTTGCTCTCTTCGTAATGTTTTTGAATGGACAGTAAAAGTTGTTTTTTTTTGTTTAAATCATAATTCTAATGAGAAATTACAGCAAAAATGACAATGGAAAAAGCTCCCATAGACACTGACACGCGCGCGCACGGGTCTGGTTGAGAACCTATTGGAGAGCTTTCTTGTGGCAGCGCGTTAGCTTTTGCACGGCACCGTTGGACCACACCTGAAGCTGGTGCGCTAATTGCCCACCAGTATCGACAGAGCTCCAGTTTACCTGTGATTACGGGCGTTTGTGTGGTTATTATCTTTATCGTCGCGCTGATAATTAAACAGAAAAGAAGAGCTACACTTTTGCACCTACCTAAGCGATCGTCGGTGGTTAAGGTGGAAAATGTTGAAATATTGAGAAAAAGAGAGGAGCAGAGAGAGAGAGAGAGAAGCACGGCAAGAGCAAGAATGAAAAGAGTTTGATCGCGATCCGACTTGCGCAAATGCCGGAGCGCACTGCTGCATGGGCGACCAACTGTTGGGAGACAATTTTACAACCATAAAGTTGGTGTTGTACATGTGCGTGTATGTGTGTGTGTGTGCAGCAGCAATGCTCATCGCAACGACACAATGTAAGATGAGCAACTGCTTGCGCTTGCGGAACAGGGAAATTGCTCAAACATTCGCTTCCGCAATCATTCGCTCGCAGAGTTAATTCCATCTTGAAAAACGGTCTCTCTGCATTGCTGCGCTTGAGCTTCTCGATTTTCCACCCAAACCCCTCCCCCCACTTCCTTCCTCTCCCTCGCTCACATTCCACAGTGCGCCGGTTGCTGGTGTGGTGTTTTTGAAAAATGAAAATTTCCCGCGTAAAAATAGACGCACAACGAGCGTGGCCCGAACGAACCCGAACAACTGCGTGCGGAGAGCAGCTGCGCGCAACGGGTGTGGGGGAGTTGGAAGGTATCCCAGAGCATCCAAAAGAGTTACACCATGTCGGTTGTGAATGTGAGTGTGTGTGTGTGTGTGTGTGTGTGTGTCTCGCTCGGATGGAGTAGGTCAAGTCTTATTTGCGCCATTTCGGACGGGACCGCCGGCCGAACGGTATTGAATGTCAGATCCTTGGTTCGAGAGAGAGAGAGAAAGAGAGAGGGAGGAAGCAGAACGGAAAGCGAGCGTGAAGGAGAGATCATTATGGGGTATTTATTTTCAGCTCCACTTTGGGGGAAGGGGGGTGGGGGAGGGTGCTTTCTGGCTGGCCAGCAAGGAAGGCAGCACGATAACTCACCATTACCGCGGGCGGGCGCGCGTGTGGTACAAATAACGTCAATAAAATAATAATCATCCAACCCCTTAACGGTTATGGGCGATAATAGCAATGTAAGGGGAGGGGGGGGGAGGGAGGCGTGCAGGATAATGATGGCATTGTTTTCGGGCAATGTGAGCGGGGTGGAGGTGGGAGGCACAGGAGCCCCATTAATCGTAATCTTTCCGATCGTTTGCGCCAAGCGAGGAGACTCCCCGGACAGCTTCATTTGGCATTTGTGCGTGGGCATAAAGGGGGGGGGGGAGGGAAGAGGGTTAGTGGACGCGAGGAGGTGTCGGTGGTTCGCCTAAAGTTCGTTTCGGGCCAGTTTGCCTACCTTCGGGGGTGGTGGGCAGCCACGGACGGATCGATGAGGATTCGCCACCGAGGCGAACGTCGGGCGGTCGGGAACGGTTCGGGCTCCGTGGAAAAGGTATGTACGTCATTTGAGGAGGGGATGGGAGGGGAGGGGCGGAAGGTACGTACGGATGCTGAGAGGGAAGGAGGGGGATGTTTGGGCTTTTCTTTATGGGCTTCCCTTGCTGTCGCTTCGTATCTCTTTTGTCGTGATTCGAGTTCGGAATCGGTTGAAACGGTTAACTGTTTTCCCCCGTTTCGCGAGCGGGATGCTCTAGCTTAGAGCAAAACCATGAAGAGAGTGAGAGAGAAAGAGATGGGTTGGTGGGTGGGTCGCATGATTGACTGCTGCTTGAGTCCACACGTCTCCCGGCGCTTGGGTGGATTACAGCCGGCTGAGATGGAATGTAGAAAAATGTTGTTTGGGGGGGAGTTTTTGGGGATTTTTTGTCGTACGCTGATGACATATCGATCGAGAAGGATGTGTTGATGTTGTTGTTTTTTTACTTGCTGTTGAAGGGAATCTGCATTCTGCAGAGACACAATTTGTAGACGCTACCTGCTCCACCGCAAACCAACGTTTTTTGCCATCTGGCGCCTGAAAGTAGGCAAATATTTTTTTTTTATGTTTGGCTAAATAATATTAAAAAAATCATATATGTTCAACGTTAAATCAGGTTTTTTTTAAGAGGGCAAGGGAAAGTGGGAAATTTTGCATTATTGAATTATTTTTCTTGGCATTATTAAAACGTTGCTTGACTCGTTCCTCCTGCCTGTAGCGATGGATCGTTAAAAGCTGTTATAATTTGTTTAATTTGACTGTTGCCTACCTTTCACGCGTTCGGTTGTGGCCGTTTGGAAAATAATTACTAACAGCTGCGATCCGTTACATTTAAATCCGCCAGTACTCATCTCCAGATAACAGATCTTCGTCTTTAGTTTTGTTGTCTTCGCCAGTAACCTAGAATTATATATAAAAAAAGAATTGACCGAACGACCACCTATCGCCTGTGAGTCACATTATTAGCTAGCAATAGTTATCAGCGTTTGCGCCCTATGCATCGGTTTATTTTATTCAGACTCCGGAACATAAACACTACATTTTTTTACTTAATGCAACAACTAATTAAGGTTTGGATTTCTGTTTACTTTAATAGAGATTAACTTACTAAACAAAACCATTGATACGGAGGGAATCAATAAGCCTACCAGCGCTACGCACGATATATTAACGCTTCTAGCAGTAGCTAAGCCAAAACGATGTCTAAATTCGGCACATTCCAGTGTAAACTATTATTCTATCGCACGGACACAGTTTCGCGCACATGCTACAACAAATGGGGAGCTTTGTTTTAGTGAGATTTTACATTATTCAAACAAAAAATTACCAACGATATCAACACGCGCGCTGGGTGTGGACCACGCAGTATTGCAGTGTTACTCAACCGTCTGTTACGTTTTTAACGGAATCGATTCAAACAGGACGAAACAAAAACGAATGGATCTCACAAACGCGTGTTCAATGTTCGTAACAATGTATATTTATCGCTAGGGTGGTATGTATTTAATTAACTCCATCAATGTATTAATTGTTTTTTTCCCCCCACGTTTACGACGACTTTTGCTTGTCTAAACGTTCTTTTACGTGATCTTTTTTTTTTTTTATGACACCAAATACATCTTCGTGGCTTGATAAAATTCAAAAAGGGTTTCCAATAATTTCCCATTCGTGGGTTCCTTCGTTCCACCAGTCCAATTGTATTGATATCCAATCGGAAAATACCAATAAATTATGGGAACGAACCAAAAATCTATGCACCAAAAATCAGATATCATCCAAAACCAAGAGCATATGACGTAAATACCAAAAGACCGGCGGGGCGCTCAACGACACAACGTGAGCTACAAACTGCACACATACACGCTTAAGGAACACGCACACACAGTACCGTAGGTTTAGCTGTCGCTGATTAATAATATTACCACACTCGTATTATCCTTTATAACGATTTAACAACAGTTATAGTGATAGTGTTTGCCTTGCCATTATTTGCTGAACCTGACGAACCTAGTATACTGTCTGCAAGCATGAAGCCGCATTTATATGCATTGAATTAATGTCACAATATGATTATCGGGGGTTTGTTTTTGTTTTGTATTGCACTAAAGTTTGACTAGAAGTATTATTGTTATCTGCTCTTTTTTGTTTTGCTTCATGCTTGCCATGATGCTTACAGTAGGACGCGCACGTAGAAATGCCAAATACACAATTGCTTGCTGGTGTGCTGCCCGCTTCTTGCACGTCCAGGATTGTGAGAGTTTCAACATGATATTCTAGGCGGTTTTAAAAAGAACGATAGAGTAAAGATTAGGTAAAAGCTAATGAGAAGATCGCCATCCTAACATCGCGAACCGTAATACACTTGTTTAGCTCTCTCTTCTTCTACCCTAAAAGCGCTTGGATTCCAGAGAACATAACAACCATCACAACACACGTCCAAACAATACCAATTCGCCCCCTCTTGTTTCAATGTCGCTCTTCTCTCTCTCTCTCTCTCTCTCTCTCTCTCTCTCTCTCTCTCTCGCTCTCTCTCGTTCTTTCTCTTTTACAGCAGCATTAACACCAATTGCTAATCGCAAAATATCCCTGTGTTTTGGTTACCAAGCTCAGACGCGCCCCCTCTGCCAGATTATTGGGCTGCTGCCCGTGCGGGTCGTCTGTCAGCCCGACTTTTGTGTTCTGATTAAGTACTGCACAACATTCATATTACGTCCGGTTAACCTTCGGTCGCTAGCAAATTCATCCATAGGGTTTTGTTCTAATCTCATAATACTACTACTACTACTACCAGACAGAAACGTACCTTTTAGCCTCTCTGCCGTTTGCAAGAATTCCCAAAAAGCTTCTGCTTCTTTTTAAATACTAATCCCATTGCGGCGAGTGGGGGTCACATCAAAATAAGTGGGTTTACATTACTGTTTTCTTCACATTTGTTTTCTCTATTATTGTGATAACACGTTTTCTTCTACGGCAACCGCCGCTACAGCAGCAGGTTGAGAAACACTGCTTCTAGGGTTGCTAAGCGCTTACTCGAGCGATTTACTGTTCACTCGCTGAAGAGGACAGAGCGAATTGGCGAGACATAATACCCCGGGGAGCAGGGAAGAGAATAACACATAATCTTACATTGTATGCAGAGGGTTTCCGTGGAAGCGTAATCGATTTGTATAAATATAGTACAATACTGGGCCGTTCTAAATGGAACCACTTCGATGTTGGACACGTTGGAAACGAACAGTACCGGTTACATGTGTCTGCATAGGAATATGCATGTTCGCATCAATGTCTAGCAATGCCACTTCCTTTCTTTTTAAGTACTGAAGAAGAAATTGCCCAAACTGTAAGTGCCACATTTCGATCGCCCAGTACCGCAGAAAGAAAACAAAAGCTGAAACTCATCAGCGTCCTCTTACATTATTGGCTAACGAGATACATTATTGGCTTTGGCGTTAACATGTTTAGCACACAAAAATAAATAAATAATCTGCTCGATGCTACCCGAGAATACGCTATAAAAGTAGTCAAATTAACTAGAGCATCGCTGCGCTCAACATGAGGATCATCAAAGAGTCTGAGGTAAGTGTAATTGGGAACGTTAAAACAAACACAACTGCAGACGGCGCACAGGTGTTAACAAAGTGTCCGGAGGGAAGTTGGGGCATTCAACCTGTGTTCGATCTCTCTATCGCTCTGAAAAATTGCTTGCACGCACTCATCTTCCCTAACACCTCAAATCCCTGCTTTCACTCTCTCGCACCTTCTCTAGCTCTCTCTCTCTCTCTCTCTCTCTCTCTCTCTCTCTCTCTCTCTCTCTCTCTCTCTCTCGCAGCATGCTGGAAAGACTCTGGCAATGAACAACCGTACCATCTCGCTTTAGACGGTCGTTTCGCGAAAGATCAGCGCACAGCACGTGCCGGAGGTGGCCGCGTCACCGTGACAGGCGCTAGCAGCATCCTCTGGAGGCCCTCCACCACCAGCAGCAGCGGCGGCCGCCGCTCCATCGATACCAGGCGCGGCTGACTCCTGCCGTGCGCCACCGTCCGGATTGATTGGTGTTATCTTAACGTACTGCGAGTGCAGGATCGTCAGGTTCGACTTGTCCAGCTGCTCCTGCTGCTGGTCGTGGATGCGCGTGTTGAGATCGGTGTACTCCTGCAGCCGGTCGAGAAACTCCTGCGCCGTCAGCTCGCCGCCCTTTCCGTCCGGTCCGAGCGCAAGCTGCCCGTTAGCTGTTAGGTGTAAGGATTTTTTTGGGGAGGTAGGAGATATTGTTTTTTTTTTTTAACGAGAAAAAGAAAAAAGTAAGGAGGAAATAGAGTAGAAGTATAGAAGTCATCCATTTTGTTGGTTGTATGCGTGTGTGTATTACATAAGGTCTCGTTTGGGGAAGAGGAGACTGTGGGTATTTATTATTATCATTTATTGTTTTGCAAAGCTTCATCAAGCGTGGAATTTAAATGTAATAAACTCTAAACAAAACCACAAGCACAACGCAAACTGATGCAATAAGGCCAACCGATAGAACAACCAACCGAAACGAAAGGCGAACAAACCAATAAAACACAAGACAAACTGGATGACGAAACGGGAAACTACCTAGTGGGAATGAAACAGTGCGTGTAAAGTGTACAATTCAAAACACACATGAATCATTCATTTGTGATCACAACTAAAACAAATAAAACTCAATAAAACAAAACCAACAACAACAAAAGAAAGAAAGAAAGAAACACAACACAACACAACAGTAAAACATCCTTTCTTGACGACAACGTGTATTTGAGAAAGGCTTTTTAGGGCTCCCCGTTGAAGGACTTATGCAATTGCTTAGGCTACTACTGACTGAGCTGTGAGGAGACAGCATCTTACCTACACATTTAAAACAAAAACCCCTACTGACTGAACCCCTGCTGCTGCACGGCTGCAAAGATAAATAAGTGCTCTACTGTCTACTACTCATTGTGCTCACACCTCCTGTGTTTGGCTGAACCTGAACCACATGTTGTGTTACATAAAAATTCCCCTGCACAAAATGGCAACACACACACACACTGGAATCACTGGTATGTGAGAGAAAGGGGTGGTGGAAGGGTTGGGCCGCTTTTGCTTCGAAATGCCTAATATCACCGATAACGACCGTTACCGTGTACCGTATTTGCGCCGCCGCTAAATTATCTAATGGACCCCAGCAGCAGTGGCGCGACGAATCTATTGAAAACCCCTGTGCCGCAGAAGATGTGTGCACGACAACCGTGTGAGCTTTTGCAATAGTGAATTAAGTGTCTAAATGGAATAAATAAATGCACTCTCTGCTTCATTCCTGCGAAGCCAGGCGAACCCGCGAGCCCCGGTGGAAGAGAGGCAGAACAAAAAAAAAAACAAAAACAAAGACTCAAAGCATTATCGCATGGATGGTGATTTTGTTTTTCCTCAGTGGCACTGTAGATTCGCGCTGGTCAATGGATTTAGTTAGTCGAGGCAGTTAGTGAGGTTAAGTGCGTGGTTAAGTACTGCGAGCTGTGGCAAAAGGGGGACGAGTAATTTAATAACCCGTTTTTTCTCTCTTTTATTCGTATGCACTAGGTCTAGTAGTATGTCACATGGGCAACGCGCGGAAGCGAGTGCTGGACCGAGCCCAGGACGCTTCGAGGTTGCAATAAGTTACTTAGTATTTGCGTAAGGTTCGACAAAAGAGATGGAACAAACTGAAGAGGAACGATAAATACGGGCGATCATGACAGGACATTAGTAAAAGGAGAAGGTAAGAGGGAGAAAAGGATGGATTTGGTTATAAAAAGGGAAGCACAGGCAAAACAGACAGTTGTTAAGAATTGTACAATGTACAGTAGTTTCACTGGTTGCGCGTATTTACAATCCTTACAGACATATTAAGTATACTTTTTCTCTCATTCAGAAGGAACAATCCAAAATGGGCCGTATTGCTTAACATATTAAGTATACTTGGTTAGTTAAGTATTGTTAGTAGTAAGATGCAAAGTGCCTGTACCTGAGAGCCATCAGAACCCGTACCACAAAGACACGATACAATCATTTTGATGCTTGATAATGCTCCGACCACATGTGGCAGCACCGATAAAAAAAAAATGTTTGGAAACACTGAAGTTGCATGTTCTATCCCACTCCGCCGTACAGTCCCGACTAGTGATGTGCTGTATGGAGCGTACCTACGACTCTGATTCGACTCCGGCTATTGTTAGTCCTACTCCGGCTCCGGCAAAATCCGAACGAATAGTCTCCGCCCGGAGTCATCCGGGGTCGTTCAGAGTCGTTTGGAGTCGTCTGGAGTCGTTCAGAGTCAGAGCCGTCGGGGGTCATTCGGAGTCGTCCGGAATTGGTTGAAGTCGGAGGTTGCCTGAGTCGTTTAGTGTCATTGGAGTCGGAGTCGTCCGGAGTCGACACAGCCGTTCGTTGTGTTTTTTGTCTTTTATTTTGTGCGTGAACTTCGTATACAGGCTATTGTTCTGAAGGTCAACTCGGGCTGACTTCGGAAGCCACCGACTCCAACCGATTCTGGACGACCCCGACTCCGAACGACTTAAACAGACAGCAATTCTTTTGCACCAAAACAACTACAGTGAGGCAAAGACCGATGGCAGAGACACCAGTGGCATTGACATTTTCATATAGTTACGTGGATAGCAAGACGAGCGGCCACCGGACCAATTGATCAGCGCACCACAACATCGGACGATCGCAACAAACAGGAAATGCTGACCAGGGCACCACCAGACGAATTGGCCACTGACGCAGCAAAGAACGCACCTTGCGGCCAACGCAACAATTGATAACCAATTGGATGTAGCCGCGTCAGCAATCATTTGTTAATAACTACTCAAGGTAAGCGGAAGCACCTTTGGAATAAAACAAAAGTTATTTTACAAATGGTATAGTCGTTCACATAATTATATATCGTCGACAGCAACAATATCGGTACCGATATCGTGGGTAAAGCATCGACAACACCGACACAAAACAATATTGGTCAACACTCGGCTGAACTGCTTCCTATCCAATCCAAACTCATCAAATTCCATTCCTATCCAATCCCCTAGCTTTATAAAAAAAAACCCCTGTATAAAAACCTTTTATCATCAACAAAAAAACACTATTGACGACCATTGATGGCATACGTCTACCTTTTCATCCGTGCCTTCGGTGAGTACTAGTTCTATCTAAAGAGCACGTCTTTCGTCAAAAATGGGTCATAAGTAGACCAAGTTAGTTTCAAAAAACTCTGAGGATCCTCAGGTTCAATTTTTGCACCAACTAAATGTTCACGAAGAACTCCACGACTCGCAAGACTGATAGCATAGAATGTGTATATTCTTGTTGTGGTTCGTATACATTGTCGGCGTTATACATTTTTAAAGCCCAAGAGCATAGACGGCGATACCCAAGTTAGCATTATGCATACATTGGAACAATAGTCGGCTGATCACGATAATCGGGACACACAAATGTGATTTCTTTTTTAGTGATCTGTACTATCCAACGGGTGCTATCCATATGGAAAATGGGGAAAGGATCTTTTTCGTCGGGAGCCGAATTCAACCAAGGTTGACGTACAGCCTCCAGAGTGAACTCCAGAGGGAGCTAATTTGAGTGGAAAGCGGTAGTTCTCTACAGGTTGACCCAAGAAAGGAGTCTCAAATCTCGAGCCTGGAAGCCATGCTCGGCAATGCTTGAGGGTCTATTGCCTGGCGACCAATCGGAACGAGTAAGATTAATGTATGTCCTCGAGCACATCCGCGAAGAAGAACACCCCCGTGTGAGCACCAAGCAATAGAGCGGAATGCTCGTCGAGTGGGGTATGCAGACGATCGTAGCATCGTCTCGTTTTTTTTCAGGATTGGGAGAACAGGATCGACCCGCGACCGGCAGAAAAAAATCATTGCCATACCAAACAGGCGACCAGGCGATGGTTCATAACATAAATAACATGTCTTAAGGATCAATAGATTGTGAACCTTTTCAAAAATATTAAATGAAATTAAACACTACAGCTATAAACTTCTGCTTATCTGATTGTTAGACGAAAGAATGCAGCCAGCTGCTCGCGTGCTCTCTCTGCAGTAAGCCGCTCTTACTGCAGTTGACGAGCCGTAAGCGCCTGAGAGCGATCGGTCGGGATGGATCGTTCGGCTGCTGCACGAAGCGCATCGGGGCAGCGCGGCATATACATCGTTGTAATAAACCATCCGTTTTAAGTTAAGAACAATATAACTGTATTTATGTTCGTGTGTGTACTGTCCACCTCTCGCCATATCACATACGGACGTAAAACTGATGATCAAAACCATCTACCGTCGCCAATAGAATTTTTAAAATTCCGCACGGCAACGGAGGACATCTGGTGCAGGCATATCTTCTATACCTGATAGAGTTTCTTTCTACAACTGCTTGGAATGCCTTGGAATGGAATGGAAGGAGGAGGAGCGTAGGAAATTGGGACAGTTAGTTTTAGTTTACATTCAGAACACAATGAACAGGATTTAGGATCGTTTTGATTCAGGACAGGGTAATCAATATTCCTAGCTACCCAGAATGATAGAACGCGCTACCTTACTGTGCTACCAACAATCAAACAGGAACAATCAGTAAGCAACTCTACCTGATTGCCAAAACATTTGTAGAAGGGTTTGTTCGGTACTGCTGAGCTCCCGATTCGCTACAGAGACGGAACCAACACCCAAGCGCAAGAAGGGGATGCAACGGCGCAAGCGGTCAGACCCCTGAGGGCCTTCGAGGCCTAACTGTCAAAGGCCTTGCCTGCACTCCGAACGGATAAAATCCTAGACCCCCGTGAGCGACAAGTTTTTCGTTCTTAAGAAGGACAGTCACGCAGCTGAAATGGTCCCAGAAGCCAGAATACAACCTTGCTTTTTGTCTCAAACAAGAATGTGAAAAACAGAACTGAGCTGAAGGCTGCCAACATTCATACAGAGGAGAACAATAAATCCAATCATATTGACAAACGAAAACAGACTAAGTTCTAACCGTAAGTGCATCAAAAACAGTAACCACGCTGTAAATTAATATGAAAATAAATAAATAAAAAACAAACAGACAACACCGTGCAAACTGTTTAACACACACATACACACATAAAAACACGGCAAAACGGTTAAGGGTGCCGCACTACTGGGGAAACTTCTACAAACGGGAATTGTACTGCGGCAAAGGGGTGGGTCGAGGAAACTACTTAAAACAAACAAAAAACAACGATTAGTGGTAGTATTGGTTAGCAGTAGTAGCATTTTTGTAGTAGTGTTAGTAGCTGTGCGTAGTGGTATTTTAAACCCATTCTTATAGCAGCAACACATCCCATGGAGGAGAAGGGTGGGGCTGTTGTTTGCCCATCACACCACACTGATTTTCTTTTTTCTTTTTTTGTTTTCTTTTCCCGGCTCCGTCCGTTTCCGCCAGTGTGCCAGTGGATGGGTTAGTGGGGCGTTTAAGTGGCACCATTAAGTTTGCCGCACAAGATATGCACAACCGAGTTGAGGTAGCTGCTGTCTTGAGATGATAAGTACGAAAGGTTGCCCCTCCCCCCCCCCCCCCCCCCCCTTTGGGGCGTGTACAGGCGATTTGTGTAAAGGTGAATATACCATCCATGGAAATGACTCTGCATCTGCGCTCTGCATCCACTCTGCTGCAGCTTCCAACACATCCCGTCCATCCCTCTACCATCGTTTGGTTCCCCTTTTCGGTCGCGCATTAAAAGTAAAGATCCCTAAGATAAGTGGTCAAACTGAGCCGCCTGCACGAAGCTCGCATGCTGTCGTTACGATTGAAGGTAGTTTTGGTGGTTGTGCCTAAATATGTACGCTAAAATATTCGATCATCAAATATTCGATTTTGCCCTCTCCCCCACTATAGTATTGTGCACATGCCGCGACAGCAGTTGGCAATGACCGAGTCCCTGCGTATTGCAATCGAGCTAGTGACGTTTGCCGTCGCCGCAGCAGAAGCGGCAGCAGCAGCAGCAGCAGCTGGCTCTTCGTGGCGGTGGTGGTGGCTGTTAACATGATTATTGCTATTCGCCGATCGTACCAGCAGCGCACTCTCTGCCGGTTCGGCCGCACTACTATCGATCGTCGGCACCGGTTCATCGTTGGACGGGGCATCCGTGGTGGTGGTGGTGGTGCAAGAAGCTTTGGTTTGCTTGGCGCTGGTGTCAGACTGCGAGAAGCTGCGCGTCCATTCGCCGTACTGTTTGCGCCGCTCGTCCGCCAGCCGCTTCAGCTTCTCGAGCCGCGACATGAGCTGCCGGGGCGAAACGCCCCCGAAGCTGCCACCGTCGGTCAGTTTTGCTCCCCTGTGCTGCTGTTGCTGCTGCTGCTGCTGCTGCTGCTGCTGCTGCTGCTGCTGCTGCTGGTGGTGCTGCTGTGACGCCTGCGACCGTTTCGCATCACTGGCCGGTGCGATCGAGTATGGCAAATCGGTTTCCGATTTCGAGCCGCCGCCCCTCTGCTCCACACCAGCCGGTTCCTTGCCGGTGGGTACGGATTTCGAGCCCGCCCGGCGGCCGTCCCCTTCCGCCGGCCCGTCACTGTCGTTCGTCGGGATGGTGCTGTGCGAGGCTTTGCTGCTATCGCTCGACTCCGGCAGGGGCGAGTGAGATTCCGCACTCTCCGGCGTGTACGGTTCGAACTGCTGCTGCTGCTGCTGCTGCTGCCCGCCCGCACCATTGCTGTACGCTCCCGCTCCACCGCCCGGCGGCATCGAGTACGTGTTAAGGTAGTGGGTGTCGATGCGATTCACGATCACGTCGTTGGCAAGCATCATCCGGCGGGAGATGAGCGTTTTCCGGTGCTCGACCGGCTGGTGCTTGATGATGTTGCGACAGTTCGGACAGATCGTGGGGCTGCCGCCCCCCGCCAGCTCCCTCTCGTCTCCGTTACGCGCCGCTGCGACACCCTTGCCCGCGTCCCCGCCCGCGTTACAGTACAGTGCGCACATGCATACGTTAAGGTTGCTGTCCGTGTCGAACACGTTAATGCTGACCAGCGGATGCTGATACCGAAAGCAGGCTTGCGACAGTAATTCGAGCGGTCCCGCCGCCTGGCCGGTTTCGAGGTGGGCAAGTGGCGGCGGCGGTGCCACCGCCCCCGACGACACCGATTGCTCGTTGCCGTCTGCAGCGACGGCCGCCGGCACGGTGGCGGTGGTGCCGGGGGGTTCGAGCGCGAGGAGATTCTGCGCGTAGCACTGCTCGATGCGGGCGGCACATTTGGGACAAGCGGACGGGTAGTGAAGCTGATGGTGGTAGGCGAACCGGTCGCCAGCCACATCGAGCGGCGGCCCAAACGGAATGATGGTGGTGGCGGCGGCACTAGTGCTGCTGCTGGTGCTGCTGCTGCTATCGCTACACTGGGCCGCGGTGGCAGCCAGCTGGCGGATCCGGGCCGCGTCCGGCGACGGGCTGGCACCACCGGCCGCAGCACTACCATAACTACTAAGACTTACTACGATCGTGTTATTATTACTACTACTATCCATACTTGCACTGTTACGATAAATAGGGTGTTCAACACGCAGCTTTCTAGGCACATGCGTATCACAGGAGCAATTATCTACAATACCTTGACTCGTCTTGATTCTAAAGCTGAGAAAAACCGGCTGGCGGGTCCGTGGAAAAGGTCGCGCGACACAAAAAAAGGGAAGAGAAAAGAAATGGTTGAACAAACGGGATTAATACACGTGCGCACTATGTGTTATACTTGGGATTCATGAATCTGAATGAATCTTTGGAATGATTCAATGAATCTGAATCCCGATTGGAAAGATTCATGAAACTCGAAAGATTAATTAATATCATAAGATGCATGAATCTCAAAAGTTTCTTTTATCTAGAAAGATTAACGAATCTCTAGGGATTCATGAAATTCTAAGGATTCATAAATTTCTAAAATGCATAAAGCTTGAGCTTTTATTATTCTTTTTTTCCGACGTGGTCATGCCAGCCTATAAAGACTTTTGAGACTTCTTGGAAAATATCACGCATTTGAACCGACATCGTGCAAGTTGTAGGTGGGATTTGGGAAAATCAATATTTAGGAGATCATACATTTCTAAAGATTCGTGAATCCCAGGAGATATATGAATTTTATTGGATTTATAAATATTATAGAATTTATAAATATTATAAATAGAATTATAGAATAAATATTATGAAATCTTTGGAAATGTGTTTGTAACGGTTATCAGCACAGAAATGCCAAAAAAATATATCAATTTCGTCTCAATGACAACTTTAAAATGTCAAAATCAAAATCGTCGTAACTCGGGGGACGCCTGTACTGGGAAACTGTCTCGGCAACCTCTGTAACAACCATGACCAACTGCGCGCGAAACGCATCGATTGATCGATTGTGTTTTTTTTAGTATCGGTATTCCTACTTTATCGGCGAGAGATAGAGATGCGCGATAAATTTAGTATCATAGAGAAACAACTTTATGAACAGCACCGTGAACTTTTGCACATAACCACTTCTTTTTGTCTCGCAGTACCGTGTTCTGCGCGGTAGCTGTTTGCAATATCAAGCATTAAATATTGTATCGCTTTTTAACACCTTATCGACGGACGACATACACACGCATCTCCACGGTTCGTTTGTTTTCGGAGGTGGGGGAGGAACCTGCCCAGCATAGCTGTGTGTTCGGTCGTTAATAATTATTTCCCCCTTTGTTCGTCAAAGTTCTTCTTTGTGTTTGACTTCTTTCAGACAATGTTTCATTTACATTTCTTTAAAATTCTATTTATCAAAAATAAACATTATTGGACAAAGCAATTTGCAATTATAGTTATGCGGGTGCTCGTCAACGCGATGTTGGAATTTAAAATGTTGCCTATATTTGGCACAATTCAATCGATTAAAGCCCGCTCTTAGATTCGCTTGGCAAACCGTGACACGCTCGACGATTTTCAAAACTATTTTTAGCTATATGACTTATGTTTGCCTGCCTAAAATCAATAAAGTGGCTTATTGATTTGATAGTTAAACAAGAGTAACTTCCATGTATCGGAAGCTCTGTTTATATACATGACGTACATATTGTAATGTCTAGCGCGTTGACGACTGGGTGTGACCCAAAAAGATTTAAAATATTTAAATTTGCAAAACTAAATGTTCCAAATGTTCCGTTGCTGATCAACGTTCATTGCGTGTTCTTACTGCAACTGCAAATCTTTCTATGTTATGCAAAAAAATAGCAACAAGCGGCTACCACTCGCGGCTGCCAGCGCCACTACAGAGGGAAACGACACGATTCTTGAGCAAGGTAACGATATTAACCATCACATAAGGTGCAGAACTCATTTTTAAAGTCTTATGATGCATTACGATCGATCATCTAAGCTGCATATGCGATTTGCCAGCCGAAACCCTCTAAGATGAATTTTTGTGTGACAGTTATCAAACATTTTAGTCAATGGATGCCACATTTTTCCCGAGATTTCTTGGATACTGCATAAGCAACAGCTTTACTAGTTTTCTTCAACATAAATATCTCTCTAAGCTGACGGTCTCTTGGCGATTCACCTTAGCGAGATTTTACCGTACATCGATTGATCCAACTTGTAATTAAAAATGATTTATTATGATTATATTGGGAATGGGAATCCATCAAGAAGTAAAGTTTAGCACAATTTCTTTGTGGTTAGTGTTCAAAAATCGTGTAGTGGTGTAGGTTACTACTATTTTACCAGCCACATATGAGTAATCAATTGTGTGCTTGTTGACGTGGTGTGGACAATTGTTGACCGCAATGTACAAAGCTAATAAAAAAAACAACCAACCCAGTCGTCCATAGTTGAACATTGGGTTATGGCGAAACACAGCGCATTTGTTACGTACGAAATAAGCTTCTCTCAGTGCAAAACGCCACGTACCTTACATATAGGGTTTACCGAGTCAGCACATGATTGCACATGATGTTCAGCATGCCACAAACTGGACTGAGTTGAACTATCCTTATCAACGATTTTCAACACATCACAAAGAACTGTCAAACTCAATGCAACTTGCGACATGTTGAAAATCATGTGGATGAATTGAAATATAATTGCGATGCAAACACAACAATTGGGAGCTGTTCTAAAACATCTCCCAAGCAATGAAAAAGGTTGGAAATTGACTCGGAAACCCCTATATTCCTAAAGATGTCAGCAATTGTCCATAACACACACAGCAAGCACACGATTGACACTAGATTACTCATAAGCGGTTGGTAAAATAGTAGTTACCTACACCACTACACGATGTTTGAACACGAATTTCAAAGAAATTGTGCTAAACTGCACATCTAGATGAAGTCATTTCCTATCTAATCATAGTAAAATCTTTTTTTTTATAATAAGTTGGTTCAATCGATGCATTCCGTATTTAAACGATACGTCCAGAATCTAAATATGTAACCGATCGCAATGCATCGTAAGACGTTAAAAATGAGTTCTGCACCTTATGTGATGATTACTTAAGAACTATACTAACTAAATGTGAAAAAAAAATTGATTTGATGGAGTTGTCTCAAGTAAAGATGAAATAATTTGAGACAAAATCAAACGACAATCTGCAATTAAAAAACTTCAGCTTCACAAATGGTAAGAAGCATCAAGATCATGGTTTTGTGCAGAAGTTCGGTACGGTAATATGGCGAAAACGAGAATGATGATACTGCTCTACACATTTGTCATTCATTGTAGCTTACCTTATGATCACCCATGCAGACGTTCGCACCAATAATACCGTAGCTAACGGTGCTAGTGTTGGCGCCATCGCCGCCGGGCTTGCCCTCGTCCAGTCCGTGCTCCCATACGAGCTTGCGGGCCGCCGGACTTACCAGTATTCGATCGCACCAGGCGGGGCAGCGGGTCGCCATGTACGAGACCGGCTGGAACGGGTCCTCCTCGTACGGGTAGGACGGTGGGAACGTGATGGGAAACTCGTACAGGATGCTGCGAAGCGATTCCAGCTCGCGGTCGAACTGACGCAGCTGCAAAATGTCGCGTTGTTAAAACGACCGTAAACAATCGATCCAAACTGCTCTTACCCAGCCTTCCTTGAACGTGCTTTGATCGCAGTGGAAAAATTCCTTCTTCCCCACCGTCAGCACATTCGTGCCGGTTGCATCCCGATATTGCACTTTTGTACTGTCGTTTTTCGTGTTCTGTACCCGATGCATTGTGAGATCTTCGGTGAGCTTCTGTGGTACGGAGACAAAGAGGCAATGTTAGCAAAATGGAGAAAACAAACGCCCTCGAGTGTGGTCGGTATCAATTACCTTAATGACGCCCTCTGTGTCGCAGCGAAAATTAAAATCACCGAAAACAAAATATGGCACTGGTCGGTTTACCGTATCTTTGTGGAATCTGCCAGCGAAAGTGGAGAAGCAAAGCAAAGGTTAGCAAATACGGCACAGGCAGTCATGGGACAGCAGGTCTTCCGCACGCGGCTTACCGTTCCAGCGTGTGCACAAGGGCGCGGCGCCGGCTCTTGCAGTACACCGAGGGATACTCTTCGCACGCTTCCAGGTTGGACGCATCGTGAAACAGGTGAATGTTAACCAGATCAAAGACGGTTCCGTTCAGGAACCAGCGCGTACGAAGAAACCCTTTGCGCGACCATTTGCACTGCAATGCAAGCAAACAATGTAACAACGGGCGTAACAACAACCAAATGCCTGGGCGGAGCCGTTCATCTTCGAAGGCGGGCGCAGCAACACACCTACCTCGGGGAAGAATTGTTGAGGAAACTTTGCCTTTTCTTTGGTAGCGACCGTTTCGATACTGCCGGTGTGGATGCTTTTGCCCTCGACGGAGTCCCACTCGTGCGTGAGAAAGTTCCACATCAGCACGTGGCTGACCGTGCTCCGGACAAAGTACAGGTTCCCGAGGGCCTGAAAGAAGAGGAAAAACAAAGAGACGAATCATCAACAGGAATTTATTGCTTCTCCAAAGGCCCTCATAATGCATCATCTTAAAGTAAGCGAAAAACTAAATTCATTGTGTGTGCATTACCTAACATTTGCCTCCGCTGATGTTCTAATGTTTAACCAATGCTCAAGGGGATAGTGTCTCCACTACATGGCTCGCGTACATTCCCCCCTTCCCCTCCCTATAGTATCCTCCGATAGGTCCCGTAGGTCGATAAGTGAATTTATTCCCGGAGGATTGTCAACACACATACACACACACACACACACACGGACACCATTAATGTAACGAAGTTTGGTAACAACCAGAAGTTTTGTTGTTCCTACTAGTGATGTGCTCTCTGCAGCGCACCAATGACTCCGATCCGACTCCGGCAAATGGAACCACAAGATCCGCTCGGAGTAGGAGTCGTCTGGAGTCTTTCGGAGTCGTTCAGAGTTGTCGGAGTCGTTCGGAGTCATCTGGAGTCGTTCGGAGTCATCTGGAGTCGGAGTCGTCTGGAGTCGTTCGGAGTTGTTCAGAGTTGTCTGGAGTCTTTCGGAGTCGTCCGGAGCCGTTCAGAGTCGTTCGGAGTCGTTCGGAGTCGTTCGGAGTCGTTCGGAGTCGTTCAGAATCGTCGGAGTTGGCCGGAGGCAAGACTCTGAACGACTCCGGATGAAACCGACTCCCAATAACTCCGGACGACTTCAGACGACTCCGGATGACTCCGAATCTCAATAACTCCGGATGACTCCGCACGACTCCGGACGACTCAGAATAATGCAGGGCGGATCTACCTTCCGCAGTCGATTCCGAACTTATCGGAGTGGGATCGGAGTCGACTCCAGATTTTTGCCAACTTTACCCATCACTAGCTCCTACTATTACGAACTTTTCGTATGGCGTTTCGCATTGTCTTTGCTCTGTTTCCCCCCGCCCACTCCATGCCCCACCTCTTTCTCCTTCTTTCCTTTACAACTGAGTGGACAGGGACTGTAAGTCGTGTAACGCTAGCTAAAAATACACATCCCATCTTCTCGATACATCGATTCCGTTGCCGCTGTCGCTCGTAAGGCTTCCCCACGGCGCCCGTGGGAAAACGACGCAACCAATTCAGGTCAGCAGCACCAACACACGCTGATCTCCCCGCACCACTGATTTCGGTGCATGGATGGATGCCTTTGTTTTATTTTACATTTTTTTTCTCTTCTACCTCCCCGACAATCGTTGTCGTTATTGAAACCATATTCTTTTGCCTTCCCCCGCCGCTTCTTCGCCGTGCAAATTTAAAAGGGCTTAAGCAGTTATGCACATACACACGCGCGCCCGTTTGCACTGATTAGGTTTCCTGTCTCTTGGCGAATGCGTCACGGTGCGTGTGCATTTGCATGTGCATGAGCCAGGCGCTAGCGCTGCCGCATAATATGATTAAGGGAGTATCGCAACGAAACAAATATGTTAAACTATGATTCACAATTGGTCAATATTTGGCCTTGGCGCGGGTCTATCGGGGTTTGGCTTTCGTGTGTGCGTTTGAGTTTTTTTTTTTTAAGCAAGCAAATAGCTGTCCTCCTCCATCCCCGCTTTACGTACCGTAAAATGTTCCGCCGAGTTGTAGTCCTCGTCCAGGTAAACCCGGATACGGTTGTAGCCCTGCAGCTCGTCCGATTCGCACAGCTGCTTGATGAATTCCTGCACGTACTCCATGGACTTTTCGTACGTTTTGCCGCCCACCTCCTGCAGATGGAGCGCGATAAATGCCGGCTGCCGGGCCGCGATGTGATCGAGAAACTCTTTGATCCATAGGTGCAGCAAGTTGGAGGGCTGTGAATATGAAGCAAGGAGAGGGGGCCGAGATGATGAATTTAGAACATTTTTTCGGTGAAACGTATCAACAAGCAGTGGTTCGTGAATGAAAAACCATGCTATTGGTGTAAGAACAAGATCAATAAACTATGCAAAACTAGCGAAATTATGGGCCATTCAATCGGTCCCGCAACTGTCACAGGAAGAGCCTTACATTTAACCTTGTCGATGATGAGAAAAAGTCATTTGCGGGGTTTATAACTTTTGAATGCCTAGTTTAACATTGTTACGATGTTTTACGATGAAAAAAACTCATTGAACTCTTCTAATTTTTGAAATTAAACATAAATAACCGTTATTTTGCCATGATGTTTGAAAATGGTTTCACTTACTACAACATGTTATACAGTTGTTTCGAGACTAACATACGTCTTTTTGGTAAAATGTTACTTTTTGTAGCTAAATTTCGTTTTAAAACCAGATGCCTTCATCAATTTAATACATTTTCTTAGCAAAAGTTATAAAATGTATATCAAATCTTACTAACTAAAAACAGATTAGTTTGAACGGTCAATGCAATATTACTTCTTTTAGTGTGCCTTTTTTTGGATAAAATGGACAGAACATCAAATTTACGCATTCACGTTCATTCGATCTTCGAACGAATCCTCAGCCTTAAAACTCGCGGGGTTAATAAAATGCTACAGCCCAGTTGCGCCTCGCCAGCAGCGCAGAAAGGCGAAAGATGAAGCGGTCGTAAAATCGAGCCTCTACTTACGTCTTCGAACACGCTTCCCACGTTCGCGGTGATCAGCAGAATCGGCAACGACTCGTTCTCCATCCTGTCGCGCGCCGTTTTATGCACAGTGTTTTTGTTTTAATACTTTTCCTCCGGATTTAGCAGCTGCGGCTGCTGCTGTCGATGGCGGCGGTGGTCGTGGTGTTGGTGGTGGTGATGATGATGGTTCTGCAGCACATATTATCGCCAGTCAGCCGACCAGTTGCGAGTTTTCTGTTTGCTGAAGCAATGCAAGCAGGAGCTGTCATATTTCGTTGCCTCCCCCCCCTCGCGGCTCCGCTTTTTAGCTTTGGTTCGCAAATCTCGGCTGTCTTGGGCGCGGAGGACGCTTCATGCGAACGGCGGTGAAGCACTCCAGTTCACGCGCATATACATACACACGCACACACCCTCACTCACGCCCCTCGGAGGAAGCCAGCCTGCAAATGTGTATACAACAGAAAACGCTGAATGAGTAATGAGCTTTGAAAGTGTAGAATCTAGAGAATTTTTTTGTTTGTTTTTCATTCTATCCGACACCCAGAAACAAATGCTGACGAAGGAATTAGGAAACATTTACCCACAGTGCCCGCCGCAAAAGGCGTGTTTTCCTTTCGCGGCCAGAAAGTGGAGCGCGAAAAAATACTTTTTAAAAAAATGGTCACCAAGAAGGATGGCACTTTTCTCACCACCCTTTCCTTGATGCTTTTTTGATGGGGTTGTGGCGGGGATAAAAAAAATGGACGCTTCCGCCGCACCGTGCGGAAGATTGGATTGGCAGCAAACTGGTTTGGTTGATGGTTCGTTTCTTTCGATCAAAACATTTTCTAATGAGTTGCACACACTCGAACACTCTCACACACACATACACATACACGTTTGAAGAGGCTTTGGCGTCGTTTGATTGTAGCGAAAAAATTGGCAATGGATGCTGCTGCTGGGTACTACCACCACCACACCCACCGTAAAATACCGTCGTCGTGTGTTCACGCACTTTTGCTAGGCCTTGGCACCGCACGATTCGGGAAGCGGGGAAGGAACAGAGTTGCTGGCCAAAGGCATTCGTTTTTGTTTGCGGAGAACAAAAAAGGAGGACCCAATGTCGAACGCTTAACCACACATTGCGCGAAACTTACCCCTGTAACCTCGGAGCGTCACAAACAATTGTGCTATCGGTTTCGCACACGGCGTACCAGAAGACGGGGTTTTCTCTGCTCTTCGCTCGCTGACAGCGAGCAACCTTGCCCAATGTGTCATTCCGCTGTACAGGGTGGCCAGATTACATGGTGTACGTCAAGGTCTGTGTAGGAACGGGGTAAAATATTAGCCAAAAATCGAATTGGATGCCATTTGACTGCAGAGAGCCGTTGAAAATTCATCAAACCGTCTGAAATTGTTATTCTGATTGCTGTAAGCTGCAAGAATCAACCAACAACCTTCTTGTGATGAAGAGACCGATTCATCATTACAGGGTTTTCGATGATACAGGGTTTTTCGATTCGAACGTGACGATACGAAAGTGACAGCTCAATAGTATCGCCGAACATGTCAACAGATATAACCTAAAAATTCAATACCTCGCTGAAAAAGTTGATTATATGCACGAACAAATCAACAACTCACAGAACATGTTAATAATATCATCGAAAACTCTGTACAATAACATCCAAAATTGAAATCATTAGGTGTTTTCAGAAGTCAGATTTTCTGATAAATTGGATTGTTAGATTCTAATATTTTTGGCGGGTGTGTTGACAATTTGGTAGTTTTTGGTTGCACATCTGTTATTCGTTAAACTAATAAAAAAATAGATACGACCCACGGTGTTTTAAAATGACAAGGTGAAGTTGTTCAGAGCAAAATGACATTTCTCGACTTGACATAACTGTTTCGGGGGCTCCGGTCAAGGACCGTAAAGATGTCAGGTCCAGTTATAAGCCCGTTTTGACAGCTAGGTGGAAGAAGAATAGACGAAGAAAACTGACAGTTAGTTTTCCGCTTTTGGCGAACGCTTCAAGTTCTCGAAGGAAAATTTCCATTTTAAATCACGGACTGTGTTCAAATAAACTAAAATATTCACCCAAATTGATCTCCACCAAATATTGACCATGCAAAACGTAAACAATCCATCAATACATATACAAGCGGAAAACCATCTGTCAAAATCGGAGCCCAGGGGGGGGGGGATCGCCAAAAGCGCTATAACTACACCTCATTATACATTCCACCTTGGGCTCCGATATAAAAATCGGGGAGGGCTGGTGCAGGGTACTGAAATTTGTATGCAGAGAGTGACAGATGTCCCCACAATGTCGCCCAGCAAAAGCGATAAAAATCAACCTTCTAAATACATTTTCCTTGGCTACGACCTCAAAGAAATCAGTATGTCTGGTCTCTCTGCCACTGTCAAAATTTTATATGGGATTTGACAGATAACGTCGGACGAGCGGTTTCGTCGTACAATGAAATCAATTCTTTTGATTCCGTCGAATCGTCACATCCGATTCTATCTGTTGACCCAAGTGCCACAACTCCACTAAACGACCACTAAACGGATTCTAAACGACTCAAGCTTCTCAACCTAAACGGAATATAGAAAAACTTCGTTTAGCAGACGGCAAACGACTCATGCATTCTAAAAATAGCAAAAAGCTGGTGGCAATATCTATTTGTGCGATACCCAACCAGTGGAGTCTCCACGCTTGGAGAGCTTTTTCATTCCCTCTGTACTGTTGTATGGTTTCGCAATGAACGGCGATATGATAATTTTAATACTAAACTCTAATGTAAACCACCAGCACTTAAGCTAGTGAGATTTGAGTAATGGACGTTTGTGTTGATAAACACGTATCTGACAACACGACCATGCATATAGATTTTTGCTCCAAAAGTTAGAAGGGTATATAGGCCATGATTAGATAAAATTAGGACAAAATCCATTGCAAGAAAAGGATAGAAATAGAGTTATAAAACGCCATCTATTGAGCAAATCATTGAAGCTATGAAGCCCTTTTTTATGGATGCATGTATTTGATAATCCAGTCGTTAATCTGTGGTTTGGAATTCCCATACAAAATGTATGGAATGCCCGGGTATGCCGGTCATAGAAATAAGGGGTTCGCACGCCCTATGCTGGTTGCTTCGGGGGTTGTTTAAGGTGGAAAATTATATGTACAATTTGTTCGTAAATATTCGTTTGTAGTACATTGCGGCAATACATCGACGAGAGCTAAACTCCAGTGTTGCCGATCGGTTGTCCACATCCACATGTGCAGGTGTGCAGTTTCTTCCGGGTGCTCGGTACCTGTTCCGTTTGAACTATTGTACGTTGCGTACCATAGACCTTTAAGGTTTTATTTTCCAAACAGCTAAAGCTGCAGCAGTTACAAAGCCGCTTTGCATCCATCATCGCCGCCGTGAGTATCGCTGATCGCTGTCGCACCTGACGTCATCCGCAATGAAGGGGAGGGTAGTGCGTGTGACGTCTTAGCGAATGCCGCTTCGATCGGAAAGTGAGCAGTGCGAGCACAACTGATGCGAAGCATTTCACGCACTGAGGCAACGGACAATACGCCCCTCAGCCGCCGCCGCCGCCGCCATCCCACTGCCACCCAAGGTTTTGGGGGTGGAAGTGAGAGTTGTGCTTTCGCTTCTGGCTTTCGGTGGCTGAGGTTGAACCGTTCGCGGTCAGTTGTACTATTGCCCCGTGCGAGGATAGAGAGCGCACAGGCGCGCGACAATCAACACGAACCGTGACACGCTGTTGAAACGAGGCGCGAGTGAGCGTGAATAGAGCGTTGACTGAGCGAATCAGCAGCATGGTACCGTCGGGACCAACAGGTGTTTCAAAGATGCTGCCAAGCACCAGGACAGGCAGGGCGTTTGCTTTCGGACGGCAACATTTACTACTCTCGCTGGGTTTATGTTGCCTGCTGCAACTATGCCTGCTGGCAGGCTCTACCAACGCTACCTCGATGTACTACAAGAAAGTTAGTGGAGAAAAGTATGAACCAGGTAGGTAACAGTCAAATTGATAATAGTTGTTTTAAACATAACCAAAAATAATTATTTTAAGTAACAATTTCCGCTTACACCCTGCTCCATTTATGTCCTAAACTATATGTAAAATTTCGCCCATGTAGTGAAAACAAACAAACAAAAACCCGAAACCACACAAAGATCTTCAAACATATTACTCATCATACGGTGCGTTAGTTCGCTTTCCAAACGTGTTCGAGGTGGTTTTGAGTAGGAGTAGTGTGCCGAGCAGAGCACATCTCAGCTTGTTTTCTTTTTATTAATTTTTTTATTTGTTGTTTTGCTCTCGCACGTTCCACAGACTGGGTGCCCGTATCGTCCACGGTGATACCTTTGGTGGAGCGTGTCGTCAGCGTGGGTGCGCGCACGAAGCCGTCCGCCGGTGCGGATGGTTCGCAACACCCCGGAGCGGCCCGTTTGCAGTCGACGGACGAAAGCTACAAACGCGCGTACGTGAAGCACATCAGCAAGTTCACGAAGATTGGCACCGCCGGAGCGTTAGTTCAGCCGGGCACGCTCATTACCGGTAGGAATAGGTAACCTGATCCGAAAGTGGCCAACTACGTATCCTTCTTATCCCGCCACCCGCAGGTAAACAGGCCGCAAGTGCAAAGGATTAGGAGTTGCCTCGGTGTAGACGGACGTCAGGAGCCAACGGGGCGGAATGTGGAGCGCGAAACTGTGCGCGATTTCACCTCAAGTTCAATGTAATCAGCGTGACTAACGTGTTTAAAATGTTGTGCTAAAGTTAATCACTAATTCGCTAAGTGTTGATATTAATAAACGTTAAACCTACCGCGTATGCGTCGCACGGAGCTCCCTTCTATGTGTACTAATAAAATTAAAACAAAAAAAATCTATCAAATTGTATCACTTCACGACGGCAGACGCATTAAACAGATTGTTAAAGATGACAAGTAATTTGATGGAGGGCATGACAGATTATCTCACGTTGTGCTGCAATAGAAACATTTTGCTGTTTATTTAATGTTTGTAATAGCTTTGATCGTTTCAGCGTCCTTTATCGGACAATTCGAAGCAACAATAGAATGATTTTTACGCACCGAGGGAACAGCGCTCTACAAAAACAGATGTGTATCTGTTGAAAGATGTTTCACCCAAACGATGATTTTGCAACCCTAACCCTCACGGAGCGGTAGAGGCATACGAAATGAAATAAAAAGTGCCACTATCAAGTTCCCCCTTCTTTTGCATCGTTGCTGCAGCGTGGTTTATTTTACTTGTCGAAAAAAAAGGGGTCCACCGATAATTGAGTGATTATCAGTGCCGTGTGGAAAAGAGGACGAACGGCAAGGACGAATGCTGCACAACTGTGTTCGGCATCGTTGCGGTACGGTGTGCGCGTGTCCCAAACGCCAACTACTGTAGATGTTAGCGCTGCCCGGCGCACTTGATACGTTGTTTACTTCCTTCCGATATGGCAGCCACGTGGCGGCTAGGCAAGGGAACGTTTGAGTAAGGGATCCGTTTGGTCGTTTGTCGGTGGGGTAGCCAACCCTCGGCTAACTTAACCCCTAGCTGCACGCAGTTACGATGCGTTCCCTTTTGCTATTCCGAGGGCTTAGGGCCTACATCCTAATTATTGTGTTTGATTTTCATCTCTGGACCAGATCTGCATATTTGAAATGCGCCCAATATTGAGGATATCGGTGTTATTTATTGCGTACGATAGATATTCTATGTGCTGTGAAAAAGGAACACGTGACAAACTGGAATAGATGAAAATGGTTTCATGATGGACTAACGTTTTTAAACGTCATGTAACAGCGAAAACGTGACTACACTAACATTGCTATTTGCAGTGAGCTACTCGTGAGCGTCTAAGGCAGTGATTCCCAAAATTATTTCTATTGCCCGATTATTATTTTATTAGTAGGCGGTAAGATTAAAATGACTAGTGATGCGGTCAGCTAGGCTTTTCTAATGTGAAATACAAAAAAAAATGACATCACTAATCAAATTGTGTTAAGTTCATACTTTTACTTCTTTCAATTTCTACGTCATATAATGAATTTCTACGTGCAATCTACATATGGAATCGAATACGATTCAGGAGCAGTTCCGGTTTGGTTTGGATCCAGTATCAACTCCAGGATCGGTATTAGTTCGGTATCGATTACACGACCGCCATAGATTCAGTTTCACTTCCAGGACCGGCATGAGTTCGTGAAGTTCATTTCACGTTTCATTTTCAAGTATGGGTATGGGATCGTGATGGGTTCGTGTTCTGTTCCGAGACCGATTTGGGTTCAGGATCACTTCTAGCATCGGCAGGATCACTTCTAGCAAGGTTCGTGATCTGTTTTAGGATTGATATGGGATCAAAAACAGTTCTAGGACTAGTACGCGTGGTCAGGAAAAGTGGGTTCTGGTTGAATGAAGTATGGGAACCAATGGACTAATAAGTTCCTCACACTACCAAAATGTTGTGAATCGGTAAAAGTTGTACTCAAAGCACTGATGTCCTCCTCTCCTAACTCCAAACATTATTTCAAACATTCTTCACGATTCGGGGACATTTTGCGATTGTTGTGCCCAAGAAAGACCGCAATGCTCAATGTTTTCAAGCAACGTGCCGCTGTAATACGGGATTGACTTAAAACGAATCGCGAAAGCCTGCCAGCGGTGTTAATCTAGTTTTCACTTTGTTTTAAAAATGCATTTTGTCAACATCAAAAACACACACACACACACACACACACACACACACACACACACACAAACTTCAGATATCTGTTCTTTTGGAAATTTCCTGCTACTATAAATCCATTGCATAGCATCAGGCGCAAAACCCAGCGGTACGGTGCCGCTGGTACCTGCAATGAACGTGAACTGAGGTTGCTGCTCCTGCTTAATGGCACTCCCCAAGAACAAAAAAAAACAGGTTCTACCCTTCTAGCCCGGGAAGATTTGTTTGCAGGTTATGGTTACATTCCTCAATAGAAACTACCTTGCATCCTCTGGGTGTTGATGGTTGCAAAATTAAAGCAATAAACACGAACAATCCAATCATCATCAAAAAGCCCCTTGCACGGCTCCAATAAAACGATAAGCTCAAAACCGGAATTGTGCAGTGGGGTAGGGGGAGAAAGTCGACATCTTAGCGCAGCTCTTCTTAGCGCAACCGAGAAAAGGCATATCGGGTGATGGTTCAAGCTGTCGCTATCGAAGCGAACAATTGTATCAACCGAATTGGAAGGATGCAGAATGCAGGAAAGCATCGTTTGCAGAACATTCTACATAAAATTGTGATATTAACCTTTCGGTCGGAAGAAAATCATTGCGAACGAGTTGCGAAGCGGTTGCAGTCGAGAAGGCAGGAGTATCAAACTCGTTGTTGTTGAAGTTTAAGCTTTTTTTTCGTAGAAAATCATGACCAAAACAAAAATTAAGCAACATATCCTTTTCTTTGACAATACAAAAGAAATGCTCCGCAATTCCTTGCAAAAGATAAATAATGAAATATTTACTTTAAAATAAAACAGCAACCGATGGTACACCCCTGACGGCATAGCAGCGGAGGCTTTTCGAGCAGCGGCAGCAGCAACAGCTTCACCTACACATCCGCAAGCTTTCGCGTCGATCGCGCGTTCCGTACGATGCTCGGGAGGGCGACACGCACACCACTACGCGTTCGAATTCCAGCAGCGGTGAGCGCGCACGGCGGCACTCGCCAACACCACACACACGCTCAGACGGTCGAAGCAACCTGACCCTCGTCGATCGCTGTGCGCCCTGCTGGTAAGCGTCGTCCCCGCGGGTGCGTGTACACACAGTCCGTCGTTTTGTGTGTGCCTTTTCCGCTGAAAAGAAGAAAAAAAAGCCTTGGAAAGTGCGGTGGAGGGCGAACGTGCGCGTGTAGCAAACGCTACTCCTCACTGCTGGTTGCTGCTTTTGGTAAAAGTGTCTTGCGTGTTTACAAGTGTTTTTGTGTCTTGATATTTTGAAGAAGAAAAACCAAAATATCAAACTCTTCACCCTCAGTGAGCGAGGGTGTGTATGTGTGACAGTGTGTGTGTGTGTACCCGGTAGAGCCAAAGCGGGTGAAGGCTTCAAGTTCTTGGCTGGGCTTTTTCTACCCTTGGCGGGTGAAACTGCGAGGCGAAAGCGAACGAAAAAAAAAAAAGGCAGAAAAACAGAGAGGTGCGGTGGTGACACGTCACTTGGTGTGTGCCGTTTTGGAGTTGTTGTGTCGCTTGTGTCGCTACCCCCACCTGGTGGGCTGACGACGGTGTAGTAGAAGATCACCCGGAGCAATTGCCACCACGACCCACCTAACCGGCCGGGGAAGGGGGGGAGACAGGGGCGATCGCTTCTGCCTGGCTGGCCTTGTTCGCGTCCGGCCAACCCCGCTGGCAAGGCCACTCGCGTTCCAATTCCACAATCAGGAAGCGGTAAACCAATCAACAAGCGACGGCAAAGGACGAGCTCTTGCGCCTGCAGGTATGCAATGCAGGAAGTGAAAGGACGATCGTGTGGTAGTGTGCAGTGTGTGTGTGTGTGTGTGTGTAGGGGGAAGGAAGGAAAGAATAACAACAAACAGCATCTCCATACACAAGCGCATCACGGTCGCGGGAGCACATTCCAGCAGTAAATAGTGAAGCAACGACAAAAAAAAACAATAACAATAACAATAGCAAAATCCTAACCAAAAAGACGGCTTTGTTCATCTGTGTGTGCCACTTAGCAGGTACGAGCATCGAAACTCTACCTCGCGCTGTGTTCGAGTGTGTGTGTGTGTGTGTGGCAAAGTGTTGAAATGGAAAGCGCGTGAGATGGAATGGGAAGAAGGCATGGCAGTGTGTGTGTGTGAGTGTGTATGTGTGTGTGGCAGTGCGGTGGACGCGGGTAGGCGATGAAATGTGAAATCCATCTCGCGCACATCAGCATCATCAGCATCTTCGTCGCCGCCGCCACCGTCTACGGTTTGAAAGTTGTCGCTGGCAAAGCAAAAGAAAATCGAAGAGAGCGAGATCCGAAAAGATCGTGCGTGTGTGTGTGTGCGTGTGCGAGGTGTGGAACGAGGGGTGATCCTCGGGCAGCGCATCCCACATACTCTTCCTACCTGCGTGTCGCAGGCCACAATCAACGCTGTCCCGGGGGTGGACCATCTATCAAACGCGCCATCATCATCATCGTCATCAAGCGCGCGACATCATCCCGTGTTCCTGGGTTGAGGGGCACTTTCGAACGTAGCGCGAATCGCAAAAGGGCAACACTGGTGCCGAAAGGTGATAAAACACAACGGCGACGACAACCTTGAAGCGCCCGTCCCCTCCGGTAAGTGAGAAGCTTTTAGCTGAAGAATGTAGCGATGAATTGATCTTTGTGTTTTAGATCTCTCTTAACTCTTAGCTCGTATTGGCGTACTGTTTGTCATCAATCTAATCCACTAATGGCAGATCAATCACGCATCGCTTTGTGTAACCATGGGGGTATGGGGATGATCTACTGACACTTCTACTAACCAGCTGCTTGTAATTTTCACCTGGCAAAATGTATCATTTTTGCTATATGAACGCTTGAATGAAGACAAGCGATAGTAAATGCTGCAAAAAGAACACTCTGAAACTATTTAAATTTAAAAATAATAGAACACTCAACACCTTGATAGCCATGGTCATGGCATATATGATGGCCAGAGGTTATTGATTTTAAATCCTAATTCCTTGTAAAAGCAATGGCGTATTATCACGTATCTTTGTTGCAAGATGTCATTGAAAACAAATGGCCAAAAATCGAGGATATTCCTTGAATAGAACAATTCCTTTGGTGAATACATTGTAGCCACTTATATTCTAGTTGTACTGTGCATTTTCAAACTCTTTCTATCTAAGCATCTAATAGATCAGCGGTCGGCAAACTTTTGAGGTAAAGGGCCAAATTGTGTAAATAATCAAGAGCCGCGGGCCAGTTAATTTAGCACTCAAATTATTACAACGTAAAAGATTTCAAACCGAAAATCATGATTTTATGTAATAATGTCATCGAAGCAAGGTTAAAATTGGTAATTCTTATTATTAAAACCTATTGTAAAAGTAGTACGGTAGTCAGATCTCTGCACATGCACATGTTAGTAACAAAATTATTTTTCTGGATAAAAAAAATGTTTTACTGTGTTGGTAGTTTTGAACAACAGAAATGATCGTATTTGTGGAGCATTAACTAAAAAAAAATCATTTTTAAAATTTCATCATTTAAAAGCGTTAAATGATATACCATCATTTAACGGCTTCATGATGTGCAAGCAGTCAAGCGATATACAAAATTATCACCTGAGCTGATTTGGGGGGCTATATCGACCAAAGAGGAGTTGCCATTGTTTTTCACTATCAAAAGCCATTTAAAGCATTGCGAAAAAAATGCTGTTGGAAAAAGACTGTTTTTGATTCTAACAGGACTCAGCTGCAAACCCATAAGGCTTCAACGAAGTTGTGCGTGCGGCTTGCAATGACTTTGAAAAGCGTTTACGGGCGGTTATCAAATACAAGTAAAAAAAAATGTAACTCAACTGAAGTCAATGTAAATTTACTACTAACAGATGTTGTAGACATCGATGCCGCAGTTCAATAAAATCTAGTTTGAATTTTATGGGATAAAAAAGTGCATTCCTTTTCCATAGACACTGTATACATCGACCCACCAAAATTTTACTAGTGAAAGACGCATGTAAAGTTATTATTAAAAAAAAATTGAATCGATACTTTATTGTATTTTGAATGAGCCTTTCCAAGAAGTGTGCCGTAGAGTCCAATTCTCCGATACTTAAAGTACAATTCCCGTAAAAAAGAGTCAAGAAAGTGTCCCAAAATTACCAGAATTTCTGAAAACCACAGTGATGATTCCATCAATCCATATTACGATAATCAAGGGTAACGAGTACAACGGAATGATTTGTCATGCTAAGAGTTGTTCAGTAACTTTTGTATTCAAATAGCTTCTTCCTATCTTTAAACATCAGGCAAATCCTTTCGCGGGCCAGATCTAATGTTGCGGCGGGCCGCATTTGGCGCCCGCTGTAATAGATAGCAAATTATTACATAAAATACAAAAATGCTGCGATTATTATTCCAATTGACGAGTGACGTCATGCATCAAGTATCCGGTGCAGTACACGTTATGAACATTTGAACTTAATTAAAGTTATGGTTTTATAGAGCTCATTCATAAAAAAGTAGGTAAAAAAAATGTCTTTTTGTAGAGCAAAAGACGCAAGTTTTTGAGTTACAATTTTTTTTTTCTATAACAGAGCTCGAGGTTATCACAAAAAATTAAATTGCAACAAGACGTGGCCGAGACCGAATACTTGTTGCGTGACGCGTGTTTTACATGCTTTCGGAAGCAATTCTTTTTACACAACGGTTTTGAGGCGTATCGAAACGTTTCGTGTCTAGCACGGCGGGGAGGCGGGAATGTTCTTATCTCGCGCCCGAGAACGTTCCAAGTCTCTAGCCCTGCTGCGCCCCAGTGCTGCAACGAATTCGACGGAACCGGAACGCGGCAATGCATCATCCAGCCAGCAGCAGCGGCAGCCACTGCATCCTAGTGCGACGTGTTAAATGAGTGTTTGTGAAGCAGCTTCTTGCACAGCGGTCAATTCCTGGGTTGGCAGTAAGGGGGAGGAGGAGGGCAGGAAGTTGATAGAGGAGCGCGTCTGGAATGCGTTACCAAGGGAGAGCGAACATTAGCACAGCAACAGAAATGGGTATTGCACACTTAAAGTATGTTCAAATACTGATTGGTTTTTTGTTTCAAATTAGAATTGTTACGAAGAAGTTCAAATTCTAATAGAAAAGCTGCATTTTTTTTTTCAGTGGAAATTGAGTAGCAACTATTTCCCTTTTTTCTCTCAGCTGCCTCCTGCATCTATCCATTTTGCGTTTCGGGATAGTCCTAGTGAGTGGAAAACAACCATTTCTATCCTTTCAAAATGCACCCAAGCGTCTTTCGAGTGTTCCGAGGTGTGTGCGTTTTTGCGCTAGTTTTTCACCAGGACTCTCTGCTACTGCTGAACTACAAAATGGACAGACACACACACAGAGCACGTTAGAATCTTTGAAAACTTTCCACCACACTGCACACTGCGATGTGGAGGGCAAACGGTTTTGTGTAGCTCAGGCGCGCCCAAACTGGCAAGCTGCTGGCAAGCTCCTTCCGCTATTGCCGGCCGTTGTTCCACCGCTCTTGGCGTTCCGGGGCCGACGACGACGACGATGATGATGCGACGATTTTCCTGGATTAGTTCCGTACGAGTAGGCACGGCCGGCTATGCGCAGTCGCGAGCGAGACGCACCGAGGCGTGATCAATTTATCGATTTTATACGTGCGCTCTCGTGTTGCCCACTACACACCATTTGTGTGGCTGCACGCGTGCGTGTGTGTGTGTGTGTGTGTGTGGCGGTGGAATTTGCCCAAGGATGTTGGCAAAGTGTGATATTGCCGACCAAAAATATTTGTGCGAATTTGAAGAAACATCAATCTCGTAAAAGACCGCGCGAAAGGATTTTCCTTGTTGGTCGCGCGATTGGTGTGTTTTTTCTCCGGCTCCAAGTCTCGGTTTAAGTCTCCTCAAAAAAAAAAAAAAAAAAAAAAAAAACGGTTGCACTCAATCGCATCCAACACTCATCAGTCAACGATCACAACCCGTGCTCGTCGGCAGGATTGGTTCGAGGCTCTATCAAGCGATATCCAGCACAAACACATTCAACCAGCAACGCATCATCGGACCCCCCGAGCCCCCGAGTTTGGCTGGCCAGGCTGCCAGGCAGCTCCAGTAGTGTTGTGTCGCGTCATTTAAGTGGGTTGTGCATCGGTGGTGCTGTAAGTTTTGGACACAAAAGTGAATTTTATTTTCAAAAAAGGACGCGTTTTTCGTGTGTGCGATAAGCAAAAGAATTAGCGAAATGCTGCCCAAACCAACCCTAAGCTCGAAGCTTCGATCGAAACGTTGGGAAAGCGAAGGAGAAAATGTGTTTGCCTTTTGGTGGAATAACTTCCAACACAAGAACACTAATGGTTGCGTTAGTTTATCATTTTTAACACATTTTATCAACTATCAACTGCACCGAAACGACACGCTAGCGAGTGGCCAGATCCGGTTTATCCGCATGTCGGCCGGATGCGCGCGTATGTGTGTGTGTGTACGGCGGCCATTGCGAAAGGCCATTGCGCGCGCGATTACTTCCAGCCGGGCGGGCTTCACCGTTCGCTTCACTGGCTGCCGTAGCGGCCGACGCTCGCGTCACGCATGAATGGCGGCCGTCCTGCGGGTGTCTGCTATCCCGGCCGCCCCCTCTCCCTTTACTGCAGTTTTCTTCTAGCCGCGCGTTTTTTTTTCCACACGATCCCCGGGCACACCGAGCTCTACCACTCTTAATTAGGTCGTACTGCAGGGTGGGCACGTATTGCGTGAAACATCCCGTCGTCAGTGTGTGTGTGTGTGTGTGTGTTTTGTTGTTGTTGTTGCTTTTTCCAAGGGGGAAAAACTCATCTCACAGAAGCTGCGACCTGTGTGCCGCTCCGTGCCCGGTGCCCGGACACCCTTTTGCGAATGATTCGGGCGTAGCGCCGCGCTACGCATCGATGGCATTTTTCCGACGAATTTTTCCAACTTCATTTCCATTGATTTCGGCAGCCGAGCGGGCGAGGGTGCAATTTTCCCTTCTTGTGTTGCACTGCACTGCAAGCAGGGGGTTGGAAACCCCCGCCTGGAATCTTTCGATTCGACCCGAACGTCCGGCCGTCAAGAGGTTTGGCGTAATTGAAAAAAAAAAAGGAATAAGAAGGGAAAAAAAATACAACCCCGAACGCGTTCACCCTCGTGACACCGAGCGAGCGAAAATAAGAAAGGATGCAAAGTGGGCTGCGTGCGTGCGTGTGTGTGTGTAATTGAGATGACGACAAGGGCAATTGTGGGAACAATAAAACCGCCCTTAACTCGCACAATAGTCGAGCGATCGTATCGCTTGTTTTCGGGGCACAATGGGTCGCCCAATACGGCGGGAGGGGCACGGCGTATCCTGATGACGGTTCGGAAATTGGGATTTTTGGCAGTGGTGGGGGGGGGGGGAATTAGAGACGGTGAGGGTGAGCATGGTTTGGCTGCCTTTTGCTTACAGTTAAAGGTAAAGGCTAACAAAAAAAAACAACAGAAAAGAGTGTCAAAGTGTTGCAATGTTACTGTTCTGTTGGGCACTGCGACTGACTAAGAAACGCATCGAAATAGGTCGCCGTGCTGGTACGCGTTTCAAGTTCGATTTATTGCTTTGATGTTAATTTTTCGTTCAAAAATGCAATTAATGCTAAAAGAAGTAGCTGTTTCGAATATTTCAGCTATGATTTTTGATGGAAACAATGATACGATTCCTTTGATTTAAATGTCGAACAACAACAACAACATTTATCTCTAAATGAAATGCATAACATAAAAGATAAGAGTGCAATAAGATCATCGGAGGAAATTCGTTTCATGATTTGGTTTTACTTCAATCGAAACAATAGTGTTGGTGTGTAGTGTAAGTGTAACGAATGTTGCAAGATTTGGTCCTTCGAACCGGATACGAACAGTGGAAATGGATGAACGTGATGTCCAAGAATTGAAAGTAGTGATGGGAGCGCACCTGCGGTTCTCGTACAGACAACGGCTATTGTTTGTTCCATTCTGGACCCGGCGAAAACAGAACCACCAGTTCCGGTCGGAGTCGTTCGGAGTTGGAGTCGTTTGGAGTTGGAGTCGTTCGGAGTTGGAGTTGTTCCGAGTTGGAGTCATTCGGAGCTGGAATCGTTCGGAGTTGGAGTCATTCGGAATTGGAGTCATCCGGATTTGAGGTTGTCTGGATTTGGAATTGGCTAAAGTTGCCCGAGCTGGAAGTCGCCCGGACGCAGAATCGGGCCGAAATAGATTCTGACGAAGTTGGAGTCGTCCGGATTCGGAGTTGTCTGAATTTGAAGTCGTCAGAATTCGAAGTCGTCCGGGGTTGGAATCGACCGGAGCCCTTCGGAGTCATCCGGAGTCGAATTTGGTCCGGGTTGGATTTGGATGGAGTTGGAGTTGACTGGAAGCGTCCAGAGCTAGAATCGATCGGAGTTGGAGTCGTCCGAATTTGGAGTTGTCTGGATTTGGAATCGGCCAAACTGGAAGATGCCCGAGCTGGAAGTCGCCCGGACGCAGAATCGGGCCGAAATAGATTCTGACGAAGTTGGAGTCGTACGGATTCGGAGTTGTCTGAATTTGAAGTCGTCAGAATTCGAAGTCGTCCGGAGTTGGAATCGACCGGAGCCCTTCGGAGTCATCCGGAGTCGAATTTGGTCCGGGTTGGATTTGGATGGAGTTGGAGTTGACTGGAAGCGTCCAGAGCTAGAATCAATCAGAGTTGGAGTCATCCGGATTCGGTGTAGTCTGGATTTGGAATCGGCCAAAGTTGAAGACGTCCGAGTTGGAGTTGTCCGGATGCAGAATCGGGTCGAAATAGATTCTTACGAAGTTGGAGTAGTCCGGATTAGTAGAGGTTTCGATTTGAAGTCGGCCGAATTCGAAGACGTTCGGGGTTGGAATCGGCCGGAGTCCTTTGTAGTCTTACGCATTCGAACTCGGAGTCATCCGGAGTCGAATTCGGAGTCATTCGGAGTCGGATTTGGACGGAGTTGGAGTTGACTGGAAGCATCCAGGGATAGCTAGAATAGATCGGAATTGTTCGAAGTTGGTCAAAGTACCTAAGATGAGGCATATAACTTAATTTCGTTTTTGTGTAAAGTTCCATGCACAAATTTATACAAAAAATACCTAAATATGAGTAAAGATGATTCCAGACTACTCCAACACTGGCTGACTAGCCCAAACATTGGTGGACCTACCATACCGCAGTCGATTTCGAGATTTTGGTTTTTGGAGTTCCGAATGAATTATCTGCCAACTTTGTTTGTCCATCACTAACGCCAAGGGAATAGGGTTTATTTTACCCTCCAGGGGTTTCAATCGCTCTATGAACGTGACTGTTAAAAAAGCGATTGAATAGCGCAGAAGAAAGCGTTGACATGTTGTTGCTCATGATCCGGTCTTTGTTGCACTTACCAGCCTGTGCCAAAAAGGGTGAATATTTTTCGTTGCCTGAAATTTGACGAATGCCTCCGGGTCTCTATTTTACTGGCTACCAAAAGAACTTGTTGCCTTTTGTTAAGTGCGTATTGCAATATAGTTAATATTGATATAAACATGTCAGAAAATTATTAAAACTACTTTGTTCAAACCGTTTCTACAGCTGTTCGCGCGTGATATTGTAAAATGTCATAACAAGGAAAGCATCTAGTTTCATGTAAATCATCCGATATCGAAACATCGCTCAAAACGTGTCATATCAAATGCAGGAGAGTTCTACCGAGCTCAAATGATTCATTCGAAACAGAACAGATTGTTTACGGTTGTGTGGGGTGGTTCTGCTAAAGTCAGGCGTAATTTGATTCTCAATCAAACCGTCCCTCCGCTCCGGTTGCGTGACACAAGCAAGCTAAGCAAGCTGATATTTAAGGGTGGAGAGCACAGGATCGTAAAACCGTGGAAGGAAGTACGCTTGTAACGTTTCTTTGCATTAAAGGTTAAAGATTAAATACCAAGTCGCACCAAATGTGGGGCAGCTTAACCTTAAGGAGAGTAATATTTGCTTAACTAAATTGATGACGTCACATTGGATATTATGTTTATTTCTTCTGTTATAATACCACCAAAAAATACGTAACTCGCCACTATTTAGTATTCGACAACGGCAATACGGAGGTGCCAAGTGCATCCTTTCTTTGCCTGATAGGGCCATATACAGTAAACTGCAGCGCTCCGGCGAAAAGGGATGATGCGATTGGTGGACCATTCGGGGCGCTGGTTCTCCCATAATGTTCTCCCCGCTGTTTTCACGCTTCAGTTCGACGATTGGATTGGATGTGCGTGCATTGAAAAAAGAAAAAAAAAAAGCAGCAATAACGAGCATCCCTGCGAGAAAAACAAACCGCCCGAGCTTCTTCTACATCCTCCCTGCGGGGTTTGTCTCAGCACGGGCGTTGGGCCAGAAAATGTTCCACTTCCTCCGAATCCAGAGAGAGAGAGGGAGAGAGAGAGACAACGGCAAAGCCGGAACTAAGAGGGAAGAAAAGAGACTCCCGACCACCACCATCCGGTGGGCAACAGCATCCGTGGCGGACAACCGCTCATTTAGCGAGTCGGCGCAGTGAACGATTCCGCCGCACGAAGACGACGGGTACCGCGCACAGGGCAACTCGTTCGTGTCGGGGATTTTTCCTCATTCGAGCCGCGTTCAATGTTGTTCCGCTGGAGAGATTTAAAAACTGCAGCGGAAATGTTGCTAAATGTTTTGCCCTGCGGTACGGCATTGGTAGAGGATGTTGCCGAGGAAACATTATGCGTTCTTTTTTTTATTTTGCCTTTTGCTCGACAAATAATTGTTCTTGAGTTGGTAGACAAATTGTTCTTCGGTTTCGGCCGTACTTCTATACCTTTGTTTGTTGCAGAGCGTTGTCGCTTGCCGATGCAAATTATCGAGGCACTTGCGACTTGCTGGAGAGCAATTTCCTTCGGTGCAGAATATCGTTCAGATAATTAGGTGTTTTACTTCCACTACAATTTACACAAAATCTCTGTACAGCAACAGAGGAGGACACTGGATTGATTTTAAGTATTTTTTTTTTAATCTCTCTTCTTTCTCACATGCTGACTCACGGAAAAGGAAATGGGATGTGTGCCTTCCTGCCCAGCCAGCAAATTCTTTCCTCTTCTTTCTCTCTCTATCTCTCTGTTTTTCGATCTCTTTCTCTGTTTCTACTAACAATACTATTTACTTATTTAGCAAACTGATTACTAACCACCTGCAGCAGCTTCCAAGGCAGCTTTACAAACGAAACGAGCATCAAGCAATTTGTTTCGCCTTTTTATTATCTTTCTTATCTACTTTCAGCTAATGTGCACTCGAATTAACTAACCATTTATGCTATATTTCATAATATCTAATGCTTTGCTTCATTTATATCCAATACTTTACATGATTGCTATCGGTTATCAATTTTAACATTGTTGTACAATTAAAAGGATTGCTATTTACACTAACTCGGTGATGGGTGATGGCGGTAAAAACTAACATTTTCTCTTTGTTTTTTTACGCTAATTTCGTCCCACCATGGAACGGCACCTTTCTGGCCTGCGCGCGTAACACAAAAACCTCCCATTCAGGTTTGGTTTTCGAACCGGCGGGCCAAGTGGCGCCGGGAGGAGAAGCTCCGCTCGCAAAAGCGGCTAATTAACCACGTGGGCGGTGTGGGCGGCGGCGGCGGCAGCGGTGGTGGCGGCGGCCTCGGGAACGGGGGGCTGGTGGGCAGTGGCAGCCTGGGCGGTGGTGGCGGCGGCGGCCAGTCGGGCGGCGGTACGGGCCCGGCTGGCGCGGGCGGCGGCGTGATCGGGAGCATCGGCACGGCGGCCATCTGCTCGCCGTCGGCGACGGCCGCCAAGCTGTACCAGTCCGAGTACGACAACCCGTACGGGGCGGCGGCGGCTGCGGCCGCCGTCGCGTCCGGCCAGCCCACCACCGCCGACTGCTACAGCAGCGCGATCGGCAACTCGGCCGCCGCCGTCGGCCTAATGTCGGCGCAGCCGCCCCGCGACAACTACCAGTACTTGCTGTCGGATTCGCTGCATTCGCTCAGCATGCCTTACTCGTTCCACCACCGGCTGCCGTGCAGTTCGCCGTCGACCGTGCAGCCGATGGACCTGAACACGCACTCGGCTGCGTCGGCGGCTGCGGCGGCTGCGGCGGCCGCGTCCGCCGCCGCCTACAGCCAGTCGATCAACATGACGGACCTGTCGCAGATGACGCCGCCGAGCGCGGCGGCGGCTGCGGCGGCCGTCGCTGCCGCCGGGCTGCCCCCGGTTCCGTCCCGCCACCTGCCGATAATTACCAGCGCGATAGCGGGCGGTGGCAACGGTGGTGGTGGCGGCGGCGGCGGCTCAGCAAACGGTTCGGCCGGGTCGGGCGGCGAGCTCGGCGAACCGGGCAGTGGTGTGGTGACGGCCGCCAGCGGTGCCAGTGGGGGCGGCGGAACCAGTGGCGGAAGCAGTGGCACGGGGAACCCTTCCGCACAGCAGCAGCAGCAGCAGCCGCCCCAGCAGAGCGGCGGACATTACATTACGCGGCTAGAATAATCTTCAATCTCGTCGGCGGCAGCAGCGGCGGCCGCAGCGGCAGCAGCCGCCGCGGCCGCAGCCATGTTACCCATGCTGCATCCGAATCCGTCCTCCTCCTCCTCCCCGACGCCCTCGTGCTCGTCCAGCTCCTCCTCCCATCAGCCGCCGCTTCACAATCCGCACGCACACCATCACTCGCATCACCACGCCCACCTCAATGCGCATCTGCACGGGGGCGTCCCGGGCGCGCTGTCCTCCCCGCCGCCGGCCAAGGTGTCGGCCGAGCTGGTATCGGGGCTGTCGCACCATCTTTCCATCCTTTCGTCCTCCGCATCCTCGCCGAACTCCTCCTCCACCTCCTGTGCCACGGCGTCGCTGGGCCATCGGCTTCAGCCGCCCCACCATCTGTCGCACAACCTGCACGACCATCACCATCACTATCTGCAACATCACCATCATCAGCAGCAAGAGCAGCAGCAGCAGCAGCAACAACAGCAGCAGCAGCAGCAACAGCAGCAACAACAACACCAACAACACCAGCAACAGCAGCGCCATCTACATCCTGCGCTGGGATCGCCCCGGCTGTCGCCACTGCACGGCAGCTCCCTGCTCGACCAGCACGCGAGCGCCTGCAGTATCCCGGGCAGCATCCATAGCAGCCTAGCGACCCATCCCACCCACCAGGACAGTGGCCAGCTCGGGTACCACGGGCATGGCAATACACACGGCCACCTGTTCCGGTCGTCGTACCGGTCGCTGTTTCGCCATCCCGAAACGGCAACCATCGCTGCGCTGCGATCGTGCAGCTCTCCCACCCACCCGCCACATGCTACACCTACTTCAGCACCTCCCCCTCCTCCTCCGCCGCCTCCTCCTCCTCCTGCTCCTCCGTCGTCTGGGTCAGGGTCGGGAGGTTCATCTTCCGCAGCAGGGCCGAACCCGGAGCAAAACACTGACGGTGGGCCCACTATCGCTGGCCCACCCTAAAGGCAGGCACGGAAATAGCAATAGGCCACTGGGAGATTTTTTTTTTGTGTTACACTTCAACTGGCAAACGGGTCGGCAAGTCTCGCAATAGAAATGGCAACACACGAAATATCAATTGAAAGTTCGAATCTGACAACTGATAAGTACCCGTACCGTTGATACATATTGACAAATAGCGCAACGGTATGAGTGCGATCTGTTAGTGCCGTGCGTAAGCACATGGCCTGCCACATCGTAGATCGTGCGTTCAAATCCAGCCGCATGCATACACTCTCGGTGCACGACGAATATAGCAATAATTTGAAATATATATTATATATTGCGCAGCAACGATCATAATTAACGAATAGAAGGTATTTATGTCTCAGTTGATACCACATATCTTCCAATTATCAAGAAGAAGAAGAAGAAGAAGAAGAAGGAAGAAGAAGTAAAATACAGCATTTGAGGGGCAAGAGTGTGTAACACTCAATATTGATTAATTTCTGTCAACTAACATGTGCTCAACCAATTTGTGTTGTTGGTGTGTGTGGTATACAAGATAATGCCGATCCGTGGGCCAGTTTTTTGTGGGTGCAAAAAAGAATTATAGAGGCTAGCAGATACGAATTTAGAAAGCAAAATATATGATATATATTTAAAACACAGCATTCATTGTGTGTGGTAAAGGAAACGGCCAAAACAAGGCAGTAAAAAAACACAATAATCGAAGAAGATTCTCTTCTAAATGAACAAAACACACACACATAAAAGAAGAAAAAACAGAATAACAACGCACACACACACACAGTGGAAATCATGTGGATAGCTCGTAAACAAAGCAAGAAGATAAGTAAAAAACAACCCCCAATTGTGATAATACCGTAATACGTGTTAATTAAAAAATTGCATATAAACAAATTAAAAGCATACGAATTACTCCCCTATATGTAATTGCCGACCTTTAACCTTTCGTTTCCATGCTCCCCCGAATATCGGCTGCCATGCGGTTGTATGATTTTCGCGAATGCCTACCGCAGCAGCAGCACGTTTATTTGTTTTTAGCGTCGAAAGGCAGCTAACTGTTATCCAGCGCTGAAATGAGCGGAACTCTCTTTCCTCCGTATCGGACGGAAGCGCCCGTACCAGCGGGGTCGGGGAGCGGTTGCGCGGTGTGTGCGCCGTGGTTTTAGCGATTAAATTTGCTCAAGTTTCTACATGAACACACTACATTACATTACAACTACGGACGGCCTCAATGTAGCGGCGATAGGAGCAGCACAAAAAACCACTAGTTTGTGTTTAGTTTCAAAATGATTATTAGTAACACATGCGAACTGCCCCATCGATAATCGCGCCAGAAAACTTCGTTATTCTTCTTTCCTTCCCCTCGGTGGCACACTCAAAGAGTCGTACCGTCGCCGTGGGCCAGCATAGAAGCAACGTGTTGTTTTTGCAGACAGACAGAGAGAGAGAGAGAGAGAGAGAGAGAGAGAGAGAGAGAGAGAGAGAGAGAGAGAGAGAGAGAGAGAGAGAGAGAGCACCACATGCAGGAAAGGAAGGAAAAAAAGCAGCTATAATATCTTGTTACGCTATTTATTGTACGCATTAGTGTGAGGCCAGGCCCAATCGCCCAACTGCAAAGCCGACACGGCGAAACGAATGTATTGCGACGGAATATTAGCAGGCAAAATGGCCCAACGGCCCCCGCGATAATGGCTGCTGCACTTGTTTGCACCGCTAATAATGATGATGTATTGCAGTATTTTAACTCCAGAGCGCAGTGGGCAAGTGGCAATTTTAAGTAGAAGATCAGCATCAGAAGACGAAGAAAATGGGAAAAACAAAAAGCAAAGGGAACAGGGCAAAACATTTAGCGACGCATTTACTACTTTCAAAGTAAAATAACAATCGCAGCTTTATCGACCGTTGGAGGGGGTAAGCGTGAAACAGCATTTTTCACACATTGACTGAAAACAGACGGCGTTTGTCGTTGAAAACTTGCAAACGCACAGCAGCAAAGGTCGGAAAAGCAGAAAATAAATGCACTAAATGGATGAAATCATGTATCGATTTTAGTTATTTTGTACTTTGTACAACAGGGCAGTAAAAGAGTGAAAAAAAAAAACATAAACACACCACTGGCCGGTGGTACTGAGCAGTGGGGGGAAAAAATACAACCAGTGAAAATAATAATCTAGAAGGAGAAGCAATAAATGAAGCAAGCATAGTTTGAAAAACAAAGGCTAGAATCGAAAAATGGGGATGGGTGGGGAGTGAGTAAAGAAAGGCGTTACAATTGTTTAACAGTGAAGCAAATAAAAAGCAAGCAACAAAACAACACTATCAGTGGAAAAAATTACGAATTTTGTGAACAGAAAATAGCAAGCAACACAAACGAACCTAACAAAAACGTGTCATACACACAATATACCAGAAAAGAAAACAAAAACGATTAACACACTCTCACACACAGCGTGCGTTTCATTTTAACGGTTAGTTACGGTGACGGAGGGGGGGGGGGAGGTGGGGTGCTGGTTCTATATCGATGTGAGAAATTAATCCCAAACCAAGAGTTTTCGTTGGGGAAGGGTATTAGAATTTTTATCTTTTTGCTTTATCGTAATCGTAGGGCTTGGGCTTACGGTGGTTCTAGAACGGGTCGCTCACTTACTACTTTACTTGTTAGCTTAGGTAAGCGCAAATGGATTCGTTTTAGTAGTTGCTTTTGGTTTTGGTTTCGTTTCGTTATTTTTTAGCTCTCTTTGGTTATAATTTGTTTAGCTTTGTTCTTTTTCATTGCATTTTTTAAAATATTTCTTTTTTCTTATGTTTTCCCTTCGTTAAATGTTAAACCTTTGGTTCAATTATTTTAACACCTTTTTATCTTTACTCTCTCGTCCTTCATAAAACCGTCCTCTTCTCGTCGTGCCCTGCAGCAACTGCTTTTGCCTGCGAATAAAAATGATCGAAATTAAATAGGCTGATTGCTCGCCTCTTCCCTCCCGGTGTGTACCGAACGCTACGAAGAGCTGACAGAGGCGTCGGCAGTGAACAAGAAACACCATCACCACCACCACCACCACCACATCCAAACCATTATAATGATATCGCCCCGCTTTAATGTGGTGGATGTGACCGGTTTGGGACCGCCGCCGCCGCCGCCACCGCCGGACAAAACGCGCAGCAGCAGCAGCAACACGACGGGCGGCCAGGCGCCAGCTGCCGGGATGGCACACGCCCCGGTGGCAACGACCGCGGGCGGCAGCAGCAGCAGCAGCTATCGGACGGAGGCGGACCAACTGATGCACGGCGTCAACTTTACCACCGCTCATCACTGGCCGGTGCGGCACGCCAAGGGGCTGCTGAACGGGCCCGGCCAGAACAACTGCTTCCTCAACTGTGCGGTACAGGTGAGTGTGTGTGTGGGGGCAAGTTATTCTTGTAAGATTGCAGTGTGTTTTTTCTACATTTACGTTTTTCTTAAACATAAATACGTTGGCAGGCGAGCATTGGAATAGATTTTTACTCATGTTCGTACTACTAAAGCAGTGTGGCTAGCTCTACTCTAATTCTTCGATGAGTCATCATCAGCTATACAGAATTGGCCATGTGGTATTGCTCCAACACAATGGAAACGGAAAGCATTGCATTTTGGGTTAAATCCCTGGCTCCATTCTTTTCCATTGCCAGTTCTGCAGAGTTGACAATGCCCAATTAAAGAATTACGACATCAAAATGAGAAAATCTCGAACTGGGACGTATCAATTTTGAGAATACCGTTAAGCAAATGTGTCAGATAATCTTTAGGATCACTCGTGGACGTCAATTAAACAATTTGAACCGATTATCTTCTAAATTTTACTGCGATGCTCGAAAGTTTAAACACTTACCATGTTTAGGGACATATTTGGACCTATTCCGAACTAAATTGAAATCTAGTTGAGGCGAGATGTATCACAAAACTGCATATAGCAGCTCCAATAAAGCGATCAAGATATCATTCCACATCTATTGTAACATCTTGGTTGTCGAATTACTGTACAGATTTGTTGAGATCCTACTGTAGGATATACAGGTGTCCTCAACATCCATAGTACCTGATCCACGAATGTTTGAATATATTTAGAAGTTTTTTTTTCGAGCAATTCATATTGATTTGATTCTTCGCCAATTCTTCAAACAATTCTTCAAACAACAATTTAACAAACAAATACTGAAAACCCTTTAAAATCATAGAACAAGGCATTATGTGCGTTTATTAGTAAGGGATATATTTGGACCTATTCCGAATTAAATTGAAACCTAGTTGAGCCGAGATGCATCACAAGACTGCATCTCGCAGCTCCAATAAAGCGATCAAGATATCATTCCACATCTATTGTGACATCTTGGCTGTCGAATTACTGTACAGATGTGTTGAGATCCGAATGTAGGATATACAGGTGGTCCTCAACATCCATAGTACCTGATTTACGACTGTTTGAAGATATGTAGAAGTTTTTTTTTCGAGCAATTCATATTGATTTGATTCTTCGCCAATTCTTCAAACAACAATTCTACAAACAAATACTGAAAACTCTTTAAAATCATAGAACAAGGCATCATGCGCTATTATTAGTAAGGGACATATTTGGACCTATTCCGAACTAAATTGAAATCTAGTTGAGGCGAGATGTATCACAAAACTGCATATAGCAGCTCCAATAAAGCGATCAAGATATCATTCCACATCTATTGTGACATCTTGGTTGTCGAATTACTATACAGATGTGCTGAGATCCTACTGTAGGGTATAGAGGTGGTCCTCAACATCCACAGTACCTGATTTACGCATGTTTGAAGATATGCAGACGTTTTTTTTTCGAGCAATTCATATTGATTTGATTCTTCGCCAATTCTTCATACAATTCCTTTCTGAAAGCTCTTAAAAATCGTAGAACAAGGCATCAAGCGCGTTTATTAACAGACATGCTAGTCTTGCTTAAAACAGCCAATCAGAGTAATATTTTCGGGGCAGACTTCAGCTAGAAGCTCTGAGAAGTTTCTAACCAGCCGCGCGAAAAAAAAAAAGATGCCCAAGACACAAACGAAGGACACACACTCATCGGCGGATGGAAACTTCAGCGCGTTGCTTCCTTTTTCACTCCCGGGCAACACGTTTCCTTCTCACAAACACAGACACACACACATGTAGATCTATCTATATTCTTCCGCTTTTCACCGTCGGCAACCGCAGCCTATACCCGTGCACCGAATGTGAAAACATAAATTATCCACGCTCGGTGGAGCTTTCCCACACGAACCAACCATGCGGACCGGAACGGGGTGACCAAGGGGGTCCCACGGCAAGTGCACACACACACACACACACACACACTCATCAGCGCATCTGCGTGGAAACGCTGTTCACCGAGCGAGTTCACTTGGGTGCTGCTTTCTTTCGTACAAAACCTCTACCAGACGATGACGGGGGCTTATGGTGGCCACATGGTACCCGTCAGGTGCCTTGAGAAAAAAAAAGATGGCAGTGCTGCTGCTGCTGCTGTGTAAATGCACATGGCCTGTCCACCTGTTCCGTCTGCCACGCGTTTTCAAGAGATTCGTTTGCCGCGGACACAAAGTTTTAAAGGGTTTTTGGTTTTGTTTTATCTTTTTTTCCGCCTTTTCTTGGCTGCCAGAGAGAGAGCAGGTGGTGGTTCTGTTTCCCTTCTTTCCCTTATTTTTGTTGCTGTAGAATTTACTTTGTTCTGCTACCCAGCTCCTTTCGGGCGTAATTTGCTTTTGATTTTTGAAACCTCGTTCTCGAGATCGCTTTTGGGGAGATGGAGCAAAAATGAGTCATTGCGTGTGCGCTTTTCAAGTTGATTTTTTTTTTAAAGCACACGAAAGCACGTCCAAACAGAGCAGAGGTTGACGGTGAAGTTGCGCCTGCTCGGTGCTTCGCACAACCAACGGGTGTGGAGTACAACGAATGCGGGAGGCTGTCACACGCTGCTTCCTTTTATGATAATTAGCACCGGGCGTGCGGGACATTATGCGTTGCGTTAGAAGCATGTTTTAATTTCCTGCCCAGCCCAGGAGGGTTCTGGGTGCAACAGTTTTTACTCCAGCTTCCAGTCCGCGACCCCCCTGTCCAACCACTTGCCGGTGCCCGGAAGGAAGGAAAAAGGAAGAACGAGCGATAGTGCAAACAACTTGTGCCCGCGCTGCATTGCACCGGGCCCAGGCAGGTGTGTACCGTTACGCCTGCAATCAGGCGTCCCGCAGGCAGTTTGGGGGGAAGGGGGAGGCAAAAAGGGGCAAATGGGGGACAACGGGTCGATTGATATGCGAACCAGAACCATCAATTTATCGAACGGCAAACGGGGAGGGGACTTGCTTTTGCCCGATTTGGCCCATCATTTGCGAGACATCAACAGGTGCTAAGATGTGCGTTTGGCTTCGATGGGGAACGTTCGCTTCTCCCCCCCCCAGGGCGTGTGCGTTTAATAACGCGCAGCGGAAATGATTAGTGTGGCACACGACGACCACAGACCAAGGAAGCTGGTCAGGTGGCAGCAAATGGGGGTTTGGAGGGGGGGGGGAGGGAGCCTTTCAATAATTGCAGCTTAATTACATACCGTACTGCCGGTAGTGCGTACTGCGCGCAACATCCTGCGACACAGCGTAGATGCGTCGCCACGAGAACATCCGCCACCGGGAGGGTTCGTCGCCTGGTAAGCAAATATTCATATCCGTTCTAGAAGCGGCGCCGGTAGCGCTGTGGCGCTGTGAGTTCCTCGCTAGCGGAAGGCTGTAGTAGCGTCGCATGTTGGGCTTTACAAGATAACATATTAGCATATCTCGACCCCTTTGCCCCTCTCGCTTCTCATTACGGTTGTAGCGATAAGCGTCTGTACGGTGTGTGTGTGCGACTCCATTCGTTGATGTTGATACAATTTAAAAGGCTTAAGCGGGCCGCGTACGTGTCTGTTTCAACTGCTTTTAAAACTGATTTCGCTTAGACATGCGTCAGACACACACATGCACACACACACACACAATACAAAGTGTACTACATACACCACATACTGACGCTGTTAGGCAATACCGGAGCTGGCGTACGGAAAAAAAGCGCGATCGTAAGTAGCTTACTTGCCCCCAAAACAAAAGCACACTTTCATGCACATTTCACCTGCGCTTAATTTTCCTTTTTTCGGTATTTCGGCTACCCATTTTCCACCGCCTCCTCGCCTGCTGCGAGAGACGCTAAGAGAAGAAGGGGGGGGGGGGGAAAGGAGGTTGAGTGCAGTTTACCGATTATTTTCGGGCCATCAGCATCCAAAGCGAAATTTGAAAGGAAAAACGAAACAAAAACCAAACCAAAAAATCGCTGCAAAAGAAGCAACACATTCAGGCGTATCATATCGGTTTCATTCTCACTGGCGTTTGTTTTTTTTTTTTGCTCTCTATCTCTCTTTCTCTCTTTGTGGGTGAAACTGATTTGCATCTCGCGCTTGCTGTGCTTGCTTGCGGGTAACGACATAAAAAAAAACACATTTCCCGTAGGCAATTGTCCAGCGTGTGTAAATGAGTGATAGAGGGAGAAGAGGCGAGAAAAAAAAAAAGCACCAGACACAAACCGCACACAATTTTCACTCTGGTGGCAGTGTGTCTGACTGCGACCTTCTTTACGGCGTGTGTGTGTGTGTGTGTGGATGAGATTTCTGCGCTTGTTCCATTTACGTACGCCGCACATACACGTACGCTGAGCTAGTTTTCCCCGACCGCGGTGTGATAAGGCGGAGATGAGCCGTGCGCGCGCACACATTTACGCGGGTTGTTGGTGGAACCGATGGGACACAATTTTGCGCTCGAGAAACAATGAGGAAGCTGCCCTGGTTGCTAGAAATTATGTAAAAAAAAAGTATTTTATAATCATATATCGCAGCCTAGCACAGGCGCGGAGCGTCGCGCGTTCTGTTGCGGTGTGCTTTGCTAAATCCGGTTGAAATTAAGCGCACCGGTAATGAGACCGGCCCTGTGGTCGAGCGGGATTAGGGGGGCGTGTGATTCGTTTCGTTCGTTTGCAGGCAGAGATCGAATCTGCAAAAAAGCGCATCTTTTATCTTGCTACCAATCGCGAATAAAAAGAATTGGAATTGTTTAAAAAATGTATGTTTGGTGTACGGATTAAAATAAAATAATAATAAATGGGAAAAATACGAATCGCGCAAATACTTATAATACTTTAAAAACATTCTTACGAAATCCCCTTGTGCGCCTTGTACACATTAAAAAGGGTTGAGTAAAAAGGCATCTGTGGTGCTACTACACGCTTTTGCTCTCCGTTTTTACAGTAAAAAAGCAAAACAGAAAAAACCACTGAATTGTTAATATGTGTCGTGCCTGCCTGCACCGAACCTCTCGAACCTCGTGTGTGTGTATATGTGCTGCCGTTTTGCCTTCCCTTCGTCCAGAAACAACCAATTTTAAATCCCTTCGCCATCGCGCGCTTAGATTCGATTCGACCGTATACGTACAACGCGCGCGCCGGGGGGGGGGAAGCGTTGCGAAAGACCTCTTAAGGAGACTAACGAACTAGTCGACGAACCGAACAGAGTGGACACACAGCAGGAGCGAGAGAGAGAGAAGAGAGACTTGGATGAATAAAGAACGACGAATTGACCGAGCGGAATCGAACGGGCAGGAATTGGGGTATGGGTGTGGTGGGGTGTCTTGGTGGTGATTTTGTTACTTCTTGGACCGCTCGGACCCGGCCCTCCCTCCCTCAACTTCTCCCCTCCGGTCGTTCGTTATCCTCCTCCCACCCACGACTCCACGGCCGATGGCCGCGCGCAAGCGAGTGGGTTCTCACTTCGGGCTGCTCGTCGCGGGCCCCATGAGCGGCTACCATTTAAAGGGTTTTGGGCCGGCCAGTTGTAGCGTGGCAGCGGGCTCCTCAAACCCAGTGCCCGGTGGGGTGCGGTGTTTTTGGGGTCTCTCCCTCTTGTGCCTGCCCGCCCCGCAACGCGAGGCTTAATGCGTTTTTATAGCAGCTTTGCTGTGTCTCCCTTGTCGGTAAAGCAAAAAAGTGAAGAAGAAGAAGAAGAAGAAGAAGAAAAACATCTATGTAGCGCGCTTGTGTTAGATATATGTTCGCGGGCATGTTTTATTCAGCGGTACCACACGCACACACACACACACACGTGCTTGCATCAATCGTACGTAGCCCGTGCCTACCACTAATGCTCGGACGAAGGGGTCAATTTAAAAAAGTGACCGGTCGTTTTTCTCTTGTTCGCCCCCTCCCCCCCCCTCCACCCTACCTCACTGGCATCCAATCTGGCGCGCTCTTTTTCTCTTTGGAGACACTCTGGGCGGCTTGGGCCTGCCGAAGCAGTCTGGTACGGCCTATTTTACTGAAAATGTCACAGTATTTCCCGTACCTACAACAAGTTGCTTTGTGTTGCAGAGAGTTTGAAAGACAATTTTTGTATAAATAATTCTAAAAAAAAAAAAACTGTAAAAAGCACTCAAAACTGCTGCCCATGCGAGTGCTCTATGAGAGAAGTAAGACTTTGCAAGCTGGGTGCTGCTGCCAATCGTCTCCAAAACGCGATGCAAGCGACGCATGGCTTTGCCTCTCCCGTGCTGGAAGCTGCTGCCCAAGCGCTGTCTCGTTATGCCTTTAAATAGCAGCGCCCGAGCACGAGAACGATGCGCCCCGTTCGAGTTCGCTGCTATAGTAGTGCACACGTTAGAAAACCGATCCATAATTCCTGCTCGGGCCCCTTTCGGGGGAGGGAAGATGAAAACGGATAACACGTAAACAAGGTGGATGGATTCGCCCCGGGCAGCGAAGATGAAAAACGTGAAAAACAAAAAAAAGAGAAATAAAAGAAGGGTGGAAAAGGTTACAGTACGGAACAACGGGCTGGGAAAAAGGAGGACGCGCGACGGGGAAGACATTGAAAAGAATTAAGCAAGTGTGTAACCTGAACTAAAGATAAGGAAGAGAGAGAGAAAGAGAGAGAAAGAGAGCAAGAAAAAAAAGGAAGGAAACCAAAAAGAGGATGAAAGAGAGAGAGAGAAAAAAAGACAACAAAAGAGGGAGCCCTTTTCCAAAAACCTCGAGGAAGACTACACAGACGAGCAAAGAAACGAAGACACACAGCCCACGAAGGGGGGGGGGGGGGGGTGAAGTGCGGGAGAGAAGGGAGAAGCACAACAAAACAACAACAGAAAAAAAAGAGCTGTGCCACCGGGGTACCATCGAACGCTTTTAAAATCGAAAGACTTCAACCAGCGGCAGCAGAAGGAACGACGAAAAGCGACGAACCCCCGTGAGCGGGCTGCTGCTGCTGCTGCACCGCGCTCCGGTTTAACCTTTCGTCTTGAGCTACCTGTTTCCCCGCCCGGGTCCCTTCTTGTCCTGGTCCAGGGCTCTCTCTCTCTCTGTCGTTTTCTTCGTTCGGTCGTTTTCCTCCCGGTCCTTTCCGTTATGCTACGGCTATGCTAAGACGTGTGACGCAGCGTTACGATGCTTGCGAGTTTTCTCGTGTCTCGTGTATTGTTAGAGCGCTTGCTGGTTTCACCGTTCCGTTCCACACCTCCGCCACCTACCTACCCCGTCCAACACAAAACATAGCGTTAAGCCGCACGAGCATATTTCTTCTTCTTGCTGCTGCTCTGTGGTGTGCTTTGAGACAGGGCTGTTGCTTTTTCCTCTTGCTTCGCCCCCCGGGATCTCGTTTTGCCGTTTCTCCTTTGGTTTGGAGCGTCCGTTTCACCTGAGCAGAAGCGAGAAGTACGAGTTGAACGAGCGGGAGCGTTCGAACATGTGGGCGACCTGGGCAGGGACCGGAGGCGCGCGGGGTGCTGTGTGCTCGGTGTGTGTGTGTGTGTGTGTGTGTGTGTGTGTGTGTGTGTGTGTGTGTGTGTGTGTGTGTGTGTGGTGCACGATCGCGCTTGTGTGGCGCGCCGTCTTCCGAGATCCCCCAGCAGCATGATCAGTCTTCAGATGACCAACATGATCTTAAGACGTGTTTCGTGTCAGCTGCGTTAGTTTTATGTGGCGGCGACTTTCGTACACACGGCGCTCAGCGGCGAGATATTTGTGTACGCGTGTGTGTGTGAGAGAGAAAGAGAGGGATCAGTGTGAGTGTGTGTGTGTGTGCGCGCGCTTGGATTCATCGCTGTGGTGGATTCGGAATTAAAATCGGCGCAAAGCATAAATGAACGATCTGTTTGGACATCGCGCGTGGTTTGTGGTGTGTGTGTGTGTGTGTGTGCGAAGCGTTTGGTGAACTCCGCCTGGATTTATGCAATCAAACGGGGGGGGGTGGCACCATTTAAATGAGTTTTGCCAGTAAGCCGCGCGTTGTCCCACAATCAATATGGCGTCCAGTTACTACTATTAGCCGGCGTGGTGTTTGTGTTCATTCGTGAGATGAAATGTGTGTTTGTGTCTTTTTTGGTTTTTTTTCTCGCGTTTATTTGATTTAAACGCTCCAACTGCAGTGTAAGGATGAAACGTTAAACAAAACGACAAATATCAATCCCCAGCAAGGCAGCGGGAGAACGCAAACGTTCACTTCAATGTACCAACCGTCGCACACACGGAGCGCAAAACGGTGGCATCAATCAAAAAATGTTTCTACACTCAACGCACCGCAGCGCTTTCTGTAGCGCGCACGGGAAGGAAGCTGACGCGTCTTCGGCCGCAGCAAGTGCAGCCAACCAGCAACAACGCCGAGGCAACGTGCTGCACACCTCATGCGGAACACTGCGCGCGTTCTTGCCGGAAGAACGGAGGAAGCATTCATAGGAGGGACCAAAGCACCCTCGCTCCAAGTGCGCCAAGTGCATCGCGTTTTGCTGCACGTGTGCGTTTCTCGTGTGTGCTGCAGTGCGCCCGTTGGGAAGGTGGTTTGGGAGTTTGTGTTTTACATTTGTTTACGGCTGTTTGTGCGAAGAAAGTGCTATAGACTGCCAGCACTGTGCACAGGTGTATGTGTTGCGAGCGAACGTTTGAAGAGCTTTTTTTGTTAGTTCTTACACACACACACAAACTAAAAAAAGGAAATACGAGAAAACAGAAATTTGAAAACCATGAACAATCGCATTAAAGCGTCTGGCCGTAGAGAAGCAAAGCCCGTGTCCGCATCGAGCGCAAACGTGCTACCACTATAATGCTGCTGCAACAAATCAACCCGATCGGAGCGTTTTTTCAAACGTGCAAGGTAATCAAACGTTCTGTGGGGCCTCCCCAAAGCACCCGTGGTAACCGCAAAACAATTTGTTTGTATTGTACCCGTAAAGCAAGGGACGTGTCTGTGTGCGATGGGGGGGGGGCAGTCGATGAAAAATTTCATTCCATTTCAATGAACGACCCACTACTGCTGCGCTGATGCTGTGCGTTCTTACTGGCTCTCGGGGGGCCTGCGATGTCTCAAATTGCCGGCCGCTTGGTGGATGAAATTACGGCAATATGTCTCCTATTTCCCTCTTCGCTTTCGCTCGCTCTATTTCTCTCTCTCTCTCTCTCTCCCTCTCTCTCTCTCTCGTTCTCTCTCCCTCTGTTTTTCACCTCGGTTTTCCGCAACGCAACCGTAATGTCTGATGTCGCGGCAGGTGCGCGCGAAGCGAAAGGAAAACATGCGACCGGACACGATTTTGAGAACATCTGCTGTCATAAGCTCTTCTACCTTACCAGCACTCCTGAGGGGAGGCGATAGGGGACAGGGGGATAGAGGGGGGGGGTTAGCTAATGAGGAAGTGTATGACGTCTGGTGCTATTGTTATTTTTATTTTCTGACTGTATTAATTACAAACAAGTAGAGCAAATGTAAGAAGGAGATAAAGAAGAAGAAGAAGAAGAGAAAGAAGCAGGAAAAGCAAAAGAAGAAGAAGAAAAAAGAAAAAAAGATAGATGATGCCGGTTTCGAAAATCAGATAAAAATAACGCTAGACTTTTCGATCAGGCGATGGGATAAGCGACGAACCCTTCGATTTTATATCTTTTTTTTTTTGTTTTAATTTCTTTACATTTAAAACCCATTCTAAACGAACTTTTTTTTTTGTGCAAGCAATGTATGCTTTACGATGAAGTAATTCAACCATTGATTATGTTAGAAAACATTAATCACATTTTGTGTATGCTTTATTCATTACAGCTCGTATTTTGTTCCCCATCACTAATGTTCCTCACACATTTTGCTCTCCTTTTTTTTTTTTCATGTGCCCCGCAAACCCCATGCGCCCATTGCGCTTCGTGTGCGTTATTATGTGTGCGTCCGCGCATAAATCAAATAGGTGCTCTGGCATCTGGACGCTTTCCGGCGCTCGTTCCGCCAGCTACAAACACACGACTGCGGCGGTCCGGACTGCATATTTTGCGCTCTCAAGGTAAGTAGTGAGCAAATGTGGTTTGTATGAGCCGAAGCGCGCCTAGCTAGAATTTAAAATGTGTTCCACCGAAAGTCAATCTGTTTCGTTGCTACAAGAAGTTTTATAGCAACCACTGCAAAAAAAAAGAGGATACAATCTAAATTTAATTTGAAATTTATTTTTGTCGCATCGGTTTAGAATTGTAAATTTAATAGAAATGAGCTTTGTTGCTACTCTTTGCACAGCAAACGAGCGCAACGTGCCGAAAAAGAATATACCGCGAAGCGTTTCTCCCACTTGTGTAGCATAACTTTAGGCGCTTGCGCCTTGGGGAGCGAACTGAAACGCTAGCGACGCCTCCGCTCTGCCTTTGTCCGTGGTTGGTGAGAAGACACGCCGAAGGCGCCCTCTAGCGGTAGGTAACGCGAAATGCTAAATGGGCTGCTGGTGGAATTTAGATTTCCCCCCACAAATTCCTTCACTGTTTTAATGTGTTTAATGCATTGGTTTGTGATTGTAGAAAAAAAATATGCCTCACTGTACCAACAACACAATGGTGACGGTGATTGCAAGCAGAATATTGATGTGTCCACCAAGGCATTGATGATGATGGGGGGGGGTCGTCACAATCGCGGCTTCGCGCCCAAGGCTTGAGCGGCGAAGACTCCCCAACCCCCCCCCCCCACACCCTTTTTCTGCCTTTTACCGAGGGCGACCCAACCTGTGGAATTCCCATCATAATCTCTTACCAATACCAATGCAAAACCAATGGCTTTTTAACGGGCTGGGGAGAAGAGGTTAAAAATCGTTTTCGCTGTGGCTTTCGGAGCGTTTGATATGGGATAAACCGATCATGCAGGAAACATGATTCAACACTTTCAGCACACACACACACACACGTACACGACACGTACGTGTTTGTGTGAGAGCAATCTCGGTCAAACGAAATTGGAAGTTTCCGAAAGTTTCGACATTCGGCCAGGGTAGTGTTATGATTGGGCCTGTTTGGGGGGGGGAGAAATTGCCTACACGGTCGCCACCCTGCCACTGCGGGTCTCCGGGCGCGCCTTTTGTGGGTGGGAAATTCTTGCGTGAAAACTGTGTTTCACGACGACGGCCCGCTTGGTGTGCGATTATTGTGTTGCCCATTTTGGTAACCAATTTGTTGGCATTTCGAAGGAAAGAAAACATACAAAAAAGAAGCAGATATCAATAAAACCATAAATGTCTGAACGCTGCATGAGCCTTACGGTCGGAGCAGAGTCCCGCGAGCCATTAGATCTGAACATGTACAGTCAAAAGCCACGTAACACCACCGGGGACTGGCTTGCCCTGGAATGTGTCTCGCAGAGCGGAAAGAGGGAAGGGAAAGAAGACACACAAAAAAAGACCATTAGAATTCCACGCACAAAGCAGTGCGATCGGATTCGAAGAGGAAAAGGATCTTTAAGGAGGTTTAATGGAGGGTTTAACACACGGCGCGGCGCGGCGACACGGACGGTTGGAATCCTGCGACGGACGGGGGCTTTTGCCTGGAAGGAAGTGCGTGACAGTGAATACCAAATGACGAATATCCGTTTCGAATGGGTGAGTCGAGAGAGAGAGAGAGAAAGAGAGAGAGAGAGTGAGCGAGGATCCGTACCTGTTTCGGTGCTGGTTGGATTTTTTGTTGTTGTTTTGTTTTGGGCTGCAATCTCGGGACTGGGACTGGGTAATTTCCACCACGGCGACGGTGTAATTGCACTCTCTACACAGCGATCCCTTTCGGGGTGCCTCTGTGTCGTTTCCTTTGCCTTGTCACGGAGCGTTCCCGTGTGCAAAGTGCATCTTAATGGTCTGGGCTGGGCGCATGGGGTGAGCTTCGTGTCAGTGAGAATGACCCTGGTCCCAGATTGACAAGCACTCGGGAAAGCCCGCGGGAGACGGACCGTACCGGAGTGTGTGTGTGTGTGTGTGCTTTTCCTGTCCCATCGGCAGCAATCGACTGTACAGTGCAATAATTACGCTGTGCCTGTGTACCACCAACCTGCGGGGAAAAGAATCGTAAAGGAAACACGTTTTCCCGCCCGTGCCAACCGAAACGTGTTCCAGAATATTTTACCCTCACCCAGCCAGTGCATTAAGGGAATTATGTTTGCAGTTGAACACACACACACACACACAAAACATACACGCAGAGAGAGAGAGAGATTAAGTAAAGCAGCACGGAATCGAGGCTCTTTAAATCGCGCCGTAAAACATCGAAACGGCTAATCGAACTAGCTAACGGTGCGCGCGGCTTTGTGGTGAGTGTTTTGGCCATACTCACCACGACCGAACAAAAAACTCACCACAAAGCCGCGCGCGAGCTACACGCCTCGGGTTAGAACGAGTTTGTCTTGCCACTACTCGGCCTGCCGACTCCACTGCAGGATGAAATGCCACATCGCTGCAGTGGATGAAGTTTTTTTGTGCAATAAGCGACACTTTATTACCAATCGGGCACATTTTATTGAGCCCCGCTGGTGGTAAAATAAACAGGGACTGGTTTGTTGGAGCCGTTTGCCAGCGCCATCTTGGCGAGACGAGCCAAAAACAAACGAGCCTGTGTCTTACGTCTAGCTGGGTGTGCACACATGACGCGCGCGGACACGCAAAGCTCTCCTCCGTGGTCAGCCGTTTTGAAAACGGTTCACCGAGAGCCTTAACACACCTTCGAACCCCTCGTGCACCCAGCCACCGTCCAGGGAAGGGACAGATCGTGGAAGAAAAAAGGTTGATTGATGTGCTGTATATAAATACAGCACACAAAGACAGAGACACGGCGAGAAGAGGTAGCGCAAAGGTTAAGGCTCCTCAACTAACAGGTAACGGAAGGCAGGGCATAGAACAAAGCAAACACACACACACACACACACACACACACACACACACACACACACACAAAATATATATATTATTCCACACAAATGTACAGAAGAAGATCCACTAGAAACAGGCACTCTGCAAAAGGTTAAAGAATCGATAGCGCAGCTTTCCGGCAGGGACCCAGCAGTGGTGTGTCGGGGAGCGGCCCAGCTCAGGGAAAGCCACACAGTGATTCGTTGTTTTATTATTTTGCTTGCCTCTCCACCGTTGCTTTGTTGGGGTGAAAAACAAAGCAACTTTATTAGTTAGTCACCCTATTCCAACACCAACCCTTGCCCGTGAGGAGCGGTAAAACGAGAAAAAGCCCTCCGAGCGTGTGTGTGTGTGTGTGTGTGGTAAGAGGCTAAGAATAAGGCAATGAGAAGAAGAAGCCGAACCCGAGACGCAAACAGACGGAGCAGAAAATCAAAGAAGCTGAAGCTTAAAGAACGTGAGCGCTAAGGCGAAGAAGCCAGAAAGTTGTTCAACTTGAAGGCAAGAAACGAGTTTTTCTGTGTCGTTTTCTCTTTTTTCTTGCTGAGTTGTGCTCTCTCTCTCTCTCTCTCGCTCTCTTTCTCGCACACACACACACACATACACTCTCTTTCTCTCCTTCGTAAGCTGGAGCTTTTCGAGCTTCAGCCCAAGTCTCCAGAAAGATACAAAGAGATGAACGTGTTTTGCAAGAATGGTGAACGCGGAGGAGCGGTGAAGGTGTAACTGCAGAGAATGGAAAGGAGCTGCTATAAACGGAGGGCGAGCAAGAAGAATGGGGGGGAGGTACCATAAAACACAACTCGAAGGGGGTGAGTTTGTGTGTGTGTGCCTCGCTTTGATGCAAAGAAGAAGAAGAAGCGGACAGAAACCTTCGAGTAGAATCGAAAACTTGAACTGGTGGCTTTCTTGTAAGATGGTGGGTGCACGCTCAACCTCTCAAAACCGGAATAGCGCTGCGAAAAGAACTGGAAAAGCACTCCATCAGCACTCTTTCTCGCTCTCACTCTTTCTCTCTCTCTCTCTTCTCCTAGCCTTCTCCTACGCTCTTACGCTCTCGCTCGTTCTTCCCACCATCAGCAACAAGTTCGTGATCAAGTGGGGTTGCAGGTTTCGGGGCAGGATCGGGTGCGTCACTCCCCTACTCGAATCGAATCGGTGGGCCACTCTCTCTTCGGCTTGTTCGGGCCGAACTGCTCGAATTGTCTCCAGAGGGCCACTCACTCACTCGATCGTGTCGTGTACGATTCGCCGCAGCAGTGGTGGTGGTGAGCGATCGCAGACCATCCGTGTATTGGTGGGCGCGCTGCGGTAAATCAGAAAGATGAGAACTTAGTACATTTTGCAGCCGCGCGAGCTTTTAGTTCCACTGCACGGCAAGGTGCGAGCGGACCACCACGCCGCCACAGTGCACGGGCTGTATTTTGTTTTTCGTTTTTTTTTGTTTTTCTGTTGTTGTTGGTTTGGTTGCTTGCGGCAAACCGGCCGCCCGGAGTGAGTTGCACACTGCAGCCTTTACCCCCGAAAAGGGGGGGATTTGCGGTGCCCCAAGCATTTCGCAGGCGCTGCGCAGCACCTGCAGTTCAGTGCACGGTAGGCGACGAACCCGCTTGTGCGTGTGCTCAAGAGCGGACGCGCGCAATCGGTTTAGTTTGAGCGTGTCCTGTTATAAAGATAAAAAGTAAAGAATTTATTATTTTAGTGTGTGTGTTGAGTGTGAACACAACCAAAAAAATAATAATAATCAAAACCCCTTGTGACTAATGTGATCAGCAGTCTTAATCGGGTCTTAAAAAGGTTAACGAATGACTTAAGAGAAGTCGGAGCAGTGCTTCCCTGACTCCCGTTCGTGTACGAGAGACCTTCCAGGCACGTCTTGTCGGGCTTCTGACCGTCGTTTGTGGGAAGAGGAGAAGAAAATCAAGCTCTTTTCTTGTGTCTTGTGTCTTGTGTCTGTGTGTGTGTGTGTGTGTGTGTGTATCTGTGCGGTGTGAGTCAGTTTCTTAGGGCCAAACTCCTCCTCCACTGTGCGCGTTTGTTGTGGCTCGAGAGTGCTCGGGCCTCACACCTTTGCCCGGGCCAACAGCACCTGCTATGTGGATGAGCTGTGTGTGACACGCTGTTTATGGCGCTGGCTGTGTGTGGAAAAAAAAAAGCGTAAAGCCCGCAAAAGGGGAATCTGGAAAGAAAGAGGAATAAACAGAGCAACAACAAAAAACACACACACGCATACACCCGAGCAAAACGGGAACGGAGAAGCAAACAGAAAGAAGAAAGATCAGCTCCCCGCGAGCAGCACTCCTGCGCGCGGAGCTGGCGAGCTTGGCGAGAGGGCAGCACCGTCAACAACCGTCTCGAGCTACCTCTCCCTGTGCACACGTTGTTTTAAAAAGGGTGCTTTTCTGCCTACCTTTGGAGAGGTCTGTAGTTCTCTGCGTCTATGTGTGTGTGTGTGTGTTTGAGTTTGTTTGCCTTACACAAACGTCCCGTGGCGTGCCCCGTTTTGGAAGGAAACATAAGCGTAAGATAAAAAAAGAGCTGTGTATCCAAACAACCAACGACCCAGAACGTTGGATGTGGTGGTGCAGCAGCAGCAGCAGCATCTCGCAGCTTCCCACCGTGACTCACACTCCCGTCCCCCTCTTTTCTGATTGTGATATGCAATTATAGAGGGCGCGCATTAGGACTTTATCTCGCGAGCACGTGTGTATGGTGGTACCCTTTTCCCTCTACGTATGTGTGTGTGTGTAAATGTGAAGGTACAGTGCTGTTGTTGGTCGCAGAAATTGGGGTCATACGTGGTGTTTTCACCCCTTCCCTTTTTGCGCCACCCCAAAAGAAGGTGTGTGCGGGAGGCTGAAATGAATGTCTGGCTTAACAGCGCCCCCTTCACCGTAGCTCCGAGCTGTGGCAGCACGATCGCTCGCTCGCTCGCTCGCTCACCGTCATCCATCAACCACAACGTCAGCTCAAACCGTCGGCGCTCACAGCTCCGCAGCGCCGCCGCACTCCGCGCGCTCACCCAACAACCAACGACGAGTGGGGCGTGCAGATTTTTTGCGTTATTTTTTTTTTTTGCATGCTACGCCATTTAAATGGACGCCCCACCCCCCTCATCTCAATCGACCAGCAGCAATCAACCGTCAGAAACTCGTTCGAAATGGGATAGGCCACACAAGCGAACGGGTGTGTGTGTGTGTGTGTTAACTAACGAACAGCAAAACTTGGTTTAAAATGCGTTAATTGTTAATTGATTTCTGGCGCTGGGCGGGAGGAGGCCGATAAATGCTCCACACTACCCTTCCCTAATGAGGGAAGAGATGCCAGGACCGGTAAAACATGCTCTCTACTCGAGCACTGGCTACTAAAAGAGCCGATTGCCAGCCGAGATAAGCGCACCACGGTAAACCTGGGAGCAGCGGCACCGAAAGGGCGTCTTGCATCTTTTTTTTTCGCCCCACCGGATTCGTTTATAATCCAAAACGCCCGATCTGGATGTGTGGTAATGAGCGGCAAGCATCTTCACCTTGGTGGAGCGGGTTTTTATTAACATTATTATTATTTGTTGCGTGCTTACGCGGCAAACGCAGATAATTGCCACGTGAAGTGTGTGTACCCTTTTTCCCCACCCTCCGTAGATGGCAGTGCAATGCGATAATTTCTGATTTTTATATTACTCCGCTCGCCGGGTTCAATATTCATCGAGAGAAAATAAATTGCGTAGCTTAAGTCCTTGTATGGTGGCAAGCAAAAACGAAAAACTCGCATGTCGGGAGCGTAAGCGACGAACCCCCTGCCCCTCCCTTTAGTGCGGAATTTTGCAATGTCGGTGGCGTTTCGGGCTGCTATGGCTGGAATTTCCGATCCGGTGCTGATTCATGACTCACGTTTCGTTCGCATTGCAACCTTCACTGGACACAGAAGAGCACACGGATAAGGTGTGTTGGCGAAGCACCCCCGACAAGGGGACCACAAAAACCTTTAGGGACACGAGTGAAAGCCCAACCGATTTGGACCGTCCTTTTTTTTAAAGTGCTCACCTTGGCGATTAGTCACGTTACTTATCTTCCATTCTGTGTGTGTGTGTGTGTCTGCATTTTAGCCGTGTAAATGTGTGTATAAGCAGTGAAAAGTAGAGTGAAGCATTACAGACAATGATCAAGTTCCGGTACAAGCGCAAGGATCCGGTCCCGGCGGCGACCGCCAAAAAGGTTGACGATGCGGCGGACTCTCGCGCCTCTACGCACGGTTCGCAGCAGGCAGCGACGGGCAGCCCCAGCGTACAGCAGCCCCAGCCGGTCCACTACAGCAGCAGCAGCAGCAGCAGCAGTGCCACGTTACCGAAGGACCATCGGAGCCCCTCGGCCACCGTTTGCTTGAGCGGCGACGCTCAGCAGCATCCCGACCGGCGGGATGGCAATGATGAGCCGGGGCGGTTTAATGGCCATCCGGGTGGCTGGGGCAGCTACCAGCAGCAGCAGCAGCAGCAGCAGCAACAACAGGCGATCCAGTACCATCAGGAGCTGCTGCAGCGCGTCAAGCTGGAGAACGAGCTGCATCAGCTGCAGCAACAGCAGCGCTACGAGTATCTCTCCTGCATCGATGCGGTCGTTGTGAGTTTCAGCTGTGACACACTGTAGACTGAACCGCTGTTTTCCCCGCCATTTTGGTGCGGTTGCGGTTTTTGCTTGCTTTTATAATTTCGTCTTAATTTTTGGCACAAAACGAAACAAATTGACTTTGGGTTAGGTGGTGCTGTAGCCTCGTGCACTAAAATTAATTCTCCTTCTTTTTGTTCTTTTCTCTTCCCCTTTTTTGCCTCCCAGGAATTGTTCTCCCAGCTGCAGACCAGCTCGGAACCGGCCCTATGCCCGGAACCGCTGCGCCGTGCGCTGGCGAGCGGACCGCTCGCCGGCCGCCGGTTCCCCCTCGGCTGTCTGGGCGATGCGGCGGAATGCTTCGAGCTGCTGCTGCACCGGGTACACCAGCATCTGTCCCCGGTCGACAGCGATAGCTGCGAGGCGGCCCAGTGCGTCGCCCACCAGCGGTTCGCGATGCGCGTCGTCGAGCAGAGCGTGTGCGAGTGCGGTGCCAACTCGGAAAAGCTACCCTTCACGCAGGTACGTGTGTGTGTGTGTGCTGTTGTTGTGAATTTTGTTGCTGCAATTTGCCTCGTTCCCGGCCGGCATGTGTGTGTCGGGGCTTTTCGCTGCGTTAGCGGTTTTAAAAGTAAAACGCACCAACGTGCGGCAGGGTTGTTTTTAGCACACAACGAATCACGCCCGTTGCAGTGAAATTCTATCCCCCTCCCTGACCGCATGGTTTTGCAAAACATGTGTTATGGAAGCGTTTTTTTGCAGTTAATTTTATATAACAGGCACAGAACGGTTTAAAGTAGCTTTTTGTTCAATTTTCTGACTCGTTTCAAAATTTTCTTATAAGAAAACTACAATCGTGTTTTTAACTGACACACGCCATACGATTCCTATTGGCTGAATCTGTTGAAATCACAAAATTCGGATTATGTTTTAAACGGCCCGACAATCGTTTTCTATTTTCATTTCTTGGGCTTTGTAACATTTACTGGTGGTTGTAAAGAAAAAACAAATCCAAAACTATATGTTTACGGCTCAATCAGGGAACAGAAAAACAAACAAAACGTGCGAGCAGGAACACTTTTACCACCGGCATTGGGTGTTCTACAGGATCTCATCGCATTCCGCTGCCACACTCAATCAGCACATCAATAATTCATAAAGCAATAAAACAAAAGCCCATTTTTTGCCTATAAACTCTACACACACACACACATTCACATACACAAAACACTGGTCCGCACATAAAACCGCCCTCCGGGCGGGGTGCATACATTAAAACACACACCCGAGACACCACCAACCGCCGAATGGAAGAATTTTGAATTGCGAACAGAATTCTCATAAACTATCTTCCCCGTACCCTGCGCATCGCAGCGCGAAGGGGTGGGTTTGGGGCTGGAAAAACTTCTCTGATTTCTTTCCATGCCCCTTCCCCTTCCGCTTCTTACTCCCTCCTCCCCATCCGCGCCGGCCGACAGGTTTGCCGGCGGGAAGCGATAAAACAGACCAGTTTAGAACCGAGCGCGCGCGCGCGCGCGCGCAGCATAACTTTTGAAGCCGTTTGAAACTATTTTACACCCTCCCCCCCCCTCCCCCCTGCCTGGCACGATTTGCTAACGGGAATCGCACCACCGGTGAACTCGTTTTTAATTAATGCAACTAATGCGAAATCCAGCCGCCACACCACCATCCGTTGCCGCGGCCTAATCCGCGGCGCTCCGTCCGTTTCTTCGAGCGTTTACGACCGTGAAGAAGCGTTCTGAATACGAAACTAGACCGGGGATGGTAATTTTGTGTGTGCTGATTTGAAGCAGAAGAACACCAGCGTTTCTCCACCTTCATCAGGCGCGCTGTAAACCACTCATGCCGAAGCAAAGTTAAAAATATATTGCCTTACAATGTCATTATCGCGGGCCTTCTCTTTTGCCTTCTATTCAGAATCCAATCGTTAATGCCCCACGCGTGTGTGTGTGTGTGTTTTTTCTTCTTTCTTACCCTTCCACTCCACGTTTGTTTTTTTTTTTTTATTGCAGATGGTACACTACGTGTCGGCGTCGGCACTCACGTCCCAGAACTCGCTGTCGATTCAGCACCAGCAAAACATCACCTTCGGCCAGCTGCTGCGGAACGCGGGCAACATGGGTGACATACGCGACTGTCCGGTAAGTTCGGGTTATATGCTTCCGTTGCTGCATGCAGAAATAAGTCTGCTTAATCATGGCAAGGTTGGCTTTTTATTGCGCTCCGAGCGCCCCGTAGCAGTGGCTCACTCGGCGGCGTAATCGGTAAATGCGCCCGCCCGCGCATTACAACAGCACGCGTCGTCGCGGGTGCGTTTCTCGATTTGGAGCGCGCGCGCGCGCCGTAAAAAAAACTATCTAGAAAACTTTTTCCATCCGTTTGGCTACAAAAAGAGAGCCACGTAGGAGTGTTAAACGGTTTCTAAAAAGATAAAAATTACTTCAAATTAGCTTTTAAGTGTACAAACTAACCTACGCTTGGGTGCAATTTAAATGACTGTAAAAATCATATAAGAACAGAGCAGTCTCCTACTGCAGCTTGTGCGCAGGTAAGAGATAGAGATATGTCTGCAGGAAAAAAAAATGAGTAATGTGTAGCGACGACGAGGCCACCGCCGCACGACGCGGGGAGGAGACAGTCGTTTGGTGTTTTCATTTGTAGAAAATAATGTGCACTGCTAATGCTCTGTAGCGCCCGCGCGCGCGCTTATATACGTGTGGGGGCTGCTGCTGTCTCTTTGTGCAATGTTGTTATGTCTCCGCTTTCAATGTCAGCAATAATGTAAAGAGAAATGAAAGGTCACTTCTCGCTCTCTTGCCCCTCCGGTTCTTCAAAACCTTGTCCCCACCACTGCCATTTTTTTTTTTTTAAGTGCTTCTTCAAAAGCAATCTTCTGAAGCATTGAACATTGGCATCCGAAAGGAACGGTGAGGATGCCGAACGATCGCACGCACGCGGTTCGTACCGAACAGAAAGTAGCAAAAATCCGTGTACAGCACGCGGTAGGTGTGTCACGAGTGTGGTGTGAGTAATGGAGATAATTCGCGCAGGCGAAGGAAAGCCAGAAGCTGCTACTGAGCCGATCACGGCCATGAACATTCGATAGCTTTGCTGGCGCACCAGCAACAGCAACTTCACGCGTGTGCGGTTCTTTGTTTGATGGCAGGCGCCAGTACGCGTGTGTCAATGTCGCCGCGCATAACAAGACAGATTCCCCCCCCCCCCTACTCCCCCAGAAGTTAGAACCCAGATTTTCCCGCTCTCCGCAGCATTCCGGTAGAGTCAGATCACCATTGTTTAGGCTGCAAATGATCGCGCAACATGGCCATAATGTCGGCCGATATGCAAATCCAAGCACAATTGTACTGCTTGCCTCTTTCGCTTGTTTGCATCCCTTCGGTACCTTCTCCCTGCTGCTCTAGCGCACATTATATCTACGCGTGTTTCTATGTGAGTGTCTACCTCGTAAATCATAACAATTAATCCTGCAAGCTAGCGCACACTCCACAGAGAAGGGCAGAGTTGGCCACTCCAACCACTTCGCTCAATGAACGGTTTTGATCGAGTAAGCGCGAGAGAGCGCGAAAGAACTCTAGTGCTTCCCCCCCCCCCGCGGTCCAAGGTTAACCAGATCGTCGTGTCCACACCAGGTGGCGCGCATTAGGTGCCCGCGCCTGCATTAGAGCCACCGGAAAGTGCACGCAATTGCTGTGTGCGCACACATTGCTGCTGGCGGAGGGCTTTGTTTGCGCTGCCAGACGAGACCTGCGGTACCACACGGTGCGGTATTTGTTGTATGAAAAAAAAAAAACACACACACACAAATATCTTTGCTTTTAACTTTTCTCTTCGATGAAGGTCTTTACAAGCCGTATTGGAATTGCAATTATTGATTTATGTGCGTCGATCTGTGTTGCGATCCGACGCATAAGAGAGAGAGAGAGAGAGACGCGGTGGCTTTGTGTACTGTGTGTCACTGGGTACAGCGGGTTTTTTTTCTGCCACCATCCAGCGAAGCTGTAGCGATGTTTTTTTCTTTTTTTGTAATACAAAAAGCCCAACTCTAGAGATCATTCTTTTTAGAGTAAGAAAGAGTTTGCTTTGCAGACACGGTTGAAGGTTGCTCGCAATGCCCACAGTGCGATATGAAGGTTTAATTGTTGCGGTAGCAAAGATCGAATGTGTACGCTTTTTAATGAGGCGATCGATCAGACCGTCCCGTGGTACAGCTGTCAAAGGCATGACTTCACCAAATGCCTATCATGCGCATGGGTGTGTTCATATCTCGGACGGAACTTTGCTGCTTTTAACCTCAGAGACTTTTTAGTTAGCTGGTCCCGCTTCTATATGTAATGACGTAATCGTACCAAGGGTTTTGCAGAAGCACAAAACTATAAAGCAACCTATAGTGAATTGCCCTAAAATGGTTATTGTTGTATTGTACAGATTCTAGAATATTATTTGGAAATTTTTTAGACATAACTATTAAATTTTAAACGCTAATTAGCGATGGAGTGTCAGTTTCAGATTGAGAATCGGACGTTTTTGTGTTGAATGTACTGGAAATAACTGGAAACAATGCTAGACTACATTCAGATGCTAAGCCTAGACCATTTCAGTCTGCAAAAATGCCAACAAACTCCAATTCGTCACAGGCTCGTTAAAGTTAACTCATGTATCTTTTTTACACCATTGAACATGCGTGTGTGTGTATATATGTTTATCTCCCTATACAAAACGAAGTAAGAGGTGACGCTCACGTTACGCTCACGTTACGCTCATAGGTGACACGATTGCTCACTATAGGATCTTCCTGTACGAAAAAGTTACTCACTATAGAACGGTTTTGCTAACCAACTATGGGTGCTTGGATGATTTTTATTTCTTTGCGGTGTTTCCATTCTCCGAGGCAACAAGCAATGGTAGAGTGATTAAATCATTGAGGCATTCAAATCAAAAGACATCATTGTTTTCTTCTACACACATGTTGAAAGTGTATCAATAATTATCAAATTATTCCCAATGATTCTAAATAATTCTGTGGTAGAGATTCTACCTCGCTCCATCCGTTTTATCATGCGTAGCAGTGTTTTATTGTGTAGTTCAAAACGTTTCAATAAAAAGACTTGCTTCGAACTATCATGTACTTGCTTCCTGTACCGTCATTCAAATGCAGTCAAATGCTTGCTTGAAAGGATTAACAATTGTAATTTTTCATTGTACATTAACCCAAAAATGCTGGGTACCATGCAAAATAGTGAAACCATCTGAGCTGCATAACTAGGACTAAGTGAACAACTTTAAAACATGCATATAACGGGTTTATATTTCCCACGGAATAATATACAATAATAATATACACAGAATAAGGACATTCCTGGGCCATGGGTTTTTTTTTATATGAGCACATAATGAAGCAACAAAGTTGAATGAAGTTAGTTTAATTGATTTTATTTGCATTTAGCACTCCTGGATATCCATGGCTGCTTGGTACACAAAAAGTCATGCAGAAGATAGGGCACGGGTCAATAATAAGCCGTGACAGTGAGCCCTGTGGATGGATGACCCATATGTCATATGAACATGTCATGACATTTAATAGAAGTTCAGCATGACTATTCCATAAGTTCAGCATGACTAAATTAAATTTTCGTATGTCCTATATGGTTGTAAAAATGGTCAATGATAGCGGAACAGTCAAACATCTTCTTCTTTACCACAACAACCGTTGTCGGCCAAGGCCTGCCTGCGCCACATCGGGGCTTGGTTTTTAGTGACTTTCTGATAGCCTATAGCAGGATAATAGTCAGTCATATTGGAACTTGAAACCACGATGGGCATGTTGTTAAGTCGTACGAGTTGACGACTGTACTACAAGTCCAGCCGATAGTCAAACATATTGGAAAAGAAAGTGGGCCACGATTGCTAATGTAATGGAAACACTAACATTTGTAAATAAAACATTTAAATAAGTAAATAAGACAAAACTGTGGAAGGGCTATAAACCGGGATAAGAATTGGATGGAAACCTGTACCAAGATAGCAACACGGTCATAAAAAGTATCAGTAAAAAGACATCAAAAGAGAGCAGGAATGCTTATCTACATGTTTGCATGAAAACATTTAAATATGCCCTGCAGTCAGTATACACGTCTTAAGTTCTGTTGCGAAACCTGCAACCGGGCCAAATTAACTAGTACATTGAAAATTGAATAACAACATTTCGGTAAACTTGGTTAATGGTTAAAATGTTCTACTTCGGTTTTTGGCTGGGATTAGAACACACAACCAGTTGTATAACAGACTTGGCGCTTACCACACCACTGCAGGGCGATCGCTATGCCTACGCAGTTCAAAAGCTTAGAGGTTTATGCCGAGCCGTATTGCTATTCATTAAGCGCATAACTAGCCGACGCATGAAACGATTCTTGACAGGTAGAGCAATTACAGTTTGTCCAAACAACCGCCAACTCGTTGTACTTTATGAGAATCGCACTAGAAACACGTCGATGTGCATGTAAAAAAAAAAAAACACACTAGAGCACGGTTTAGTGTGGTGGCACCCACGCGGCAAAGCTGCATATATCACACCCTAACACCCTCGTTTTGCTCATGCTCATGTCTTCCCGTTCTCGTTGCAGAGTGCGTGCGGCGCCAAGATCGGCATCCGGCGGGCGCTGCTAAACCGGCCGGACGTCGTGTCGATCGGTGTCGTGTGGGACTCGGAGCGGCCGCCCGCCGACCAGGTGCACGCGGTGCTGAAAGCGATCGGCACCACCCTGCGGCTGTGCGACGTGTTCCAGCAGGTGTCCGATCACCGGTGGGCCCAAACCGTCCACCACGAGCTGGTGGGCGTCGTGTCGTACTACGGCAAGCACTACACCACCTTCTTCTTTCACACGAAGCTGCGCGTCTGGGTGTACTTTGACGACGCGAACGTGAAGGAGGTCGGCCCGAGCTGGGAGGGCGTCGTCGAGAAGTGTTCCCGGGGTCGCTACCAACCGCTGCTGCTGCTGTACGCACTGCCCCAGCCCCAGCAACTGCAGCAGCAGCAGCAGCAGCAGCAGCAGCAGCTCCAGCAGCAGCTGCAGCAACATCAGCAGGAGCTGACGACCCTCGCCCAGCATCGCAGGGCCGTTACGCCGAGCCCGGAGAAAGCGTCGATGGGCTCGAATGTCCGGCGTGCCATCACACCCACCCCGAACCGGGCCCTGCCGATCTGCGACTACCAGAATCTGACCGTCATACAGAGCAAAATATTCGCGTCGGCGAACGGCAGCAGCACGAGCGGCGGCCCGGGCAACGCGGCGGCCGGCGAGGACGGCGAAGGGAAGGAGCACTACATCAGCCGGAAGGCGGTGCAGAACGTGCTGAACGCGCAGTACCAGAACCTGTCCGTGATACAGGACAAAATCTTCCCATCGGCCCACGACCTTCAGCAGCAGCAGCAGCAGCAGCAACAGTTGCGAGTGTTGGCAAACGGTCCCACCAAGCAGCAGCAGCAGCAGCAACAGTTGGGGTACAATGGCGTCCCGCCAAACTCGGTGGGAATGCCGAACGTGTCACCTTCCTCCTCCAGCGGTACGGCCTCCTCGCCCGACGGCCTCTCCATGCCGGACCATCTGAATCAGCCGCGGCGGCGCGATTCGGGCAACTGGAGCGGCGACCGCAACTCGGCCTCCTCCTCGTCCTCCACCACGCTGGACAATCCGTACCTGTACCTGGTCGGCAAGCGCCAGGTCGGGGGCAGCGTCCCGGCCAGCCCAACCCGTGCCAACAACTCGACCACCAGCACCGTCGGGCTCGGCACGCACGGTGCCGCCCAGTTCTACGACGCCGGCTACGACTCCTACTCCCTCTCGTCGACCGACTCCTTCCCGTCGAAGCACCAGCCGAGCGGGGGCGGCGGCACCGGTCCCAGTGCCGCCGGGCTGCTGCTGTCCGCGGCCGGTGCGGCGGTGAAGATACCGGACTCGGTCGTGCTGTCCGGCGACTGCGAGAAGCTGTGCATGGAGGCGGACCAGCTGCTGGAGAAGTCGCGCCTGCTCGAGGACGCGCACGATCTCGAGACGGCGCTGGTGCTGTGCCACGCGGCCGCCAGCAAGGCGCGGGCGGCGATGGACGCCCCCTACAGCAACCCGCACACGATGACGTTCGCGCGCATGAAGCACAACACGTGCGTGATGCGGGCCCGCTCGCTCAACCGGCGCATCCTGATCGAGAAGGGCGGGGAGATGATCAAGGAGCAGCAGCTGCAGCAACAGTTGCAGCAGCAGCAGCAGCAGCAGCAGCAGCAGCTCCACCTGCACCATCAAACGATGCAGCAGCAGCAACAGCAGCAGCAGTACCACGTGCTGACGAGCGGCGGAGCGCTCCAGCACCGGCGGCAAAACAGCAAGGAAAAGCTGCTGGCGGCGGGCGGCCACCACCACCCACATCACCATGCGCTGGCCGGCTCGACGACGGCCGGTACGACGGCGGGCGCCGGCACCAGCACCAGCAACACTGCCAGCGCGTCGCCCTCGAAAAGCATCGAAATCTACGCCACGCTGCCGAAGAAAAAGGTGACGCTGAAGCTGATCGAGGCGGAGCACGTCGAGCCGGAACCGGCCGTCGATCTGAAGGCGGCGGCGGGGGGCGGCAGCGAGCGGGAAAGCCGCAGCCTGTTTGCGCGCGTCACCTCCTCCGACAAGGACGGCAAGGAGGGGCGGGAGAAGCGCAGCCGCAGCGAGGACCGCAATAAGGCGCTCGCCGACCCGGGGCTGGTGAACGCGAAGGACACGCTGCGCAAGCACAAGGAGGAGAAGGACGCGAACGAGCGGAAGGAGAAGGAGGCCAAGTCGGGCAAGAAGCAGCACAAGATCCGGCGGAAGCTGCTGATGGGCGGGCTGATCCGGCGCAAGAACCGGTCGATGCCGGACCTCACCGAGGCGGTCGGGTCGGGCGGGCCCGGCTGCGACCCGGCCGGCAAGGGCGCCGACCTGCTGGAGGGGAAGGGCGGGGCGGGGCGGGCGGGCCGGCCGGTGGGGCGCTGCACGGCGCCTCGCTCGACGACAGTGCGGTCGGGCTGAGCGTGAGCGCGAAGGACAACGCGAACAGTGGCTACCTGTCCGAGGGCCACTTCGACTACCATCCGATCTCGAACACGAACCCGAACCTGGAGCGCAGCAAGCTGATGCGCAAGAGCTTCCACGGCAGCGGGCGGTCGCTGTCCGTGCCGAAGGTGCCGCCGCCACCGCCCGTACGCATCGGGTCGGCCCTGAGCGCCGTCTCGAGTGGTACGGCAGGGGCGTCGCAGCACCAGCAGCAGCAGCACCAGCAGCAGCAGCAGCATCAACCGAACGGAGCTCCGTACGGTTCCTCCTCCTCCGCCTCCTCCTCGCCCTCGATGCTGCAGATGCAGAAGCTGCCGCTGAACGGGGTCAACCTGCGGCACCTCGAGTACGTCACGGAGGCGGCAGCGGCCGCCCATCCACCGTCCGGCATCAAGCCCTTCCACGAGGCGAACGTCTCGAACCTCTCCACGATGAGCTCGAACACGAGCATGAGCGAGGACTCGTGCCAAACCATCATCACCACCTGTGCGGTCGTGCACCAGGAGCAGTCGCCGGCGAAGCCGCAGGACCTGCCGCCACCGCCGCCCACGGAGGAGGTCGACTCGATCGTCCGCTACCAGCAGCAGCAGGTACCGCAGCAGCAGTTGGAGCTGCCACCGTACCCGAGCCCACCGTCGACGACGTGCCATTCGCGGCAGGCAAGCGAGGACTTCCCGCCACCGCCGCCCGCAATCGACTTCGAGCCGCTGCACGAGCAGCTGAGCGAGATCCAGAGCCTGCAGACGACCGGTGGGCAGGGCAAGCCGCCGATGATGATGATGATGATGTCGCACAGCTCCGGGCAGACGGGCATACAGAACACGACCAGCATACTGGCGCAGCTGCAGGCGAAGCAGCTCCAGCAGCAACTACAACAGCAGCAGCAGCAGCAGCAGCAGCAGCAGCAGCAGCAGCAGCAATACCAGCAACACCAAGAGCAGCTCAACCTGAACAACCCGATCAGCACTAGCGAGATACTGAACGAAACCACGCGCTCGGAGATCTGGCTGAAGGAGCTGCAGCTGAAGCAGCTCGCACTGAAGCAGCAGCAACAGTGCCGGGAGGTGTCGCCCGCTCAGCAGCAATATCAACCTCAGCAGCAGCAGCAAGGGTCGAAGCTCCCGGCCGGCCCTCCAGCGACCGGCGGAGACCAGCGCAGCGTGCGCGACCTTGCCTCACGCTTCGAGCAGATCAAGCTCTCCGTCGGGCAGCAGCTACAGTCGCAGTCAGCAACGCACCCGCCGAACGTACGCACCGGCATGAGCGGGCTGCTGCTCGCCGACCAGCAGCAGAAAGCGAACGCTCGCTCGACACCGCCACCGCCGCCACCACCGCAGCCAGCCGCAACGGACGCGCCGGACACCGTGCCCAGTGCAGACTTCTCCACCGGCAGCGGGGAGGATGTGATCGACTGCCCGCGCGACATCGGCATGGTGTACCGGATGCAGCTGCCCAAGCCCCGGTACGACATCGCCCAGAGCCAGATACAGGAGGAGATCCGCGAGGTGGAGATGCTGAACCAGGTCGTCCAGCAGACGCTCAACAATGGGGCGGCGGCTGCAGCAGCAGCCGCAGCAGCGGCGGCCAGCAAGTCGGACGTACTGCCGGCGGCCGGCCGGACCAAGAAGAAGAGCGTGTCGTTCTGCGACCAGGTCATACTGGTGGCGACGGCCGACGAGGACGAGGATGACGGGTTCATCCCGAACCCAATCCTGGAGCGGGTGCTGCGGACAGCCGGCGGAGCTGGTGGCGGCCCCACCGCAGCAGCAACAGCAGCGGCCGTCGGCGGCTGTACCGATGCTGACGTCACGCCGGGCGTACTGCTGCCCGCGGGCAATGGTGGCGAGTCGGTTGCGGCTGCCGCGGGTCTGCCGGAACGGCTGCCGACACTGTCCACCAGCATTACGTACCACCCGATCAAGGCACCGTCGCCGACCCAGCAGCTCAAGCAGCAGCCGACGCCGCCCGGCGCCCCAGTCTACTCGCTGGCGGCCGACATGCACAAGCAGAACCTGGAGATACAGCGCCAGCTGCAGCAGCAGCAGCAGCAGTACTACGGTGCGGTGAACAACAGCAGCCCCGAGCTGGAGAGCTACAAGCAGCAGCAGCAGCAGCAGCAGCAGCAGCAGCAGTACTCCTCCATCCCAGCGAACGCCACCATCTTCAAGACGCATCAGTTCAGTGCGGCTATGCCGACGACCAAGGCGACGCCCTCGCTGTACGGCGTGCCGCCCAACATGTCGCTGCAGCTTCAACAGCAGCAGCAACAACAACGACTCTACGGCAGCGACACGGGCAGCGAGCTCAGCTTTGACGGGCGCAACAGCTCCTCCTCCTCCCAGCTAACCTCACCGTACATGACCGTGCCGCATCTGCTGGGAGACGGGGGCGCTGGGAGTGGACCACCACTCGGTGGCTACCAGACCGTGTCGGCGTCGCCGACCACCATCACCACCAACTCGAGCCCGGCCTCCAACACGCTGCTGCGTCAGAACATTGTCACGCTGCTGCAGCACCAGCAGCTGGGCGGTGTGACGCCAGCGACCATGCGGCCCACTCCCCCGAACGGCCACACCCTGCCCAACGTCTACCAGAAGCCGCCGAAACCGCTCAACGCCTACCAGCAGCAGCCGACGACGACGAACACGCCCCAACAACAGCAGCACCAACTCCAGCAGCAGCTCACCAGCGCTGCCGGCTACAATGGTGGAGTCACCACTATGCCCTACACGCAGCAGCAGTCCAGCTCACCCTACCAGCGCGTCCCACTGCCGCTCGGGTACGACAACCTCTACCACGAGCAGCCCTCGATGGGGCTCATGACCCAACAGCAGCAGCAGCAGCAGCTTCTAGGTCTCGGCAGTAGTGTCGCACAGCAGCAGCAGCAGCAGCCGAAACCGGTCCAGAAGAAGGTGAGCTTCGAGCCGGGCACGAAGGGAGGCGGTCCGGACGGGTCGCCCGGTACGAACGTGTCACCTTCCCCGTCTGCCAACGGATGTCAGCCGCAGCAGCAGCAGCAGCAGCAGCAGCAGCAGCAGCAGCACTATCAACTACAGCTACAGGACGCACAACAGCAGCAGCAGCAGCAGAATGTCGTCGGTTTGCCGACGCGCGTCGTCCCGATCGCGACGACGTACGGGAACGGGAGCGCGATCGTCAAACCGTCCGCCAAGGCGGTCCAGTGCAATCTCTGCCGGAAGAAGCACTGCATCCTGCCCGCCATCTACTGCAGCGACTGCGAGACGTACCTTGCCCGCTTCCAGATGCCGGTCCGCCGGTAATAGCCCACGGCCCAGACACTTGCCTCCCGGGAGACCTGTTGGCATATAGTGCCTGTTGGAAACAAACCTGTTGGAATATAGTGCCTGTTGGAAACAATCCTGTTGGAATATAGTGCTCGAGACACTCGAGGGAACAGAACGCTCCAAAACACGCAGTTGGTTGTAAACCAATTGTTTTTTTTTTTTTTGCCGTCCGTCGGTGGCGAGAGGATTGGCTCTCTTGCTTCGCCTGTTTGTCGTGTCCGCCTGAATGTGATAACTTAGAAATGCAAAAAAAACAAAATCAAAAACAAATTGAAGCGCGGCAGCTCGGCTCTCGATGGAGTGCTGCTGTATTATTATTTTTCTTTTAATCCGGTGCTGCACTGTGCTGCTGCATTGAGCTAACCTTAAAAAAGCAATAGTGTGGCGGTACACAGACGGTGTCTCTCTCTGTGTGTGTATTGTATTATGTGGTGGGAAACACGGGGCAAAAGACCTGCGCGTCCGTTGTCCGTCCAACGCGCACCGCGTTGAGGTTATGTTTACGATTTTATTTAGCCGTTGCAAGTATCCAATTTGACACCCACGTAGAGCGCGCACAGGAGATGGGGAAGGACAGACGCTTCTTTTCCATCTCCGCTAAGCGCGCGCCGGGGGTGTTTTTTTTTAAATAATTATTTTATTTTTTAATTCTAATACACACACACACCTTAAACCGGTCAGAGCGCTGCCAGCTGTCGAACAATAACACTTAATGGGCGGCCTCTTAGTACACTTAACTCCCTACGTTTACTACTTTTAACAATCGTAGCTTAAGTACATGCGCTAGTAAGTTAGGGATAGTATTACCTTTTTTAAATTTTCCTTAGCTCCACAATAAGGGGGTGGGCAAATGGGGGAGGATGAAGCAACAGTGAACTCTTTGCCGCGGAGGTTTCTTCACAAGGGATTGTGGGATGGGCGTTCTGCGGGCGCAGCGCTCGAAAAAAAGTGGCCGAACAGGGCCGAATTGATGATCGAATCTCGCCAGCGGATTCGGTTCGGTGCCATCGTCTCGACCTCCGCACCGAAAATGCGGCTGGCTGACAACAGAAGGGAGTATTGGGGGGGCGGAAAGTTCGGAAGAGTAGTGTTCGAAAGTGGAAGAATGAAGGGTGAAAAAAACGCCTCGATTTAATAGTAATTAGCATTAGTTAAACGCTCCGTTTTTTTTTTTAATTTTAACACTTAAACACACGCGTTTAAACTTTCGCTTCCTTTCCGCAGCTTCCTCCAACACAAGGGGGGAAGGGTGGGAAAGGGAGCCGACCCCGAGAACAAATCCCGTGGGGTGGAAAATAATTTTAAATAAATGTTAATTATAAGTATTCGGCTAGCAACAGCGGTAACCAATTTCCTTCCCCGTTCTATTTCATACCCCCTCAATACATTTTCTTGTTCATATATCCCCCCCCCCATACCCTCCCTCTTGCCACCCACTCTTTTCTTCCATTTAGCAATTAAAAAAAATCGCGCGTATTATAGTAACATTCAAATTTAAAACATTCCAACAATGCTTCCAGCGCGAGCAACGTTTTTTTGTTTGTTTGTGTGTCTTTTTGTATTTTTTTTTTTTTTTTAGAAACAGCAGCCCCCTAATTCATCCCACACGTGTCTGTGTGTGTTTGTGTGTCAAATGTAGCGTTTCAGCACGACGTTGCAAAGGCGCACCCGCCGCACAAAATGTAAGATTTATAACGTTTCAATCGAAAAAATGCATAAAACAACAACCACACGTGCCCAGCATCATACACGCCGCTACACAACGTTGTGTGTGTGTGTGGGCGCGTTGGAAACAAATAGTAATATAAACGAATAATAAAATATTACCTTTCACTATTTACAGAAAAAAAAAATTGTTGCGTTTTGGGATTAAGTTTCATTACTTTGTGGCCCGTTTGCGGCACTATTTGAATATTGAGAAATGGGGAAATGGGTTGTAATCCTATAGGATTTTACTTATCGTAATTGCACTCCAAAAAAAAAAACACATCAACGTTCTTTTCGTTCATTCAAAAGAATTTATTTGCCCAGCTCTAGTAACGCGCCGGAACGCGCCGGAGGAGCCCGATTACACGCGGCGTTTTGTTTGTTTGTTTGTTTGCGAGACACAGGAGTATCATATAGTTCCGCGCTCGCTGGCTTCCGGACAAAAACATATACATATTAAACCCATTAAACGCGATATAAGCCGATTGCAAAACATTTCTCGCTCACTCTCTCTCTCTCTCTCTCTCTCTCTCTCTCTCTCTCTCTCTCTCTCTCTCTCTTTATAATCCTCTTCGTGGTCTACATTCCGCGTCTTACAGAATTTTCCAGGGGTTCTCATAGTTGTGGGACACTTCCTTGACTCTATCCAATCGGAATTGAACTTCATATGTTGGAAATTAGACTCTACGGCACTCTGTCCAACAAGGATACTATAGAGTCCAATTCCTATTACATTAAGTTCATTTCACGTAAGAAAGCAGTCAATAAAGTGTCCCACTGCTATGAGAACTCCTGTATCGATTACCGCCAAAACTGCACTTGTTTGTTTTTTTTTTTTTCTCGTTCAAGCATATCGCATTGCGTGTATGTGTGTTGGTTGCATTCCTTTCTACGCGTTCTCCCCCTCATTTCTCTCTCTCTCTCTAGTATTTGTTTCGCTTTATTCTAATCTTTAATCGCTACTCACGCCTATCTCCTAAACACAGGTGTTTGGGGTGGGGGGGGGCTCACCGTTTGTCATTTATTTGATTATTTTGTTCTATATTTACGCAGGTTGCGCCCTTTTTATTAGTGTTTCGTTTTTTTTAAATGTCCACCTCATTACCCTTTTGCATCGTTTTACACCTTTTTCTTGCCTTTTCTGCTGCTTCTTCGGCTTCCGGGCCAAGCAAAAATAAATAAAAATCGACCTAAAACAAGCGTGTGTGTGTGTGTGTGTTTACACAACTAATTTGATGATCCGAACAGTGAAAACTGAAAAGTAAAACCAACCGTTCCGATCGCACTATCTAAAACACTAGCATACGCGGCGAGGAAGGTGTTTTTAAGATATTTTTTCTTCTAACAGCTCGCTTTTCCGGTACAGCAGGGACAGCAGCAGCCTACACAGAGAGTCTATAACTCATATTGATCGTATAATATCGTTCTAGCAACGCATTAAAATGTAGATACACAGAAGAAGGAAGCGAAAAGCAAAGAAACGCAACATGAAATTTACAAATCGATTTAAGTAAAACTGGTGTAAAAAAACAAACAAACAGTACACAAATTTACACATTTGTCCCGTTTGTCCTGTAAAAAAAAAAACAATCACGGAACCACGATTGTCGCAGTCTTGTGATTTTTTTTCCATTTTCCTCGACAATCTCTTTTGCTACACGACAATCGCAAGATGAAACACAATCGCAACAGGGGGCGGAATTTGCCGACATACAATCAATTGCCATCTGCCTACCTCTCCCGTTCTCTCCCTTTCTTTTCTCTCTCCTCTCTCTCTCTCTCTCGCTTTTTTATATACTTTCTAATATTCTATCCCGAAACGCTACTGTTGCTTTACAAACTCATCACCAATAAAAAAAAGGAGAAGAACGCTTTGCAAACGGAAAACTCCGTCTTCCAGGCGCCCTCCTGTTGCCTTATTACTACAAGTATTTGATGCACTTTCTCTCTCCCTCCCTCTCTCTCTCTGTTCTCGCGCGGCTCTATGGTTTACACAATTGAATCTCAGTGTGCGTGTGTATTGTTTCGACTTTAAAATGTCTACGTTAACAAATAAATAATGTTTAGGCTAAGCGCGCGCGCGCGCGCGTCCTAGGGTTGAGATGGATTTGGGAAATGAAAACGTTTCTAAAGCGTACGCACTTAATACGTATAACAACGAGAAGAAAAGAAGAAGAAGAAAAAACACAGTCGAAAGCAAATAGAGCAAAATCACTACCAAAGCACACACACACACACACACACACGTGACAGCACTCTGCTCGGTGCTGTAATACTCGTGGCACAACCAAATTGGTGCAATGCGTGTGTGTGTGTGTGTGTGTGTGCGTTGGCCAGGAAAGGGGAGGCCTAGGCGGAAAAGCTGGCAAGCGGTAAACAAGCGCGGGAGGAGGATATTGGCTTATTAAAAAAAAAAAAAGAAGCAAAACATGGTCCTCGGCTGCGCACGTTTTCGAGTTTTGTCTGACACTCTGTTCTATTTGTTGTGTAAATTTATTCCTAGTTACAATGTTTTTTTTTTATTTATTATTTTGTTTACGGTCAGCTATCATGGTTCTTTTGAATCATTTACCCATCCCTTTGGCCCTCCCCCTCTTCCCCCCTCTCCCCCGTTTTGCCAGATGTTGCTCATTCTTCTGGCACGCTGGCGCAGAACAGGTTTTCTATAAACGATCGCTTTTTGTTAATTAAAAAAAACATATTAAAACTTTTTTTTTTATAATAAATACACGATGCCATTTTATGTGCAGGCTGAAGCAGGGAGAGTAGTAGCTATAGGTAGCAATGGGCGCCACATTGCGCTCGCGAGTGTCCGTGTAGCGCCGCGGAGTGTGTGCGTGGAAGGCGTTTCCTTTTTTTTTTTGTCTGGTCGGAAGGGGAAGGGAGGAAGGAGGATGTGCCTATTTTGGGCCATGCTATCTTTCTCTCTCTACATATTTACCGATTTATGCGTTTATGATCTCTCAAGCTTCAAAATAACATTTTTATACACAACATACGGACTACAACACGCCACATACACACAGAGCCCCTCCCCATCGCAGCGCCCTATACGCTTACAATGCGCGTAAAACGAGCGTGGCGAGGGAGGGAGGCAGGGGACAGGAGATAAAGGATAATACATAACTGATCGGCGGCGCGTGTGGCGGGAGGGAGATGGATCTATCTATCATGTTTACTTTTCGCTTCTACTATACGCAAAGGGGTTGGTGCGAAGGGGGCATCAAGTCACGTCGAGGGGGGGGGGGGGGAAGATGGGTTTTTTTTTTCTAACGAATGCGCCAACCCTCCCTCCCTCCCCGAATGGTGGTGGTTGTGGGCGCTGCTGCAGCCAGTTATTTGTTCCCACGGTTCCCGCGCTCGCCGCCGGCTGGCTCGGGCGGGCGGCGCTGCGTCCTCGTCGCCGACGTCCCGGATGTCACTGGGGACGGGGGGCCGCCCTGGTCCTATCATATGTCCTTCAGGATGTTGCTCTTGACGTTCTTAAGCTTGTCTAGCCGCTTCAGCAGATGATTGTTTGACGTTTCTAGCTCCTCCAGCCGGTCCATCGCTTCACGGTTCTGTGGAGCGGGAGAGAGAGAGCGAGAGAGAATGCGATTAGTACGGGTGCATTGGCTGTTTGGCTTATTAGTATAGGGGACAGCGATATTAGCACGTAAACCATGGAACAAAACGATTGGACACCCTTTTTTTTCTTCTTGAATTTCCTTTTTGTCTTTCTTTTACGAAATTGTCTTAACGGGTTTGGTTTCCAATCGGTCGGGATGATAAACGAACAAAGTAAAAACAGGATCGAATGCAACACACACACACGCTTTTGAACACACGTTCTCTTTGCTTGCAGCGAATTATTGGAATTCAGACGTTCAGCAGTGGGAGCTCGGAATTGGACCTGATTCCGGAGATGACTTCGGACCTGATTCCGGTGTTGACTCTGGAGCAGATTCCGATCTCGTTTCTGGAATCGAGCCCGGAGATGACTTTGAACCTGATTCCGGAGTTGACTTGGAACCTGATTCCGGAGTTGACTTCGGACCCGATTCCGGAGTTGACTTCGGACACTATTTCGGAGTTAACTTCGGACCCGAACCCGGAGTTAACTTCGGACCCGATTCCGGAGATGACTTCGGACCCGATTCCAGAGTTGAATTCGGACCTGATTCCGGAGTTGATTTCGAACCCGATTCCGGAGTTGATTTCTAACCCGATTTCGGAGTTGACTTCGGACCCGATTCCAGAGTGGAATTCGGACCCGATTCCGGAGTTGACTTAGGACCCGAATCCGGAGTTAACTTCGCACCCGATTCCGGAGTTGACTTCGGACCCGATTCCGGAGTTGACTTCGGACCCGTTATCGGAGTTGACTTCGGACCCTATTCCGGAGTTGACTTCGGACCCGATTCCAGAGTTGATTTCGGACCCGATTCCGGAGATGACTTCGGACCCGATTCCCGAGGTGACTTCGGACCCGATTACAGAATTGATTTCGGACCCGATTCCGGAGATGACTTCGGACCTGATTCCGGAGTTGACTCTGGAGCTGATTCCGAACTCGTTTCTGGAATCGAGTCCGGAGATGACTTTGAACCTGATTCCGGAGTTGACTTCGAACCCGATTCCGGAGATGACTTCGGACCCGATTCCGGAATTGACTCTGGTGCAGATTCCGAACTCGACTCTGTAACCGATTCCGGAGTCGGCTACGGGATGGGAATCCACCCGGGGATCGCAATTTGCTCCGGTAACGGAATCAGCTTTGACTCCAGAAATGAAATTACCTTCAAAATAAAAATCAGTTCTTGAATTCAGAAGACCCTGAAGCGAAATCAATCCGGCAGTCACCATGAGAATGGGTTGTTTTACAAGTAAATTGGGGAGACGCCGGAACCGACTCCGTTTCGAAGCCGATTCTGATTCCGGAGCCTATTTCGATGCCAGAGATTCCGGAGATAATTCCGGAGTCGAAACTCGATTCCGATTCCGACGAAAACTTCATTTTTCCCATCACTAGTGCAGACGTTTGCGCTAGCCGATCGGACACTTGCAGTGTGACGTCGGCCTCGCCTCGTGTTTGTGTCTTCGATAATCCGCCAGGTGGCGCTGCTATCGAGCCAGGGAGCCCCAACCGTTTCATCAAACGCTTCAGTCGTTCAAAACTGTCTAAACTAAATTTACAGCAGCAACCGCTGAGCACACTTTCGTTCACGCAGAAAAACGGAAAGCAACACAACAGATTAGATTAAACCAAACAATACAACAAAAAAAACACGACAAACAAATGGGAGACGAAACTTGCGATGAAATATGAAAACATGAAATGGAAACGGCTGGGGACGAGATAAAACAAACGCGGTAGCGCGTGGGGGCAACGAAGTTTTAGTAACCGTTTTCCTCGATGCACGCAACACGATGACGATGGTTCTTTAGTGCATAATGAAGGTGAGAGGTTGGGAAGGTGGTAAATAACTTTCACTCTTTCAACACACACACACACACACACACACACACACGCGAAACGCTACAAGAAAACCGGACGTACCAGGGTAGGGCCGCGAGAGTGTTCAGAAGTACAGAACAAAACTAGAAAGTGTGGGTGCAAAAAGTGGCGCTTTTCCCCCTAAAATTGAGCTGAGTATGAATGAGTGTATATGTGTGTGGGTGTGTGTTAGGGGATGAACAGTTGCGGTTGTACCACATACAACCACACAACTAATTTGTTTGAGTATCGGAGTCGAAAGTCGAATGGTGCGGCGCTGTGAGGAAAAAGTCTCACTACTGACAGTGACACTCGTCCCAGTATTGCGTAATGATAGGCTAAACGCCGCAAACCCCCCAAGAATATGATCGAATTGGCGTATGTATGTATGTGTGGTTGTGATTTGTAGGCGAGTAAAAGAGTGTATGGGAAGAAAACAAAAAATTGAGTACAGCACACTTCGATCGGATTCTCCTCCACACTTTCTCCCCCCCCCCCTTCCCCCCCAGGAGGAAATTGTCAACCCTGGGCCGCTCACCTCGCGCTGCAGCTTTCTTCGCTCGATCTTCAGATCGCTCTCGGCCTTCTCGGCCGCCTCGGCCGTGCTCTTGTACCGGATCACCTGCGTTTCCGAGCGGGCCAGGCTGGCCTGCAGGTTCGCGATCTCCTGCTCCGCCTTCTGCAGCTTGTATTTATACTCGGTGATCAGCTTGTTGGCTTCGCCTGGTGAACAGAAGAAAAAAAAAACAAAAGCAGCGGGTTAAAAAGATATTTGACCATCATACAGACACAAACACGCATCACGCTACTCACGCTGCGCATCCTCGTAATCGTCATCGACGAGCGAACCGTTCATGGAGGTGTACCGCCGGCCCTTGCTCTTAATATCGTTCAGCTGCTGCTGCAGCGACTGCAGCTCCGCCTGCAGCTCCTGCTTTTCGGCCGCAAACTTTTTCAGTCTTACGTCTGTGTGGGGTGGGAAGAATAAAGAACAAAAAAATGTAAAACATAGGCCGCAGAGACACGAACATGGGCAAAAAATAAAGTAAAATAAAAACACCCACCAAGGGAACCGGGCACGGATTTGAGCAGCTGCGCGTTATCCGCTGTGACTAGGGCGCGGTGCGCATCGGTACCGTCCTCGTTCTCCACCGTGACTATGACCAGCCCGTGCTGCTCGATCAGTGCGTCCCGCTCCTGCAGCTGGCCCTGGACGAGCTTCAGCTCCTCGCTCAGCTTGTCGTTGTTGCGCTTGAGCGCCTCCCGGTCGCGGCACTTCTCCCGGTACTCGCGCTGCAGCTGCGAGTGGGACTCCTCCACCTCCTCCAGCTTGTCCTTCAGCAGCTGTATCTGGTAGTTGAGCGAGGACCGCTCGTTGTCGAGCTGGGCGTTCGCAATCATCGCCTTCCGGAAGCGCTCCTCCACATCCTAATCATATAAAAGAGGGTAATTAGATGACCTTGAAACAGGAAGCATTTACTCCTTCTCTCTCTCTCTCTCTCTCTCTCTCTCTTACCTTCAGCTCGTGCCGTAGGTCGCGCAGGCTGCGGGCTTCCTCCTCCAGCGAGTCTTCGCTGTTGCGGCGCGACGACAGGGCGCTGCCGCGCGTCACCGCATTCTGCGCCAGGATGCGGCTCGACCGGGGCGTCGTCGCGACCAGCGCGGTCGCCGGCTCGGACAGCCCGATCGACTGCTGCTGCAGGTCGAACACCCGGTCCGCCGTCTGCTCCAGCTCCTTCTGCTGCCGCTCCAGCTCGCGCATGCGTATCTCGCGGGCCTCCGCACGGGCCTGGCGCCGTGCCGCTAATCGTGCCTCGGCCTGGAGGGGGGCGGGAAGCCAAGTGCAATGAAAACAGAACAAATGATTAGACACATCGCATCAATACACACACACGGAGATATGTTTTCCCGGAGGCGTAACGAAGATTAACACACACAAATGGGTGGGAGTAGACGAAGAGTGGACAACGTTTATACACACACACACAGACATATATATTAGCAATTGGAGCGACACATAATTAATACCTCCTTCCCCTTCCTAAAGAAACGAAGTATGACTACGCTGGGACGTGCCTGGCACGCGACTGCTGGTTTGCCGGCCATTTTCCCAAACCCGATCACCAGCTCAGGCCAGCTCGAACCCGATCGAGCGCGTCACAATGCCAAAGGTAAGCTTCCCGCTTGCAGAAAGAGAGAGGGCGAGTAACCTGATCGTTATTTTATTAGAGACACATGATACGACGACACGCCGGTTGTTGCGCAATGTGCAATGTCGCCCAACCCTCTTGGCATTTTGTGTGATAAAATAAGAATGCAATTTTTGTGTTCAGTGGCTCAAATTACTCTGCCCCGCTGTTTGCGCCCCCACTGTCAACACGAAACATAGAGAGAAGCGGCGAATGATGAGATGAGCAGAACAAAACAATTAAAAACATAAAAAGAGGACGCTGAAAATAAAGCATACAGGGTTTTCCAGGGGTTCTCATAATTGTGGGTCATTTCTTTGACTCTTTCTTATGGGAATTGAACTTCATATGTTGGAAATTGGACTCTATGGCACCCTAGTTGGACAGGCTGCTTGGAAAATCCTATTAGATTTGTCCAACTAGGGTGCTATAGAGTCCAATTCTGATTACATTAAGTTCATTTCACGTAAGAAGGAGTCAATAAAGTGTCCCACAGCTATGCGAACTCCTGGAAAACCCCTGTAAATTTGAGCAGGTTGGCAACATACACAAAAAAAAAAGCCGGACAATGTAATATTCTTCTACCACCAAACACAAAACACATACACCGGGGTACACGGTCCCGGATGTTCCGGAAGTGTTCCGGTAGCAACAGATGCCCCAGCCACCCAGAGCAGAAATTGACTTTGAAAGGAAAACCCCCCACGGACACCTACAATGTCGCTGGCCCGCTCGAGCAGCTCGACGAACGCTTCATCCTCCTCGGAGCTGAACTCGTCGCCGGTGTGCGACACGGACAGTCGATGGTACTGCCGGTGCGGTTCGTAGCCGCCGTGCTGGTACTGCTGCTGCTGCTGCTGCTGCTGCTGGATGATCGCCGCCCCCCCATCGTCCGGGTCCTGCAGCGAGGACGAATCGTGGTAGCTGTCGCTGCGGATGCTGCTGCCCTGCTCGGGTGAAGACGAACCATCATCAGCACCATCACCACCACAGTCGGGCGCGTCGTCGCCGGTCGTGCAGGAGTACTCGCACAGCGGCAGCTCACTGTTTGCCAGCTCGTAAATGTCGCCCACACTGCTGGCGTTGCTCTTGTGCCCGACGATGCCGCCACAGTCGACCGTCATGGATTCGATGTAGCGTTGCATTTTCTTGCTTTTTTATATGAAAACTACACACTACACAACTATAATACCCGAAACTCGGGCACCCTCTCTTGGCCACAAACAAATTACACAAACTGTGTTTTTTTTTTGTTCTGTGCTCACACACACACAACGCGCCCCAAAAAGATGACAGGAGCGTCGTGTGCCAAATGGAGTGTCTTCACTCTGCCACACTGGGCGCACTTTGATTCCCGAAAGAACAATGACACACACACACACACACACACACACAGCAGTGCTGTTGATTGAAGGACGGACCAACAGAAACAAGCGAGCAACACACAGCTCGCCGTCCTATTGTTTGTGTCACACAAAAGCGTGTGGCTTTGTGATTGATAGCAGTGGCACGAGAAGTATACGTGAGCTCCACACACACACACACACACGCACGCACACGGTTAGAAGTGTTTGGCACAGTGTGTGCAGTGGACGGTCGATGACACACTGACGTGTGACACAGCTCGACAAACACAGCGGTCCACCACGGGCTTTTTCTTGGATCAGGGCGGCAAGGGCCACTGTCTTTCGCAACTATTCGCACACACACACACACGCTTCCCAATACGTCCGGGAGTGTTAGAAAACGGCCCACACACTGAATCGCACACCGACCGTACCGCACCACCGTACGCGCGCAGACTGCTAGCGAGCCCAGCGCGCACCTCCAGGTAGCAGCGATCGTGTAGCGCAAGTTGCGAGCGAGCGAGACAGCGCTAGCGAGCCATTGCGAGAGAAGAGGCGGGCGAGGTTATGGGCGCGCGCGAGCGCGAGTGAAAGTGGGTACCCATACAGAGCCCCGCACGATCAATGATCCAGATGGGCTGGAGAGATGCACACAGCGAAAGAATAATGTCAACCCACGGGACAATTATTGCGCACGGTGCAAAGCAAACATTCCAGCCAGATTAGATCAGTGGGCGAGAGAGGGAGAGAGCGAGATCGCTCGCCTATTACAGGGAAGCCCCGCGATACGACCTTATTTGGGAGCGGAAAACTACTGGAGCATTTTTTACTGATAATGGTCCAACAACTGTCAGATTCATTTTAAAAAAAATCACTGACTTTACTAAGCCTGCGCTCTGGCACCGATCGAACATTGCAAAATGTATGGAATTTGACAAGTTTGAGATTAAGTTTGTCGTCCTTGCTCAAAATGTCTATTGTTGCATACCTCCATATACGTCATATACAGTGGAGCGCCGTTTATCCGGGCTTCTCGGGACTTGACCTCGCCCGGATATGCGAATAACACGGATAATGAGTCAAATGAAATATTTCATCACGAATTCCAGATTATTTATTGGAACATTATCTTATTTTTTGATAAAAATAACCCAGATTTTATTTACTTCATGTTTTCCCAATGAGAATATTACAAATTTGCCATGAATTGTAGCGTTTTTTTGTGATGACAATGTGCTCTTATAACCGCTTTTTCAAATAACCTCCTCATAACGCAATGTCACCTTTGTATTGAACTGTCATTTCTCGACAGCACGGATTAACGGACAGCCGGATAAAAGGTACCTGGATTAACGGTGCTCCACTGTACGTTTTGTGGAAGTCGGACTTATTGGAAGGTTTTATTCCTTACTCATTAACTATAGATTTAACAATTGTTCTTGAACACAATTAAGATGGGAAATATCACTAGACACTAGAAAGCTGCATAACAAATGTGTTTGTCAATCTGAATATTGCAGAACATGTTCGCCAGATTGATCAGCACTCAAAGTAATGCGCACGATTAAGCCGTCCGCCGATTAATCCTGTATGTCGAATAAATGTTAATGTCAACATTGTTTATAACAGTCGTTGAAGAGTCCCGGAGAAGTCAATTTCGTGTATTTTAATGAAAATAATTTTCCAGAATGCTTCAATTTCATTGCAAAAATCGTCCATGCACTATATCAAAATCCAATATCGAGTAGCTTAGGAAGTCTGCATAAATGTGTATGCATCGATAATCGGAAAGCAACAATAAAACTTCAGATCATCCCCCAGATCCGTTATTATTGCGGACCAAGAGGAAACCGCGTATCTCTGCTGTCCGTGTAAGTTAAATTACGCGGTTTCCAGTCAAAGTTTAGCTAATTTTCGGGTAATTTTGCATGTCATTGGTGGTTATAGCCACTACAATAATTATTTGATGTATTTATGACTGAGGATTACAATTATGAATCATTTTTGATTGATTTTTTGTGCATTGAACAATCGAGACAGTTGAAATCAGTGAATTTAAGGAATTGCCTCAACTACTGCGACTCAAGGAATTGCAATAATTTATATGAAGATAAAGCGCCGCGTATCTTGGGGACTAACTGTATCAATTTCTGCTAGATGACAACTTCAAACTGTCATAGTCAAAATCGTCGCATCTCGAGGGTCTCCTGTAATCCTCGTGAGTCTCTGACGTGGGGCGTGTTGGTTTCCCCAAGTGTGCAAACAAGCTTCATAGCTCATAGAAAACATTGTCTTCCCACTCGGGCGTTCAACGCCCATCTTTCCCCCGTTCCGGGCATCGTTCCAGATGCAATTCATTAGGTGCGGGCAACCTTCGGCAGCCAAAGGCCGAAATCCGCTCCGTGGGAAGAATGCTCGTAAGGCGCCGCCGCTGCCGCGCACAGCTGTCGAATGTTCGGGACGCACCGAAAAGCTGACGCGAGCTCGAAGTTAAGGATGCGGATGAATGGGAGCGGTGAGTAAGATATTACGTCAATCATCAAATAAAAGCAGACGAAAAGAGACCTCGGCGCAAACCAACGGAGCTGGTGACACAGAGACGCGTGCACGCAGGGTACACCAGGTGGAAGGGGAGCCTCATAAATATGACTAACAAAAACAGGAACTGTTAGAATCACAGATCAAGACATTGAAGACATCCCTCCTCCCTCCAATGTGATGGCAATAATGAGTGGTAATATAAAAGAGCTATTAATTAGAGCTGACAGTTTATTGGATGTGATCAATTTTAGGATGTCGCTTGCGAGCTTTAACAAACTGAAATCCTAGAGAGAAAGAAAGGTCAATAATACCCTCGGCGTCTGAGAAACTTGGAAGTACGTCAGCGCCCACAGCAAGATGCTTTGATGGAAAAAAAAGAGAGCGAGAAAACTACAATCCTCCTCCTCAGTTGTTTACAAAAAAAAACAATAGAATTTAAAACGTGCACACCAGACCCCGCTGTCAATTGGTCACGTTCTGTTTAGCAAAGGCCCGGCGCGTCGTGTGTGCGTAGAGGAGCTGCCACAAACAATAAGCCTCTCTCATCTAGCTATCTCCTTCTAGTCGGATGAAAAAGTTGAACAATCAGAACAATGGCCACGGGAAAAGGTGAGAATTGTTCCCACGGGATAACAACCATTTCCAGCCAGTTTTACAACAAACTCAAGGTAGAAACACATAAATGCTAACCCCTCTCGTCTTTATGAATGGGTGGTTGGTGGTGGATAGTGTAGGGAAGGTTGACAGCAGATTACATGCTCTGGTATTTTATGCGCTTCGCACTTTTAGAGCGGAAGATAGATTGTTCCTGAACTGATTGCATATTCTGCGACTTGGCAAAATTGTGTACAGTTAACTCTCTGTAGTCTACAAGCCGCAATGGGTCCGTTTGAGGGTTTGAGAAGTTTATACGCGCTGGAAGGAGATAGAAGATGTAGTATACTGCCAAGATATGTTGTAAACGCATATCCAACAATTGCTCTAGGAAGCGGCGGGTACGATTGCAGAATCTAGCCTAGTTTCTAGACGATATTTTCTTATCAAAAATAGAAATCCTGCGTCAAAGAGTATAACACTGTAGACGCCATGGAATCTGTATATACGGAGCTGAAGAATTGCAGGTTCGAGGGACCTGAAAGTACTGGAATTGATCGAATTATCAAGCCTGCACACTATGTAGAAAGAGACAGTTCACTGCCAGTTGAAAATCCAAAGAACAGTAGCACAGGCGAGATAAACAAAAAATGGTGCGATAACGGGCATCATGCTTCTGAGCTACTGTCCAACCTTGCGCCATCATCGAACGCCTTTCGCTTCCATCGGTGGAAGCCAGATAAGCTAAATAAGGTATCAGACCGAGCTACTGGGCGCGCGCATCCTAGTTTCCACACATCGCCGCATCACGTAGCACGCTTTGCTTCCGAGCCTGCCGTCTGTCTGCTTGTGCTCACATCGCTAGACTCATCAATAGTTGCGCGTACTCTCCGACATGCCTCCGACCCAAAGCTCGATGCTTATTTACATGCTCTATTAACTCTCTTTGCGTTTGCGACTCGCTAATATGTGTAGTTGTGTGTCTTCCCTTCATCTTCTTCTGTTCGCTATTACATGCCCATGCCCATGGGCACTTTCTACCGGGTGCCGATATCAAAAAGGGGAGTTCGTGTTACTGAGAGGGCCACCACCCTCGCCACTAGCGCCTCTGCATTGGGAACAGCATTTGCTAATCGGAGCGAAGAACCAAAGTACCACAAAAAGGGCATTAACTTCGCATTGGCATCGGATGAACGGTGCCAATGCAAGCCTAAGCGTCTGATCTCATCTCGCGGTAAGCGTTTCCCCCCTGAAACTAGGTGAAAGTGAAATTGACTAAACGACAGCTTACTATACCGTGTTTATATGAGTGTGTGTCTATAGCAACTAGTTTAGCTGCTTGGGACGAGTTTGTTAGCCTAGGAAGTGAGATTATGTGACTCCAAGTGTTTTTGCATATCATAACCACTCTCTCGGAAAGAAGAGATCATAACCACGTGAATGCTTATTGGCAGGGTTTCCCTGCAATATCGCACGACTGTGGGTGGCATCTACACGAATCAAAGAGCGTACTGTAATACCCTTCAGGGTTTCTTATGCCTGTTTAGGACACTGCAGTTCAACAATTCGAGAAAGAGTTGCTTTGTGTTGGGATAAAGAAAGATCCCCTTTGCCAATGCAGTGTTACAATGTTTCTTTTTCTTCTTGTGGTATCCAACAAACCCCAACCGTATAGACAGTTCGTGCTAGGGGAAGGATTGTTTCAAATGGGAATAAAGTCACGTTCGATTTGATAGCCTTGGTTCGCCTCTATCTTACTGGATACTCGATCCCAGTCAGATGATATTAAATCCCACCACGTTTTCTGATCTACTATTGGTCTATTGGACTATTGGAACTATCTTCTTTTGATCAAATATTGGTTATATAAATGACACAACTATCAACCATGGTAATATTGGACTTTGCAATATGTCAGATCGAAACCGTAGCCTATCAGGCCTACTAAATAGCGTTCGGCATTCACTCAAACGATAGCGATTCTTCAAATACAAATAAAAACTACCAGACAAAGATATTCCTAGAGCCAATGCTTTACAAGGTTTGTGCGAGATACGCGAGATCATTCACAGCTGTCACCCATCCAATTATTTCTTGAAAATGAAGATCTTCTTCCAATCTTGATCTTCCAAGTAAATCTTTGAGGACTGATATTTCAGATATCACAGGAGATTCAAAGATTCCTGTAGCTTTAGAGCTTTGTGAATTTTGAAAAGATTCAAAAGTCTCTCATGCTTTAAGAGCCTAGATAGATTCATTAATCATTGTTTTAAGATTTTTCTATTTGCAGGGTGGCCACTCGAATCAGGATTTTCAATTCCCGGTTTTTTCCCGGTTTTTCCCGGATTTTTTTGGAGTTTTCCCGGTACACTATGCTTCGCCTGCCGGATTTATCGATACTTCAATTCCAAATTGGTATGTCATAGGTATTCAAAAATCGTTATCTAGAAGATGGTAAGTAAACACGGGCATTACGGGAAAGGTGGACAATTGTCTTAAAAACTGGATATAAGTTATTAGTGAATTATTCAACAATATAATGTCCAATCTGGAGGTCTGACAACACATTTGAGAACCATTTTTGGCATGATTTCTATCAAATTTGTACAAACAAAATTTCAATCGTGCACTCGTTTGTGGATCTAATTTGGCTACTATGGATCTTAAGCTATTTAAATATTAATTTCTGTATATTTTCGGAAGTTTTATATGAGCAAAATACTGATGAAACAATGAAAAAACCAGCTTTACAAATATTGCATTTTGGTGGTTTAGCATCATGACAATAACGTGTAAAGACCCCGTGGCATAGATATTTTTCATCTGCTATCAATTGTTGATTAACAGATGTCATCACACAACCTTAAAAAAGGATAACCTGAAGTTATGGACCAACCAGCCACTGAAGAAAGCATACAAATCTGCGAAGAACGGATTTCCTGTTAAACAGGAGCCATGCATTATGCTGTTACTCGCACGACGCTGATGATGCATCTCACGAATAGATGCAGGAGATTTCAGTGGGTTTTTCTTAATTTTGGGACACTTTCTTGAATATGTTTTACGGGAAGTGTACTTTATGTGATAATAAAACAAAGTAGTAACGATCGAACTGCAGAAACGACGTCACCTCAATCATCAGTGCCAGCCAGTGTGGGAACCCAGTCACCCGGGCGGAATGAAGCTACAGGCCCGGAACCAAAATGCAAAATGCCAATGTACAGGCGATGTGTGATTGAGTAACCTTAAAATTGCTAAAAAGGACAAAAAATATCAGTTATGTTCAAAAATTGGGATCGCCCACTAAATCCACCGTTAAATTCGACACGACCGCAACTTCACGAGAGTTGAATAACAAAAGACGAGTGCAAGGTAGAACGAATATATGCACACCACACCCGAAATATGCAAGAACCGATATCGGTGAATGTAAGTATTGCACCAGTGCGAATGAGAAGTATAGTACATCTATTGAGTACCATATGTGAGAAACGGAAAATGTTGTCCTTACACATTGGTGTGATGTTGCTGGCCTGTGGTAAGGTAACGGTTAGAACCTCACCGCATGCGATTTTGCCGCATGGGGCAAGAAAAGAGTTTTCTCAATTTTCTAGCTTTTCAAGGTATTATTATGATATTTTGTTGTTTCTTTATAAAGATAATCATTACTTGATATGATTTCAGACATTTGACATCTGAAATAAAATCGCTTGCGACGATGCGGCAATATCAAATGATTTTGATTTTGCCGCATCGCCACAGGCGGCAGATTCGCAAGTGCTGTCATTGACGTCAAATCCCATACAAAAGCTTGCGGCAAAATCGCATGCGGCTAGGTTCTGGCCGCTGCCTAAGTTGGGAACAATATACAAAACATCCCATTAATTGAAAATGCACTTAGTACGATGGTTAACAGTGATAGCCAAAGTTTGTGATAATTTCCCGGTTTTTTTGGAGAATTTCCCGGTTTTTCCCGGTTTTCCCCGGATAAATAAAATTCCCGGCTAATTCCCGGCTAATTCCCGGTTTTCCCGGTTTTCCCGGTTGAGTGGCCACCCTGTATTTGTTATGTTTGTCTCTTGATTGCACTTCACTGCATAAGCGGATTGATTGCATTATAGATACATAGATTACATAGACATAGATACGGATTATTACAGTGGTTACTTTTGGTGGTTGTAGATATTCACAAATCTTTTGAAATTCAAAAATCTTGAACGACGATATACGCATTCTCGGAAATTTAGAGATTTCAGAGATTCACGGTTCTTTGTAATTAAGGACTCTTCATAGATTCATGGTTCTTTAAGATTCATAACTCTTTAGAGATTCGATTTGAGATTAGAATCACTCATCCATCACTGAAGATTCATGTGAAAGAATATTCATCATCAAGCACAGCACTTCAGCAACAGCATCATGTAATATCTTTAAATTACTGAACCATAACACCTACTTCGGGACTAAATCATGTCATGCGTCCAGCACAGATCGCAGAGTTTGAGATTCTGGTGTATGAACTCTCATCCCCTACACATTCCAGTTGCAAATTATGCATAAAACTAGGGGAGAACGAATGAAGTACGCACTCGGATCATGCGCCTTTCGGGCGGCCGAATTGTCAACACGTGCAGTGCAACACAGCACGGCGCTAATTTTAGCCCACACGCCGACAAACAACGGAGACGTACATAAAAAATGAATAGTGCCCCATTCGTTGCCAAAACACAAACCCCCACCCTCCGCCTCACCCCACCAGAGCCTTGGCTTTTGCCATGCTTTGCCCGTTTTGCACACTGTTACTCACGTAGCGCCAGGTTCCCTTGATGGCTAATCCTTTCGGCTGACCGGCAGCCTCCAGCTCGAGACAGTCGCTCAGCGACGGTCCGCACTGGTGATGCTGCACCACCAGCTTGCTGGCGAGCGACGTTTGCTGCGGCTTTAGCTGAACCATTTTTTGGCTTCTTTTTCCTCTTTTGCTGCTGCTTCACGGAAGAGCCTTTTTGATTGAAGATTGAACTGGAGTTCCAGGCAAACACGCTACAGACACGTGGTCCTTGTGGAGATGTTGTGCGAATTTCTACCAACTTGCAAGTGTACTTTTCATCCTAAAAATGCGTGACGTTCGATCGGCTCGCTTTAATTTCCGCTTCCACCCACCAAAACACAAGAACAAGAAGCCTCTGCTCTACCAAATTGTGTTCCACTCTTTGCACATCACACACCACACACGTCGCAAACGCACCAAGAGCTGTGTTTCACGCACGCGGCGCATTCGTCGATTAAGCCAGCCCTCTCCGCACGAACTTTGAGCTTAAGCACGGCCAACGCGGTAAAGCAGCTGACAACAACGGCACGGCCTATATGCGCGTACGCGGCGACGTTGCGCAGCATCCGCCGATCGGTGCGCGTCTCTCGACAGGGACGACGGAGTTGAATGGTAGCGCGCGCGTGCGGCACGTTCGGTCAACCGGGAGTGACTGTGGCCGACCCACGGTTTGCCGATTGGCTTTTCCACTTTCCCCCGTCTACAAGGGCGAAGAAGAAGCAGGAACAAAAAAGAAACACTCGCCGATGCGCGCAAGGAGATGCATTTCCGTTTCGAGCCGAGCCCGCGACGACAGACAGATCGCCCCCGGGACGGGAAGACGCTGCACGGAAAGGACGGCAGACGAGCGTGATGCTCTCTCTCTCACTCTTTCTCTTTCGCGGTGTGTCTGCGGTGGTGTGCGATGCGGATTTTGTTATTTTTGGACATCCGTCTGAATGGGTCTCGTGCGGCCGACGCTACCGCGTGTCTTAACGTGCCAAGGGGTGCCGTGCATCCGAGCGGCACAATAATGCGTGTGCAGCATCTTGGCAGGGAGGGTGAGTTACTTTTTTTGTTGTTCTTTTTGGCACTCTTGCTGCATGCACACACAGCACGGGAGAAACGAATGCAACGGCATCGACCTTGCGCTTGGCCGGCCGGTACCAAGTGAGGCGAACGCTGCTCCGGCTCGAAGGACTAAAATATGCAGGGTGTTTCGCTAATGTTGCGAATGCGAGAAAACGATATAATTTTCTACTACCACTTCTTCTTTTACAGTCGTTAGAAGCAGTAGTAGTAGAAAGTTATATTTTTTCTCGCATTCGCAAAACTAGCGAAACACCCTGCATATTTTAGTCCTTCGTGCCGGAGCGTACGACACCTCTTACCAACAAGTTGTTGATTCTAGTCTCGTACGGAATGAATCCTTCCCCCGCCACACCCCTCTTCATACGTAGGAGTGGCGGTTCTGTACAGAGGTGTGCAAATTGAGCATGAGTGAGTGATTAGAATCGTTTAAATACAGTCATTATCCGATATACGCTATCGTACGGGACCGAGCGCAATTGCGTATCTCGAGTTTTCGCGTATAGCGGATTCCTATGGAAAAATAGTTTACACTACCGGTTCGAGGGTTGAAATATATCGCCACAGAGTTTTGCATAACAAATTTAATGCAAAATGCATTAAGAACATTAAGGCAATTCAAAAAGAGCATAACATATTTCAAAGAATTAAAATATTTGCAAAAAAATGGACGCATGGAGCTGTCAAATTTAGAGGAATCGTGTACTGCGAATTCGCGTATATTGAGTATCGCATCTCAAAACTATAATATTTAATAACCATCCAGAAGCAAGATTCAGAAACCCAAGTCAGAGCAAGAGGAAGAAAATTTAGATTATTTGAACTGAGAGAAACTTAATTACACTCACAAGGATCTTTTTCTCTCCATTAAACGAAAAATAAAAATAATAATAATAATAATAATAATAATAATAATAATAAATAGATTTTGTACTATTTAACACAACATAAAATATTCTTAAAACCCATGGCACGATCAAATGGAAATCAAATATGTCAACGAAGCTTCTCCAACCCTGCAATTGAACCATCGATTGCTGCCGGATTGTCATTAGAAAGAAGGAAATTTAAAAAAAAATGTAACATTAATAATTACTCCGGAAACTAGATCAATGTACTGCACTTTAAATAGAACTATTTTGCCCCCGCTCCGCGCAAAACCGCCCGCGCCCGCATCGCATCGGTCCAACCGTCCCCGACTCCGCCCGACACGTTAAACACAAACTGCACGGGCAGTACGTGGAGGAGCAGTACAATTGTCGTGCGCGGAGGGATCACCGACACCATCTGTCAACGGGAACACCGCTGTCTGTCCGGAACCGGGGATCGCGCGGAACAAACGCACGTCCAGGTCAAGCATCGGGCGCGGTGATCTATCTTTAGCGCTGCGAATCAGACGCACCCGCGATCGGCCGTGTGCGTGTGTCTAGCCGCCGCGTGTCAATGTATCACACATCGCGTTGCACGCATTTGGATGTTCCTCTTTCCGGTGGTTCCATCCCCCCCCCCCCCCCATCACACAAACGGCAGACAGATCACTCACTCACTCACTGCGGTACATGCCGATTGATGAGGCGAGGGCGCCGCCATACGTCACCCAACGTTGGGGAGTCTAACGCAAGCCCCGAGGGTTTGTTCCGAGGATAGACAGAGCATTCTTAAGCATTCCTTTGTAGTCTTTTTTTTTTTTTTAAACAATCCGTAGCTTCCGTTGGTTTGGCCATGTTTTCCTTTCTTTTTTGCGTAATTGCCCCTCGGACAGGCCAAGGCAGAACAGGACGCTGGAGTGGATTGGGGAACAGCCACAGAAAAGTGCAACATAAACACGACGCAGCGTTCAGCATACGGGGAGGAGACGACACAGGCCACAGGCGCACGGGCGCAAACCATTCCTTCTCGGAAGCTGGCGTTTTTCTTGTTCTATGCTGTCCCCTGAAGGGATGGGGCGGCAGCAGTGGTTTTAATTTTAGCCACTTTTGCCGTAATGGCGTACCAAGGGGTCGTTGATGTCGTCGAGCGTCGGAGGCAACACTGGCGCAGGCAGAAAAAAACCCCCCGTGCGCCCGCCAGTGTACGTGACTCCGCCGGTTTGGGGGGATTTCTGGAAGACGGCAGCCACACATTCCAAAATCCGTACTTCGGAACCCATTGCAACTCATTTCATAATATCCCTGCGCAATCGGCATCATCGGCAATGGGTCACACACCTTTTTCCCGGGCTTCCGGGCCCGTGAGGAGTCTGACACACGAGGCGGCGATGGGCATTACTGCGTCACTGAAGCGTGTCGCCGGGGGAGAGAGAGAAAGAGAGAGAGAGGGAGCAATTACAAAGCATTTTCCCTCCTCGTGGTGGTGGTGGTGGGTTGCATTGTTTTTCTCGTCCGGGAGGGAAACATGTCAGTCAATCGTTTTCCATCCCGACTCTCGGGCGCACTCACGCATCTGCGCGGCTGGAGGAGGAGCGATACACGTCAGCGACAAATGTGACAAAGATCGATTGATCGTTTGCGCGAGACGTGTCTCGTCTTCGGCGGAGGGGGATATTCAGTGGTGTGTGGGAAGCCGCCCCGCGAAGGGAGAAAAACGGGAACCAAAGGAAAAGACAGCTGAGCCCCGGCCGATTTGATGCGAGTTTTCCGGTTCCGCTTTGGATTTTCGCTGCACTACTAGGGGGGGACCAGCAGTATTCAACCCCTTGCTGTGCTTCTCGGGTACGAAGTTGCCGCTGTTGCTAGGCCATTTCAGGGTAGCCCGTGCGCCTTTAGCAAACCTATATTTCGTCTCGCTTGCCTACTAGGGCCTGTTCTCGGGTTGCCCGTCCGACGACGTTCGGGGTAATTTGTAATTCTTCCGCTCGCGGCGTACAACGCATCCGTCGGTAGGTTTCGAACGCTTCGCGTGCTCTTCAACCAGGCGAGCGAGCCGATACTTCCGGCTTTTTGTTTTTTTTTTTTTGGAAGGTCGCACTTTTGTTCCTACAAAGAACAAAAGTGTTAAAACGAAATGACTAAGTGCGGGGTTGTTTATTTAATAGTCACGCATTCGTCGTCGCTCGCCGTTGCCTTTAAGAAGATCGGTTGAATCGATTTGAATTGAGTTTTAATGCTGCAGAGTAAGATCTCCATGAAGTCGATTTCATTTGAAACTAATACGAAACATTATAAAATATATAGGAACAGCACGTTAAATTAGTGTTGTCAAATCAAATCTCCAATCGAACCTTCGAAGACTCATGATACATCAATTCATAAAGATCCTTTAATCTTCAAAGATTCATGAATCTCCAAAGATCCATTAATCTCTGAAGATGAAAGATTCTCCGAAAATCCACGAATCTTTAGACTTCTTGTAATTGGCGTAAACGTCCTACGAGGACATATGCCGGCCAATACAGGACGTGTTATTGAGTCGTTCGAGTTGACGAATGTACCACGGGACCGCCCCAAATCTTTACCGAATCTTTAGACATTAATGATTTACAAGATATTGAATGTGGTCCCTTGGATACAGTCGTCAACTCGTACACGGCTTATCAATATATGCCCGTCATGGGTTCCAGTCTCGAATGGACCACCTTCTCTCCGTAGCAAGGACTGAATATCCGGGGTGCTTCTTCTTTGGCACAACAACCGCTGTCGGTCAAGGCCTGCCTGTGTACCCACTAGTGAAGTGAGCTTGGCTTTCAGTGACTTATTGTTACCATAGCAGGGATAGTCAAGTTCTACGTATGGGGGCACGGTCTATTCGGGACTTGAACCATTGAACCGGGCATGTTGTTACGTCGTACGAGTTGACGACTGTACCACCAGACGAATATCTGGTTACGTGTGGTAATTGCTAAGAAGTCAAGAGAGCCTGTATATAGATTGACCAGATTCGTGGCAGGTCGTTACGCCAAGTAGAATCTCAAATGGAAAGATTCTTGTATCTCAGATTTATTGAATAATTTCAAAGATTCAGACAGACTCACGAATCTGAATCAGATACATCCAACAATAAAACTGAAATAATCAACATCCCGTAAGTTCATGAAGTGAATACCATTTACGGTTAGCTTACAAGAGACAGTAAAAATGTGGAGCTCATCTTTTCCTTTTGCCAAGAGTTCGATACTTGTTATCAATTAAATTTCGTGCGATACGACCAAGGTACAGTTCTTATCAGATGATGCAAACATCCGGTAGATCGCATGCAACACCTTTTTTGCCAAACAATTTTGTTATCATTGCAAGCATGCAAATGACTGTCCATTTTAGGCCTTAAGCTAGTAAGCGCTCGTTGAAAGATTCAATTGGAGTTCGATGCATTCTCCTATAACCGTTAAACATGCAACAGCATTTATCACAACTATTTACCAACAACAAAAAGCCAGCCCATTCCTCTGTCCGATCAAAACCAACAGATGCTTACCGTCCCGCGAACGGTAATTAAGTTTTCAACCAGAAAACCCATTTTTCAGCGGCAATAGAACGTTGAGTAAGAATAATGGATAAAGTCATCCAACATTATCTTTCCCCCCCCCCTTCCCCCTCGTCCACAATGAGTGGTGAAAAATCGTACATTAAATAAAGTTCCACCCCGGGAGACCTTTCGGCCCGGCAACGGCAGCCGGACGCGAGTAAGCCCCAAGTGTCCCCTACCCCAAACCCGCGGTAATGGCGTGTAATTTTTCTTCCCAAACGTTCAACACGATTACCGGGCCGGGTCGCTGCGCATCGCCCCCCTCTCCCAAAATCACTCCCCGATCGAACGGAGACCATTTTCCCGCGTTACTGGGGCCGATAATTGCTGTCACTCGGCGTTCTCGCATTACCCCCCCCCACGCCTCTACGCGCCTAAAAACCAGTTGGAAACCCAAATCCCGAATCTATAAAATCAATTGCATCGACGATGTGGCGATGGAAGAAAGTGAAAGGAAAGACAAATAAACGATCATTACCGTCCGACGACAAAGCCCGCGCGTTTTCCGTCTGCTTATTGTTGTTGTGCAGGCAGCGGCAAAACAGGGACCGGGGTCCGTGCCCGGACCAGTAGTAATGGGATACGGAGATCACCACCAGCCCCTCCCCGCGCTCCCGGGGCCAGTTTTCCCGCGGTTCAGAAATGTCAACGCACCCCGCCAGAACGGGAAGCGCACGGGGCAAAACCACGTGTTCGGTGTACCGACCCACACAGCGATGAGCGCTTGTTTCTCCCAACAAGGAGGAAACATTTTTAACGAGCTGATCCAATTGCGCGCCGTTGCCTTCCAATTGCAGCCGAGCCGACATAAAAACTGCATTTAGCGTGCGCGCACAGGCAGGGCAGAGCATGTGGGCGCAGCTGGAACACATCCGCCCCACACACGCACTCTCACACACACACACATACACTTCGGTTGCTGCTTCTTGGTCCATTAGCCCGGGGTTTGCATCCGGTTTGCGAGGGCAGCGCGTGTTGTGTGCGTGTGTATTGGCGGAAGTTTTTGGGTGGAAAGCCGGCCTAGGGTTTCTGGCCACTATTGCTGCTGCTGCTGCTGCTGGAGACGTTCAGGCGGCGGCCCCATTATCGGTCGGGATGACGAGAGTGGTCAATAAAGTTCTCGAGATGACATCATACATTAAACGGACTGGTAAGACCTATTATAGTGGTTAGAAGTTTAGCATTACGTTTCACAGCTTCATACAAGTACATCCTTTCGTTGTTTTCGCTTTCACGCTACCTCCAAGGCTTCTCCAATTACACCAGTGCTCTCCATACTTTGTTTGATCACGAACCTCTCCCTTCCATTGTCAGTGTTACCTAATTCATTGATGAAGCCTTATCATAGCTCTGATCATTAGACCTTAGTTCTATCATTTCTAAGTGTGATGATCCAGACCATTGTGTACCATTTTAGATTCATAGCCAATATTTTGATGTTCTGTCTTGATAGGTGCTTGTGCAAAGAAGATATATTCTTCTTCGTTAGACTCCACCTGGTCCAATTACAAGACTATCTAAAATATCCAGCACCCAAGATACACAACCTCAGAGCTTTTTTATTTGTTAGGATCACTCGAGGACACGCCTATTTTATCAAGCATCCCGGCATCCTCCTAAGACTCGACCCCCAATTCTGGGTACTCCTCCACTAGATCCTTAAAGCCAGGCTACAAGCTGCATGCTTCAGCTTGTAGCCTGGCAGTGGTGTATATTGCCCATGCCATTTTAGATTTCTTAATTATACCATAGTTCATACGACATGACTCAAGACTGACATGCCTGCAGGACAGCATTTAGTTTCCTATATAGAGCAAGGCTCCAGGATTAGTAGTGGGTTTAGTTGGTAAACATCTGGAGATGACTCCCATCCGACTCAGACAATTTCGGATCCGACTCCCGAAGGTAGATATGTACGTCTAGCATTATCCGGAGTCGTTCGTAATCATCTGGAGCAATCCAGAGTCGACCGAAGCCTTGGAAATAAAGGTCTTGACAAAGCCTTCGACAAAAATCACAACGAAATGAAATCCCTGCTCACAAACACATAGCACCGGACGGCTCCTGGTGACTCTGGACGGCTCCAGATGCCTCCGGACGCATTTAGACGACTCCGGAACTAGTGGTCCGGAGACGACTCCGAAACTAGACTCTGGGCGGAACTAGTGGTTCTAATATTTCCGGAGTCAGAATCAGTCTAACAAATGTCGGAGTCTGCTCAGAGTTGTGGTTGCGCTCCAGAGAATACATCGTTATCCAGGATCTCCCTTCGTCTACTGTTTTTCATCTCTGTAGACGTTCAATAGTTATAGTAGTAACACTCAATCGTCGCTTTGGATGATCTTTCCAAAAAAAAAAAGAAAAGAGAAACCTAAAACCCAATTCCCAACCCAAAAAATATCTTGCCAGAGAGAATGACTGAAACTTGGAAACCCCTCCGGTTCATCTAATGTGTGCGCCGCTTCGAAAGCGAACTCCTTCATTGTCTTTAAACGCAACAAACGAAACCATCCGTGTACCTATCAGTGGTCGCCGGGTTGCGGAGGGGTTGTCTGCCGTGTACGACTTACCTCCTTTGCGATCTGATCGAGCGCCTGATCTTCGGCATTGATGCGCGAATTGCCGCGACGCCTGCCGCCGGCACTCGGGCTCTCCATCCTGCCGCCGCCTGCTGCACCACCGGTGGTGTGTGGCGTCGTGTTACTCGTGTTACTACTGTTGGTGGGGCGTTTCTGTTGTTGCTCCTGCTGATCGAGTAGGCCAAGAAATGACGAAATGCAAAAGATAAATGTTGAAGTCGTGTGCGCTGGTGGTGGTGTTGCTGTTGTTGGCGCTGGTACGCCGCGGTGTATGGCACCGGGGCCGGTTGATGGTGATGGTGGTGTTGGTGCACGAATACTCTGCACGGTATGGGAACGACTGGCGCACGCACCCCGCCAGTCCAGTAACATCCGGCCCGGGGGAACACAGGGGCCACAGGAAAAAAAAAGCACACAGGCCGCACGCGCGCGTTGCGAAATGCGAATTTAAGAAATGCTCTTCGGACCGCTCTCCGACGTTCGATTCCCTGTTCACATCTGTGTTCACATCTGCGGCACAACAGCACGGGCTCGTCTTACGTCAACAACAAACAAAGAACAACAACAACGACGTCGAAACATAGAACAAACCGAAAACCCAAATACACACTGCTGGCCATGTGCGCGCAACGGAACGCACGCTCGGGTCAGTTAGTTGCTGCGGGTTAACTGGTTGCCGGTGTGCTGCATTTTCTATACTTAGCAGCGGGCAGTGGCGGCGGGGCACAGGGAACCGCACAGGGGATGTACTATTTACTCAGCACGCTGGCGTCGTGCGGCCGGCGCAGGCCATGATCACTAGAGTTGCCCTACCGGACGGCCTGCAGTTTGCGCACTCGGGACACACTCTCTCTCTATCTCCTCTGTTGTTTTGCAAATTGAGGTTACACACATACACACAGTACGCACGAATTTGTTGCTTTTGTTTATGCCGCTCCTATCGTCTGTATTTTTTTTTTTTTTTGGAAATTGTGTTGCAATCAACGGGGGTTTTAACATTTACATCAAAGAAGAACAAAACAAACGGAAAAAATGGGAACTTCTAACCCTGCTCAGATTCAAAACCTATATCACAACGCTTTCGGTGGCGCTAGCAGGGCGAACGCGGCTGACTGCTTACTGGCTGCGCAAAATGCAAACTTTTCTAAAATATAATACTTATACTAGATATATATATAAACACTGTACACGCTTTTTCGTACTATAAATTGCACTTTCAATTACATTAATACGCTCATAAATACACACAATTACACGCGCACACTCAAACACACACACAAACGGGACACGGCAAAGCGTGGGGCTGGGGGGGTTAGAAAAAAGTGTGTGGTGGTTTGGGGCGTTCCGGCTCAATTTTACATCGTATGATCACATTATACGCGGGTGTACGCGGTCGCCGGCGCCGGTAGAAGTGTTTTGTTGCTTGCACTTGCACACACTTACATGCCTCCCGTTGGAGGGACGGAAAGCGAAGCTGTAACAAAATAATCAATCTCTGTCCCTTCGAGCCAGGTACGCTCGGGCTACCCAAAGGGGTCTGGTTTGCGATCGCGCGCGATGATGTTCCGGTTGCAAATTTGCGAGCTCAAACTGTTGCAGGAGGGGCGCGTTTACAGTCCAGCGGCAACGACACGTTCACACATCTGCACACGGTCGCGCAGCACAGTGGCAAGTTTGTTGTTTCGTGTTTGCAAAAGCGGGTGTTGTTCCAAACATTTTGCGGGCGTTCCGGGTGTGTGTGTGTAAAGGGGCAAGGATGATGATGATGTTGTTGTTGATGTTGATGGTTCAATGTTGTTGTGAAGCGCGTGTTGCACAAAGGGCCGCCGAGTATTGTTTTTATGAAAGAAAGAAAATATGGGAAAGAGAATGAGTTTTAGTGTAATTCCCTGTGCACGATTGCGAAGTGCTGCTGCTGCTGGCTAGGGGGTGCTAGTATGGCGCAAATGTGATCGCGGCTGCTAATGCTAGTGTATGATTTGCAACACTGTTTCCGAAGGGTGTGCAGCAACATTTGGTCGATTTGAGTTGAGTTGATGCGCTTGTACTTCTATGATTGTTTTTTCTTGTACTTAGAAAATATGTAGTTTAGAATATAATTGTATTATTCTTTAAATACTTATGTTTATACAACAATATTGTAAAACAGAGGTACAACTTCTTCTTCTATTTGGCGTAACCGTCTTACGCGGACATGCCGGCCTATACAACAGGCTTTCGAGAGACTTTAGACCGAGAGACCGGATATTCAATCCTTGTACAAGTAACAGAGCTACAAGTATTGATCAAATTACAAATCGCCATGTTGATTTGTGCGGCGTACACCTCGCAGACTTCTTGTTTTGATCATGGACACATTTTGCACAAACGTAAATCGATCGTATTTTTGAGCACGTGAAACATGCGCTCATTCACAATTGGTTTTAGTCGATTTCAATTAAGCATAAAATAATCGATTCCACTTCCGGAGTAGGATTCTGGGATCGAAATCGGTTACGGAATCAGAATACGCAATTTGCTCCGGAAACGGAATCAGGATCGACTCCATAAATTAGCACCGGAACGAGAATCAGCTCTTGCATTAAAATAAGAAGTTTTCTGAAGCGAATCGGGAACCGGGAATCTTCATGAGAATGAATCGTGTTGAAAGTAAATTTTGATTCTTTGTGGCTATCAATACGTAGCATCCAATTGGACCAATTGGACCAATTGGATCTAAACGCCTATCCGAAAACTTCGAAGCTAGCAGGAATCGATGCCGACGAAATCTTCATTTTTGCCATCACTAGTTAGCAACGATTGCTGTCCGGTGGCTTGGAACGTAATGTGTTACAGCAGGTGCTAATTTGAACTTTCAATTTGCAATTCTCAATTAAAAGCGTAATTTCTTCTGAAGCCTCTCTGGTATAATTTTATGATCGTATTCATTGCTTTTCTATTCCAACTGAAAGATGCCAAAGATATTGCTACCCGTAGAAATTAGTCAACGCTTTATTGTAAACAGCAAAAAATTACTGCATTTGCTAACTTTATCCAAAATTTAAAACGAAAATTAACTTTATCCATTTGTTAACACATTTAAGACACGCGACATTAAATTACGCGCAAATCCTTCAAATAAGTACTAGGCAAAGCACAGACAAAAACATTCAACAACCACAGTATCTTGCATAAAACATATTTGGACTCCTACATTTTGATTTTAACGATAAGTTTCACTTTTAGGTGAAATACAGAACAACTGATAGAACAACAAAAAAAAAAATCTTTTAGTGAGAAGCTGCCTTTTCTGCTTTTGTTAAGGAATTCTACAGAAAATTTATCTTCTTTTAACGTGTATAAAGACACCCTCCCTGAAGAATGATTTGATGGTTTTGGAAAAAAAAGAAATTACTTGCACGATTAATTATACAAAATATTGACCATTTTGTTGTTGCAACGAAATTATTCACATAATAGATCATAGCATTGCTCCTCACTGTTGTTTTCAAGCGAATTACGAATTATACCATCCTGATCATTACAATCTACATAAATTACATTGCAGCGAAAACTTTAAAGATCATAACGACTTCCTCAATCTTATTTTGATCGTTTTTGTTTTTATCCAAAAGGGTCTCGTCGTCCCGTTAAAATAACTTCAACATTTAACAGACTTTTCGTATTTCGCATACATTTTAAGCACACATTCAAGACCAAATACGACCAAATGTGACGACCCTCCTAAAGAACCCTTATTAACAACTGGATGATTATTTGTTTGCGCGATTTCTTAACGGTTATTGCTTAAGCACCAATCAGACACTTTATCTACAATCAAACAAAACACAGCCAAAACACGGCAGATCTTTTACTTTACGTCTCGATGTTGTTAAATGTTACTGCGGGAGGGCGAAAAAGACAAAAAAAAAAACAAACAGCCTACGAATCGACACGCAAATATTTTACCACCCACCGCGGTGTGGGTGTGTGTGTGTGTGTGTACGTACATTATTACGCTTTCTTCGATGACCCATGGTACCACCGAAGAAGGGTGGGGGAGGGGGGGGAACCGCCTGTTCGAGTACAGTAGGTTTAAAAACTTTAACACGCGCTGCTCATTCGTTTCATGGAGAATGGGTTTTTGCCCATCCGTGGGGAGGGGTTTCTTTAGCAGCGGAAAGGGACGAACGCTGTGGTTTGCTGGCCACTGCTGGCACCCGTCAGTATACGTACCCCAAAATTTGTGAATGATGAACAACAACGTAAAAAAATAAAATAAATAAACATCCAGCAACCAAAATTCAAAATGCCATATTGTGATCGTCGTCGTCCGCGTTGTTGTCGTCGTCGTGGTCAGTTTCGAAAACGATGCGATGCGTGACATTATTAGCAACATGAAATGATATTTGCAAAAAAAAACAAAACCGGAAGAAGATGAAATTAAAACGTTAACACCCATACCACCCTTTGCCATCGTGTCTCGCTTACCTCGTTTGGGCGAAGGGCACTGAGTGCACTTTTCGCAAAAGGGAATGCTCTTTTGAGTTGTTGGGTGTGTGTTTTTTTTTTAATATATGCCGCAAATTTCCCCCTTTATCTAAAACGCAGCTGCGGCTTTATTTCTTCCGTCCCGAACGATTTTGTTTTCGAATATGTGTGTCGCAAATCAAATCCTAAAAAGAAAAAAAGAAAGAAAAAACCAGGATGAGAAGAAAATGAAAAACTGGTGTTAATGTTTGCATTCCATAGAGGAGAAGGAAAAAACCATTTGCTTTTCACACATATTCGCGTAAAGGTGTCAAATGGTGTCGACCACGACACGGGTGGGGGGGGGGGGGTGGAACACGATTTTATGGCAATTGATTGTTGAAGAAGATGGGGGGCGGCGGCGGGCGATTTGCTGCTGACTCACAGGAGACTCACGCTCCCCGCACACACACACACACACACACAGGCGCGCGCGCAGGGACCAAACACCCGGTCAAATAAAAATATTCCCGAAACAATTGAAATAGCCGCTTCCCCCCTGCCCCGCTCTCACTCTCTCTCTCTCACTCTTCCCCACACCGCGCGACACTTTCTGTGCGCCCAAGACGGACGATGACGACACCGACCGACCGACCGAAGACGGGGCCGCGACACTGGGGCCGGTTTGGTTGAGGGGTGGACAAACATTGATCGAAGTGTGTGTGCTGCTACTGTACTGGCGTGCGCCAGCTTACGTGTTTGCCAAAAATGCGGTAAGAGGTAGAAGCGACCAACCCGCACTTGGTGACACCTTTTGTGACCACTGCACGACGTCCGAACCGCACAGAACCCGGAACACAATCAGATGTTTCGGCCGCTCGGCTGCTGCTGCTGCTGCTGCTGCTGTCCACCCCGTACGTACGCGGAATAGTGGTGGTGGAGGAGGAGGGGTGGTGGTGGTGCGGGCAACAGCAGCAGTAGTAAAAACACACACCACCAACACTACACTACAGCTTCCGATGTACGCTACGGTTTGGCACGTGTGCGTGCGTGCGTGCGTGTATGTGTGCGCGCATGTACGAGCGTGTTGGAAGCTGCTCGGTGGCTCGCACTGCGTGCGTGTGTGTGTGTGTGTGTACGAATTTAATGTGTTTTGTAATGATGAAGGGGACTTTTTTCTTTTCTTCTCGTTACTCTGTCTTTTCATTCCATTTTTCTGTCAACTTTTACATTGCAGAGAGAGGCACCACATCACGGCACCCTACCAATTGCTCACTTGCGGCACACCAGCTCAGCCCTTTCACAGGACACACACACACACACTCACGCACAGTAACAACCACAGTTTTCTTATCGAGAACCTTCGCCTGTCTTCTTACTGTGGCCGCTTCGCTTTTTGGGCACAGGAAAGTACAACCCAGGAAACGGGCACGGCTTTTTATCACGATTCTAAAACGGTACACACTCACACATACGCACACGTGCGGGGCGCGCATTTATTCGCCTATTTTTTCCTTAATGTTTTTTTGATAGAAGAAGGCTCCGCGGATTGCTCGCACGCTCTCTCTCTTTCTTTCTCTCTCTCTCTCTTTCGCTCTTGCACACATACTCCGCCCAGAGTTAGTGGACAGGGTTTTGTAATGAAAAGTTTCACCTCCGAATCTTACTTTTTCCGCTGCGTCCTTTTTCCCCGGATGTTGCCGTGCTGGGGCCGCAACGATGGCAAGTGGTTTTTTTTTTCCTTCTTTTGCCTTACCCTGCTTCAGCCGCCGACTGTCTCTTCAGGCCCGTTCTCATTCCATCTGGCGTTTGCAGAGTGCACAGTGCGAGCGAGCGAGCGAGCGAGAGAGAGAAAAATTGCTCCCGAGCTGCTGCGGAGAGGTTGATTGCACAAAAGCTCTGGGGGCCTCTGTTGGCCTTTCGACGAATGGTTCCTTCTTTCTTTTTCTTTTTTTGTCTTAGTTTCTGGCCCGTTTTTTTTTTTTTAACTGAAATCACTGCCAAACGGCCAACTTACCCGTACGTTCGGCACGTGTGCGCGAACGTGAGCGAGGAAACACGGGACGAGAGCGACGACGGTACGCGCAAACACGGCAAAAACAGATGCCCGTCCGCGAAAATGGGTTCGATCTTTTCGTCGCACACCTTTTTGGGACTCAGGTCATTTAGGTTATGATTCTGCCCACAAACACAGTTGCGCGCACACACACACACACACACACAGGCGCAAATGTACGGGCCGCCCGTACGCAGTTACGCACACAGCTGAGCAGGGCGCACATTGACGGCGCCTGGGAGACGGTGGTGTGCGTGTGGTCGCCCTGCGTGTACGACGGGTGCTTGACGGAACGCGTACTTGACGAAAAGGTTACTTGACGAAGGGCGGCGACGGTGCGGTTCGAGCAGCTGGACGAAGTTCGAGCAGCCACGCAACGGCAACGGTCACTGCTACGAGCACATCCCGTGAGGTTTTTAACTAGCTTTTGTCATTTAGAATTACAGTGGAGCGCCGTTTATCCGGGTACATTTTATCCGGCTTTCCGTTTATCCGTGCTGTTGAGAAATGACAGTTCAATACAAAGGTGACATTGCGTGATGAGGAGGATATTTGAAAAAGCGGTTATAAGAGCACATTGTCATGACACTACCAACACTATACTTCATGGCAAATTTCAAATATTCTCATTGGAAAAACATGAAATTAATGATAATCGGGTTATTTTTATAAAAAAATTAGAAAAATTTTCAGAACCCAATCAGTAATTGGTGATAAAATAATCATTTGACTGATTATTCGTGTTATTCGCTTATCCGGGCGAGGTCAATTCCCGAGAAACCCGGATAAACGGGATAAAGCTCTCCTCCAAGCTATGAAGCTCAACTGGTTGGGGTATCCCACCAACAGAGAGCGCCACCAGCTTTTTTGCTATTTTTAGAATGCATGAGTCGTTTGCCGTCTGCTAAACGAAGTCTTTCTATATTCCGTTTAGGTAGAGAACTTAAGTCGTTTAGAAGCCGTTTAGTGGTCGTTTAGTGGATTTGTGGCACTTCCCAAGCGCCACAGATTAAGCTTAAACGACTGGAAAATTGAATATCCATAGTAAAAAAATGAAAGCTCCACAGCTTCATTGGTTTGATCAAGAGATGGCGTATTAAAACTCATCATTATATTGCTATCCTTTTCTTGCAATGTGTTTCGACAAGTTTCATCTTATCATGACCTATATAGCCTTCTAACTTTCTGAGCAAAAATCTATGTAAATGGTCGTGTGGTCAGTTACGTGGGTATCAACACCAACGACCATTACTCAAATCTCATTCGCCTCAGAGCTGGTGGTTTCCGTCGGAGTTTAGTATTTAAACAATCGTATCGCCGTTCTAGTTCTAGTGATGCATAACTTCAATGCGAAACCATACAACAGTACAGAGGAAATGAGAAAGCTCTCCTCCAAGCGATGAAGCTCTCAACTGGTTGGGATATCCCACCAACAGATAGCGCCACCAGGTATTTTGCTATTTTTAGAATGCATGAGTCGTTTGCCGCCTGCTAAACGAAGTCTTTCTATATTCCGTTTAGGTAGAGAGCTTGAGCCGTTTAGAAGCCGTTTAGTGGTCTTTTAGTGGATTTGTGGCATTTGGGTTGGGTCTGATCTAGTAAAACCTCAGCGTACATCAGGTTGGCATCAAGGCTTCATAAAATGTGATGTTATTGGACTGTGAAACTTTAATTTGGGATTTGACAGCCAATGTCAGAAGTGTGATTTCGTCGTTCAAAGGAATAAATTTTTTCCGATTCCATTGAATCGTCACATACGATTTTATCTGTTCCTACAAAACCTACAAAACCTATCTGTATACAATCTGAAGTTTATGTTTTATTATCGATAAGATATTGAACTCATTCAAATGATTGCAATATTGATGAATATTCACAGCACGTCAGATAAAATCGCATCTGCCGGAGCACTGACACCAACCTAAGTGCTCGAATGTCATATCTCATGCATGATTGAGGATTTCAAATGAACAGTTCGCATGTTTCATCCAGAAAGGTTTGATACCGTTTAAAATATTTTTTTTCTCAATAATACGAGAAATTGCACTAATCTGAGCAACAAAAAAATTAATTAATTTTGAGCTGCACGACCGTTGAGCATCAGCTGCCACTATCGAAAGAGGTTGAAGCGCATCTGTCAAATTACAGTTTGACAGTCAATACAATTTCGCTGTTTCTGCACAGCAGTGCGATAATCGCGATTGCGAAAAGCTCATGCAAAATTGCATATTAACAAACAAATTAAAATTATCCAACATAAAACATAATCATTTTTATATGCGATTTTTGCAAACGAGAACAATTAACACATTTTGAAATGTGTTTTTTTTATGTGCTCACTACAAAGTGCAATTTTCGGTGTTTTCTGAGTCATCTTCTAATGTGGGCAGCATTATAGGGGTTTCCTTATAATTTTCTAATGTGAAAAACATTTTTACAGAGTTCTATGAATCAGTTTCCAATTCCAACTACATTTTTGACTGTTTGTGAGATATTTTTCAACAGCTGTCAAATGTTGTATTTACATTTATTCGAGATCTTACACATGATTTATAACAAACTACAATCTGGACTGAGTTTGACAGTTCTTTGTGATGTGTTGAAAATCAAGTGGAAGAATTGAAATGTTATTGTGATGCAAATACAATAGGTGACAATTCAACTCAACAGCGCAGGACACTTTTTGCGATTCTTCGGTAGTTAATACCATGATCTTGGCATAATGCTTGAATACGTTAACTATACTCGGGACTAAGGATTTTGATTACAGTCTGTTCCCGAGTTACGCGGTTTCTGCGTTCGACATAACATATAAAACCTTTATTCCCTAATTATACAATACTAGTCCACGGGCCCTTGTTAATCCTATCTGCCCTAGCTCAGCCGCACGAATGAGAAATACCCACTGCATGCACTATCTCTCTCAATGTTCTGGTCAGCGACCTGTAACTCACGCACATCCTTCCACGCCCACATCATACGGAAGCCGTCGACTGCTATCGCTGAGTGGCACACCCAGGTGGACAGAATGGCTAAGTTCGATCGGACCACAACAAGAGCGAAAGAAGCTAAATTGGTTTATAAATACCTCAATAAACAAGAATCGATTCCGGAACCAGGGACGGCTCTGAAATTGGTTCCGGAATTGGAATTGATTACATCGGCCTGGGAATCACAATCGGCTCGGGCTTCCGAGTCTCCATCAGCATGGTCGATTTACAAGTACATTTGGATCCCAAACGCCTAGTCTCATGGAGACGCCGAAACCGGTCAATTCTGATTTCGGAGCCGATTCGGAATCTACTCCGGAAGCTGATTTTGGATCTATTATCCCGAATCGATTCCAGAAAAAAAAACCTGAGCTATCCGAAATGTTTCCACTACTAATCAACTGATTGAGCCATTTAGACCTCGATTGGGAGTCGTTTAGAGCTTTGTGGTGCATAATTACAGTTGAGTAGAATGAAAAGGTCATGTGAATTGTGGTATGATACACCAGTTTTGATATTTTTGGAATACTGTTGACGATCCAGTTTAGTGTAGGTAAGAAATCATCTCATTTCAAGAGTCATACTTGGGCTCGTCCTACTTTAATGTGAAGGCTCTGGGAGAATTTTAATAGGTTTGAATTCTCGAATGCGCTTACTAATATTTAATTCTCAGACTTTTGGTGGCTTCTTTTTTGGTGTGCATCTCTAAAGGTTCCCATTCTATAAAGAAAGAAAACGGCTGAACAGATGGATGTCCCTGAGAATCATGTTCCTATCCATTGGAATGCCCTACTGGTGAAAACTTGGTCTCGAGGTACCATGTAAACAGTTGAATCAAGAACATGTAGCACAATTGTGATGCTTCACATCCCTACGTCTAGTGTCTAGTGTATCATCATCCATTTTCAGCTCAAGGCAGGTGATCATAGGTTCGTAATACTACTTCGAGCTAAGATGGAGAAGCCTTAGTTCCTTAAATGTACTGACTAGTGGTGGTTCGAGTTGGATCCAGGACTTGGGCAACGTTTAAAGGCCACACGTCATCCAGCTTTAGCCATTCGACATCCCAAGATCGTTCAAGGTGCGTGAATAAGAAGATATTTAGTGTGCAGACTCAATGCTCTTGTAATTTGATATAAAAGTTTGCACAAAAAATAGATCACACACCTAGTTAACTTGCAGCTCTTGGATCTTGGATGCGAAGGGAAAATTGGAATAACTCTGATAGAAATGCGTGATTTCAAGGCAACGCCTGCTAACGATTCATTGCAGCAGAAAACCTTCTTAGAGATGTTTAACCCTATGCCTAACTCGCCTAAAACATGTGTAACAAATAGGATCAATCAATAAAACAGTAAAAGATGACAAGTAATGAACAGTTTTAATATCACCCGTTCGTGGCTTCTGCAGCAAAACATTGATTATTTTTTCTAACCATTAACTGTGGCTACTTCGTTTTCCAGATTCCTGCACGCACAACCATCACCATTGTTGCTCGATGCGTTTTTATTGCCGGTTGAGCGGGTTGATCACATCGTTGAGAGGCACTAGTAGTGCCCTCAGAAAAGATGTCTTTGTATGCTTCCTCTTGTGCTGTATGCTTTATGCGCTTTCCCGCAAGCAGATTCCCGCTTGCTCAGCAACGGTCCCCGTCGGTTTCTCGTGAGAATCTCGATCACGCCTCGATTCGCTCGGCCAGCGGTTCTCAAGCAGAGTTCCCCGCTCTGGGCTGGCTTTGCCTTTGGAGCGGTTGCTGCTCGGTTGCTACCAGCCGCGCAAGGCACCCGTTGCTAGATTGTATGCTCGTTTCCTTCTCGCCCGCGCGTTCGGTAGCGCTGGCATTTTCTTATTTCTCAGCATAGCGCGCATTTTCGGTTTGCCCTTACGGTCGAGCGTTTTGAAAAACTCTTTCTAGCATCCGAAAATAATCATTCCGTTCGTTTGCTTCCTTTCCTTTCGCGGTTTCTTTCCCCCATCGCTCACTCTCGCTCTCTCTTGCTGGCTCAATTTATGTTGCTCTCAGCACCCGGCAGCACAGAATGAAGACGACCCACCACCGCCAGAAGCCGAGCATCGGGTACGGTTCGTTCAGTCGGAACTAAACTCTAGCCACTGGCGGACCGTTGAAGCAAGAGACACGAACAAAAAAAAAAAGATAAATAAAACGGCCACTGCCAATTGCAACTGGCCACGGGATTCGCGCGCTACAGTGGGTGTTTGTGTGTGTGTGTGAGTGTGTGTGTGTGGCAAGAGTAATTTAATTTCCTAATAATTCTTACTTCGTTGAGTGGTAGCGCGTGAGGACTCACATCTAAGTGGCAGATTGTGCAGGGCTTATGGATAATTACCTCACCCAGTGTCGATCGTCCAAGGTGTTAGTGTACTCCCTAGTAGTGGCCGAGTAGTGGTGAGCCTGAGTAACAGTTGCTCAGATCGTACGTGGGTGCTTGTGTGTGTGTGTGTGTGAATGTATGTAGGTAGTGTCTTTTAGGTTAAAATCGTGAAGAGACAAAGTTCAAAACGCAGCATGACAGCTGCAGCTAGTAGACGAAAGTCGCCACAAACCCCAGAAAAACAATGCGCACAATCAAAGCCATCTATCAACCGGAACCGTTGAATTGACTTACGGTCGTCGGTTGCCACCACCCACATCGACACCGTCCTTCGCGTGCGTGTTACGCCGCGTGGTGCGTCTTGCGTGTGCGTAATCGAGCAAATACGACAGAGGAGTCGATCGTCGTGCGAGCGACGGTTTTACAGTTCGAACGCCTCGTTTACAACACCCCCTCGGGGATTTGCACACATTCACCGCTCCTGTTGTTGGGGATGTGATCCACAGGTTTTGTTTTGGGAACTTCAGCAGTCCCTCCAGATCGAAACTCCAAGGTCTCCGATGATTCTAGCATATTTTTGTTGTTGCTAGTGAGCCAAATGTTTGCCCTCACTAATATCTTTGCTCGGGAAGCGTAAGAGCCCGCCCATCTTCTCACATTGTATTTCACGAATCAAAAACAAAAATTGACAGTGAGTCGTTTATCTTCCCGCAATGCCCTCGCGCACAACGTAAACACGCGCACGAGCCAGTCTGCGGCGCCTGGATGTTGCAGAAGAAGTAGGAAGAAGAAAAAAAAAACATCTTCAAGATTATAAATATTCGTTTTTCGCGTGCGCACCATCAAGGCCTAGAAGATTGAGAACAAACCCCCCCACCCCTTCCGATATTTGCGTATTGCGTATTTTCAAATTAAACGCACGCATCTAACCGCATCTCCTTGCTTGCGCATTCGGGCGTGCGTCGGATCTTGGATCTTGGATCTTGACGATTTGGAGTCGCCCAGCTGCTGCGTGTCAATTATTGATCAAACTATGCTAGTGATCCTGTTTAAGGGTCTATCTACTTCTATCTTCTAGTCTCTCTCTCTCTCTGTCTTCCTTTAGCAGTGCTTGCAAGCGGTCGTGAAACAGCCAACACCAACCGGGCGGGGGACAACATAAAATGAGATAAATGTGCCGGGGGAGTGCGCGCGTCTACAGCCAAACGCGGACAAAGATCGTACGGTGACTGTCGGCGGAGCGGGGGGCGGTGAACGCGTGTGTGTGTGTGTGCGCGCATCGCGACTTGTAGCAGCAACGTGGGGGAGGGTGGAAAGCAAAAAAAAAACACACACAACTGCAGCGGGTGGAAAAGAAGAACACGACAGTTCTAACGCAGCGATGAAGCTGTGGAAATCGAAGAAGGGAGTTGCCGCGTCCTCCGGTACGACGACGAGCTGCGTATCGAGCTCGACCGGTACGCTCAAGGGGGGTGGCGGTGGCGGTGGCGGTATGCTGTCGAAGACGTGCAAGTTTAGTAACGGCGGCAACGGCGGCAGCAGCAATCAAAGCAGCAACGGCAGCAGCAGCAGCAGCAGCAACAGCAGCAGCAGCAACGGTCACAGTAGCAGCGTGCTCGATGACAGCATTGCCGAAACATCCTTCATCAACCACCACCAGGGCACCAACGGCACGCTGTCGCAGGACGGGGGCCAGCCCGGGAGCGGTGTCGTTTCCGCCATGGTTCAGCACTCAACCGGAAACATTTTTTCGGGTAAGCCACGGCATAAAATGTGTGTGTGTAACATGTGGAAGGAGGGGGGGATGGGAGGGTTGCTTCTGGGCTGGCGAGATTTACATATCGTGACTGCACGTTTATTGTTTTGCAAGGGTCGCATCGGTTTTACTGAGACTTTCTGGAAGCTATTACTGCTGTAGCTGGTGCACACTGTTGACATCATAATTCTGGCCATTGGTCGATAAATCGTTCATTAGCTACGCTTTAATTGCTGAGTGTGAGTGGGTGGGAGCTCGTAGATGCAGATTGTTTTATTTATATTTTAATTATCCCTACTGTAATGAGCTGAGACATTGAAGAGGGGGACGCAAAAGTCGTAAAAAGTTAGCTCCGAATTGTCGTTTGCTACGGAAGCTCCAATAGAAATTAGGCTGATATTTCTTGTACGCTGGTATGTTACTGTACGCCAGACACAAAGAGAAACGTGTAGAGTTACACACACGCAATATCCACTAGATGCACTTGGTCGTTTGCTAAGACAGAGCTGAGACCAATGTGTACTCCCCAAGACAGAGTTTCTCAGACTTTGAAATAAAACAGAGGACGTCGCAATGGTAAGTGAGCAGTGAGAACTCGTTATAAATCTCCGTAAACTCCATGAACTCAAACACTCCGCACATACGCTCTACACGCTCCTCAATGTAGCTCCTCACGGCTCCAATCGCGCCAAGCGCTCAAAGCTAGCGCCGCAAGCTCCAAAAACTCTGCACTCTGAATGCAGCTCCACATGGCTCCGAACACTCCGTACGCTCCATATTAGTGAAATTGCGAGCCAACTGTTGGAGTGAACGATAATAGGATCATTGAATTTTGCTTGCAGTTCTACTCCTATAATACATCAAAATAACTCAAAAGTACCTGCAAATAATTACTTCCAATATTGCACGGCTGAACGATGCTACAAAAATCGTTCAAAACGTCCGCTTTACCTGGTAGCGCGATTACTATGTATGTGCATTAGTGTTGAGATCATTATGTTCTTCCCTTTCTTTCATTCATTATGTTATTATTCTTCATTTACATTGGAGGAACGATCTGCGCAACCTACTAAAATCAAGACTATAGTGCTACAGAGGGACAGAGGGTGGTTCAGGTGGAATTCCATCAGGTCCGGCCTTACATAAATCGGTGCTTCTATCAAATACAGACGTCCCCCGAGTTACGATTCCCTCGAGTTACGACGATTCGCAGATACGAATATTTTGATTTTGACAGTTAAAAGTTGTCATTGAGACTGCATTGAAATAGATGTTCTTTTTTTATAATTTCTGTGCCGATAATCGTTACAAAGACATTTCCACAGATTCCACAACTCCCCGGTCTCGAATATCTGTATTGTGTAAACGGCTTTTTTAACGAAAATTAATACATTATCGTACTTTATTTAAAAAAAAAACACAATTTCATAGATTCCGACTCTTCAATTCCAGTTATAAACTTTATATTCACTGATATTCGACGTACGATTATTTCGATTTACGCCTTCCTTTGGGACATTGCTGAGGTCCCAAATACAGTCGTATCTCGGGCTACACCTGTAGACTAATGTGTCGATACGACCTTGGTTTAATTAACCATTAAACAGGTTAAAAACCTCTCTAAGAGTGAACACGCACCCATTACTTTTTATTCGGAACATTTCCCATCAATGTACCAAACTCCACACGCTCCTCAAACTGAGCGGTGTGGTTTCAATCTGGTAAACATTTGCACGTAGCTCTGCTGTATCTATGGTTCGTTCTATGTATAATATAATCTCAGCGATGTCTTACCTCAAAGAGGATGCATTTCTGGGTTTTGTGCACCTTTAAATGTGTTGAAATTAAATTAAACTATTACCAGTAATGGAGTATTTTGAATGATTGTTGTCATTGCTTGGTTTTTACCATAATAAAGCTCAATGACACAAATCTTTCAAGCTTATGATGTTGGAAAGCTTGTTAGAGGGAACAGTATATCGTTGTGTGCGGTTTCTCGTTCATGTGTATACTGCAGACTGAGAGAATTGAACCCGCGACGTTTGTTACGCTTGACCGCACACTTACCCACTACTGTATCGAGCCCCACACTGATACCGTTGTTAAAATATCAATTTGTATCGCTGTGAATCAAACACAGTGCAACACAAACATTTCCGACCATCTGTCAAAAAAAAAAAAAAAGCCATTCATAAAACGGTTAGTGCCCGCATTTCTCTACACTCACACACTGTAGTGGGCATTGAACAAATTGTTTTGAAACCAAGCAGAGCATAAGTATTGGTTGCGATGGGTAATCGTGGTAGCTAATTGAATCCCACATGTTCCCCTGCCCGCGGTGGCGTTCGCAACCGCGCAACAAATAAGCGTACGACACATGGTACGACTGCCAATTGAAAGACAACATCAACATAAAAATACAGCCGCCAGTTCGTCGATGCTTCCAGCCAGCCGTCGGTGTTGAGATGCGCAGCGGAAGGGAGCGGTTTGGTTTTGGGGCAAGAAAAACATACTCAAGCATACTTACCAAGTGCTTACCCCGCCCTGCGTGTGTGTGTGTGTGTGTGTGCGGGTCACATAAAAACTGCGTAGGTGTTGGCGCTCGCTCTACCATCCGCGCTATAATGTCACATTATAACTAATATCATCGAGGGGGAAAGCGCGAACGGGAGCGAAACATTGGAAAACAAATACTAGCGCGCACCGGGCAACCGTGGGCATTCGTAAGCCAAAGATCTATGCAAGACGAAGAGAGAGGGGGGGGGGGGGTGCAGTGTTGAGTTTTGAGAAGCGGAGGTCTCGCCCGTGTCCCGACGATTGAGTTCGACGCGAAACCGAACGGGCAAATTGGGTTGAGAAGTATTTTTACCCCTTCGTGGGTGCGCGCGCGCGTGCTCGCCAACGCTCGCTCACACAGCAACGAAGACAGACCTTGCGGGAAACCCAACATGGGGTGGCGCAAGCGGGGGGGGGGAAGGGTGGCCTAAAGGGCCGGCGGGCGAGACAATTTATCGGTTCGGTTTGCGCCCGGTGGATGAGTAAGCGTGCACGCCGGCATGAGTCAAATGTTTTGCTGCGCTGTCATCGTACCGAGGCTGCCGAGACAGCTTCTAGGATTCGATTCGAAGGACAGGAAGGACTTTCTTCTAATCAGACCGGCATGCTAATTTTCCTCAAATGGCATCATGTTAACCGAGCTCGAGCTTAATGCAAGTTGGGCTCCATCAACATCAACATACATAAAGCGTACTGCTGGCAGCCGAGCTTCAGCTCGGAAAATTCCATCCTTTTAGTGGACAAATTTTACTGCCACAATATATAAAATCGGATGTCTGTTGACAAATCTTTAGCACAAGCCCAGCCAGCCCGATAGCATCGCGCGACCGAACCACGACGGGCACAAATGCTAATCTTGGCACCATTCCATCGGATTTCCGAAAGGGAATGGGGTTGCGACTGGAGCGAGCTCCAGTGGCTCCCAGAAGGCATGGCGCCAGCGCCCCGGCACCGGCATGAGATATGAGATTGCCCAGTAGCGGCCGGGCAGCCAGTGTCGCCAGCTGGACGGCGACAGCATGTTCATCTTACTTGCCGATTCATTTTTTTGGGGAGGTTTTTTTGTGTCGTGGAGCTGGCTGGCTGGCTCCAATTTCCACCGGAACTCGCCGAAGCATTGCGAAAAACTCGACGTTCGCTCGATGTTCGCTCGGGCATCCGTCCCGGCGCGAAAGGGTTGTGTACTTTCGTACATATATTGCTTTATTCGCTGCTGCTTCCTTGCCGCTCCAAGCAAGGCTCCATCGCCGACGCATCGGCCCCCCCCCCCCCATGTCGCCACTTCCAGCAGCTGCTGGCGAGTAGACCGAACGCTAGCGTTCGTTCGTCACCATGTGCATAATTATAAATAAATGACTGTGCGTTTTGGCAGTGCGGCGACTGCATTTGCTGCGTGGTGCACTGCGCGAAATGCTGCTGCCCTGTCCTCCCGGATGTGCTCTCCCGCCCCGCGAGGTCAATGATCCGACATTAATCACCGATCTAATGATATATTTATATATATATATATATGTGTGTGTTTGTGTTGGTGGACTCTTCTGCTGAAGGGTTGGTTGGCTGGAAGTGGTGAAACGGAACCGGGCGGGAATTGGACACGCTGCATGGAGAACGTTATTTTACTTACTACTTATCTAGATTTTTTTTTTTATTTTTATGAGCCTGCACACACGCACCGAGATGATGTGTGCGTGTAAATGCCGTTTATGCGTCTGGGGCATCTCGTCAAAGGGGATCAACAATCGAATGCTTTATTTTTTAAGATCATTTTTCTCTAGTTGGTTGAATCATCGGTGCAGTAGCTATCAGCTCTTTAGTTGGAAAAGGAAACGTAAATTGATAACTTGCTTTCACCAGAATAGCAATCGTTTTTATAAGTATGATTTCATTTCCAACATCATCAATTTATTGATAGAACCACATTTCAACCATGAATGCAAGACACTCAAACAGTAGAGAAGCTTAAGATTCATTCGAACGAGTCTTCTGACATATATTAGCTACTTTAGATGTGTGTATCTGGAACATACGATACATTCCGCATATTATTAAGCGATTCGCGGGAGATTAACATTTGAACTGATTTTATGAATTTAAAATTATGAATTATGATTTGATCGTATCCCTTATATATTTGGTTCGTTCTCATAATTTATTGGTATTTTCCGATTGGATATCAATACAATTGGACCAACACATTCTGGGAAACGGACAAAAAATCGTTTTAACGCACCAAAAAAATATAGGAACCCACCAAAAATCTGATGGGAACTAACGAAAAAATCGTGGGAAACCCTGTATCATGATAAATTATTGATAAATACAGTCTTTCCCCGAGTTACGCGACACTCTAGTTACGCGAATTCGAGTTACGCTAAAAATTCGCGTTTTTGACAGTTCAGATGTAAAATCATTACAATTTTCTCTACCAATTGTCATATGTAAAATTATTTGCATTTTTGCAAAAGTTTTAAGTCACTAAAAACAGAAATAACCAATTTTTCTACACTAATTGCATCAAATACGTAATAAATTACATACATGAACTAAATTCAATCAAAACTCTTTATTAATCAAGTATATTTTGGCCATAAAACGTGATATTCGACACGCGTGAAAATCCGAGTTACGCGAATGTCTCTGAACAGAATTTGTGTTATTTCGAACTACACGAACAAAGCTGGTCACTACTTTTGTTTCTTTTTACGTATTTTTCGAATTAGAATTTGGAGCAAATTAACCAAAAATTGTTTTGGAATGGAGGACCGTTGAGGTTTCATGCTGAAATTGGTTTTTGGGAGTACAACATAAGCTCACCAACTCATGGCTCTAGGGTTGACATCTATGGGGCATTTAAGACAAACCCCGTTGATACCCCAGAATCCTAGACATAGATGAAGATGTCTGCAATTATTATCCAGCATTTGCTGCACTATAGGATTTGCAATTATAGGATTTGGCTATGCTTCCAGGCCGTTAACTTCAGAAAATATAATGCTTTAATGATGCCAATATTGATCCAGCCACTAGCTACGGCACCTATCTGCAAACAAAGTGGGCGTTAGGAACTAGTTTTACTGTTCAACTTCAGATCATCAAGGGATCGTTACTACCAATAATAAGCGATGGCTGCCAATATACCACTGCTCCGAATTCATTAAAAAGAGAAGCAAGAAACAAGGGCTTTCAATCACCCGCCATCGATTTGTAGATTCAAAAGCGACGAAATTGCTAGGAATGCGCCATTTGTAAGCTGCGAGCGTGACCTCAATTTTCTAGCAAAACTCGCTACGCATTCCCGGATATGCACCCTCTACAAGCAGATGGTGGCACGGAGCTGAGCTACGTGCTAGAATGGCAATTCGAGCGACTCCAAGTAATGAATTAGCTGGACCCTAACGATGGATCGTAAAGTATTGCAGGAGTTGTTAAACGTGTTGTTTTTTTGGTTGCCGGGCGGTTGCTATGTCGGAGCAAAGTCGTATGATGTGTGTTTCCGTTTTTCTATTTCCAGCGAGCGATCGTGCCATGAGTCCAGCACAATCGGAAGACTCCGGGCTGGCGGCGGATCGGGGCACCACGTACGCTACTATCTCGATACCGCGTGACAGCGGCCAGATCGGCATAGTGATGGCAGGTATGTGTATACGGCTGTGAACCTCGATCGAGTCAACGACTCCAAGCGCTTGCTTTATTTGATCCCTCCCAGAGCGCAACGATCTTTCCTTTCCGCCGATGGTGGAGTCGATCAGTGGTCCAGTGGCGGATCTGCTAGCACCGGGCGACCGCATCCACCAGGTCGATGGCGTGTCCACGATCGGGCTGTCGAACCAGCAGATCTTCAGCATCCTGTGTCACGGCGAGGGACCGGCCGTCATCGAGATCGAATACTCCTTCCCGGAGTACAGTGAGTATCGCCCGCTTTCTAGCCCCCCTTCAATCCATTCCTAGAAGTCTCGCTCACCCAGACCGCTCTCTCCAGTTTCGCAGAACAGTCTCTGCGTAACGACCAAAATCGCACAGATCACGGTGGAGCGGGAAAACGGCTGCCTGGGGCTGACGCTGCGGGGCGGCGGCGAGTACCCGCTGGTTGTCACGAACGTGCGCATGAATGGTCCCGTCTTTAAGACGGGCCAGATCAAGCCGGGCGATCGGGTTCTGCGCGTTGACAATGTAAGAGCCACAGGGCCAGTGGCCCGGACCTAACCATCCAGAACAGATCTGTTTTTACATCTGTCCCACTCCTCGCAGGTCTCGCTTCTTAACAAGAGCCTCTCGGAGGCACAACACATACTGAAGGATGTGCACGCGTCCGGCTACACGAACCTGATGATCGAGTACGACGTCTCGGTGATGCAGACGGTCGAGCTGAGCATGGGCCCGCTGCTGCTCGAGATCGAGCGGCCGATGAACGAGAAGCTCGGCCTGATACTGAGCAACTACTCCAGCGCGGTCAACCTGAACGACATCTACCACAGCAGCTACAAGCTGAACGAGGTGCAGCCGGACGGCATCTTCATCGCCAGCATACTGCCCGCCAGCATCGCCGACAGGTAGGTTTCGGTTTGAGGCAGGGACATTGGGTACGAATGTCACGCTTGTTTACCCGCCTCTCGTTCTAGATGCGGAGCGCTCACCGTCGGCGATCAGATCCTGTCGATAGACGAGAGTGTGGTCGACAATGGAGTGTGCACGCTGGAGGAGGCTACCGCACTGTTGGATGCAAACTGCGTGAAAGGCTACACGCAGCTGCACATACTTCCTGCCCATATGTTCGTTCGGCGTCGAGGTAGGTACAAAGAGAGAGAGAGAGAGAGAGGAGAGCCAAAGATAGACAAAGAACAGTGAACTGAGTGAGCGGATAGCATTGAAAGATATCTTTCACGGGGAAATTCGCAACGCTGTCAACACTGAAGACTCCCAAACGGTGTGGCAGCTACAGGATCCGTCCTGGGAGTCTTAGCAGAATCAGTTTCAGGCGACAGGCACAGGCTATTTTAATTATCCAAGCACTTTTTTGTGTCTCTTCGCGCGAATATCCGGTCGGTCCCTCTTTGGAGCATCCACAAATTCTCTGGAACTGCAACCTATGACCCGGCAGCAGTGGGGAAGAGGATCGGTTGCTACACGACGTGATGGTGTGACGACCGGAAACATAAAGAGCTGATGACACGCATCATTTGCCATACTGTTGTGCCTACCCTGCGGATGCCTTCCACGGGCAGCAGCAAGAACTTCTGCGACAAGTTCTAATTAAAAATGAAACTGTCATGCCATTTTTCTCACTCTGCTTGGGCGTGCTTCATAAAGAACGTGGAGTAGCAGAATGAATCTCGTTCTTGATTTTCAGTGCTTTATGCACTAGAAAATATTTTTTTTCAATACTCGTTTGTAGAACCATTATTCGGATCTACCTACCAGAAATCCCAACACAAAAAAAACCCTCTCACACTCAATTACGTAATGAAGGCAAACAAAGTGGCAGCGATAGAAAGTGAAAACGGAAACAAAAACAAAAAAAAAACGGTTCTCAGGTTTTTACGACCACCGAAGCGAGAGTTTTTAGGACAGCCGGACGTACTGCCGCCACCCCCCAAAAAAACCCTCGCTGGACGCTGGACCCAGGATGCGCAGGCGCACCCGGAGCTCGGAAATCCGATCCAGGGTCAATGTTTCTGCAATGCCCTGCACTGCCCCAAACCGCTGTACGGCTCAGGCGTATTATTTAATGTTGTGTTGTTGTCGTTACCCAATCGCGCAAGCATTACTGGCGGGCGCCGTTCGACGCAAAGTCCAGGCCACCAACGTTTGCAGTACGACCAACGAGACTAGAGAGAGAGAGAGAGAGAGAGAGAGAGTACACACTCGCGCGGCCGTAAACGTGACATCCGCGTGTCCACAAACGCCGATCTCGCCGACGTGCGTTTTCCTTCTTTTTTTTATTGGTTGGTTGGTTAGGTTTCTTCTTCCCGCTTTTTGGCACCAGCCTGCGCTGCGCAACGGCTGCGGGCGTGTGTGAGTGGGCACGTTATTTTTAGACTCATTATAATTTGTTTTCCTCCACCTAGGGGTGCGATATTTTCTTACGCTGTCCCCCCCCCCCCCCCCTGTCGCTGTGCACCCTCTCAGCCTCGGCCCCTCCGATCGCTGAGTCAATGTGAGAAGGGCGTCGTTGCAGAGCAGCAGGGGCCTATGTTTTGCGGGTGCCCATGCCTGCCACTGGCATCGTCGGTTGAATGATGATCGCACTCCGAGCAGCGCACACGGTGGCGAAACCCCCGTAATATGAAAAGGCGGAAAACCCCGGCAAGACGACACGACACTCGCCAGCGTCGTTGACAACTACACTACTGCTGCGTCACCTTTCATACAGGGCCCCGCCGTTTGGTTTTTGGTTTTTTTTTTTTGACAACGACGGTGCGATCTCTATTGAAAGAGAGATGGAGAGCGACGAGAGTAGCATCCATGAAACACTCAGCGCAGCGTCACTAAGATGAAAGCGACCTGCAGAGTGCGAGTGTTTACGTACCGTGTGGGAGACGGTGGAGTGCTTCAAGCCGCTCGCCAATGACGAAAAGAGATCACCACTTTGGAGTGACAGCTGCACCTAAGCGCTCCCTAATGTGCGCTTGACGAGCAAAACGACAACGCGTCCTCGTCGTCTGCTTTAAGCCGAAATGGGCAATAAAATTTTACTTTGGAGTGTATGTGTGTATGTGTGTGTGCACGCTCCCGGGGAAGCGGCGTTGAACGTTGCTCACTCGGGAACTGCTGCTAATTTTATCTTTCGCTTCGATCTCTAGCACCGCCTCCATGTGTGTAGAGCGAAGGCCCAAATCTCCGTGCACGAAAGGTGCAATGGTAGCACTGTAATGGCAATCCACGATTTGTTGGCACGGTTGCGCTGCACGGGTTGTTTTTTTTTTCATAATTACGTGCCATTAATTAGACCGTGCGGTGCGGTGTGTGGCCTTTCGAAAACAAAGTTGATACCGCCCTGAAATGTGTTTTTTTTTTTTTTGCGGGGCGTCTGGTTAAGACCAGGAGCGGATCTAGGGTGCCAGAGTCCCAATGTGGTACCAAAAACGGGGCCCAAAGTCACTAAACTATATTGTGTTTACTATAATCTTTGGAGCCATCTCATCTGATCTGCGGCGTTTGGATCCTATGCTGATACGATTGTATTGATAGTCGCGAAGAATCCAAATTTACTTGTAAACGATCCCTTCTCATGAAGATTCCGGACTGATGTCGTTTCTGAAACTTTTGATTTCAATTCCAGAACTAATTCTGGTTTTGGACCCAATTCCAACGAGTTCCTATGAGCAGGAACTCTTCACTGCTTAGTCCGCCATTTTGTTTGTGTATCAGCTTGCCCGATCTAACCACTACTGTTCCCCTGACTTACTTCGCCGGCAGGCATCTCATGCTCCAGCCCCCGGTACGGCTTCAACACGGTCGACTCGCGCAAGAACCTCGCCGGCGGCAATAGCAAGAACGCGCGGCGACTCCTGCGCAAGAGCTCGCTGCCCCAGACCGCCGAGGACGGGCTGCTCCAGTCCAGTGGGGGACTCTGCCGGGCGGAAAAGATCCATCTCATCCTCGACTGTTCGGCCGGGTCGGGCATCTGTCTGGGGCCAAAGACGGCCTGCGGCTTCCTGATCGCTCAGATCCTGCCCGACTCAGTCGCGGAACGGTCCGGCTGCCTGCAGAAGGGCGATCGGTTGATCGCGATCAACAAGCTGCGCGATCTGGACGTGAACGCGGCCCGCCAGCTGCTCGGCGATTACGGGCCGGTGACGGTCGCGAACCACTACCACAATCAGGCGCCGACGTCGCACTGGGTCGAGCTGGAGGTGGAGTTCGACATGGCGGACGCGGTCGTGCCGGCGAGCGGCGTCTTCAACATCAAGCTGCGCAAGCAGAGCCGGTGCGGGCTGGGCATCACGGTGAATGGGAACGCGCACGGTTCGTTCCTGATCGCAGAGGTGAAGCCGGGCAGTGCGGCCCACCGGACGGGCTCGCTGCGGGCCGGCGACCTGCTGATGGCGGTCGACAACCGGCCCCTGCAGCACTACAATCTGGACCTGCTGCTGAAGGAGAGCAAGAACGAGTGCATCACGCTGACGGTGAAGCGGAACTCGCTGCCCGACTTTCTGTACGACGCGCAGCAGAAGCCGGCCGGGCTTTACGGGAGCGCCGAGGAGAGCGGGGCCTTCACCTACGGCAATCGGTAGGAGCGGGAAGAATAGGTGTAGTGTACTGGAGGGCCAATTTCTAATCATGGTTGTTGTTTTTTTTTTAGATACACAGACGGGACAATGCTGAAGATGAACAGCAGCACAGAGTCATATGCCATCGAGGATCAGCTCCGGCGTCCTGTCTGGTCCAGCACACCTTCCTACGATGGTGCACCGATGGGCACTGGTCAAGGCACTGGCACGCTGAAAGCGCCCACCCAGCCGGGCGGCAGTGCCGAACACCTGCCCCTACCTCCGGCCCATCTGTTGACCATGGACAGTGAACCGGCCGACGATCGGTACGACGACATACTCCACTACAAGATGGTGTCGATGAACATTAGCAACAGCAACTACGTCGGATTTGGCGCTAACGGCACGTCTCCCGACACTGGGCTGACCTATGGCAATGAGCAGCCGCCACCACCGCCACCTCCGCTACAGGCAGCCCCGCCGCCGGAGGAGCTGCGGCAGCGTGTGTTCACCGTGCGGCTGGAACCTAATGGGGGTCCGCTCGGTATAACGTTGGCCGCCAGCGAGGACCTGCAGAAGCCCATCAAGATCAGCGCCGTTACGGAGGGCGGTGTAGCGCACACGGTCGGTCAGCTGCAGGTCGGCGACTGTCTGCTCGCCATCAACGGCGAAAGCGTTAGCGGTGTGCCGCTCACGACCGCGACCAAGCTGCTGCAGAAGTTTGAGAACGTCGTCGACCTGCAGATTGCCCGCGTTGAGCCTGTGCCGGCCGGTGGTGGTGTTGATGGTGGGTCCGCGTCGGCGGTCTACGCGAAGGTACAGCGGCGACCGCGCAGCCCCTCGATCAATGATGCCGCTTCGAACAGCTCGTACGGTGCGGCACAGACGGGCCCCCCTGGGGGCGGTACCATCCGGACGATGCACGTGACGCTGTTCAAGGACCGGGTGTACGACGATTACGGGTTTTCCGTGTCGGACGGGCTGTACGAGCGAGGGGTGTACATCAACCGCATACGGTCGGGCGGACCGGCCGATCTAGCCGGGCTGCTGCGACCCTTCGATCGCATCGTACAGGTAAGCGGCAGGTGCCCCTACAGGTCGCCGTCTTCTGCAAGGAAACTAATGCGCTATCTCTCTTACCTTACGTGGCAGGTTAATGGGACGAAGACGCAGGACTTTGACTGCTGCCTCACCGTGCCGCTGATAGCGGCGGCAGGCGACAAGATAGAGCTGGTTATACAGCGAACACTCGAGGAGTAGGGCAAGGCGTCGGAAGCGTCGGAGACCATCCACTAATGGTGTTTATTCCCTTTTTTTCTCACAACAAGCTCTTCTACTCCTACACACTACCCGTTTACAACTGTCCATTAAAACTAAAAAAACAACAAACAAACAAAACTACATTCATCGCTTCCACTAATATGGCATTATTTATTTAAAAAGTCTCTCCGTAGGCACCACTAACGTATTAGCGTTTACACATTAATTTTAATAACACAAACTGCAACAATTGACAATAATAAAAGAAGAAAAAACAAACAAACAAACCAGAAAGGCTGCACGGGTCGGTGTTTTTTTACGGGGGCTTGATTTTGTTTACGGGTTGCATCGCGCGCAAAGTACAGCCTACGCTGCGCGTACGCGGATGTTCCAAAGGTGCTTTGCTTGGCTAGGTTAATAATAGTTCTATTGACGTCACGCGTCGAGTGAAACCCCTTATCAAATGTATCTCGTGTGCCCGTACTGTACAAATATTTTGCATGGTTTGGTCTGGGTACTTTGGCACGTTTGCTAAAACGCAAAGTTCCAGTGGAGTCGAATGTTTTGATAGGTGTCGAAGGATGCGTAAAAAAAAACCTGGAGGATCCCCGGTGAAGAATTCATGTAGCACAGCAACACTTCAGCCGGCTGTTTGGGGGTGGACTGCCTACCCCGTGTGCATGCGGCCAGATACTTCAGATGCTATCTTGGATGCTCCAGCATCCGGTACTTATCAAGAACTTTCAAGATGTCGGCTTTAATTAGTCTGCTCGGGTGTGAAAGTTAGGCCCAGACAATGGCGAGCCGGGATGTATCATTAAACAATTTCTTCCAATTAAACTGTACCCCGCGCGGCCTGGTGCATCGTTTGGCGGCTATTGGTTTTGGTTCGACACCATCCTCACACGATGGGCGGACAACAATCTCACTCTTCTCATCATCGTCGTTTGGTGCGCGCTCTCTCTCTCTCTCTCTCTCTCTCTCTCTCTCTCTCTCTTTCTCATCCTCCTTCTCTGGCTGGTTTCATTAGTCCAAATGAGCGCTATTTCTGTTTCGTTGGTTATTCTAGCACGAAGATTCACGAACTTGCGTGGGGAGCGCGGACGCGGTCGGTGTTGGACGTGTGCATGGCAAGCTATTTAAATCGCTCTCGCACACCGACAGCTCAGTAGCGAGAATCTTCTCTGCGCCAGTGCAATACCCCTTAATCTGTTGCCGGCTGCTTCGCAATCGTCGAAGAAGGTTGTGGCAACGCGGAAGTGTAAATTTGGAGTCGTGATAGTTGGGGAAATAAACCGTTTCGGCTACTTGCACCACGGTGTGCACGCGACCATAAACCGATCATTCAATCTTCATCGATCATACACTGTCTGTGGAGGCAATCACATCAACCAACCAATCGTACCAGTTATATATAGTGAAAGACCCTGAACACTACCGATCTTGCACGCGGCTACAGCACATGCAGGATGTAAAGAGACAGATAGGTGACGCCATATCAGACATTCCGCTGTTTTTTTTAAAGTGTTTTTGGAGGGGCACTGGATGCTGCAAAGGGCAGCCCTAGATTAAGAAGATGAACGGAACGGGCTTAATGTTTCCCACCTTTTTACTGCTGCACAACTACTCGCTCAACTACGGTGACAACAGTGTTGTGAACAGTCCACGAATGCGGACAGGTAAAACCGCGATCAGCCGTTGGTATCAACGCAAAGCCCCTTACTAACCACAACACCTTCTACCGCTTGGATCCTGCGTAGATCTTACCGTGTGCTATGGTATCTTCGGCTGCTACACCACGACCGATCCGTGGACGAGTGCCCGCCGCCCGATCGCATTGCTGCCGGAGCCGCCGGAAGAGCTGGACGTGAGCTTTGTGATATTTAATGGGCGCAACCGGTCGTACCCGCAGTACTTGAACAAGTTCCCCAGCTACCTGGACCTGCCAGACTCGATCAGCTCGACCGACATTAACCCGAGGGGCATGATCTACTTCATCACGCACGGCTTTCTGGAGAAGGGGGCCACGAAATGGGTAGGAGAGCGTCCTGTGCCTATGACGTCTGGGCGATGTGTCTTTATCCGGTTTGGTTTTGCATTGCTTCGCTTTCTAGATTGAAAAAATGATGAACGCGCTGCTGGATATGGACGCCGACTCGACGGTGATTGTTATCGACTGGGGCAAGGGTTCCAATCCACCGTACAATCAGGCGTGCGCTAACATCCGGTTGGTGGGGAACATCGTGGGGCACTTTATATATACGATGATGGTAAGTTCTCAAAATTAAGTCCTACCCCTGTTCTTGCAAGTTCGCATCTTACACCGTGCCTCTGAATCTGTGTGCCGCCCTCCTCCCCAGGGTCAGCTAGGATTGCAGAACCTCGACAACGTGCACATGATAGGTCACTCGCTGGGGTCGCACCTCTCCGGATATACCGGCACGATGCTGCGCGACACCTACAACCTAACGCTTGGTCGCATCACGGGGCTCGATCCGGCCGAGCTAGCGTTCACCGAGACGGACACCCGCGTAAGGCTCGATCCGGGCGACGCCAAGTTCGTGGACATTGTGCACAGTGACGCGACACCGTTTGTGCCCAAGATCGGGCTCGGGCTGCTCGAACCGATCGGGCACGTCGACTTCTACCCCAACGGAGGCTTCAATCAGCCGGGCTGCGAGCGCAACTTCTGGAAGGACGCCGGCAACCATCGGTTCGTGTCGAGCGTGTTCCAGTTCTTCAGCTGCAGCCATTCGCGCTCCTACCTGTACTTCACGGAGAGCATACGGCACCCGATGCGGGTCGTGTCGTGCGACACGTACGAAGGCTACAATGCGGGCGAATGCTTTGACTGTGGGGCGCGCGGCAGCCACTGCATCGAGTTTGGCATGAACAGTGTGCACGGGTACAGGCGGCTGGTGCGGGAGCGACAGGTTAGTGTGAGCGAGTACCGGCCGATCGAGCTGTTCTTCCTCACCAACTCGTACGCACCGTTCCTGACGCCCAACTTCCGCATCACGATCAAGATCGCGGACGGCAAGGAGAGTGTGGAGCACGGGCCGGAGATTGGCAAGATCTTCCTGTACATTGACGGGCGCGACGACAAGATCTACTTCAACGAGGTGCCGACGTAAGTGTGCGCAAGTGACTGTATTTTTTGCATGTTAACTGTATCCTGCTATCTACTACTCCCACACGCAGCCTGTTCGAGCCGGGACATAACTACTCCAAAGTCATCACGGGGCGGGCAAACAGTGAACCGACGGCCATCAGCATCGGCTGGGAGTACGAGACAAACCTGCTGAACCCGCTTACCTGGCGGTTGCTCACCTCGCCCCGCGTGTACATCGAGTACGTCGAGCTGCAGACGCTGGCGCAGAGCAGACGGGTGAAGATGTGCCAGGCGACGCACGGGCCCATCACCAACAACGAGCTGGGCGTGCTGGCGAAGGTACACTGCAAAAAGCATTAGCAGAATAGTGCATCGTTCACACTATCAACCTAGGTACTACTACATCTCATTCAATGGACGTCTTATTTCAACCCCCAACTCCCCTCATCACACACTCGCTCTCGCCTGCCTTATCAATGCAATGTATTGTAGTTTAAAAAAAGCAAAAGTAATGTAAAAATATAATTATATGTACTATAAAATATCAAATACTGAAATCTACGTGAAGACTCCGTGTTTCGTGTTTTTTTTTTCGCTTTTCAAACCTCCCCATAGTTCCTCTCACTGTGGTGTTGTGTACACCGACGCTGGGGACGCACTTCAAGGTAATCTTGGGGCAGTGGCGCAGATCGCTCTCGGCGCACTTGATAAGCCGGGTTCGCTTCCACGCGGCGGCCAAATGTCAAAATCCGGCTGCTGCCCTGGTTCGTGCCGCGGCTGCACGCGCTACCGCCCCGCCGGTGTCCGAAGGGCACTGTAGGTCCTGTGTTTACGGCGAGCCAGTGCGTCTGAACTTTGCGCTCCACTCCAGGATGCTCGCTGCTGCTATCAGTGACGTAAATGGCGCACTGTACGTAGCGACGTCCGGGTGCAGCCGTTCCCAGTGATGAGCGTGAAACATCGCGACAGCATCAGGCAAACACCTTTCCCAGCAGGCTCCCAGCGTCTTCTAGACTGTTTTTGTGCGCGAAGCCTTGCGAGATTAGGCGTAAAGGCGTAATGAGGTTACACGCTTTGGACGGTTTTTTCTCTCCTCCCCCTTTTTAAATGACGCCTCTTAATCAACTAGCTTGAAGTAACTATCGCTGGATCGGAGGTCGATCCTGACCTCGCACTGGGGGACATTCGCTCGCGATTACGCATCAGCAGCAAAGGAGGGGGAATGAGATCCCTTCATCGATATTTTTAGAAGAATCATCACTCGTAGAGCTGTCATCGTGTGCCGTGCGCTGATAGAAGGGTTCAACGTTAAGCGCTCCTGAAGAATCTTCCTGTGTTGTACGCAACGTTGAGCACACATTTCCTACAGTCGCGCTGAAACACTGTTTACGACCATACCTTTACTGGAATAGTCTCTTTCGCTCTTTTTTTCTCGGATGTCGTTGAAAGTCTAGGTCGTTTGTTTCTAGGACTCGCTTGCCGGAGCTCCAAACCCCGCTCTTATCAGTGGTCTTTGTCTCCGTGCGCGATCGGCTTCAATCGGCTGTGAGCTGCCCCATCCCCTACGGAGCAGATTGATTTCATCGGAATCGAAACGTCAACAGTGGTTTGTGTGTGCGTGTGTGCTTTTTGCTCTTTTTTGTTCGCTCCTGCCGACCGAACTAATTGCGATGACTGCGGGCCGGTGTGGCAGCCGGCCTTCGCCTTTAGTCGGGTGGAGGACACTCACGCGCTCGGTGTTGGTTCGGAACGAGCAGTTACAGTGACTGGCAAGGTGTGCAAAACACAAGTGGGCTCCACAGCACAATCAAAACGATGGAGATAAGCAACACCACCGGGTTTCTGCTGCAGACTATCCTCTGGATGGCCAACCATGAGTACAACAACTCGCTCATCAATGTGATACACAATCAAACGCTCAGTGCGGATAGCAACAAGACGAGTGGTAGGTGTTTGCAGGTGTAGTAGCTGTGACATTCGCACATTGGGGCCAGTACATCACGCTCACGTCCCCGCTCTCGTTTGTAGGTGAGTTCTCGCTGGCGGAAGATGTGCGCTGCTACGGTGTGTATGGCTGCTTTCCGATTACGCCGCCCTGGATCGACGAGAAGCGCCCCGTCGCGTACCATCCGCAGTCGCCGGCGACGGTGGACGTGCGGTACCCGGTGTTTACCAAGCCGAACACCGATCATCCGAAGTTTATCGACATCAACGATCCGGCCAGCGTGCGGCATCTCGGCATCAATCCCAAGGGGCGCATCTACTTCATCACGCACGGCTACATCGAGTCTGGTGATCGACCGTGGGTAAGGTTCTTGAGGGAGTTTATCGCAACTACACTAAAAGAGCCTGTGATCGTCTGACACCCGCCTATCCATTGCTCTACTGACAGATCCGGCAGATGGTGAACGCACTGATCGAGAACGATCCGGACCGGACGGCCAGCTGCGTCGTGATCGACTGGCGCAAGGCGTCGAACCCACCGTACACGCAAACCTGCGCCAACATTCGGCTGATCGGGGCCATCACGGCGCACGTGATCTACTTGCTCTATGTAGGCACCGCGTAGCAGGCACCACCACCTTGCCTGCAACCCCTCTATCAGTCACCAAATCCAACCTTTCCCAAAAACCTGTGTCTGTGTCCGTTGCAGGAGGAGCTGAACATGAAGAACCTGGACAAGGTGCACCTGCTGGGCCACTCGCTCGGGTCGCACCTGTGCGGGTACGCCGGGTACCATCTGCAGAAGGACTTCGGGCTAAAGCTGGGCCGCATTACCGGGCTCGATCCGGCCGAACCACTGTTCTCCGATACGGATCCGCTGGTGCGGCTCGATCGCAGCGACGCCAAGTTCGTGGACGTGATCCACTCGGACGGTTCGGAGTGGGTGAGCAAGGGCGGGCTGGGGATGTACCAGCCGATCGGGCACGTCGACTTCTACCCGAACGGGGGGTACAATCAGCCCGGCTGCAGCGATCCGATGAACAAGTTCATCCGCAAGCACGACGACTCGTTCTTCTGGGGCTTTCAGGAGTTCTTCGGCTGCAACCATCTGCGGTGCCACCAGTTCCTGACGGACAGCATACTGCACCGGTGCCCGTTCGTGGGCATCGGGTGCGAATCGTACGCCCAGTTTCTGCGCGGCGAATGCTTCGAGTGCGACCGGGACGGGCACTACTGCGTCGAGTTTGGGCTGAAGGCGCAGGAAAGCTACAGCCGGCTGATCGAGAACGGCGTGATAAAGGATCCGAACGCTCCGCTGAGTGTTTACATGATTACGGGCGCTGAGCCACCGTACTGCCGTAAGTATTGCCGGTCCAGCGCACACTGCTCGTACAGCTCAAACTGTTAGCGTCCCTCTGCAGGATCGCACTTCCGCATCACGATGAGCGTTTCCGACGAGGAGGAGAGCCTCATACACGGGGGCGAGATTGGCAAGATGTCGTTCGAGCTGCACGGCGAGGGCGGCGTGCGGTCGGGCAAGATGGACTTCTCCAAGGATCCGGTGTACTTCGAGCCGGGCGGTAACTATTCCGCCATCATGGCCGGGTCGCACGTCGCCAAGCTGCTGAAGGTGATGCTGACCTGGGAGTATCGGACGAATCCGCTCAACCCGCTCACCTGGCGCCTGCTGGTGGTGCCGCGGGTGTACGTGCAGCGCATTCGCATCCAGCTGATGGAGCAGCGCACCAGTGTGGTGGTGTGTCCGCTGAACGACGCACCGGTCCGGGCCGATCAGGAGAATGAGTTCAAGAGTGAGTACTGCCGGTCCTGAAGCGGCCCCTAAAGCAAGCTCTCTTCCGATCGTGATGGTTGAGATTGCTTTTATCCAGCATAATGTGAAGTTGTACCTTTCAGTTAGACAAAACAAAGTTTTGATTGGCAATTAGGATTAAAGCTATGTTAAACGAAATAAGCGATGTGCTGGATGGAGCGCATGAATTTGCAATAAAATAAAGTCATTCCGAGCACGTAACGTAAAACATTTCTTCACATGCAACGATTCTTGATGTTAGTGATTCTTGGAAGTGTTATGAATAACTTAATCTTTGTAGATGTGAACAACTTGAACGGTATCTGGAATGTTATGATGCTTCAATAATTCTTACGATTCTTGAAAAATTGATTCAAGTGTTAATTCTTGAATTCTTGATTCTCTGTAATGGGATGGGATCCGAAGCCCCAGTGAGGGATAATACAGACTCTCCCATCCAACTCCTATTCCGACACGTCCTCGTCGTGCAGAGTGGTAACATGTGTCACCACATATCCAAGCTTGGGTACGTGGGCGCGGGGCCAGTTACCCAGTCCCATGCAATCAATGACTAATGAAAGCTCCAGAAGAATTCGAAACGGACCTCACGATACCGACCATACGCAATGCTCCCGGACTACTCTAAAAATGGGCTCATGGAACGTACGCACTCTAAGCGAAGCCGGAGCCTTAAAAAAGTTGATGATGCCCTAGCCACACTGAGCATGGACCTCGTAGCTCTACAAGAGATTCGGTGGCTAGGGAACGGTGTGCACAACAGGCGTGGTAAGCAATGCTACGACATATAATACAGCTGCCACGACCGCCACCGCGTGCTCGGAACGGGTTTCGCCGTAGGTCCCCGGTTGAAGCCCGCAATCATGGATTTCAAGGCTATAAACGATACCCTGCGCATGCGAGGCAAATCCTTTAATACAGCTACAAACGTTCACGCCACTACCGAAGAGAAAGAGGAAGAGGAGAAGGACCTGTTTTACGGCCGCCTCGCTAAAACCATAGATGCGTGCCCCAGGCATGACCTCATAATTATCCTGGGGGACTTCAACGCAAAAGTCGGTAGGGAGCCAATGTACCGCCAATACACTGGCTGTCACAGTCTGCATGAGCACAGTAACGATAATGGTAGTAGATTGGTCCAGTTCACCGCAGCGAACAATCTGGTTGTAGGAAGTAAACTACCACGAAGGGTCTGCGCCAGGGGGACGGGCTTGCCTGTCTACTATTCAACCTGGCGCTAGAGAGGGCCATCTGCGACTCGAGGGTGAAGACTACGGGAACCATCTTCTATAAGTCAACCCAGATCCTGGCATACGCTGATGATATAGACATCATTGGTCTGCGGCTCTCCTATGTAGCAGAAGCCTACCAAGGGATCGAGCAGGCGACAGAGAGCCTCGGATTGCAGATAAACGAGGCAAAGACCAAACTGATGGTGGCAACATCAGCGGGCCTACCAATAAATAATCAGAATCTACATAGGCGTGACTTGCAGATAGGTGAACGCACTTTTGAAGTCGTCCCACAATTCACCTATCTTGGGTCAAAGGTCCGCAACGACAATAGCATGGAAGCTGAGTTGCGCCCAAGGATACTGGCTGCCAACCGGTCATTCTACAGCCTGAAAAATCAGTTCACCTCAAAGAACCTGCCGCGACGGACGAAGCTGGGACTATATAGTACCTATATAGTACCAGTACTCACATACGCCTCTGAGACATGGGTACTGTCCAAATCTGACGAAACCCTCTTAGTCGCGTTCGAGAGGAAGATGCTCAGAAGGATACTTGGCCCCGTATGTGTGGAGGGACAATGGAGGAGCCGCTATAATGAGGAACTATACGAGATGTACGGCGACCTCACTGTCGTACAGCGTATCAAGCTCGCCAGGCTCCGGTGGGCTGGACATGTTGTACGCATGGAAACGGACGACCCAGCCCGTAAAGTCTTTTTAGGCCGTCCACAAGGACAGAGAAGGCGTGGTAGGCCCAAATTGAGGTGGCATGATGGCGTGGAGGCGTCCGCCATTAAGGACCGCAAAGCGGTTTTAGAGCCGGATAAGTAAGTAAGTTAATTCTTACTTCTTTGTTGTTTTCAATTTCGGATATTCATAAATTCCACAAATGCTAACCGTTTTTTCTCATCTAACCTACAGAAGATTAATAAAATCACGTTATAGCTCACACTCAATGTATTCAGCCGTAGTAACGATTCGCCTCGAATCATACGATTCAGCACGAGTTAAAATCCAAATGATTCTGTATTGCAGCTGTATTGCGACGAAGTTCTTGACACACTTACACACTGGTGCTACCATACTACCACCACGAAAGCATGTAGAGAGGGATTAGTTAGACTTTATTTGTGTGTTCGCTCTGGTCATAACATCATCATTAGCGACTTTGTTTGTTTCGTTTTGTTTTGTTTTGTTCGGCATTGTTGTTGTAGTTGCTACCGGTAGAAGAAGAATCACTTACAGTGAAGCATGATTCGCGTAATATATTTCGTGTAGAGCGTAGCTCACTCGTACTCCAGAGCACGCTAATCACCATCGGTCTGTGGCGATGTCTGTTTTTCGTTTTGTATGTGTACATCTCTCTGTGGTACATGAGTGTGCGATGCTGTGTGATGGAGTTTTTGTTGTTGTTTTGAATGTCAATGCAGGGCGATTGTGATTTAATGAATGGTATTTCTAGACATCGGTTTCACGTTTGTGTTTGTTTTGGATTATTTAGTATCGTTTTTTTGGTTCGTTTTTTTTTTTGTTTGTTTGATTTCGTTTAAGGTTGCAGTAGATAATTTTATCGCGCGCAGGATAGCATTTAGCTAGGTGTGGGGGGGGGGGGATGATGGCGAGGGAAGGGGAGAGGGCGGGAGATTGTTTATACCTCTTTCTTGGTTCGGGTTGGCACCGATTGTTTGCAAATTTCCACTATGTTGTACATCTATCACGATTGGCCCAAATTCTATGTATATTAGCTAAATGTTTTTTCTTAATTTTTGTTTTTGTTTTTGGTTTGCGTCCATCTACTAAATCTTTAGAAGACTACCATTAGTACCCCTACAAACTACATACTGTCAACGTCAAAACTATGTCGGTTTTTGTTTTGTTTGTTTATATAAATACTCTCATTGTACAGCTATCTAAAAAGGCTACAAAAGTACACGCACCGTGGCTTTCTAGTATAGTGTGTGAAACGGAAGGAAACGATTTAGCATCTGACACATCTCCATCGTTTTTTTTTTCTCAACCCCTTCGAGCGCGTACAACCTACAAGTACGAAACACGCAGCGAATAGTAGAGCTTAGTAGTAGGGGATGGTAGGACGATAGCAAGCTCTCTCCGTCTGTTGGTCGTCATTGCTGGAAACACGCGCGCACACACACACACACACACGCTTTCTACAGGCGTATCGACTGGACTAAGGGATCGTGTGTGTGTGTGTGTGTTCCGGAGACTTTGGCAAATGATCTAAAGAGTGTGTGAGAGTGATTAGAGAGATAGATTGCTTTGGCAGACAGTACAAAAACATACAACCTACACGCGTAAAGAGTACACTAGATTCGTTTTTTTCTCTCTCTCTCTCTTCTCTCGCTTCTTCCCTTCCTACACGACATCATTACAACAAACGATTGTATGCCTACCCTGGTGAGGGAGCATCGGCATTGGTTCATCAAAACATCTATCAACATACAAACACGCACACACACACATCGCTGAGAAGAAAAGGAAAGCTTTCCGGTTTTTGGGGGGGGATATGGGTGCTCGAAGCCTGTCCAGCTTATTTAGTGGCCGGTGTGCCCTTGCGTGTTAGAAACCAGCAGTCCATCGGTTCGGGCTTACCCTTCATCACTACCGGTCCGCGGTACTCCAGATTAAACGAGGGATCGTGATTGACGGGATCGCAGAGCAGCCTATCAAATTAGAAACAGATACATAAAGAAGAGTTTTTAAAAATTGGTAATCTATTGGGCTGTTTATGATATTCAAATGAATATAGAATCCTGAAAGAGAGACTTAACATACGAGAATTCAGACATCCAACACAAAACTTGCAGGGCATCAGCTGTACGGCAGTCAGTACTGCAAAACGTCATGAACATGACACAATAATCACAACCGAAAACATCTCGTTGGTAAGTGATCCTTTAAGTACAGTGCGTTAAGATACGTCAAAGATGACTTGAGTCAGTCATGACATCAGACTAATCGCACGCGCCGCGTATATCCCATGACTATCAATTCAGTGGCTGACGACAGCAACTGGACACACACACAGTATTTCTTCAACTACTAGACACTCTGGCTCGGAAGACTTTTTTTTCCAAAGACTAGAATACGTCACATCCACTGCACGTCAAAGCTTTAGAATCGATGTTCCAGCCGCCGAAGGTCGTACATATCGTCGATGATGTAAGACGTGCGTTCCAATTTCCCCAAAACTGTTTGTCCATCGTCGTGCAAGCTACACTTCAATCGATACAACCTGGTTCGATAAGTTTGAGCGTTCAGGGATTTCCCCGTTTCCGGACATAAATGCTACTTCATTGCGCTGGCGCACCAGCAAACACCTGTGACGGAAGCCATAGTTGCAACGCGCGAGGGGACTGAGCTAGTTCTATACCCGGCAGGTTTCCCTTAGTAGAGTTTCCTCGTTTGTAGACCTCCAACTTTTTTTTTTTTTTTTTTTGTTGTTATTGCTTGTTCGGTTGCAAGGCTTCCTTCGTGAGACAACCGGGTGGACAGGTACGGTTGATTTTTTTCTCTCTCCAAGCCAGTCCAAATCCAAGCGCTAGACCGCGCACACTACACCCTTAAGCCCGAATGAGTACCAACTGATACGCCGACGATGGAGTACGTGTTCGACGTGTTCTTCGAGGAGTGCTTCGACAAGATGGAGCGCAGCGGGCTGTCATCGCGGGCCGGCCGGCGCGACATCATCAGCCACCTGAACTCGGTCATCTCCGGCTGCATCCAGGGCCGGCAGACGGCCACGACCCAGCTGGCAGTGGGGTTGGCGGTCACGTCCGCCATCGACTACCACAACCGGATGAAGGGCGACAACTACGAGGTGTGCCTGATGGGCAAGTATCACAACGTGCTGTACATAGCGCTCCGCATCACCTGGGACTGGGGGCTGGAGGATTCAACCATCGTGCGAAATCTGCTAGGTACGGGATGCGCCAAGTACATTTGGACTCGAGGATTTACACATCCCTAACTACTCGTCCACCCACAGATGAAATCTTCAAGTGTGAAAAGACGTTCGAGCGGCTGTTTCTGGGCGCACTGTTCGGCTGCAATGCGCCCCACTTCATCGCCGGCTGGAAGAGCGACTTCAACGATCAGGACGAGAACCTGCGTGCGGTCGTGTTCTTCCTGCACCATTCGGCGAAGGCGCGTGCCATCTATCCGACCTACTCGTACGCTTACCAGCGGCTGCGCCAGACCAAGTAAGTGTTTGGTCAGAGATTTCCATAAACCCAACGCATCGTTCAAACCGATCAACCCTCGCTTTCCGACGCAGATTCATCGACGTGCCGATCGAGTCGTGCGGCAAGGCGTCGCCGCTACGCGTCGCCCTGCAAGCATCGGCACCGGACGTCGTGCTGATACTGCTGCGGCACGGTGCCAACCCCTGCCCGGACGATGGTGGCGCTAGCCCGGTGCTGAGTCTGCTGGAAAAGCTGGCCGAGTGCGAAAACCGCTGCTACCCGTTCCAGCTGGTGTCCTGTCTGAAGCTGCTGCTCCGCACGGTTCGCATGGTGGAGCTGCCGTACAAGCCGCACCTGTACGCGGTCCGCAAGGAGATGTTCCACGCGAAGTACGAGCCGCTGCTAGAGGACGGACTGCTGCCACCGGACCAGGTGTACGGTGTGCCGACGCTGAAGCACACCTGCCGCTGCCTGGTGCGGGACGTGCTGCGCGACAACTTCCAGCTGCCGGGCGGTGTGTTGAAGCTGCCGCTGCCCCGCAAAATGCAGAAATATATCGATTTGCTCGACTGATGAGTGCAACTTACTTGTACGTGGTTTCGCTGATGTTGATGTGTCCCGGGACGCCGGTAGTCTCCGTTCGGCTCGTCAGGTTGACCGTGTTGCCGAACAGGCAGTAGCGCGGCATCCGGTTGCCGATCACACCGGTCACGACCTCGCCCGAATGGATGCCGATGGTGATTTTCTACATCCGCCCCGCGGGAGAATTGAGAATTGGAATTAGTGGATGAGTTAGAGGTGTGCCTTTCCTGTTCAAGAACTAAGCAGCCGTAAAAAAGAGAACACAGTTCGCTTGCTCTTACCATCGCCTCCGTGCCCATCATGACGTTCTTCGCCATATCGAGCATGTCCAGTGCGAGCCGCGCAATGCACTTCGCGTGGTTTTCGCATTCGTCCGGCAGCCCCGACACCGCCATATACTTGTCGCCGACCGTCTCCACCTTGTAGATGTTCGAGTTGCTCTTCGAGTCGGTCAGCTCGTCGAAGATCGTGTACAGCTCGTTCAGCATCTTCACGATCTTCATCGCACCCTCCGGGTCCGTGTTCGCCGCACAGTACTGGCCGAACCCGACGATGCCGGAAAACATGAGCGTCACCGAGTCGTACCGCTTCGGCGCGACCGGCCGCTGGTGCCGCAGCTCGTTCGCGACCGTCTTCGGCAGGACGGAGTAGAGCAGCCGGTCCGTCTTCTGCTTCTCGCTCTCGAGATCACGGTACGTCTGCTGCAGCCGGTCGGTCAGTATCTCCAGGTTGGTGGTCAGCTTGTACTCCGCCTCGAACTTCTCGCTCAGCAGCACCAGATCGCGGGAGGCATCGTGCAGCGGGATGTCGGAGATGTGCAGACCCTTCCTGCGGGGAAAGTGAAAGAGTGTTAAAAGGTGTAGGGAGAATGCCCTGGGGTGCACGCGTTCGTCCTCTGCCACCTACTTGGTTAGATCGTCGAGATTCATCACGCTCGGGTAACATTGGAATAGTATCAGATCCGATCCCGGAATGTACATCATTTGTCCCTGGGAAATTGAGAGCAGAAGGGCGAGGAGCGTGAGCATACAGCATAGCTGTCGGGACGCCTCGAGGCACCACAACTCGCCACGTACCTTCAGTCTTAGATATCTCTCGCTCTTGGACATAACGCCCGCCTTCGTCTTCAGGACGTAGATCGTGTTAATATGGGCCAGAATGTTTTCAAAGCTCAGCTGTAGATGGGGCCGCACCGCTTCGAAGAGTGCCAGCAGTGGACAGTTTTTCTCGTAAATTCTACCGAAAAAGTCGAGCAGATGCAAGGTTAGTGTGCATTTAGGGTCTATCTTTGCTGGAGAGATTTGAACCAGTTCACTATTCTGAAATAACTACTCGAGAACGGTATTTCTTCTGCTCTTTTGCAAACAGTCTTTCAAGCGGTCTACTACATACATCGCTACTTGTTTTCACGTTCGAGATCTGAGTTCTGAAGTTGGGCTCCAATAGACTCCAGCATTGTTCAGATGTTTGTAAACACCTGAAGTTCAATGTTCAATGATTGATTAGTTCATTTGATCATCTGTTCAATAGTAGAGATGGGTAATGCTGATTCAGATTCATAAATCTGAATGAATCTTCAAAATGAATCACTCTGAATTCAAAGAGATTAGAGAGATTCATGAATCCTTGGAGATTCGATGCGACAATCAAATCACTGAAGATTCATACGAATGAATCTTTGCGAAAGATTCATGAAGCACAACACTATTCAGCCGTTCGTCAAATGGACGGGAAGTTCGCAAAATCAGGATAAAATAGTTCAATTTTCAATCTGTCGTCTATTCATTCGTACGTTCGTTCGTTTTAACAGTTTATCGTGAAGCTTTGAGTTCTTTGCTCAAGTAATTTCCGTTTGTTCGCTTGAAAGAACGACCGGACCACTCCTCGACCGCTTCATCGAAATCTCTACTAATCCGAACTCATCTGCGCCAGCAACCTTACCTGGGAATTACCCGTGAAACCGATCGGCCCGCCTGCACGATGTGCATGTTCCGGTCGAACATCAGATGGAACGGAAAGATTTTGCAAAACGTCATCGGCGAGATCATCGGTTCTGGAATTAAATTAACGAAACGTTGCTTGCATTCTCCCGCTGACACTCGAGCACACCTGCGACCGAACCGAGGGCCCCTACCTTTAGCCACCAGCTGGCAGACCGCCTGCTGATCCTTCTCGTCCGAGCGGTGCGTCGGCGTCTTCGGGCCGGAGATTTCGGTGATGAGAAACTGAAAGTGGTCCGACCGCTCGACGGCGGTGGTGCCCGGCCCCTTCGGCCCCTTCTGCTGCCATTCGGGGCCGTTGCGCGCCGGGCCACCGCTGCTGCTGCTGCTGCTGCTGCTATCACAATTGGTATTGGTGTCTTTACTAGCTTTGCTAACCTCGCCGCAGAGCGGTATACTATTGCTTCCGTTTTGACTACTGCTTATGCTAAGTTTATTGCCATGACTGGACGCCGATGTGTCGGTAGGTTGCTTGAGCGCGGAGTTGCTCTTCGAGGTGGCTAGATCTAGCGCGAGGTGGTTTTTGGAGCGTTTTTTTGTTGTTGTTGGATGATGAAGGAGCGAGAAATGGTACGGAAAGTGTGTGTGAGAGAGAGAGAAAGAAAGAACAGAATGGGCTACGCATTAGAAGGTGCGGTTCTTGCGGGGAGAGGGTGGAAAACGGGTGCGACTGAAGCACACTAGCCGGCGGATACCGTGAATGAAACCTACTATTAAGTCTATTCGAAAAATAAGATTCACCGTACGTTTTCGAGGCTAGAATTCGCTTGCACAGTCCCAGGTTGGCCAGTTCCGGCACGGCCGGGTCGAGGGACGTGATAGGAACTGATTTCATCACCTCCGGGATCGAGTGGCGGGCTTTCGGTGTGGCGGCGGCGGCGGCGGTGTTAGCGACCTGCGGTTCTGCGGTCGCTTTTTTCGCCTCCGGCTCGACCGGGTCGCCCTTCCGGCGTATGATCTTGATCTCCACGTCCACACCGTGCAGCTTGGAGGCGACCGCCTTCACGATCCCGATCACGATGTGCTCCAGCCCGGGCCGCTCGGAGTAGTAGTGCAGGACGAGCTGGCCGTTCGTTTCGGTGCAGCGGAACGACGGTGCCCGCATGCCCGGATAGAGCGTGCCGAGATGGTCGTGCAGTGCGTCCAGGTTCTGCAGGAAGTCGCGCGGTGTCGCCCCGAGCACCTGCAGGATCTTGTCGTAGCCCGAGTCCTGGCAGAACTCGAAGAACGTCTTGCCGAACAGCTCCAGTATGTCGCCGGCGGGTATGTCTGCGGGCGGGAGGGGGAGAAAGGGTCAATTGCAGCTTTGCGTGAAGTGCGACGGGCAAGCCACACTTACTGAGTATATCCACGGCCGCCTCTATCAGATTGTACGTTATGTCGTCCTCGTAGATCTGGCGCACCAGAAACTGGCCCTCCATATTTACCTGCGCCTTTTTCCTGTCAAGTTGGTTTGTTTAGCAAAGGGTTGCGTATTACAATTAAATATAGACATCAAAACTCCGTTTCCCGCTGGAGTACTGGCCAGAGCTTGAGGGTTGGAAATGCTTAGTAATTTCCGGGAATAATGGAGGCAAGCACCATTTCGCTCATCGCACCCTCCAATGGAGTTGGAAATGAATTCCGTCATTATAATTAATCAATACCCAATTATTACTTCCACTGAAACGGACCCGACGGGCAAATGAGCATGCAAAAACGCTCTTTTTTTTTCGTGTGTAAAGCTTCAGTTGTTGTGCACACGTGGGCAGCAGTGGTATCCCGTGATGATGGGTTGATGAATATTTCGCACCTATCATTCTCCAGTGCGAGCGCTCTCCAGTACAGTGAAAGAAATGGCTTTAAGTGCACATTTTTGAGCATTTTATTTTGGTTCACGTTTACTTCTGACTTTTTATGAAAATGTATTTTTGATAATTAAACTAAACAACGAAAATGTCATTATAAATCACGACATTCTTAGTGTACATTTAAGTTGATTAGAAAAAAAACAGGTTTATTTTGATATCCATCGAGATTCTGCTCTAAACTCTTATGTCTCTAATGAATCATGAAATTGTGTAAATAACATTCAGTAGGGTAAATGTACCAGTAGTGGTGCAATATATAGTGGTACAAATGTGTTTTAATGGATTTAAAGTGTCAGGAAGATAAATGCATGAATATTTTAACACATAGCAATTGGAATATGTTTTATCTTTGCAATCACAACCAGTTTTACCCTGAAACACATCAATTTTACGAAAAAAATACATATTTTTGTGACTGCTTCGCTGTACCTATAATGGTGGTATGGTTCCTATAGTAGTCGTATTGTGTTCCTATAGCGGTGATAAACAAAGATACCTTCAAAACAGTGTTTCATATCACTTAAACTTAGTTTAGAAGTTGTTTTCGTATGAATATAGCAAGGATTACTGCCATAATTTCGTTTTTCGATTCGAAAACACTTAAAAATACGTAAATATTATCAAAAGGAAATACATTTTAATAAAACAGTATCATTTGATAACAATTATGTTAAAATAACTAATATTTGCGTTGTTATGTGATCATTTAGAACGTTAGCAAAGATGTGAGTTTCGTTATGAAATCCTAAGGATTTTGGTAATTTTTTGACACATTTTACAAAATAATGGATTTTTAGGTCATTAAGTAACGGAATGGCCCCATTAAACTTTTAAACCCTTTGTCAAAGGCCAGAGAAACAGCAGAGCAGCAATGGTTGTGGGGATGCTGATCTGTCCTATCTTACCCGAACACGCTCGGTTTTCAACAATGAATTGAAAGATATTCGACAAACGACCAATAGGATTTTCCAAAACAGCATCATTCACTGCTTTAAAGGTATGTTTGAACAGCTGTCAAATATTGTTCTTGCATCACAATTAAAGTTCTTCCACATGATTTTCCACATTTAACAAAGAAACAGTCAGATCAGCTTGTTGGCGTGTAGAATATCATGAGGAAGATCTGAAACAAAAATATTGTAGTGCAAATACAACATTTAACCACAGCTGAAAACCAACTGGCAAGCAGTACCAAATGCTATTGATCTTGGAAATTGGCTCGGCAAACCCCGTATTTGGCTTGCAACTTGCTTTTGGACCTTTTTTCGGTCCCAAATACAGTCGAATGTCAAGCGACTTCGATGTTTCATTTTCACTGTTCAGGATACTTTGTCTTCATTTAGTTTATATATAGCGCCTATCTCTTAACCCCTCTAGGCTGACAATGGAAATAAGCTGATAAGCATTTAAATAGGACCAAACATTTGACAGCCAACGATTAATGTTTGATGCGATAGCAAAATTAAACAAATAGCTATACGGCCGTTTTGGACCGCTGAATCCTCTAGAATAAAAATGTAAACAAACATCAAATGTGCCTACAGCAATGACTGCCACTGTAACCGCCTCCTTCCCCAGTGCATTGTGCACCGCCGCTGCTGGTAACAATAGTAAAATAATACCATCCACGCAGCACTGCTTTACTGCAAATTGGGGCACGTCCTTTAATTACGGTCACGACTCGCGACACCGCGCGGAGTCGTGCGGATAATTCCAATAATGAGCCCGGTGGCCCGGCTTGCAGCAAGCCGCGTAAGCTTTGCGCTTTGAAATCACGCGGAAGCACGAAATCACGGGACACCAACCAGAGTGAGGGGGGGGGGTCAACATAATGAACCGAACGCGAAATGATGCTATAATTGACCACAAATGAACCTGTGCCTGTGCCTTCTCTGCCAATCGGTAGATGGAGCTGGGACCTAGGTGTATTGTTACCATTTGCCAGGTACGTCTAGATTATTAATTAATGGCAGCCGCGTATGCGTACATGTCAAGACAAGGGGGATTGGTATGTGATGTAATGTTTTCGGTTTGGGATATTGTGCCATGCTCCAATGTCTGCAACGCCCTCAGTCCATGCCCCAACCAATGGAATTGATGCAGTTTGCCAAACCTATTACAGGGAAGTGGCGCCCAATGCGGCATAACGGTTCGTGCACTCGTCATGTACTGCACCGGAAGTTGGTGCGCAGGTTGGTGCGTTGCCAGCAAAGCAACGCAATCGAGCCCTTTAGACTAAGGACGATAGAACGTCTACAGCAAATTTTTTTAAGTTTCTCTGGACGACGAAGCGGACGTTTTTGCAACTCATCAACAATCGTATGAGTTGGGCCGTGAGCCAACTATTTAACACACACACACACACACAAACACAATCCGTCCGGTGCCAATTCCAGCCAGAATCCAGCTTACAGAATCCTCAGCTGTGTGCCAATGTGTCGCAGGCACTCTCCCTTCGCTCGGGGAAGCATGTAGTAAGCGAAGGAATATATTGCACTGGGGAATCCTTCGATGGTACACGGGCGGGGTTGCGATTGCAACCGCTTTAAAGTAGGTCAGCTGAAATCCGGAGCACGGAATCCAATTAATTGCTGGACATCGAACTGGGGTGGAGGGTGGAGTGGTACGCATCGTCAAACGCACGCTGACCAAAAAATCGAACCCGGAGCGACCCTGACTCCCTCCAGTTATTAACAATTGCTTGGAGCATTTGGGCACGGACATCCCCCTGGGGATGTGGAACTTTTTTTTTGTTGCTCGCATTTTTTGCCCCATTCCTCCTCAATATATTTTTGTACTTTTTTGGAGCATTGGACTAGCAGCAACCCAAAACAAAAGCTCCCCAAAAAAAACCAGGGAATATACAAACTTCTTCTATCGCTAACATTTAGCGTCAGTTTGCTCGGAGCGGGGGATATTTGGGGATGCGAGCACGTCACGTCGTTCGCAGTGCGAACAATTTTACTCGCAAGCGAGTTGGAGAAGGATTTCCAGAGAATTGTAAAAATTCGCGGAGCGAATAAAAGAATTTGAAAGAAAAAAAAAACACACACACACACACACCATTTCCCAAGGAATGGTTGAAAAACTTTCACAGCGCATCAGAATTCAATTGGAAAGTTGGAGCTGCCTTTCCTTCTTGATAGAGTGTGTGTGTGTGTGTGTGTGTGAAAGAGGGAAAATGAAGTGTTACCTAACAAAAGAATTGGAATTCGAGCCTCCCCGCTCCTCAAACTATCGCCCACCCGCAGTACGGCTGGCGGTGTGCCTTCCCAACACTTACTTTATTTGTTCCCATATGTTTAGACCGAAGTTTTTTAAAACTAGCAGCTCCAGCGCGTAGTTCACGAATCCGTACTAGTGTCCGCGGCGTAAGTTGGCGTCCCCACCCGAGTGCGCGAGAGTCAGTTGTGTCAGTTTCCAAACCAGTGGACGGCGTGGAATTAAAAAAAAAACACACACAGTAAGGGGAAGACAAAGAACAGAGACGTTGTAACAGGGGTGGGGGAATGCCTGGCTTTTCGTTATCGGGACGGTGAATTATGTAGCGCCGAAATGGGGGCATTCCCCCGCCGCCCGCTCCAGGATTAATGGGGAACGCGCTATCGCTCAATCACCCAACGCGTCCACGGCGCGGTGACCAGAGATATCCAGAGCGTGTATCGGTCGCTTACCATTTTGTTGCCGTTTGTTGCAGGGTTTTCTTATTATTATTATTTTTTTTTAAAGTTTGGAGCTCGCCTGTCACTGCACTAGCTGGTGCTTGTCGCTTCCCGCTTGTTGCTGGATCCCAACCCACCCACTCACGGGCCGACCTGGCGCGACAAATTACGCTGAGCTCCTGAGGCGGTGCCAGTCTGGGTCATCGGGGTCCCCGAACGGGGTTTGCGAGGCGCCGTTCGACACCGGTTTATCCGCCCTGCCGGTACGGCATGCGTAGCATCCACGTAGCAGGCCGCCTGCACTAGCGCCGCGTGCACACAGGTCTAATGTTCAGAATAGGGCGTCGGGAGACGCGCGCTCTTTGCCGATGTTGTCTTCCTTTCGTTTGTTAGATATTGCGCGTACCACTGCTGCTCACTGATCGAACACCATCGTATTACACCAGTGTGGACACTGGTACACACACACACATAGGGAGAGAGAGAGAGAGAGAGAGAGGGACACAATGACGATGAGTTAATTTGATTGATCTGCGTGTCCTGTGCATGCTTCGGGCGGTGTGCGTTCGGCAGTGACTTATGGGAAATGAGTGCTAAAATTGAACCTGATATGAAAACAGAACAGGGCCTGCGAATGTGTGTGTGTGTGTGTGTGAGGGGAGATTTCCAGCCCCTTCCCCCAAGCCCAGGCTTTGCCTAGGCTTGTTTACATGCGGTGCTACGAGCAGCGCTTTAGTGTCCAGGTGTTGCAGAGTCATCGTTACTCAACCGGCTTCCCACACAGGCACACAACGCGCCTCATGGATCGATTCGTGGCCCATAACACGGCACTCTAAACGCACTCCCCCTCCCCAACACACACACACACATACAATCGGAATAGCAGAAGCAGAAGAATGGAGGACGCCTGCTAAAGCCTTTGCAACCACTATCTCCGTGTTCGCGTCGCCTCACAACCTCGCAGAGGTTTTTGGTGCGGCAGTACCTCGGAACTGGCGATCGATCCTCCCTATCTCTGTGTACCCCTGCGGGACACAAAACCTCCCAACGGGAAGCATGGCAGGGGGTGTAACGAATGAAACCACTCTGCAGGTTAGGTCCCCGTCCCCTTCGAGACCTCTTTGGAGCAGAGCACACACACAAACACTGATTGCACCAACAACGGCGACTGCGACTTGATTGCGAGCGATGCAGCGAAGAAGTTGATGGACGAGCTCTGGTCTGGAATAGTGAGTGTGGGGCCACACAGCAGCCACATCCAGCGGGGGCTATTCCGGGGCTTTTGATCGTGGCGTTGGCTCTGCCGCCGAACCATCTGCAGCAATGTCTTCGGCTCTTTTTGCAGCAGCCGAAGGAAGAGGACTCATTTCCTTGGCCTACCCGCCTTTTTTGTTAATTTCCTCCCCCCCCCCCCCCCCCTAGAGACACACCACCAACTGACGCAACTCCCGGAAGTGACTCCACTGCTCCTCTGCCCCAGGTGAGACGACACCAGGAGGAGCAGTGTGGTTGGAGTTTTAAGGTTTTGGCCACCCTCGGGCAATCGGCCGAATATTTGCAGGTATAGGGCAAAATCCCGACCTCTCCCCCTTATCACCCAACAAAATCCCACACCATCCACGTTGCCGTCCAGAACGGGTGTTGATTGACGTCCGTCGCTGCAGGGCGTCCACTAATCCGCGTGGCGAGAGCTTTATCTGCAATAAACAGATCTCCCAGGCGCGCTTTTGTCTCGCTGTCGTCGTGGTCGTCGTCGTCCCGTTGTCTACAACAGTTTGGCTGATGGTGTGCTGATTTATTTTTCTCTTTTTTTTTGGGGGGGGGGGGGGGACGATAACTTTGGGTCACCGCAAAACCTCACACTGATTTGTCTTTTGGGGGATGGCAATGATAAGGGTTTGGTGCACCGGATATGTGCGGCAGGCTCGAACGCTACTCTTCAACCGCATCCATTGGTTGTTGGTTGGATGGTTACATTGAAGCGGTGGCACATTATCTTTGCACACTCTGTTCACTTCACACCATGCAGCCTCTGTTCTGCTGGACCCAGCAGTCACCCAACTCAACGGCGTAACCATTTTTTAACAGACTCTCCACGGAGTTTGAAGAGTGTCTTTACCGTCCCGTTTTCCGTTATTCGTTTTACTTTTTCGTAGCACTAGCGGATGCTGCCGTGAAGCTACGAGATGGTGGTCTACCGAGATAGCAAAGTGAAAAAGTTCAAACAATCGTCCGTCCGTCCAGTGTTGCGGTCGGGATCCGGAAGTTTAAGTCCTCGATTGGGCGAAAGGGGGACCACACACCGTGCAGGAGGATACACAAAACGGGAAGTTGCCTTTCGCTACCTTCCCACAGAATTTAAGGAAACGTAGACACACTCTCTCACACACACACACACACACACTTTACAGCATCAATCACGCAAACACACACACACACACACACACACACACAAACTCGGAAAACTCACACGCTGCCCGTCGTTTAGTGGGTAGTAAATCGGCCCGAAGTCAGGCTTGCAACATAGTAGCCGCGCGCACTCGCTTCCTGTTTCCACTTCCTGTTCTAGCGCAACCACAACGACAACAACAAACACCACCAACCAAACATTTAAGCACCCCGTCCTCCCTCACAGGGCGTGCGTGTGCACCAAGGGAGAGAAGCTGAAATCGAGCGGATCGATTTGCTGCTACTGCTGCTGCTGCTGCTGCTGCTTGCGATTGTGTGTAGTAATGGCGAGTGTATGGGAAAAGCGCGGTTCGGGGTTGGCTGTTTTTTTTTCCTCCTCTTTTTGGTATGGCCCGTCTTTGCCCGCTCGGTGTGCTCGGCTACCGATTTGTTTGCAATCCCGACAGTGACTGGTGGTCGGCTAGCATGCTGAACCGTTTTAAGGCGTTCGGGCGTTGGGTGGATTGTGTTCTGCTCTTTTTTGTTTGGTTTTTTCACCTGCGACGAGGCGCAGCTTTTCCACGACGAGCGAAGGAGCGAAGGACGGTCCCTCTCTCCAGCGACGTACGGCGAGAGTGCTATGCATCAGCGAGAGACAGACAGTACGAAAGCTTCATTCCTAGCGGGATGGGAAAATTGTTTCGTCGATTTCGGAGGGTGAATGTCTTTGCTAAGGACCTAGGGTGTGGTGATTCTCACCGACCGATAGAGCGAGCTACAGTAGGAAGGATATTTGCCCTTTGGTGATTGGTGGGAACGAACACCAGAGGAAGGAAGGATATCTGTTATACTGGGAAAATGTCCTCGGTGAACGATTTGCTACAACGCAAGGTGGGAGCGTTACGGCAAGCAACTCACCACGAAAAGTTTGAAAACATTTCACTGGCCACCATTTTAGTACAAAAGTGGGTTGTTTTCGCGCGATGAAAGATAAGGTTCTTATGAGGCATACCAAATCCCAACTGAATTCAACTAAATGTTGCTTTAGAACCGTCCGTTTAGTGAAGCTTCATGTAACTAGGTAAACATTTGGTGTGGGGTGGAAAGTAGGCTAGCGTAGGACCTCGATTTTTGTGTGAGAAAGTTCACCTCTACAAGTCAGTGACTTATATCACCACACTTTACTACTTCACTCTCGTCTGTTCGGTTGCTTGGCAATAAAGGACAAAAAAAAGGATTCAGAGGTTTCAAACCCGCATTGGTAGCTGGAGAAATAGTTCGGGGATTGGACGTGCATCGATACTGTACACGCAGAGTTCATGAGCCAAGGGTTCCCAACTTGCAGAAACTCTTTGCTCTTCAAGGACATTTAATGGTATAACTGATTCTGACTTATGTCGCTATGTAATGTGTAACTGCACTTGTCATCTTGATGATGATGATGATGATAAGATTTTTGCAAGAGTTTGAGACACGCGCGCGGACAATTGGGGCTCTTTTGGGAGAGATCGTTGCCTGTAACAAAGTCTGGGAGGTCACAACGAAATTCACTCATTGATTATTGCAAATCGCCATGTTCAGATACATTAGATACTCCCGCTTCGGAAGGTAGAGCTCTGGAACCACTAGCATCCTTTACATTGCTCACCAAGATCCAACTAATGAATCTAGCACAACACGGATCAGGACACAACTGCGATTTGCTAATGGCTTATCATCATGGGGACTTATCAAAATCATCAAGTTTATTGAAGAGTATCCAGCATATGGTCTCAGGATGGAGTCGTTCATGCACGACTTGGAAAAATTTCTTGATATCTCAAATGAAGATCCAAATCTCCCCAGGACTGAGATCTCTGAATCTGACGTTTGAAGACTGAGTGCTATGGCATGTCATATACGGACGTCACACGAGGCGTAAACTCAAAAAGTTTACGCTTGATTTGTATGGGAGAGCGTAAACTTCCTGTCAAAAGATTATAGGGTTGTATGGCTGAAAAACAGTTTACGCCAAAGTTTACGCTTCGTGTGACGTCCGTAATATACTGGATATTGAATTGTTGCATTGCGAGCATTGTTGTATCATATATAATTTAGAAAAACACTGTAAAGGAAGCAGCATTTGAAGCGAAGCATTGCAGAGTTCTTGGCACACGTGGTCTAGTAAAAGAATGATTTGATCCACATAACCTTTTATGTAAAATTGCGTGTTAACAGTTTTCCATTTGTCAAACGTTCCTTTGGGAATGGTGGACCGAAACCGTGCTATGCATCGACCTCTGCATTATATAGACTTCGTCCTATATCGTAACTACTCCAAAAACCGAAGTCAATGTTGAGTGTCTTAACGCTTAAAAAAGGATCATCAAGTTCTCCTAGTTCAAGTTAAGCTTAAGTTAAGTCCTCTACTCTGAATCAAATAGGTCGACTATGTCGACACTGGTTGCATTCGCGTCATAGATTTTCAGTCAGTAACTCAGTGAGCTTCCAGCACCTAGTGCTTTAAAAGCGTGGATTACAGGAACCAGCTTTCGTGCAATCAAGCTTCAGCCAGCCTCATTTGACTTTGAGTTATGTGGACCATGTTATCTAGAGTGTGTCGAAAATGCAAGTCTCTCTAAGGTTGGAACTTTAGATTAGAGCATCAAAAGCTTATCGTTTTTTTTTGCAACAGTTCTAAAAGCTGAACACTTTTATGCAATTTGTCAACACACGTTTTATTAAATTTCAAGCACTACTTAATGTGTAAGTATAGTATTTTTTGGTGTTTTAGGAGTGTTTATCATGCTTCATACACAGCATCTGGATAGTAATTTGATTGATGCAAATTTATGATACATAAACCCTATTGCTGTTACTTTGGGTATCATAATTCCCAGTCCAAAAATAGTACATATTCTCTAAGCCCAACCATCTCATTGAAAATGGAGTTTACTTCTCAGTATCAGTTTACGTTTTACTTTAAGTATCGAAGCAAAAATTTAAAAGATTTGTGAAATAAACTGCCACCGGGATGCTAGGGCAAACGACCATTGAATAAATGCAAATGTTCTATCGATTATGCTATTGAAAAGTGTGGTTACAAACACAAACCAGCAATGCAACGATAGACTACATGACACTTGAATAGTACGTATGTCACAGTTGAGATGTAATTTGCCTCAAGCTTCAATGAGAATCCTCCAGCGTCGTATGGTATTTGTGTGATTACTCGCCAAGCATTGTAACAATGGCTTACCTGAGGTTGATTTTTCTATTCCCCGCTTCCATGAGGCCTTTTCACAACCAAACCTGGCAATCTACAGACAAATTTGAAAGAAAAAAAAACGATGGATGATCGGTACATTGAATTTTTTTTTTTTTTTGAAAATATAAACATTCCAAGGAATACCAATCACCTGAGCAGCAGTGTAAGTCTGAGCAGATGGCGACTAAAATGGTTAATGGTAACGCAAGGACCATTACGACGATGCTCGCATACGCTTCCTATAAACGCCTATTGCACACTTTGTTAGTATTGCTACAAGCTGAGATACATGCGCCAACACTTTAGACTAAACCAGGACGAATATGCCTGTATGAAACATTCGTCTCTAGAGCATAGAAGATTACACCCTGCACCACAAAAAGACACAGAAGAAGAGAGAAACCAGGACGCATTGGTTACTGAGCAATATTGGAGATTAATAAACTGAAGAGATCCGTCGAATGGAGGCTTTGAAACTCGGGAATTGGAAAAGCAAAAACAAATGACACCGTGGCACACTCGAGAACGGGTAGAGGAAGATCTATCCAGTAGGAGCATCGTGGTGTTTTTGCGTAGATGACGTAGGCCGCCTTAAAGATACGGACCTTGAATTATAGACACGCTCACGCATCTGTGAGGTGTTGCATCTGGAATTACATTACCTAAAACATGGTGGGGGTTATGGAAAACGAGTCTGAAATGTCTATAATGCTACGCAAACGTTACATAACTATGCAAATACGTTTCGAAGCTATCCTTTACCTTCCCAGTCGAATGTATCAGAATACTCACCCCGTGCTTGGTTAGACCATTCTGCCACTGTAATATCCAACTCCTTCCTTAATGGCGCGGTACCCCGGCCACCACAGCACAACACACTGCCGAACAGAACGGAAATCACAATCGCACAATCCTGTCAACCACTGTACTAAGCAATTACCCTTGAAATAAATAACAATTTATTAACAACTCGTTCGTTGCTTTAAAACGCCGCTTGCCGGAACATTAAGATTAGCCTTATAGTCATGCAATGGCCAGCATAACATTCTCCATGTTCTACTCAACCATCTCAAAGTTCGGTCACCTGGCAGGAATTGGTTTCGCCGTCGTCGTAGTCGTCATCCTGCTCTTCCTCATCATCAATCGACTCCGATTCCTCCAGGATGATGGGCAGCGATGTTTTCAGTGGAAATAGTTTGCGGGCCAACGTCTTGATGGCGGCTTGCGATCCGTCGCACTGCTTCAACACGTTCGCACATTTGACGGTAAAGAGGAACGTTTCGATGTTCGTACAGGCCCTGGCCCTCACCGGGGCCGACCCGTGGCCGTTGCGCACGATCAGCCGGCTTGCAAAGGAGCCAATCACCCGCCCGAACATCCCTTTCAGGCGTCCATGGACGACAATCACCCTCTTGCCGTTGGCCACATTGCAATTCACATCCGTTGGCGGCAGCAGCTCGCGAAACCAGGCGAACGGTGCGACCACCACCTCCCCGGTGTGCAGCATCACCTTGGCGGAGATGATGGTGTGCGGCCCCACCACGACCGCGACCGGGAAAAACCGGGTGGTTACAAACTTCCCGAGCGTCCAGCGCTTGCGGGACAGGCAGCACATCGATGGCGGATCTTTCGGTAGCTCCTCCATCGGTACGTCGGTTTCTCGCCTAAATTAATTCAGTCTTGCGGCACAAGTTTGCTTTGCTATCGTAGCCGCTACGGTCGTGCGTAACGCCACTCGGGAGAGAAACGTAATCCGATTTGACCACTGTCTAACCGTAGTCTGTTTTACCAAATTGCACAACGGATGGTCGCGGTGGACATAGTGCAATAGCATTTGACATCTTCATTTTGACAGCAGCTACAGGGAAGGCGTTTGAGTTGGCCGTTGGAGTGTCACAAAATGTACGAATTGCTAAAAAAGTTGATACGAGCAGCAAACGTGACCCAGCCAGCCTGCCTTCTGTTGATTTACCCATTCGAGCAGTTTTTTGGCTGTCACAAGAACAAAACGAGTATTGTTTTAATGATCTTTTAGCGAAAGAAGACGTCGGCGAGATGTTCAAAACTGGAAAATGTAAAAATCAGTCGAGAAATTGTATGTATTAGTGCTAATTGTGCTGTTGCAGTCGAGTTTGCTGAAGAAAAAAAAAAACATTATAATCGTTTGTAGAACTTAAGAAAAATGATGAAATATGACCATAAAACCATTATATTATACATTTCATGTTATTTATTAACAATTTAGCCGAAAAGAATACAAATTTGGCCGAAAATGAAAATAGAGGAAGGAATAAAGAATGTATAAAAACTGCTCGAATGGGTAAATTAACAACTGCTAATTTGCCATGAATTTACTCTTTAATTACCGGTAATTTAGCGGTAAGATAAAGGTAATTTAGCCCGATTTGTCTGGCTGGGAAGGCCTGCTTGAAGCATACTTTATTTATGTGCCTCTTTACTAGGTAGATGGTGGAAAATTAGTGACCAATGCAACCAAATCGGACTTGACGCCCAGCGAACAAAATCAGCATAACGTCTCGTTCTACCAAACAGCCCATCGAACCAGACCCGGTTTTTTTTCGATTATTTTGGCTACGATGTTTCTTTTCAGTGTGCATCAAAGTACAGTAGAACGTCGATTATCCGGGCAGCTCGGGACCGGGCGGATGCCGATTAATTGATTTCCACGGATAATGGTTCAAGAAATGTCAAATTCATATAAAATTGTAAAATTTACTGGTTTTACTAAAAAATCACCTTAAATCAATCAATTGATCACTGATAGAATAGTTTTTGAATCAATAACAATAGATTTAACAATTGTTTTTCATCAAAAATGAAATTAAAAAATATCACTAGACTCTAGATAGCTCCACAACACATGTTTTTACAAAGCTGATCATCGCAGAAAATGTTTGCCACGACTGGCCAACTGTCAAATTCATGCGCACGGTTAAGCAGCCCGCTGGTTAATCCGTCCCCGGATAATCGACGTTCTACAGTATAAAGCAGTTATCATACACAACTAAAAACTGCCTTTCCCGAATGGAGTTTACCTGTCAGATGACGTTTGACAGAGAAACGCCGTTCTGAGAGCGTTTCTACATACACCGAGAAAGCAGATGAGAAAATAACTGACAGCATGCTTTGACAGCGACTGACAGCATTTTCGGTGAGAGAAATCTCCTCAGCATGCAAAGAACGATGGAGCTGAGAAAAAATTGAATTGGCAGTTTATGGCGAACGATCAATTATAGTTTGCATTTTTGCTGTCTAATAATCGTAGAAATATTATAAAAAAATAAAATAAAATTTTTTGACTTCATTTTAGCGATTAAAAGGGATTTTTTCAACATCATTTCAAAAGTCTCATCTCTGCGCTTTTCAGAGCTTCTACACACACCGGCGTGCGAAACCGATTGTCAATTCTCCCGCAGCCATCTCTCACCTGCAGTCTCGGTGTATGTAGAAACGCTCTGAGAATCGGAATTGGACGTGGGCGATTTGGTTTTGCTCAAAGTTGGTTTTTATTTGTCAAATAAAATATTTTTGCTAGAATGTAAAGTATGTAGGATATACAGTAGAACGTCGATTATCCGGGCCGCTCGGGACCGGACGGTTGCCGGTTAATCGATTTGCACGGATAATGGTCCAAGAAATGTCAAATTCATGTAAAACTTATAAAATACACTATTTTTATGATTAATTCACTTTGAATTAATCGATTGATCGTTAGAAGAATATTATTTAAATCAATAACTATAGGTTTAACAACTGTTCATGAACAAAAATGAATTTCGAAAATACCACTAGACACTACACAGCTGAACAAAAAACTGGGTGTTCACTTGACTATCGCTGCAAATTTTCACCGTATGTTTGAACAGCTGTCACATTTATGCGCACGGTTAAGCCGCCCGCCGGTTTATCCGCCCCCGGATAATCGACGTTCTACCGTACTATGCCAAAGCCCACGTTTGAAGGATAAACTCCAACCGATATGACAGTGTTTAGCCGTGTGTAATAACCGATTAAGCGATTGTTTCAACTAATACTACATGTTTTTATTTGTTTATTTTGTTTATTTTGTAAACCTTGCAGACAAGAAAATGTAAACCTTGTGCGTGATACGTGTAAATGCTACCTAACCACACCTCATGTCGCGTGTATATAGACCTGATCGATGACAGCTGTCACCGGCAGACTAGACGAAATAAAGAAGAGCAACTCGAAGGAAGCAAAAAGTCCAAGTGTGCTAAATTTATAGGATTTTATAATTTGTTTATTTGTTTTTATTAACTAACACCAGTTGCAAAACATGGATTAAGAAATTTTCCCGGCAGAATTTTACATTACAGCCGTGTTTAATTAACCTCTTCTTCAGTTAATATTTCTTAAGGTAGATACTTTGCACTGTTGAGAAAAAAAACAGGCGTCACCTTTTTGTACCGTTAAATTGCTTCCAGAAAACATCGCAAACATTGTAATTGTTTCCAGACAGTGTATTGTGCATTTAATTTTGAATAGAAAATAAATGTTGGTTTGCAGAGATAAACTTAGACAATGGTTTTATATTTATTTTTTACTTGAGTGTCCAGTATTTGCTATATAGCTGTCTATCTAGGGTAGTTGAGCCGTCGTCTAAAATTTGCGCTAAGCAAGCTACGATTCTGCACGAACCGGTATATTCTAACAATTCCCAAAGATTTTGGTAGCTCCGACAGTATCGCCTCCGACGATCTGAATGGTTCCAACGGTTCGTTGAACCTTCCTTCCGGAACTGGTACCGATATGCAACTGTTCGGAACCAACTTCGCTTGTTTGGTCAGTTTTACCCATCTCTAATGTGCATCAGCCGCTTTGAAAAGTTTCACCTGTGCTGTATGCAAGTGCCCCGACGTTTCCAGCGAGTAGGTCCAAAGCTTCTCCACAGAGGGCGCCACGGTAAGAAAGAAGAAGTTGGGCTGGTTCGAAATGCTGCTACAAGAAAAGTTTCGTTGTGATTGTGTCGATTGGCAGTACCAGTTATTACCAAGTGTTGTAAAACCTCAACTCTAATTCAAACTCAACATTATTTAAAACATTTTTAAATCAAAAAAATCCTTTTTGTACGCTTCACTCACCGTGTGCTTGCAAAAAAAAGCTCTATAAAAAACCTGAGCTTATGAAAACAGCTTGCAAAGCTGGGACAGAATTGTACACAATTGGTGTATTTGAATGTTAGCACACAAAAAAAGAGCAAATAAAAGGCATACTTAGAGTTGCAAAACGTTTACGTTCCCCGCGATTCTTTCGCTCGCGCTCTTCGTCGCTTCATCGCTCCATCCTTCGAATCAACTGAACAGTGCTACCAACTGAACCGTTTAGGCGGTGGAGACTAACGAGTTGTCTAAAAATCAATTGAAAAAAACCACCTCGCAATAAACAAAACCGGGCGCGAGCAGCAAAAACCCTGCAAAACAACCCGAGGGTGCCGCGTTTATTGCGATTGCTGTATGTCGCCTGGTCCCGGCCAGACCAGGCCTTCCGCGATCTCACAGCGATGCCCAGATCGATCGGTTGGTCGATTGAATGTGATTAAATTTGTCGCAATTATGCCGGCACACAGGTTTATCTTCCTTTATGCGTTATGACACCAGCACCTTAAAGTGCACTTTCGCACTTTTACGACCGGTGGTGGTGGTGGTGGTCGTTAAAAATGAAATTACTAAATCCCGACGCTGCAAGACGAGCGAACGAACGGCGGCGCTGCCTGCCGGTCCCCGGTTTTGGAGAGCAATCTGGCCATGATACCGGAGGCCTAGTGCCAGCCCGAAGATTAGCCCGGCCGGCCGTGGAATGTGGAACAATTTGCGGCCCACGGAAAGGAGCGTAGCGCGTGCAGGACGGATATGGGTCGGTTAGGTTCGCGTAGGCCGGTGCGCTTGTTAGAAGATGACGGTTCGAAACTAGCGTTGGTTAAATATGTATTTATACCCGCACTGCAAACAAACAAAGCAAAGAAACGGCTGCACTTGCACACAATATCGCTTTTTAACAGTGGAAAGTGCCACACTCGAGGGTCTGCTTTTTTTGTGCAATGAAAAGCCTCCAAATGCCTCTAAAAAAAATGGGCAGCGAAAAATGCTAAAAATCCACAGAAGGAAGAACAGCACCGCCAGGAGTGGGTCCTTTCCGCACCATTCCGAGGCACATTGTGCGAGCAAACCCCGCGAACTGCTCGAGCACTCGCGAGTCAAGTGTGTTGTGTGTGTGTGTGTGTGTGAGAACTGGCCTGCCCGCCCCGGAGTGCAATATTTTTCGCCACATGTGGGCGAATGTCCTTTGGCGCGGGCTCGCGAACCTGTCGCTGGTTTGGGCGATTATTGCGCGATTGTTTGCAGTCCTTGGCGGCGCGAGTGGATCCTTCAGCCACGAGCCCAGAACAAAGGGGCCCAGGGCAGGGGAGGAATGAAAATGGGCGAAAATAAAGTAACCGCACCGCCCGCAGTGCGAGCCACTCCACCTCGCCGGGTAGCTCATATTACTAGTCCCCATCGAGCGGAGCGAGTACTTCTGTGTGTTTGTGTGCTTGTGTGTGAGTGTGTGTGCGGTTGGTTTCCGATGACTTTTCCCGGGGCACGGTGCACGACGTATCGGATGTCCAAGAGAGAGAAGGAGACGGAAAGAGAGAAAAATCGCAGGCAAGTGGAAAACCGGACCGAAATCAAAGCAGCGGGTGGGCAAGGAAAATAACACTCCCATGCTTTTGTTTTCCCACTTTCCCGGGACGACATTTGTGGTATCGATTCTTTCGAGCGAGCATATGTAAGCAGTAGACCCTCACGCTCGCCTCCCCCTCCTCCTCAACCTAGCCCGGATATCAAAGTTAAATGAACAAATGTTTGATTGGGCAACAAACAAATGCGCCGAAGAAAAAGGGGCAGATTTTGTGTCAAGTTAGCGTTCGCATGCTCCTCGACAACTCAAGCGCCGCTGCTTCGGCTGTAGTTTGTTTTCCCACTTCAGCGCCCGCTTTCCCCTTGCGGCCCAACCGATCACATTTGATTTGATAGTGAAAATATGTCGCCCGGCCCTGGCCGAATAAATGAATCGAAAATGAGCAAACACCAGTGAGCAGTGGGCGATGGGGCGGGAAGTAGTGAGCATGTTTGTGGCCATATGCGGCTACCACGGGGGTTGAGAATAGCCTCTAATATCAATTACAGATGTACACCGGGCTGTGCAGCAAAGGGAGGCGGCGTTGGCACCGTCTTCTATCCCGGGTGAAGGGATGGAGTGTTGATTTATATTTTATTTGCCGATAATCTACGTGTCGCGCTGTCTGCCTCGCCTAGCAGTACGCAATTCCTGTCACGCTTTTCCGCTTTTCCGCCTGCCAGCGGCTTTTACATGTAGTTTTGGCCCCCGGGATGGCTCAATTAACCGTGGCATCGTTCGGTCGGTTGGTGCGGGCCCCGTAAGTGGTGTTTGTCTTTGCTGATGGCTTTTCCGGCTGGGTTGTGCGGCAATGTGCGGTCGGGGAACTAAGTGGAAAACGTCTTCCGCCTGGGAGGAGGATGGAGTGGAGACTTTTTGGTTATTTCGATTCGAGTTTTAGATCTAGACCGTTTTGGTAGCTTTGTTTTCGAAAAAAAGGTGGGCAACGTTTACGGGTTTAAAGAATGTATAGTTTATTGTGATATTAAACTTCTTAAAGACCTTCTTACCTACTGGTTTGCCGCTTTGGTCGAAAGTCGCATACGTAATGATACGTAATTTTGAACTGCGAAAAATGTAACGTCACTAGAAGCATTCGGCCATGTTCGAGAGGCATTCGGTTTTGCTTTTACTCTTTCTTATTGGAAGTGAATTTCATATGTTAGAAATTTGACTCTATGGCACCCTTTTTGGTCAGACTCGTTGGAAATTCCTATTGCATTTGTCCAACAAGAGTGCTATAGAGTCCAATTCCCATTACATTAAGTTCATTTCACGTATGAAAGCGTCAATAAAATGTCCCACAGCTCTGAGAACTCCTGGAAACCCCTGGTAATGAGCCTGGCTTTAATAGCAAATAGAATTAGTTTGATGGAGGTATTATGCAAAGCAAAACAAAATTTAATTACCTGGTATTGAATGCTTTGTGGTAGAAAATATAGAGAATTGTGTAAGTTTCCCACATCAACCATCACATTCAATCGAAACAACGCACTATTTAAGTGTTTATTTTTTGGAAAATGTATACATTTGAAGTCTCCGAGGAACGGATGTACCTCGGATGCTCGAAAGTAACCATGTAGAGATTTAAAAAAAAACTAAAACGATTATTTTTGCCGCTCAATTGCTCCATACATTCCAATCGCAGGCTTGCAGTGGAGGTTTAAAGACATTTAGCTAATTGATATGATGAGTTGACAGTCAAATAAATGGAAGTACAATTTTGTTAGTCGTTGGAAAGGATTTCGGGCCTTTGTTGCCTTTTTGAGGGCGTTTTATTTATCATTTTTGGAAAAAAAACTAATTACTAATCTGGCAGCTCTTTGATTTCATATCAGCAATCAACCAACGTTTCTAACTGTAGGGTGCTCGATGCCAGCTTCAATATTAAGCTAGTTTTTCAGTCTAATGATGCCATTATAGAACGCGAGAAATGACAAATAACTACAGCAATCCTCGTGTACTCGTCTGTTTATTCAAAACGTTTAAATTGAATAAAGTGCCACTACAGTATTTCATTTCATTTCATTTCCGTGAAATGTCTCTGAATATTCTCAATTCTAGTACATCCCGCAACGCTAGCAGGACTCCTTACAATATTGGGATATTACAAAGTTGGACTACCAGGCTGCAATAGAGAGTTCTTAAGCAAGAAGGATCCCTAAAATTAGGTAATGTACGAAGAATGAACCCCAGGTAGGCTAATGGTATATCAAAATGTAGTTTGAAATCCAAGCGACTGTCGAGCGACTACTCCAATGTCATGAATAGGCAATTCGCGAGACAGAGAAACAGCTAAAAGCTTGTAATGAAAGCAAAGAGGAGACCGCGCATGAAAGAATGAAAGAACTGCACATTTATCAGGACAAAGGCATAACAAATTAGTAGAACACCATGTGATAAAGTAGTCCAGGTAAAGTTGGAAGCATTTGCTAGCCGCGAACGATAATCGATATCATCCGCATACAAAAGATGACCAAATCCGGAGGTCACAAACATCGTTAATGAATAAAGCAAACAATAAAGGGCTTAATACACCACACGTTCACATGCTTGCTTCAGAACGATGCAGGTTGAACTTTAATACGTGAGCATGAGCCAACCTTGGCTGGGAGATAGTAAATAAAACCTTCTTGTAAGTGTAGGCTTCGAGAGCAGCCGAATGGTCTATTCAATAGACGCGCCGACCGCCCCTACAACGCGCTGTGGGGACACATGTTCGATTCTCATTTCCAAACATGACCCAGACTTAGATTATATGTGAATGTAAAAGATGTTGGAAGCGGCGTCGTCTTTTGCGGCAAAGATCGGTAGTGAGTTAAATCCCAGCAGCCATCTCTCTCCTGCTGTACTTCTTCTTGCTGTGACCTTTACCGACCTTTAGTACAGGGTTACCTTTTTAATTTGTTGCAATCGCGCATCTTTACCGCGCACCAATCTTGTATCATTACGTCTCAACTTTTGCTCGAATGTCTCCAGCTCATCAACCAACAAACCCCTCAAAAGGGCAGGCAACAAACCTCACCCTCCAAACAGCTCGCTAGGCAAATAGCACTGTGGTCGTCGCTAATAGGTTCTCTTTTGCAGATTCCCGCATGCATCATTATCGAACCCGTCGCAGTAGCTAGGTTGCCGCTGCAGTGCCACCCATCACCATCATCAAAGGCAAGATGCTGCACCAGCGGTCTGGTGCGTCTTATCGCGGGGCCGTCGCATCGCGCACCCAGCACTAATGATGTTTATCGTCTTTATCAACCAGCGGCCGGGGGCATGGTTTTCGCTTGAAGGGCACAATTAGCATCGGTAGCGTCACAGCAAACAGCACACACACACACACACTCACTACCCCGGAGAAGCCCCGGAGGTTTGCTACCGGAGCCGACGAAACCGAACCTTGGAAACAATTGGATGCATTGGATTCGGGCAGGCCCTAGAGCATACAGATGCTCGCCAGCTCGGTCGCTAATCATGGTTGATAGCGTTGGTGGAGTCGACCGGGTGGCCTCATCAGTGTAATGGCTTCACCTGGTTGCGCTGGAGCTGGAGTTGGAAACCAATATCTTACGCTATTAGCAGGTACTTACCCCTGGTGGGACGTTACGATTTCCCGGGAATTTGGTGGCCATTTGGTTTACGAATTATTGGAATATATTGGCTCACGCCGGCTTGAAATCCTCGTCCGCATTGGAATTGTTTGGGAACCCCGAAACCCCTCCCGTTCCAGTGCGTGCTGGTTTACCGGGAAGAGCTCAAGAATTCAAGATTCCCCAAAAGCCTCTAGGAACACCAACTAGAATATCACTTGTAGCCGTGTCGTGATTTCGATTTCGCGATGCGTTTTTTCGTCAAAACCGTGGCGAGTAGCAAACAAACAGTTTTCCACCAGGACCTTACTACGAAGCGGATGGGGGGGGGGGGGGGTGTCTTTTTTTGCATTTCCCAGAAATTCGAAGCGAGTTGAAAATTTAAACTTTTACGCGAATTTATGTTTTTCTGTTGTTGCTGCTGCTGGTCCCGGGGAATCACACGCACACGCAACGTCATGCAGCTGTGTTTGGATATCGAAACAAGGGGTTTGGAAGACGGGGCAGGCGGGAACAACGGTATAAGAGGAGGAAGGGAAAAACTCACCCTCATGCCCGGGCTCGTCCCAGGCTCACGCTCCCCGGCGACCAGAAACACACAAAGAAGCTCGCTACCGAGTGAAGGACAGAGCGAGAGGGCCGGCTGTGCGAGCGAGCCGACCGGATCGGGTCATCACACAACCTCTCACACACACACACACACGCGCGCGCGTTGTGTGAAAAACTCTGGCAGCACGAGAATCCGGTTCCGGCTCCGGCAAGCTCCTCCTTCTGCGGGGACGTTAGACTCGTCCACCGGAGCGGCGACTTCCCATTGGCTAGGGCTGCATACAGGGCACGTGTACGAGTGTGTGTGTGTGTGCGAGAGAGAAAGAGAGAAGATGAACGAGAAGGGTCCGAAACGAGAATTGCTCTGTGCCGAAGCGAAAGTCCTCCTGAGCCCAGTCCTTGCGTACCTCGCGGCAGTACGCGGTACGAATGGCAGCAGCCATCGTTATCCTCTACCTGAACGCTTCGGTGTTTCGGGGGAAGCAGGAGCGCATGATGGGATGCTGCCCCAACTACCCCCCCCCACCCCACCCCCTTAGTACACACGACCCCGCACAACCCCATCCCAGACAGCTCCGTTCCAAAAACGGCACTGCCCCGTCTTTTGGCATCATCATCCTTCTCCTCCTTCTCCATCAGCAGCAGCAGCAGCAGAAGTAGTGGCGGCGGCGCAAGGATGGCAGCACGAGTGGCAGCTTATATTTCTTTCATTTCGTTTGGCTGTTGGATGCTGCAAAATGGTAACCCCCGTGGGAGGGGGGGGGGAGGAGGGAGGGAGAAGGGGGAGGACAGAGGGGGAGAAATGGGAGAGACTCGGTGCGCCCAGTCAACCCAGTCGAGGGCTTGTAAATATTTAAAAAGGTTTAAGTCGCAAACATGTAACATCGGACCGGGTCGGGCAAGCGCCATGCCTGTGCCTCTGTATGTGTGTGTGCCTGTGTGTGTGTGTGTGTGTGTGTGAGCAACCCGCTTGCAGACGTTCTTATCTGCTGCTGCCGCCGCCGCTCCAAAATGCTTGGTAACCAACATTCGGGGGACTGTGTGCCCCTTTGGACGGGGACGAATGCCTCCGCTAACATCGTTTTTCTTTCTTTCCTCTGCTTCGCTTCTTGCTTGTTGTTACTGGTCACCCCCCGCCCCCCCACCCCCCCCTTCCATAAAGTTCGGTTTGTTTGGTTAGGCACTTTCCAAAACGTCCCACAAAACATGGGATGGGCGAACAGCGTGCGCAGGGTGTGCTCCTGCGTCAATCATCTTTTGCTTTCTGCGATTCTTTTTAGCTTTTTTTTTCATTTTCAAAAAGGGCATCTCTAACCACTTGGGCATCGCTCTAGTAGCTCTAGGCACTGCTGCAGCTCCCCCACCTCCCACTTATATCAACAGCCAATGGTAGATGACAATGGTGCGCTGAATGTCGGAGCGTAAACACGGTGGCAAAACCGTTGTAATCAACTGTCGCATTGCGAGACTGTTGCCTTGCGAGCCATCTTTGGGGCGGTGGGATTGGGATGAAGCAAACAATCTTCCCCCACTCATCTTCATTACTCCTGCCAGTACCTTTCGCCTGGAGACGTTTCTGGCCGAGCGCTTCTGGGTTATTGATTTTCGTAAGCGACGAACGCCGTTTTGCAGCAAAAAACAGGATTTCCTGCTCCCAGAGAACACCATCCCGTCCTCCGTCCCCCCTCCCCTCCCTCCCGTAGCCATTAGATGCATGCAGCGCCATTGTGCGCCATTTGGACGCAATATCTCATCTCGCCATGGGCGCCATCTTTGGACACTGGTAGTGCTGTACTGGGGCAGGCTTTGGCTAGCGGCTAGCAGGCCCAGACCCTGCCACCAGTGCCCGAACTCTTGGCATTAAAGGGGGGGGGGGTAGTGGGGATGTCCCGGGAGCGCAAGATGTACGCAGTGCAGCTTGCAGCCCAGTGTCGGTTGCTACCGGCGTTTAATCGCGTTTTAAATGAAACCTCGCCGAAAAGGGTAGGTTCGTGGCCTGTTTTTGCGCGTTTCGTTTTTTTTTGTGTTTGCTTCTTTCTTCCCGCTGGCCCCGCGTGTCGAACCATTTGTGAGGATGAGGAAGGTGGCAGTTTTGAAGAGGGTTTGGAGGGGAGGGGGGGGGGGCAGAAAAAAGGGGTTTGTGGACACTGTTGGAAAGCAATGAGCATTGTATCGCACTCGGCAAGCGTACCCACCGAAAGGGTTTTCTTCGCTTTGTTTTCGGTCTACGGTCTAGGGCACCCGAGAAGACGAGTAGTAGAGTGAGGGAAGAAGAGAGGGAGAGGGAGGGAGAGATGAAGAGACAGAGAGAGCAAAGAGAGAGGAGAGAGAGAGAGTGAAGTGGAGGGATTAACGAACAGAATAATCATCATTCCACTGCGTAAGTGCAGCCGGGGCCATTCGGACCCGGGACGACCCGGGTCCTCCCGTGAGGGAACCTGATGAAGCGAGGGGTGGGGAGGAACCTTGCAGCAAAGCTAAAAATCACGGTCTGACATCGATAACAAAACAAATAAATGGAACGAGCTGAAAGGACGATGGGAAGCGCACATGGAATGGAAACAGATTAGCCCTGCGGGAATTCGGGCTTTGTCGCCTTCGCCTTCGGTCCCGCGTATCCTCGCACTGCCCTCACATACACTAAAAGAAAGAGTGTGAGAGAGAGAGAGAGAGAGAGAGAGTTAACAGCAGCAGTTCCACTCTCCGGGCCTTCCCCGCTCCTTGTTGGTCCCGCGAAAACCCTGTCAGCTTTCTTCGTTCATTCATGCCCGTTCACCCCCTTTTTTGTTGCTGGGAGTGACAATTAGTTTAAAAATAATTTGGTCGTTGCGATTGCTTGCCGTGACCCGGGCAGTGCCACACCTTTACGGGCCCTTGTCTGCGGTGACAGGCAGACGGGGGCCGCAGGCAAGGGGGTACGAACAAAAAAAAAAAATCGACGAAAAAAGACAACAAACAAAGCGGGAAAGCGGGAAGGGCGAACCAAAATGGAAGTTATATTCAATATCCGAATGATGACGTATGGATGACAAACAGTAATAATTGCTTCATTGTTGTGAAACCATTTTTAAGCAAACACGGGCACAAACGCACCTTTCCTATTTGTTCCGTCTTTCGGAGCAGTCGCCTCTGTCAAACTCTGACAGCGGTAAGTAAGAGTGCGCGAAAGCGAATGAGAGCGACAGAAGAGAGAGAGAGAGACCCCGGGAGACGGATTTGTCATCCCGTCGTCGGAACACGGCCCAAGTGTTGACATATGTGCAAATATGGGCACAACACACCGGGCAGAAAAGGTGCCTTTGCTTACAGCTCGCCCCAAAAACACATGCTGCGCGTCCGTGCTGGCCGCGTTTGTGCACTGTTTGTTAGCAGAAAGGGCGATAATTACTGCAAGCGATAGTGTGTGTGTGTGTGTGTGTGTGTGTGTGTGTGGAAGAGGATTTTTTGTTTGCGGTGTATGCTGCATTTACCTTTGAGCGTTCCGGAATGTGTGCGAGGAACTTTGCTAGGGACGCAAACGCAAAGGTGCCCACTGATTGTTTCACCCCGGGCCGTGGTCTGGTTTGCTGTAACGGATTTGTAGCTGTTGGGAAATGTCCTGCTGAATGCACGCATCAAACCAATCCATAAGCTGACTGATTTGCCCCGCGCAACCTGGAAAGATGTGACCGTGGACCGTTTTTTTCCTGTTTGTTTGGAGTTGGATGCACTTTCTATTCTTGTCATACTGCAACGATCAACGATCTGGCGGGTAGGAACGGTTTGGGGCGAGTATGACAGAAGGCAGCTCTAGACTAGTTCAACTGGCTGCCATATCCACTCAATCCAATTTATCGCGAAGATGCTGATTGATTTTAATTCTGAGATGATTTTAAACCCTTCAAGAGATCTTCTTTCGGGACGCCTGGTTAATGAGATCTTCGGCTAATTTAACATTGGAGGAATATATTACAGAACAAATAAAATGCTCAGTAGAGCACAACTTTAAGATGATATAACAGAATTGGTTAAGAGATACATAGAAGCATTTCAGGGTAGTTGCATGTGAGATCCATGAATTTCCAGGCTCTTTATTTTATCAGCCAAAGGCTACTTCGTGCCCAACTGCAACTCTAGTATCGTGAAAGTAAGTACATGGCAATTTTGATAAGTTCTAAGAAACTCTTGCGGGATTGTTTTCAGCATCTTCTTGATATTCTGCATAGTATCTGCCACTTAGTGCCACAGTTCTTCTGCTGTCAAGTCGGCGCTTATTACATAGTTGTTTGGAGCATGCAAAATGATATTCTTTATACCTTCTTTACAGTGGCAGCACCCTAAAGTCAGACCCTTAATTTTTGTTATGCATTCCATCAGATATGTGTAAACTGCCTATCGATACACCCGTCTTTACAAGTCGATGACGATACCGATGACAAGACGATTACTACTAGCTACAATTACTCAACGATAGCACCATGTTGGCTTATACCTGGGCATTTCGTTGGGGGAATAGAGACCTTCAGCGGACGTCATAAATGTCATACATTTGCTTCCATTAATCCATCCATATCCTCAACGACGTGTGAAGAAAGTTTGTCCAATAATTTGTATAACGAACTGTCCAGAAAGCTTCAAAGTCAGAAGATATGTGAAAATATTATCGGTACAACTTCGGTTGGTCGCCACTGCACATAAGGCTCTATGAAGACGAAGTCCAATTCTAGGGAACTTCAAGAGGACCTTCATCGACATTTTGTTTGACGGCATCTCTGGTAGTGAGCTAACTTCCCAGGCTTACCTCGTACTGCTAGTCTACCTCCAAAACAGACTTCCGAAATGATCTTCGCGGGATTCCAAGGTCCAAACAAAGTCTACGAATAACGTAATGAACTTCTGGAATATTTCCGATTTTCGTTGGCTCCAAAGATTGCAAAGTTACCTGAAAAAAAAAGAAGCGAAAGCAAAAACCACGTCCTGTCTCTTCAAACAAAAGCCTCAAGTCGTTGGCTCCCCGTTCACCGCACTGGACGCAGCAAAATCGAAAGCATTTGCAGACGCGCAAACACATCTAAGCTGTTTGTCACACAGTTCGCTGGGGCGCGTCGATTGATATGTTTTGACGGGAGCCCGGGGACCCTATCAAAAGCAATGTTCATTATTGCGAACCGGCCATAGCCGAAAACCTCCCCAAAGAACCGCTTTGCAGTTGGACGCTGGCAAAACCCGCCCTGCGTTGGCAGCAAATGGAGCGGCAGGCTGTTGCGATAAGCAGTGGTCGATTTCGTTGCCGGGCCAGCCGTGCTGGCCGCTAAATACAGCGGACATGTTTGTGTACGCTGTGTACTTCACGGTTCAATGGAGCAGCCCGCCGACGGTGGGAGACCATTCCAAGGGTAACCTTCGGCTTTTCTTCATTTTCTATTCTACCACTGCTGCTGTTCAAACGCCGTAGTGCTCGCGAGTGCTTATGCGCATCCTCTACCTTCTGGCTACAATTTCTACAGCCACGGCTGTACAGAAAACAAATCCGCAACAAATAGCGGTTGTTTGGTGAATGCGTCCCATCGAATCAATAATATCGATTTTGGAAGCCACTCAACTTACCAACAACATCAACAAAAAACCCTTGTCCACACACACACACACACACACATTTCGTGGGCACTTCCTGCCGAAGTGGGAAAACTTAGAGCCCATGCTCAGCTCGGGCCCAGCACCGAGGGGAAATCAAAACCTTTGCGATTGCGATAAAAAGGAGCTCAAGGAAAAACTCCACGCAGCGACGCACAATTTGCTTCCTTTTTTTTGTTGGGAGCGGGTGGGAGGACGGAAAAGAAAACCCTCCAGTGTTGATGTGTATTGCTGTATGCGTAGAGTAAGCGGGGCGAGGATGAAAATGGCATAAAAAGGGAGAGACATAGGCGGAGATAGAGTGCGGGCGGGCGGGCGTCTCCTTTTCGGTCGTGATTTTGCGGTGAAGCAGCAGGCCAGTCCCGTCGAGGGGAGTACTTTGCGTACGAATTAATTGAAATAAAATTCATTACACATGTTTTGGGACCTGGTCCCGCTGGGAATTGTGTGAGTGAGCGCGTTTAGCGTATCGAGTTCGGTTGGAACTGGGGATCTCGGGACCGTTTTTCGGGCCGCAGGAACCACAACAACGGAGACGAACAAGTGTAGCTCGGCAGGGGGTTGGAGCAAGAGAGAGAGAGAGAGAGAGAGAGAGGGAGAGCAAGGGAAAAGAACCCGAAAATAAAGCCAGCCAGGAACATCCTTGGGGAATTTTCTTCCTCCGAGTGTGCGTGTGTGTGTGTGTGTGTAGGATGTCTTATTCCCCCTTCGCCTCGCTGCGAAACGGAGCGGAACGTTTTGTGATTACGCTTTTCCAGGGATCAGGTTTCATGCTTCATCGGTACCTTTTTTTTTTTGCTTTTCGGGTGGTTTTCCCGTGACAGAGTCTCTGCGGACCTTTTTTTTTTGTTTTGGGAGAGCCCTGAAAGAGGAGGGGAGACCTACGGGGTGGTCGTCTCGGGAAAGATATGTCGACATTGCCTAATGGATGTTGTTTCGGGATCGGTCCGCTGCGTGCTCGTCGCCCCCCCCCCCCGGAGGGCAAAAAGTGCATTTCATCTTCTCGTGCCAAGAGGTTCGTTGAGGTTTAATCGCCACCAGGGAGCGGGCGAACCTCCGGGAAAAGCTCCGGGAACAATGTGCGTAGCAACGGGCTTCAAAGCAACGCGGCAGTGCCCCGACAGCCTCAACCTGAGCGAGCGGTGGAGCGTTTGCTGTCGCCCGGAGGTTCACCTGCACCGGGTATTTCGGGGCAGCCGGGGTGCCGGGGTTTTAGGGTTCGTGCCTGGTGCCTTGTTGCGCCGGTCCTGGCACCGGTTTGGGTAATTGAATTCCATCGAATGACATGGGAATTTCCACCCGTTCTGTCGTACGCGACGCGTCGTAGGCTGAAATTTTCGCTCAAGCGCATCAAGCGTTCAAGGAAGAGTTCGTAGGATTATGGGCCCCGGGGCCGTTCATTGTCAAACAGGGGCCCATTGCTTGCTTCTCATGCCGCCGCTTCTCAAGACCCTGGCGTCGCACCGTCTGGTGCAGGATTTGTGTGTACACCCTTTTCATGTACAGAGCGGCCATTGCGTGCACCCGCGCAGGATGCGTGAGATGCAGTTGGAAGCGGTTTGATGCAGGAATCCTCAGGAAATCAGGATTGCAGGAATGGCGAAGAGTAGGCAAAGCGTCCTTTTATGCCACTACTGTCGCTGGCAAATCAGGTTGCACAACTGCCCGAAGGATCGAGCTGATGTAAGATGTTTACTTAACGCCCTTAAATTGCTGGTACGGCTTTGCTAGCTATGTTCCAGTGCAAATAAGAAGCTTTCGATATGGACATTCTGAGAGGAGGAGCAGGAGAGAGAGGACGAAAGATTCAGAACAGATTTCTCAGAATGTTGGTAGAATTGTGTGAAGCTGCATACTGCAATCAGGGCAATGGATATGAATACACTCTGTTCGATGTTTGCTGCGTCTGTGCGTCCAATTCAATTAATCGTTAAACAGGCAATGTTTATGTATTGTAAGCCTGGTTGGGAAATAATTTTCCTGGAGATGGTTTTTCTTGCACGAAAGGAAAGATCTGCTACATTCTGTTGAATCACTGAGTGGATTTCATTGCAAGTCCTGAAGAATACAACATTATGTTTGAAGGCTGATTTAGGAAAAAGAGAGACAAAAGAGAGAGAGGGAGAGAGAGAGAGAGAGGAGAAATATAGAGAGAAAAAAATCAAAACATTGCAAGAATCTTGGATTGGGAGGTGAACGGAGACAGCGTGGAGGTCTTAGACGTGAATACTCTGCAGAAGTTGATCTAATATGAACATTGGAACTCTCATTGAGGCAATACAGAAGATTAAGTTTTTTGTTTTGGGGTAACAGCTATTTTATAACGTTCAATAATTGAATGCTCCACGATAACGTCATATACTTGGATATTGAGTAATCCACGTGTTTCAACCGTTTTCACTTTTGATAACCATTGTAGTAGTATTAGCTTAAAACACTTCAACAAATACTATTGAAGATCGGTTTCATTAATCATTACAATAATTATTTTTTTACAAATCTATTTCCGTTGTAATACTTCTTCTCTAGTTTCGTTACCTAGTATTCTAGGACCTCGCGTCGAGCAATGCTTCAAAGTTTTTTTAAAAATGTATTATGAACATACATCTTGGATTTAGAAAAGAATACACGAAACATCTTTTATTACAGGGCAGTTAAAACGCAACTGTTTGGAACTGGAAGACAGTGCTGCAAAATATCACTGTCAATGTCATAAAAAAAAATGATCGAAACAAAATCAATATCAGCGTCACGTACTCAATTGTGATAATCAAAGGTGATACTCAGAAAGGTTGGTGTGGCCAATACATGCTCATGATATGTTTGCGACCATCGCTTGGTCACTCGCTATGTCACGACTTTTTTTTGTGCTGTGTTCAGTTCTAAAAAATGTCACTGACATAGTCATGACAAATTGAAACAAAATCATGTGAGCGTCAGACTACTGTGATGATCAGAGGCGAGCCTAAAACAGTTGGTGCGACCATCACATGCTTGGTGACATTGTGTGCAACCAACTCTTGGTCAGTCACTTGGTCGCGACATTTTCAGTTGATGATCGTTTGACCCGACAGATAATCAAAACAGATAAAGGGATAAAGCATACTCATTTTGTTGCTAGAGCCCACGCGCCAAGTATATTCCAAGAATGTCGTGATTATCGCCGACAAAAATGTCATGACCGTGTGAGTGACCAAGAATTGGGTGCTAATCAAAATGTCACCAAATATGTGATTGATTCTCCAACTGTTTGAGTATCGTCACTGATCATCTCAGTTGTGTACGTGATCTGATTTGAGCTTCGTTTCAGTCATGAGTGTTGATGACTGAAACAGTGGCATTTGGCAGCACTGTTCACAGTCAGAAAAAAATCATGATTATGCTTGTGACGGCATTAAGCTAAGCTTGTCAGTCAGAGTCTCGCGTTGGACTCAATAATTCACATGTCGCGTTGGGCATGTCATGACGCACTTTTATTGACTATCAGCAATGAGCATCAAGCTGCCACGGATATGTTCATTGTTTTCGTTGGTGAAAATCTTGTGATACTCGTGACATTTTGCAGCATTGCTGGAAGACGATGATGACAAGAAGAACCTTTGCACTGATGTGGTTTTATTCGTAGAGATATGGCTACAAACGAACACATATTATCCTTCAAGGCGCTGATTAGCTTCTGAGATGCAGGAATACGACCATCAACAAATGTAAAATATAGCATTGAAGCGATTTCAAACTAATTCTAGCTATATGCGACCAAGATAGATAGCGAATGGACCTATGGAGACATTACTTAGGCTATGAACTTAATACACCCGAAAAAAAACATAAGCCTTGACAGCTTTAGTTTCCCCCTTTCAAGATGCTGTGGAAGGAAACCACTTTTGATTTCTGCAAACGAACCTCTACATCTCCGCCTGCTAAAAATAGCCTAAACCACACACACACACAAAGACGCTAAATAACACCACCGTCTGGCGTGAGCGTTTTACGGAAAAGTCCGTTCGCTCAATTTAGCGCCGGACACTTTGTTTCTGGGTGCCGGAAACCGCAGCTTCTGTGCGGAAGGCAGGGAGCAGGGGAAGAAAACACGTAGCCTTTGGCCACTAAACTACGCTTCGCTCCGCTGATTGATTCATAATTCTTTTTATGGGTGCAAATAAAAATCAATTTCAAAAGTAAAAGAAAAAACACACCCCCCGTACGCCACCGTTGCCAATTAGCCGCCATAAATCATTCGTTTGCATAACTTAGGACACCCGCATTCCCCTCCCGGCAGGCCGGGGCGCATTGAGAAGAAGGGGAAAACACACACACACACTTATACAAACATATCATCTCCCAGGGCAGCAAAACAGCAAAAAGTCAACCCTGAGCCGGCCCTGTTCCGTCTCGTTTCCGGCGCGCAGCCAAACAATTGCGCTAATGATTTATGTAAACAGAGAAGTGTTGGCTTCTCCGCACACACACACACACACACACACACACGGACGCACTTCCCTCTCACCCACACGCCCGAGCTGCAAGAAATGCCCGGAGGATGGGCGTTGGCCAGCAGCGAAGGGCGGTGGGATTTCCTTTTTGCACACGGAGCAACAGTGCTTGTTTCCCTCTTGTTGGCGTCGTACGGCGGAAGGGTTAGAGTGCAATGGGCGTGCGGAACGGGGTGGGGGAAATTTTTCGGAAAAAAAAAATCCCAGCACCTCGAATGGCGGAAAAGATGACGAGCCGAGGCTGTTTGGCCAGAAAATCTTGTCAGCGCCAAATCAATGCCCAAACACGAGCAGCCGTGGACAGCGAGACGACCCCCTAATCATTATACGCCCCGTTGCCGTTTACCCCTCGGGAAAACGAGGGAAGTGCGGTCGAAATTGTACCATTATGGGTTTCTGCCTTCTCCCGTGGGGGTTGTTGTTGTTTTTTTTTTGTTCGTTCAGTTTGATTCGTGCCTGTGCGGTAAGCGAATTAATTCGATAGGTAAATATTAATACGCACCGAAACGGCACGTCCCGGGGTGCCGTGGGGTGACCGGGTCGCTTCAATCGTCGCTTTGGTAGACGGTGAGATGAGGGGAGGAACGAGCGTTGTTGCAGCTTAAATAAGATGTAAAAGGCAGTTTGAAAACGGAAGCAACTTAAAGATGGCCGCGACGTTTTTGTTGAATAATGTTTGCTGTTAAGAATTGAAAAGTGATTTAAAATGTAAAAAAATAGATCGAATCTTCAACTTCATTTAAGGATTCGTGCTGTCTGCCAATTAACGGATTAACGCCCCACATGCTGACAGAGTGACTCGCACACAATGGAAGTATGAGGACAGGGAGCGATGTGACCAGGCTAAGAATGCTACTGTAAAAAGCAGTGGTTTTAATTTAATTTTAAGTTTGCAACGTTGCTCTTCTTTTGTAATATAATATTGATTAAAATATAATGTTTCGTCGTTTTCTCGCTGACATTCTAATGCTCCGTACACTATTACTTTAAAACACCGAGAAATTAGGTATTGTTTCTTTTGGTGTATAACGCGTTTTGTTTCTATCAAATTTATGTGAAATACGAATATCACATAGCGCCAAATATTTCACATTTACTTTCACTTGCTTATTGAACGGTTCATAAGGAGCTAAATCCGACGGTTCAAAAGAGTTCTATGGTCATCATAATAATACCTATTTAAGTAGCTTTTTTTGGAGCTCTGCCACCTTGAAGCAGCCTGTGTAAGGTACGATATAACATAGAGTACGATAAACTCTACTTAAATATGAAATAAGATAAACAAGTCTTTTATACAGCATTTGGCATTCGAAAAATTTCACTTCAGAATGAACGGTTTAATGCGTGAAACAATGCACCTTGAAGAGACTACACCTTGGAGAGTTTTCACTGTATTTCAAAACCCTCACTAGTACTTGCTTAGATATAAATGGTACTTTTGTTTAATTTAAATTTTGATTTTTAAACGCACACAAATGTAATATTGAATGTGAATGTAAGACTCTAAGTTGAAGGCAATAAACAAGCAGTTAAGGAAAATAAACATGTACCCATGGAATTGCGCAGTAGAACTAACGACTAGTACGTAAGCTAAAAATAGAAGATTCATTGAAATCTAGTTAGAGTAATATGGATTTCCTAATGCATAATGTAAGTTTAATAGATCATGTTGTTTACGCCTAAGAGATGGGCAAACACGCAGCAGCGGGCGAATTTGACTAAGAATAGAACATGCACACGGAATGAGACGGTATGCGTGAATGCCCACTTTACTAGGCGATGGGAATAAAGCGAGAGTGGTATCGGCCTGCTATCACAAAGGCATTAGAGACAATCAGACGTGTTACGATATTGTACTTCAGCGAAAGAACACTTATACATTTTGGTCCTTCGAACCGGATTATTTAACCAGCGAACAATTATAAGTTAAACACTTATTCATTATAAGTGAAACAATCAAAAGTGATCTGTGGAGCCAAAAAGAATTAGTTCTAACTGCTATCTTGAAAGCTGCAGAACGTGGAAACAATCCAAAAGTTACTACAGTGAAGTCTGCAGCTACTGAAATCCATTCGACTGGCAAACGTTAACTACAAGAGGAAAACTTAATTCAAAAATTACTCGAAGTGTCAGCGTTTAAAAAGGCATGCTGCAAAATGTCACTGTCAATGTCATAAAAAATCTGATTGAAACCAAAATCCATACCAGCGTCACGCACTCAATTGTGATAATCAGAGGTGATACTCAAAACGGTTGGTGAGACTATTACAACGCTCATGACATGTTTGCGAACATCGCTTGGTCAGTCACTATGTCATGACTTTTTTACTGTGATCAGTTCTGCAAAATGTCACTGACATAGTCATGACAAATTCCGGCTGCAACAAAACCATGTCAGCGTCAGACTACTGTGATGATCAGAGGCGAGCCTCAAACAGGTGGTGCGACCATCACATGCTTGGTGACATTGTGTGCAACCAACTTTTGGTCAGTCACTTGGTCGCGACATTTTCAGTTGATGATCGTTTGACCCGACAGATAATCAAAACAGATAGAGGGATAAAGCATACTCATTTTGTTGCTAGAGCCCATGCGCCAAGTATTTTCCAAGAATGTCGTGATTATCGCCGACAAAAATGTCGTGACCGTGTGAGTGATTGATTCTACAACTGTTTGAGTATCGTCACTGATCATCTCAGTTGTGTACGTGATCTGATTTGAGCTTCGTTTCAGTCATGAGTGTTGATGACTGAAACAGTGGCATTTGGCAGCACTGTTCACAGTCAGAAAAAAAAATTATGATTATGCTTGTGACGGCTTTAAGCTAAGCTTGTCAGTCAGAGTCTCGCGTTGGACTCAAGAATTCACATGTCGCGTTGGGCATGTCATGACGCACTTTTAATGACTATCAGCAATGAGCATCAAGCTACCACGGATATGTTCATCGTTTTCATGCATCATATTGCAAGCCTATATCCTATCACAATGCTGTTTTCACTTCAGAAACGATGCAGAGTCCATAGAACATGCAGTATGTATGCAACCATCGGTTGAGTTCGTTAATGAAGATGTTATGCAGCAATACTGACTGTCCCAAATAGAAATTGTAACAACATTTGGCTATAATTTTAGGCATAAAAAATTAAACACCAATGCCAATGGCTTGAAAACGTATTAACAAACGTATGACGTAAAAAGCATTCAAATTCTTAGCTGCAAAGCTAGTTATTTGTTCAACTCTTAAGTGAAATTGTGTTAGAAAGGTCTCATATTGCCCCATGTTCTCGTGCAAAAAAAAGGAGAGCGAATAAAAACATTGTGTAAATAGCTGCATCTTTTCATTATGCATCGTTTCTCCACCTACACGCATTGCTCTCCACGCTATGGGGCAATTTTGTCCTCCACCTATGCCCTCCGTCATCCCAGGGAGCAGTCGCAATCGATTGCGAATCCAAGATGCGCTCACCTCGCAAGCAGCAGCAGAACAAAAAAGGCACTGAAAAACACTCGCTAAGCTAATCGGGCTCGCAGTTTCCCCCCCCCACCCCCCCTGGCAGGGTCAGCGCACGCAACACGTACCGTAATCATACCGGCTGCGGCACTATACACACCCGCTGCATCAACTGCATCGCCTGCCGAGGGTGGGCGAAAAGGCGTGCCGTGAAAACTTGACTACAGACAAATAAAAAGGATTTTTTTTTGTTGTGCGCTTGTGTCCGGGAATTAAAACTATAATAAATTCGCCGGTCGCGCGTTACGCAGGTCGGCGCAGCGAAACAGGGGGCGGTTTGTTTGTTCGCGCGGAGTACATTTGGTGCGTAGGGTTGAGGGGGGGGGGGAACTTGTGGTGGAATATAATTAACATAGTGCCAACAGTGCCATCCAGCAGCCACAGTTGTAAAGGAAACCATTTTTCACGTTCCAAAGGGAAATAAAAGGGGAATAGTTGCTTGCAGGAGAGTGCTATGATGCCAAAAAGGACTCGTTTACTAGCGTGATGGCGCGATGGGAGGGTTTGGTGAGCTACTCACTAAAACACACACACACACACACAGACAGAGTCGGGAATATACGGGATACGGGGATTAATTTTACACAATATTTTACGCACTCGCTATGGCCAGAGCCCTCTCCCAGTTGGCAATAGCTAGAATAACAATTTGCCTTAATGTGCGTCCCGGGGACGGCCCGTTGGTTGTCCCCTGTCCGTGGCGGGATCGTCGATCGACGGATGTCGGCAGCACTGGAAGCGTTTCGCCCGGGCACCAATTGCGCTTGCCCGGAGCATATCCCTGCTGATGGTGGCGGTGGCAACGCTGGGTGGCTTGCCGGGAGCCGGGCTGCCTGCGTGCTTCGGTAGCGTTTGCAGCATGTTGAAAAACCAACACAAAAAAAGAAGAAGAAGAAGAAGAAGAAGCAGGAAAGAAAGAAAGAAAAATGTACGCACCCGTCCCGAAAGTGTGCGACGAGGGGGAGCTTTTCACTGTGAAGGGTTCGCCGTATCATTCACACAAGATTAGGATGCTAATACGGTTTTTGTGTTTCGATGCGTTTGTGGAAGAGCCAAAAAGAAATAGAAAAATAGAAGCATGAACATGCGTGTGTGTGTATGCGTGTGTGTAAAACGTCATAGAAAAGAGGCAAGCTAGGGTACCGAAGCAACCGGGCAAAGGAAAACCCCGTGCCCGAAGGGAGGGGTGTGCAAATGCATTCGCAAACGCCGTGCCGCATCCGCAACCAGGGCAATCCGTTTGCGCCCGCCCTGGCCGAAAACAAAGCGTCCCAGAGCTCGGCAAATAGAAATAGAATTTTGCCAAAATGGAAGAAAAATTGCAGAAGATCCCCTCATTTTTTTTTTTTGTGTGTTCGTTGGTTCGTGTCAGCCGCAAAAGGTTGAGGCTGCTGCAATCCTCGTGGCGGCATGCGGCTGGGGGAAAATATCGACATTGAAGGACCTTTTCTTTGTGTGCGTGCGTGCATGTGTGTGTGTTGGCTCTTTCGGTAAGACCAATTGGCCCTTGCGGGGCCCAATTGTGCCCAACAGTTCATGCGTGCAGCGCTAAGCCGCCCGGCCTATGGCTGAGGACAGTGTTGCAGCGGCCAGCAGGAAGGGACGGGGGTTGTGAGCAGCACACGAAAAAAAAGCCCATCCTCCATGTGTGTGTGTGTGTGTGTGCGTTTTTGAAGGGGTAGGCGTAGTGTGGGCCATGAGAAATTAATTGCCAGAGGGTCCAGCCCCGTACCTGAGCCCCTGGAGGTGGAGGGAAAAAATAAAGTTGCAATTTCACTAATTGAATGGGATCGGGCAGATTATAAGACGGTCCCCGGATGCGGATTCGTCGCTTTCTCTCTCTCACTCTCTCTCTTTGTTCTTTTCGGGTTGCTGGAGGCGTTAGAAAGATGATCGACGAGGCCCTCCCGTTCGTGCCGGCAAACACGATGCTTAATTGTTCGAGCACAGTTTGAAGGCGGTACGGCCGAGCGGTAATAAACGGTAGATAAGATGCACTTATTAATTAATAACACATTTATCAGGTCCCAGCATCGAATGCGTGGCATTGTGTGGTGCAAACAAAACAGAAGAGACGACTCAAAACGAAGTCAAAAGGATTGAGACAAACCAATAAGCCTTGAAATTAAACCCCATCAGCCATCGGCAGCAGGAGCAGGATGGTTAGGACGTGTTTGCTTTGTTTGGCATGGCGCTGGATGTCTGGCCTAAGTTTTGGTGAATATAGCGCAGCAGCATTATCAGCCAGACGATGCTCGGGATCGATTTCAAGAGCTGGGGGAAACAAGGTAGCTTATCATTTTTAAATATGACGTCGCAAACCTGCCTGAATATTTGCAGGTTGATCGTCGGGAATCGAACAATCAGTGCTGTTTATTTTTCTACACAAGCCGATCGATAGGCTAAGATAGTGGAACTAAATCACGTCATTGCAAGGACATCATCACATCATCAAATATATATATTTTTAATTATTCTATACTTTTTTCTACCAAGACCTTCGGTAATGTTAAAGAAAAGTAAAAATAAAGAAATTAAGAAACAATAATTTAACAAATTTTTAAACAAAAGCAAACAATCAAATAAAAAAATGAACCATGTAAATATAATGGAAGTAGTCATGTGCTGTATGATAGATCAACCCGGAGTCGGAGTCGTCCGGAGTCATTTGGAGTCGCCCGGAGTCGTCCGGAGTCTTTCGGAGTCGCCCGGAGTCGAAGTCGTCTGGAGTCGCCCGGAGTCGTTCGGAGTCGTCTGGAGTCGTTCGGAGTCGTCTGGAGTCGGCCGGAGTCGGCCGGAGTTCGGAATGACCCGGAGTTGGAGTCGTCCGGAGTCACCCGGAGTCGTTCGGAGTCGTTCGGAGTCGCAAGGAGTCGTTTGGAGTCGCCCGGAGTTTGGAGTCATCCGGAGTCGTCCGGAGTCGTCCGGAGTCTCCCGGAGTCGTCCAGAGTCGCCCAGATTCGCCCGCAGTCGTTCGGAGTGGCCCGGAGTCGAAGTCGTCTGGAGTCGCCCGGAGTCGTTCGGAGTCGTCTGGAGTCGTTCGGAGTCGTCTGGAGTCGGCCGGAGTCGGCCGGAGTTCGGAATGACCCGGAGTTGGAGTCGTCCGGAGTCACCCGGAGTCGTTCGGAGTCGTTCGGAGTCGCAAGGAGTCGTTTGGAGTCGCCCGGAGTTTGGAGTCATCCGGAGTCGTCCGGAGTCGTCCGGAGTCTCCCGGAGTCGTCCAGAGTCGCCCAGATTCGCCCGCAGTCGTTCGGAGTGGCCCGGAGTCCGAGTCGTTTGGAGTCGTATGAAGTCATTCGGAGTCGTTTGGAGTCGTTCGGAGTCGTCCAGAGCCGTTCAGAGTCGTTCGGAGTTGTCCGGAGTCGTTCGGAGTCGTCGGAGTCGTCCAGAGTCGTCCGGAGTCGTTCGGAATCGGAGTTGGTCGGAGTCAACAGGAGCCGTGTGGTTTAATGTGCTTGTGATCAGACATTTCCTTTCGTTGTGTTTTTCGTTGTCTTTCACTTTGCGCATGCACTTCCTATACAAGCCGACTCCGGACGACGCCGGACGACTCTGGATGACTCCGAACGACTCCGGATATTGCAGCGCGGACCTACCTCCGGAGTCGATTCCCAAATTTTCGGAGTCGGATCGGAGTCGACTCCGGATATTTACCAACTTTACCCATCACTTAATGGAAGATAAGGAAAAAATAGTATCTAAAGAAAAAAATAAAACAATAATAAAAAAAGAACGAAACAAGATTTATCAATACCAATAGAAAAACAACACCAGTGTAATCAGTAAGCTAACTAAGTAAATTTACTAATAACTGTAAGGGGCCATGTTATGCATTACAAAACAAAATATTTCAAAAACTGCGTACTGATAAAATATAATAAGAAATAAAGATAAGAAAAAAAATGGAGGCCTTGCCGATTTCAAATCCTTTTTTAATAATAAGAAGTTGGGCACTTGGTATCTGAAAATATGTCAACACTTGACCTTCACAATGTGACACTGGAAACAGTGCTGTAAAATGCCACTGTCAATGTAAAAAAAAATCTGACTGAAACAAAATCCATATCAGCGTCACGTACTCAATTGTGACTACTAAATACTGCTCAGAGGTGATACTCAGAAAGGTTGGTGTGACTATTACAACGCTCATGACATGTTTGCGAACATCGCTTGGTCAGTCACTATGTCATGACTTTTTTACTGTGATGAGTTCTGCAAAATGTCACTGACATAGTCATGACGAAATCCGGCTGAAACAAAATCTTCTCAACGTCACGAGCTCTACTGTGATGATCAGAGATGAGCCTCTGAACAGTCGGTGCGACCATCACATGGTTGGTGACATTGTGTGCAACCAACTCTTGGTCAGTCACTTGGTCGTGATATTTTCAGCCGGTGAGCATAACGATAGTCATGGAAGATATGCGGTGCGTGCAAGTGATTCCAAGAAATAAAATCCGCATGGTTACTTGCTCTGTTTGACCTGACAAACCATCAAATCAGACAGAGTGAGAAATCATGCTCATTTTGTTGCTAGAGCCCACGCGCCAAGTATATTCCAACAATTTCATGATTATCACCAACAAAAATGTCATGACTAAGTGAGTGAGGAAGAGTTGGGTGCTAATCAAAATGTCACCAAGCATGTGCTTGATCAACTAACTGTATTAGTCTCACCTCTGATCATCTCTGATGTAAACGTGATCTGATTTGAGATTCGTTTCAGTCATGATTGTTGGTGACTTAAACAGTGGCATTTGGCAGCACTGTTCACAGCCAGAAAACTGATTATGCTTGCGCCGGGATTAAGCTCAGCTTGTCAGTCAGAGTATCGCGTTGAACTCAAGAATTCACATGCCATGTTCAGCATGTCATGACGCACTTTTATTGACTATCAGCAATGAGTATCAAGCTACCACGGATATGTTCATTGTTTTCGTTGGTGATACTCATGACATTTTGCAGCACTGACTGGAAATACTAGGGGTGAAAAACATACATGTTACGTAATTGATGGATGCCCCCCTTAAAATATTTATTTAGGATCGTAAAATATTGTTCCTTTTTGTCGTCTAATTCCTTTCCACATTTGTCAGTGGTTGTTGCACACAAAGCTGCTACTTTATTGAGTTTTACCACAACCAGCAGTTTGTGTAGCCTTAACTTAAGTCATGCATAAACTTTCAAGCGATGAAAAAAGTCCCAAATGTAATCTTGCTCATGGTCACTATTGCGAAGAGCTTCCTTCTCCTACTCTTTTAGCTACAATTGTACTTTGTCTGCCAAGACAGTACCGTGTTTTTAGTAAGATTAAGTAGGATTACCTTATTATGCATCAAACAATCGGCGAAGCTAATAAAACATTGAGCAATAAACACCTTTTCTACGCTGCAAACTGCAAATAAAACATTCATTGATAGGCATCGTTCAAGAACGTATTGCTTGAGCTGCGTTAAAGGTCAACATCGAATATGCGCTCGATGCTCAATCGATTGCTCCCTTCGATGCACCTGAACACCCCACAATAAAGGGCGGAAGGGTTGACTGCGACCCACGAGACCACTCCAATCCGATCGGTTTCGGTGCGCTGCTCCGCCGGTCGCAAACGGTTTTTCACAGCTCTGGATTAACTTTATTTATCGCACCGATTTTAGCACATTTCCGAGTGCGCGCGCGCGCGTTCCATTCCTGGCGGGTGAGCGGCGCATTAAGGCGGCTGTGCTTAAAATCGGCCACCGGCTCGAAAGCCCCTTGTTAATGCCTTTCCTCCCCCCTCTGGTGGGTATGTCGCAAGTGGCTTAATTTGTGCATGTACAAACACGCGCTCTAATCCCGGGTAATGTTTTCCGTCTGTGTGTGTGTGTGTGTGTATTTTTTTCATTCGTTCATTCGTTCGTACAATCCCGGCTGGACTGCTGGTTAAGCGCTGCGTTCTGCGGCGCTAGCGTGCGCGATCCGGTAAGGGCGGACGCGTATTAAGCTGTGCTGCCAGTGAATCTATATCTAATTAGCAGCGAACAAGCAGCGCAAGCTGTCGGTAGATTTAGTGCACGGTATGCTGTCGCTCTCTCTCTCTCTCCCATCCAATCCCCACTGCTTTCCATTTCGTTTGCGTCTTTGCGGCCGGACGGGGCCTGCCTGATCGATTCTTCACCTCACCGGAGCGGAGGTTAAGACGTTCCGCTAGAGCTACCACACCGCTCGGCAATGGAATGCATCTACCCCAGCTGGGTCAGAGGGTACTTGGCGGTGCAAAAAAAAAACACGAAACAACCTCAAAGTGCGAGCTTCGAGTGCGAGCACGATAAGCATCGTTCCGTGTCTGGTTGTTTTTTTTCCCCAATGCAAAGGGAAAGGAAGGAAGAAGGAAAAAAAAACAACAGCCAAGCCGATCCCGAAATTCACTCAACCGATAAGTGTTGAGGTGCGAGCGGGCCCGCATGGCTAGAGCACTCCGGTGGCACGAAACCCTGCCCAAAGTCAAGCTTTGCTGCGCGATCTCGAGTGCTTGGATGGCTTTTTTCTTTTGGTTGGTACCCAGTTTTCCCATAATTTTTCCCTATCGGTGGCGGCATTTAACACGCACACACACACATGCACACACACACACACACACACACACACACACACACACGCACTCTAGAACATCTTTACATCTTCCAGCGCAGATACATTATCTTGCAGATTGCGATCGAAACCCCCGAAAGCCTCCTTTAGCCCTTAGCTTTGACGCTGTTCAACAACAGGGCTTACAGGGCGGCGTAGTCGAGAACGGAAAATTGAGTGGGAATTGTGTGTTCGCTTTTTTTGTATTTGTTCTAGGTTTTTGCACTCTTCTTTCCACCAAGCACCGTCCGAAGTATAGCTCTATTGCAATGCAAAGTTAGACCTCTCTCTCTCTCTCTCTGAGTGTGTTTGGCGAGGTGTTGGAATTGCTCAAAACGAGCCGCCAGATTAATGCGGGGGTTAAGCGAGAGTTAAAACGAAGCAGCAGGCGATTGCAGAGGAAAATGGGAAAAACTGAGCTTGTTTTTTTATTTTTTTGGGTGCAAACTAGCGACTGCGACTTTGAAACATAATGCTGTGCAAATCAGCTCGATTGGTCGTGCGGCGGGGCGAGCACTTCTTGATGAACGGTGACGGTGTACGGTGACGGAGGGTGCTGCGCCCTGTTATCGTGCTGCCGGTTGTAGCCGTTATTATCTCGGTATATTGTTAAAGGGATTAAAGTCTTAGGCGGTACCGGAGTGGCGCTACCGTTGTTGCGCTAGTTGCGGTAGGTCAGTTTTTGCTTTCAATGCTTTCCTCTTTTTTTTTTTTTTTGGGAAGCTCCTCGTTTGGGGAAGTGAATGGGAGCCGCCAGTGTGCCCCAGAACTTTCGCCTGCGGGCTTGTTAGAGCGAATTGTCCCACTGATTGAGACCATTGTAGTGTTGCGGGCTTTGAGTAGAACGCGTCCATTAGGGATGCCCCGGTCTGACTGCAAACCGTCGCTTTGCAGGCCCGATTTGATCTATTAAATTAGCTTTATCCTGTTTTTTTTTGTTTCTTTACGACCCCAATTTCATTGCGTACCGTTTACCCTGATTTGTGCCGCAATAAACTGTCACCTATTGCCCACACTGTGTGTGTGTGTGTGTGCTTTTATGAGCTTTGAAATGCGTAACAAGACAAGATCCTCCATTCCCCCAAGGGACCAAGAATGTTTCTCCAACAAGAACCAACAAAAAAAAAAGGTCAGCAAGGGCACCCGGCTACACATTCTCTAAAAGCCTGTCCCATTCCCCCCCCCTGCTTCCTCTTCCACATGCCTTTCCCTTCCCCAAGGCTCGTGGTGCACTTTGGGCTACACCCGGGATCAACCTGCCCGCCGCATCGACGGGAATGTCGACTCTGGAATGTAGATGTTTTGTCATAATTGAGTTTGAAATTCGATATTTTAATGGCTGCTGCCGATCTTGCTTGTGCTCTTCTCCGTCTGCTGCTCCTGCCCACCATGCCAGCGGATATTGTGTGCCGTGTCCTGTGTCGCTTCCATTCGGGATCTTGACACCGAGACAACCTGTCTCACGGCATTCGTTCGAACGGGGCGGGGAAAGGGAGCAAACCAACACCGATACGCGGACCGCACAGCACAGGAAAGAGCGATACACACACACAACAACAAAGAAGAAAAAAAATAAAATAGGAAGAAAGGGGCCAAATCCCCGAAAGAGGGGAAGCACTGCCGCAGCCACGCTAATCAGTTTAATTCATCAAGAAGCTACCCAAACCGGTGATTATCACACTTTATCTAGCCGGACGCTGGGCGGACTCGATCCGAGGGCTCCGGTTTCAAGGTTCCCGGGGGTGCGGAATGCGCAGTTGAGTCATCCGCCTTTGGGCCTTTGGTACGGTCGACGGCGCGCGCTCGATCGAAGGCTCGGCGACGCTACCTGTGCCATTTCAGGAAACGAAAGGCGAGGTACGGTGCTCATCGACATCGGTGCTGGGATGCTGGGATCGGGCGGGACCGTTCAGGAATCCCTTCGGCAAAAAAGGGCAAAAAATCGCATACCAAAACCGGCCTTGTCCTGCGGCTGCGATCACACCGGCCAGGGCAGTTGGGATTGCGTTCAAGGGAGGAATGCTGCGTGTTTACCATACACTTTTACTTGCGACAGGCACCTATTGCACCGGCGATCTAGCGTGCCGGACAGTGACCGTTTATGACCGTTTTTTTTTGCAAAAAAAAAAAAAATAAATAAATAAATAAATCCAACCATGCATCGTGGATCAACTTCAGCTCGATGCGAAAAGCTAAGACAGTCGGAAAAACAATCTCACTGAACGACTCAAATCCGAGCGAGAAAGGAACGGGGTGGGAGTGGGCAAAAGGAACCAAAACAAGACAAGCAAAGGGCGTAGGCAAAGGAGGTGCCTTACTTAATAACATAATTACCAATTTTATGCTGCTCTGAACCGTTTAGCCGGACCGTACGCTGAGCCGGGAGGAAATTGGCTTTGCGGTGCCGAAGCAAACACCTCAACCTGGGATGTAGGGGCACGGGGGGCATGGGGGTAACAGCATATGGGGGTGGTGAAGGTGTAACATTCGCTCGTGCGCAGTAAAATAATCGTAAATTGTTTTATGGCCGCCCCGTTTGGCCGGCCGTGCGGACGCGAGCGCATTACGGACGGCCGTGGCCGGGCAACGTTCTTTTTTTTATGGCCGGCCGATACGAGTTGACGAGTCGAGGAGATGTGGCTTGCTCTTTGGCTTGCGACGCCGGGTTATGGATGCTTCGATTCGGGCAGCGTCCATGGATCATCCACGGCAATATTTTTATTACACCGGTTGCGCCGTCCACACACACTCTCTCTCTCTCTCTCTCACTCTCTTTCTCTCTGCTGCAGGTGCAGCGCGAGTGTCCTTCACCGAATCCGACTACCGGAAGGGGACTGACGGGGCCGGGTCGTAAACGCTGTTGTCGCCGACTTGTCCACCCTGACACACGCAATTGCGTGTATGGGGCGAGCCGCGAGCGTGGCGCGCGCGCGCGCTCGAGCTTAAAATGACGCGGGAATGTGGTGTAATCAAATGATGAAAGTCCGTCACCAAGCACCTTAATTGGTTTCGTCTGAGCCTGAGGGGACGGGGTGGAAAAGAAGGGTGTCGCCAACTGGTTGGCAAAACTTGCGCCCGCGCACACTCTAATCCCTTTTTTCTGCAGGCGTTCTGGCAGGCGTGGGCAGCGGATCCGCACTGTGTTTAATTGCCCGCACCGTCATCAAACATACACTTTTCAAATTTCCATATTTCACTCCAGCCCAGCCACTGGGCGGGCATGCTCCTGATGCCCACCAGGCCGCTCCATGTACCGGGGCGGCAATTAGTCGACTTGTAATGAGCCTCTGGATTGACCTAATCGGTAGCGTGTCCGGTTTTTGGAGCGAGGCTGGTTTTTGCAGCGAGGCTGTTTTTAATTACACACCTTGTCAGCCGGTTGAGCCGACACTTTACGACTTTCCAACCGTGCGGGGCGAGAAAAAGGGCGACCAGATTGGAGTTTAAAAAGAAAAATGGTTCTTCGGTGCGTAGAAAAACAGGTGCATTTGCAAGGCGGTAGTAAAACTTTAAACTGATTTCGCTAGGCGCTCGAACCTGACTAACCGTTAAGTCACCGGCACCGGCGTGGAGGATGCAATGAGCAATTAAAAACAGTCGTTAAACATCAGCGTTGCGAGTTGCGGGGCTGGCCGCTGTAAGCTGCCGATCGCTGTCAGCAGGTGCCACGGTTATGGCCTGGCCGCCCGTCCTGTTGACCAACGAGGATAAACAAAGCAGAGGTGATAGTGAGCCGGGTAGTTTAAGGAACTTAATAGCGGCGGCTTAGCCGTTGGATCAAGCGTTACTTGTTAAGTCCTCCAATGAGCATAAAATTATTGATTGGAATCTCTTATCACGCAGCAGTCCGTATTTGAAGGCTTTGCACAGATTTGGATTTAAATTGCGACCGTTTAATGCAATGCCACAGCACAGCTGGCTAAGGATCTAACCAAGACACTAAATGTACAGTTGAAATTAGTCTGGCGTCAGATTAGCGATCGGTAGTTAAGGATAATTCAAGACAAGACGATTAAAACTGTTCAGTTACCTTTTGTGCTCAAGGTCCATGAATTTTATGAGCTCAGACATTCCCTCGTTGGATAAAATTCAACTAAATTTCTAACAGAAGTTAGACAAAGATTTGTATATGTTGACGTTTCTTTGAGAAGTTTGGCATGAGGAGCATTGGGATGCCAAAAGTTTCACAAAAATGTTGGAGTTGGTCCTAAAATGCAAGAAAACTTCCAAGAAACTGTAGAATTAAGTTCGCTCGAAAGGGTCTGCACCATGTTTGGGATCTATCATCACCTTTTGGAGAACCCAAATAAAACATCAACAACTTCCACCACGGCGTTGAAGTATCTCAATTTCAAGAATATGCCTAACTGTCTCAAAGCAATTTAAATTGATGAAGGCATGTGATCTGATCAGGGATATTTAGGGATATCATATACAATTAGTTAGGGGGAGGGGGGGGAGGGGGGTAGGGGGCGGTCCCGTGGTACAGTCATCAACGCGAACGACTCAATAATATGCCCGTCATGGGTTCAAGCCTAGAATGGACCGTCCCCCCGTATTAAGGATTGACTATCCTATCTGGCTGCGTGGTAGAATAAAGTCTCGAAAGCCTGTATAGGCCGGCATGTCCGCGTAGGACGTTACGCCAAATAGAAGAAGAAGAAGATATCTAATTAGTTAAATTGTCTGAATTAATAGTCTGAATTAAGTCTTGAAAGCCTGTAAATGCCGGCATGTCCGCGTAGGATCTCGTAGGATTAGTTGCGATCTCGCATATTCAGGTCAAGCGGTTCATAAAGAATAATTTAATTCATAGATATCATCTTCTGTTGAGATCATTGTGATGAACAAGAGGTTATTGATCTTCTTATTTGGTATAGCAACCCTAGTCGACTTAGAGCAGTGTTAACAACACATTGGGTTTGTTGCTAGTTAGGTAACTCTGTCCTTGAACCTATGACGGGCATATCATTAAGTCGTGCAAGAACAAGAACATACATCGTATAATATCCCTTTGATTGTAGTTACTATCAATAAGTCCTTAATCATAAGGCTCTACCTGTAGGATATCTGTATCCAAAGACTACCTTAGAGGACTAGCTTGTTTGCCAACCTGTCTTAATCACGCATGCTATCAGTGACCTGTTGATTTCCCATATCAGGCCAATCAATCCTAAAGAATGGCAGGCATAGTCCACACGAAGTCGTCATAGGTTAGACGGGCATAATTATATGTATGCAAGACGTAGAGTAGCAAGAGTTTACATCGTGAAAAATCCCTTGAAATGTAGCTACTATCAATATGTCCTCATTCATAAGACTCTGGAGGTCTGTATCGAAAGACTATCTTCGATGAATATCTAGCTCTTCTTGCGGTTTTCAGTAGTCCACGCTGATATTGGAGAGGTTCTAGAGCTCCATTTCAGGCAACTTTGCGCTGATTAGAGCTCCCCGATGCTTCCGCTGAAGAAACGATCCAGCAAAGGCATCATCACACATGAAGCCCCCCCCCCCCAAACACGGAGCCATAGCATCTCGGAGAGTCTTACCGTCGTCATCAATCTTCTCATCACGCGAGGGTTGCTGTCACGGTGTGCAATATCGTGCTAGGGGTAGTGGCGTTTTTTCTTCTACTTCTTCTTTTGTTGTCGCTACGGGAAGCGGAAGCCAAGGATTGGCTCGTCACGTGGCGTGCAATCATCGGCCTATCGGCCTAATTCGATCAGTGGCCCGAGCCCATTCCGGACGATTCCCAACAGGGCTCGAGCCTTTACCGTACTGCTCTTCTTACCCCCTTGTCATCCCCGGTGCAAGCATACCTGTCAAAGTTTGTGTCAGATCCGAATTTCGTTGATCGAAATTCCCAACTCCCGCGCACTTTGAGTCCGCACTTGCGCGTTGCGCGTGGCGTACCTTCCCGTCCGAATGCGGAGGAACTTAATAAAACCAGCGTGTACGTGCACCAGATTGCGCAGAAGGAGTGGTGGTGGGGGGAGGGGGGAGGGTGGTGGCTTTGTTACGATCTTTGTGTCGCTTTGCAGCTTAAGCTTGTTTATTGATTTTTGTTTCACTTTTGTTCTCCGTCTATGTTTGATTGTGTTTTTTTTTTGCTTCGACCCACAGTGTTGTGTAAAACGGTAAGATCTCGTACCTTTAAGGCTTAGTGTGTTTGTTTCAGTGTTGTTTTTTTTTGTTTTTGTTTTCAGATGTTGCTTTTCCTTTCTCTCCCGGGTCGGTCTGGTGTGCATCGTTCGGGGGCACTAACACACACACACACACGGCCATCCGAAACAATGCCAGCCATTTTCCAGCGAGAGCTCGGTCGCCCCGGGACGATCTCAATTTCTGACAGCCTGCTGAACTGTCAAGGAATGTGTCTTGAGCGTTGTAGATAGCGTTTCCTTCTTTTGTCGCCTCTTTTTCCTCCCTCTCCTTCTGCGCCCCTTCTGCTTCCTCCTCCAACATCCCCTAATGCGCTCACGGATTTAGTGGGGTCGGTGTTTTACTCGATCGAACTTCCCGCCCGTTTCACACCGCGCCAAAGCCCGGGTTTCCGGTCAGGTTGCCGAAACAATGTTGCACCACCGTTCACCCCCCCCCCTCCTCTTCCGTTCCTTCCGTTCCGTGTGCTTTCTGCTTTTTAAAAAAGTTTGCTCTACCGTGTCCGTTTCCCGATTATTTCCCTGTCTATCATTTCTTGTTTTCTTGCACCAGCGGTCACGAATGCAGGGCGTGCGGGTGAAAAAACAAAAAAAAACAAATACAAACCCTTCGAAGTACGGCCCGCTAAGCTACTCCTACTAGCATACGTCGCGTTGCAGGGTGTTTATAATTTGATTTTATTATTGATCTAAATAAAAGATTTCCTAAATTCCTTGTCAGCTTTTACGCACCCCCTCGGCCCTCGCTGCCAAGCCAATCTGTATGTACGTGTGTGTGTGTGTGTGTGTGTGAGTGTGTGCTGACTGAGTCTTTTCTTCCAGATTTAAGGGTCGCGCGAGGTTTTTATGTGTTTCTTCCCTTTGGACTTTTGCTCCAGTTCGACGTTTTCATCGACACTGGATTAAGTCGTTTTGACTATTTCCTGGCATTCTTGCTCTCTCTCTCTCCCCCTTTCTCTCCCTCTCTCTCTCTTTACCTATGTGCGCCTCGCCACTGCCATCGAATGAGGTTGGCAAGTTGTATTATGCTTTATTTTTATGTTACCGTTTGCTTTCCCCGCCCCGCATGGGTCTGGTGGGACCGAAAGTCCCCCGTTTTTTTTTTTTGGTTTTTGGGGCGGTGGCGTGAAGTTGACGGCCGAGAAGCCCACGAACGTGCCACTGCGGTAAGACTGTGGTGGGAAGAAAACACACACTTTCAGAGCCACAGAGTGTCATAAAAAGGGAGGTAAAAGATACAAACAACCCGTGGGGCAGTAACGAGCCGGGCCGAAGCTCCGAGAGAATGTTGCGCCATCGCCATTCCCATAGGCCGCATAGGTCGGTTTCTGTTTTGTTATTGCTGTTGCTGTTCTTTCCTGGGGTTGCGCTGTGGGAAAGCATCACCGAAAAATCGATGTCCGGTTAATAGCTTTGACAAGGGCAAAGCAGAACACCGACCAAACAAGGACAAAAAAAAAAGGTGAGAAGTGTGTGTAATAAATTGTCCGGCAGTGGTTCCTCCTCTAATCGAGTCCTACCAGCCTGGTTTGGTGGTGAATCATGCTGGAGAAATTTTCGATCGATAGGGCTGTCCCTGGACCTTCGATCGAGGTGCAGGCGAGGACACAAGATCGAACTGCGTCTTCCTTTCCCTCGTGCACGCTTAGGCACGGCCTGTTTGCAAATTTGCGGCGTGAAAGTGATGCCCGCCGGGAGACACAAAAGCGCCCACTGCAAAGCCCGCATGTCAGCAGCACCGGCAAGGATCGGTTTCCCTCCGGCTACCTGCCTACGCTGAAAGCCGGACAGCGTGGACAGCGCAGGCACCTCCTCCAGGGGACGCCTCCCCGAGAGAAAAAAAAAGGGAAGGGGATTAGCCGAGCCTGTGCCGGCTTAATAATGATTACCGGGGCCCAGAGGTTGCCCATTCTTGCGAACCGTTGTTGGTACCCTTTTGTGCGGGAGCTGCCCTACCGGTTAAGGGGTGTGCGGGTGTGTGTACGGTGCCCTTTTGTCGGTAGGAGATCATCATTATTACACGCAGTTTTAGTGCGCGGTTAAGTTTTTGCGGTTTTGAGGGGCTGGAAGAATATCGCTGCAAACGGGACCAGCGCGGGGTAGACGTCATGGCGTGAGCCCCTGTCGTTGTCACGTTGGCCCATTGCCTTGCTGGTGGACTGCAGCTTTGTCCCGTTGGGACCCCGTACGTTCATTGAAAAACTGTGCTGGACAATTATTTTAGACCTGAATATCAAACACATCGGCCTACAACCGGGATACAGGTTTTTGTTTTTTTTTTTTTTTTTTTTGGTCGAAAGATTCGCCTGGAATTCGTAGAACACGGGAGCGTTTTTTGCAATTTTATGGGTTTGCGCACTGCCCAAAACAAAAAACAAAACATTGTAAATCAAAGGTTCACGATCGTTAAACGCTGACACTTCATTACGACTTTGGAATGCTGTTTGGATGCGTGATATTTACGCCACCGAACTGTGAGAAGTCATTAAAGCACCTTCGCCCTGGCATTCTTCGGCGATCTTCAGAAGATTTCGGAAAAGCCACAAGGCGGATAACAGAGCCCGCCTTACGCATCGACCTGAAGAATCGGATGGGGTTCGTCGCTTGCGGCGTTTTTATAACGCCTCGTAGCGCTTTTTCAAGTTTCAAGCGCACCCACCACAATGCCTGTAGGCATTTGGGAGTAACCTGATGTTGGGCGTCCTTGTGAAACCTGATCACTGTTAGACAAATGTTATTTCTTGGGATGTGTGTAATGTGTGATCTTGAGCCACTTGGCTTGGCCGACACATCTTCCGAGCACCACCCCACAATCACAGGTAGGGCAAACAAACGACACTAGACGACCCGGTTCCTCGGCAGGACTCGGTAGGGGCGAAACAAAAACAACCCAACAAAAAAGGGAAGGACATTCTAATGCCGCTCGAGAGCAGATCTCATCACCAGAGCACCTCCCGTGCAGGAGTTCGCCGAGGACCAAAACAAGCGAAAAAGCAAACTGAACGATCGGTACACACACACACACACACACACACACACACACAAATGATGCGAGATGAACTGACAGAATGAGTTGGTGTGCGGATTATCCGAAGAGGCAGTCCGCAGAGCGGTACTCCGGGGCGGAGACCGGTGCCGCATAATCTGCTGGTGGCCAAGGTGGCCCCGCAAAGACCGACTCGCGCACATCCTGCGCGCTGTGTTGTGCTGCCAAATTGGCCATTCATCAGGGTTATCATAATCTGTTGACATAACACCCCGCTGCGCTTTACGGTACGGGTCAGGGAACGGGTAGCCCACACCGCTTCCCTGATCCGGCTCCGGTATCATCCGCTCGTACTTGAACTCGGTGCCCAACGCGATGGTGGCAAGTAAAAGGGTTTTGTTTGCTGGGTCTGAAGATTCGGTGTGCCCGGTAGCCCGGTAATGCCTGTGCGCCTGTCCGCACAGGGCACAACTGACCGCAAGCACCCGAAGGGACAGGTCGGGAAAATATGGGGCTAAGGTGTCAGAATGTGTTCCCGCGAGGTCCACGAGGCCCTATTGTGTGATGTCACTAGCAAGGGGCTCCGGCGCTACCTGAAGATATGTTTCGCAGCAGCCGCTTTGGCGGAGCTGCCACTGAGGCCAAGAACAAACCTGTTCGCATTCCCCGGGGAAGCGCATGCTCTGTCGAAACCGTGCTGTGGCCCTTCCGTTTTTGATTGAGTTGCTACATCTGGGAGCGAGTGAGAGGCGTGTGCGGGGGAGCGTCTGGTGAGAAATTAAAGGTGCCGACAGGCCTCGTCAGCCTCCATCGCTTGATCAGCTGCGATTACCGGCTGGTAACGTTCGATGACAGCTCGGCCAGGCAGGCCTTGACAGGCCGTCACGGGGCCCGCCGCGAATGTCCGCGTGCGTGTGCGCGTACTCCCTCCATCCCCAATCCCCGCTCACTTTCCCCTTTATGACGTTGATGGGTTCGTCGTCTGATGTGCAGGTCCGGGAGCGCAGGGGTCTGGGCGGGGCGGTACCCGATAACATTACCAACCTGCCTAGTTGCCGAATAGTTGACAGCTGTGGCGTGTCGGCTTCCCTTCGCTCTGCGACACCTGGTCTCCCTTGCGTTAAAGGAGAGGGGGGGGGCTCCAAAAATTTGACACTATCACAGCGGCATTGCGAGCAGGGAGTGGAGCTCCCGCCTTAGTGTAACCCGAGCGGCAGGGACAGGGGTGGCGACTCGATTCCATTAGCGTCGGCCCGTTGGACGTTGAACCTAAGGACAAGGCGAGCAGGCCACCCTCCAAAATGGGAAGCCCTTTTCGAATTGGTAACTGCATGTTTCTATCGCCCCCGTCTATCCCCAGCGAAGGGCTTCTCAGTTTGTTTTTTGTTTTTTTTTTCTGTTTTCTGTTTGGCCACGCATCGCATAACACCGGACATCGCGCGGAAAGGTGCGTAGGCGGGCGGACGGACACACGGGATCGATAAGGCTTGCGAAAGGCTGGCTGGCGGGCGGGCTGGCAGCAACTTTTATCGTAAGGTGAAAGACCAGAAGGTTGAACCCGCCCCTCCTCCCCATGGGTCGCTCTATCGATCCGATCCGTCACCGTCGGCTTGCGTGTTAATTGAGGTTAGGTTGTGGCCGGCGCACTGGCGTTATGCTCCAGCTTGTGGCTAGCTCCCGAAAGGCTCCACACAATGTCCCAAGTTTCTTGGGGGAAAACTGCTGCGACGACTAGCGAAAAACGGCGGCGTCGAGGCGACAGAGTGGCTAGGGGAGGTGAGTTGGAGGTTTCGCGAATACCCCGGGCAACTCCGTCTATCTACGCGGGCGACGCTCTAATTTGGCGGCGGGCGTTAGTTAATGAGTTTCGGATTAGGCACCCGCGTGTGGAACCCAGCCTCCGTGCAGCTGCTTAAATCTCGTTTTACGACGTTCTCGCGCCGCAACAGCAACCCGGGGGTGGCCTTTTGTGCGCGTCTTCATCGTGCCGCCCGGGCTGATCGTTCTGGTTAGTTTGGACGATCGCTGGTGCTGCAGTGGCCCGCGTAGCCCGTAAGGCCCGCGCGGGTCCCGAATGTCTAATACGCAGTTCACGACGAATGTCCACGCGGGGCCCAATCTAAGCAAAGCACCCAGCGCGGGGACTGGTGAAGCTTTAATCTTCCCCGTCCCACCAGCCTTCGGGAGACGTAACTTGGGCCTTTGTTCCTTGCCTGCCTTTCCCCTCCTAAAATCCTTCCCCATCAACACACACACACACACACAGAGAGTTTGGCTTGGGATGGTCCGGGACGACGCCCGAAGCTTGCGGAGGCATGTTTGGAGGCAATCAAGAGTTTAATTTTAATTTATTCCAAACTGCTACTGTGTTTCACTTTTTCTCCTCGCCCACTCTCTCCATGCTCTTCCTCTCCCCATTATGAAGGTAGATGGTATTCCATTCCCCCTGCTCCTCCCCTCCCAGAAGCGGCAAGGAGTCATCATCTTCGGCAAACGGAAAGTTGCTACTGGTATTCGAGGCTTTAAACCATTTCGAAGATGGAAGCTTGTATTCTCCCGTGCTCTCTCTCTCTCTCTCTCCCTCTCCATCTCTCTCTATTCCTCTGCTCCCGCTAGGCTCCAATCAGCCGGCGTGACTGTGGCAGGAATGGCCGGATGGAGGAGGGGGGGGAAAGAAGTTATGAGAAGCGTTACAGCATCGCCCGCCTCATTTCGATCTCGTGGACAATTCCCGCCGGTGGCTGTAAAATCCTTTCCGGCAGTACCATCCATCCCGGCACCGAAACTGCAGGCTGGGAAGGTAGGGGGGGGGGGGGAGGGCGAGGGGAGGGGAGGCCGAAGAAAACGAACCTGAGCGCAGTAAAGGAGTCTCAAATCTGACAAGCGAAACGATGGTGCCAAGGGAGCGCTCGAAGAAATCATAAAGTAAAATAAAATATTTATAATGCTTTTATTGCACCCGCGACTCGTGCAGAACAGGAGGAGAAGGACGGGGGGGGGGTATAGGAGGGGTACAAAACACTGCACACAAAACACATGTATTCGGTTGGCAATAGCACAGCGCGGGTTTTGGTCCACCCTGCCCCCCCCCCCCCCATCAAACCAAAGACACAAAAGTTGAGGGAGAGTGCGCAAAAGGGGGAAAAAGAGGGAAAAAAAAACTAACGCACACACACACACACACACACACGCGGATTGAAACTCCTTCCAGGCAGCAAAACACAAGAACACGCGTTGAAACGGTGGTGCGCGATGTTGAGAAACAACAAGCGGATTGAAATTAATTTTTAGTGCGTTTTGCAGAGCTTTTCGGATCGGAACACGATCGGCGTTTGCTCGGGAGCTGGGTGCACCAGGGGAGGGAGGGGAGGAGCAGTTTGGGGCCGTACGGAGGGCTTGCAGATCATTACCATAGCCGTGGCGCGACGTAGAGCGCGACTCGTCGCCGCCGTTTGCCCCCATAGACTACGAACTTGCCCGAATGGGGGCATTAAAGTCGGAATTTTTGTGAAGTCCAATTTTATTCTCCCACTGTCGAGCTGCAGCGCTGTGTCTCGGGGGCCTTTTGATTATGCGATGTCTGCTACTGGATACGCTTGCAAAAGGGAGGGCCAGTAGCCGCGAAACTGTTGCAAATAATAATAATTTCATAATTTAAGAATTAATAATTGTGCAGCCTTAAACGCGTCCGCGCGTTTGTGGAGCTTCTGTGGAGTTGGTCGCGTTTCCAAAAAAAAAAAAAAAACCATCCCATTCGTTAATTTCTTGCGTTTTCTTCTCATCTTTTGCCTGTTCTTCTGCTTTTACTTCTTGTCTGGCAGACAAACCGAACCAATCGTAATGACCCTGCCCATAAAGGTGCTGTTCTGATGGGTCCGCGCGCAATGAAGAAAGCGCAATCAGTGGAGCGTTTCGATCTGTTTCCTTCCTCCGTTTGATGCCGTTGACCTTATGTTATGGCTGGGCGGGGGAGTTGGTGGAGCACGTGAGCATTACTTCTAGCGCCCACAAAACCTGGTGTGTGCTGGTCAAGCGCAGGGCATTAGTCGGCAAACAAGGCGCGAAAAGCGGAGCATCTGATTGAATAAAAGGGAGGCTGATGAGGCGCTGGCGCCCAGGACAGTCGACCCAAAGCAACCACAATACGAAGCCTACAAAACGGACGGAATAGTTTTTTTTTATTTAATTTAATGACAGCACTGGGAGAATGATTGCACACGCTGCGCTGCACTTTCACGACCGTAGACGCAGATCATAGACGCTAGGCGACGAACCGTGCCAAGGGCGCGCATGGCCTGAGCTCCTCCGTCCTGAGAGCAATTAGGAAGTGCGCGCGCGCGCGCGCGTTTCCGATAACGACGACGGGACTTCGACCCGGGCGACCCGCAGTATGTGCAATAAACGTTGTGTAAAAGTGCAAGTCGTTGGCATGCGATGCTCGCTTGCTTTTTCTGATTATACCGTGCACAGAGCAGAGGAGGGGTAGGTCGATTAGTGGGATCGTAAAGGTGTCCCAGTACGATTAGGAAGTGTCTGGGCGCAGTGTGACTGTGATTTCAATCGTATCTGATAACACAATTCTGATAGTAAGTTTGTTGTGCACCTTCGTTTGATTCTAATCCCTTACTAGTGCTACTTGTTTGTTCTTCTTTTCATTTCTTCTCCTTTGCTTTGATTCTTCCTGCATTTTATCTATTTGCTTAGTTTATTTCCATCTTGTTGTTTCTTTCTTCTCTGTAATACAGAACGATTGTAATCGTTTACTAGTCCTTTTTTAATAATCTAATATTTCAGTCCGTCCTTCATCACTTGTTTTGATTCTGCTCTTCTATTTTTTTTTATTTCTGCTTCGCTTTTCTTCTTTTATATTCCATTTTTTGTATTCTTTTTTTATAGTGAATTTTCTAGCCATTTTCTGCATTTTGACACGGTTCATACTGACCTTAAATCTTAGACGAGCATGTTTTTAGGTCGTAAGACATTACCGATAACATTGAAGAGAAGAAGTAGTACTTTAAATAACACTACGAATGGACTATCAGTGAAAAGTCATACAGAAAGCTACGCTGAACTACGGCAATCTTGCTAGATACCTAATAAAATATTTTTGCGAATTACCATCCAACAATTCAGCTTGGAGTATCTAAGCAGCCAACACGCATATGCAGCTCAGAGAAAAAGTCTCCAAGAAGAGATTAATCTTGATGAAATAACATGTGTTTAAAAAGATAAAATAAAAACAATTTAAAAACACGTTTTTATGGCAAATTTTGATAGTTTCTTTTGATGATTCGTTAATTTGATTTATTCTACTGCGCGTATCACCAGACATTGTACCCGGACGTAACATTTATGGTTTTTTGAACATGGTTACTTGGATCTTTTCAAGTACATTAAACATAAACAGCAAACGACGACAACAATCCTAGCAAGGAATAGAAAAAGGGTAGAGCGCAATCTAGTGTATGCATTTGAGAGAGATGGTGAGAATAATGCTCGCAGAACACGGAGATGTGATGACCATTACACTTCCATAGCCAAAAGTAAGCGACTTCAAAAAAAAAAACCTGTAAAAAAATAGGACAGGTCCAGTCATCTTCATGATGCGACATTTAAAAAACTGTATCCTGAAGAGACTACATCGTAGAGAGACACAGTAACTCCACGACGGTTTTGTTACAACGCAAATCCGTTATTGAGTATTCAACGTAAAGTTTGTGCAGTGCCAGAAGTAGGAAGAATGGTGATAACATCTTTGTAATAGTAACAGCCATGGTAGTATTGGCACTATGTACGTAAACTCCAATTTAATATCCGATGAGATAACAATCGAAGTACAATCACTAGCAAACGTTTTATTATTGCAATAGAAACTTAACGGACCATCATTAGCATGGATGGTTATTGGCCATTGGAAATTCCAGGAGCTGCTAGAAACTCCACAATTCTACGGCTTCTACATTTGTGGGCCAGTGAATGGAACATCTTTTTGTTTATCTAGTTCTGGAGTTAAATTGAAGAATATTGCTCCTTGATTGTTTCAGTCCGAATCAAGTACAAAAACACAGTTGTACATTTCGGCTCGATGAATGCATATGTTTGCTAGGATGCGTCTCTTACAAGTTCCTCACAAGTTCCTCATAACCTCATAACCCGTACCAGCTTCCGAAGACATGTCAAGACGCGTACAAATGCGCAGACAGAGCAGAGCATCCAGTTTCCCCAACACTCAGTTGTATTATCCTCCCACATCCCACAGCTTATGCATGGCGGTCAGTGCCGCCATTGCGTTTGTTGAAACGCCACGGCCACAGCATCACAAAGATCTCCCCAAATTTAACCTAAATTACATTATACCCCTTTCTACACGATGCTTTCCAGGGGGCCCGAATGAACTACACACAAGCGAACCGGCAAAATCGGCTCACACACAGGCGCGCGGCCGTGGATCAAGCTTTGATTGAGAAAGCGATTTTCGTGACTGCGTATGCGCATGACAGTGTGTGTGTGTGTCCGTCCTTTTCCAAATCCCGCCCTTTATCCTACTGCGCGCACGGATCGGAGCAAATCGAAAATCTGTCACTAAAGCTGTCAATGCTTCGGACACGACTTTGACGTGCACGTTAAAACGTTCTCAGGCTGTCAGGCGCGTCTCGGTTGCGGGCTGCAAACTGAAGCAACTGCTTTTGTGGACACTCTCCTTAACCCTTCCCCGTCTCCTTTACCCCCCCCCCTCCATCCCACTTAACACCCCGTTCAGGGTAAAGTCCGGTCCGGTGGGCACTGCCGGGCCGTACTTTTGCGGTGACGTGGTGGCGTTCAAAAGGTTATTTCGTGGGAGATTTTTTTTTGTTGGGTTGGCGCGAAAAAAGAGGCTCTAAAGAGCCTACGAATTTCGATCCGGCCGCGCTGTTTGCTTATCTAGATGCTTGGGAAGAGAGGGAAGGAAGTGGAAGAGGAGGAAGTGATCGTGTTGGAGATGGACGTTGAAGCCACCCAGGCCTGGGAATCGGGTGTCCGGGAGGTTATGATGGACAAGGCGGATCGAAGATGTCCAATGGATCCTACCACGGTACACACGCAAACAGTAAGCCAATTGGAATTGTTGGCTAATCAGTCCAAGGTTTGGTTGGCTTTGCGAGGAAAGATAGGCAAGAGTGGATGGGTGGTAGGCCGATTTTCCAGTGGCCAAAGCCTTTAGCGCCGCCAAGCTAAAGCCCCCAACAATCGGGGTCAGTATTACAGCGAATTCTTACTGCAGTTGTACCTAGCGATCCTTGGCTCATAGATGAACGCCCCCTCGCCCCATCGCACCCAAACTCTGGAACGAACTTCTACCCACCCAGCACCGAAATGCGCGACCCAAACCGAGTGCGTACGAGTGTGTTGTTCTGCTCGTCTTCTCTCTAAATCGAAGCCACGACACTTGGTCACGATCCTTGAAGGCGAAAGGCGGCGTTCTGTGTTGTTGTTTCTTCACTAAGACCCTCTCACACACTCTCTCTCTTTCCTGCGAATTGTACCCCAGCTCCAGCATCACTCATCAGTCGTTGTGGGCCTCCACCTCCAACCGTTCCATTGCATCCCCTTTTGGCAGGATCCTGAAGTTTGCTGGAAGCTTTTTGGGAAAGGAGAAGCCGAGACGAAACCAGCAAAAAAAAAAAAAAGGAATGAAAAGCAAAAGACAACATTTGCCGGTCACAAAGAAAGGGGGAGACCGAAGATACATCCCCCCTTTACCCCCTATCCCCCCGGTCCCGGACCCGTATCAGAATGTAGTTCTGTTTCAGCATCCCCCTTCGCCCCACCCGGCAAACACCCAACGAAGCTCGTGGCGAGGCCCGATGGCGGTGGCAAAATTTTAAGACTTTTATTTTCGACTGCCGGCGGATGATAAATTATGACTTTATGATTAATATTGTTAATCAGCTCACGAAGTGTATGTGTATAGCAATAAATTTATTAACATAAAGGCGTCTTTCGGCTGGTTTCGGTTTGCTGCTGCTCCGGGTGCTGCTGCTGCTGCTACGGCTGCTGATGGTGCGGGTCCGTTCATTTAGGCGCTCATTCGTTAGATTCGTTTGTCGGTGTGTTTTGGATCCCCTTGCGCGCCCGCGTTGCGGCCGGGTGCCACTGCCTCCTTACTTCTTGCTTGCTTTTTTTTTTGGCTATTATTTTTCACCAACCTTCTTTTAGCTTTAGCTCCAACGTACTCCCTCCCCTCCCCCCTCCTCCCGCGCACACACACACGCATACCCCGTGGCGACAGATCGGATCGATCATTTCGGTAGGTCGACGATTGTGTCAGATTTGTCGCTTGGTGCTCGCGAACATAGCTTCCGTGTGCCGACGCGTCCAATCTCCGATCGCTGCCGTGGCTGTGGTTTTTCTTGTCGCTTTGTTTTCTTTTTGTTAACGTGCCAGAGGTGTCGGGGGATGGGAAGGGGCGGGGGGGGGTTGGAGGAGAGCCAGTTTGCCGCTTCTAACATTTTGTGCCGCCACGTTGCGCAGACTGTGTGTGCGCGCGCTATTGGACGCTATTTCGGACACGGCAACGGGGGGATTTTTCTTTCAATTCAATGTAGCAGCTTTACGAACTAATCGACATTCATGCTTTCTGGGGCCACTCTGAAGCGCCCGTCGAACACACCGTGGTGTTGCGTTATTCGTGCGTTAGCGAAAAACGAAAAAGACGTGGAATAAGGGGTGGACGGGGCCATGGAGGTAATTTGTTTTGCTGTCGCTCAATGCGGCTCGCGAGCTGTCCCGTGCCGTCCTGTTCTCTGCCTTCGTGCTGCAAAGTGGGAAGGAAAACGCTCACATACGGTGCAGGGACGGTGGAAAGAATAAACCAAACAAAACAACAACAACAAAAAAGCCCATCGTAAGCGAAATTAACCGAAAAATATCAAAAGTTAAGCACGGCCACGGCTGCTTTAATAATGAAAAATAGGAACATCAGCGGGGATCAATTGCGGATCGTGCGGAAAGCTAGAAAGAAAGAAAAGAGCACTAAAAAACAAACAGACGAGATGAAAATGGACTTCTGGTGAGAGGGAGAGAGGGAGCGTAGAAGGAGAAGCAGAAGAAGAAAAACACACACACACCCAGTGAGCTATTCCAGGAGCAAGAAGAAGCGGCGGAAAACCGAAACGCGTTCGCGTTCAATAACCGTCCCAATACCGGTAGCAAACTAGTTTCATAATTTCACGGTGCATTGTTCGGTGCTCCGGATTTGTTTTTCAACGTTGGTACCTTTTTTTATCCTTCTTCCCTTCTATCTCTCTCTCTCACTCTCTCGCTCCTGAAAATGATCTGTGCGACGTAGTTTACGAAGCGATTGAAAGCGCTCAGACAGCCCGAAAAACGTTACCTGGGGATTTTTTGTATTTTATTTTATTGATTTTATTAACTAACCAGACCCAGGCCCGAGCTGTGGAAATGCTTTAAATTATGCTTAACATTAGGATGCCAAGCGCGGCCAAGTTGTGGTTGGGCATAGGTCACACGTTTGGGCAGAGGATTGTCAGCGTTCGGTGTTTTTTTTGAAGGTTTTCTCTGTTTTTAATGTTTTTAATTCTGCACTATGCTGCGCTGCTCGTACGCCAATTAGGATATGGAACGTCTTGATTGTCAATGTTGCCTCGTGTTTTGGTACACCCGCCTCTAAACCTGCACCACGGGGAATGAATTACAGCAGGATTACAAGCAACGAGCAGACAATCCAAAGTTTTTCGGACTTCTATGCGATACTGGCAGCGCGGCACGGATAAGCGCTGTACAGTAATGGTCCTTCGAACCGGATTTTGTTTGTTTTTGTTCTAGTTACATCGATTTGCTGTTACTTGATCGTACTGCCGAAACATAATTCGCTCAAAAAAGAGAACAATTTAGACATAGATCTTATTGGATTGATGCTTTGTTTTTATGTTGTTCACATAACGACGGTAGTTTGATTATTTGCTAACGGTTTACTGTTACCATTGTTGAAGAAATTAAGAAAAGATGATGATCAAGATGCCGATTGTAATATTTTGTATTGTTTGTTTGTAAAGCTATATTTCCAGTCATTAAAGACTTAAAGCTTAACTGTTAACTGTCAACAATTTGTGTGATTTGTTATCGACGTCCAGTGTGCCACGTTGAAAGATTGCAGATATCTAATGTCATAAAAAGGTTAGTGTTTATTTTAACAAATTTGGGAATTGAACTTATTGTGAAACGTTTTCACATTACAAATAAATAACAAGATACAGAAAAAAAGAATAAAACTCCCACAGTCGGAATTCGAAATTACAATTCAAGTTTTGATGAGACTGTACCAAACGACAGCTCTTCTATGGTAACAGCCAATGATTTAGTGCAAGCAGAAAACTGAAATTGCTTTTAAAATAATTTGGTATGAAAACATTTCCCCTAAAACTAGCTTGGTTTTAATTAGCTGCTCTTTAGCATCATTATCAGAATGTATTTGTGAAATTCTATTTATAAAATTCTCGTTAAAACAAGCCGCACCACTACCGTGATGAGAATGTATACTTCACATTATATGCTTTGGGATTTAATCATATTTGCGTTGAAACAATGAAACACTAAAACTGTTTAATAATGAGTTGCTCCGTGATGATACACAGTCCGTGTCCGAGTTACGTCGTTTTCAACTTATTCGGAGAAACTATTTAGCTTTCCGACGCGATTGGAAGTTCAGGGATACGGATTGGTGCAAATTGTACTTTCCTATTGTAAAAGAGAATATTATTGGAATTTCAAAAGCATAGCAAAATGCCACTACCATGCCAATTGAGCAGAATCCCGGAAAAGATTATCAATCTAGCAGTGAAAGCCACAGGCCATAATCAAATTTTTGCCCTTCACTGTGGAGGTATTTTAATGGAAAGAAGCAACATTAGACCTCCGCAGATGATTAGGCTTTATCGATGTTTTTATTTATTTTTTTTAACTTATTGCATACAACATGGAAACAAAACGTTCTTGTATGTTTTTGTCTACTCTGACTATTTTAATTCTTCTATATATATTCTACATAAAATCACAAGAAGCAGTAGGTTACTGCAAGTTGAGGAAAAGCTAGCTTTCATTGAAATATATACCCTTTCGTCATACGGAGTAAAAGTCTTAATTTATCTTCAATGATTTTAGTTTTTTTTTTAATTTCTCTACTCTACAATAATGTTTAACTATCTTTAAGGCTTGCACAGGTATTGGTGAATTTTCTACAGTTGTATTACTGTCACAGCAAACCTAAATCTTCCTTTGCCGTTTCATCAACTGGGAGAAACCACTTTCTGTTCATTTAATATTTTAAAGGCTTTGGCTCGGAATTATGAAACTTTGCAGTGACAGAGCATCAATTTTGGAATGCTACAGTGCTGAAACTCACCAACACCGTTGGTCGTTTGCGCTGAAAGTTAATCAAACTCCATCGTGCAACTGCATGCAAGAAAAAAAAAAATCACAAAACAATCAAATTAATGAACGAAAGGTGCAAAAATCAATCGCCTGCCTGCCTGGTACGGTCGCGTCGCGCGAACGGTGCCAGCCACACCGAATGCCCCCCGAGGGCGTTGTGCTGATGTGATTGGCAGGAGCGTGTTCGTGTTCGTTAATTAATCGCCGGGGCTCCTCGGTCGCGCTTCGCAATTACATTACTGTGGCCTGTGGCTGCCCTACGGGCCCCTAGCGACCGGTAGCTGTGCGCCGCCGTGCGCTTGGCGAGAAAATTCAAAACATCAAAACTCGGGTGTGTGGGTGTGTGTGTGTTTTTGAATGCATTTTTAAATAAAACTTCTACCAAAAACTAAAGGAAAAAAAACAAAACACGTAAAGTTACACTTCCCGCAGCTCAAAAACCGTTCACCATCAGAAACCCAACACCAGCACACGGCCGGGGTAGTGGAAGTGGAGAGTTTCGTGAGGCACGTTCGTTTACCTTCTGCCAAATGGTGCGTGGTGCAAAAGGGGATGTGGGTGGGTGGAATCGAAAGTTAACTCGTCAGCACAGCCCCGAAATTTCGTGCCTTCTGCGGACGCTGGCACAAAAGTTCATTAAAAGCTGTCCCTTGGTCCTTGCACCCTGCCCGGGGTAGATGGAGCGAAGCAGTTCGTTCACCAAAACGAGGCAAGTTTCTGCTCAATGGTCCCGTGGAACGGTCGGTCCGCTGTCCGAAAACGGGGGTAGCGCAATGGGCAAGCAGAAAAGGGTTGACCGGGCGGGGTAGTGGCAGACAGGCCAGCGCGAGGACATGGCGAGCTCGCTGTACCCGCAGAAACTGTGGCCATCCAAAATGGCTCGAACAAACCCTTGCAACGGGTACAACGGGTACAGCGACGAGCTCGGGTTTGCAAGGAATCGTCAGGAACAGGAAAGGACCTGCCCGGCAGCTAATGGGAGGCGTGGACGCACCGGACTGCCTACTGCCCAAAAGACATGCAGCGGGGTAATAAAGCTGGCCACGCACGGATTGGGAAGGCGGTCAAAGTAATTTAAAAGTCAATCGATTGGTGTGGATTGGCTTTACAACCGAACATCCAAAAGAAAATGGGGGAGGTAGCGCGAGCCCAAGATTTCATTAAAGTAGCTTGCCTTTTAAAAGTGTTGAATAGCCGTAGCAGCAATTGTCCAAACAGTGGGCTTGCAGATGACGCGCAAGCTTGCCTAGTACTGCTCTGCCCCCCTCATGGTTCTTCATTCTTGGTTTTTTTGTTTTATTGGGCAAGGCACACTTCAGCGCCTCCGGGCCGTGATCGTGATGATCCTGTTTACGATCCTGTTTGCGGCTGCCGAGAATGAGGCATAGTTGGCTTGGGCCAGAGGCCAGGATAATCATCAGTAGCATGTTTACCCTGTGCTTGTGTATGGCTCTACTCGGACGTGTGATGTTTGCTGAATTACAACATGTTTGCATTACAACACAACAATCTGGAGCAAGCTTGTTGCGCGCAAAAACCCACGCAGCTTGACGAGCCAAAGACAAGGGCAACAAGTACGCGCAGTGTAGCCCTGCGCATGCTACACACCCTTGTTTCTGGTAATTAGTAACGCCTCAAAGACCCCCGTTAAACACACACACACACGTACCGACCAACCGACCAAAAGCCAAAAAAAAAAACAAAGAATAATAAATTTGAAGGAGGCCCCAACGCTTAACGCCCTCCGCCCTCCGTTCGCGTCCCTAAACGGTGCTGATTATTGATTTAATGTTTTGCCCTATTGACGGGGGTCGTGGGCGCACCGACTTTAAAATCAGCGCCCGCGCGCCTTTGGGGCCGAATTTTTTTCGGTATCAGGCAGCGTACGTCCCCGGGTGGGGAGTGCTAGCGTAATCCCTAATCGCATTACCTTTTCCACGGGCAGCCACGGGGAGCGGACCACGCGCACAGTACACAGGGACCGATAGGGGGGGGGGGGGGGGGCAAATCCCCGCGTTCGCAGACTGGCCAGCTGATTGCATACTTCCTCGTTAGAGTACACGCACACGCCGGGGAAGAGCAGGAACGCAGAAGTAGCTAAAAAGCCGCGATAGCACAGAGTGCAATCTTCCCCAAAAGTTTTTTGGAGCATTTTTTTGGAAGGTTCTTTGAACTCCTGTGTTTCATGTGTTGGAGTCATACGCCGTTAATAAGCGACCTAATAAGGATCCTAATAAGCGAGCAAGCTGCGCTGGAGACGGTATGATGTGGGCGGTGTAGAGGGGAAGATGGTAGCATTGTTCCAGATATAGTTTTGGAGCACACAAAATGGTCCGTCGGTCCCCAAAATGGCGGCCCTCTTCGAAACTCGCTGGTCGTAGACGAGTCTTGTTGTGGTACGAAGGCGCGCGCACGCGCGCGCATTCACATTCAATATTGGAAACATTGGCCGTTGTTGTTGGTTGATAACATCCCCAAAGACTTACACCCAAACACACACACACGTACACACACGCAAGTACAGAGAAGTGGATAGCATTTTCGCAAGAATTATTGATCGATTCAACAGTGAGCACAGAGTGCCAAGGGAGCAGAACCTCAACCAATTCAAGTTGGCAGTTTTGCGGACAGCGAATCGTTTGCAAACAACAAAATATAATAAGAAACAAGAAGTAATTGCAAAATAAAATAATCTAGCCCCAGTGGTTCGCATATTCTGATGAAAAATTCTGCTTGTGAGCTTGCTCACCCTGCCCGTAAGACTTTTTTGTTCCCGAGTGCTTTTCCCCGTTTCGGGCTCGGGGCAAAGGATGCGCACCAAGTGCTGGAATGCTTTTCTTTGTTTTGTCCCCGCTATCGATTGATGCCCCTGTTCCATTGGGGTGAGTAAGGGCGGTAGTAGAGGACGTTGGTTTGATGCTGACAGTTTTCACCCACTCTAATTGTGTACGTACATCGGTGGGGTGATTTTCTTTGTGCAGCTGCGTAACAGTGCGGCCCTTGAAAACGCTGCATGCGCAGAAGAGTGAACCCCTCAGTAGCGCAGTAGGTGCCCCTTCAAAGCCAATATAAAAAAAAACCAGAGGCGCTGGAGCTGTAGCTCCATCAGCTAGCGAGAGCAGTAGCTCCCTCGGAGCTGAAGGAAAGACCGAAAAGAGACGCTCACCTTCAAAACAGAGCGAGAGCGAGAGAGAGAGAGAGAGCTGTGTTTCCATACGTGCGTAGCGGAAAGTAAAAATGAAAGCACTGGTCCCGGGGAGCGAGCGAGAGCGCCTGGTCCTGGGCCGCACTCGTGCGTGCGACAGAGCAGGAAGGAGGAGTGGCAAAGGTACGCACACGAATCCGTTACGTTTTGCTGGCCGAAGCGGGACGGAGCTAGCGTACGCGGCCCGGGCCGTTCCCGTGCGAGTGAAACGACCGACCCGACGCGCGCTCACAGCACGGTGGGCAGCAAAAGGTGTCCGCCCTGAACGAGCTGCCAAAGGCCTACGATTCGCGGCACGGCCGGCGCGCTAGTGTGCGTGCCGGACGGGCACCGCTGCCTGCGTTGGTGTGAGTGAGTGCGCGCGCGCTCCCGATGTGGCATACCAGTCGGGCCCGGTCGCAGCCAGCAGCAGCCGCCGCAGCAGCAGCAAGCTCATGAGGGATGGTTTGTTTTTCTACTTAGTTCGACGCGACCATTCAGCAGGAGTACATGTGCCGAGCGGATTAACATTAATTATCATTTTTATTGTTGTTTGTTTAATTAAAGCAACACACCATACCGTACGGGGCATTTTTCTGCGCGCAAAACGCTAAACCGAGTGTGTGTGCCCCCCCTGCAAACAGTGTCAGTGGCCACAGTTCGTTCGTTTGTTGTTGTGTGTCTTAAGCGGGGTTGTCTGCGCTCCCGGAAAGGAAAAGAAGAGGGCAGTAAAAAGGGCCACTTTGCACGACGGTTTCGTGCCGTGGGTCCGTGCGAACGCGCCGCTCAGTTTCGCCGCTTGCGCGCCCAGTGAAAAACGGCTGCCAGCGTGTGCTCTCGTGCGTGCACGTTTCGTGAACGTTGTAGCGCGGTGTGTCTCTTAAAGCTTCTCAACCTTCGGGACCCTCTAGTGCGTGCGTGCTCTGAAGCGGTGTGAGAAGAAGAAAAAAAAAAAGATTGCCCAAAAAACGGCCCCACAGTGAGCAGTTGAACCATTGCTGTTGAAGTCGTCGAAGGCGACGAACGCACCCTTGAATGATCCTCCTCACCGTGTGCGTGCGTGCGTGTGTGTGCTCCGTTAGTGTCCCCACCGTGAGTGAGTGAGTGTACGTGTGCTTGTACCCGTGTGTGTGTGTGTGTGTGTGTGTGTTTATGTGCACGCGTAAGTGTGGTGAGTGTGGCACGGTTTGGGTGCCTCACCGAGTCGAGAGGAATTGCTGGACGGCGACGACAGCGTGCGTTCGGTCGTGCAGGAAACCAGACGTCCGAGCGTGACTAGCGCGCACCATCCAGCAGCAACACACATATCCGTGCGAACAGGGTGGCAGACACATCCTCATCTAGCCCTGCCAAGCAGATAAAACACGCGTTCCACAATCAATTCAACCAACCTTTCGGTAGCAGGCGAGCAAACCGACCGGAAAGCAGCCCGACAAGTCCTGAAACGGTGCCACGGAAAGGTGCCACAAAAATCATTCAGTTAAAGCAACACAGTCAACGCGGACACCGTGCTTTCATCCTGCTTTCAGTGCTTTATCGATGTTGCAGTGAACTTAACGTGCGCTGGTGTTTGTTCCGTCTTGCTTCCAATGCTGGATCGGCTAACTTTTCCGCGAGTGCTTACGCTGGTGCTTATGATAACAATCAGTGCTTAAGTGGGTGTGTGTGTGTGTCTTCGTGTGTGTGTGTTCCTGTGGGTCAGCAAGAGCGGTGTCCGCAAGACACCCGCTGCCTGTCACCCGGACACAGGTGTAGAGGGGGTTTTGGAGTGCTTCCGAACGCCAACCCGCCCGCTTACGATCCAATCAACATACACTACTATCAAAGTGCCATCACAGCGACGCTGCCTAAAGGTGAGTACCACCGTCACAGAAGAGAAACCAACCAATATTCACACACGCTTTCGCACAGGGAAGGGCGGTAGGGAGGTCTGGGCTATCCGACGGGCGTGTATGGAGTCATGGGGACACTATTCGCCGCGCATACAAAAATCGGTCTTCAGCGAGCAATGCGTGCAATCGGTGTGTGTGTGTGTGTGTGAGCAACAATCAACAATCAATGTTTGGCAATGTTCCTCGCGAGAAGTGATCCTGCCCCCGTTTTCCGTGCGTTGGTGAAGCAACAACAATCAATTTTTCGGACCACACAGTGCGCATTGGAGGAGCAGTGGCTGGAGTGAAGATTTACGGAGAAGTTGGGAACTGAGTGAGGACCTTTTGCGGTGGTCCGTGGAGATCGAGACATCGATTACCGTGCGAAGGGTTGTCACTGTAGGGTTTGTCTGAGGTCCGACGGCATACTTCAGGTATGCCGAGAAATTGGGAACATCTTGAACAAGGTTTTGTCTTTGTAAGCCTGAGTAAATCTTTCTTGGGGGTATCGAGGGATGTTAAAGTTACTGGAGGAGGTCGAGTCCTCGATTGACGTACAAAATGACGCCGCCGGAATGTTTGTTTTACGTCTAGCGCAAGTCTTGGGGCATTTGGAGCATTTGAAGCATTGGGGGAAATTCCAGACATTTGCATGTTGTTCGACAACGCTTGCAGGATGTAAATATAAGTGAATGAGGTCAACTCCTTGTCCTCGGCGTAAGCAACTTTAGTAGTCTGGAGCTTGAGGAATTTGAAGACTTCATTATGTCTTGAGGTTACTGGAGGAGGTCAAGTCATCAATTGACGCATTAAGTAAGCCTCAGCACTGGCTGATTAACGTCCGACGGTAGTAATAAGCTTAGAAAGTTAAACTCCAAGGATTGTTTGGTAAACGTCCTGCGGTAGTCATGGAATTTGGGAATTGGCAAATTATGGTTTATGTCCTGAGCCACTTTCATGATTACATGTAGAATTTCCCCCGTGATCGTTTCATGTGTAAAATAAGTCTCAACTTTGACCAGTTGAAGTCCGACGGTATTCTTGTGCTTGGGATATTGGAGTATCAAGATTTTCAGTTTCAGTTATCGATTGGTAGAATTGCCGTCGTGCTTAAAGTCCGACATTGACTCCAAGATACGTGAGTGATCTGCACTCTGGGATTTTTTTTCGTAAAAGTCTGTTTATTTTAGAAATCGTTCAATAGAACACCATTTTTGTAGCGACGCTCAAAACATCAATTTTTCGGATTAGTTCCCACAAACCAAGAGAAGCCTAGAAGTTTCTTTCTCAGCAGCAACAACAAAAAGGGCGAAATATATGTGCCCGAACCTGTTCGGGTGCAAGTTGCCCGATTATTACATCATCATTACACCCTGCTGCAAGGGATGCAGCAGCGCGCTACTTTCCCACCGACGAAAAACCCGGACCCCGGCACATTCCGTACAATGGACCCAAAGGTCCGGTGCATCCGCTGCATCCGCTTCTTTGTCCCGTGTCGTTTACGTCGCTAGCCAGCCGGAGTACGGGGACGCACGGACTCTGTACGCTGTTTTCGGTTTGCCCCGCGTGCTTTCCGAAAGAAGAAATTTAGCGATTGCCGGTGCTGCTGCTACCTGTTCGCCCGAATCCTGAGGCCAGGGGCACCGTTGCGGGTGAGTTATGCGGTCCGTTCCGATTGAAAAACGATGAATGGACACGTCCAAAAAATCCGGGACCCTATTCGTGGTTCGTGTTCGTCATCTCGTGACGTGCGTATGATTGTGCGGCGGCGAGAAGGCGAGATGCTCCGGTTCTAAGACCCCCAAGCTGAACCTTTGCCAGCGAGCAGCACACAACGAAAGTTGGAAGCGAAGAGGCAAACGATCAGATAGCGGGAGAACGAAAACGGGAAAGAAGGAAGCGAACGGGGCAGCCAAACGAACGGAAAACTATTCAATTCATCTCGGGCTGGCTGTGGCTGGGCTGTGGGCCCTGGTGGGTCGAGATTTTTAATCAATGAAATATCAATCAATTCTCACCCTGCCGGCCCTGCCTCGCACCGTCCAGCCGGGCGCAAGGTATGAATGGAGACACCCCGCGAACATTCGGAAGCGTCCGCGTGCGTCCAAATAACGCGCGCTCTCGGGCCTCAAACTGGAGCTCGGCTGACAGGGCGTCAAACGCGTCATGTGTCATACCACACCGCGCGCCCGTCACCGCGTTGCGTGCCCGCCGGACCGCTGTGCAAGATTAGAGCTGGTGGCTTTTGATTCTCCTCGGGCCTCGGTTTGCCTCTCGCGTGTGGGTGCGCTCCGGGGCGACGGTCTTGCGCGAGTTTCAATTTCGAACGAAACGAGCCGCACCGGCCAAATTAACGAATCGAGAAATACTGGAATCGACGTCTCGGGATGTGTGTATTGACCTCTTTGATGACTTCAAACTCCCAAAATCGGAGCTCTGTGGCAAAAAAAAAAAAACACAAACGGAAAGAAAGAAACCACCTCAACTGGTCCGCTGTGTAGGCTACGCTGTTCTTGTGGGGTTGTGCGGGGGCTTTTTTTTTATTTTGGGATCCCTACGAGCCACCATCACCACAGCAAGAAAGACACCGACGAAGAACAAATCTTTATGAATGCTTAAGTGCTCTTTATCAACCCGGAGCAGAAGACTTGGAGCACAAGAACAAGCACGAACGCAAAGATCCACACAGAGCTACAGCGAGTGCGTGAGAGAGATAGCGCAAAGAAGACTCGCCGGATCTTTGGAGTCTCCGGCGGCCGCCGTGCGGTCGCCGTCACTGGCGTCACTGACGAATCGGGCGTCTAGCCAGGCACTGTGACAGTTTGGGGACAGTTGCTGGTGCCATCGCGCGGGCAATTCAGCGCAATTTCAGTGCGATTGTTATTGCTCTCTTTTCTTTTTTTTTTTTTTTTTTTGGTTGTAGTTCGCAATCTTCTCAAGATTCCGTGCCCCATTCCATTCCTGGTCGCACTGGGGGCACGGGATGCACTGCTTATCGGCGGCGGCTGCATAATTATGTCATTCCCATGTAGTTGCTCCTCAGCGCAAACGAGGGCGGGCTTCTGAACACCGTTTCCCGAGGAGAGGAGCATAAAATCATCTCCAAAAAGTCATCTGCCGCGACAGAAACCCCGCACGGCAACACTGGGGCTCCTTCCCCCAAAATGGATGAATTACATTTAGATGTGTCGAAGCTTTTAGCGTGTGCCGGCGTCATTATGGCAGACGCAGAAAGCGTTTGAAATATCGCACCGCGTTCGCTATTTTATTGATGGCTAATGCTGGTGTTTGGATGTGCGGGGCCCCGGGATGCTGCCAGTTCGATAAGGCCCCCATAATGGTTCGTTGGGCGGAGGGGGCAGGCACCGTTCGCTAGCGGAGAAGGAGGTCGCAGCCCGCTCCAGCCGCCGGTCCCGTAGGAAAGTTTATAAATGTGTTCGAGATTATTGCCCCCCTTTCGTGTCGTGGTTATTTGTAAAACATTAGCAACACCGAACCACCCCATTGCTTGCCCGTGTTTCCTGTGCGCGCCTGTCGTGGACAGCACTTCGGGGGGGGGGGGGGGAGGGGGGCACTTCACCTGAGTCACCACTCCAGCCGGCCAGCGCTGTTTGACCGACGCTGGTGACGTTGAGTGGCCGCTATAAAACAAATCCCCGCGCCGCGCCGCTATTCCGTGCTGCCCGTAAACGATCCGTACCGTAGCCGTGATCGATCCTTGAGGCAGAAGCAGTGGAAGAAGACAAGGAAGCAAGCGAAAGGAAGAAACGAAGGAGGAGGAAAAAACATACACACCAAACTGTGCGCGACACGATCTATTAACATCGTGTAAATGAGTCGTTTACAAATCGAAACACTGCGCGATGTGCAGCGTGTTGTTTTTTTTCTTTCTTCTGAAAGCCAACCCCGCCCGGGCGACTCCTCCCCCGTCTGGTTCTAGTCGTTCTGCCCGAAATTCCTTTTTGTGGTGCACGTTCGATCCACAGGCGGTGGTGGTGGTGGTGGTGGAAAATATGTTTGATTTCAACTGTCGACTCGACGCATTTTGCTGATTGCCCCTCAAGCGTGTAGGGGCGAATGAGGGTGTGATAGCCTCGGCGGCAGCAGCAGCAACACCGGCATTAAGAGAAACCCCGAAAAGCATCAGATAATCTAGAGTGACTTAGAATTTCCAGTCCCGAACGTCCACGACGACGACGACGACGACGGTTTCGGCTGCGCCTTGACAGGGTTGACATTTTTGACACTTCCGTTGTACGAGTTTTGTTGGCGTGTTGTTTTGGCTTTGGCTTCCTTCTGCCAGCACTCAAGCCCTTCCCTCCTTTGCCGCACTGCTCCGCGATCGTTTGATTCGTGTTTCGATGCTGCTTTTAAATTTGTTTCCTGCACTTTTTTTTTCTCCTCCCTGATCCGCTTTCTGTAGCCGCAGGCGAAGATGATCGAAGGCTCACCTTACCCGAAGGTGTGCACCTTTTGCGCCCGTGATGATTCATACAGCAAAACAAAAACAAAAAAGAAGAAGCTTGCGTGGCTATCGCTCAATCGGGTTTGGCTGCACTTGGGAAATTTCGTTCTATTTAATAAAACGAGGTTCGTCGCTTGCTGTCGTTTTGCTCGTAGCAGCAGGTTTGCCGTTGTTTTGCTGTCAAATGTCCAATAGGTAGTGGAGCACATTTGCTCAAGCAAATGGAGTGTAAGCTAATATCGGTACTATGCAATCAGCAATCCATTTTGAGCTGCATTTTACCCGGAAAACAATCGCTTAAACGGTGCAACGTGCTGCGGAGCGTTGCTCTTGCTTTATTTACGTGCACAATTTACATTCATGTACGCGGGCCAACGAAGGAAAACTGCTGCACGGAAAGAAGTGTCGAAACGCCGGAAAACCGCATAGAACCAGTCGATCGCGGTTGGGTGAGGTTAAGCTGTAATTGGCAATTGGACGTATTTATTGGTTCCCTTATTGCACATATGCACCCAATTGCTTGTTGCCCCGCCGTTGTAGTACAAGCAATTTAGGCACACCCTGTACACGTACACCCTCGCAGCAAAAACGTAACAACCTGCTGCTGTTGCTGCCCTCGTCGCGCGAGTCGTAAAACTGCGCTCCGCGTTCTTCGCACTGCCCGTTTGGCTTTTACATGACGGTTCGGGCCCCGACGGCCCGAGCGATCGAGCACCGCGTCTGCGAGATGGTGTTCGGGATATTTATGAGCGTTTTATGATGGCTGATAAAACCCAAGTTGCTCGTCCGCAACAGTGCTTTATGCTTTCCACACTGTGACGTCCGTTGTGTAACGTTCGAAAAGTTCTCCAAATCCGAAACCGACGGTGAATGCTGAAGTTAAATCCCAACTGATGTGACTTTGTGACAAAAGTGTGCACCGGTGCGCTGTGTGTGTTGTGAGTTTGTTTCTTCGTGAAAGTGTGCAATAAAATAGGGCACAAACCGAAGTGTGTAGGCCGTCGCTTAGACCGTTTTTTTTTTGATGCCACAGTTCTACCAAAGAAGCCACCACTGTTTTGCCTTCCTCCGAAGCAAATCTATTCCAAAAGGGAGCCCCAAAATGCTGCCCAAGGAATCGGCGCAGGTGGACTATCTTATTCGGCGGATCTGCAAAGCGCTACAAATCGTGCGGCAGCAGCCACGGCGGCGGCGGCGGCGGCGGCTTGATTTCGGTTGAACTTTTATTTATTTGTGTTTCAATCACGGCCCGGCGGTGCGACCACGAGCCGTTTGGCCGGTCCTGTGCCGTTCTACGGCTGCCACCCAGCGGGCACGGGCAGCGATGAGCTCCATTTGCGGATCCGCCGTTTCTGTTCGCTCGGTGGCGGTTTTGGAGGGTTCGTCGCTTCCCCGTCCGGGCAAGTCTTTCCTTTCTTTTTTTTATTAATTTGTGTCATTTTTGGAGCCCGAAACCAAAAGCAATGCTTGGACTGTCGGTGGGGGGGTAGGTGGACGAAAACATTAGCAGATTGCGCATCGCCGCTCGCTCCCCTTCCCCCGCCATACCCTCTCCTTACGGGGTTCGAAAGCCATTTCGATTATTTTAGCGTGTTCTTTCGTTGTTTTTCTGTTCTCTGTTTTCGCAATTGCTTCCCCGGAGCTCGTGCGCGCCTTATCGGCTGCTGATGCTGCTGCTGCTGCTGCTGCTGATTTGTTAGAACTTCTCCACTTTGCGCACTTTGCTGTGTGTGTGTGTGTGTGTGTGTGTGTGTGTGTGTGTGTGTGTGTGTGTGTGTGTGTGTGTGTGTGTGTGTGTGTGTGTGTGTGTGTGTGTGTGTGTGTGTGTGTTTCCATGCCTTCTGGTGCGGCTTGCCAAACCAACAGCTCCCCGAATTTGGTTGTCAACTGTAAATATGACTAAACTTTTGCCGGCGGCGGCAAACGCGGCTTGTTTTACATTTGTCACCGTTTGCCGGCTTGCCGTTGGTTTGTTTCGTTGCGCTCTATGCGCTGTTTGCACGCGCGCTGCGAGCGCTGTATCGGAAAGTGATGCTTCAAAGTACCGCCACTTTGGGTGGAAAGCAGGCAAATGGGCAAATTCTTTCTTCCCTCTATTTTGCTGCCTCTATTTTTTGTCTTTCATTTTCTTTTGCATGCTCACTTCACACCCGAACCGCTTGGCTTTCGGTCTCTCGTTACTTGTTTGTGCAAAAAAGAAAAGAAAAAAAGAAAAACCAAAAACCTCTCGATCGATATGCAACACCGATAAGGCAGCACCGAACCGACCGAACAAATCTGACACCGTCTCGGGTGTGCCCCGTCTCCGGGTGAGGCCGCTTTCCCGTAATCGATCGGGTGTGTGTGCTGATCTCTAGCCCGCCAGCTCAAATTTCGCTTTTAGCGCTTCGGGCAGCGAGCGAGAGAGAAAATGCAAGCGAGCGTACGCAACACGAAAGGAGCAACGCGTTGGGCGCGTGTCCGCTGCCATTGCACGGGTGCAAAATGAGGCGCACGCAAAATTCGTCCCGACGGGGCTGTTCTCTGCTTCTTCTTCTTCTCCTTGCCCTCGCTCCTGGGCTCGTTTGTCAGTTTGGCGCACCGTTGTGAAGTGCCTGCTTCCGGCGGGAAATTTTTGGCACGCTGCTAATTTGTTCGGCCCCAAAGCTTGCTTCCGCTCGGTTTGGGGGCAATTTAGCGATTTTATTTTACCCTTTTTTTTTTTTTGAGCTGCTGAACTTTCCCGCCGCTGCTTTGTGCGATGCTTTCATCGCTCGCAGCAAAGGGATTGCTCGATGAACCCTTTGAGCAGGCCGGAAGCGAAGCCTGCGCGTGTGGGAAATGGTGAACGAGCGTTACGAGCTAAATTGCTACGCGAACGTTTTATTGCGCGCAGAGGTCCGCCGGAGTTGAATGATTTTGCTGAACAAGATTCTACAATCAAACAGGCCGTTCACACTCATTTGTAGAGCCGCAGAGCAGCGTTGTTGAATCAGTACGGCTACAGTTTGCTTCCCATTTGTTCTCCTCTTTGGGTCACATTTTGCCGCAAAACAAATTACTTTCTCATCTCGTTCTTTCGAGAGCAGACAGAAAGGTTTTTTTTTATGGATTTTGGAATGTTCGACACACACGGACACGAACACGTACATCGCCGGGGCAACCTGCTCGCATTTGATTGTGAGCTAAAGCTAAAAATGTAACGCTCCCGGGCAAATAAAAGGCTCCCGGGGTGGATCGAAACAAACCCGCGCGCCAAGGTGAAAGGGAATACAGAACCCTTTTTTCTTCTTCTATTTTCGTTGTTGTTGTTGTTGGTTGGCTTAGGTATGGCTTTTTCTTCCTCCCAGTTAACACAAACCGTTACGGGGGGGGGGGCGAAAGAAAGCGGGTGCATCGCCAGCGGGAGCGAAGAAAATATGCCGAATCTGAATCATAAAGGCAGAACTACATAATTAATTATAATCCTCAGTAGCCGGACCGCGGGATCATAAATATTTATTTATACCGCCGTTGCCGTATATTATGTATTCACATAGGCGCGCACACACACACACAGCAGCAGCAGCAGCAACGCACAAAAGCAGCAAAAATGTGGCTCCACTCCGTGGCAATGGGCGAACGGTTTTTGGTTGGTGAACTCTCGATCACAACACACACACACACGAAAAAGGATGGTTGATGAGGGTGAGGGTGGAAGCGCGGGAGGATCTTTTTTCCAGAACTGTGTGTATGTGTGTGTGTGTGTGTGTGAATAAAACTGAAATTAAAGTACCATGTTCGTAGTGGCAGGCAGAGAGAAAGAGAGAAAGACGGGACACACACATTCCGACGGGCATTCCGTTGATCAATTGCATTTAAATTAATCTTAATTATTAGATATTTTACTCCCGAAAAAAAAACGAACGCTGGAAAACTGAACACACACACGGAGCACCAGCGGGAGGGGATGGGCGAGGAAAACGGGGAGGTTGTTTTTTGCGCTCGTCGATTTATTTCATCCCGTGCCCCATAAAGATGGCGGGGAGCAACGAACGGGTGGACCGGATTTGCTCCCGTTTGCCACAACGACGCGTTTCCCGGGGCGGCGGCAACCCGCCTTTCTCGCTTGTCATTCAATTTAATCATAAGGATTTTTGGTACACTTTGCTTACGCGTGCTGGCCCTTTGATGTGCGGTGCGAGTGGGGAGGAAGAGGGAGAGTGAGAGAGTGAGGAAGGAAATCTTTGGTGAGAAAACAAGCGTTTTCAGTGAGTGAAGCGGGGGGGACAAAAAAAGTTAAAAAAAACTCATCTTTTAAATGTGTTTTTCAAAGTAAAAAAAGATCAAAATTTCTTGCATACAGTGCGGGCCATAAATTTATAACTTTCTTTATTTGTAAAATAAATTAAAAATGAGATAAATTCTTACAACAAACATACTGTCGTCAAGTTCAATTAATTTTTAATTAAAAATTTATTCATAGAGCTGATATTACAAGGCAACAAGGGACTGTATTACAGTCTCTTGCTTTTGCAATTTTATTCAAACCATTTTTTGATGTTATACTGCAAAATGAAAAGCTTTAACTGATTTTTTACCCATTTACATGTAGTGAATAAAAAAATGAGGGTGGTTCATCTACGGATATTTGATGCTGAAGCCACCTTGAGCACACGAACTGTAAGAATGGGATAGATTGAGTGCAAAAAATAAAAATAAAAATAAAAACACCCAACAACCGTAAAAGCCAAAAAAAAACCAAAGCGAAGAGCAGCATCAGAACATCTCAAACGATTAAGCACGAAAATGATCAAAATCATCATTTCGCTCTCGCAACCTGTACATCCCCTCGCCCCTTTGCTGGCCGTCCGTCCCGGTAACGACACTTCAAAAACCAACTTCTGGTCTTGCTGGGCCCGCCTCACCGGAGGGAAAAGCAAGACAAATGGGCGAATGGAAAATGGCCAACTGTGTGTTCCCAAGCGGACTGGACGTGTACGTGTGTGTGTGTGTGTCTCTCTCTCTCTCTGACGGCAAAATAATCGAATTTTTCGGGACCCCACCGTGTTTGACATTTGTGACCCGCGCGCACCCGCGTGGCCAGTCCCGCGCGCCCCTTGGCTTGCATAAGCTCCACACAGAATTCAGAGCGCGCTGAACATCGAAGCGCTTCGGCTGTGGGGCGAACAGTAATCAAGGAATCCGGGCGGCGTCGGCGGATATCAAAGGGAAGTTTCGCCTGTGCTCCCGGTGCTCCCCTTCGTCGCACAATCGCGCCCCGGTGGATGACACTCGATCATATCGTGTTGATTTTCGATCGCACCTCACCGTCCCTCCCTATTCCCCCCTTCCCTCTCCTGTCATAGCTGTCGTAGGGAAAATGTTCGGCCATCCTTTCCCGGGACGCCTCCCTACCCCGTCGTTGCCCGCCTACGTTTGCCGCGTACTTTATTTTATTATCACGCCCCGGTGGACGGTCTAAACTGGTTTCGGTTGTTGTGCCAGGATGCCTAAGAAGGGGGGGGGGGTGGTTGAGTTGGGTCAGCCAGGTTTGGCAGCTACCTGGTCGCTTGATCACCACGCGGCACCACTCCCCACAGCGGGAGCCCCGCTCGGGATGAAGATTTTTCTTTTACGCGGCAGCGAGGCGACGAAAAAAAACATGCGTAGAACGAGCAGCGAAAGGAAGATTTTTGTTCTCTCTCTCTCTCTCTCTCTCCCACACACACACACACAGCCTGCTCGGGCAATTCCAACATCCCTCCACCTACTATGGTCCGTGGTCGGCAGTAGGCAGGCCAAACCGTATACATAAATAATAATAAAAACGAGATATAAATAATGAAAAATATGACGATATTATACGCTACCGTATTCATATTTTCCTTCATCATCTCTCCGGCTCGGGGCCCCTGCGCATTCGTTACTAGATAGATGAGTAAAGCGAGCCCCAAGAGAGAGAGAGGGAGTGGGTAGGAGCAAAAGGAAAAAGGCAAAAGTCCTGTCGCGGACGGCGGATCGAATCGAGCTTGGTAGAACGAAGAACTTCGCAAGAGGCTGATGCCTTCTTCTGTGTTCGTCACCACGGGGCAAGGGGCGAGGGGAATAAAAATATGAATAACTTTCTGGGAATACAAAAAACACACACACACACACCGACCCCAGAAGCTTGCCCCGCACTGATAGTGGGGACGGCTTGCAGCGGTGGGATTTTTCAACAGCGGGCGGGAACACAGAAGCAAATATTTTTATTGCGCCCGATCGGTTACGGGCGGTTTCGGGGGAAGGTTCGTCGCTTGTTCGGCCGCCGCCGGCTCACCGGTCTGCAGACTGTCAACGGCCGTGTGAGATGCTGCGCGCCCGGCCATGTGGGGCGCCCTCCCGCCGGCTACGCAAGGTGCGAATGTCTAATGAGATCACAATCTGCCCCGCGGCTGATTTTTTTTTTTTGCTGCTGCCGCGCCAATTGTGTTTGCGCCGAAGCGCGGGTGGTTTGGCGGCGGCGGCAGCGGAAAGGAATAGAATTCTTCCGCCCGTGCTGCAGGGTTCGAAGACAGCTAGCGGGGCGCGCGCGCTGCTGTGCGAGCGGTTTCCATAATTGGATATTTTTATTATTAAATATTATTTGGGACGAGCGCGACGACGAACGGCGGGCGCTGTTTTTGTATGAAAATCTTCTCGTTTTCTTCTTCTTCTTCTTATGAAAACACCCCCACACACGTGGCGTAAAGGGCGGGCGGGGTCGGGCGCAAAAGCAGTGTCAGAAAAATATTTTTTCGATTATAAAACGGCAAGGAATGTGCTGCTGAAGGCAGGCACAATCACACACACACACCATCGGGCACCGAAGCTCCCAAAACCTCTCGGCCCACAGACAGAAAGGAAAGATTGAAGAAGAAGAAAAAAAACCACACACACACACACATCAGGAACGCATCGAAACGAAGACGTTTGGGTGTATAAAAATAATCGTAAAAATAATCAACGGCCAATATCAAGATTAGAAGATACAAATTTTTTATCGCCTCGCCTGCCCACGATGCGCATGCCGGCGGGAACAGGGAGGTGGGGGGTCGGTGGAAGAATGGAATCACAGGCTGCGGGAAATAAGGTAGCACTCGGGGTAACGGGTTGCTTTTTCGTGGGGGGAGGGGGGGGGGGGACTGCGCGGTCTGTGTGTGTGTGCGTCTCTATTTCCGAATCGCTCCGGCGGCAAAGTTAGTAGCAGCCTTTTTTGCATATTTTGCCCGTTTTCTCACAACATGGGGTGTTGGTGAGCGTGCGGTGGACGCCTTTGTCTGGCTCTGGCTCGTTTCGGGAATGGAGTTTTTTTTCTTCTTCTTCTTCTTTTCAGTACATTTTCGGTCCGCCCGTCGGCAGTAGCGCGTCGTGGCGGCTCGTTTATTTTTTCTCACACGTTGGCTGCAGGGCCGAATCGGTAGCCAAATCGTTCAGCGGCCGGTTTGTCTGCTGTGCCACGCGGCAAGCCGGGAGCTGGGAGGCTCCTTGGAGGGGAGAAAAATCTAGTAGCCAAAAATGTCGGACGACCGGGATTAAGGCGTATTTATTTGCGGGGGATTTTTGATCGCGACCACGAACCAACATTAAGCAGGGGGGGGGGGGTAAACATTCATAATTAGCGCCTCAAAAACCGATTGCCGATGATGAAAAGCATGCTTTCTCAATTTTTCCCCATTTTTTTCGCCGCTGTTTTACGCATTTTTTTGTGAATTTTATGCCCAGTGACTTAAACGAGACGGCAGGCGACGAACCGGCGCTCTCACGTTACCTCTCCTTGAGCGCAGATTTGTTGCTGCTGTCCAGCGGCTTGCACGGGTGATAAATGATTACATCTTCCTGATCGATGATTCCGCTACCCCTACCCCCCCCCCCCCACGCACCTCTCTCCCTTGTGGGTGATGTGGGCCAGCTGGATCTAGGTCGGCGGCGGTCGTCTCACCTGTTCGATGGAATGTTTTGAATCTGGTTCGGTTTGTTTTCTTCTGTTTGTGAAATCCAAATTCCGCCAATGTGTGTGTGTGTGTGTTGGCTCGCACCGATAGGATCGCACCAATTAGGGGTTGCACACGGCCCACGGTACAAGTTTTGTGTGTGCGTGTGTGTTTGTTTTACATTTTTACGCCTTCCTCCGTTCAGTTTGAAGCGTTTTGATTGATGTTGTCACCTTCGCCTAGTTCGATCGGATTGGAATGGTCTTTGTCAACTGAAAAAGAAAAAGAAAACACACACTCGCACACACAATTACAGAAACTAGTCTCGAAACGGAAACCAAACAGACGGGAGCCAGTTGAAAGGCAGAGCACAGCATGGCAAGCGACTGGGCTATCTCGGATCTGTAAGGTAGGAGGAAACGCGGTTGCAAGGAGGAAGGAGGGAGGCGGGCGGAGGAGGTGCAGCTACTCAATCATGCTGCTCGCTTATGCCCGCTTATGTAAGCAAACTTAATTAATGCAATTAGTTGCATCGAGCTGGCGGGCTTCGGCCCCTGTCTTTGCCGCCCGATCTCGTTGACGTTGACGACGCCACACCGACGCCAGCGCCACTAACCAGTACCTCCCCCCCCCCCACCACTCTTCCAAAAAGGAGAGGGAGGAGAAAAATGAACGAAGAAAGCTGTACTTGTTTTGATTGATTTCATTTGAATAATCGAAACAACACGAAACGGCACTTTTTCTCCCCGCCGTGGCCTCGCGGTATACGCCGAGAAGGTAATACATACACATCCAGACACACACACACGCGCGACTACACAGGCGCGCGAGGGCACGGATGCTGTTGGCCTTCGTGGCCGGGTGACGGTGTGGAGCGGCAGCAGCACCGCCACCACCACAATACACAACATTTCAATAAATTCTTATCCTTTCCAAAACCACCAGCGTCTGTGCCACCGTCCGCCCCACGTATCGGGAGGGTCGCCAAGTAGAGGCGCGCGCGTGTGTGTGTGTTTAGGTTTGTTGTCAATAGTGCATCCAATGGGTATGAGCGCGGTGCAGCCTAGGCGCAATTTCTAGCGCGGCGCGAGAAAGCGCAAGACAAGATGGGTTATAAATCATCGATCGAATAAGGGCCACTGGAGGAGTCAGTCCTGGCCCGGGTGGTGTGTCCCTGGTGGAGAGAGAGAGAGAGAGAGAGAGAGAGAGGGGGGGGAAGAAAAAGGCAACAAACGCGAGGCCTTGTCTAGGCAGGCAGGTTGCGGCAGACGGACGCGCAGCATATAAACCTGTCCGGAATGTAATGGTGTCACTTCGGATCCGTTGCCTGATTACGCGCCCGTCTGGTCGTTTTGATAATTTTGGAATTTCAAGCGACACTCAAGCAAAACGACACACGGCGGCCGAGCCTCAAGCGGCGGGACGGAGGAGGCGGCGGCGGCGGCGGCCTGTCGGTTGAATATTTTATATTGATTCGTTTCGGTGTTTCGGCCGGCCTTTCGAACGGTTTTTAACATAACCTGACCGCAGCCGAGGCGCAGACCGGGCTCTGCTCTGACTCAACCGATAAGCAATCCGCCCCCGCTTCTCTCCTGCCCCCCCCCCTCTCCCTCTTGGAATTGAGTGAGCGCGTACCGTTTCCGACGCTGGTTCGAACTGCTAGCCGGTGCTCCGGCACGGTTGCGCAAAAAGATCCTAAGAATGGATCGCGTTTTCACGGCACAACAGTGAACCGACCGTACAGCGCGTACGACACGCTCCAGGATGGGTCCAGAATCACATTCTCACACCCGCATTACATTACGCGATTGATGTTGAATGCCAGCGATGGCTCTCTACCGGGAGTTTACCAATTTATGAGCTCGTTGTGAACAAAAAAAAAACCCCTCCCAATAACCCCCAATAAAGAAGAGACCACAAAAACGGATTAAGATGTGCGTGCGCGTTCCCGGGGGTTCGTCGCTTTCGGGGCGCGATGAGTCATAAATAGTTTCTCGTTGTTTTTCCGCCCTAAACGATTGTGGCTTTTGATCGGTTTGGTTGTTTTGTTTTACCACCCCTTAATTGAACTCGTGTTCTGCTTTTCCCATCTCTTCTCTTCCCCCCCATCCTCTATTCCATTTTTTGAGGAGTGCATTTTGTTGTACTTTCCTGCGTCTGCACGAGCCAGCGTAGGCAGCAGCCTTGATATGCAAAGTGGAACGCATTAGAAAGGCGGGGGAGCATGCGATAACCCTTTTTCCTTCCTCCCTCTCCCTCCTTCCCTCGCTGGATGCTTTAGAAAACAAACAGCCTCTTAAACGGCGCCTTAAATTATGCAACCATTCCGATCAGCGAAAACCAAAACAACAATTTCGGCTGCTACGCTTTGGATTTGGATCGGACCACAGGTTACGAAAAAAAAAACGGGAGAAAGGTAGCACCGTAACAGGCAAGCAGAAGAAGAAAAATAATCATCCCAGCTCGCGTGTGCTTTCCGTGGCAACACTTTGTTTTGTAAATAAATTAAAACAAAAAAGCTCTCGGGGGAGGAACGAAGCAAAACAACGACAAAAAAAAAAGGCCAAACGAAACCGAACAGCAACAGCACAACCAAAAAAAAGCCCCCAACAACAACACAAACTCACCCCTTAATACCCATGTTTGATCTGCGGGCTGATCAGATTAGGCGAAATTAATTTGATCTCTTAATTTTATTAATGACCGCGAGTGAGCATTCTCGTTCGTCTTCGCCGTGTGTGTGTCTGTGTGTGCGAGCGCTTCAAGGCGCCTTTAAGAGCACCGATCGTATCGATTACGGTGCGGCGCGGATCGGTTGCAGACACACACACACACCAGGTTGGTGCCGCCCAGTAGCGCGCCCTGGGCGTGCTTGTTTTTTTGTCTTTTCTTCGGCACCACTTCCACTCCGGCCGGGAGGAGATCTCTCCCGCGTGATCGTTTATCTTATCCGCCCGGCCCGGCCGACGGATCGTCGGTCCGCTATCTGATTCATATTACATCGATTTAAATCACCCCCTCCCCCTTGGGATGCCCTCCCCCGCTTTGGGGAGCGATCAAGGCGGCTCGAGATTGATTAAGTGATTATCTTGCGGGTTTGCGTCGAAGGTTCGTCGCCTGCACCGCCGCGCAGCTCGTTCGTTTTGGTTGCGCCTGCAGAGGCTTTCACTCCCTGGCGCGCGAGACCGTGGCATTCTCCGCGGCGGAGAAAAGGTCAAAAGGGATGCCTTGTGTGTGTGTGTGTGTGTGTGTGTGTGTGTGTGTGTGTATGTGTTTTCCTTCTTTCCTCAAGTGGATGCGTGACTGTTGTTGTTTTTGTTTGTTCTTTTCTTTGCCGTTGTCGGATCATCGGAGACTTTGTTTTTGGGAAACACGCGGGGTGATGTGGTAGGTGGGAGGGGGTGGCGCGTGGTGATTTAACGCGATCGGTCAGCAATTATGATAGCGGGCGGTAGGCGCCGTTGCCCGTGAAGACGATTTACGACACAACCATGCCCTCCGAGGGGCGGAATGTGTTTGAGAAATGGAAGTTGAGCGAGCGGTTGGCGGGGGTTGGTTGAGCGGTTGAGGGGATTGGTTGAAAATTCCGCAACGCCTTTTGTCCCGAAAAAGGGGACCACACACACACACACACCGGCACGAGCACCATACACTGTAACTGGCCCCGGGAGGGACGAGCCCGCTCTCGGGCATCTTGAAGCTCGGGCTCGAGCTGTCAGTTTCTAACGAGATGACACTCACCGCAACACCAAAGGGTCCTGGTCTGGTCTCGCTGACCACATCGAACGACGCACTGGACGGACGGACGGGCCGCGTGTTGTCAGCGACGGTCGCCTCCTTGCACGCCGTCTCCGCAAAGGGAGGCACAAATAATGTTGATTCATGCTCTGTTCGCACACGATTCCGAGCTCGCGCGGCTAATTGAATGAAATTTATTTACTCACCACCACAGCGGACAGCGAACCCTTACGAGGGACACAGAGAGAGAGAGAGAGGGAGAGAAAGAGAAGGAGGGAGCGAGAAAGAGCGACAGCAAATAACCATAATATTTACGCTTTCAATCAATGCACTGCACTGTCGGCTTACTGTGGGGAGCTGTTTCCTCTCTCTCTCTCTCTCTCTCTATCTCTCTCTCTCTCTCTCTTTGCTCCTCATCCGATCATGAGACACATACCTGGGCCTGGGTCGATGTGCGGGTTCGTCGCTTGCTGTTGCGCTTGCACCACCCGCACAGGGCGAACCGCACAAAACAACCGAACCCGAAGGGAGTGGACAAAATTGAAACGCACGGAACGTGCCGGAAAACAAACGTCCCGGCCGGCCCCGGACGCAAAGGGACATGGTCGCATGAATGTGGCGCGTCCCATTGTCCCAGTCACGGGCACCGGCACAGGCACGTTCCGATGTCACATCGCTCGTGTCGCTTGGTGTGGTCGCTTTCGGAAGCTGTGTGCGGCATCTGGAATTTCTTTCCGGATGCTGAATGAGAGAATGTGTCTGCAAGAAGCTCGGCAAATCATTAGCGGCGGGAATAGAAGTGACTTTTTGCAACTGAGACACTTTTCACGCCCGGTCACCCTCAATTACTACCCGAGTGGAATTCGAATTGAAGCGCTGATGCTCACTCCAATCGATTGCAAACCCAAATGGCTGAGGCGTACCCCGCGAGGCGAGAATGGAATGCGGCTTAGCCAGTGCGTTATCACTTCTAAGAGGTTCTGCGGGTGATTCAATGTAGATTGTCGTTGAATTTCGCTGTCTCACACACTCTCCCACTCTCTCTCCATCAACTTCTAGCCCTCAAGGTACCTAACCAGAAATATCCAGAACGACACCCCCGAAAAACCGTTTGCCGGCATTTCGATACCATTTTAATGGATTATTTATGTTTTCTCTGGTCCCGGGGACTCGGTTCGCTCGTTTTGTTCAATTTGTGTTTGGCTTTGGCGTACCGCCAGGAAGGTTGTCCCCAGTACCTGTTGCGCTTCTGTTCTACCACACACACCCACACACACTCACACACGCACAGCAAAACAAACAAAACCTCAACCACGGCTCGGCAGGATTTGCCTTCCCGAAACCAACAGTTCAGCAGCCACGATGCCGAACCACTGGACGGGAAAGATTATCCCGGGGCTGGATCCCTTTGCCCCGGATCTCTTGCCTGATTAGTGAGCAGTGCATCTACAGGGGTCGAAAGGGACCCCGGGGATGGATTATCCACCATCCCGGGGATGGGTCAAGGTCGGTCGGAACTCCCATTGGCCAAGCAGCTTTGCACGACGGTGCCACACAAAGCGCAAAAACGGGAAAGCACTTTCTAGAGCCTCACGCTTATTGGGTGCGATTTCCAAATTCCTGTGAAATTGCTCTATTGTAATTGTGAGAGAGCTTTACTCGTGTGTGTGTGTGTGTGTGTGTGTATGTGTGTGTGTGTGTGTGTGTGTGTGTGTGTGTGTGTGTGTGTGTGTTTCTGCAGTGCTTATTGTTTCACCTACTGTGTATGATGTTTTTTTTTTTTGCGATCCACAACTAACCATTTTTTGTGTTCTTTCTATCCCTTCTGCAGGCTTAGACGCAGCGCAGCGACCGGAGAGCGAACAAGCCCGTTACCGAACGCGTTACCGCGAACGCCGGCACCGTGAGCAGCTACGCGCACCAGTACGCGTCAGTTGGGGGTCGCTACTGTCAACAACACCCATCCACCGTGGCGCTCCACTCGACCGAGGCCCTGATGGCCGGCTTCCTCAAGTCGTCCGATCTCGGGCCGCACCCGCACGGGTACGGGTCCGCCCACCATCCGCACCATGCGCATCCGCATGGACCTTTACCGCCCGGAATGCCTATGACATCGTTAGCCCCGTTCGGTCTTCCCCACGGGCTAGATGCTGTAGGATTTCCGCAAGGTATGTGGGGTAAATATTCGCTTTTTTTTCTACTTCTACTACTGTTTACTAACACTTACACACAAACGCCCCGTAGAACACCAGCACACGCTAACCGCTAAGTAGCTTTGCTTGCTCCCGTAAACTTCCTGATCCTGGGGGACCCTGCGCAGGCTGTAGCTACCGGCCTCGAAGCTACCGCGGTTTGCCCCGGGTACGCGGGGCTGGCGCAAAGCTGGTAGCTTCGTTACATGGGGCGCTTACAGCTTCCGTCTGATCGGCGGCTCGCCCAAGGCACTTCTCGTCCCCTGTTTCCCCAGCGTCGGCGCACGGAAAGCGTCTCATCAGCGCTGCCGGATGATTGATTCCGCAGTCCAAGTGTCGGGGTCTTGTTGCCTTAGGGTGGAGCAGGTGGGGGTAGAGAAGTGTCTGCAGCTCAGCGAGCCCCCACGGGTCCCTCCCTTCCTTTACCTCTTCCCACCGCACTTCCCACCGCCTTCCTTTGTGCTCCAATGTAGATTTTCCAGCACACAAACAGCACAGCAGTGTAGCTGGCCGTAGTTGGCTACGTACGTACGCTCGCTCTTTCGCACGAATATCTGAAACGGAAAAAAAGAGAGAGAGAGAGAGAAGACGACTCCACAGTTGCAGCCGGGAGGAATCTAGCAACGGAAGAAGAAAAAGACCAAAAAAAAACTCCAGAAGGCAGAAAGCACCCCCCCCCCTCCCCCCACCATGAGGATCAACAGCAAACCGCCCGGTGGAAAAGAACGCATGGGAACGCCGGGGAACGGAATTGGGTGTGCGCGCTTCCAAAATTACGCTCGAGTGATCACCGTGACAATAATTCATCCGTCAACTGCCCGTTTCTGTTTCGGGTTTTTTTTGTCTGTGTTTGTGTGTGTGTGTGTGTGTGTGTGTGTGTCTTTCTTCTCTACATTCTCTTTGTCGGTGCGTCCGGAGGCTCTTCTTCTTCTTCTTCTTCTTCTTCTTCTTCTTCTTCTTATTATTATTATTTTGCTCTTGGAATGGGACGATACTTACGTACAAAGGCTTTTGCCGCCCATTTGCTTCCATTTCGGTTGGTCGCGCCGTGGGATGGGTGAGGGGGGAGGGGAGAGGGGACGCACCATTGCCCCTTAATTGTCCGTTGACTGTGGTAGTTTTGTTGTTGTTGTTGTTTTTTTCTTCTTCTTCTTCTTCTGGAAGCTCCGCTCTCTGGTTGCGCTTGAGTGACAAATTAAATTTTAATGAAACGAGAAGCCCGGCCATCACGAAAAGTTTTCGCGTTGCGGTCGGCTGCGCCCCGCTGGACGAGCGGCTGCTGTTGGTTTCGTTTCATTTGGTTGGCGTTTTTTTTTTGTTTTGTTTTGCTTTTGTTTGGATGCTCATTAGGTTTTGGCCCTCTCTCTCTCTCTCTCGCTCACTCTCTTCCCTTTTTTTTGTTCTCTCTAATGGATCGGCGGGAACATGCCCAGTGGCGACTTAATGGAGCATTGTGCTTTTAAAAACTGCTTCAAATCTTGCTCGGGGATGCAATCTTCCTTCAGAGCTGTCCCAAAAGGGCCCAAGAGATTCGCTTGCACCTGGTGGGTAGTAGCGCAAAAAAAAGTGTCACACTGACAGCTTCCTAAAACACACACACACACACACACAACTTTCATTAGCGGATTTGCTGCTGGGAAGTCGCAGCGGCCGGTGCAGCTGTCCCGGGGTTGTTAGGAAGATGTGGCGAGCGAGATAAACCGCTTACCGAGATTCTAGAACGTTTCGGAGCGGCTCGCATTGATTACGATAGTGTCGTTGTTTTCATCAACACCATCCTTAGAGGGGGGGTGTAGCACAGTGCACCCGTCGGTTGGATAATTCCTGAAGCCTTCGCCTGGCCACAGCCCCACGGCGAATGAACCCGGCGTGACCTTTGGCTCTGGACACGAAAGGAAAGTAGTGCGCGACCGCGCTGGTCTCCGCTGTGGGGCTTCCCCGCTGTGTCGTACGGCTTCCTCTCTGTACGCCCCCCCCCCCACTCCCTTTTGGTTTTGCGGGGAAAGAGGTGTTTTCCTTACCCATCGTCTAATCGATCCCGGCAGTGCAAATCCATCCCGGGGCGTTCATTGTTGCGTTGAGAAATTCTAGCGCGGCTCAGCTAATTAATACCGAAACGAGCACCTTCCCACTCAACCCCCCCCCCTCCCCCCCTCCCGCCCCGAAAGCCAAACGACTGCCCAGACGGAACAGGTAACACAGGGCCGCTGCCTCGCGTGGCTTCGGCCGGGTGCAATACGAGAGCCGTGGTGTCGGAAAAAGGTTTCCCTTTGCGTGCGCGCTGTAATCGAGCCCCCCATGGCCTGGCCGGACGAAAAGTCAAAAGTCCCGGCCGCTGCCGAATGCCGTCCAGGTTCACTTCCTAGCGCGCTCTCCGTGCGCTGGCACGAGTGTGTTTACATATCAATTACCGAGTGCGGGCGGCGAGGGAAGCCCCCTGAACTGGGAAGACACATTGTACAGGGACACGGAGCCTTTTTCTACTTTTTTTTTGAGTAGGTGTTGATGGATGGAGGAAACCTCGCAGCGCACACACGTGACTCGTGTATTTTTGGGACACTCAGGCACACACACACACATACACACGCACAAGTGGTGACTTTTTCGAATGGAAAGGCAAATATTGACACGACACGCACTGTCCGCGTGGCCTGCCCGACTTTCTCACTTTACTGATTGTCTGTGTGTGTGTGTGTGTGTGAGCGTGGTTTGTTGTTGTTGTTGTTGTGTTTGCTCCTACATGCTCAACGTGCTTCCAGCCACACACAACCCCACACACACATCCTCCAGCACCGACGTACGCTGGCAAGATTTGATAATGCTGTATACACGGTGTCTGTGCAAAGATGGCGCTGCTGCTGCTGCTGCTGCTGCTGGCGCCACACCAAACTGCGCCTGGCGAATGGCGCACAGGGCAAGAGCGCAAACAAAGACGAGCGGCGAACGAAACGGAAAACAAAAAAAAAAACAAACAAAAAACGGCGAAATTGCCAGTGCCAGAAACAGAAGCAAGAGACAGACGGCGCGGTATTCGGGACGGACACCATTTTGTAAAATTTGTACGCGACGCGGGCCGAACACGGGCGGCAGCATCCGACGAGGCGCGCCCCTTGCGCTGGAGGGCTGGATTGGTTGGCTGCCGCGTTGTTTTGCGGCCCTCCTGGCCAGCGTTTCGCCATGCCATTGCCGCTGTAAAGGTGTCTCTTGCACACACACACACACACACACACACACACACACACACACACACACACCGCACAGAACGCTGCACAAGGGGGCGCCGCTCTACGTGCCAGAGCAATAAATCAGGGGTCTTGTTTCCTGGGGCGCCCCTCTGTATGCGTTTTGGTGCGCCTTGCTGCGGCTCCTGTGCACTGCCTTTTCCCCCTCAGATAAGCTACACACACACACACACACACATATAGAGAGACACTGCGCGCGTGATTTGGAATAAATTTGTCAAACCTTTTTTGCGCACACATCTGCGGCTGCGGAGACGCTCGTGCCCGAGCAAATATAAAACAAGCCGACCTCGAACGCGTTTGTCGATGCGCATAATTTTTCTTCTATGCATATGTGTGTATGTGTGTTTGTATGTGTGTGTGTGTGCCTGTTTCTGTGTTCATTGGTTCGTCCCTCTTGCGTGTGTGCGTTGCTGTTTTGTTGTTGTTGTTGCCCCTCAACTATTTTCCGCTTTGCGTGATCCGGCTCGAAGGACCAAAAGTGCTGTGCGCAGTCGGCGCGCGCTGCGCGACGATTTAAATGGCGGCCCCTGTTTCCCCGTTCACATACCAGCAGCTGTACCATCGGCAAACACTTGCCCAGTTGAAGCTGGGGGAAATTTCACGGGACCTTTTACTGCTTCCTTCTCTTCGATTTTACCGTTATTGCATTGCATTTGATTTAATATTCCACTGTTAGCTGTTTAGTGCCACCGTTCGGCTGTACTGAAGTACGTTAAACCCTGACTTGTGCAGCTGTAGCTAAACAGGAATGTGCAGATAGACGACCGGGTTGCAAGGTAATGTGAGTGAGACTGGCCATACGTCCGTATGTGTATTCGATATCTGCTTGTTTGTTTTTTATTTCTTCTTCTTCTTGCTCTCCAATTTACAGCCAACTAACTTTGCTTCCGTGTGTGTTCTTGCAGGACGTTCGAACCGCCTGGGAGGATGGGCCGGCGTACGTGGATGCGTGTGTACCGCGCTCTTGCGACGACGAACTCACTGCGGGTTCCAATCACGCTCGTGGAGTAGTAGTGGTGTTGAAGTTTTTTTTTTTGTTGTCTCTTCTTTTTGTGGAGCTACCCAAAAGATTTTTTTTTTAATTCCGCTTTTTCCGTCACAAGTCTTTAGTTGCTCATAAGAACTGTCAACACTGAGCTTTGTCAAAATTATTAGCTAATTTTTATTTTGTACGATCACCTCAGTCTCTTTATCTATGTCTTGTGTTTTTAATGATTGTCATTGCAATAAAAAAGGCAAAATTCTAGAACAAACAAGATTATCCAAATACTTCCTTAAGGTTCGTCTTCTGTTTTGCTCGGTTTTCTCGGTATTCCGTACTCTCCTTTTTTTTGCGTTTCAGATACAGTATTCGGTACGATTAGTTTTGAGCAGCTAGTGTAAGCTTAGCCTCCCCTTTCCCTACCCCTCCTTTCCTCACAATTTAGATCCAGCTTCCTAAAAAAAAACACAACCCCCGTTCCTCGTCTAACAAAAACCCAAATCGAGCGTTTCAGTTCAGTTTCTAACGTATTTTTTCTTTCTCTTCTTTTTCTTTTTCCTTCCCTTTTTTTCCCGGTAACCCCCATTTAGGTGTGAACCCGCGAAAACAACGCCGCGAACGGACCACCTTCACCCGGGCCCAGCTGGACGTGCTGGAGGCCCTGTTCGGCAAGACACGCTATCCGGACATTTTCATGCGCGAGGAGGTGGCACTCAAGATCAATCTTCCTGAATCACGAGTACAGGTGAGTGTTGGGTGAGGTGGAAAATCCTACCATCGAAGCGAGAAGAAAGGCGAATAAAAATAGAGAAAATAAAAAATCGGCGACAACTCTATCGAACCGTAAACGGAACGAGGAACCCCTTTTTTTGGGCACCCGGGCACAATATCGGGCAATACATCGGGTGGGAAATTCCCGGCGGCAAAACATGTGCACGCGATGCGCACAAACACAACACTGCAGGCCGACACTCGTCGGCGGGCGGGAAGGTGGCACTTTCGGTGTCAAGTGACACATTTTCCCCGCCGGCCTATTCGCACCCACTCTCACTCTCTCTCTCTCTCCGGTTGCGCTCGGTGCTGTTTGCTTGCGTTGTTTGTGGCGAATTAAACATTTATGCGCCCGTTCGGTGTGCGAGCGAGGAGTTTGTTGATTTAATTTTAATTTTAAATCAATTGCCCTCGGGAACGGTGCGGGCGCGTGCGATTTCTTCCCGCAGGGCGAGGGTGTGCGCGTGCGTTTGGAAATAGGATGCTGCTTCTTCGCATACCCGTGGCGAGGGCCCCCCCCCTGTAAATAATGGAGTGATAATCAAGGATTTGGTATTCATTCGCCGTCGCGGTTTTCGGTTGCTACTTTCGGTTGAGTGACGCTCGAGATTGGGCGCTAACATAGAGCAGCAAAAACACCCTCCCGGCCAGCGCAAGACAGCCGGAAAACGGCACGAAAACCCAAGGGGGAAAGGAAATCTGTTTTGTTTTGACTGTCGGCACACCGTGAAAATCCATTTTGGTCGTTGTTATTGTTCGGCAAAGCGGGAAAAGAAAATGCGCCGCGTACGGTGCGGAAAATTGAATCTAGTTTCAGATGCTGTGCGCCCGCTATCTGTACGGGCGCATCAGTTTGTGCAAGTAATAATTTTATTTATACAACGAGCTGCACACCCCCTTGTGGGCTTTGGCGTCGGTTAGCGTTGTAGCGTTGCGCTAAGGTTAATGTGTTTAAACAGATCATTTTCGGAGGCATAAAAATTTGCTTGTGATAAGTGGTATTTCAACTGGCACGTTTTCGAAGCGTTTGAATGCAAATGAGAGCGACAGCGAGGAACTGTAGAATCGAAGATCCTGTCTTTTGAAACATATGGAACCAATTTTAGACATTTTTGGGTTAGATATACCATGAGGAACTTCAGAAATAATGAAATATATCTTTTACAGCGCTCTCAACATCTATTGGATACTTAGAGAGCAAAGATCCTGTCTTTTGAAACACATGGAACCAATTTTAGACATTTTTGGATTAGATATGCCATGAGGAACTTCAAAAATAATGAAATATATCTTTTGGAGCGCTCTCAACACCTATTGGATACTTAGAGAGCAAAGATCCTGTCTTTTGAAGTGCAATGTAGCCATAGTTTTGAAATGTGTAGTTGGAATTGATACTTGGATTTGATAACTCGCATCACTATGTTATTAAAATGCAAGAAGATGTTCATCCAGCAACTTTGAATGCAAAGATCCTACCTTTTGAAACGTCCCGGGGCCTCTGGTGCAAAATCCCTTGTTTACCTTACAACGGGGAGTCAGCAGGCTCGTGCAAAGAGCATCCAAATAACGCTGGACAATGCTGCCGGGTCGGACGTTGTCGTGTTGTTGGTACGATGACTCAATCCCAACCACACTTATCCGTTTCCCAGTAGCATCGCAAGAACAAAGCCCTAAAGATTTACTTCCGCTGTAAGCACGTCATGTTCACATTACCGATTTGCAACATCATTTACAGCTGTGAACACACATTCCGCATGTCCGCATTCAGCCATCGCATTGTCACGGCAGCAATGAACACACAGCCCAAACAAACATCTGTGCTCTGGTCGCCCGCTAGATGTGCACCGAGTTATCGCTTCAGCTCCCTGTGGCCCCTTTTTTTTTGCTTCTTGCCTACTTTATTTTGCACGGAACAATTTTGGACAGTCAGAGCAAACAAACCGCATTGTTACGGGTGCTGGGCCCTGTTTGCATGTTTGCGCTTGCGCCCGGCCGCTCGTAAAATACGCAACCAAAAACATCCGTTGCTTGTGCGAGCCCTCCGCGCACAAAGACGGCTTCGAACCGATCGCTCCCAAACACCGGGGTCCCTGGCAAGCCCTAACCAAACAAACTGCGGCTGCGTGACAGCTTCATTGCGGGGCGCTCGGTTGCACGGGCTCTTTCTTCTGCCCGGGCTGTCATCGATCAATGGGAGTGCAGTGGCAAGAAGAAGCCTAAAGCAAGAAGCCAGCAGGGAAGGACACCGGAACCAGCACCGTCTTCCCGCTGTGCACGTTTGCCAATAAACTTTTTGTTTCTGTTGTTGCTATCATGGGCCGAGGTCCTAGAGTGTACCATTGAGTCTGGGTGAACCAGGCTCGGATGACCTGGGCGTTTTGTGGTGCGCTTTTTTTTTTTTTTGGTGTCCCAAGCGAATCGTTCCTTCCGCTTGGACCATTTGTTGTCCTCCCCGACACGGCAGCTGTAAGGGTGGGAAACACATTTTCCGCTCGACTGACAACGACGAACGTCTCGCAGCATCGAAAAGCGGAGCCTAACTCCCTCCTGGGAGTTTCCACGGGCTTAGAGCGCATGTAATTCCAAACCACCTCCCCGCCGAAAGCATCGGGGGGCGGTGCAGAGTGCAGGGAAATTGATTTCCACCCTTCCTGGAGTGGAAGCGTGTGCGTGCGCTTCCCTGGGGGAACGGCACAGGCGGGAGCGCGATTTGTTGCGATTCACTTCACTTTATTACTTTGCCATTGTGCGAGGGAGTCGGCTGTGGGCACGGTGAGCAGTGATTACAGAGTCATTATCTGTTTGAAGTGCGCACCAGGCCGCACACAGCAGGAGCTCACCGCAGGACCGTCCCTGTTTAATATCCGGAGCAGGCAGCCCTCCGCACCACTGAGCCGGGCGCTCGTTTTTTTCTCCCCCTTATCGATTAACAAGTGGCAGTTTCTAATGGATGTTTGCTTTGTTTTTTTCTTTCTTTCTTTCTTGCTTTGCTTCCTTCCTCCCAGGTATGGTTCAAGAATCGACGTGCCAAGTGCCGGCAGCAGCTCCAGCACCAGTCCTCATCGAATCTCAACAGCAGCAAATCGTCCGGCGGCGGCTCGACCGGCTCGGCGCGCTCGGGCCAGTCCGGCGGCAACAGCGGACCGTCCGGCAGCCAGTCCGGCTCGTCCGGCGGCACCGGCAGCAACAATGGCAGCCACGGCGGCACCAAAAGCTCGATAGTGAACGCGAACAACAAGCCGACGATCAAGCACACGCCGATGAACAACAGCCACAACGGTAGCGGGCCCGGCAGCAATGGCGGCGGCGGCGGCGGCGGTGGTGCGGGCAGCCAGTCGAACCCGGCCGGCCCCAGCCATAACGGGCCGCTCGGGCTGAGCCACAGCAATGCGTCACCGATACTGCCGATCACACCGTCGACCTCCGTCAGTCCGCCGATCAACGTGATCTGCAAGAAGGAGCAACCCTCGTCCTACCATCACGGGCCGGCCGGTGGCGGCGGCGGCGGCGGCAACGAACCCTCCGGCATGAAGCCGACCGGGTACGACCTGCTGAAGGACTCGGAGCTCAACCTAGCGCACCATTCGTCCTCCGCCTACGTCAACATCAACACGCGGCTAGGGCAGTCGCTCAGCTCGGTCGGCGGCGGCGGCGTGGGCGGTGGCGGTGTGGGCAGCGGCGGCGTGGGCAGCGGCGTTGGCGGCAACGGCAACGGGGGCTCGGCGGCGTCGGCGTCGGGGTGGGTGGCGGGCTCGGCAACGGCCCGTCCGCCGGCAACCTCACGCCGCTCGGGTCGAACTCCTCCATCATGACGACGCCGTCGCCCCCGATCACGCCCCAGACGTCCCACAATCCGCTGTCGTACGTGCCGAACCACGAGACGTACAACTTCTGGCACAACCAGTACCAGCAGTACCCGAACAACTACAACACGCCGTCCTACTACAGCCAGATGGACTACTTCCAGAACCAGAACCAGGGCAACTACAACATGGGCCACACCGGCTACACCACCTCCGCCAACTTCGGGCTCGCGTCCACGTCCGCGCTCGCCGGCCCGATGGGCTCGCAAACGTTCAGCCCGAACGGGCTCGACTACATGAACCCGCAGGACAAGTACGTCAACATGGTGTAAGCGGGCTGGCTGGACAGCAGCAGCGACGACGAGCGACGATCACATCCCATATCACACAATCTCCCTCACAAAAAAGGACGTCACGGAGGAGCACACACACACACCGCGGCGACGGAGGATAACCTGTACCGGCGGCTCTACTAGCTTCAACACACGCCACACAAACACACACACTCTTGAAGAGCTAACACGAGCAGATCATATCAAAACGTCAAACACGCGCTGAGAGAGTGAGCAGGGAGTCGAACAGCGCTGCTGCTACTACTACTCCAACGCCATTACACAAGTACTCACTACTACACACACACACACCCATAGCTAGTCCTCCCTGTTGCGGTGCTGTGCTGCGGTGCGAAGCGGAGAACGATGCATTGTTCCCCGTCGGATGAACCTTTACAGCGCGTCAGTGTGACCTCGTCACAGCTCTGAGCCAGGCCATGGTGGAGCACGGTTTAGGTTTAGGATACCGCACTACCACTACTACTACTACCACTACTACTACTACTACACAACAGCAGAAGCGCGATCGGGGAACGGATGCGAGAAGCAAACCCGCGGCGCGAGAGTAGACAAATGTTATATCAAATAGTTCATATCAGTATTTTCTTAGCTGCCCGCGTGTGGGCGGGGTGGGGGGGAGGGTTTGGCTGGGGTGAGGGAAGTGGACGAGGTCGTTCTTCTTTTTTATTTCTGTGCTGTTTCTGTTGGTTACATGCGCTCTATTGCCATCTCACCCATGACGGTGCGTTCTTCACGAATAATAATCACGAAGAATAAGGATAAGAAGAAACTGGAAGAAGAAGTAGAAAACTAGAACCAGATGCAAACCCGCCCCACCTCTCCCTCCCCAACCACACCCCAGCGCAATCGATTTCAGTGCGTGTGTGAGGCCGCCGATGCCGACCCAATTCTCCGGAAGTATCTGGGAAAGTCCGGATACTCAATCCATCCCCTCCTCCCATCCCAACCTTTCGCCGGAAAATCCATTCGCCCCCCCCCACCCCCCTTTTACCTCCTAGGTATGTAAGGCAAGAAACCATTACGAATTAAATGTGTATAGGATGATTTTTAAATTAACAAAAAAAAAAAAACCACGAGCATGAGCTTGAGCGCAGAACTGAGAGCGTCACGGCGGCAAGAGAAAAGGATGGGCAGGGTTCGCTGCCGCTGTTGGGTGTGAGAGATTGGATTATGTTTTTTTTTCGTTCTTTTGTTTTTTTTTTTTGCATCGGACTGCTAGCGGCAAGCGACGCTGTGCAATGTTGGTTCCCGTATTCGCTCCGCCAATTGGGAAGGGCAAACAGCCCGGCTAGGTGCCACGGTCCATCCTTTCGTGATCTTTACCACTATCGAATTCTTGGGGGTGCGGGGGGTGGGGGGGGAGGTCGAGCGTTCGTTGGGGTTTTTTGTTTTGTTTTCCCTCCCCCAGCAGCTGCTGGGTCTCCACGTGCAAGGGCAACAGGGCAAAAGCGGACCAGAAGGCCCTGCTTTTACGCAGGGGCTTTTGGGTTGTAGGCGTAGCGGTAAGAAGCGGAGAAGAAAGATAAAAAAAAAATCGAAGCAAAAAAAAACAACAACACTCAATACGGCTCTAGGTAGTACATAAAGATAAAACACACACACACACATATACATAGTTTTTAATTGCAAATTAAAATATTTTAACTGTATATCGTACCACTATTTAAGTTCGGGTAGCATGTAAGGTTGTATGTGTCCGCGGCAGTCCGGACGGGAAAGAGTGCATTTCGGGTGCCCGTTCAGGGCACGACACGAAGAGGAGAGAGGAAAGGGAGGAGTGGACGCTACTGTCGAAGCGTGGCAACGAGCGCAATGAAAAAAAAAACACGCTAAAACGAAAACAAACCTGCAAATGCAAGTAAACATGACGACAGTATGTAAAATTCTCTCTCACACTCCCACACACTCTCTCTCTCTCTCTTTATCTCACTAGGGATAGGTACAATATTTCCCCTATATCTCCTATCCCCTCATCCTCATCAACCCTCACTTTTCCATTGTACGCGTGAACGTTGTGTGTAAGCGATAGGTGTGAATGTGTGACTGGCAGGCCTGGGCAGGAGACGGCATGGCTTAGTTATTGTAGTAAACCGTGCGAGTGAGCGGCCGGTGCGTGTGTTTGAGCGAGACGGAGCGAATGTTAATGAGAAAAGTAAAGAAATAAAAGTAAATAATGCAAAAAAAAAAAATCCACTACAAACGAACCCATGTTAAATTAAGAATCCCGAAATCACGTGGAGAAGCTACTAAGCTACTAAGAAACGTACACACCCCAACACAGAACACACACCCACACACACACACACACACACACACACAAACACAGATGGGGGAGGGGTAAAAGAGTCTGCTTGTAAATCTGGGAAAATGGAATAAATTGAGAATGTATTTAACAAAACACACACACAGCAATCTTAATGGTACCATTTCTTCATCCACTACCCCCCCCCTCCCTTCTCACTGGTCTCTTCCTTTTCCTGCTTCAAGCGCATCAACACAGCTCACACGCAAACGGTTAACAAAAAAAAAACCATACATTCATAAATAACACGACACCAGCGCGGCAAAGGAAGGAAGCGAATTCAAATAAAGCCAAGGATTAAAGGGAAGGAGAAGAGGGCCGAACGAACGCGAGCGCATGTGAAGGTGAAGCCCCCCCCCCGGGGGAAACGGGGTAAATAAAAAAGGTACAGTGGCAAAAGGCTAATTGCGTACGAGCTCACCGTGTAAAGAACAGCGCGGAGGAAGTAACGAACAAAACGAAAAAAAAAAAAACAGAATCATACATCCTGATGTGCCAGGATGGCGGAAGCAGTGGCCCCCGCGTGAGATTGGGTAACGTTTGTGGCAAACTAGGCACACCGGGACTCCGGGGTGGAAAAAAGGAGAGGAACTATGTGGGAGAAAGAGAAGGAAGGAGAAAATGGGGATCGTAGTAAATGGGACGGCCCAAATGGTAGCGAGAAGTGGAGAATCTCATCTCAATTACCACAAGAATTATTCAAACACACACACACACACATTCACACACACACACACACACACACACACACACGCACACGTACATGGGAGAAAGAAAAAAGGGCCTCCCATTTTTCTGCCACTCTCACTGCTGATTACGTCACCGCTGCGAAATACATCCAGGAAAACCCTGCAATTCTGTCATATCCGCGAACACGCTATCGTTCTTACTTTCTCTTCTCTCTTTCTTTCTCTCCTGCATACGTTCTCAGAGTCCCACTGCTGTAGCGACACCAGCTAGGGTCGCTCGTTGTACATAGTATTCTAAAAAAAAACCATTATTGAAAAACTATATATTATCTCAAAAAGGGTAAAATGATATAAAAATATATTGAGCAAACAAACAAAAAAATCAAACCAACCACACACGTAATCGAGTGCGTTTCGTCTTTCCCGCTCTCGAATGACTTGCCTGTAGGCATCCGAAAAAAAAAAAATTAAATACTTCGCCAACTGTCACGTACTGGGCTCGGCGCAGCCTGCCCGGAGGTCGCGCATCCACCGCCCGTTCCTTATCTTTCTCCACTTGTTCTCTCTGGGTCGTACTAAGGGGAAAAAGCACCTTTTCTAGTATCCACTTTTAGCGCAACCAAACCGACCAGTGCCCCTCGGCTCAGCTTTTGCGCTGTTTATTCCCGCGCATGATGTTCCGCGCTCCTCAAAATGGGCTGTTTTCGCATGCTGCGTTATCTCTCTGACCGGGGCCTTTTCGGCATGCCGCCGCCACCCGTGCTAGCGTTGTGTTTAGCGTTGTGCGTTTATGTTTTTTTTTTTTGTTGTGTTGCCTGCCTGCTGTTTAGTGTCGTGTCGCCGCTATCGCTAAAATTCAAAATTATTCAACGACAATTATGGAGCTCGTGCCGAAGACCGATAGGCACAGCGGCACAGAGAGCGAGAGAGAGAGAGAGAGAGAGAGAGAGATCGACATGCCTTTGGGCGGCATGGGGCGGCCCGTGCCAAATCAAATCACACAGCAAAAAAAAAACCCCGAAAAGAGATAAAAAAGCAGCAACAACTTGTGAAATGATGGAAGGAAGACAACAGCAACAGCACAAGAAAAAAGCACAACACTAAATCCATGTGCACGGTTAATGTGAATTTATTTATTCTAGCCATACCCCCCTCCCCCCCCACACACCTTAGCTTCGTCGTGCACATTGAGATGTGAAGCCTAATGCATGGACGGAGACACACGCACACACACACACACCCGTGCACGACTTAGTCACGGCGCCGGGCTGCAGAAATTCTGCACAGCAAACAAACAAAACAAAAAAAAGTGTCCAGGGCGCACCCGGCATATACCGAAATATCTTGGCGACACACACACACACACACAGTGCTGGGGCACTTTTCTACCCTTTTTTTCTTCTCTTTTCGCTTTATCTCAGGTGGCAGTTAGAGTGGTTTCTGAGTGGTTCCTTTCCCCGGGGGTGGCAACGGGCGGCAAAGATGCTGGATCGTCAAATGGCTGAGGAAAGCGGGTGTTGAGGCAAGAATCAACCAACGGACGGACAGTTGCAATGCGGGTGACAGAGAAAGAGAGAAAGGGGAAGAAAGAGATCGAAAGAGAGAGGGGAGGGGAGGGAAGTGGAGGGTACCATTGGGCGAAGAGAGGAAAGGGGGGGGGGGAGAGAGGGAGTCGTCGGCGACTCGTCAATTTTCGACCCCTCGGCTGAAGGCGCTGGAAGCGTTTTATCGACTTTTAAAATTTCCATAAAAAAAGCATTTGTTTATTTATTGTTATTGGGTGAGCGGTGGATCGCGATGATGGGCCGGGACTGCCGGGACTGCTGACGGTGGCGGTGGAGTTACCGGCGGTGGCGGCGGAATGCAGCTATCTGCGAGCGGGCGGCTTGAAACAACACAGCGCGCACAGGTCGCCGCCCGACCTCCCCGGAGGCTGGACGAGAATTGTGCGCTGATAAGTGCGCCAGTGCGTCAGTGATGTCATGCCACCGCTGTCGCCGCTTCGTCCACCGCGTCCCGCCTTGCCACAGTGACGGCTGGAACTGTGAGCTGAAGTGTCAATCTTCCCTAACAGCGGCCGAGGGTGTTCCTTGTTGCGGAAGTCCTCGCTTGATGTAGAGCATTTCGGTGCGTTTTGTAGTTGGCATTGGGGAATTGTTTGGGCAACCTGCGAGAATCGTTTCGACTGGAATAGTGCACGTTATGAAGATCCAACAAATGCTCCAATGAACAAAATTTAACCTAAAATCTTCGTTGGGAAGCCTCTGATGGTAAATTTGTCTCTTCCGATGGATCCAATCTCTTCCAATCTTTCACTATGGTTTGGTAAGCTACTTGCTAAACAGCACTTATCTTGCATTGACCCTGCAGGCAAAGCTGAGTACGAATCCTGTTCAGATATTCATTATCATGTCATCGCATTACTGTGCGCTACTGTCCAGGTGCTTGGCATGGTAGTATTCCATCTCTATCTTAGCGACCGACCTATCTTATCCGAACTGGATGTTATTGTAAAATCACTTTCTAAAGCCCAATGTATCGTTAGGATTGTTCATATACTCGGGTATAGATATTCTCTATAAAGACCCGAAGTAAGGTGTTTCAAGTCAGTCATAGAAAACTTCTGAGCATAGAAAGTTCCATAGGCCTCAAATCCTTCTACTTCGGCTTTGTATGGTTCTCGAACAATGTTCTCTTATGCAGGAAGGACATCTTACACTATTATGAGGAAAAGTAAGGTTATATCGGTGCAAAGGTACTTTACATCATAAATCCTCAGAGAAATACTCCATGCTATTGTGTTGGCACATAAGAGACATCAACTACATCAGCCAAACAACAGCGAACTGGAATGAATAGCTCTCCACAACGCTTTACTTAGTTTATAATTGCAATCTTTACCGACATTATTCACCCCGCAAGTATGGAAGTACGAGGTGATAGTATAACAGTAACAACTTATTGTGCAGTTTTAACCCATTCTATCTGACTCATACTTTGTATAACCATGTAGATGTTTCCTATTCTCATTAAGATCGTAAATGTCTTAGATGTCTTCTTCTTCTTCTTCTTCTTCTTCTTCTTCTTCTTCTTCTTCTTCTTCTTCTTCTTCTTCTTCTTCTTCTTCTTCTTCTTCTTCTTCTTCTTCTTCTTCTTCTTCTTCTTCTTCTTCTTCTTCTTCTTCTTCTATTTTGCGTAACGTCCTACGCGGAAATGCCCGGCCTATACAGGCTTTCCAGATTTCATTCATTACCACGTAGTCGGATAGTCAATTCTTGTTACGGAGGGACGGTCCATTCTGGGCTTGAACCCAGGACGGGATATTATTGAGTTGTTCGAGTTGACGACTGTACCACGGGACCACCCCCCCCGTCTTGGATGTCTATAGTCCAACTAAAGATTGCTTTTTGTTATTCCACGTATAGTGGAGTACATTGTGGCAACTAGATCCTGATGATATACATCTCCATCTTAGTCTATATCATGATTTTCGCGTATACTTTAAGTACAGGTACTATTCCTTGTAATGAAAAAACTATTAAGCAGATGGATCCGGATGTTCTAATACTACAAGCACACGCAACTCGTCCTAATTCGATAGGACCAGTAGTGAAGAGTAGGACGGAAGTTCAGGAACACTTCAAAGACAAAACATCATCCCTAGAATCATCCCTTTGACTTCCTCCAATTGCACACAACTGCACGTTTATGCTGGGGAGTTGGAAAGCATTTTAACACTTTAGCCCGCCAAAAAAAAAACCATTATCACTAGCTAGCTCGATGGCCAGCAGCACAACATTCCAACGCCACTGCAATGACCCAAAGTCGGTCCCCGGGGGGGCGAAGGATTTGCGGCAAAGGCGTAAAATTACGAATTGGACGCGCCGAGCACGACCGTCGCAAAACCGTGACATCCGTGCGCGGTACGAACGGTCCCACCGCCACACAGATGAAAGCGTTCGCCCAAGGGTTCGTTCGTGCCCGGTTTTGTTGTTTGTTTGTCAAACGTGGGAACCACGGCGTAGGTGCGGAAGGAAGTTGGCCGTTCTGTCTGTGTTTTTTTTTTCTTTCTCTCCTCCGTTTTAGCTTTTTGGGTCATAATCAAACACAGGAACACGCAAACGTCGCTCCCAAATTGCGGAAGAAAGCAGAGCAGACCGGGCGACGGATCGGTCACACGATCCAACAGCAGCAACAACGAAATCAACAACAACAGCGACAAAAATCCACCGGAGCTATTTAGAGCCTGCGCACCACTGTTTTATGACAGTTTTTCTTCATCTGGTGTATGTGTTTCGTCTTCCGTTGTGCTCCCACTATCACGTTCTCTCTCTCTCTCTCTCTTTCGTCTGTTTTTCTCCAGCTTACTCTGTACTCGACCTCTGTGGCCCGCCCGAGACCTCCAGGGGCCAGAAGGGATCGCATCAAATTGGCTGGCAGTTTGCCGTTTGCCACCGAGGGCCACTGAGCAGGCAAACCGTGAAGCTTCCCACCTTTCTGTTGTGTCCTTTCTGTCACGGGCAGGAAAAAAGGGCTCTCTTCCTTTTTCCGCCCGGTCATAATCTAACATTTATTGCCTCAGGTTCGGCGGTCGTACGGGCGGTTGCGGAGGAGGAGGGATTTATTTCTTCCTCAGGTCCGCCTAATATCGCCTAGCAAACGAAATGACGCTTGGCCGGGGGCAGAGGAAGCGCAGTTGAATTGAGCCCGAAATGAAACATTAAAAAAAAAACCCCTCCTCAGATCCCAAAAATTCCCCGACATCGTCTCAATGGTGACGAAAAATCGTTTGTCACTGTTTTGATAAAGCGAAACGATTAGTCGCTAGATGGTTCATTTTACGGGTCGTTTTTTAAGACATTTTCTACGCCATTCTTCGGCGATCCCGTCCGATGCTGCTCCGTTTTTATTGTTGTTGTTGTTGGCGTTGTTGTTGGCAGCGCGTCTTGCGCTTTATTAATATTTACCCTGATCGGGCTCGGTCGGTTATTTGGGGTGTAAAATATTCCTTCAATTTCCTGCAGCACCTTCGCCACCTTCGCCGCACCGACCCAGCAGCGAACGATGATACACACTGTGCCACCGCAATCGCGACGGACGCGGCTAAATGAGGGAAGGAAAGCAAAGGAAGACCGAAAAAACGAGCCGAGACCACGAGAAATGGAATGACACATACCTATGACCGCGAAGGGAACCCGGCAGCCATTTAGGAACTAATCATAACGAACGGGCGCAACAAAAGCGAACGCAAACGCGTCCCAAAACATCGACCAAAAAAAAAACCGTACGGGAAATACGGGAAAAGATTTTGCAATAAATCAACAATCATGAGCGTTTAAGTTGAGGTTGGTTTGTTTTTTTTTTGCTTCCCCGGGTGGCGGTACCAGAGTGACTAGTTCCGGCTTTGGCAGCCGGGAAGGGTTTTCGAGCTGTGTGTGTGTTTTTTATTACTTCGAACTGTTGGTCCCTTTGACGCTACAAATAGCAGCCGATTCGATAATATAGTTTGAACAAAAGGGACATAAAAAAGAAATCAGTATGACACACACACACACACACACACACACACACACACGCACACGTCATCTGAAAAAGGAAGCTGCACAGCAAGAAGGAAGCTAAACAAAGGTAAAAACGTAGCGCAGCAAGCGACGAACCGAGCGCGTCAAAACCGCAGGCCAGATCGGAAGTCCGCTAGCTTAACGCGGAGGTGATAAATTAGAGGATTTAACGCCAACGGTAGCCGGCTCGGGAAGCTGGCTACTGGAAGTTGCAGCAACAGCAGCTGTGTCATCGCGGGTGACCCACCGCCGTGATGGCCACCTTGTTGCGCAGATTATTGCATAATTGACCGAAAAAGTGAGCTAAACAGTAGCCGATGGTAAAAAGCAAGCTCCTGATGCTGTTCAGATGGGTAGGAACGGGTAGCAAGGATATGTTCTGCTGGGTGGTGATGGTCTGAAAAATACGTATCGGAAGATTCGGGAGAATTCGGGGTTTTTTTCTTTTTTTTTTTTTTGGAGCAGTGATATCTTCAATCTTGATGCCAAAAAGTGAACGCGCTTGAAGAAATTAAACAGCCAGTGCTTGAGTGAGCACTCTCAGAAACTCCAGAAAGTCTGAAATCCCCTTCGACTCAAACCAGACCAACTTCCCAAACAGTCGACACAATGCGGCTCCTCAAGTGGTTCCCAGTACTCAGCGCCAATGCACCACACGCGTTACATACTGCGCATCTATTGCACCAGCACCGGGAGGCACTTGAGATGACTTGCTCGAACGCCATCGAGACCTCGAGCCATATGGCCAATTTGGAGAAGGCGCAAAAAGAAGTACCAACAACAACAAAAAAGGCAAGCAAGTAACTTGAAACCACAAAGGCATCTCTTTTTCGGGATCGTCAATTTTGACAGTTCACAATGTGTGTGTGTGTGTGTGTGTGTGTGTGTGTGTGTGTGTGTGTGTGTGTGTGTGTGTGTGTGTGTGTTTACGGGACGACAAGCAAGCGTGTTGAAAGCGTGTGTGCCCTTTATTGTTTCGTGCTGAAGAGGCCCTGCAACCCGGATCGTTCTCTATTTCGGAGGTCCTATTTCGGGCGTTTGTGCGTTGAGAAGTAGGTGTTAAGTGACGCTGTAAAGAGAGCGCCCTTCTTTGCCCGACGCGTTACGAGGTCATGTTCGAGCCGCTAATGCGCTAAGAAGTTTGCAGTGCCGTTAAACAACGCTGTACAATCCGCTGTACAGTGGCAGTAAACGGCTGGAGGGTTGCTGGCTGCTGGCTGATAAGCGGCGCAACCTCCTTTTTTTTTTTGGCAATCAGTTGCCACACTAATTGCGTTTCGCTTAATGAAGACGTTTAACCAGCAACGAAAGAAAGTAAAGACAACTCCCACCAACATCTTTATTGCGCTTCTGAACCGGCGCATCAAGGGAAGGATAATTAACTCCCAGGGAGTTCGGGTGAGTCGGGTTGGACCAAAAACCTCAAATACGCAACACACATACACGCCCCAGCTGCAGTACAAAACACAGCAAAAGGCGGTTCCGCACACGCCCCGCGTTTTACCAAGGGTTGGTGGCCGAATGATGTTCGGATGATTAAGTTTTATGAGCTGTTTGTTGTTGCCACTATCCTGTGCCGCTGTGTGTGTGTGTGTGTGTGTGCATGGTCGGGGATGATATGGCAGAGGAGTCGACTCCCTGCCAAAAAGTCGAATGAAGTCGTTGGGAGTTAGTTATTTTTCGGCTTTTAATAGAGAAGATTGTTGGGATAAAAATTCCAACGGGAAGCCTGGTTTGTGCACTTTTCATCTGTGCGTATGTGTGTGTGTGTGTGGCCTGGTGGTTTTATGCCTACTTGTATGGTAGCACTTGATTATTAGGCCCGGCAGCCGTTCGGGCGCGTGCCGAGGCTCATCATCATCATCATCATTCCCCATTGCGCTTTCCGGTCCTTTTGCGTGTTGCGGTGGATGCGCGCTGCTCTCCTTCTTAGCAGATAAGAAATACGATTATGATTAATTTTTGCCAAAACCCTCACGGCATACCCTCGGCCCTGCGCTAACCCACAAAACGCGCGTGTGTGTGTGTGTCCTCACTATCTGACGGCAAAAATGCTAATCGTTTACTTTAAGGCCCGGCACGCGACCAGTCCTACCAGGTTAAGGGGGCTTCCGGTTACGCCTACCCCGTGGGGGAAAAGGCGTCGTCCCTGGTCAACCGCCAAGTGCGACAACAAATTGAAAACGGTATCCTGGCGCGCACCGGCAGCACCGCCTCTCCAATTTTCCCGGAGCCGTTCCCGTTCCCATTAGCGCGCTCGTTTATTTTTGCGTTCGCGACATGTGCAGCCCGGAAAGCTCTGGGCAGCAAGTGGGAACCCTGCACGGTTGCGCACCAAAGGCTGATAAGGACGGGCTGGAGATAAATCTTGCCCGGGTTTTGCCCGAGCGATGCTTTGTTGTCCTCCGGTAGGGAATACAAATTTCCTTAATGAGCACAGTAGATGAAGGCCCGATAAGGTGACAACGGTAGTTGGCACTGGTAGTGCTTCCTATTCTTGCTTCCGCCGAGAAGACCTAACGAGTGGTTTGAAGATACATAATAGGCAGAATTACAGTAGATATATTACATTAGATGCAAATATCTCTGTAAAGGTAATACAGTGGCGGACATTTCTTAAAGCACATTCTCATTTATCAGCACATTGGAGTACCTGGAGTCTTTACTGTCTTACGTTTTATGCGAAATCACAGGATAATCAATTCAATTGCAACGGATGAGTATATTTTTCATATTCCACATGAATTTAAGCTAAACGATGGCTTCCTATGGATCAAACATCTTGTTTGTGACATTGAGGTACACAAAATCCAGCAGTAATACAACACATTCACTGAGTTCATATTCTTTAACAAGCTACAATACTTACTATGGACAGTATTTAGATACATTATGATCACGTCCAATTCATCCAAAAAAGAGCTCACCAGCAACCTGATCACCATAAAGTAGTGATGATCAGGATGTTTGAAGAAATGAAACAAAGGAGCAATTAGAATTTTACTCACTGTCTGGGATTATCCTGCAGAGGAATTGACATCTTGATCCACTCTTTCTTCATTATGAACATTTTGAAGGTGAGGAAGAGGAAGATTTCAATTGACAAACAGAAGACTCGCTTGCGTACAGAATGGAAAACTGTCACATTCATCGATGTGTTGTACCTTGTTTAGTTCACTTTCCAGTATTGAAATACACTTCAGCACAAAACTTTGATTCTGTCGCATTCACGGTTGAAATAAGTATGAATTTAAATCTGTGTTGAGCCTTAATGCAATGAAAGCACGCAAGCTACTAAAGCAAGATACTTCTGCATTGTGTCTCTACAAAAAATGCTCCAAAAAATGATTTCTGCTCCATTTTTTATTATGCCTTACTAGCTTCAATTGGCTATTGCTACTCCGATTTCAACTCTCGCCAAATCGGCATAACTAGTTTCGTCTCGAGTCGTCCGGCGTCGTCTGGAGTCAAAATCGTCCGGAGTCGCCTGGCATTGGCCGTACTGTAAACATATCGTAATATTTTTTCCTCTTTCGTAATGCTCGTGCACTTCTTAAGTAAGCGAGCCAATAACATTGCACCAGCCATCTCCAGCCAACTCCGGACGATCCCGACTCCAGCCGACTGTGGACAACTCCAGATGACTCATACCCCGACCGATTCAGGACGACTCTGGACGATTCCAGATGACTCTGGATGGCTCGGACTCCGGACAACTCGAGACGGCTCAGATTCCAATCCAATTCCAGAGGACTCCGGTCGGCACCGGATAACTACGGCTAACTTCGGCTGATTCCGGACGACTCCGGATTACTCTAACTCCGAACGGCTCCAGGCGATTCCAATAAGCTCTGGATAATGCTGGGCGGACCTACCTCCCAGACTTGGTTCCGAAATTTTCGAAGTTGAATCACAGTTGACTCCGAATTTGCCAACCTTACCCATCTCTAGTACACAACCAACCAGCACTAGCGCGCTGACAGCCTCTTACGGATCTTATATGCCTCTCGGTTCCGGTATTTCCAATGCTCCATGTTCCAAGAAAAACAGGAAATGGACGTCCAGCTCCAATAGCGTTCCCGTTGGAATATATTCTCGTCTAAAGGTACAACGACTCAGCATCTCAAATCCCCAAACAAAAATGGCTCTTGATGTCTTACACGCCCAGCGCCATCTCTCCTAGCACTACAAACTCGCCAACTCAGGCCCAAAGCCCAAAACCGAATCAACCATTTGCAATCGACCGAATTCGCTCGCTTTAAAGCATCCTCGTGGCAACGCCCGTACGGGGGTGTAAAAAAAATATTAATCCAAGCTTGATTCAATTTACATCCCGATTATTGATCGAAATGCCATCAGATGGGCTTTCATGGTGCCTGCCTGCCTGTGACGGGAATGGCTTTATTTAATGCTGCTGTTGCAAACCTCGCTAGGACCATTTGCTCCAATGAGAGTGTGTGTGCGAGAGAGAGAAAGAAACAGAGCGAGAGAGCGATATTAAAAATATACATCAAATACCTCAGCCAAGGGGAGTAAAGTAATTCCAAAGTGTTTACGCATTTATTATTACCACTCCCGCGACCTCCGGTTAATACTCATGTGCCAATTTTATTGTCCACCTGGCGCACCCCGAAGCCGTGATAAAAAAAAAAACAAAACCAACAACAACAAAAAACTGCAGGGTGCGATAGTGCGTGGGAGCAGCTGAGGGAGGAAGAAAAATAACAAAAATCGGAACAGCCTTTATCGATTAGTTCCGCCGGGTAACATCGTCAAACATCATCATTAGCACAAGGCGGTGACGCCTCGAGAAGGCAAACACACCCCTCTCGAAAAGTCAAAACTGCCGCATCCGCCGCCGAGACAAGCGCCCTCCTAAATTTGTTCTCCCACACACACACACACACACACACACACGGACACGCTTTTCCAAGCATGGGGGAAAAGAAAAGCCGGCAAAGAAACTATCATCGACCATATCATCGTCTTTATTAGTCAAATATTTGTCAAATCAGGCCAACCTTATCGGGGTCCGGGGCCCAACAGCCACGCCGCACGCAGGGAATTCACATTACCGTACCCCTTCACGCCCCCGGGTCGACCGGTAGGCACTGCGGCCGGTAGGATGGAAATGGGTTAAAAAAATAATGCTATTTACCCGGGGTGGGTGAAACCCATCCGAGCTCACTTCATCATCCCAATTTGGTGCGGGGCAAACTACTACCACTACCGCCCTGCCCGGAAAACCTCCGGAAAATCCTATAAATATCAAAATCATTTCGCTCATGCCCACTCTTACTCAGACACACAGAGAGAGGTTTTTCCCCCTCTTGAGTTTGCTTTCAATTATCGAATCATCAGCCCGATGTTGGCGGGGTGCGCTGGAAGCGCGCCAGGAATGTTGAAAATGCTGGGCGCTGAAAGCAGCAGCACAGCAAGAAATAACAACAAGCGCCAGGGCTGAAAACAGGATAACAGTGACACATCCTCCCATGTGTGTGTGTGTGTGTGTGTGTGTGTGTGTGTGTGTGTGTGTGCTTCGGTGTGACACATCGTGCGAAGGAAAACCGTCACGGCGTACGGGGCGCAAATAGTTTGCTTTAGGATTGGGACACGCTTCAACTCCGGCCGATGGGAAGCGAGCAATTGTTGCGGCCGTCGCCAGTGCCGCTGCCTGTCAGTTTATCGGAGGCGACTATCAATTTGTTTCTTCTTCGCAAAAAACCCCCGAAGGGTTTGCACCGGAAAACTCTGCCCCGCTTGCGCAGCGCTCGCCACGGTGCGTGGTGGCAGGCGCGGCAAAGTACACCAGCCACCACCAGGTTCCAGGTTTTGCCAATCAGTCCCGCAGCCGGGAGGACTGTAATGGAAAAGATGTGCTCGCTCTGTGTACGTGTGTGTGTGTGTGTGTGTGTGCTACACAGAAAAGCCTGGTTGAGTAAAGTAAAGGATAAAAGGTTGTTGTTTTTTTTGTTGTTGTCTTCCTTCTTCTCCCGGGCAGGGAAACCGTCCGATGCCGGTAACCGTTGGTTGCGTGCGCTCACCGATTTGATCCCTTTTTTTTGTGTGTGTGCTGTTGGAAACTCATTTAATTTCGTCACCCGGGACCCACAGGCTGGCAGGCAACGCAGCACCACAGAGCTAGCTAGATTCGGGCAGAGCGAAAGGAGAGTTGCGTAAACTATCTTTTTTTTTTTCTCTGTAGTTGTTGTTGTTGCTGTTGGTGTCTTCCTCCCGCCTTGCTCGTCCGTTGGGATGGGCCGATGGGTTTTTTCGGAAATGAGCGTAACGAATTGAATTTTGCTGAAGAATTAGAATCCACCCGCTAGGGTGGATCACCTGTTTTGAATGGGAGGTGTAATCGAGCCGGCCCACTCGAACGCGAGCCCAACTCCGTACATTGCCGCACGATTGCGACCAGGCTCTAGGGGGGAAGCGAGCTCGGTTTGAGAAGCTTGAAAATTGCGTCGCTAATTAATGTGCAACATCTGCCGCAGTTACTGCTGCAGTTGCCACCGGCGACCGGAGTTGCCGGCGATACGGGCAGCCGAGGGGCACGAGGGGCTAATCGCTAGTGACGCATGCAAACGAGCAATGCATTGATTGTGATTGTAGATCGAAAAATGATTGCGAGATTTGCTATCGCATGCGGCATGCTACATTATCGGACCGGTGTGCGGAGGGCATTGCGCTTTGCTGCTCACTAATTAGTGCGATGGGTTTTATCTCTGCATCCTTCTGGCATCCGTCTGGTGCGCTCCGTGCGTACGAGTGCGTTCGCATCGGAGTGTTGTTATTTAATTTTAACGAGCAGCATGCTAGTATGTTTTACCGGTTACGTAACGAGCTGGGACAGTTGTCTTCAAGGCTTTCGGTGAGTTCTTAAGAATCTTATGACATCAGAGTCCCAGCAATCTCTGGAATGTTAGCATACCCAATAATCTCTGGAAGTTAAACTTCCAGTTATTGAATATAAGAATAGACCAAAACATTTCTAGAAAAATATTGTTAATGTTCAGATCTTCTATCAAAGTACCTTCTGTTTCTAGCAAAACTACTCAAAGATTCTCATGAATGTACTGAGTGATTTTTGGAGCTGTTAAACTAATTTGAATCCGATGGAATTGTTTGGATGTTATACATTTGTTCGGCAGGCGAAGAGCATGGTCACAAACTTTGAAACAAAAGATATCTCTTGATGTAAACATGCATACAATGGATACTTTTTCACAAATTCAAGCATGCTAGAATAACTGGACACTGGAGATAACACTGAAATAAATTGAAGGGATAAAGTTGACGCTCGAAGCATCGCTAAATAACTGATATAATAGCTTTAGAATTGGGTTCTACAATAAGACAGCAGATATAGAGGAATTGATCTGAAGTGTAGAACCCGGCAAACAGCATCATACTGGGATACGTATTTGCAACATACATCGAGCCTAAGAACCTAAGATGGAGAGAAGATTACTTCGCAGAGTCATGATATCATAATAGTGAATGGAGTCTGAGATCGACAAAGATGTTGAAAGTAGAACCAAAAATGATAATAAGACTGCTTAAACAAGTGTAATATATGACAGGAAGAGGGATCGAGTACACTATCACTCTCGAAGAAAGTATTCTACACTTATTCTTCGTGCTTATTCTACTTAGTCAAGATAAGACACATAACCTGATTACGGCTTCATGCCTAAAGTAATATTTAGGTCCTAACTTCAGCGGTTATATGCGGTTATAAATATCGGCTTCCTAAGCTACAGTTAAACTATTTCCATTTGAACTTACCTTTAGCCTAATGCATTGATTTTAGTGAACAGAGTCTGCCATCGACCAAAATGTTGAAAGTAGAACCAAAAATGATAATATGACTGTTTAAACAAGTGTAATCTATGACAGGAACAGGGATCGAGTAGAATATCACTCTCGAAGAAAGAATTCTACACTTATTCTTCGTACTTATTCTACTTAGTCAAGATAAGACACAAAACCTAACGGTGACTTGATTACATCATCATGCCTAAAGTAATATTTAGGTCCTAACTTCAGCATATACCCTAAATATAGGCAAGACATCATACAGCTAACAAATGTACCTGATTGAATCGGTTTCCTAAGCTACAGTCAAACTATTTCCATTAGAACTTACCTTTAGCCTAGCCGGAAATTGATCAAAGAACGTACCCAAGATGCTGCAATAAGCCATCTTGGGGGGGAAAATATAAAAAGCGCTTGCTGAGTTGGAACGCTCACTAGGTAAAACACGGCCGATCTAAATATGGAACCTCCGTGCGTAATCGAACCAGCGCAACATGGGCAACAACCAGCAGCAAATCTGCTCCAGCCCGTTACAGCCGCAGCCCAGACGAGCTCCGGGAGGTGCGGCACCAGGCTTTTCACCGCACTCTGTGTCTAATGCTGGCAAAGATGGATGGTGGAACGGTTTCACAACCCTTTGCTGCGCCTCTCCGTCGCCAACGCTGTCCAGGCTTTGATGTATTGCCGTGTACGCCAATCGTGCCTTTAGAGCTTGTAAAATGTCTCTCTCTCTCACTCTCTGTCTGTCTCTCCCTCTGCTGGTGTCTGTCTCCCCGGGAGGCGTGCTCATTAGCGGTGGTGCCCATCTTCCGCCAGGCGCCAGGCAGCGGTTGCCTGCCTTTTTTTTTTTTCAAATAAATTCCATTTTCCCCCACTCTGTAGCTCGGTTTTGTTTTTCCTTGTTTTCATCGCAATTCAGCTCGCTTCATTAGGTCGCTGCGAATCGAATTGAACAGCTTCGGTTCGGTCTCTATCTCTGTCTCCCTCCCCCCATCCCTTCGGTGGCAAATGTGTAGCGGGAGGAGGCTAGCCCAGTTAGAGTCTAAAATTCGCTGCGTACCCAGCCCGTAGCAAGCAAGCGGGCGCAAGACGCAAAGTACGCGAAGAAAAGGGAATATTTCTGATCATACAATCATACCAGCAGCAACCTGAAACAAAGCCAAACGAGCTGGAACGCAAGAGAGAGAGAGAGAGAGAGAGGGAAACCCTCCTGTTTAAATTAAATTGACTGTAAAATACTTCGAAAATCGAATTCTTTCTGCTCGGTCGGAACACAGTCGTCCCGCGGATTTCGATACCCGGGGCAGGTTCTGATTTTCTGGCTTTGATGTTTTCTGAAACACGCAAAGGAGGAGCATACGTTGCTGGAGCATCATTTGCTTGGTGCGTGTGGCTGTGTGCGGCAGCGGGCAAACAGAGCGAGGGGCACAGTAACACAATAATTCGATTTAAACCATTGCTGCTGCTCAGTAGTCAGCTCATCCTCCCAGAAGTCAGATGGTCCCGCGCGCCGTCCCGCACCCATTCCAGCGGAGCGGCGAGAAACCGCTGGGATGAAGAAAAACGAAAACGTTTGAACCTGGTTTCCCACCCGTAACCTAATCAGGAGAAATCGGAGCGCCCGGAAAGCAGAAGGGCCCGGCGACCATTTCCCGCCCGCTGCGCGAATTAGATCCGTCGATTGCGCATGCCGGGGCGCGGAAAATCGAATCACCGCATATTATTGCCCGCTCCAGCGGTTCCTCGCTGCGGTGGGAAATCGACGCGACTCCTAAAGGCCCGATCAAAGGCGAAACGGTTTTGAAGCGCTCTAATTTTGATTAAGCATTGATGCCATTAATCAGCCAGCGAACGGTAGTGTTGTTCCATCCTTTTCGTTTCACCGGGGAGGTTCTTCTCCCAAGTTTGGCTGTCTTTTTGTTTTAACTTCTTAGTTTTGAAAGCGTGTTGCACCATCCAACCCGTGCGCTCGCTCGCCGCAGCAGCTTTGTAAATCAGGCGACGAACCGCGCGCTCTCGCTGCGGCGAGCATTTGGCAGCCGACAAGGACCGCGAAACCTCCGGGACAGGTGAAAACAGTGGTCAGCTGGCTGGGATCTGAGACATTTGCATCACAATTCCGGGAGGGCAAGGGTCCTTGCTTATTTCCTCCTTCGCGTTCCAGCGGTCGTTACTCTGCTGCGCTAAGTGAGCGGAACGAATGGTCGCCGCGGGCACACAGTGCGTTCCCGAAACGATGCAAAGCCTGACGTTCAATATTTATCTAATAGTGGTTCGTTCGTTGACGGGAATGAAAATGGTCACCAAGTGGGTTTATGTGTGTGTGTGTGCGTGTGTGTGTGTCTTCTTAAAACGTATTTTAAGCGCTATTTGTACGGGGGGCTTCGAGGGTTGTGGGTTTTAAGGATGAGTAGTCTTTTCTTTTATTGGCCTGCTCATGGTTGGACAATAGCTCCGCAACCGACGCACAGGAAAAAAAAGGAGAACTCCCTCTAGATTAAACGAAAAAAAAGGAACGAAACCACACATTGTTCTGACAAGAATGGTAGGGAAAATTCTGTTCCTTTCAGTGCGTTCAGGATCTTTCAGCAAATGTCAAGGCTGTGCCACTCGCTCCCAACACACACACACACACACACTGCAGGTGCATTTGGACGCACGTACGCACGCAGAGGGACATAAACACTCATAAAGCTCTGCACTACCCCCTTTTCCCGCTTGTTCCTTCCCAAAAGCAAATAATGTTGGCGAGTTTGAAGAGGGAGTTATTACTTTCAGACATACTTTTGTTGTTGTTATAGCAATTTTCCTCTCAACTCTCTATTTCGCCCTCCTTCTTACGCTTTCACTATCACCCGCTCACGAACATCATATATCCACACCCCGTGCGCGATGCCTTATCGATTTGGGCTCCTGCCGTTCTAATCATTACCCTTTCTTATCGAGCGCATTACACCCGTGTGCGCGCTAATAATCTGCCCATCGTGCACAGTGAGGCGCCTTTCCTTCTGCCGTTCCGCTCCCGTTGTTGGATGGGAACAAAACAAAAAACAAAAAAAGCATAAAAATATTATAATAAAAGCACGCCCAGGCGGCAACGCAATTTGCAACTTTCGGCAGGCTATTGATTGCCACCGAAGGGCGAGGTTCGTCGCCAGGCCGGCGGCCGAAGGAGCGGGCGATGATTAAAATTCTAGGTCAAAGTTCAAATCGGATTAATTACAGCGAAAGAGCAGCGGACGCCGTGTGCCGTGTTGCACAGGCCGCGGTTTTTAAAGTGAGTTGCACAGGCAAAGGAAGAACAACAGAAACTGTTCGAAAAGTTTTTGACAGTTTCTCCTGCACTTTAATTATTATTAGAACGTTCCCCTTTTTTTTGTTTTTTGACGTCACAACGCCCTCGCTACCAGAGAAATGTTTTATAACTTCCGTGTAAAGCGAGCAAACAGCAAACACTGTTTCCCAACTCGAGTTCAATCTCATTGACGTTACGTAACGCTGGTGGCTTTATTAGGCTAATACAACTTTATTATTCCGACTAGCGTTACGTAAGCGGCTCTCGGGGTTTCAAAGAGCTTTCGACACTCTTCCCCGGTTCGGTTGTCTGTTTTCCTTTTTAAAACTCAGTTCAACCGTTTCTACGCCATACAGTAACTTGAAATCAATCAATATTCAAAACTTATTTGGAGAAAACTGCACAGAAACATCTCGTTAAATTGATTTGAAGCTAAAATTATATGAATTTCTACGTTATCTACATCTACATGGAATGTATGATTGTTTTGCCAAAAACTACAGAAATTGATTGATTTAGCGGACTACTAACAATGTTCCAGCTACATGAAATGACATTTCCTCCACATGAGTTGTCAACCAATGTTCCTGCAACGTTTACATATCTTCATGCATAGGCCTCCACGAGGCGAGGCTGCTTCATAACACCGTAACTACTAAGCATTGTGAGCGTTGTTGTGACAATATCTTTAAAGAAATTTAGACAGCTGCATCACATGATATTAAAACTTAAGGCTGCAGTAAAGACAAACTAACATGAAACACCATCCAGTCAGTCTACCGTTGAGCCTAGGCTATTGGCAGCCTGTGTGTCACCTTGTTTTAGCAAATTCCACAAAGAATTGTTTGCAGAAATCCAGATTTTCCGGCTGCGCCGAATGAGGCCCAAGGATTCGCTTTAAATGTATCTACCCATCATGTTCCGGCAAAACCGTCCTCTCCTGTTCCTAGTATTCCTGCTTCCCTCCGGTGTTTACGGTTTGAATATTTGCCAACGAGTGGAAGCTATATAAAGAAAGGAAAGCAACGAAAAAAAAAAACAAAGACACATACCCGTTTGTAATACTTTCTGCCGAAACGGGAGTCATCTAGCCTGAATTGGATTTTCAGTTCATTGAAATCATTAGTCTGTTTCGCAAAATGTATATAAAACAGGACCCTTTTTTGTTGGGAAAATAACACGCGGTAGCGGCAGCGAGCAAACTCCAAACAAATGGAAAAAAAAGCAAACAAGCCCCGCACAACCACTAACAATAGGACCTTGGACGTTGGCAAGAAGGTCGGGTTGTGCGAGGGGATCTGGGGCCTTGAGGAAGCTGGGGGTGGGTGGACTTGTGTCATAAATATTCAAATATAAGACCTTCCTTTTTTTTTTGTTTTTCGTTTCCAAATGTTTTCCAAAAACCGTCCCCTGCGCTGACAATTTCTCGCACGAACAACATAAGCGAGCCAAACAAAAAAAAAAAAACTCACAAACAAAAAGGTGTATCGTGATGGTCGCCTTATCAGCATATATCCCCAACGCCTTCCCCCGCCACGTCCCCATGCCTCGCCTGATACATACCTGTGCCACCATATCCTTCAGCGCGCACGGAGTTCGCTCTCGCAGCAGAAATAAAACACATAAATAAAAGCGCCCGAATGTCCTTGCTGCCGATGCTGTCGCGTTCGGGTGGGGTCCAACCAACTCCCCCCCCCCCGCCAACGTGTGTGGCTATGTGTATGTGTGTGTGTGTGCAGCCGGAACCGGAAAGGTGGAGCCGTCGTAGGTATACGTGCGGTTTGCGCAGTGGGCGGAGCATTACCAAGATGACGTCTGCCCGAAGGCCTCCGATTGGGTGCCGGGGCATCGGACACGCCCCCTGCGAGTGCCCACGCACGGGTACAGGGTGACCCTGGGTTGGACAGCACAGAAAAAGGGGAAACCACTCAGCAACGATGGACACGGTGACGCCGGCCTTGCTTGGGTTTGTGCTCTGCAGTGGCGCACTTGGTACACTCGGTTGCTCGTTGTTGCCATTGATGTTACTATTGTTGGCGACAACTCGCCAATGTTGAGACTCGATTACACTAGGCGAAGAAATAAGAAAGTAATAAAAGACAAAAAAAACACCGAACGTCATTACCTATTACGCGCGGAGTGCGGATGGGTTGTCTTGTCCCCGTTTTCCACTCTCTCTCTCTCTCTCTCTCTTTCTCTCGCTCACGAAGGTTCCGGTGGTACACAAGGAGCTTGTCACTAAACGTGTCCTGCTTTCACCAGTGCTGGGGCGAAGGACTTTTTCGGAGCATTTTCCCCGACCACGGCGTACCCTGGAAAGGGACGCTGGCAACAGTGGAGTGGGTTAAGTAAGTAGTCGCCTGGAAAGGTTTTGGTTTTCCGCTTTCCCAGTGGCAACATTCCGGCACACGCGAGCCGCGGGAGACCTTTTTGAGCTTCTGCTTCGTTTTTGTGCCGTTGTTGTCAAGCAAACACACACACACACACACACACACACACACACACACACACACACACACACACACACACACACACACACACACACGTGTGCTCAGTGTAGCTCGCTATTTCTTGGCAGACCCGGGCCACAGACCTGCAACAACCCAGGGTGTGTGTGTATGTGAGAAAAAGAGGAAGGAGGGGATACAAACTTGGTGGGCTTTAGGTGGGAACCGTCGACAAGGCAAGGTTCTCGGGAAAACGCTGATGGAACGAAATGGAATTGACACCCCGGTGCGATTGTTTCACGTTAGGACTTCCCTCTTGGGCCAGGTCCTGCCGCCACACCAGCCTGCAGGAGCCAAGTAGCTGTGTACACAACCATTGCCATGTGCCAACGAGTTTCAGCTCATGGACGAACAACTCATCCGGGCGAATAAAAATAGCTGCCTCGTGCCCGCACTCGACCTCACCCACCCTGTACCGCAGGACTGTCTCGAGGAGGTGGTCGAGGAAAATGTGCTATTTTTTTTTTTTTATTTCAAAAGTAATGTTTTTCACCGCTTTCCCCCGGTCTGGTTGCCTGAACCACACCACTGCAGATGAGCTGTGAGTGCCGTACCGAAGCTGTGTCGAGTGGAAAGGAGAACAGACCAATATGTAAACAGAAAGTTACACCTCTAGCAATTTCTTACATTTTCCTATTGCTGTATTAGCACATACCAGCCAGTAGTTGATGAAAGACAAAGAAAATCGCTATGCCCATGACACTCGACACCCTTATAAACTTAATATTTTTTATTTCTATTTCCTACCATTTCCTTTAATAAAATGGTTTGCAGACAACAAACCTACCATTCGTTTTAACAGTCTTCATTTTTTTCTGCTCAACGTTGTAAAACTCTTTAGTATCTGCATCTACATACTCACCGGTGCCGACGCTGCTTGGGAAGGAAAAATCAATATCCACTTTTCGTGCGGCAAAGACTAGGTGGCACGACCGTGGGCCGACCAACAGTAACTGTGGTTAAAAGCATTCGGTAGCACTGCGTGCTCGAATGTCGTTTGGAAGCGAGTGCGCTGCTTGCTGCATGTAACGTTTTTGTGTGTCAAGCGAGGAACATGGGATTTTTGCTGGGAGTGAAAGAATCTCGTTTTGTCCTGCATTATGTAGGAGATGACCAAAGCACAAGTTTTCGAAATTTCAAGCTCAATTAATTGTTCCATATTGATTGTTTTTGTTGTTAACTGATTCGGGTATTATTTTGATGCGTTTAAATGTTAAACTTTTTTTCCTTGAACTTTAAAACGAAACCCATTTTACTAATTTGGACGTAACTTCATGCGCAAGTGTGCCGGATTGGACTGTATCTCGCTCTGTAGTCCAAATAATGGCTGATTGTCGACCCTTTTTCGGCACAGGCAAGTGTGCGCTAAACGTAAGTGGAAAACTACGTGACAACGAAGGCAAAATTGTTCATTGGGAATCGAAAGCTTAAACTGCAATACAAAATGCTTGATATACGTCGCGCTTTAAAGCTCGGTGGTTTACACTTAAAGCTCATTGGAGGTGAAATAAAATTGAAGGATTTCAAAATTTCCTACTTGCGTGCAATCTTTCGTGAGCGTTTCGTGAAATATTTCAATACGTTTCATTGCAATCTGTAGTGGCGTCTACACGGTACATACGTATTTACACGTGAGAAAACAGCAGCCGAGGTTCGTAAAATAAAAATACAGTAAAAAATCGATTATCCGGGGGCGGATTAACCGGCGGGCGGCTTAACCGTGCGCATAAATGTGACAGCTGTTCGAACGTACAGCGAACATTTGCTGCGATAGTCAAGTGTGCAACCAGTTTTTTGTGCAGCTCTGTAGTGTCTAGTGGTGTTTTCGAAATTTATTTTTGTTCATGAACAGTGGTTAAACCTATAGTTATTGATTGAAATAATTTTCTACTAACGATTTATCGATTGATTCAAGGTAAAATAATCATAAAACTAGTGAATTTTTAATTTTCATATGAATTTTGACATTTCTTGGACCATTATCCGTGCAAATCGATTAACCGGCAACCGCCCGGTCCCGAGCTGCTCGAATAATCGACGTTCCACTGTATTTTAATGAAGTGCTCAAAGTCACACCAATTTAACCAATCGAGCTGCCCGATCGAATGGAATTTCAATCTCGATTGATTCAACGGTAACACACATTAACCCTAGTGTCAATGACTAGTGTTAACCCTAGTTATTGTAATTTTATTTCCTAGTTTCTTTTGATGGAAAAGTCGTATCGATTAGAAAATCATAACATGTCTCGAGAAATATGTTTTACAATATCTCGTTCGAAAAAAATCAACCATTTATAACTTTCTTTCGTTTTTTTTCGATTTCTACTCTTTACATTTAACACTGCTCACAAGGGTAGGACAATGCATTTTGTATGCGCGTTTGAAATATTGCAGATTGCGTAGCTTATAATTTCGGTTCTTGACATTATTTTAAAATGAAACTTGTGTTAAAGTTGCGTAATATTGTTAGCTAACAACTTTCTAAGCACAATGCAACACTGGTTTCGCAGAAAGATTTTACACAAAGATTTAAGAATTTCAGAGACATTCGCGTAACTCACACAATACTTTTTTACTCACAATATTGTAAATAAACAGTTATTTTTTATTAAAATGCATATACTTGCTTATCCAATGACACTCCTATAAAAAATATTTGATTATTTCTAAAGTTTTGAAAATATAAGAAAAAAGCTTATTTTTTGCATTTGACAATTGTGGAAATGCAAAAACTATACCAATTTGAAACACAAACTGTCAAAATTGAAAAATTTGTTTAACCCTAATTAGCATAACTAGGGGAAAAACTGTACAAAAAACATACTACAACAACACTGAAGATGCTCGCTGTCCGTGTGGTTGAAGATGATCGTCATAATCAAACTCAGGATTTTATCGCTTAAATTAATTAATTGTATTCACAATAATCCAGCTTGGGAATATTTTTAGACATGTAATGCTTCTCCTATGTAGTGTAGAGGGCTGATCCTTTCTTTTGCTATTTTTAGCCAAGTCGTGAACTTCGAAGTATTAAATGTAGCCAAAACACAAACCCTCCAAAAATACTAATTCGAGCAGTTTGTGAGATAGCGGCCCATCCAACTGCGGGAATTATTTGTTCGTGTACGAGTTCGCAAGTAGAAAAGGTGCACGCTTGGTGGAATGCAATTGTTTTCTCGGTAGAAATCATTGAATGACCGACAAAAACCTGCTATCTTTTCCCATGAGATAGGATTCGACAGCTTACTAACTGCACGATTTTTTAAAAAAACCAAAAAACATTGCAATGTTGTACACGATAAATACAAAATGTGTTTGTTACTATTGTTTCAAGTAAAGTTATTTTTCACCAATAAAATTTGCATGCCATTACGCTCGCTTTTGGTTGCCATTACGCCACTAACATTGTTTTTAAACATTGATGATGTATTCGAGAATCAAAAGTTTCAGTCAAAAGTTTCGCATACCCATTGCAAGGAACACAATCAATATGCCCTCTTGCTCACTGCCAGCTTTCGTAATCCGCTGGGCAGAAGAAAAACCCCCTGTTGGGGAAAACTGGAATGTTAACGCTACATTAGCCGCCGCAAGCTCGCACTCGAACAAAAACTCTCACTCGCTCATCAGCTTCAAAACTGCTAGAACACACCTAATAGAAGTGAAAAGTGCAAAATTTCAATGTATACTAGTGAAAGTGCACTCCGGCGCCATTTGTTTTAATGATGTTTACTCATCATGGAGCTCAAAGATAATGGAGACCGGGTGGTTTCTTATCATACATCCAGCCTAACAGCTTTGGCTTAAATCTCCACTATCTCACCACTTATGAATTGGTTATGAAATGGTTATTTATGAATAATTTATTAATAAATTAGCAGTCATAAATGTACAAATTCGAGTAGTTCTGACGGATCCAATTTCTTGTTCTATTTTATTGGGATTTTTTCAGTCCAATTGGTAATGAATAAAACGAAATGTGTTACATATTTTTTTCATACTTCACCAGTTTTATTATTTCATACAAACGATTACAATGTTTTCAAACAACACTAATAAACGCCATTTCTAGACTGAATTTCTAAATTGGTGTTCAAGAAACTGCCGACGTCTTCTTCAGCTAAGATTCCATTAAATCAACACATTGTATGGATTTTTCAACTTTCGAAAAGCACAAAACGAAATTAATCTTAAATTACTATTGTGAGTAACAGTGAGAACTGCTCGAATGGGTAGATTAACAGCTGGCTGGCTGGCTTTCATGTGAAAGTAAATACAGTAGAACGTCGATTATCCGGGGGCGGATTAACCGGTGGGCGGCTGAACCGTGCGCATAAATCTGACAGCTGTTCATACGTACGGCGAAAGTTTGCAGCGATAATCAATTGGGAAACCAGTTTCTTGTGCAGCTCTGTAGTGTCTAGGGTATTTTCGAAATTCATTTTTGTTCATGAACAGTTGTTAAACCTACAGTTATTGATTAAAATAATATTCTACTAACGATTAATCGATTGATTCTAGGTGAATTAATAATAAAACTAGTGAATACAGTGGAGCGCCGTTTATCCGGGCTTCTCGGGACTTGACCTCGCCCGGATAAGCGAATAACACGGATAATGAGTCAAATGATATGTTTTATCACCAATTTCTGATTATGTTTTGGAAATTATTCTTATTTTTTGATAAAAATAACCTAGTTTTTATGAACTTCACGTTTTTTCAAAGAGAATATTCAAAATTTGCCATGAATTACAGGCGGTCCCCGAGATACACGGTACCTCTTATACGCGGATTCGGAGATACGCGGTTTTCTAATTTTGACAATTCTTTGAGCAAATTGTACTGATTTGACACATCAATTTCGAATTGCCAAATAATTTCCGTTTTGATCGAATGTTCAAAACTATTTCAAAAGGTTTAAAACTGTTATATTCAGTCAGAATCATATCAAATAATGCATGAAGTGACTAAAACCGCCTCCTACTTCCAAAATTACACGAAAATTAGTGATATTTTTGCTGGAAATCACGAGATTCGACTTACGCGGAAATTCGAGATACGCGGTATTTTGTGGCCATTTTCGGTCCCCATTAACCGTGTATCTCGGGGACCGCCTGTATAGTGTTTTTTGTTATGACAATGTGCTCTTATAACCGCTTTTTCAAATATCCTCCTCATAACGCAATGTCATGTTTGTATTGAACTGTCATTTCTCAACTGCACGGATAAACGGAAAACCGCATAAAAGGTACCCGGATAAACGGCGCTCCACTCCCAAATAACCAAATCGTCCTTAACCCACTGTAAAGCCACTTCAAACCCACGTGGGTTTGTGGTGGTCGATTCAGTCGTTAACCCACCAAATTTTAGAACAATCGGAGCTGTCAGTTCCGATCCGATGTATTTATCTTGCCCACCCTTAACCCACCTTTTCCTAAAATGCTTTGAGGAAAAGTTTGGTCAAGGGTTGGCTAAGGTAAATATGCTGGGCAGGATTTTAACTCCTCGATTGATTACATTCATTCACTTACATCACTGCACTTCAACTTCAGCAATATTATTAGTCTATAAACTATGCACTGACCAGCGAAATGAAAGAGTCCACTCGCAAGTAAACAAACACACATACACATATTACACATGGATGTTCCACAACAAACCAACTGAAACACACACGTTTACTTGCTTCCTATGCTTAATTAAATCACATTTTAACACTGGTGAAACACGTTGAGCGAATAAATTATCCGTTCATAAAAAACTGACTTCAACAACATTGAAGTGGCTGCTTCTGTGGCCGTGTGGCTTAACCCACCAAACTGATAGTTTTTTGGCTTTGTTTGATGGAACTGGATTTTTAGTACGAGAAATTGGTGGCGTTTTCGGTATCTTGGTTATATGGGCTGTATCATATGTTTTACCGTAGCAATAGACGATGCGCAATCTCAGATTGCGCATATATTTATCTGTCAAACGGGTCGTTTTGATATATTTATCTGTCAAAAAATATATATATATATATATCTCGGACTTATAATCTTGAAAATTTATGCGCAATTTTGGCGCAATCTGAAAATGTATGGAAATGACGTTTATAGCTCAGGGTTGGCTACGCGAAATGACTTATGTTTTGATAAAACGAATATATGCGCAATCTGAGACTGCGCATCGTCTATTGCTACGGTTATATGCGTTTGACATTTCTTGGACCATTATCCGTGCAAATCGATTAACCGGCAACCGTCCGGTCCCGAGCTGCCCGGATAATCGACGCTCTACTGTTTATAGCACTTCTCTTTGCATCAGCACTGCTCGATGTAAACCGATCGTGATCTAAATTTCAGGTCTGCGCCGGAAAAATTTATCCTGAACACAAATGATATTGCTTGTAATACGAGATTTTACTCATTAAGAGAAGTATTTATTGAATATTAATGCTTGCTTGTGTGCGAACAACTCGTTACAAGCAGTGCCCGATGTAGATGCCTAAAAAAGGGTCCATTTTGCGGACTCGAGCAAGCTCGCAAACTGCTCTCCTTTGTGGGCGCTGCACAGTGGGAACGATGATTTGTTTACACTTGTCCTTATGTGACCGGAACATTTGTGTTTGTTTATAACATACAAAATGCATTATGAATACATAGACTAAATAACAGCCAACAATGTATGGTGCGTATTATTTTTCTCCGAAAAGCATAAGCCAAAACACCTAACAGCGATGCTACAGTTGGTGTATCAAACGATGGGAAGCAAAAAAGAACCACGCAAAGCAGAATGTTTTCTAGTTGCAAAGGATTGCAAAAGACAGTGTCCAACAGCCGGCTGGAAGTTGTGTACAATCTTAGTTAAATGGCGAACGATTTCCCGCTTACAAAAACGATAAAACATCCAGTTGGAATGGCCGCTCAATGGTAAGGTCATGCTGCTCATGGTGGAACCGGTGAATCCCGGGCATGTACAGCATCGGTAGTGATCTTCTAGTTGCGGGAGTTTGCTTGCTGATGATAAACTATTTAAGGTACGTAGCACATCGCTTACATTATGACTGATTTGCCCATTTGTTTTAGTACAGCAGGGGAAAATTTCCAAAACAGCAAGGACTAGCAGGAGCCCAGAGCAGCTTCATTCTACAGGGAGTCGTCTCAATTGAGCCAGAGTAGGAGCGAGCATCTTTCACTCACTCGTGCTGCAAGTGTGCAATGCAGAAATGCTCCACAGAAATTCATTTTACTACCGTTTTGTGCTTTAAATGTGCCCGCTCTATGCCGGCTAGTGATTCCATTTGCGTCCGATTTAACTCAATCTCTCGGTCGTTCCCAGGAGCTTTATGCTTCTGAAACGGCTGGTTGAGTTATCCTTGGTGATAGTTTTCCCTACTGGTGTGTAGATTATATGACACAACTGGCACAAAAATTCGATACAAATCGACCAGGTCACTACACACGTTTACAGGCATCGAATGTAACATGTGTTACAACCTGCTGGAATGCGTTGTAACATCTCGTTAGCGTTAGCTTTTGTTACCACTGGCATCATGGAGCCTTGTAGAAACGTTTGAAGTTTAGCGGTGCAGGGAGCAAACCCTTCGAAGCCCTTCTTGACATTCCCATTTAGCAAACTGGCTATCCAAGACGACGGTGACTAGTGAGAAGAGACGTTAGAAGCAAATCGTGACTATTGGAGTGACGTGGCAATTTTGTGTGGAGCGAATAGCGAGAGCATCGTAGATCCTTCGCATTGCGGCTCAGGAATTAGTTAATCGGCTTACGCAAATCCACTAAACTGCGCCATTTGCATAGAAGCAATCGGTTTTTGTGAGGTCCCTGTTTTTGCGGCGTCCATTTGCTGCTGCACAAGTGCTTACAGAAAGGGGGTTGATTTTGCACACCTTGGGGGCCATTTTTTTTTCACCTGCACGACCCGTCAGAGGGAGCACGCCATTGCCGTGTGAAAACGTAGAGAACTTTGCAAGGGAAAAACGCTTCCGAATCGCGCTGCCAAAGCAAAAAGCAGACCAAAAACCATTTGTGCGAGTCGCAGTTTCCGTGTCGGAAGCATGGCTGACAACTTCCTGCGCGCTGGCCCGCAGCGGCTGACCCACTGTGCCGAGGGAACGCTGGTAGACGGGAAGGACAATCGGAAGGCGGCCGAAGTTTGCGTGGAAGGGAACGCAATGCATTACGATAACGTGAAGCGCTACATGGATGCGGTCAAGCTGTACAACAGGAGCATCGCGTACTCGACCAGTGGCTCGCAGCAGCGGGCGCAGGCGTACTGGGAGCGGTCGAAAGTGTGCGTGAAGCTGTACCGCTACGCCGAATGTCTGCAGAACATCCGGCTGGCGCGCGACACCGACGTCCCGGGGGTGCTGCGGCGAAAGCTGGACAAGGCGGAACAGAGCGCCCGGCGCATGCTGCTAAGCGTCACCGACGACGCGACGCCCGGTTCGAGCCGGCACGGGGCGGCCCCGCTCAAGCTGAGCTTCCCCGCCTACGAGAATGCGCCGCGCGTCGCCAACTGTCTGGTGATGCGGCGGAACCCCCGGTACGGCCGGTACCTGGAGACCAACAAGCCCCTGAAGGTGGGCGACGTGGTGATTATCGACGACCCGTACGCGTCCGTGCTGGAGCCCGAGTTTTGCTACGCCCGGTGCGACCATTGCCAGCGCCCAGCGCCCTTCACGCTGATCCCGTGCGAGCATTGCACCAAGGCGATGTACTGCTCCAAGGCCTGCCTGAGCATAGCCCGCACCCAGTACCATGGGTTCGAGTGTGCGCTGGTGCACCATCTGGCCGAAACGACCGGCGACCCGCTCGTGCTGCTCGCCTGGCGTGCCGTCGCCTGGGCGATCGGTGCCTACCGGTACGACCTGCGCTCCTTGAATCAGCGCAGACACTTGCTCTCCCAGACCGAGGTGAATCCGCTGCTGCTCGACTGGGTGGACGGGCGGAATACCGCGTTCAGCGCGGTGCACATCCTGGCGTCGCTCGCCCGAGCCTCGAACGATCCGGTGGAGGCGCGCGCCGCCCAGCTCGCGAGGGAAATGCACTGCCATGTGGTGGGCAAAACCGAGCTGACCGCGAACTACGACCCGGACAGCGTGCCGTACCAGTGGGTGGGCGAGATGTGCTACCACTTCCTGAAGGTGATGCAGTGCAACGCGCGCCGTGCGCTGCTGACGCGGCGCGACGAGCAAGAGGGCCGGTACCGGGCGGTGCCGTTCGCGCTGCGCTGCTACCCGCTGATCAGCCTGCTGAACCACTCCTGCGCGCCGAACGTGAAGTGCTTCGATTTGCGCGACGGCCGCTGTGCCGTGGTCGTGATCCAGCCGATCGCTGCCGGGGGCCAGCTGTTCGTCAACTATGGGTAAGTGTGCTCCCCCCCGCCCCCCTTATTGGACACATTCACACCGTGCCGTACTAATTTCGCCTTTTCTGTGCAGGTACGACTACTTGCAGACCGGTCGGGACGAGCGCCGGGAGGGTCTGCAGCGCGATTTCGGCTTCACCTGCAACTGCAGCGCGTGCGAGAACAACTATCCGACCGCCGAGCCGTTCCATTCGAAGCGCGTGGATACAATCCTGCGTACCCGGGACGTGCCGACAGCCACCCACTATATGGCCAAGCTGCTTGCGGAGGTGAATGAAGGCGTCGGCGATGGCAGGGTGTCGCACCAGCAGTTGGCCGAGCTGGAGCGTTACTTTCAGCTGCTGTACTGCGAAGTTTTGAATTGAGCCGGACATTGGACATTGTTGGACGCGGGAAGGAGAACATTCATTTAACTTATTACTAGCTTAAAGACGCAGCAGGAGACGATGACGAGGGCTGCCTTCAACGGTGCCTTACGATGCGAAGATTCGAGGATAGATGCATCGCTAAATTTGTTGTTAACGGCAACTCAATTGCTCAACCGATAGCCAATTGCTCAACTTACCTAATTGTAATCTAACTGAATACACTGAACTTTTAGCTAATGCTGTAATGCCATGTAAGGAGGGTAGTTGAATAAAATTGGTCCCGTACTTTCGACGACCATCTTCATCTTTGCAATTTGCAATTTGTTATTTGCCTTCCATCTCTTGTGATGCTATCTTCAGCACGTTGTGCAGTTTATTTAAAAAATCCTATTAGAAAAAAAGACACAACACATTTCCGTTTGTAAGATTATAACAACAAATTCTCTTATTTGGATCCTATGGGACACTGAGCAAGGTCAATACTGTATGACACAGTACTGCCAGTTTGTGTGTGTGTCAATGTATTTCTTTAGTATCACGGTATTGCGCCGCAGTCTTAGCTCTTAATCTGGCTTCTCAAAAGTAGCGCTGTAAATTACGAGAGTGCTTTTAAAACAAATAGCCAAAGGGCTTTTTTTCGCGCTGCCGCCCAAGTGTCTGGTGCCATCGAGTCTGCTCTATTGTGCCCTGTGCCGTACCGTAAGCCACGTACTTCGCCTCTTTCAAGCTCTTCCTACTGGAGCCTGGATTCGCAGTGGTATTGAGTGTTACACTTGAACGGTTTGTCAAGAAACGTGTGGCGTGTCCTTATTTTGCTCTCCCCGTTGCAAAGAGGATCATTTCGATGAACCATTCTCCCTCCCCGGGACTTTCTTTAAAGGCACAGAAGAGGAAGAAGAGAAAATAAAAACACACACACACACATGCATTGGTTATGACGCTTTGAAATAATAGTTATTGTTGTTTTCTTTTCCTTATTTTAGGTTGTCCTCGCCAAGTGTAAAGGTGTGATTGAATTGGTGGTTCTTTCCTGCGAGTTAAAACACTCCCACACACACACACACACGCTCAAAAGTCCATGCGTCCTGAAGAGGACGAACGAAAGATGTCAAGAGCCTGGTGCTGCTGCTGCTGCTGCTGCTGCTGTTGAAGCACACGAATAGGAAGCACCTCACTCGATATCCCCTTGTGGTTTGGCGAGTTGAAGAATCACTCGACAGCGGTTGATACGATCGGTGAACTGCTCGCGGGTGAATCACCTCTGTGCCAGCTTTTGCTTGGAGTGTGGATTGTTTTTTGTTTTTTGCTTCTTGTTACTATTTTTGCAAAGCGTGCAAAAACGCAACCCGCTACTGTTGGCACATCAATGCTGTAAAGCCCATCGACGTGCGTTTTTCGTCGTTTTGCTCGCGCAAAGCTGCTAGCGGAATGTTTAGTTTAGCTCAGTAAGGCACAGGATTTATCTACATCACGTGCAGATGTTCGTTATGATGGCACAACGTCAAGGTTTAGGTAGGGAGTTGAAGCGAAATGTGGCGTTTTCTTGTTTTGAACTTAGTTTTACGATATTAATTTTTTTTCTATTGAAACTTACAAACTGCAAAGAACTTTCTAGCCAGGTAATAGAGCGTTAAGGTTAAACGTCCGGGTGTCGATAATTATTTTAATTCGCATTGTACAGTAGCGTGTGTGAGACATAGCTTTACCTAAGAAATCAGTATGCTAACGTTATACCGAACCATCCGGAAACGGTATTACTTGCGAGTGGAAATAGTTTAAAAAGCAATTACGTCCCTTCGACCGATGCATACATTGGGCGTCCATATATTTTGAAAATTGCAATGTGATTCTTCTTAAAGTGACTTCCACAAGCACTCTAATGCCCAATCGAGAGGAACATTTTTCTAACATTTTTTTTACAATAGAATGGCAACATATAAAGCTCAAAAGCCGTCAGAAAAAGACGATTTTATGAGGACAATTTCCACGGAAACGAAAGTGTAAAAGTAAGTGTTAGATAGAGTTAAGGCAAGCGAACAGTTCCGGTGCGATCCAACGATTAATCGTTTGAAGGCATATTGGTGAAGGCAGGTCGTCTGATGGAGTAGCGTCCGGTAGAAGCAATAGTTCCTGCTATCAACCTGCAACTAGATTAATTGGAATGAAAATTATTCCAATCAGACTTTGATATAAAATACGTACATCGTAATTATGTTGCAGATGTTTTTCTAACGTGATTAAAAGCTATGTGCACTATCCCAACATGGGCTGGATTCCAAATAGTTATTCATAAAACTTACCCTTCAACTTAAATGTTTCGGCAAGGTTTATTTATTTATTTATGCTTTAACTATTTGCCTCAATTTGGCTTTGCAATATTTACTTAAAACTTGGGAAGGAGGATTGAGGGATGCGAAAGATGAGTGTCGAGAATAGATTAGGAAGAATCCAATAGGAGAGCACGAAAGCGGGATAGAGGAAGTTTTCGACTGTTGGACTTTAAACAGATTGCAGTACTTGTTGAAGGACGCTCACGCTTTAAGCCACGGGTCGTATCCTAGACAAAAGCATAACGCATTCGAGGGATTCAAAAAGGAGGTCAATGCATTCGATCAATTTATTTATTTATTTATTTCAATTCCAATAGAACAATTTCGACAATAGCCATGCAGGAATCTTCGGACTGCGATTCGAGAGAATTTTCTTTGTATCTTCTCAAGCCGTTGCATGGCTGTGTGGTACCTGTGCGGAGTCCAGACTATGCATGCACAGTAAAGAGCCTTAAGGCACGTTGGGTTGCGTTTTTTTTTTTTCTTCGGAAGCCATACGAGATATCAAGCCTAATGCCATATTTTGTTTGCGGCAAATTTGATGTGCTCCTCGAACGAGAGCTCGCCGTCTAACCATACTCTTAGATCCTTCGTAGAGGACACTCTATTTAACGTTGCTCGATCTAAATTGCAAGTAAATAGTATTTTATCGGACCTACTGCAGAAAGAGATCACATTGCATTTTGCAGGACAGATGATCATGGGTCTGTTCTGGACTAGAGATAAGATAAGTAAGATGTTCTCCAAAAGTCTTTCAAACCCAATATGCATTTGGACGTCTTTCTAAATTAAGGGCATTTTATATGGAAATGAACCAAACGATGAAACGATAAGCTGTCGTTATTAAAACTCTAGTCTTACCCAGTTTCAGTTGGTCTACCTTGTCGCAGTTGCCCTTGGCCACTTTGCCCGCTGTAACATCCTGACAATTCTTGACTTGCCCTCTGTTAGATAGAGTAGCCAATATAAACGATACAAAACTCATCAAATTCGTTGTGGTTGCCGTACCTGTTGGAATAAATATTTTTATATCAAAATTCAAACTGTTTGCGATAAATTTGCTCTACCTTTCGGGTCATATGTTCCAGGAAATATCAAGTCCCGTGGTATCTTGGCATACGCCCTATCGAATCCTGGGAATGTAGTATGCCGTACGGAGATACGGAGCAGAAATTCTGCGTACTCTTTAGGCTCTTCAGCATCTTGACCAGTCTGGGCTGTCTGCACACGCATGTTTTCACGCAAACGCAATACTCTAAATTTTCCCAACAGCATGCTCAGCCGGATGCACTGCTGCAGGACCTGGGCGATAGTATCACATAGCAGCAGTCACCACCTTATCACCGAATGTTCGGCGATTTCCCATAACGTCCTGTAGTGCGCGATCGAGGACGCGAGCTTTTAGAGCATAGCAGCTGCTCATGGATGTCTCGTTCCATACGATCAGTAATGCCTGTTGCATCAATTCAGCCTGTGCTGACTGTACTGTGCTGATGTTGCAAGAACTGTTAGCATCCAGCAAGTTCGCATGTACGCAAGAATAGTTTCGAGCAGACACGGGTTCCCAGTGCCTCCAGGTCCATCGAGGAAAAATATTTCTCTAGTATGTGTCTCCTCTCGGTTCTGTCAAACCGTAGCTGTCCACTGCTGGGGTAATTACATCGTACACCGTTTGTAGTTCATTTTTCAATCGGTTCACGTATACTCATATGTTTTCCAACATATCGATAGCGTAAGAGTGTTCCGCGTCCACCAGGGAAACTATTTTGGCAGCGGATAAGGCGCATTGTAGCAGGTCTGGCAGTATCTGTACAAAGTCGTCTAAATGCGGTATGCTCGAAAACATCGTCAGCGCCTGCCGCGGCGTCATTTCGCACAGGTACTCATTGAATCGCAGCGCTTTGAGGTTCTCGGCAGCTCGCAGCAGCCGATTCTGTTCGGAGTCTTCGACGGTGTGGTGTGCTGGTCCTGATTTTGCCGCGTGAAAGTCTTCACAAAAGTAATTCACGTTTCTGGGACATTCCCTCCTACAATATAAGGGCAAATAGGTGACGCAGATGATTGAGCATTTGAAATGAGACTGCTCCCGGATAGGTTGGTGTCGTCCTGCAGCAGTCCGGACATCAATAGTACACCATACGGCCAATAACGATATCAGTCTGGCGGCGGCGCGCGATCCATTGGTTACCCGTACCAAAACATGGTTGTGGATTTTTGTCCAACGCCTACATCGATGAATCGCTATGGCGGTGCCAGGTGTGCAATACAACCAACTCGGTACAAAAATCATCCAAGCTATCCGAACCTAACATCAACTCACTAACCAACATCGTCTTACTAAAGAATGAAAAAGTAACGCTCTATAGTGAAAGATTGAAAATGAGAACCATTTTGTAAAATTTGTCATAGGACTAGTTAATTTGGCCCGGTTACGGGGTTATGCAAGATATGTTCAAGAGCTTTTATATCTTTAGGATGCCAGCAACAGATTTTTTAAAAGACAATGTAGATTCCATGAGACTTTAAACCCCAAGGGACACAATAAGAGAATCTGGTCCAGAAGCCATATCGATACTAGAACTAATCCTGAACTCAAGTCGATCCAATCCCATACAGGTCTTAGAATTAGGCATAATTCCTCACTGGTCCTGGAACTGATTCTAACTCTTTACCGGTACTTTAACTGATCCTGACATCACCGGTCCTGCAATTGATCTTGACTCTATGCCGGTTCTAGAATTGCTCCCAAAGCCGTACCCAGGGTTTGCTCTCGAACCCATACCAGAACTTACGCTGAACCAATACCGGTGCTGGAACTGATCCCGTCGCAATATAGATTCTGAAATATGTACCTACCGGTAATGGAACAGATCCCAAACCCATACCGGTCCTAGAACTGATTATGATTCCACAACCGTCCTGAAAGAGATCGTGCCCGCATTGCAGGCCCTGATACTGTTTCCTTTTTAATTTGGGTCGAAACTAGTGATGTGCTGTATGGAGCGCACCCACGACTCCGATTCCGACTCCGGCAAAATGGAACCACTAGATCCGCCCGGAGTCGGAGTCGTCTCCGGGCGACTCCGGACGACTCCGGACGACTCCGAACGACTCCAAACGACTCCGAACGACTCCGACTCCGGGCGACTCCGGACGACTCCGAACGACGCCGACGACTCCGACGACTCCGATGACTCCGAACGACGCCGACGACTCCGACGACTCCGATGACTCCGAACGACTCCGAACGACTCCGGATGACTCCGAACGATTCCGACGACTCCGAACGACTCCGGATGACTCCGAACGACTCCGGACGACTCTGACTACGGGCGACTCCGACGACTCCGAACGACTCCGAACGACTCCGGACGACTCCGACTCCGGACGACTCCAGGCGACTCCGAACGACTCCGGATATTGCAGCGCGGACCTACCTTCCGAAGTCGATTCCGAATTTATCGGAGTCGGATCGGAGTCGACTCCGGATATTTTGCCAACTTTACCCATCACTAGTCCAAATATAGTACCATCACCTATCTCAGTCAAAGAATTGTCCAGTCTAGTGGTTTTCCTATTTTTTTTCTTTTGTAGGGGAGTTCTGTTGTATTATCCCTCTCCCCCCCCCCCCCTGCCCTTAAAGAGGGTTATTTTTCGCAGTATCTTTTTTGTATAAATGTTGTCGCAACATTTCCATACATCCGGGCCGACAGTGGCGGCGACCTAAAGTAGGATACCTATTTCCTGTCTTTGAGGCTTCCTCAAGCGTCGTAGATATATTTCAGCTAACAATTAGGCCTAATCTATTGAATTCTGACTGTAATTTGCAATATTCTTCTCCTAACTTTTTCAATCTTAAAAAACTAAGTTGGCGTTGCGATTTTCATTATCAAAGCGGTTGCCATTGTATGGATATAAAATAAGGAAACAAAAAAACATCTAGGCTACCGCTGGAAAGTAACGCTGATCAGCCTTTACTAGAATTTTATAGTACAGATAAGAAAGAGTGGCGGTCAGTACGAGGGATTCAAACATTGATACACCTCGGCAGTTGGAAGCGATCGAGCGATCGGACAGATTCTAGCATTTTTTTTTTTCAGATCACAGGGATTCCGTCGTTTCGTAAGCAATCTTTATCGTTTTTTTCACTATTTCGCTTAATTTAGAGCTCAACTAATACTGGCTCCACTTTCACGGTACGGAGAAATGCATTAAACCGAGGGTAGAACTAGTATTGCTCTTTAGTTTCGGTGCGTGTGTGTTGAAAAATGTATGGAATGTTCGAAGCTCATTATTGAAACGTAATGCACTGGAGTAAGCAGTAGGAAAAATACTGCTTAACTGAAACCAATAAGAAATTGTCTTTTTTGAATTCGAAGCCAAATTCGTGTAAAACATGCTACGAGCTGCGCTTTGTAATGTGGAAAAGGCTAATGGGATATGAATGGTCGCGCCAAGGATGTGCTGTGCTGTTTCCGAACCCAGCGCACAGAGCGCGCGCTCGTCAGCCCTACTTAATGCAGGCGGCATAGCATTTAAATCGAAGCACATCGAGCCACGCTCCAAACGCCAATCCACTTTTCGGGAGGGGGCTGCAATTCCCCGAACAGAATGTGTTCTGGTTGGACATCTTGTGTGTGTGTGATAGCGCCATGGTGACAAAAATCGCCCACCATACAGCAGAATATGCCAATGTGCCCACCCCTAACTGGGTTTCTTTCCCTGCCCCAGTGCACACAGCCAGAGCCGAACAAGTACATAGCGATACCTTGCTTCAGTGTCCCCGGGAAAGGCTTACCCCCGGGTCCCGGGAACCCCTTCTCCGGCCAAAGACAAGATGCATGCGAATTTGCGATACTCGAATCGTTCAGCATCGCGGACAATCGTGTCGCTTGCCCGGGCCCGCACTGGCAGGCAACAGAATGCGCTCTAAGCCACCCACCTTCCCTCCCTTTGCTCATGCACGTGAACTGTGAACACGTACGGACGATACAGTGTGTGTGTGTGGGTGTGTGTGTGTGTGTCCGAAACATCCTTTCTCTGGTGGGTATTCGAGCGAGCAACACCGGCAAAATCGTTCGCCTGTTTTGTTTCTTTCTTCGCTTTTCGTTTGCCACTTTTGTTTGCGGCCAATTTCCAGCGATATGCATGAGCCCGGCGCTGCATCCCCGGGGTGGGGAGGGATGAATGGTCCCTTCTATTTTTTTTTTTTGTTGCTGTTGAGTGTGGTCGTGCGCTGCCTTCTGCACGTCGCACACCGGGCGGATACTGGCAGGCACTTTCTTCCAATTTCAGCAGTCCATATTCAGCCGAGCGTGTGCAGCAAATCGAGTTTGCCGTGTCGTGAAGAGCGGCACACACACACACACACACACACACCGGTGTATGCTGGTGCCAAAGACAAAGCCCGACGGATCCGAGGCACGGATCCAAACAACGAAACGGAAGCGAAAAGCGAAGCAAGCTGAAGCGATAGCTCGCCCTCGGTAGTGTAGCGCTTGCTTGCGCTCCGTTGCACCGGCTTGGTACCGGCGGTTATGCATGCGTCCTGTAATGCGAAAAGTATGCTGCTGCCGCCCGGTACAAACCGCCGCCCCCTCACCCCCCCCCCCTTTTGCTGCGCTACATTTGATTTGTTAAGGCAAAGCTTTGCGGTCAGTTTTTGGGCCCAAACCAGCTTGTCAACGGAAATCATATGCATATTGCAATCCCGCCCCGTCGAACGTGACCGTGTCGCCCGTGTTTGATGGTGGCGGTGGTGGTGGTGAGCTTTTGTGTGCGTCCCGCAAAACGAGATGCAAAGTGGCGCTCCGATTTGTGACGGTCGGGTGCGCCCGCGTTGCCAGAATACGAATGCGCCCCCCCCCCCAACCCCGTCGAGCACAGGCCGGTGTTGCTGTGGACTTTATAGGGTGGTTGGTGTTGCTGATGTGTATTCGATTTAATGGCTGGTGAGATGTTGCGATAATAAGGCGTCTCAAATGGATTGTCTCAAGTGGAGGGTTAAAGCCGTACGGAATAGACCAGTTTGTGGGGGGGGGGAAAGGCTTTCGTTTGTAAAGCTTTCTTAGAGTCGCCACACTCCGTTTTGGGGTGGCTAGCGCAGAACGCAGCGCAGCGAAGTGGGAGCGAACATAATATCGTTTGCTCGCGGTAAACGGAACCGGCGGGAACAAATTTAGTGCAGCGAAGAATGTGGTTTATGTTACGAGATAGATTGAAGTAAAGCGTAATCCAGCGTACGACTGAGTAATGCCGTCGGATGCTGTACACATCGACAGGGAAGATACTCTGTGCAGAGTTTTTCAATGCATTTTGCAACGTGTGCTGCATGTTTAGTCGCTCACGAAACTCTCTTTGACAGCTAGTACGTATTTGGCCTGGTTCGCTGTTTACTTTCAACCCGTCCAAGTTCAATTTTGACAGCCCTATAGAGGTGCAGGCTTGCCTAAGTTAATTCACCACAGTTTGGCACATTTCATGCTACAAAATCAGAATGGGGAGGACTCAAGCTTTACAACAATGTGTCATTAATTCATAACTCGTTTTATTCACCAAGTAATTATCGATTGAAAATTCACTCCAAAATGGTTTGTTTTGATTTTCGTTTCAATTTGACAGACGGCGCAACGCACCGTGGCTAACGAAATGTAAACAAACCATGTAGGGGAGTACATTTTCAAACGCTATCGAGTGAAAACCTACCTATTCTGCGCTACCACTGTTTTGCGGTCCTGGCCTGCCTCAGAAGTGTCCGAAACTGCTCACGGGCTCGCGCCTTCCTCTGTCAATCCGTTATTCCGGCCTTGATGGCGGGCGCCTCCACGCCATCTTGCCACCTCTGTTTGGGCTTACCACGTCTCCTCTGTCCTTGGGGAAGGCCTGAAATGCTAGTTATTCAGTTATTCCTCTAGCTCGATGGGGGTGAAACGACCCATTGTAAAGCTTGAGTGCTCTTCTTTCCGTTTTTGTGAATGAAATAACTGCCATCATTCGTAGCGAGCCGTTTGTTTGACATCAGAATCAGGCCGTATGGCTTCAGGAACAATTCTAGGAACGGTTTCGTGTGGGGATCTGTGCCAGGACCGGTATGGGTTGAGGAATAGTTCCAAGATCACTATGGATTCAGGTTCAGTTCCAGGACCGGTATGAGTTGAGGAACAGTTCCAAGATCACTATGAGTTCAGGATCAGTTCTAGGATCGGTATAGCCTCAGGAACAATGGGCCTCATCGCGAACGAAAGTCGATAAAATTTATCCGATCGGTTAATTTGCTCGAATCCACCGGTGGAATTTATTTTCCACCGGTGGATAATTTTCTCCACCGGTGGATAACTCTTTCCGATTCGAGTAGCCATTGATTTTGCCTATCTGTCAATCACACTTTTGTTTACATTTAGAGGTGTTGTTTTGCGGAATGAATAAAATAGTAAATTTTGCTTATTTACGGACCATCTAGTGAGGAATCCACACCAGGCCTTAGACAGTACTGACTGTAGGCCTATTCAAACGTTCCGGGTAAAGTGTAAAACGGGTTGTAGGCTGAACAAGTCTAGTTGAAACAAAATCGTATGAACTGGAGGACGAGGTTTGAATCCTTTCTGAGCTTGCCACCTTCACTGACGCTTGTCCTGTACCATTTACCATGTGCGTCCATCAACTCCAGCCACCGCGAACGTTGGATCCGTGAACGTCCGTATTTTACGCCCTCGTGCAAAAATATATTGAAACAACGCGGTACACTTATTCCGTGCAATAAGGAATATCCGAAACCGCTCACGGTCTCTCGCCCTCGCCAGTCCATTATCCTGGCCTTAATGACTGACGCCTCCAAGTCATCTAAAATAACTACGTTAAAATTGTAATGTATGTGATTCAGAAGAGAAGCTATTCAAGTCTACATATTCGTTTAAATGGATGAACAAAAAAATTCATTGGGTGACACGTTTGTCACGAGGCGTGGAACATAGCGATGTGTGTGTCAATCCGAACACTCCCGGGCTGTACCCTTCCATAAGCGACACTGAGTTTTTGGGGATGGTCCGGAAGGTACAAGTAGGCACAACACCTTCGATAGGTGCAAAACAACGCAAAGGATTCCGACCGGAACTCGCCGCTCCAACGGATATGAGTTGCTTATAATTTATTGTACCTGGTGATAATACTGGTCTTCCCAATCTCGTTGCATTTACGTGTCGGAACCGATTCTAACATGCCATAAGGCCATAACATAAGGTTGGATAAAAGAGAAGGATTAGCAGAAAAGGATTTTTTTTGGTTTCTTATTTCTTAGCTTGAACTATAAACACTAGATACCTGTTATAAACCTAAATTTATGTGTTTTGATTATTTATTAAAAAACAGGTAAATTTATATTTTCTAAAAAATAATATTTTAGCTAAATCGAGTGATAAAACATCTTAAATAACTCCAACAGCGATAAAACATCCTTTTTTGCGAGCTGTGAAACATGGTTTTTAATATTATTTAGTTTTCCACTGTTATATCAACTGGGGTGGAGCAGTAGATATGGCTATCCGACTGAAATGATTTTTTATATGAAGTTTTCAACTGCATATCCCACTGCTCGACTTTTTAACCACGTTGCTATGGCGGCAAACACCATTCCACTCCACTGCCAAACCGATCGGTTAGCGAAGATTCTGATTGAGAAAACGCAATTGGATAACTTTGGAATTTTGCTAACCGATCGGCTAAATTATCCACTCCGTTATCGACTTTCGTTCGCGATGAGGCCCAATGATAGGAACGGTTTCGTGTGTGCATCTTTTCCAGGATCGGTATGGGTTGAGAGACATTTCTAAGACCACTATGGGTTCAGGATCAGTTCCAGGACCGGTATGGGTTGAAGAATAACCCCACGACTAGTACGGCTTCGGAATCTATCTCAGTATCGGTTTAGGTTCATGATCAGTTCAAGGAACAGATTCGGTATCAGTTCCAAGACCGGTATGGGGTCGGGATCATTTCCAGGACCGTTATGAGTTGGGGAATAGTTCCAAGATCACTATGAGTTTAGGATTAGTTCCAGGGCCGTTATGAGTTGAAGAACAGTTCCAAGATTACTATGGGTTCAGGAACAGTTATAGGACCGATATGGACTCAGAATCAATTCTAGGAATGGTTTCGTGTGGGAATCAGTTCCAGGACTGGTGTGGGTTGAGAAACAGTTCCAAGATCACTATGGGCTCAAGAACAGTTACAGGACCGGTATGGACTCAGGATAAATTCTAGGAACGGTTTCGCGTGGGGATCTGTTCCAGAACTGGTATGGGTTGAGGAATAGTTTCAAGATCACTATGGGTTCAGGTTCAGTTCCAGGATCGGTATGAGTTGAGGAACAATCCCACGACTAGTACGGCTTCGGAATCTGTCTCAGTATCGGTTCAAGAAACGGATTCGATTCGGTATCAGTTCCAGGACCGGTATGAGCTCGAAATCATTTCCAGGACTGGTATGAGTTGAGAACTAATTCCAAGATCATTATGGGTTCAGGATCAGTTCTAGGACCGGTATGGCCTCAGGAACAATGCTAGGAACGGTTTCGTGAGTGGATCTATTCCAGGACCGCTATGGGTTGAGAAACAGTTCCAAGATTACTATGGGTTCAGGAACAGTTACAGGTCCAATACGGACTCAGAATCAATTCTAGGAATGGTTTCGTGTGGGAATCAGTTCCAGGACCAGTTTGGGTTGAGAAACAGTTCCAGGATCGGTATGGGTTGAGAAACAATCCCACGACTAGTTCGGAATCGGTCCCAGTATCGGTTTAGGTCCAGTATCAGCCTCAGAACTGATTTTGGTTCGGTATCAGTTTCTGGACAGGCATGGGCTCAGGATCATTCTCAGGACCGGTATGGGTTTGGGATCAGTTCCACGACTGGCATTGGCTTAAAAGTAGTTTATCTTGATGTGTCACTTGAATTGAAGGGATACTTGACAAAATGGATTGTTTTTTTTTTTAATCAGACCTTTGTGCCCACCTGTATTTAATATATTCCTGCTCAAATTACTTTACGCTACTCTGCTCTCGGACCAAATGAACTCATATAGTGAAATAAATACATCTAATGCATACAGACTATCTCTGACAAGCGAGCGATGTACCTGCGGATATTTTGGTAATTGATGAGTTCCCCAAAACAGTTTCAAAGAAAGACACATTCTGCCTTTCGTGGCTTTAACAATAATTTAACTTAGCTTGTTTAAAAAAAAAAACATGTACAAACAATACGTTTCCTTCCCCACCCCTTCTCCCTTACTTTACCCTACAAACGAAACATTAATTAGTACAGGCCTGTAAAAGACAACAGTAGCGTCGCATTACCTCGTGCGGAATTTCGCAGCTCGAGTGTAATGTATGCGCGTCGCCTGGTTTCGGTTCCCGCTCGGTGCAATAATTATCACCATTTCGTATTCATCTGCATGCGCCCGGCATTTGCAGCATCCGTCTTCGGGCCGGCCGAGACACGCGGCTGCCTTCTGCCCTTTCGAGTGTGTGTATGTGTGTGTCCACCGTGGTGCACACAGCAGAGTAAGCGGCCCCACGCCCAGTTCGTGTCGAAGTGCAGGCTCATGTTAAAGAGGTGATGCCGCATATCTTTCCGCCGCAACACACACACACACACACACACACACACACACACACACACACACACACAGTACGGAGCGTCCAAGCTCTTATGCTTGCCTGCACGCTGCCATTCCTTGCGCGCGTGAAGCATGTCTGAGATGTAGTAGGTGAGCACTCGGAGTGCTCGCGACAAGAGGGAGCGTTGTCTTTTGCCTCCCGAGCGCTGGCACTGGAGCTAGCTGAAGTGACCTCTCGAGTGTGCCCACGAGTGCCGCATTGTGCTGTGACACTTGGTCGCGGTAGAGACGGTATAAGAGCAACACAGAGAGAGAGAGAGAGAGAGTGAAAGGGGGAGGCCGGAATTTCCGGAATATACTCAAGACGCCGTGACTTAAACTTTGCGCCAAGCTGTGCAGCACTTCAGCGCCGGGCTCCAAGGGAAGGGTTCGAACGCTGAGGGTTGCATCCGGGCGACTAATTCAAAGTGCAACGGTTCGAATCGAATGGCCGACGTGTTTGATGATGTGAAAATCGAGAGTGGTGACGTACATACACTTGAGGAAGCAAAAACAAAAAAAACAAGTGAGAAAACCCGCGAGGAATTTTGCATCGAAACACGAGAATGCTTCCAGACATTTAGGTCCACGCCCCCAGGGGAAGCGGGCGAATCGGGTTCAGCGGCGACGATTTTTCCACCCCGAAAATCTATCCGGCTGACCCACGCAGTCGTCCCTCTTCGCGCAGCGGAATAGGAAGCTGCAGGACGCCACGAGCATACCATTAACGTTTGGGTGTTTTTTTATTTTTATCGTTATAGTTATGGTTATTACATTTTGTTCGCGCTTATTAACATATTTATTATTTCCCGCGGGTCTTTCTGGCGCGCGGTCTCTCTCTTTCCTTCTTCAGCTTAATTTTGTACTCTTTTCTTCCTGCTCGAGGCAAGCAGAAGCGGCAGCAATTCGTATGCATTCGCGAAAATAAATTTGGGCGCTAATCGACATCGTTGTAATGCTTTACATTGCATTTCCCTCCCTTTCTGCTGGTTTCTCTTGGTGTTTGTGTGTGTGCGCCTGCAAAGGGTTTGCCACGGTATCGCTAAATTAGTAGCTGAAGCTAGCAAGCGAGCGAGCGAAAAATGCGACAGCCAGTGGAGAACGTTACGGATAAATGAAAAATAATTGGCACAAGATTGGCAGGATAAATTGGAAACTGGGGAGCGACGGTGAAGGGCGGGTAACCCTATTTGGGGACCGAAATGAAATGCAAAATCGCTTCCGCGTCCGCGCGTAATCGCTGTCCCGGTGGTGTGCAGCTGCAGACACACACACACACACACAATACCCGGAAAAGGTGACTGAGGGTGCTTCTTTGTTCTGCTGCGATGATCCCGTTTGCGCCGAGTGCAAAGAAGGCGACCAAACTCCTCACACACGCAGCAGTACGGGGTAAGTTGGCGAGCTTGTTACACCTTGCAGACAAATTGAAAAAAAAAAAACACACACACACACAGACACACAAAGTTTCATACGTGCAGTCCCGCCAGTAAAAGTTCACTTTTGCCCCGCACATTGCATATCTTTGGGCGCTTTTGAGTGTTTGTGTTGCTCGAAAGTTGCTATAAAAGTGAATGTCAGCCGCCTGAAAGTATGCAACCGGAGCCTTCGAACCCTGTGCCCTGGGGCAGCAAGCTTGTGTCCGGTTTTGAAATCGCGCGGAAGAAGGATAGTTTATGCTCGGTGGAACAGAATTTAATTTCGTTTCTGCACAACCACCGCGGCGCGGTGGCAGTGGCAAGCACTCATCTCGCACGTTAGACTCTGGCTCGGCTCGGAAACCGGTGTCATTCGCTCGCTCGGGTTGCAAGTGGTAACGGCTAATCGGGAATGTAATAACAACCCCGGTCGACAGCAACCGCCAGCTGGAGCAAATTTACTGACTTACAGCGCACCCCGTCGCACGAGCCAGAGCCTTAATCAGTGGACCGGAACACGGGTGTGTTGCGCAAGTTAAGCTTTCCGCAATCAGCCAGTTTTGCAACGTTGCAACGTTTGGGCGTTTGCATTAACTTACCTTGGGGGGTGGGGGCTTTTTTTGCTGCCGTTTATTGCTCCTTTAGCTCACCATCAGTGCTACACTCGACACACAAACACGTTTGCATCTTCTTTTGTATAAAAATTTATTTTGTTTTTCCGGGTTTCACTTTTAGCATGACGGAAGGAGAAAACATAAAATCAACCTTTACACAATAAATGGCAATAAGTTAGATATGCTGGATGTTTTTTTTTTCTTTACTTTTGTTTCTGTTTTTGTTTTTGTTTGTGTGATATGTGTGTGTGTGTATGTGTGTTTGTTTGTTTGTTTAACCGCATTCTAAAACCAAATGCGCCTGTTTTTTGTTGCTATTTTATGGTTTTTATGTTTTCCTTCTTTGCTTTCTTTTTGTCTGTGTGTGACTTTTCTTCTTTTTTCGTCTTCTTTCTTTGCTCCTGTTTTCTTGTAAGTTGGGTTGAAATGCTTTGTGTTTTTCTTCTTCTTCTTCTTCTTCTTCTTCTTCTTCTTCTTCTTCTTTTCTTCTTCTTCTTCTTTTTATTATTCTTCTTCTCTTCGTGTGAATTTAAAAATGTACTCTATCTAGCTATATCACTACGAAAAGTGGATATACTTTCATCGCCGTCACATTGTTTTCCGCGTGTGTCTCGTTTTGTCACTAGTTTGTAAGAATGCGTTTTTCAATTGTTGTTGTTGTTGTTGTGGTTGCTTGTCTGCATGTTTCGTGTGGTTGTTTTGTTTTGGTTGTTCGTGTCGTTCGGTTGGTTTTGCAATTATATTTAGCAAGCTTCTATAATTCCTTCGTTATCTAGACATCTTCGCTTATACATGTAAATGGTGACGCGTACGCGCAAGGGTGTTGTGTGTGTGTGTGGATGTGTGTTTTCTTTAATAATACTCTTTCTCTCTCTCTCTTTCTCTCATTCTATTTGTCTATAATTTTCACTCTAGCTATCTCTTCCAATATGACTCCACTGGGTAAAGCGGGCGCATCACCTTTCCCGCAATGTATGAACCAGCAGGAGAGGATGGGGAGCGGGTCACGATGGGGGGATGCGATGGGTAGTAGAAAGAGTTTCGTCACATTTTAATAAAATGCTGCCGTCGCGGTCACACCTGGCAACAGTAACAGTGCAGTTAGGCAGAGGAGTGAGTATGTTTAAGCGGGCGCAGAGGAAGCTGGCGATCAAAATGGATGATTTGCTAGGTGCAGTGTTTGCCATGCTGCGGTGCTGGGATATGTTTCGTTCGAGTTTTGCTCCACGCGCCGGGGGTTCGGCGTAAACCACTTAGCAGAACAGTGCTTGGGGAGACGCTTCGCGATTCCTGCCTCGTTGCGATCCTTCGCACGCCTGCGAAATCTCTTAAAATAGCACGGAGGGTTTCCTATTTAGTACCTTTTGGCTTCCGTGTTATGCGGCCAAATAGCTTTCGTTGTGTTGTGAAACAGTGAGCGAAGTCCAAATTTACTATCGCTTGCAAGGGAACGCGGTAACATGAGGGGAGCAATGATATGGACCGTGATATGGAGCGTGACAGGGAGAGGTTTCCCCCTAATAAAGTGCTTTTTAGTCAGTATAGTCAGTACAGGGATTTCCAAGCCAATTTTCGAATTATAAACATTGTTTTACACCGCGTGCTATCTATCTGACATTTCATTTTCATCACGACATTTTTTAATTTCTTCAGCATGATTTTCAACAAGTTTCAAGCGGGACTGAGTTCGACAGTGTTTTTTGTGATGTGTTGAAAAAATATGTGTAAAAACTGAAATTTTATTATGAAGCAAATGCACGATTTGACAGCTGTTGAAAAACATCTTGAAGATGGTGAATAATTATGTGCACATTCGAACATGACTAGCAAAAACCCTGCATTCCACATTCCGCTGATATTTTATCTCCATCATGCAGAAATTTCCGTGTCAATTTCCAAAGCCCACAACAACAATTCATTGCTTGCGAGATGTTTTTCAACAGCTGTCAAATATTGCATTTGCATCACAATAATAATTCAGTTCAGTTCCCCATAATTTTCAACACGTCTCAAGCTCGAGTTTGAGTTTGTCAGCTGATGTGTCAGTTTTGTGGTGTGTTGAAAATCATCGCGAAGAACTGAAATTTGATTCTGATGTGCACATTCGGAAGTGACGTGGAAATCCCAATTTTGAATTTCTTCAGCATGATTTGTAACACTTCAACGGTCCGTTACTATCGTTTTTTCATCGAAATTTGAAGCCGGTTCTCATCACATCGACCAGACTCTTCAACGGCCAGAGTTGAAAATCATACTGAAGAAACTAAAAGCTGTTATGACAAAAATGAAATATCAGAGTGGATGTGGAATAACTTCTTGCACGTGGTGGGAAAAAAAGAGTTTTCATTCGAAACGGACTTGGCAAACTCTGCAAGGAAAGTGCGTTAATCGTAGTTTGAAGCGTTAGTTTTTGTACGAACATAACGCTAAGTAACGTAACGCAAAAATTACGTTGCACCTGTCACGGTTTTGCGTTCATTTGTTCTGGGGATTATGGAAACGCAACAACAACAAAATCAGTGTACCACGTCACACACACACATACACACAAACAAACATACAGGCACACTGATTGATGATATGCACAAACTGGATGCGATGGATGGCAAAAGTGGCGGAGTTTCGAACGAACAGAAGCGATGGCAATATGCGGCGTTACGGCTAGCTTCTCCAGATAATAGAGTCTTTACGTTGGGCTCAAGCGCTTACGATAACGATATATATATATATTTATATTTATATAGTTAGTATTTTTGGACTATATTAATATTAACAATGCTACCCCCCCGTTCACTCCCTTTCCTTGTGGCAAGGGCGAGAGGGGTTTTTCTTAACTAATGCTACAATCTTTGTGTTTGTCTTTCCATCTTTACCTGCGGCTTAGGCGTCGTACCATAGATCAGAGGCTACATCTTATCAGCGTTTTTTGTTCGTCTGCTTCACTTTTTTCATATTTTTTTTTCTTGGATATGTGTTGGGTTGCACGAGATTAGAAAGTTTCGGGGCTTGAGAAGTGAGTCTTTCACTTGTGGATATGTGTGTGTGTGTGTTTGTGTGATTGAGAATGATACACAGCGAAGCCACGTGAAGTGTAGGGTGTACAGTTGGGCTGTGAGAGTGTTTGCACAAGACAAGGCAAGGTTGGGAAGATTCGCTTGATGTTACAAACGATCGTCAGCCGATGTTACGAAGCGCGAAGCGTCATCGGATCACATCACAATCACAATCACACGCAATGGTATCATTATTGGCGTCACTGCTTTGCAATATCGGTCCGCGTCGTTTGTGCTGAGGTGCCATTTTACCAACCTTACCTTACCTTTCAAAACCTCTTTGCATGTGTGTGTTTGTGTGTGTTGTTTCGTCTCCCACGTCCCATTGTCCTTCCCCGTCTTTGCTGTGTGGGTGGCTGGATGAATGAGAACCGCTCCTGCCTTACAAGCGGGCGAAAAAAACATTCCTCGCCATTCTCATTTGCATGCGACGGCAAAGAATAGCAGTGTGTATGTGTATGTGCGTGTGTGTGTGTGTGAGAGAGTGTATGTCTGTTTGCTTCGACTCGATTGCGTCGATAATCGATGTAAGTAAAGCTCAGTTCTTAGATTATACGAGGATTAGCTACCCTACTATATCAAGGAGAATTGTTTTTTTTTTTTAGGGGAAATGTGTTTAAAACTGAATTGACAAGTATCTATGCGGTTCCCTCCCCCCCTTTCCACTGCACCAGCTGAGAGGAGGGACCGATCACTCGCTCTCTCTTTCTTTCTTTCGCTCGGTTTACACGTGTGTCGCCAGTACGCCCGGTTTGATGGTGTTGCTGGAAGGAAGAATGAACTGTCCCGGAGGGCTGTTGGGCTGCTGCTGCTGCTCTCTCCCGACCGTACCGCCCGCGATCGACGGTGCCTGGGAGAGCTGCGAGCTGGCCAGCGACAGCGAGCCGGACTGGGTCGAGCTCGGGCTGCTCGAACCGGTCGCTAGCAGGGCGGCCGAGTTGGTGCCGCTGCTGGCCAGGCTGCCGGTGGGCGGGCCGCCCGCCGCCGGCGGCAGTCCCAGCCCGAGCAGACAGTTCTGGTTGCGCGTGGCGCTGTACGGTGGTGGGGCCGGCGTCGCGGCCGGATTGGCCGTCGCCGGCGGGGGCAGCGGCATCGGGCTGGGGCCGCGCCCGTGCAGCGTCCCGTAGTTGGCGCCGAACCGCGTGTCCAGCCCGAGGTGGCAACCGAGCATGGGATGATCTGGGGGAAAGTGAGCGGATGCAAAAACGGGAAGAATCGGTTAGATGGTTAGTTATATGAAGCAAAAAAAATTAAATAAAAATAAAGAAAAAAAGGTTATAAAAGTGATGCGTTTGCATACTTTAAGGCGCTTTACAATTAGAATGTTTGTATTTTGTTTTTTTTTTTGTTTTAAATGTATTGTATTAATTAAAGATATGCTGAAAAGCTTGTTATAGTGCAAAACAAGATTCTGTACAAAATTTCACAATGTTAAACCCTACTAAACGAAATTAAATTAGTATTTCCTTGTTTCATGCAGAAGCGATGGAGGCGCCTGGTGGTTCACGATTTTATGGAGCACTTGCAATGAGATATTCAGTTGGATTAGCTAGCCATTTCCGGCTAAATTTGGCCATAGCATTTATCTGAGTATCTATGCTGTTTTTTTTGTTATAAATAATGAATGGAATGAATAAGAACAAGTAATACGTGTAGTGCAGAAAATATATTTCAAAACAAAATAGATATTCCCATTGCCACAAACGGGAAATCATTCTCAATGGCTCCAATGGCCAATCGCTTTCCAACCCTGCAAATGATCTCAAGCTCCAGGGCTTGTACGAGCAAGGACCTGAGCCTATGTGTGTGTGTGTGTGTGTGTGTGTGTTATCTTTGGATGGGGTGGGCGATGATTTCGCTTCATTAAAATCACACTCGTCTTCTTGGGCCGCGCAGTGACAATCCGAAACCTGCAGTCCCATCTCACGGCGTCTAATTCAATTACTTACACGCATCTTGCTTCAATTTGTGCAAAATACCCTCCCCCCCCTTTTTCGGATTGACAGCTGTCATCCCGCCGCCAAACCGAAAGCGCCCGGTGTACGCTGTTAATTTATTAATTAAATCAGAAGCCCCGGAACATTCGTCCCTAGTTGCATCCATCAATTCCAAAGCCACTGGACATTCCCTTTCTCTTCCCACCTCCCCTCCCCCCTCCCTATCACTCCGAAAAATTGGGGCCGATCCGAGCCGGGGGGGGTTTGTAAAGTCCGCCGCCCGGCAGAAACAGCTGGCAGTAGGCGACGAACGGGCTGAAGCTTTTCAGCAAAACCTTGGAAATGCAATTTTCGGTTGCAAGTTGCAGTACTTTACTGGATGGCAATACACCCCCCCCTTCTCTCCAAACTGGTCGAACTGCTTCGTTCACTTCCGCTGCTTTGTGCCAAGACAAAGGAAGTATGTTTTCTTAAACTGTAAAAACTAATCACAAACTGCGTTAATGCAAATGCCACAGTCCCAGGGGGGGGATTGCTGTGGGGAAGGGGGGGGGGGGTGCCGAGAGTTTATTTATTCTTTGCATTCTTATGGTGGGATGGGCAGGCGGGGTTTGGAACGGTGCGGTAAGAGCTAAGAGAGCGGTTGTACTTTGCTGGGCTGTGTTTTTGTTTGGCTTCGTACCGTGCCAATGGTTCCGGTTCCGGCGGGGAAAAGGGCAAACTTTCTTTTTGTACTGGTTGGTGATTGGGTGGGTGTGTGTGTGTCTGTGCGTACCCTTTTCTAAAACAAGCGAATAGTGCAAGTTATGTAGAGAAAGAGAGAGCAAGTGCCCTCCCCGGGAGGAGCAATAAATTCAAGACAAACACAAATCTATTAGTTTGCTTATGCCTCCCCCCCCCCCCCCTATAACCACCTCACCAGCACTCTTTGACGGCTCCTCAGTCGTTGTCGGTACGCGTAACAGCGATACGGCCGGATTCCGCCGGAACAAGCACATCGCAGGAAGGAGGGCGAAAGGGGACTTCGTTTCGTTTGCTGAAAGTCAAACGGATCAAATCGTTCCGGTGGCCACCTCCCCTATCTCCCTCGCGCAGCAACGGGGCATGAGCATACTTTTGCGGTAAATCAGTGCAGCCGAGCAGCCGCCCAGAGTACGCTGGACAAATGTTTAAGTGTGATCCACACACACACACAAAAGGGAACGGGGCAAAAAACCGGGTGTGGTTTGCACATCAAACTTTGCCTTGCGGGCAGAACCGGGCGTAGCTCTGCGCAAATTGGCCGAAGCAATCCAGCCCATTAAGGTGCTGTGTTGCGCCATCGTTCTGGGTTTTTAGTTTTGTTTTTTTTTCGGTGTAAACTCTTGTGCTCCGCTCGCTTCGTTGTGGGCGGGAGGGTGGGCGAAAAACTTACTCATTAACCCGTTCGGGATGGACGACACGCTGCTCTGGATGCTGGGCAGGGCGCCGCCAGCGTCCGGCGGGGCGGCGGGCGTGCGCTTTCGCGTGAGTGTCATCGTGCCGGTCGGCAGCTGACCGTTGGCCGGCGGCCGGGCCGGCGGTTTGGCGGTGAGCGCGTTGCCGATGCTGTTGCTGCTGCTGCTCGCCTTAAACTGCATCAGGTGCTGGGTGGGCGGGCTGTAGTCCCGGGCGTAGTTAACGTACGGGACGTAGCCGTTGTTGTTGTTGTTGGTGCTGTTGCCGGTGCTGCTCGCGCTGTTGCCGCTGGTACCGGTCGGGCCACCGCCCACTTTCGGGCACTGCAGGTGGCTCAGCGAGTCGGAAAAGTCTCCCGAGTATCGGCTACATTTGTTGGATAAAGAGAGAGAGAGAGAGACAGAGAGAGATTGAGAGAGAGAGATTGAGAGAGAGAGAGAAAAACAGAGGGAGGGAGAGATATTGAGAGAGAGAAATAGAGAAAGAATGAGAGAGAGCGATAGAGAGAAAAACAGAGAGAGAGACAGACAGAGAGAGATACAGAAAGAATAAGAGAGAAATAGACAAATAATAAGAAAGAGATACAGAGAGACAGAGAGGTGATGAGAGAGAGAGAGAGGGAAAGAGAAAGAGAGAGAGAGAGAAAGAGAGAGAGAGAGAAAGAGAAAGTGAGGTAAAGAGAAGGAAGGGAGAGAAATTAATAATTAGGAAGTGATGGAGAGGCAGAGAGGAATGAGAGAGATAAACAGAGAAAGAGCGAAAGAGAGGAACAAAGAGAGATAAGGAGAGATAGGGAGAGATATGCAGAGAGATGGAATTGGAGAGAGGAATAGGCAGAGAGAGCGAAAGGGGGAGAGATGGAGGGTGAGGAAAAAATAGAGAGACAAAAAGAGAGAGAGAGAGAGAGAGAGATAAAGAAAGAAAGAGTAAATGAAAGATGAGGAGGAATTGAGAAAATGATAGAGAGACACATGGAAAGAGAGAGAGAGAGAGAGAGAGAGAGAGAGAGAAAGAGAGAGAGCGAGAGATAAAGAAAAAGGGAGGTAAAGATAAGCAAGGGAGTAAAATAAAAAGATAGAATGAAAAAAGAAGGGTGCATTAAGGAGAGAGAGAGATAGAGTGGTAGAGAGAGATAAAGATAGAGGCAGAGAGAAGGAAGAGAGACAAAAATAAGAGCGGAAGAGAGAGAGAGTGATAGAGAGAGAGAAAAAGAGAGAGGAGAATGGTGAAAGGAAGAGGGAAAGAGGGAAAAGGAGAGAAAGAGATAGTTACAGAGAGAGAGAGAGAGAGAAAGAAATAGAGAGAGACAGAAGAAAGAGAAGAACACAGAGAGATAGAGGAAGAGAGAATACGAAGAGACAGGAGCATGGAGAGATTGAGAGAGAGACAGAACAATAGAGAGAATGAGAGGTAGAGAGAGATAGAAAAAGAATAAGACTGAAAGTAGCCATGCGACATCCAGTGCGAGCCTACCTGTAATCGGTGGTAGTGTCACCCTTGAGCGCCGTAAGCGACGAACTGATCGCCGTAGTACCGGTTGGCGGGCCGGCCACACCCGAGCGCACGTTCAGCGCGATGTTGGTGGTGATGGTGTCGCGCGGATGCTCCCCGTCCAGCATGTCGTCGATGCGGTCGATCTTGTGGTCGCTCACCGTCGTGCCGCCGTGCTCACCGCAATCCTTCCCCGGGACATCGTACTGTGGACAGCGGGGACAGAGGAAGGAAATGAGTGGAGCAGTTTTCTATCTCCGAACTGAACTGGTCGGGAAAAGGGCTATTTGCGCGGACTCTTACCTTCGGTATGACATCGGCCGGCGGCAGATGCTTCTTTCTGTTACGACGGCTGCACAGGCAGATCGCAATGACGACGAGAATGATCAGTATGGTGATGCCTCCGAGCGAGCCGAGCACGATCACGGGCAGCAAATTTGGCTCTGTTTAGAAGAAGAGATGGAAGAAGTCGAATTTGGAGATAAAATGGTAAATGTTTAATGTTTGATGAGCTGTCAAAGATAACAAATATAGCTCAGAATTTGGAATCTAATTTTTGGTCTACCTCTGGAATTTGGTATACTTCTGAGGAAGCTTTTACTTCTTAATTTGGCTTTCATAACCTCACATCTCGCACTACAGGCTCTAATTATGTTAAACTCACAGTGAGCGGCCTATACTGTAAAGCTCTTAGTTCTCAATTCATACTCGGAATGTTATTTCATTGTACGATGCCAAAAATAGTCCGACCAGGTCACATAGTCACAGGTCACAGAACACCTGATGTTTGCAGCTCTAAGGACTCTCAGGATGTTTAGTCCGAAATAGGCATCAAACGCAGTTATGATTGCTCCAGTCGTATCTTAGACGACCGTTATTGACTTAAGGCCTAATTTCTGCATCGCTTCTAACTCCAACTCCAATGTCCTTGAGATGATGTCATACTTAACACCTACTTATCAAAACCTATCTATCTATATCATTTCACTATGATATCATATTGCGCTCTACATGATATCAAACAGCTGTTCAACTTCAGAAGAATGAACGAATTGACGAGGTGAACTGAAATACGAGATATGTTCCAGAAGTTCGCCGCTTGAGTAGAAGAATTTTAATTTCTTCGCTGCCAATTAATAGGTCTAGCACTTTGTGTCATTATCTGTCATAGCAAAACAAGACATCGCTTCCTGCCACACAAAATATTTCAGCTGCATCAAACTGAGAGGACTCTGAAAGAGACAAAGAGAGAGACAGCGAGGACCTTACCTTTGGAGACGAATTCAATTTCCAGATAGTCGATACCGTAGTCGTTCACAACGGTGCAGTTGTACCGCCCGAAGTGTTCCCGCTGGCAGTGGTGTATGATGAGCGTCGACCGCACCCCGTTCGGGATCGGGCTGTCCAGTGCGCGGTACTCGGCCGCGTTCGGCTCCGCGCTCACGTTGATCTCGCGCCCATTGAACGACCACAGCACGTGCCGGGGCTTCGGTATCGACAGGGCGACACACTCGAGCTGCGCACTGTCGTGCACCGCTCCGTACTGCTGCCGCGGCGAGCTGATGGCGGGCGGCCCGCGCAGATACACCGTCGCGTCCGCCTCCACCTCGGCGAAGCCCTGCACGCTCGCCTTGCAGTAGTAGCGGCCGGCGGTGGCCGGCGTTACGACGAGCGTTACGTTCGCCGCACTCGACACGACCTGGTCGGACGGTTCGTGTATCCACAGCACGTCCGGTGCGGGATTGCCGTCCACGTCGCAGCCGAGCGTAACGGTCGTGTCCGGGTCCGCCTCGACCGACTGGGGCGGCGCCCGGAAGCTCGGCCCGTAGCTTATGTCGAGCGTGACGCTCTCCTCGCTCTTCCCGACCGCATTGCGCACCTCGCACCGGACCGTGGTGCCGTGGTACTTGCGCGAGATGTTCGCTATCAGCTGCGAAAACAGGGAGGACGGAAACGGTGAAGCGAGTTAAGATAAGATAAGGCTGTGCTGATCTTTGTTAAGATTGAAATTGAAATTGAAATGAGTGATTTGAATCAAATCTCCAGAGAATCATAAATTTCCAAAGACTGGTGAATCTTTAAAGATTTATGATCCTCTGAAGAATGATGATAAACCTCTGAGAATCTCTGAAATTTTGATCTCTGAAATTCGGGAATCGGATGGTGGGTTCTAGTCTCGCATGAACCGTCTCTCCCGTTGTCAGGTCTGATGATCTGGATGCTTGGTAGTCGCTAAGTCTCGCGCTGTCATGACTTTAGGCTGCCATCACCACATAGGTCGTTACGCCAAGAACCTTCAGCTCTACGAATCTTTTGAGATTCATGAGTTGCTAGAGATTCGTTAATCTTTACAGAACTATCACTCTTTAAAGATTCAAACATATTTGGGAATACATGAATCTTCAGAGATTTATGCATCTTTTGAGATTTCTGAAGTTTGAGAGTCGCGAGTCCTGTCAACCGAAATTTGGATTTCAAAGATTCATTGAGATTCGTGAATCTGAATCAGATCCATTAGGTTGAAGCACAATTCTGAAGTTTTCCAATAGGAAAAACAAACTTACCAACTCGGATGCGTGACTGCCGTCCGACAGCTCCTCGCCCACGAACCAGCGATACGTAACGTCGGGCGGGTTAGCGTCCGCCCGGCAGGACAGCCGCACCTCCGTGCCCTCGAGTATGCGGCCCCCGTTCAGGGCGCCCCCGATCACGGCAATCTTCACCTTCGGCGCGTACTTCACCTCCAGCTTGAGCCGCACCGACCGGTACGTCCGGTCGGCCGTGTTCTGCGCCTGGCAGGTGAACGTCGTGTTGTGGTGCTCCTTCTTCGGCGTCAGCTTCAGGATCGATTTGGCGGTGTAGCGGCGGGCGTCGCGCAGCGGCTCCTTCATGTACTCGATGCCCTTGGTGAGCACCGTGCCGAGCCCGTCGATCCAGGTAATCTCGGCCGCCGGCTTCCCGCCGACCGACACGCACTCCAGCTCTATCTCCCGGTCCTCGGTCGTGACCATGAAGTCGCCCTGCACAATCTTGGGCGCTTCCGGCGGCACCAGCACGGTCAGCTTGGCGAAGCGCGACCGAATGCCCGGAGTTCCTGCAGGTGAGGGAGGGAATTGGATGGTGTCGCGCAAACTGGAGGCAACGGTGCCCAGCGTGTCTACTTACCGCCCCGGCCCGGTCCCACCTGACACTGGTACTTGGCATCGTCGTCCAGCATTACGGGCGAGATGTCGAGCGAGAAGTCGCCCTCCTCGTCGCTGCCCACCATCGTGTACCGCTCGAAGCCGCTCAGGTTCCGGTGCGTCCCGAGCCCGAAATCGTCCTTGGTCCACTGTGAGGGTGAGAGCGCGGGAGGTGTTTTTGGTAAATGTTTTCAAGCCGAAGGAAAGGCGCCCCTGCTTACCTGCAGCTGGCCGGACTTGTTCACCACCCGGCAGGGCAGGGTGACGCGCGACCCGACGATAGCGGTCTGGTCCTGCGGCTCCATCGCGAAGCGCTGCTCGAGCTGGCGGCTGCCACTGCCGGCCGCCGGTGACACCTTCGCCCCACCGCCAACCCGCAGCAGCAGAAACAGGTAGAAGATCGGCAAGGGTGACGCGGTGACGGCCGCTAGCCGCGACCTCGTCGTCCGTCGACCGTTCAGCGCCCGCAGCATGGCGTGGCGCAGCGGAAAGATGTGTTGAATGGCAAACCTGCTTAACCGAACCGTTCCTGTAGCGCTCTGCTGCCGAATGTCCGGTACGCGTCGCTAGTCATCTTAGGCATTCGCTGCTGCCGCCGCCGCGCAAAGGTTCGTCGCCTGGTACCAGAGGGCGCTGCAAGGAAATGCGAGGCATTAGCGTTGGCGCATGGATTTGCCGGCTAAACAAAAATAGCTTCACGCCGCACGGAAAAATGTTGCACGGGAAAAAAGGGGCGAAAAGCAAAAGAAAGAAAACCAAACGCGCTTAAATAAACCCTCGTGCCGAATCAAGTGTTGTTATTGCCAGCTCACCACACACACACAATCATAGAGCCTGGTAGCATGCAATGAATATTTCAGCTCGTAACCGCATTCGATTGCGTTCGATTGCAATTTCCCACTGCGACGGACGGACTGTACCTCAAACACCCCTCTCCCTTTGCAGGTGTGCACGCGCTGGCTACTATTATTGTGGGACCGGTTTTGCAAGAAATTAAATAAATATTAGTCTCTCTCTCTCTCTCTTTCCTTTGGTTGCATTTTCCCACCGCCTTCAATCTCTTCAGTGCCGGCGGAAATTCATGCTCTCTTTAATCGCAAAAAAAAACAGCGATGGAAGCGAAGGAAAATCAGCATACACACGGGGACGGTACCATTGGACGTTCCGTACTCGGGGTGCGATTTATACCAGCATTCGTTTGCACTATTTCCACTCTTTTTTTGCCGGCGTGGGTGGGTAAGGTAAGGTAGGGAATGTTTTTTAAGAAGCTCAACGGTTGGAATATATTTTTAGCATCTAGTGCGCCGCGTGCGAGGGAGGGTGTTTTAGGCGTCAAAGCTAACGTTTATGCTGCTGCACGGACACAGAAAAAAAGAGACTAAAAACACGCACACACACGTTGCCCATCCGCATTGGAGTCTGTGGCAAGTGTTTTGCACTTAGTTTGCGGTTCAATAGCAGGTGGAGAAGAGGAATAATAATAATAAAAAGACACCCACACACACACACACTTCAAACGCGGGCACAGTATTCGGTTGCCGTTGATGAAGTGCCGTGGAGAGCTTTTGCGGGCTCAATGAGCCGGAAATGCTGCTACCCAATGAAAGCATGGGAAAACTATGCCCTGCATCGAGTGTGTGTGTGTGTGTGTTGTGTTGTGTGGTTTTGAGTATTTCTTTTAGCACTGCACTTCTTTTTACTGGACTTAAGCCATCACGCCCTCGTTCGGGGAGGATGAGGTTTACTTTTGTGAACCATTCGCTCTGCCACGTTTTGCTCTCAGGATCTACTGTGACTGGCTAATGATTGACTCGTACGGTTGCTGTTGTGTTTTAATATTGCGGAACGCATCGCAAATATGTGGTGCTTGATTTTTTTGTAAATTAACTTAACATCTATACATAGATCATGCTTTTCAACTTTCAAAGCAGCTCATCCTTCTTCAACAAATGTCCACAAAGAAGTACTCCAGCTTGGAGGTAAGCTTAAAGTCTGAAAAGTATTGTAGATCGCTAAACAGATACTCCAAGAAATACAGGAATATTACGATGTTGAACACACCACCTGTAACATATCCTCCCTGATCCTTCAGGATTATTTTGTCCCTCACGTCGAAGAGATGGTCAGAAACTATAAAAGAGGATTACGAAACGGAAAATCTACCACTGATCAGATATTCCTTAGGCGGCACATCTCTGAGAAGATGGCAGAATACAGCTTCAAAGTCGCATATGGTAGCATAGCTAGGGTAAAACTGTGCGACACTATGAGCTCTTCTGGAATCTCGGCTAAACTGATAATGGAGCAAAAGCTTTCACCCGTCATGTCAAAAGTGATGTTCAAAATTGGTTATAAAAAACAGGCTATGAGACCACCTGGACTACATACACTATGATTCTAGATTCCACCACGTGATTTCTTTCAAACTTTAACCGCCGCGTCATATGAAAGCGCATGACGGCTTTGTTCACCGCTCAGCTTTGTATCTGACGCTCAGCATTTCGCTTAATAGCGAATGAGGTAGGAAAGAGAGAGCGAGAACGACATGTGCTACGCCGCTTATCGCAGTGAAACAAAAGAGTGATAACAATCGCACGAGCAATTGTCGCTCTCATCGCTCTCTTGCCATGCGCTACGTGCTCACTTGAAAAACTGTGACGTCAGGCCGGCGGTCAAAGTGTTAATGCACCTTGGGGTAAATGTAAACAACCCCGTGTTTTCGAGCAGGTACTCGAATCTAATTTTAGCTTGGAGGCTAGAATAATCTAGACTGAAAATTGCAGCCTAGTTTTGTGTGTGGTTTTGTATGGAGTGTTTACATGATTTCAGCCTCCAGTTGTCAAACTTAATACAAAAAACTAACTAGAATCGTGAAGGGCCCCAATGCTGGTTAGAATTATTCTGACCAACGTAACTTGCCAAGTGAAAAAAAAAAAAAACGCTCAGGGCCTTTTGCTACCAACAAAGGTCTGCGCCAGCGCTTGCCTTGGGTCTTCTTTTGAACTTGGCGTTAGAGAGGGCCATACAGGACTCGAGGGTGGAGACTTCGAGAACCATCTTCATTAAGTCAATCTAGATCCTGGCATACGCTGATGATATAAACATCATTGGTCTACGACTCTCCTATGTAGCAGAAGCCTACCAAGGGATCGAGCAGGCGGCAGAGAACCTCGGATTGCAGATAAACGAGGCAAAGACCAAACTGATGGTGGCAATATCAGCGGGCTTACCAATAAATAATCAAAATCTACGTAGGCGTGACGTACAGATAGAAGAACGCACTTTTGAAGTCGTCCCATATTTCACCAATCTCAAGTCAAAGGTTAGCAACGACAACCGGCAAAAACAGTTCACCTCAAAGATCCTGTCGCGACGGACGAAGCTGGGACTATATAGTACCTATATAGTACCAGTACTCACATACGCGTCTAAGACAAGGACACTGTCCAAATCTAACGAAACCTTCTTAGCCACGTTTGAGAGAAAGATGATCAGAAGGATTCTTGGCCCCGTAGTATGTGTGGAAGGACAATGGAGGAGCCGCTATTAAGACGAGCTATACGAGATGTACGGCGACCTCACTGTCGTGCAGCGTGTCAAGCTCGTCGGGCTCCGGTGGGCTGGCCATGTTGTACCCATGGAAACGGACGAGCCAGTCCATAAAGTCTTTTTAAGCCGTCCACAAGGACAGAGGAGGCGTGATAGGCCCAAATTGAGGTGGCAAGATGGCGTGGAGGCGTCCATCATTACGACCGAAATAACGAATTGACAGACGAAGGCGAGAGACCGTGAGCGGTTTAGGACACTCCTGAGGCAGGCCAAGGCCAAAGTAAGTAAGGTCCTCAGCGGGCAAGCCCAATATACCACCATTGCACAGTGGGCAACGGCCATACAAACGCCGGGATGAAAATCAATTCCTCGTGCTATCAAATGCAATTGCTCTTACTATACAGGGTAGTCCTGTACTAAAACCGTCAAGACAGCGAATGAAAATGAAAATTTATCGCTCACAACATTGCACTATTGCGTAGTAGTCAACAGCATCAACAACAATTGTTAGGAATTAAAACGAAGGTAGAATAAATTTCTTACTAAAATTAATTTTTACAGTATTAAGCGCTAAGAAAGTCGAGTTTTTTTACGGTTGGTTTTGCAAAGTGCTGATTCCTGTTTTACGACCTTTTTTTTGAAACTGTTTTCCTTCTGTTCAGCTTTGTTTTTTTTAGGCTTGTTTGTTTCAAATACCCGTTTATGACAGGTAGATGGATACTGGTGGTGTATGGCTCCTACAACAACACATGTCAAAATTGCTCGCGCTATTTTCAAGAAAAAGTTAAATAATATTCGGGGTCGCGGATGGTCGCAGCAAATTTCAACGACAAAGCGTAGGAAAAATGATGATCTTTCCTGTGATATACGACTCACGAGTGGAATCGTGTCGAATCATTAAAACAATTACTCTCACAAAATGAAAATATCCTGAAATTCGGCAGTGATGTCTGGTTTGACACATTGATTACGAAAACTCAACCATCATGTACTAAAATATGATGGTTTATGTTCGGTTGAAAAATAGCTCAAATTTGGCACAAAAAACACAAAGTTTGTACTTTGCTGGCCCATATCTCAGTAAGTTTAAGATAAAAACGTTAAATGTTTTGGTCTCAACTAAGTTTAAGTATCTATTTTAAGGAAATGTGTATGGTTATAACCTGCGATAAAGTTGGTTTTTCGATTTCTGTACAGGCGTTTACCCAATGTGCATTAGGCGGCTGTAGACACAATTAACACAATTGCTTTGAAAAATATTTATTGATCACTCCTCAGAGATATTTTCATGTCTCGATAGAACATTTGTGAATTACTCAACGGTGTTTAACTCGTCTTCCGGAGCAGTTTACTTGCTGGCTAGGTAAAGTGCCAACATCTTGCAATGAAGCAAGATATCTTCCCAAAGCAAAAAAAAAAAAAACTCTCCCCATTCATCATCCCATCCCGCTGGTAGTTCAAATTTGCTAAAAGCTTCCGATCAGTTTTACAAATAATGTGTCTAGTGCGCTGCCTCGCGCCACAACCGTGTTACTTTGGCGCGCAAATACTGTCAATAATGGCTTTGCGTTATTGATGACAATGGTAAGTAAACTTTCAGCGGGAAAAACAAAATAATATCAAAAAAGACAGTATCGACTGAAGCAAGTCCGCCCACACAGCTACACAAAGCAAAACTTTGCAGCTGCATAGCGTCTACCGAAAGATGAAGATGGTAGTTTCCACGCTCACCTCACCGCACCGCTCGGTGTCGTTATTCGTCAACACCTTTCCGCCATCCATCGGTGCGGTTGTTTGCGCTCGCCCGCTCGTGAACTGTGTGTGTGTGTGTGTGTGTGTGTGTGTGTACCATATGCAGAACAAAAGAACCGTTATCAGTCGCAGCGGGCGCGACAAATGAGGGCGATCAGCACGAACGGCGGACGGCACGGGAGCGAACGAACTGGACCAAACTCGGCACCGGCCCCAAGAAGATGCCGGTGATGCCGGGGCGGGCTTCGAGAAAGAAACTGCGGCTGCGGCATTAGCTGCACGTCTTAACTTAACCCCCCCCCCCCCGGGGGTCCGACGGAGGCTGACGGTAATGTCAATTCCTCGAGCTGCCCGAGCGCAGGCACACCGAGTCTCGCAGGTCCTGAATATTCCATAAGTTTTATACGGTACTATAAACGACCCGCTTAACTTGTCAGCTTCGGAGCTGACGCGGTGGAAAGGGGAGGGGGGGGGTAGGGGAGCCGGGGAAGGGGGCTGGAAGGTCGATAGGTTTACCTTTTTCCCGGGCCCGGTCGGTTCTTATCGTTTTGAGCGGCCGTGTTTTGTCGCCGCTCTCGCTGATTACGCTGCCGGGGCGCGCGCGCTCGGAGCAAGTAGTAACCTCCGGAGCTGCTGGGTGGGGTGGAAGGTGGAAACTAGTGAAACCATCGCCGGCAAAGGCCTGTCGCGCACACACACACACACAGCGAGCGAGCACACTGCAGCAGCAGCAGCAGCACTGCACTGTCGCAAGAAATAATGTGCCGTAAACGTGTATTTTCAAAACCATAAATAAGTTCTAACGAGCCACCTGGGACTCGTAAGCGTCTTTGGAATTATTATTATTTTTATCACCCCCTGGGTTGTGAGTGTGTTGGGGGGAGGGGTTCTTCTTGCTGCTGCTGCTGCTGCTGTAGTGCGGGCGGACGGGCGACTACGCTGCGGCAGGAGGAGCAACCGTGTGAGCATTTTTATTAGGGCACCGGCTCCAAGCGGGCAATCTGCACTGGCGTCCCGAAGCATCGTTCGGTATCGTCATCATTCTTCCCCGAGGCTGCCCCAGTGCTGCCAGCGTGGGGAAGCTTTCGCTCCCTTTTTTTTTTTCGATCGGCGGAGGGGTCGGAGAGAACGCCCGGACACGAGCTTGTTACGCTAATGTCAAATTCATAAGCCTACAGCGGGCACGGGAAGGCGGGCGGGCGGGCGGGGTATAATCATGATTGCCCGTCCCGGTGCCCGGCTTTGTTGCCCCGGGGTTACGTGATATAGCGCACCCGGGGCTGGCAGCACTGCCTACTCAATAATTCCCAACCACCTTTTTGCTTTGCTACCTTGCCCAGGTTTGCCCGACTGCTGCAAACGTTTCGATCGGTGGCCACATTTGCAACTGTGAATTAACAAAAAAAAAAAAGAAAAAAAGAAGCAGTACTGGACACCATTAAGTCCACACGCACTGCGTCCGCTGTCATCGATGTGGGACCGTTGTCAGTTTGAGTGTTTTTTTTTTTTTGCACGATTTTGCATCCTTCAATTTGGAGCTTCAAAAAAAAACCCGCGAAAACTTCACGAGGGCCATTTTGTTCTTCTGCTGCTGCTGCTGCTGCTCGACGCCTGCCCCAAACAATTTTGTGGCCCCGAAAATCCGCGGCTAATCTGCATGTCGCCGGGAGATTGTGCCGAAAAGCCATTAAGCGTTTTGTTTATTTCATTATGAACGATCCTTGCGGACTCGTGCCTGCGTCGTGCCGCTCTCTTCGCCAAGGCGTTGGGGTGTGTGTGTGTTTTTCAATTGTGTGTGTGTGTATTGCTCCTGTGCCTTTACATTATGGTGACGACAAATCACAACTCAACGGTGGAACCAGCAGCAAGCGACAAACACTCGAATAAAAGCAAACCAAAACAACACCAAAAAAAACCTCACCAAAACGACACTGCTTTGCCGAAGAAGTGCGCGCTTGGGATGGGATGAGGACAGCGGGAGTGGGGGGGGGGGGGCAAAAAAAGAAGCCATAACACACAAATGATGTTCTCACTCAGTTTTCGGAGATTAAACACACATTGTTTAGTCATCATGGTGTGTTTTGGCTGTTTGTACACGTCGACGCCGACCAAACAAATCACTCCTGGCGGGCCATTCCGTTCTCGGGTAGCCCCGAACGCCCCGAAGGATTTGGATGGAGGTGAGGTTTGGGCTACCAAGATTGCCTGCTAGGCGAGCCGCGAGTTTTATGACGAATGTTGCTCCTGTCCTGCCCTCATCCGTCGCCTTCGGGAGGACAGTTTTTTTTGTTGGCTGTTGTTGGTTGGACCCGTTGTGTTTAAAACAAAAGCGGAAAGATTCGCCCAAGTTCACGGAAGCCAAGAGAAAGAAGTCCTATTTTCGACCTTGCTCACTAACACACACACACGCTCAAAATGGGTAGCAGATGGCTTTGGGTTTTGAGGCGTTGGTCCCGGGAGGCGGGAGAATAATTCGCGTTTTTTTTTTGTTGTTGTTGTTGCCGCCACCACTCGAACGCCTTTTGTGTTGCGTTGTTGTTTTCGTTTGCGCCGTGGAAAGCGGCTGGCGCCGGTGTGGTATAATTTTTACCAACCAGCTCCATGGGTGGTGGGATATGGGCGTACCTTCTTCCTCATTTGGAATTCCTCGAAAAAAAAGGGAGGATTGCGGAGAGAAAAAAAAAACCAAAAAAAACAAACCCCCCGGCGTGCGAAAATACTTTTCCATTTTTGCCTTATCATCGGGCGGGCTAATGTTTTAGGAACAATCAATCATTTTTGTGTGTGAAGAATCGTACGACAACCCGCGCAAAGGGGGAGTGGTACGCGTGCGATGGATGGGGAGTTTCCCTCCCCCCCCCCTTGGGTGTGGTTTTTTTTGTTGTTGCTGGCTTGATTGTGCCTCGGAAAACTTGGCACGGTGCGCAAAAAGTATGGTAATTTTTGTGGGACGATTTTCCAAAATTGAAATACTACAAACGACAAAGATTAATATGACGCATCGCTCGATGTAGCTATCAGTGTAAAACTGATGGACTGCGTTTTTGTTTTTGCAGCTGGTTTGAAATAATAAACGAAGCGATGTTTAATATACAGAAGATAACATTTTTATCGTCAGATGTTGTTTCATTAATTCAAGAGATTGAAATAACGATTTTAATTTACACAATGATTAGCAAGGAGGGTAGAAAAAGAATTGCAACTAGCAATTTACAAGAAAATTACGCCTGAATACGTATATTTTCTAATACGAATACGTACCAGAATCAGGTATAGATTCGGATTAGGTCTGGGAGCAAGAACAGGCTTAGTTTTAGAGGCAGATTCATCGGAGTAACATATCTGGACCGGAATATATAAAAGGATAGAGACGATCGACTCAATCAAGCATTCAATAGAGCAAATAAATCATTTGAGTAACAATTTCAGGTCCCGTCTATAGAAAACGAAACACCAAAAAAACGATAATAATTCACCACATCGTCCACTCGGGGTAACAAAATGTCATCTACGTCTATTCAATCCACCGTAATGCTCGAATGTTTCGTCTTCCCTCTGTGTGCGTAACGTTACGTACTTTATGGACTGCTGTCAATCGTGCTAAGACTTTGCTCGGGTTGCGGTACCATATCAAGAAAATGGATTTTGTTTAATTTGTTAAGCTGTGATTGTTTTCGATTTTGATTAATTCCGTTTTTGTGTAATTCTTCCCCAATGCCCAAAGCTTGTTTTCAATGTTATGGAAATTGTGTTAGGTGAACGCAATTTAGTCACCATAACACCTATTTCGGCATGCTCTTTTGAGGACAATTTTCTTTAAATGCCCACTTTATTAGCTGATTCGTCACTAGGAAGCCGTCATTTGACGGCAAGAAGGGTGGGCTAAAATTGCCATTTAAATAGCTTCATGATTTGCTCGCTAGTCTAGCTTCCACCTTCCTTTCCGGCTTCTTTTCGCCCCGTGCAACACCGTTGCAGCGATTTGACTGTTTTTTTTTTGCCGCTGAGCTCTATGCGGAATCAGCTATTTATCCGGATGATCCGTGCAAAGCAATCCGGCTGCCGAGCTGCTCTCTCGAATGCGATTGCGAATCTTTTCGTTTGATTTAAACCAACCAAGCACGTGGCTCTGTGTGTGTGTGTGTGTGTGTTTGAGGGGGGAAAAAAGAACATAGAGAAGCAAGGGCAACAATCATGCTCAGGTATTGTTTACTCGATCCCTGTGTGTCTCTTGCCCGTGCTTGCCGGCCCAACCGGTCCGTGGCAGTGCAGCGAAGCGATTCAACCCGGCGGTGCTTTCGGTCCTTCGAACCGGATCATTCCGCCACGGCGAGCGCTAGACGAGAGCTATTCGTGGAATTTATCGAAGCAAAACAGTGAAATAAAATCACCCACAGCGCGCGGTGCAAACAGTGGCTTGGCTGCAGCGTGTGTCTGTGTCGCGTTTTCTTTTCTACAGTGTGGGTGTGTGTATGTGTGTGTGTGTGTGTATGGTGTTCGAAATTGCCAACAAACGGCACTAATGAGGATGGCTGTAATGATGATGATAAAGACGAAATCGACGGCACGTTATTATCAGTGCGTGTGTTTAGAGCGTCCGGCGTTCTCGCTCCGACCGTCTTTCGTGGTGGGCGAAGACGTCTAGAAGACTGGTGGGCTGGTGGGATGTTTGTTTCGGACAGGTGATTTTCCCGATCCGCTGTCCTTGCCCAGCGCCTATTGACGAACAACATTCTGCAGTTGTACACAACCAGACACACATACCCACACACACAAACAGGCATTAAATATTTCCGCCCAGGGAAAGGCAAACATTGGTCGGTACCGTTTGCTTACCTAGTTGCCCCTAACCTGCAGGACTGACCCGCTTCTCTCCTATGTTGCTGTATGTGTGTGTATGTTGCTGGTGTCTTCTCTTCACTGCAGCAAAAAGACATCTTTCCAGGGCCTGTGTGTGTGTGTTGGGGCGTGGTTTTTGTTTGGTCGAGCAAAACAGGCATTAAATTTAATCTGATGAACATGTATTATTTTAATTGATTTCTGTAATGCCAACCGGAGCCGGCGCATGGGTTGGAACTTTTCCTTGCCCACACCCTCCCACATATGTGCTGGGCGGTTGACAGTTCGCCTTGCACACAGACACACACACACACCTATACACATAGCCAGAGCCGGATCGATGTAATTAGGTTTGAACTTTCTAATGAACCTTTTCTGCCGGCGCTTGCAGGCCGCCCGTTTGCGGGCAGCGGAGGCAGCAAAAAGGTAGTGGCCAAACACGGGTGGCCTGCCGGCGCGGCGAGATTATTGCTGCAGCAAAAGTACTGGCCCAACCGACCCGCTCGTGCACGTGAGTGGGTAGATAATTTTCAAACAATTTTACGCTGCACTGGCACTGGTGCGAGCAAAACGGTTTACCAATCCATTTTACCGAATGCAATGATGAGCCGATGGGTGGTGATGCTGGCGGTACGCTTTGTTGTAACCACACCACAGCATCCTTTCGCTCGGTGCTTCGATTTCGAGTGCCTGCGATGCATTACACCAGAGTGCACGTGTTTTGGGAGGGTGGAGGAGGGGGAGTGACGAAGAATGTTCAAACACAGACTCGGGCATCACGTTTGATTGTGGCTGACGGGCCACCTACTGCCGGCGTACGATGGACGCGTCGGCCGTTTTTTTTTTTTTTATTTTGGTACTTGGGCAACCTGACGGAACTTTGGGAACTCACTCACGCATGTTGCATGCTGGCTGGTTGGTGCATTCGAGGCGAACTACGGCACTGGAACGTTCTGCACGGAAGCATTGCGTCGGGTTTGATTGATGCGGCCGGCTTGGGATAGAAGTTGAGAGAAACGGTTGAAAGTGAAGTCAAAAGGAAGTAGTTGGTTGTTGCTGCTGCTCCTGCTGCTACTGCTGTTTGAAAAGGGCATTTGATCTCTGCTTAACTAGAATGCGTTTCGTGGAGAACATTATTGCACAATGTGTTACCCTGGCAAATCAAGCATTAAAAGACTAATCGTGTCGATGGTTATCGTAGAGGGATTCGAGTTGTATTCGAGCAGTTTTGAAATAGCTTTTTTCGTTTGTTTTGATGAGGAAAATGGTATTCATATACATTCTAAACAAATATACCACAGTATGATACATTAAAACATTGTTCGAGTAGTTTTCGAGCAGTTTTTTATACCAGCATTATAAGAGTCTAATATCACTTACAAACATTTTTACCAAAACCCCTGGAGTATACTACACTGAAACATTGTACGAGCAGTTTTCGAACAGTTTATTTACGATTGTATTTTGTTATCACGAGACAAATGACATCCGTATGGACTCCTGACAAATCTAAGTCAAGAGTGAAACGACACATTGCTGTATTGAATGTAGGTGTGTGATATCATGGATGATGAATCCTTCGTGAAATTTGATTACAGGACCCTTGTGAGTATTTCATGCGGTCAGATCTATTAGTGACAATCACTATAATGACAACGTGAGTATACGTTTGGGAATGGTTGCAGCTGTTCCGCTTGGTTCGAAACCATCATGAAGCAGTTCTACTTCAGCTTAATTTTAGCATACGTGTATTAAAAGCGATAGAGAGAGAGCATTAAAACAAAGTATACAGGTCAATCGTATCCAAGCCGTACCCCAAGGAGACTAAGAGAACTACATCTAGGGCTCTCTCCAAGACATATTTGGGCAAAGCAGACAACTTTTGAAACTGTCGAAAAATACTGGACAACGATATGAAACATTGTGGAGAACAATCACTGCTGACGCTGCTGACGATTGTAAGTCCTCTATTTGAAGTACAGTTGTACTAGATGTAAGAAACATGGACGAGGAGTCGACAAAGTCATGTTCAAAAGGACAAATGCCGTGGAGTTGAAATAATCGTGGTGTGGTGAATCTCAACCACCTCCTCGGTCGACAATGGACAGCATAGAGCCTTAAAGAGTCCAAGATCCGCTAGTGGTTTGAAATTAATATTAAATCTGTCCATCGTGGCACCGCCGAAGCATCGAATCGGGAAGGGAAGGGCTCAAAACCGCCAACTGCACGAATCGGTTTCACCCTCAGTGCTCGCACTGTCTGTCTCTGGAGCGCCTCTGTGCGTGTTTGAGTAGAGCAATAAATTTCTGAACCAATTTCCCGACACTTTTCTTCCCCACCACCACCACCATCACCATCACCACAAAATGGTACGTGGCGCGATGATAGAGATTGATCGGAATCAATGGCACCGCACGCACACTCACACATTCAGTGCATTTTGCACTCGGTTTCGGTTTGCTACACACGCAAGGGTTGGCGGTCGTGCGGTGCGTGATGATGATGGGTGGTGAGTGTGAGTATCGATTATATCACACACACACACACACACACACCTCCATACGCTCTAAAAAAACACAGACTCGAACGATGAAGTGTAGTGTGGTACGTGCGACGACCCCATTCGCCACAGGTACGTACGAATTGGCAGGGCAGTGTCGATAAAAAATGCACGCGTGTTTCTCGTCCGAATCAACACTTTTGCGCCAAGTTATCATCGGCTGTATGATGATAACCCTGCGGGTGCGTGTGTGTGTGTGCTCTTTTTTTGCTTTTGCCACCCCCCCTTCTTTCCTGCTCTCTTTGCCCACCCTTTTACTATGATGTGTCGATTTGCCACAGAAACCACGGGCAAAATGGCAAGGTGTACGCCGCCCGATGGGTGGAAACCGTTGGTGGAAAATTGGTTGAAATCAGCAATTTTTGTTGTGGTCACCAATCCGGTGGGGGTAGGAGTGGGCGAGGGGTGGGGTGGGGGGATCGGGCAGACCTGCTATGCTTAGCACCGCATAATCATCATGGCCCGCTGTTGCTGGGCTGGTTCGGAAAACCGTTTGTGCATGCAATTTTCAGCCCCTGCAAAACTCACTGCCCTCCCCCCCCCCGCCCCTTTTTTTTCAGCACCCGTTTCCGATGGAGCGAGCGGGACGGCTGGGCACTGTTGTGGTGGTTTTGTGATTTTTACTCCGTGCCCCCGATGCTGAACCCCACCGCCTCTCGGGTTTCGGGTTCGATCAACCGACCTGTTTTGCGGTGTCGGTGCGGCCGCTCGCTCGCAACCAGACGGCCCTGGCAATGATTGAAATGGGCCGCACCTCGAGTGTGCAGGGCCCATCCGCTTTATGGTCGTGTTACTGAGCGGCGAACGCGTTCCAACACGTTCCCGTCACTTGCGTAACTGGACGGGATGGGATGGAAAGTGCATTGCAGCGCGTGCGAACCCCGCGCGAAAAGGTCATAATTGACGGAAACTTGATATTGAGGTGTTGGAAATATTTTAATAAAGAGTTTTATTACAGGTTTTTTTGTTGCTGTCTGGCTTTTGTAGGTGCAAAACTGTTGACAAAGAGCAGCTCCGGGCAGCTGCTAACTTTAATCTTCCTGGGCGCGATTGTCCACACGCGTAGATTTATCAGCTTTAAATTCAAAATCCGTCGTTAGGCAACATCGAAATTCAAGTATTAATTTAATATGGGCCAGCATTGCAATCAATCGTTATCGGTCGTTGTCTCGAAGTGGTCCAATAGTGAGATAAAGCAGCGTTTTAAAAGTTGCTATGTAAATAGCTTGTTATGTCGTAGAGTTCAGTGTGTTTCGGTACAGTATTTCACATACTTAGCAAGTTTTTCCCCCACAATTTTGAAATTTATCAAAAAACAATCACTCATCTCAAGAGGTGGGACCTATCATCATCATCATCTCATAACTCATCTTTTGTTACCAATATTTTCAGATCTTTTGAGGCAGGTACCCAACTTGATGCAATATACACTGACTTTCATGCTGCATTTGATAGTTTGCCCCACTCTTTACTATTAGCTAAACTATCTAAACTTGGTTTTGGTGATGGCATTATTAGCTGGCTGTCCTCATACTTAAGTAATCGATCTTGCAGGGTTAAAACCGGGTCGTACTTATCTGTGGAGTTTTTTTGTACGTCTGGTGTCCCTCAGGGTTGTGTGCTAAGTCCACTTCTGTTTTCTTTGTTCATCAATGATGTCTGTAATGTTTTACCTCCTGATGGTCATCTCCTTTATGCGGATGATCTCAAAATCTTTTTACCTGTGTCCTCTTCTTCTGATTGTATGAGTCTTCAGCATTACCTCAATGCATTTGCTCATTGGTGTTCATCCAATTTACTTCGCCTGTGTCCCGAAAAATGTTCTGTTATTTCTTTCTCTCACTCTCTTTCTCCTATTTTATTTAACTATACTCTCTCTAGCGCTTCCCTCTCTCGTGTTATGTCCATCCGTGACCTTGGTATTATACTTGACTGTCGTCTTAACTTTAAACTGCAGCTTGATGAGGTGCTACTAAAAGCAAATCGAACCCTTGGGTTTATCTTACGTTTTACCTCTATTTTTAGAGATCAAAGCATCCTAAGAATCCTTTATTGTGCTTTGGTAAGGCCTATTCTTGAATATGCAAGTATCATCTGGAATCCTCCCACTATTGATGGCTGTTCGAGAATTGAAAGCATTCAGCGCCTCTTTACCAGGATTGCCTTTCGTCGTTTGTTCGGTGCTGCCTCACTACCTCCCTATGAAACGCGATTGCAGTTATTCAATCTTCACTCCTTAAGCTTCCGCCGCCAAGTGTTTCAGGCTTGTTTTATTGGTGGCTTATTACTTTCTGATACTGATGCTCCTGATTTACTCTCGTCCATCTCGCTGTATGTTCCCTCTCGTTCTCTTCGTCCACGTGATCCTCTGTCAATTGAAACACGTCATACTCTTTATACTTTCAATGACCCTCTTCTGTCCTGTTTCAGGTTGTTTAACCACTTTTACTATCTCTTTGATTTCGACTCCTCTCTTAACTCTTTCCGTAACCGTATTTTTTCTTCTAATTCCCTTTAATTATTCTCCTTAGTTTTCTATTACTCCCTTTTTTTGTTTTTGTTAAGTTTATGATAGTCTCTACGCTCTACTCTTGTTTTTTCTTTTCTTTTTTGCTAGGTCAAGACTAGGTTAGTTAGGCTTAGTTTTTCATGAATTATTTTGTTTATTTGTTAGTATTAAATTAGTTTTAAGTCTATTATATTTAGCCTTGATGGCGGATATTGTATGAAATAAATGAAATGAAATGAAATGAAATGAAATAACCATTTTTTTATACTTGTTGTGTTTTAGGCCTGAAAAGGCATTTTTCAACTGAAAAGTTTTAAAATAAAACAACATTTAAAGCTTAAAGCTTTTCCGAAAAAAGTATGAACACGATTTAAATTAAGCTAAGGTTTTTTTTTAATTCCAATAAACGATGCTTGGTTTTAATACACAAAATTGAATCCTACTATTTCAAATTTGAAACTACATCATGGTGAAAATGCTGCTAAATCTGTAATACTTCTGGGGGTAAAAGTTTTTGGACAGGTCTTAATTTTATCATTTCTATGCTTTTGAAATATTAAGTACAGCTTTTTTTTAAACAAATGTTTGCCTCCTTTTTACAACAAGTAATACTGCAGCCCAATTTATGGCCACAATTAGCCGGGAAGATCTCCACTGTGGCCGGCTCGTGAAGCACCGGGCTGCTCCATTGCTCCACCAACGCTGGTCCAGGCACCGGGCGCCTCCACCGGAATGTGAAATTCGAAGCCCAGTGAAGCGTTCGCTGGGCAGCCGGATGGGTCCCATTAGCGAAATCAAATCAGGACGCACAGATCAGTCCCCGGGAGTAGAGCGACGCCAGCGAACTCAGTGGGTGTATGTGTGTGTGTGTGTATAATTTTCCGGCGGTTCAGCATCGAAGGCTATCGGTTACTTTATTACCGGTGTGGCGAACCGGTGTGCAGGCGAGCAGGTCTAATGTAGCGTCCGGCTCCGCCTGCCGCAGCGTCGGGCTTTAATTCAATTCATGTGGCGCACCGGTGCGGGCGGATGTGCGTGGCAAGGCAGGTGCAAATGCGTTACTTTTCATTTTTAGCAGCAAGAGTGAGCAGTTTCGGGGCGGGCGGGCAGCTCACGAATCAACGCAACCAACGCCACTCCCTGTTTGCTGCAGTAACTAAATCACCCCAAAAACGGCACCCCCACCGGAAACCATCGGTGCACTGGGCAGGAGCGGGACTAACAACCACAACCTCTCGGACACTCTCGGGTAGTGTTTGTGCCGCCATAAATTCGTGCACATTAACTGCAAATACCCCACCGGTGCACCGGGCACGAGGTACGGTTAATAATGCCCAGGCCCGAAATTGGGCTTGGCGCCATTTTGTGGGACATCGATCGATTGGGGGCTCCGTTATTAGGTCCCGCACTGGCTGGAGACACTAATTTACGGCACTGCTGGGTGGTGCGCGTTCGCAGCAACACCGTTTACTGAGGAGGCGTTGCGGGCGGATGTAGTGAACGGTGCGATGTATGCGTCGTTGACGCAAGTGTGCGTCACGGGGCGCCTAAATGTATGCAAGGCGCTTTAAATCCATCGGGCAAGTGAGTTTACTCGGTGGAAGTGTTAGGGAAAAAAGTAATCGTGTCCCTTTCGTACCGGCTCTAACTGTAACGAAAACGGGATTTTATTTTATCAATGGAAAAGGGAGGGAAATTATAATTAATTTGCATGCTGCATACCTTCCGGCGTTTCGATATTTACAAATTTGCCTTTCCCTTCAGTCCCTTTTATCTGATAGTGTCGAATGTAATGAGTTTAGAAAGTGTCTCTACAGTTTATTATACTAAACTACTACATAACGGAAGCTAGCTGCTCGTTTTATACCCGTCGTATATGATATGGTCTATATTATATGTATATGATATGGGCATTCCAACAGAATACCTTGCTTACAATGCTTCGGTGACATGAGATTATGTAAAAAGTAATGATACAAATAAAAACAAGCAGTAACCATGTAAGCAAACAAGCGATTTCACATACATTTAGGCGCAATATTACCTTTAAGCGCCTGAATATATGCAGTTGGGTATTTTCTGTAAGACAAGACGGCACGTTTTAAATTAAAAAAGGGCATTTATTAACAATTTGTGACATTTCACCATTTTTTGTACACGTCAAGCCAGTTAACGCTAGTTGATTCTAAGGAACTATTTTCACGAACGTTTGTTTTACGCATGTGATATGATTCAATTCCATTTTTATACTTGTTTTCCTACGAAAGCAAAAAGATTCTGCTCTGCTCTTTCAAAACTGCTCCCTACCCAAATCAGCACTCCATCGAACAAATCGCGTTAGAAATGAAAATTCCCTGCCTAACAAGCTACAAGACACATTTACGTTCGCTGCTCGTCTCAGCCTCTTCGCCCCCCTCCCCCCCCCCCTCCTAAAAGTTCACCCCGAAAGCTGCCAACATAAATTCGCAACAAGAAAGATCACCACAACAAAGCACTTTAGTGTACGCCCGCTTAGCTATCCGCTACCCGGAACGCCCTGTTCACCGCGGCAAACCAGCCACTATCTGTTTTTTTTCGGCGAAAATTTGCACCAACTTTGCTCATTCGAATCGTGTTTTTCGCCGAGTGATTGATTCAGTAATTAAAACATCCAAATTAAGCCTCGATGGCACTGCTGCTGCTGCTGCTGCTGTGTCGAGCGCTCCGTCGATGCTGCAGTCGTGCCATGGACGAACTTTTCCAAGCGACATAGAGCGATGAACTTAATTTGGCAAGAAACACTTTCTCCGCGCCTCGCCCACACCGAGCCAAACTGTGTTCAGTTGCGAGTATAATAAGCAGTAGAAAGTTTGTGTGTGTGTGTGTGTTTCTCCTTGTTCCTTGAAATTGGTGGCATCATTTCTAGTGGGATGGATGGAACTCATCCCGCTGAAGAGAGAAACTGTAGCGTGGAAGAGTATTTTTTTTGCTGTTGCCCGTGCGCCCGTAACGCTTTCTTAGAAAGCGATTTGTTTTACCCCATTTCTAAAACGGTCTCCCATCGCCATTGCCAATGCCCGCGTTTGGGTAGTTGGGGTCGGTAAAACGGGCAAGGGGGTTGTGGCGGTGGGAATTAAAATTCACACGACCGCTCGCCGAAAGCACTTTTCACAAGCGTTTAATTTTTAAAATGGCAAAAGCGAAAACGATTCACCCCACTGCACTGCCACCCGAAAACCAAATGAACCGCACCGAAACCATGGCACCAGCGGTACGTTTATTTGCCTATGTTTTTAACCAGTTCCCTGCTCCCTGCCTGCCTCATGCTTCCCGGTCCGCCAGCCAACACAAAAGAAGGCCACAAACAAGCAAGCAAACCCCTCCCCCCGGTGTAGCAGGTTTGACTACATTTGGCTCCCAGTACAGCCGCAAAAACTTTCCCTTAACCCTCGTGCTTGCTCCTGTCCCTTCACTGCTACCCGCTGCCATGCTCCTGCCCTATCGCTCCTAAGCCCTAAGCATTTCGATTTTTGCTACCAAAATGTGCCCAAACGACAATAATGTGCGCCCGTCTCTCGCTGCTGGTGGTGCGGCTTTCTCATCTGTGTACTATCTTGCTTGCCTTATTTTCGTAGGAGCCTCATTTAGTGCGCCCGGCTCAGTCGCTGTTTGGGCTCCTCATTCCTTGTCCTTTTTTTCTGTAGGCCTTTTCTTTCACTGTGGGAATCCAGTGGACATATTTGCAGTGACAAGGATATTTACTTTGCTATGATATGAAACATTCTGCTAAATTCAATCTATTTCGTTCTGCATTTCACTAGTTTCAATCTATTTCGTTTAAAAATCGCTTCAACTAAACACATCTGCTTGACTGAGCTCACTTAATGTACTCAAATTGGCAATTGTAAAAAAAAACAAAATTGCATCTTTTAAAATGGCAAAATTGCTTAAAAAGATGAAAAATGCCACAAAACAAGTCCAGTTTGTTTGCAACAAAAAAAGAAAGATGTGAAACACCAAAAAACTTAATACATAAGTGATATATCATCTTTCTGCATAACTTCAGGCGCTTCGGGAAAGTGACGAGGGGTGCAAAGGCTTGTACTTCCTAGTAGAGGCAAACGTTCTGTTGTGTCTAAAGAACAGTTGAACTATTTGTTTGCTTATCTGTTCAAGTGTACGCGTGATGGCGGTTAACAATTGTTGCGCCTAAATTTATACTATAGCCTAAATTGCTTGCTGGCTTAAAATAGATGTTGGCTTATAGCAATATATGTCGATATTAGGGAATATTTTATGGTCAAACATAGATTCCAGATCATTTCTTTTCATTTCATTTCATTTCATTTTTTTAATAAAATAGACTTAAAACTAGTTAAACACAAACAAACAAACAAACCCATTCATGAAAAACTAAGCCTAACTAAGCTAATCCTGACCTAGCAAAACATAAAAGCGAAAAAAACACAGATATAGCGAAGAGACTATCATAAAATAAGTGAAAAAAGAGAGTAAATGAAAACTAAGCAGAAGAATAAGAGAATTAGAAGAAAAAGTACGGTTACGGAAAGAGTTAAGAGAGGAGTCAAAATCAAAGAGATAGTAAAAGTGGTTAAACAACCTGAAATAGGATAGAAGAGGATCATTGAAAGTATAAAGAGTACGACGTGTTTCAATTGACAGAGGATAACGTGAAGGGAAAAAAACGAGAGGGAACATACAGCGAGATGGATGAGAGTTAATCAGAAGCATCAGTAGCAGAAAGTAATAGGCCTCCAATCAAACATGCCTGAAACACTTGGCGGCGGAAGCTTAAAGAGTGAAGATTGAATAACTGCATTTGCCATTTTATGATTAGAATAGTAAAATTGTCGATTTCAGCACAGCACTACAAATTGCATACCTTTAGGCGTGTGATGGAAGATTTTATAGTATGAAGGAATGCACTATCAGCACTACTATAATTATGTGACTTTTGCATAAATTTAGGCGCCCTAGCACGTCCAATAATCTATCAGCATGAAATCCCTTTCATTCATGTAGCGCTACATTTCTGGGCGAATTTCTTGTTTTATATTTTTGATTGTCTATCCACAACCATTCCCACCGTGACCGTGACAGTTCGGGAGGGCACACAAACACACAAAAAAGGAAGAGGAAAAAAAAAAGGATTGCAATGACTCTAAATGAGACAGTGCCATGGATGGCGCGGCTGTGTGCGGCCAGGGGTGCGGCGCAAGTTTCGAGCTCAACTTTTATGATCGCGTTACGCGGGGCAAGTGAGCAGCATCGCGAGGTATAAAGAAGCGGATTTTATGGCGCCCCGTGCTCCAGGCCGTGCCCCGGGTGAACACGGGAGGCAGGCAGCGTGTGTAGGCAGTTTCATTAAGTTGTACTTGCAGAAATTAATCCGAGCAATCTTGCCGCTTTTTTTTTTTTGGTTCGTTCGTCTTCTCTGCAGTGAATGTGCAATATCCGGTTTCGCTTGCCTTGGTCGGTCGGTGTCTGTCTGTGTGGCTGTGTGTTTGCGGGCTTTTCTGTTCGTATCAAGGGATTTGCCTGCTGTGCAGTGTGTGCGCGCGCGGAGCGAGTGGAAGTAATACCATCGAGGCACATATTTTATTTCAACCTATTGCCTGCCGTACGCTAATCCGCTAACCAAACAGGGCCAACCAGCATCGTGTTTTTTATTCCCTCTTTTACCCACTCCCCCCTCTGAGGCATACTGGCGGGAAGTTGCAGCAGTTCACTGCAGGCACTCCTGTTCGGTACTTAATAAATCAAATAGCACAGTTGGCATTCCGGGAAAGGGGAAATGCCCGTGAGCTTGAGGGAGACAAAAAGGCAAAAACACTACCACCCTCCAAATCCCCAATTGAGCTACAAAAATCACGGAAAGGTGTAAGTGCTTTCCGCTTCGCTACAAATCGATGTAAGTAGCTATTCGTCAAACTTAAATCCCTCCTAGCTATTGTGCGCGCGTTCTCTCTCTCTCTCTCTCTCTGTCCCCGCTAATCCTCCCTCTGTGCGGTTGGTTTGCTTTAAAATGTGTCACTAATAGCCGAACACACACACTTGACCGTCAGACTGACGGCGAAGGAGCGAAGCAGCACCCGGAACGGAACAGAACGGCGATGAAATATTGTCGGTGATTTCATTAAGCGGTTTTGATGATTTATGCCTCCTCGCGCGACACCGCCATCGCGATCGGCGAGCGGAACAGTCAACCAGTGGTGAGGGAGCGGGCTGTGCATGGGGAAGTAGTGGAGCGCGTGACAGGACATCAATTCGTCACCTTAAAAAATCATTCGCCCCAGGAATCGGCCAAAGTTGCCGAACTCCGAATTGAACGCTGACACGAACCGAACGGGGGTTTTTCCCCCGCTTTTTTTTTATTCGCGCTTTTCCCCCTTGTGTACAGTATTTTTCCCGCACTCGAGCAGGCCGGCATAGCCACTTCACGGCAAAGGGCAGCCCTAAAAACGGAATTAATTTATTGTAAACTAAAGCGTACGGCCATAAAACCGCCGACTTGATGGTGGCAGGCGTGTGCCTCGGTGCAAAGGCAAATGCCTGGGGGGGGGGGGGGGGGGCAACAGCCGGAAGCGGGCCGTGCTTTTGTTCCTTCCCTGCGGGGAAACTACGGGAAATAATTTGCATGAAAATATTACCCCGTGCGCGCGCGTGTGTGTGTGTGTGGGCGGCGGGGGCGAAGAAAAGCGCGTCGATTTCCTTACCGCTGTTGTGCCTTGTTGGGTTCTTTTTTTGGTGTTCTTGTTGTTGCGGTTAGCTCTTACTTCCACCCCTGAAAGGGAGGAAGAGAGCAGAAACAGTGTTCTCATCTTACATCCCCCCCCCTCCCTCCCACTAGGGCAGACTTTACTTGCCGACTTTATTTCCGCTTCCGGTGGCCGTGCGTGTCATATATGTCCTTTCCCGGCCATAAACGCACGCGCAGGGCACAGGGAAGGAAACACTTAGCGTCACGCATAGAGCACCTTCTCTCTCTCTCTCTCTCTCTCTCTCTCTCTTCCTCTTCATTTCCCCTTGGTCAAGTGGGTGGATTGCATGCAGCCGACGTGTCGTTATAAATCTGTCAGTTATTATTTCATATTATTATCGTTATTACGCATAAAATAAGCTTTATGCTTTCAATATCGTCATCGATGGATGGGCCCACCGCATGTGTGCTGCGGGTGATGACTGCCAGCGCCCGGGATCTAGTGCGGCACAGGACCGTCCGTGCCCGACCGGGGCGAGCGGTTTCGATTTCGTGCTCGGATTGCTCTCGCCATCCGACCATTGCTCGCTGCGCGCCTATTCCAGGTGTACGCTCGCCTACGCGGGCAGGCAGCAAACAGGCGCGCTATATTTGTTTATGCTAAAAGCAAACATAAAAGTAATCATCCAATAAATTCCAGCGTGACACCATGAATGTGTGCAATCTCACTCTCTCTCTCTCTCTCTCTCTCGCGCGCTTTATACCTCCACTTGTGCGCTTGCTCTCTTCCGCCTGCACTTTGTCGGCGAGTCTTGCTGCCTTGGTGCGGTTCTGGTTTTTATTTATCCGCATTACCCCTCTGTACCTGTTTCGCTCGTATGTGTAACGAGAGCTGTTGTTGTAGTTGTGTGTGTGTGTGTGTGTGTGTGTGTGTGTGTGTGTGTGTGTGTGTGTTTTTTTTAATACCATCCATAACAACCTGCACATCAGCGCTTAAGCTGCGGCGGCCAGAAGATTTGTGGTTTTATTCTCTGCCCTTGTGTTTCAGGGGAGAAGTTTCAAGATTTTCGACCCGGTTTCTGTTTTAGTTTCGCTCTCTGCTGTCCCGCAGCCCCGGGAGAAAACTTTTCCCTGGGCGAAGCAAACTACCTGTGCACTGAGAAGGAGAGGAAGAGGGAGGAGGAGGAGGAGGAGGAGGGGGTGGAGGTGTTTGAAAATCAACCCGAACCTGGGCTCTGCGCAAAGTTCGCGCGCGCTCTTCGCGCTCCTAAATCTCAACGATCAACCTCAAATGGGTAATTAAATTGATCGAAAATCTTCAATTTATCTGCCGCTGAAAGTTTGGACCGTGGCCCACGTCTCTGCGATGCTGCCCCGGGCCCCTGGCCCCCCTCCTCCCCTCTGTTCTGTTTTTTTTACCTCGGTGCTTGAAAAGTTTCCATTTCGCCATTCGTTAAGCGGAAGACAAGAGCGGCTGCACCGTCCATCAGCCGGGCTAAGTTTTTCACCTGCTTTCCCCCGCCCCCCGGTACGGAAACGATGGAGGCTGCATTTGGAAAACGGTGCAGTGCGGGATGCATTTGCTGGTGGGTTCGTTTTGGGGTGGTGTTTTTGTTCTTGTTGTTCTTCTACGCCAGCACAGTGGAAAGCAAGCGACATTTTGCGAGGGCGAAAAACTGTGTATTGTTTATGTGAAATATATTCACTAAAGTGCTGGATTGCGATATTAGTTTAGTATAAATTTGATAAGCAGAGTGCACCTTAATCGCCGGTCTGTTTGCAGCTGTGCATTCATTTTTCCCATAGTTCATTCCATAATTCATTACAAAGTTCATTCGTGTAGTTCGAGCAGTACATTTCATGCAGTCCAAATAAGTCGAGTAGTTTTATCTATATCCTATGGTTTAGTTCCTTCTAATTCATATGTGTTTTCTTATTTGAATTCACATTCGAAGTATTAATGTATAAACCCAAAATCCAACATGCTCGCTCATGAAGGTTTCTCGTCTGTTTATGTGTCTGTTACCCCAGGTTCGCTATAATGCAATCATCACTGAATGACTTTTGAAGGGCGCCTACATGTATGCAACCGAAATTATTATGGGTAATCCACAAAAGTACATTCTCCTGCTTGTCTAGCGTTATTATGCGCCTGAAGGTATGCAATATTGGTTTTTTGTCCAAAAAATGGGTTTCGTACTTATTTATTCACTAACTATCATATTGCATACCTTCAGGCGTTTAAAAAGCCACACAAGTCGCGCGGAATAAGCGCCTAAAGGTATGCAATATGTAATTTCATACCATATATTCATACATTTTGAATAAAACAATATTTTATTACTTGAAGAAAAATGCTTAAAAATAAACACTTCATGCCGGACAACCGAACCGAAAAGTGACAGAAAGTGCAATAAATAAACATTTGAAGCTTCGCAAGCTCCGTGCAGGTGGCGACACTTCGCTCTACACTCCAACTAGCCTTTTTGTCCCAATTATGCCCTATAAAATCATTAATGTGTTCCATCCTAGCCGCCATCGAAGCCAGCAGCCCGGTAGCCATTGCTGTCGAGTTGGAGGTTGAATTTTCGACGTTCCACTTCAGCACTGCACATGTGTGCCTGTGTATGAATGCATGTGTTTTTTGTAGGAGGATTTTTTGCCTTCTACCGTTTCTGCCATACCCCCCCCCTTCCCCCCTCCCCGGAGCTGGGTCGCTGGGTTTCGAGCGTGGCTACGGTTCGGTTTCGCTACGGTTGCCGTGCCTGGTTGCGCTTGTTTTTTGGCCACATTTTTGCCCACCCTCCCCCCCCCCTGCTGGCGGTGTTCGTTTTGTTTCACAAAACCCGATGGGTTTTTTGTTGGTGTTGTTTTGGGAAAAACTGTGCGGTGCATTTGCACAATTTTTATGCGCTACTGGTGGGTAAAATGCGACCAATGCTGGAGAGCGAGTTTTGTTTGAATTAAATAGAAAAAAAACACGCACCCACACAAACTCACGAAATGCAACATGAAACGAATGTGGCTGTGCGGTTATTATTTGATTTTTTTGTTGTTCTGCAATGGCTGGGTAGTTGAGAAAGCGCAAAAAAACCCTCATCCGTCATAGCAACCGAACGGGGGTAGGGTTTGCCCGCACGCGCTGGTATTGGTGTGTGTGTTCTGATTGGAAAGCAGCCGCTTCACATACGCACAGCGCACAGTGCCCGGAAGTTGAACTTTTCCCATTACTACAAACTTTCCCACACTGGCCGCGCCGTCCCGGTCGCCCGGGGGCAGGGGCACTGCATTACAACCTAAAGTAAGCATCATTAGTCTTCTTCCCCTAAAACTGTGGAGTGGGGCAGGAGGAAACGGCTGGACAGAGTTTGGTAGCAAATCCGCACCACTAATGATAATGATGACCATCGTCACCGTCACAATCCTCTTACCGTTGCCACAACGCTGACACCGAAATCGAACAAACGCTCTGTCCACCCTTATCAACCGTGTTTGGCGGTGGAGGGAAGCGACGGCTCTCCTTTGTTTGGCGTGTGGTGTGGAGAGGATCGGGAAGGGACCGACACATGTAGCAATAAAAGGGGCGAAAAAAGAAATACGAGAACGAGTGCGACATCGATCGAAATTATGAGCTTTCTCCGAGGGAAGGGAAGGATGAAAGCGCCGATATTCGAGTGTCCCCAGCGGACCGATCGGGAATACTTTTCCTTTCTGGCTCGTGGTGTGTTGTGTGTGTTGTGTGTGTGTGTGTGTCTGTGCGGCAGTAGCAGCTGTTTGATGGGTGGGGGCTTTACAGTTCCACCTTGCGGAAGGTATTTCACTTTTCACCAGCCCGAACGGACATTAATCTTTATTTCTTAGCCAGCGGGAAAACCTCGGTGATGCTGCACGGAGCAGGGGAACGACCTGGGAAGAGCTTGTTGGAGCTTGTGTTTGACAGGCTATTCCGTATTTTGGGCGAAACGATTTATCCATTCGAAATGGTTGTCCTACGGGCGGTACTTTTGCTGTCGGTTTAGCAGGTGTGTGTTTTTTTTCTTTCGTTCTTAAGCGTGGGCGCCTAGATGAATGCAATCAGTGCTGCGTCATCGATCGGCCGGTGAGCGAGGAGAGTGTGTCCGGAAAGCGCTCCCTTTACAAGTGTCAGACGCTTAAAGTAAAGGTTAAACAGCTATCAAACTCCTGGCTTTAGCATAAAATGTAAATTGTGAAGTTTGCACAATTCGTAAATAACGCCTAAAAGTATGCATTTGTTTTTTCACAAATTCCGATTCAAGGATTGACCTAATTGCAAGAAGCAACGATTACATCAGATTGCATACTTTCCATACTGCAATCAAGTCGAGCGCCTAAAAGTATACTCATGCAGCGTATACAAGATTCATGCATGAACGGTACACTAGGAATGCATACTTTCAGGCTCTAACGACTGCTCGATAGACGCACATACTAAATAATAGCTGTGTAACGCATTAGCGACGCATCGCGAGCCTAAAGCAGGCTACTTCCGCTTCAAGTGTTAATAAATCACACTCGAAATGTTTTCCGCTGTGACACATTTCACTAAACATTTCCTCAAACTCCTGCTTCAAGTTAAATTTGGCTGAAATGTGTGTGTGTGTGTGCGATGTGGCGAAAGGATTTTTTGTTGTTGTATAAATCATCTTATCGTTTCGTTCAGCACATCAGCACAAATGCCGCAATTTGCTACTAACACGCTATAAAGGCGTAATGCTGCCGGTGAGCTTTGTGTGCCCAAGCAGTGAGAAGAAAAAGCGAAAGAAATCCAACCGAAGGGCCGAAAAACAGAAACGGTGCGGTAAAAGAGAAACAGCAACAAAGCCCAGCTTAGGGGGTCCATTTTGGGAAAACCTTCGCCACGAAAAAAGGTAGGAAAATCGCAATCGCCTACCCCATTGCCTCAAACAGCCGTGCCCTTTCCCATTCGCTTGCCTGCAGGCGTGTGGTGGATTAGTTTATTTTCATTTTGTGAGTTCGTGTGTACGTGTGTGTATTACTTCTTCATGGCCTTCAAAAGCCAACGTAAAAACGGAAGCGCCTTCCCGGACTGTCCACGACCGGGCGCAGGCAGAGCCTTTTTTTTTTTTTTTGCTTGGCGCAAGCATATTTCGCCGGCTGCCGCAACAACTCCCTTGGGCTGGCTGGCTCGCACACCGATACTCACCCGGGGCCCGGTCAATCAATATCAACGGGAATTATACTTTGCCACTCGCTTTCTGGGTGGGGTTGGAGCAAGCAGTTGGCAAGGATGACTCGACCCGTTTTCTTGTTGTTGGGGTGTTTGGTGCGTGCTTCCCTCCTGGTGTGATTTTTTCTGTCTGTTTGGAGTTTCGATGTTTCGCCAGAAACGTCCTGACTATTTTATTTTTTTCGCTGTTACTTGGGCTCGGGCCACCTTACCTTATGTTACTGCAGGGTATTGCTTTTCTATGGGCACACTTCTTCTCAGGAGGCTCTGAGGCTCGCACCAGCTTTCTAAGCTCCCATTTTAAGACTCTTAACCGTAACGAATCGGACCCAGAGCTCCCTGGGCGAGCTGGTGGCGTCCACCAGTGACCGTTTGGCAGCGCTCGCACTCATTAATAATTCAGATGAGCGGCAGAAAGGTGACAACCAAACCGTAGATTATGTTGGCTGTGCGCCACGGCCGACCTCACCGCACCGCGGTGAAAGCAGCAATGGGGGTTTGTGTATCAAATATTTAAGTCCCCTCGATTCGGTGCAATTGCGTACCCACAGCCGTCCCATTGTGCGTGCCTCAGTACACGAGAAGAATTCATTAGTAGTGGTGCGCGAAGGGATTTAACGAGCTGTGTACTTTTACTTCCTGGGCGGTTTTGTTGTTGTTGTTGCTACTGTGTGTATTGCCCCCGTTACCACTCGTTTGCCTTTACAGCCCTGCAACATTTTAGAGGGAGGGAAATTGTGGGAGGACTGTAATTAAAAGTAGGGGAAGCTATTGCAGGTGAAACCGGGAGGCGTCGAGAACCTTCGATTGTGTTGCTCCTTTTATCGAGGCAAAAAGTGATTGAAGAAGATTCTCAATTTCGTAACCATTTTTAATGTTTGTAGGGTTTTTTTTACCTATCGTGGGCCTGTTTTTTGAAATTTTGTTGATTTATAATGATGAATATTTCCAGAGAGGGTTAAATATGGCTACCAGGATTGTTTGAAAGAAAATTGTCGAAAGAAAATGGATGCAATTAAAAATTCAAACGTACAGTACACTTTTCCAATTTGCTATGGTAGCGCCTAAATGTATGCAAAATGGCAGTTCGATACTTTTTTTTAAGAATTTTTGTGAAATAAAACTTTTGGTTGATAAAAAGCCGATAAGATTTTGTACAATAGCTGAATTTCCCCAAGTGACATTTGCTCGAAATTGTTTTCCCATATCTGCTCGGTTAGTACTCGATACACCTGCAAATATTCATTTGTGAGTGAACAAGTGTGTTGAAAGCGCCAAGATTTGGTGTGTTCGTAAATTAGACCTGCTGCTATCGATGGACGATGCCTTCGAGCTCATTTTACATTCGTATCTATGGTTTTTGATGAAAAACAAAAGCTTATTTTGTGTGACGTTATTCTATAAAAATGGGTATTATTTATGTATAAAATGGGTACATGACCAACTATAACGATAAGAAACATCATTTCCGAGCAAATGTAGAAGAAAGTAACGAAAAAGTCGCAACACAGTTGATTTTAAAGGCCTTTCTCTAAATGCCCTTGAACTGGTGCAGTTTAAGGGAAGTTTACCCAAGTGACATTTGCTCTAAACTGTTTTCCCATATCTGCTCGATTAGTGCTCGATACGCCTGAAATTGTAGATTTGTGTGTGATCGAGTGAGTTGAAAGAGCTAAGATTTGTGAGTTCGTAAATTAGACTTTCTTCTATCGATTGACGATGCCGTCGAGCTAATTTTTCATTAATAGCTATGGTTTTTTTTATTAAACACGAAAGCTAATTTTGTGTGACGTTATTCTCGTTATTGTGTGACGTTATTCGATAAAAAATCGGTATTATTTAAGTATAAAATTGGAACATGGCCAACTATAACGATAGGAAACATCATTTCCGAGCGAATCTAGAAGAAAGTAACGAATAAGCCCCATCACAGTTGATGTTAAAGGTCTTTTTCTAAATTCCCTTAAACTGGTGCAATTTAAGGGAAGTTTAAGGATCCAGTTTAAGGGAATTTGCTCGAATTCCCGATTATTCGTGCTCGAAAATGCAAATTGGGTAAGGCTTCAGTTTAAGGGAATTTGCTCGAATTCCCGATTATTCGTGCTCGAAAATGTCAATTGGGTCAGTTTACGCCTGAATTTATGGCAGTATGGTAGGATTTATAATTTAGTTATGTCAACGCCAAAATGTATGCAATGCGTAAACTACACTTTCATATTTATGAACAATTGAATGCCATAAGCAGATCAAGCAGCTGGTCGGTTTCGTTAAACGCCTACCGATATGCAATTAAATAAAAAAATCATCCTTTTATGAGTTTGGTCTTTAAATCAATTACTAAGGGCAAACGATAATCAATTGAAGCTTGAAGACTAACAGCGTGTGCTTTACAATGATAGCAAGGAAAAAAATGGTTGCGCACCGTGCTTCTAAAACTGAAATTTATGCTAAAATCCAATCCAAGGGAAAATATTCACATGAACTCAAAATTTCTGAAATATTGTACCAAAACAGCCACCAACATGTTTTCTCGCTAAGAAAGAATAAACAAATTAGTGTTCCTAGAAGCACCACTCCTCTCTTAGTCTTGTATGTGTGTGTGTGTGTATGCAATAAAAAAGGGGCAATCCACGCGAAACGCTTATCGCTTTAACGAGCTACGGAGCAGTGTAGAGGAAGCAGCGGCGAAAGGTATGCCCTCGTATGCGTATGTATGCGAGCGCGCGCGCGCGTGTGTGTATTAGTGACAGCGTGTGGATGCGTGCTTGACGTGTTTTACTTTCAATTAGGGGAAAAATCCGTAAGATACGCGGGGCGAAAGGCTAGCCCTCTCGGTTTTGTTTCTCCCCCTCCTGGCACGGACATGAGTGGAATAATTGCATGAATTTAATTTCTTACCCCCCCCCCTTTTCCCACCTCAAACCAAACCCCCGTCCCTCCCCCCCCCCTTCGTTCCACTCACAGCAATAAGTTCACTTTTGTCGCGTGCCATGCGTGAGAGCAAGGAAGGTGGACAGCATAATGTACAGCCGTGAAAGTTTAATTTTCTCCCATTTTGTTCATTCCCCACCGCGCAGCGATGGGATCGTTTGTTCTATTTTAAAATGGGTTTTCTAAAGTTTTAACTGTTTACCATCGATCTCATCCGTAGCACGTATGTGTACCGGTAAGCGTGAATGTGTGTGTGCACGTGCACTTAGGGGAAGCAAATGAGCTACAAATAGTAATTATTCTCAATTAATTAGCGCCTGCTTGGCGAGAATGATTGAAGTTTGCGGATGGAGAAGTTTTGCTTCGATCACTTAATTACCCACCTCTAAAATGGGAAGCAAGGGCGCTGGCTTGGCCTCTTTCGTTGCTGTGATTATGTGTTTACATCACATGAAAAGGGTAAAGATGAAGGGTTTGGATGGAGGAGAGCTTTCTGGGAAGGAAATTAAACAACAACAAAAAAAGGCGTTTGCTGGGAGAAATGTTTTCCAACGCGTCGCTGTCGTTTGGTTTTTATTTGCGGCAAGTTTGAAAGCGACCACTGCGGACATGAAATTTAATATAAAACGATGAAAACCATGTAAGAAAAATTTCGTTCTTTCATTGTCGCTCTGTGCAGGAGCGCTTTTCAAATGCTGACAGCATTCGATTTGCAGCAGACTGTCAACGGCAACGGCGCTTTGGCAGTAGCAGGAGCCCACAAGCAGCACACCGACAGGTGCAAGCACTGGCTGTGTGTGTGTGTGTGTGCGTTTGATTCCCAAAAGGGGTGGAAATTGTGGCCCCGATGATTCACGCCCGCTAGTAATGTGGCACAGTGTGCACCGTTGCCTTTATTTTACCTTTCATTTTATTTTTATTTTTTGGTTATTCCCTATACAGCCGCAGCGCAGGGAGTTGATTTGTAACTTGTTTGCGCGGGTGAATGGGAAAAGCAAAACAACAACAGCAACAGCAAACAAGAAGAAGAAGAAAAAAACAACCCTCAAAGCACCCAAAGCAGAGCGAAAGCTCGGGGACCAGGAGTTGACTTAAACTTAACTCGCTGTCGAGGATTATTGGAAATCTTTTGAAAATCCCCCGCCCTTCCCTTGTCGCGAAGGCTTCGGATCTGAAATCTGAAGTTGGCGAAAAATGTCAACCGCATTGAGCAGGGAACAGGGAGGAGGGGGAGGGGTGAGAGATATAAGGAGGTAGAAACGTACAAACAAAAAAAAAAAGGGAAAAGAAATGGAGAGGAAATGGGAAACAAAAATGGTGAATTTGGCAAGCGGAATACCTTTAGGAATACGAGGCGGAAAAGGGAGGGAAAGAGAGAATGAACCAGAAAAAAAGAAAAGGAAAAAATGGGAATTTTGAGGAGCAAAACACACAC